>NW_027202327.1:3252500-4452500 GCF_024711535.1 Dipodomys merriami
AAGGGTTAGGTTTAGGGTGAGGTTTAGGGTGACAGTGAGGGTTAGGGTGAGTGTGCGGGTTATGGTTAGGTTTCGGGTGAGGGTTAGGTTTAGGGTTAGGGTGAGGGTGAGGTTTAGGGTGAGGGGTAGGTTTAGGGTTAGGGAGAGGGTTAAGGTGAGTGTGAGGATTAGGGTTATGGTTATGGTTAGGTTTAGTGTGAGCATAAGTGTTAGGATGAGGGTTAGGGTGAGGGTGAGGGTTAGGGTTAGTGTTAGGGATAGGGTGACAGTTAGGTTGAGGGTTAGGATTAGGGTTAGGGTTAGGGATAGGGTGAGAGTGTGTTAGGGTTAGGGTAAGGTTTAAAGTTATGGGGAGGGTAAGTGTTAGGGTTAGGGTTAGGGTGAAGTGAGTGTTAGGGTTAGCGATAGGGTTAGGGCGAGGGTTAGGGTAAGGTTTAGGGTTAGCGTGAAGGTCAGATTTACGGTTAGGGTTAGGGTAAGGTTTAGGGTTAGGGAGAGTTTTAGAGATAGGTTGAGGATTAGTGTGAGGATGAGGGTTAGGTTGAGGGTTAGGGTTAGGGTTAGGTTTATGATTAGGGTTAGAGTGAGGGTTAGGGTTAGGGTGATGTTTAGGGTGAGGCTGAGGTTTAGGGTGAGGGTGAAGGTTCGGTTGAGGTTGAGGGTTTGGATGAGGGTGAGGGTTAGGGTGTGGGTTAGGGTTAGTTTTAGGGTGGGTTTAGGGTAACGGTGAGGGTAAGGTTAAAGGTGAGGGTAAGGGGTAGGTTTAGGTTGAGTGTTAAAGTGAGGGTTAGGTTGAGGGGCAGGGTTAGGGTTTGGGTGAAAGATCGGGTTAGTGTGAGGGTTAGGGTTAGGGTTAGGGTTAGAGTACGGGTTAGTTTGAGGTTAAACGTTAGGCTGAGTGTTAGGGTGACGGTGAGGGTTAGGGTTAGGATTAGGGTTAGGGTTTGGTTTCAGTTGACGGTGAGGGTGAGCGTGAGCATGAGGGTTAGGGTTAGGTTTAGGGTGAGGGTTAGGGTTAGTGTGAGGTTTAGGGTGAGGTTTAGGTTTAGGGATAGATTGAGAGTGCGGGTGAGGGTTAGGTTTTGGGTTAGGGTGAGGGTGAGCGTGAGGGTTTGGTTTAGGATTAGGTTTAGGGTTAAGGTTAGTCTTAGGGTGACGTTGAGGGTTAGGCTGAGGGTTAGGGATAGGCTGACGGGTAGGGTGAGGGTGAAGGTTAGGTTGAGGGTTAGGGTGAGGCTGAGGGTTGGGGTAGGGTGAGGGTGAGGGTTAGGGTTAGGGTGATGTTTATGTTGAGGGTTCGGATTCGGGTGAATGTGAGGGTTTGGTGAGGATGAGGGTTAGGGTGTGGGTTCTCGTTAGGGTTCGGGTGAGTTTTAGGGTGTGGGTGAGGATTAGGGTGAAGGTGAGGGTTAAGGTTAAATTTATGTATAGGGTTAGTATTAGTGTGAGGATAAGGGTTAGGGTGAGAGTTAAGGTGAGGTGACCGTTAGGCTTAGCATTAGGGTTAGGGTGAGGTTTGCGGTGAGGGTTAGGGTTAGGGTGAGTGTTAGGGTTAGGATTGGGGTTAGGGTTAGGGTTAAGGTTATTTTTATGGTTAGGTTTAATGTTAGGGTGAGGGTGAGGGTGAGTGTTAGGGTTAGGGTTAGGGTTAGTGCGAGGGTTAGGTTTAGGATTAGTGTTAGGGTTAGTCTGAAGATAATGGTTAGGGTGAGATTTAGGGTTAGGGTTAGGGTTAACGTTAGGGTGAGGGTGAGGGTGAGGGTTAGGGTTAGGGTGAGGTTTAGGTTGAGGGTGAATATTAGGGTGAGGGTGAGGTTGAGGATGAGGGTTAGGGTGAGTGTGAGGGTGAGGGTGACGTTGAGGGTTATGTTTAGGGTGAGGGTGAAGGTTAGGGTTAGGATTAGGATTAGATTTAGGGTTAGGCTGAGGGTGAGAGTGAGGGTGGGGTTTATGTTTAGGTTTAGGGTGAGGGTTTGGGTTTGTTTAAGGGTTACGGTGAAGGTGAGATTGAGGGTGAGCGTTAGGGTGAGGTTGATGATGAGGGTGAGGGTTAGGTTTGAATTCGGTTTAGGGTAGGGTGAGGGTTAGGGTTAGGGTTAAGGTGAGGGTGAGGTTGAGGGTTAGGGTTAGGGTGAGGTTTAGGGTTAGGTTTAGAGTTAGGGTAAGGGTTAGAGTTTGGGTTAGGGTTAGGTTCAGGGTGAGGGTTAGGTTGAGGGTTTGGGTTAGTGTGAGGATGAGGGTTAGGGTTAGGGTGATATTTAGGGTGAGGGTGAGGGTTAGGGTTAGGGTTAAGGTGAGGTGAGGGTGACTGTGAGGGTTAGGTGTAGGGTTAGTGTTAGGGTTACGGTTAGAGTGAATGTGAGCGTTAGGGTGAGGGTGAGGTTGAGGTTGAGTGTTAGGGTGTGGTTGAGGTTTAGGGTTAGAGTGAGTATTAATGTTAGGGTTAGTTTGAGGGTTATAGTGAGCTTTAGAGTTAGAGTGAGGTTTAGGGTGAGTGTGAGTTTTAAGGTTAGCAATAGTGTTAGGGAGAGGATTAGGATAAGGGTTAGGTTTAGGGATAGGGTGAGGGTGAGGGTTAGGTTTAGGATTAGGGTTAGTGTTAGAGTTTTGGTGAGGCAGAGGGTGAGTTTTAGGGTTAGGATTAGGGTTAGGTTTAGGATTAGGCTGTGGGTGAGGGTGATCGTCAGTGTGAGGGTTAGGGTAAGGGTAAGGGTTAGGTTCGGGGTTAGAGTTAGGGTTAGGTTAGGATGAGGGTTAGGGTTAGAGCGAGGGTTAGGTTTAGGGTGATGGCAAGTGTTATGTTGAGGTTTAGGGTGAGTTTGAGGGTTAGGGTTAGGGTGAGTGTTAGGGGGAGTTTTAGGGTTAATGTTATGGTTAGTGTTCGGTTGAGGTTTAGAGTTAGGGTTAGGGTTAGGGTTAGTGTGAGGATCAGGGTTAGGGTGAGGCTTAGGGTGAGGGTGAGGATGAGGGTTAGCATGAGCTTTAGTTTTAGAGTTAGAGTGAGGGTTAGGGTGATGTTTAGTGTGAGGGTGAGGGTTAGGGTTAGGGTGAGGGATAGGGTGTGGGTGAGGGTTAGGGTGGCGGTTAGGGTGAAGGTTAGTTTTAGGGTTAGGTTTAGGGTGAGGCTGAAATTGAGGGTTAGGGTTAGGGAGAGGGTTAAGTATAGGGTTAGGGCTAGGGTGAGGATGAGGGTTAGGGTCAAGGTGAGGATGAGGGTGAGGGTTTCTGGTAGGTAAGGTTTAGTGTTTGGTTACGGTGAGGATTGACTTGACAGTGAGGATTAGGTTGAGGGTTTGGGTTAGGGTGAGGGTTAGGGTTAGGGTTAGGGTGAGGGTTAGTGTTAAGGTGATGTTTAGGGTGAGGTTTCGGGTGAGGGTGAGGGTTCCGGTGAGGGTGAGTGTTAATGTTAGGCTTAGCATTAGGGTGAGGGTTAGGATTAGGGTTAGGGTTATTGTTAAGTTGAGTTTGAGTGTGAGGGTTAGCGTTAGGTTTATGGTTAGGGTTAGGGTGAGGGAAGCGTTGAGGGTTAGTTTTAAGATTAGGGTTAGTCTTAGGGTTAGGTTGAGGGTGAGGGTGAGGGTGAGGTTGAGGGTTAGGGTTAGGGTGAGGTTTAGGGTTAGTGTTAGGATGAGGATTCGGGTGAGGGTAGGGTTAGGGTTAGGGTGAGGGATAGGGTGAGGTTTAGGGTGAGGGTTAGGGTTAGGGTTAGGTTTAGGGTTAGGGTGAGGGTTATGGTTAGGTTTGAAGTTTAGGGTGACGGTGAGTGTTCGGGTGAGGGTGAAGTTGAGGGTGAGGTTAGTGTGAGAGTGAGGGTGATGGTGAGGGTTATTGTTAGGGTTAGGGTTAGGGTGAGTGTGACAGTTAGGGTTAGGATTAGGGTTTGGTTACGGGTTAGGCTGAGTGTGAGGTTGAGGGTGAGGGTTAGGCTTAGGATTAATGTGAGGGTTAGGTTTAGTGTGAGGGTTAGTGTGAGGGTGAGGTTGAGGTTCAGGTTTAGGGTGACGGTGACAGTGAGGGTGAGGGTTAGGGTTAGGATTAGGGTTAGGGTGAGTTTTATTGTTAGGGTTAGGGTTAGGGTGAGGGTTAGGGTTAGGATTATGGTTAGGGTTATGGTTATTGTTAGGGTGAGGTTTAGGGTTAGGTTTAGGTTTACAGTCATGTTTAGGTTGAGGGGTAGGATTAGTGTTAGGGAGAGGGTTAGGGTTAGTGTGATGGTTAGCGTTAGGGTTAGAGTTAGGGTTAGTATGAGTAGAAAGCTTACGGTGAGTTTTACGTGAGTGTGAGGGTAAGGTTTATCTTTAGGTTTAGGGTGAGGGTTAGGTTTAGGCTTAGGTTTAGGGGAAGGGTTAGGGTTAGGGTGATGTTTACGGTGAGGGTGAGGGTTAAGGTGATGGTGAAGTTGTGGAGGGGTAGGGTTAGGGTGAGGGTGAGGGTGAGGGTGATGGTGAGGGTAGGTTTAGGGTGTGGATGAGGATTAGGGTGAAGATTAGGGTTAGTTTTATGGTTAGGGTTAGAGAGAGGGTGAGGGTTAGGTTTAGGGTTAGGGTGAGGATTAGGGTTAGTTTGAGAATTAGCGTGAAGGTGAGGTTGAAGGTGAGGGCTAGGGTGAGGATGCCAGTGAGGGTGTGGGTTAGGGTTAGGTTTAGGGTTACTGTGAGTGTGAGAGTTAGGATTTAGTGTTAGGTTTAGCGTTAGTATGAGGATAAAGATTAGGGTGAGGGTTAGGGTTAGGGGTAAGGTCAAGGTTAGGATTAGGGTGAGGGTTAGGTTTAGGGTGATGTTTAGGCTGAGGGTGAGGGTTAGGGTGAGGGTGAGTTTGAGGGTGAAGGTGAGGGTGAGGATGACGGTGAGGGTTAGGTTTAGGGTGAATGTGAGGGTTAGGGTTGTGATTAGGGTTAAGTTTAGTGTTAGGCTGAAGTTGAGTGTGAGGGTGATGGTTAGGGTTAGGGTTAGGGTGAGGGTTAGAGTTAGTTTGAGGGTTAGGGTGAAGGTGAGTTTGAGGGTGAGGATTAGGGTGAGGGTGACCTTGAGGGTGAGGGTTAGGATTAGGATTAGGTTTAGTGTTAGTGTTAGGGTGAGGGTGAGGGTGAGGGTTAGAGTTAGGGTTATTGTTAGTGTGAGGGTTAGCGTTACGGTTAGGGTAAGGATTAGGGTTAGGGTGAGGGTTAGGGTTAGGGTTAGGTTGAGGTTTAGGGTTAGGGTTACATTTAAGGTGAGTGTTAGGGTTAGGGTTAGGGTGAGGGTGAGGGTTAGGGTTAGGTTTAGGGTTAGGTTGAGGGTGAGGCTTAGAGTTAGGTTTAGGTTTATGGTGAGGGTTCGGGTAAGGGTTAGGGTTAGGGTGAGGTTTAGGATTAGTTTTAGGTTTAGGCTGACTGTGATGGTGAGTGTTAGGTTTTGGTTTAGGTTTAGGGTGAGGGTTAGAATTTGGGTGAGGTTTAGGGTTAGGGTGACCGTGAGGGTTAGGGTGACTGTGAGGGTTAGGGTGAGGTGAGGGTTAGGGTTAGGTTTAGGGTGAGTGTTAGTGTTATGGTTAGGTTTAGGTTTAGGGTGAGGGTTAGGTTGAGGGTTAGGGTTAGGGTTACGGTGAGGGTTAGTATTAGTGTGAGGGTTAGGATTATATTTAAACTTAGGGTTAGTGTATGGTTAAAGGTTCGGTTGAGGGTTAGGGTGAGTGTTAGGGTTAGGGTTAGATTTAAGTTGAGGGATAGGATGAGGTTTAGGGTTAAGCTTAGGTTTAGGGTGAGGGTGAGAGTTAGTGTTTGGGTTAGGGTGAGTGTTAAGTTTAGGGTGAGGGCTAGTGCCGTGGACCGGCTCTGTTGGGACGACTGATGATACTTAGGGGAGGAACCTGGCATAGGGGGGGAGATGGCAAACAGACAACTCACACCCAGAGGAGTGGATGCTGAGTGCGATTTAATGCAGAGGATAACAAAATTTTATAGCAGAAAGTCTCCATAAGAAAAGGGCAAGAGTTTCCACAATCTTGCTACAAGGTTTCATTCTTGGATGGTCACCCGCTGGTCGCCTGAAAGTGCTAAAGTTTACACAATCTTGCTGCAGGGCTTCATTCTTTGGTGGTCACCCCAGCTGGTCGCCTGAAAGGCACTTGTTTCCGGCTTATCTCTAAGAAATATAATGGGTTTTGACGTTTGTCACCATCTATAGAGGCCTTAATTGTCCCATAAGATTTTTTCCTGTTCCTTCTTTAATAGTAAGGTCATGGAGGCCTACATCTAGAAGTCTCTTAGTAAATGAAAGAGAATAACAGGAAGTTCTTTCTCCCAAGTAGTTATCTCAGCAATTGCCATACATTCTTTCTGTTCTAGCCGCACCTACAGCTTCTTGTAAATCTCTTACAGACAATTCCTTCTGCTGAAGTGACTTGGTGAAACCCCCAATACTTTTATATTTGCTTATGACTTGTCTACTAGCATCCATAAGAGGGCTTCCAGGGTAGCACTTAACTCTGGTGAGTTAGTCATATTTTCAAGACATTCATCATATATTGGAGTCGTCAACACTCTTAAGAAAGAGCTTTGACTAAGGGAACGTTGACAATGAGTAAGTACAAAGAGCAGTAGAACAGTAAAAGATTAATAGGCACTCTTATACAGTGAGGAAAAGAAAGGCAGAAACACATCTTTCCCAGGGGTTTGCCAGCCTTTCCAGGAGCCCTATTCTCTTATAAGCCCTATTCTCCGAGGTAGACTTCGGTGAAATCCCAATACTTGGAGATAGGTCTCTGTAAAACCCCATTCTCTGAGGTAGACTTCAGTGAAGTCCCAATATTCAGAGAGGGGTCTATGAAGCCCCATTAGCAGGTCGGAAAGCTGGTTTCCCATCCTAAGAAGACTCCTCTGGAGTAGGCATGGCAGGCTAGGGTGAGGGTGAGGGTTAGTTGGGGGTGAGGGTGAGGGTGAGGGTTTCGGATAGGTAAGAGTTAGGGTTAGGTTTATGGTGAGGATTAGGGTGTGGGTGAGGGTTAGGTTGAGTGTTAGGGTTAGGGTGAGGTTTAGGGTTAGGGTTAAGGTGAGGGTTAGGTTTAGGGTGATGTTTAGGGTGAGGGTGAGGGTTAGGGTGAGGGTTAGGGTTATGGTGAAGGTTAGCATAAGGTTAGAGTTAGGGTCAGGGCTAGTGTGAGGGGTAGGGTTAGGGTTCGGGTGAGGGTTAGGGTTAGTTTGAGGTTTAGGGTTAGGGTTAGGGTTAGTGTGAGGATAAGGGTTAGGGTGAGGGTTAAGTTGAGGGTGAGGGTTAGGGTTAGCGTTAGGGTTAGGGTGAGTGATAGGGTGAGGTTTAGGGTTAGGGTGAGTGTTAGGGTTAGGGTTAGGGTGAGGGTTAGGTTTAGGGTGAGGGTTAGGGTTAGGATTCTTGTTAGGGTGAGTTTTAGCGTTAGGTTTAGGGTTAGGGTGAGTTTTAGGGATAGGATCAGGTTTAAGGTTAGGGTTAGGGTTATTGTTAGGGTTAGGGTTAGGGTTAGGGTTGGGGTGAGGGTGAGTGTTAGGGTTAGGGTTAGGGTGAGGGTTAGGTTTAGGGTGAGGGTTAGGGTTAGGATTGGTGTTAGGGTGAGTTTTAACGTTAGGATTAGGGTTAGGGTGGGGGTAAGGGCTAGGATAATATTTAAGGTTAGGGTTAGGGTTATTGTTAGGGTTATGGTTGGGGTGGGGGTGAGGGTGAGGGTTAGCGTTAGGTTTATGGTCAGGGTTAGGGTTAGGGTTAGTGTGAGGGCTAGGGTGAGGGTGAAGTTTTGGGTGTGGGTGAGGGTGAGGGTAAGGGTTTCGTTTAGGTAAGGGTTAATGTTATTGTTAGGGTGTGGATTAGATTGAGGGTGAGGGTTTGTGTGAGGGTTAGTGTTAGGGTGAGGGTTAGCGTTACTATTTTGGTGAAGGTTGGGGTTCGAGTGAGGTTTAGAGTATGGGTGAGGTTTAGGGTGAGTGTTAGGGTTTGGGTGATGTTGAGCGATCGGGTGTGGGTGAGGTTTAGGGTAAGGATGACGGTTAGGGTGACGGTGAGGGTTAGTGTGACTGTGAGAGTTAGGGTTAGGGTTAGGGTTATTTTGAGGGTAAGGGTTAGGCTGAGGTTAAGGTTTAGGTTTAGCGTTAGTGTTAAGGTGAGGCTTAGGTTTAAGGTTAGGGTTAGAGTTAGGTTGAGGGTTAGGGTTAGGGATACTGTGAGGGTGAGGGTGAGGGTGAGGGTTAGGGTGAGGGTGAGGGTTAGGGTGAGAATGAGGGTGAGGGTGAGGGTTTCGGTTAGGTAAGGGTTATGGTTAGGGTTAGGGTGAGGATTAGGGTGAGGGTGATGTTTAGGTTGAGGCTTAGTGTTAGGGTGAGGGTTTGGGTTAGGGATATAGTGAGGGTTAGGGTTAGGGTGATGTTTAGGGTGAGGCTGAGTGTTGGGGTGAGATTGAGGGTTCGGGTGAGGGTGAGGTTTCGGGTGAGGGTGATGGTTAGTTTGTGGATTAGTGTTACAGTTAGGTGGAGGGTTAGGGTGAGAGTGAGGGTTAGGGTGAATGTGAGGGTTAGTGTTAGGTTGAAGAGGAGGGTTAGGGTTAGGGTGAGGGTGAGGGTAAGGGTTAGGGTGAAGGTGAGGGTTAGGGTGAGGGTTAGGGTTAGTGTGAGGGTTAGGGTTAGGGTTAGAATTAGGGTTAGTGTGAGGTTAAAATTTAGGGTGGCGGTTAGGGTGAGGGTGATGGTAAGTGTTATGGTTATGGTTAGTGTGAGAGTTAGGGTTAGGATGAGGGTTATGGTTAGGGTTAGGGTGAGGGTGAGGTTGAGGGTGAGTGTTAAGGTGACTGTGAGGGTGACTGTGACGGTGAGGTTTTGGTTTAGGGTTAGGGTGATATTGAGGGTGAGGGTTAGGTTTAGGATTAGGCTTAAGTGTTTGGTAAGGCTTAGGGTGAGTGTGAGGGTGAGGGTCAGAGTTAAGTTTAGGGTGAGGGTTAG
The DNA here is from genome assembly GCF_024711535.1 of Dipodomys merriami. Taxonomy (NCBI): domain Eukaryota; kingdom Metazoa; phylum Chordata; class Mammalia; order Rodentia; family Heteromyidae; genus Dipodomys; species Dipodomys merriami. The sequence continues at coordinate 3,261,440 of NW_027202327.1, forward strand.
GGTTAGGGTTAGGGTTAGTTTGAGGGTGAGGGTGAGGTTTAGGTTGAGGGTGATGGTGAGGGTGAGGGTGGGGGTTAGGTTTCGGGTAAGTTTTAGGGTTATGTTTATGGTTAGGGTGAGGGTGAGTGTGAGGGGTAGGGTGAGTGTGATGATGAGTTTGACGGTGAGTGTGAGGGTTAGTGTTTGGGTGAGGGATAGTGTTATGTTTAGGGTGAGGGTTAGGGTTAGGGTTAGGATTAAGATGAGGGTTAGGCTGAGGGTTAGGGTTAGGGTTAGTGTAAGGGTTTGGGTGAGGGTGAGGGTTAGGATTAGGATTAGGGTTAGGGTTTGGGTGAGGGTTAAGGATAGGTTTAGGGTTAGGGTGATGGGTTTTTTTAGGGTTAGGTTTACACATAGGGTGATGGTGAGGGTGAGGGTTAGGGTTTGGATTAGGGTTAGTGTTACGGTAAGGCTGATGGTGAGGTTGAGTGTGAGCGTGAGGGTTAGGGTTAGGGTGAGGGTTAGGTTTAGGGTTAATGTTAAGGCTAAGGTGAGGGTTAGGGTTAGGGTTAAGTTTAATATGAGGGTTAGGCTGAGTTCGTGTGAGGGTAAGGGAAAAGGTGAGTGTTAGGGTGAGGGTTATGGTTAGGGTTAGGCTTAGGATTAGGGTGAGGATTAACGTGAGGGTGAGGTTTAAGTTGAGGGTTAGTGTTAGGGTGTAGGTGAGGGTTAGATTTAGGGTGAGGGTTAGGATTAGGGTGATGTTGAGGGGGAGGGGGAGAGTTAGGGTGAGGGCGAGTGTGAGGGTTCGGGTGTAGGTGAGGGTTAGTGTTAGGATGAGGGTTAGGGTGACGGAGAGTGTTAAGTAAAGGTGAGGTTTAGGGTTAGGGTTACGGTGAGGGTTAGGGTTAGGGTTAGGGTGAAGTGTTGGGTGAGGGGTAGGGTAAGGGTTAGGGTGAGGGTTAGGGTTAATGTGAGTGTTAGGGTTAGGGATAGGGTTAGTTGAGTATAAGGGATAGGATGAGTGTAAGGTTGAGAGTGAGTGAGGGTTAGGGTTAGCTTTAGGGTTAGGGTGAGGTTTAGGGTGAGGGCTTATGTGAGAGTTACGGTTATGGTTAGTGTTAGTGTGAGGATAAGGGTTAGGGTGAGGGTAAATTTGAGGGTGAGGGTTAGGGTTAGTGTTAGGGTTAGCGTGAGGGTTAGGGTGAGCTTTAGGGTTAGTGTGAGTTTTAGGGTTACGGTTAGGGTGAGGATTAGGTTTAGGGTGAGGGTTAGGGTTAGGATTGGTGTTAGGGTGAGTTTTAGCGTTAGGTTTAGGTTTAAGGTGAGGGTTAGGGATAGGATTAGGGTTAGGCTTAGGTTTAGGGTTATTGTTAGGGTTAGGGTTAGGGTTAGGGTTGGGGTCAGGTTTAGGGTTAGGCTGAGGTGGAGGGGGAGATTGTGGGTGAGGTTTAGGGTTAGAGTTAGTGTTAGGGTTAGTGTGAGAGCTAGGGTGAGTGTGAAGTTTTTGGTGACGGTGCGGTGAGGGTAATGGTTTCGGTTAGGTAAGTGTTAGGGTTACGGTTTTGGTGAGGGTTAGGGTTAGAGTGAGGTTTAGAGTATGGGTGAGGGTTAGGGTGAGTGTTAGGGTTCGGGGGACGTTGAGCGATCGGGTGTGGGTGAGGTTTAGGGTAAGGATGAGGGTTAGGGTGACGGTGAGGGTTAAGGTGATTGTGAGGTTTAGGATTAGGATTAGGGTTAGATTGTGTGTAAGGGTTAGGGTGAAGTTTAGGGTGAGTGTAAGGGTTAGAATTAGCCTTAGTTTTAGGGTGAGGGTGAGGGTGAGGGTTAGCGTTAGGGTTAGGTTTAGAGTGAGCGTTAGGGTGAGGGTTAGGGATAGAGTTAGGGTTACTGTGAGGGTGAGGGTGAGGGTTAGGGTTAGGGTTAGGGTGAGGTTTAGGGTGAGAGTGAGGGTGTGGGTGAGTGTTTCGTTTAGGTAAGCGTTATGGTTAGGGTTTGTGTGAGGATTCGGGTGAGGGTGAGGTTTAGGTTGAGGGTTAGGGTGAGGGTTTGGGTTAGGGTTTGAGTGAGGGTTAGGGTTAGGGTGATGTTTACGTTGAGGCTGAGTGTTGGGGTGAGATTGAGGGTTCGGTTTCGGGTGAGGTTTGGGGTGAGTGTGACTGTTAATTTGTGGGTTAGGGTTTGGCTTAGGGTGAGGGTTAGGGTTACAGTGAGTGTTAGGGTGAGGATGAGGGTTAGGGTTATGTTGAGAGTGAGGGTTAGGGTTAGGGTGAGGGGGAGAGGGAGGCTTAGCGTGAGGGTGAGGTTTAGGGTTAGGGTGAGGGTGAGGTATAGGGTTAGGATTAAGGGTAATTTGAGGGTTAGGGTTAGGGTTACGTTTAATATGTACGTTAGGCTGAGTGTTATGTTTAGGGTTCTTGTGAGGGTAAGGGTTAGGGTGAGTGTTAGGGTGAGGGTGAGGGTTAGGGTTAGGGTTAGGGTTAGGTTTCGGTTTAGGGTGAGGGTTAGTTTTAGGGTTAGGTTTCGGTTTAGGGTGAGGGTTAGGGTGCGGGCAAGGGCTAGGGCGAGTTTTAGGGTAACGGTGAGTGTTAGGGTGAAGGAGAAGGTTAGGGTTAGCTTTAATGGGAGGGTTAGGGTTAGGGTGATGGCTAGTGTGAGGGAGAAGTTTAGGGTTAGGGTGAGGGTTAGGGTTAGACTGAGGGTTAGTGTTAGTGTGAGGGTGAGGGCTAGTTTTAGCATTAGGTTCGGGTTAGGGTTAGGGTGAGGTTGAGGGTGAGGGTGAGTTTGAGGTTAGGGTTAGGGTTAGGGTTATGTTGAGGGTGGGGGTGAGGGTGAGTGTGAGTGTGAGAGTTAGGGTTAGTTTTCGATGAGGGCCAGGGTGAAGGTGAAGGTTAGGGTGAAGGTTATTGTGAGGGTGAGGGTTTCGGTTAGGAAAGGCCTAGGGTTAGGATTAGACTGAGGATTATGGTGAGGGTGAGGTTTAAGGTGAGGGTTAGGTTTAGGTTGAGAATTAGGGTTGGGCTGAGGGTTAGGGTTAGGGTTAGGGTTAGGGTAAGGGTTAGGGTGAGGGTGAGGTTTAGGATTAGTATTAGGTTTAGGGTTAGGGTGAGGTTTAGGGATAAGTTTAGGGTTAGGGTGAGGGTTTTGTTTGGGGTTAGGTTTAGAGTTAGGGTGAGGGTGAGGGTGAGGGTTAGGGTTTGGATTAGGGTTAGTATTAGGGTAAGGCTGAGGGTGATGTTCAGGGTGAGCGTGAGGGTTAGGGTTAGGGTGAGGGTTAGGTTTAAGGTTAGGCTTAAGAGTAAGGTGAGGATTAGGGTTAGGCTTACGTTTAATATGAGGGTTAGGCTGAGTGTTAGGGTTAGGGTTCCTGTGAGGGTAAGGGTTAAGATGAGTCTTAGGGTGAAGTTGAGGGTTAGGGTTAGGCTTAGGGTTAGGGTGAGGGTTAGGGTGAGGGTTAGTGTTAGGGTTAGGGTTAGGTTTAGGTTGAGGGTTTGGGTGAGGTTAAGGGTTAGGGCGAGTTTTAGGATGACGGTGAGGGTTAGGGTGAAGGAGAGGTTTAGGATTAGGGTGAGGGTGAGGGTGAGGGTTAGGGTGAATGCTAGTGTGAGGGAGAGGGTTAGGGTTGGGTGAGAGTTAGGGGTAGGGTTAGTATTAGGTTGAGGTTTAGGCTGAGGTTTAGGGATAGTGTGAGTGTGAGGGCTAGTTTTAGCATTAGGGTTTGGGTTAAGTGAAGGTGAGGGTTAGAGTGAGGGTGAGGTTGAGGTTAGGGTTAGGGTTAGGGAAAGGCTGAGGGTGGGGGTGACGGTGAGGGTGAGGGAGAGGGTTAAGGTTAGTTTTAGGGTGAGGGCTAGGGTGAGGGTGAGGCTTAGGTTGACGGTTAGGGTGGGGGTGAAGGTTTCAGTTAGAAAAGGCTTAGGGTTAGAATTAGGTTGAGGATTAGGGTGAGGGTGAGGGTTAAGGTTAGGGGGAGGATTAGGGTTAGGGTTCAGGTGAAGGTTAGGATTAGGGTGATGTTTAAGTTGAGGGTGAGAGTTAGGAGAGGGCGAGTGTGAGGGTTAGGTTGTAGGTGAGGGTTAGGTTTAGGGTGAGGGTTAGGGTGACAGGGAAGGTTAGGGTCCAGGTGAGTGTTAGGGTTAGGGGTAGGGTGAAAGTTAGGGCTAGGGATAAGGTGAGGGCTTGCGTGAGGGGTAGAGTAAGGGTTAGGGTGAGGGTTAGCATTGATGTGAGGGTTAGGGTTAGGGTTAGAGTTATTGTGACTATAAGGGTTAGGGTGAGGTTTAGGTTGAGAGTGAGGGTTAGGGTTAACGTTAGGGTTAGTGTGAGGTTTAGGGTGAGGGATAAGGTGAGGTTTAGGTTTAGTATGAGGGTGAGGGTTAGAGTTAGTTTTAGGGTGAGGGTTAGGGTTAGGGTGAGGTTTAGGGTAGGGTTAGCGTGAGGGTGAGTGTTTGGGTGAGTGTGAGTTTTTGGGTGTGGGTGATGGTTAGGGTTAGGGTTAGGGTTAAGGTTATGGTGAGGATTAAGGAGAGGGTGAGGGTTAGGGTTACGGTCAGCATTAGGGTGAGGGTTAGGATTCGGGTTAGTGTAAGGATTAGGGTTAGGTTTAGGGTTATAGTGAGGGTAAGGTTTAGGTTGAGGTTTAGGGTAGGGTGAAGGTTAGGGTTAGCATTAGGTTTAGGATTAGGGTTTGTGTTACGATTAGGGTGAGCGTTAGCAGGAGGGTTAAGTTTAGCTTGAGGGTTAAGGTTAGGGTGAGGGATAGGGAGCGGGTGAGGGTGAGCATGAGGGTGAGAATGAGGGTGAGGCTTTTGTTCAGGTAAGGGTTAGAGTTAGGGTTATGGTGAGGATTATGCTGAGAGTGAGATTTAGGTTGAGGGTTAGGGTTAGGGTGAGGGTTACAGTTAGGTTTAGGGTGAGGGTTAGGTTTAGGGTGATGTTTAGAGTGAGGGAGAAGGTTAAGGTGCTGATGAGGTTTTGGGTAAGGGTGAGAGTTAGGGTTAAGGTTAGCGTTAGGGTGAAAGTTAGAATTAGGGTTAGCGTATGGGTGAGGGTTAGTGTGAGGGGTATGGTTCGGGTTAGGGTGAGGGTTAGGGTTAGTGTGAGGGTTAGGGTTAGGGTTAGGGTTAGGGTTAGTGTGAGGATAAGGGTTAGGGTGAGGGTTAGGTTGAGGATGAGGTTAGGGTTAGCGTTAGGATTAGGGTAAGTTTTAGAGTTAGGGTTAGGGTTTAGAGGTTTAGGGTTACAGTTAAGGTTAGGGTTACGGTGAGGATTAGGGTGTCGTGAGGTTGAGGGTGGGAGTGAGGGTGACTGTTAGGTTTAGGGTGAATGTGAGGGTTAAGATAAGGATTAGGGTTTGGTTTAGGGTTAAGCTGAAGTTAAGGGTGAGAGTGATGGTGAGGCTTGGTGTTAAGGTCAGGGTAAGGGTTACTTTGAGGGTTAGGGTGAAGGTGAGTTTGAGGGTGAGGGTTAGTGTGAGGGTGACGGTGAGGATGAGGTTGAGGGTTAGAGTTAGGGTTAGGGTGAGGGTTAATGTTAGGTTGAGGGCTAGTGTGAGGGTGAGATTTAGGGTGAGGGTGAGGGTTTCGGTTAGGTAAGGGTTAGGGTTAGGGTTAGGGTGAGGATTAGGTTGAGGGTTAGAGTTAGGGTTAGGGTGAGGGTTAATGTTAGGTTGAGGGCTAGTGTGAGGGTGAGATTTAGGGTGAGGGTGAGGGTTTCGGTTAGGTAAGGGTTAGGGTTAGGGTTAGGGTGAGGATTAGGTTTAGGGTGAAGATTAGGTTGAGGGTTAGGTTTAGGGTGATAGTTAGGGAAGCGGTTAGGGTGAGGGTTAGGGTTAGGTTGATGTTTAGAGTGAGAGTGAGGGCGAGTGTTAGGGTGTGTGTGAGGGTTAGGTTTCAGCTGTGTGTTAGGGTTACGATGAGTGTTAGAGTGAGTGTGAGGGTTATGGTTATGGTTAGTGTTAGCGAGAGGGTTAGGGCTAGGGGTAGCATTAGGGTGAGGAGTAGGGTTAGGGTTAGGATCAGGGTTAGGGTGAGGGTTAGGTTTAGGGTGATATTAAGGGTGAGGGTGAATGTTAGGGTGAGGGTGATGGTTAGGGTTAGGGTAAGGGTTAAGTTTAGGGTGAGGGATAGATATAGGTGTAGGGTTAGGGTTAGGGTTAGGGTAGTGTAAGGGTTCGGTTGAGGATTCGTTTGACCTTGAGTGTTAGGGTTTGGGTGAGTGTTAGCGTTAGGGTTCATATTAGGGTTAGGATTAGGGTCAGGGTTTTGGTGAGTTTAAGGGTTAGGGTGAGGTTTAGGGTGAGGGTGGGTGTTAGAGTTAGGGTTAAGGTTAGGGTGAGGGTTAAGGTGAGGGTTTGGGTTAGGGTTAGGGTAAGCGTGAGGGTGAGGCTTAGGATTAGGGTTATGGTTAGAGTTAGGGTGTGGCTGAGTGTGTGGGTTAGGGTAAGGATTAGGGTTAGGGATAGGGTTAGCCTGAGGCTGAGGGTGAGGGTGAAGGTTAGGGTTAGGGGGCGGTTTAGGTTTAGGGTTATGTTTAGGGTTAGGATGAGGGATAGGCTGAGGGTTAGGTTTAGGGTTAATGTGAGGGTTAAGCTTAGTTTTAGGTTTAGGGTTAGGGTGAGGGTAAGGGTTAGGGTGAGGGTGAAGGAGAGTTTGAGGGTTAGGGATAGGGTGAGGTTTGGGGTTAGGTTGAGGTTTAGGGTTAGGGTGAGGGTTAGGGTGAGGGTTAGGGTTAGGTTTAGGGTAAGGGTTTGGGTGGTGGTTAGGGTGAGGGTAAGGGTTAGGCTGAGGGTTAGGGTTAGATTTAGGGTTAGGGTGAGGATTAGGGTTAGTGTGATCGTTAGGGTTAGGGTTAGGATTATGGTTAGGGTGAGGATGAGAGTGAGGGTTAGGGTTAGGGTTAGAGTTAGGGTGATGGTGAAGGTGGGGTTTAGTGTTAGGATTAGGGTTAAGATTAGTGGTAGGGTGAGAGTGACGGTGAATGTTAGGGTTAAGGTCAAGATAAGGGTTACAATTCGTGTGAGGATAAGGGTTAGAGTGAGGGTTAGGGTGAGGGTGAGGTTGAGGGTGAGGGTTAGGGTGTCGTTGAGGATTAAGTTTAGGTTGAGGGTTAGGGTGGGCGTTAAGGTTAGGGTTAGATATAGGTTGAGGGATAGGATGAGGTTTAGGGTTAAGCTTAGGTTTAGGATGAGGGTGAGAGTTAGTGTTTGGGTTAGGGTGAGGGCTAAGTTTAGGGTGAGGGCTAGGGTTAGAGTGAGGTTTAGGGTGAGGGTGAGGGTGAAGGTGAGGGTTTCGGTTAGGTAAGAGTTAGGGTTAGCATTATGATGAGGATTAGGGTGAGGGTGAGGGTTAAGGTTAAGGTGAGGGTTAGGGTGAGGTTTAGGGTTAGGGTGAGTGTTAGGGTTAGGATTAGGGTGAGGGTTAGGTTTAGGGTGAGGGTTAGGGTTAGGATTGGTGTTAGGGTGAGTTTTAGCGTTACATTTAGGGTTAGAGTGAGGGTTATGGATAGGATTAGGTTTTGGGTTAGGGTTAGGTTTAGCCTTAGGTTTGGGGTGAGGTTGACGGTTAGCATTAGGGTTAGGGTCAGGGTTACGGTTAGGCTGAGGGGGAAGAGGAGAGTGTAGGTGAGGTTTAGGGTTAGGTTGAGGGTAATTGTTAGGGTGAGGGCTAGGGTGAGGGTGAGGTTGAGGGTGAGGGTGAGGTTGAGGGTAAGGGTTTCGGTTAGGTAAGGGTTAGGGTTATTGTTAGGGTAAGGATTAGGTTGAAGGTGATGGTTTGTGTGTGGGTTAGTGTAAGGGTAAGGGTTAGCGTTATGGTTTTGGTGAGGGTTAGGGTTAGAGTGAGGTTTAGAGTATGGGTAAGGGTTAGGGTGAATGTTAGGGTTCGGGTGATGTTGAGCGATCGGGTGTGGGTGAGGTTTAGGGTAAAGGTGAGGGTTAGGGTGACGGTGAGGGTTAGGGTGATTGTAAGAGTTAGGGTTAGGGTTAGGTTGAGGGTAAGGGTTAGGGTGAGGGTTAGTGTGAGGGTGAGGTTGAAGGTGAGGTTTAGGGTTAGGTTTAGGTTTACTGTGAGGGTGAGGGTTAGGGTGAGGTTTAGGGTTAAGGTTAGGGTGAGAGTTAGGTTGAGAGTGAGGGTGAGGGTGAGGGTTTAAGTTAGGTTAGGGTTATGGTTAAGGTTAGGGTGAAGATTAGAGTGAGGGTGAGGTTTAGGTTAAGGGTTAGGTTTAGGATGAGGGTTAGGGTTAGGGTTAGAGTGAGGGTTAGTTTTAGAGTGAAGTTTAGGATAAGGCTGAGGTTTGTGGTGAGTTTGAGGGTTCTAGTGAGGGTGACTGTTAGTTTGTGGGTTAGTGTTAGGGTTAGGGTGAGGTTTAGGGTGACAGTGAGGGTTAGGGTGAGGGTGAGGGTTAGGGATAGGTTCAGGGTGATGGTTAGGGTTAGAGTGAGGGTGAGGGTTAGGGTTAGGTTGAGTGTGAGGTTCAAGGTTAGGGTTAGGTTTAAGCTGAGGGTTAGGGGAGGGGTAGGGTGAGAGTTAGGGTGAAGGTAGGGTTAGTGTGAGGGTTATGGTTAGTGTTAGAGGATTAGTGTGAGGTTAAAGGTTAGGGTGGTGGTTAGTGTGAGGGTGAGGGTGTTATGTTTAGGGTAAGGATGAGGGTTAGAGTGAGGGTGAGGGTTAGGATGAGGGTTATGGTTATGGTTAGGGTGAGGGTTCGTGTGAGAGTACTGCATAGGGTGAGGGTGAGTGTAAGGGTGAGGGTGAGGTTGAGGGTGGGTGCTTAGGTGACGGTGACGGTGACGGTGAATGTTAGGTTTAGGGTTAGTTTTAGGGTGAGGGTGAGGGTTTTGGTTAGGATTAGGGTTAGGGTTAGGATGAGTGTTAGGCTGAGGGTTAGGGTTAGGGTTAGGGTGAGGGTAAGGGTTAGGGGGAGTGTGAGGGTTAGGATTAGGATTAGGGTTAGGGTAAAGGTGAGGGTTAGGGATAGGTTTAGGGTTAGGGTGAGCGTTTTGTTTAGGGTTAGGTTTAGAGTTAGGGTGATGGTGAGGGTGAGGGTTAGGGTTTGTATTAGGGTTAGTGTTAGGGTTAGGCTGAGGGTGAGGTTGAGCGTGAGGGTGAGGGTTAGGGTTAGGGTGAGGGTTTGGTTTAGTGTTAAGGTTAAGGGTAAGGTGAAGGTTAGGGTTAGAGTTAGGTTTAATATGAGGTTTAGGCTGAGGGTTAGGGTTAGGGTTCGTGTGAGCGTAAGGGTTAGGTTGAGTGTTAGGGTGAGGGTGAGGTTTAGGGCGAGGTTTAATGTAACGGTGAGTTTTAGGGTGAAGGAGAGGGTTAGGGTTAGGGTTATGGTTAGGGTGAGGTTTAGGGTTAGAGTGAGGGCTAGTGTGAGGATGAGGGTTAGGGTGAGGGTGAGTGTTAGGGTAGGGTTGGGGTTATGGTTAGGGTTAGGCTTGGGATTTGGTTAGTGTAAGGGTGAGGGCTAGTTTTATCATTAGGGTTAAGGTTAGGGTAAGGGTTAGAGTGAGGATGAGGTTGAGGGTGAGGTTGAGGTTAGGGTTAGGATTAGGGTTAGGCTGAGGGTGGGGGTGAGGGTGAGGGTTAGGTTTAGTTTTAGGGTGAGGGCTAGGGTGAGGGTGACAGTTAGTGTGATGGTTAGGGTGAGGGTGAGGGTTTTGGTTAGGAAAGGCTTAGTGTTAGGGTTAAGGTGAGGATTAGGTTGAGGGTGAGTTTTAAGGTGAGGGTTAGGGTTAGGGTGAGGATTAGGGTTAGGGTTAGGGTGAAGGTTAGGCTTAGGCTGATGTTTAGGGTGAGGGTGAGTGTTAGGGTGATGACAAGTGTGAGGGTTCGGGTGTAGGTGAAGGTTAGGGTTAGGGTGAGGGTTAGCGTGATGGTGAGGGTTAGTGTTAGGTTGAGGGTTAGGTTTAGGGATGGGGTGAGGGGTTGGATGAGGGGTAGGGTAATGTTTGGGGTTAGGGTTAGGGTTAATGTGAGGGTTAGGGTTAGTGTTAGTGTGAGGATAAAGTTTAGGGTGAGGGTTAGGTTGAGATTGAGGTTTAGGGTCAGTGTTAGGGTTAGGGTGAGGTTTAGGGTGAGGGATAAGGTGAGGGTTAGGGTTAGTATGAGAGTTAGGTTTAGAGTTAGTTTTAGGGTGAGGGTTAGGGTTAGGATGAGGTTTAGGGTAGGGTTAGCGTGAAGGTGAGGGTTCAGGTGAGGGTGAGGTTTAGGGTGTGGGTGATGGTTAGGGTTAGGGTGAGGGTTAAGATTAAGGTGAGGGTTAGGTTTAGGGTGAGGGTTGGGGTTACGGTGAGCGTTAGGGTGAGGGTTAGGGTTAGGGTTATTGTGAGGTTTAGGGTTAGTTTTAGAGTTATGTTGAAGGTAATGGTTACAGTGAGGTTTAATGTAGGGTGAGGGTTAGGTTTAGAGTTAGGTTTAGCGTGAGGTTGAGGGTGCGTGTTAGGGTTAGGGTTAAGGTTAGGGTGAGGGATAGGGAGAGGGTGAGCGTGATTGTGAGGGTGAGGGTCACGTTAAGGGTTTAGGTAAGGTAAGGGTTAAGGTTAGGGTTATGGTGAGGATTAGGGTGAGGGTGTGTGTTAGTTTGAGGTTTAGGGTTAGGGTGAGGGTTAGGGTTAGGTTTAGGGTGAGGGTTAGGGTGATGGTGATGTTTAGGGTGAGGGGGAGAGTTAGGGTGAGGGTGATGGTTTGTGTGAGGGTGAGGGTAAGGGTTAGTGTTAGGGTTGCGGTGAAGGTTAGGATTAGGGTTAGGGTTAGTGTGAGGGGTAGGTTTTGGGTTAGGGTGAGGGTTAGGGTTAGGTTTAGGGTTAGAGATAATGTGAGGATAAGGGTTAGGGTGAGGGTTAGGTTGAGGGTGAGGGTTAGGGTTAGCGTTAGGGTTAGGATGAGGGTTAGGGTGAGTTTTAGGGTTAGGGTGAGTGTTATGGTTAGGGTGAGGATTTGTGTTAGGATTTGTGTTAGGGTGAGATTTAGGGTTAGGTTTAGGGTTAGGGTGAATGTTAGGGTTAGGATTAGGGTTAGGGTTAGTGTTAGGATTATTGTTAGGTTTCTCGATAGGTTTAGGGTGAGGGTGAGGTTCAGCATTAGGGTTAGGGTGAGGTTTAGGTTTAGGGTGACTGTTAGTGTTAGGTTTAGGGTTAGGGTGAGGGTGGGGGTGAGGGTTAGGTTTAGGATTAGGGTTAGTGTTAGGGTTAAGATGAGGGGGAGGGGAAGGGAAGCGTGTGGTTTAGAGTTAGGGATAGGGTGAAGGCTAGCATGAGGGTGAAACTTAGGGTGAGGGTGAGGGTGAGTGTTTCGGTTAGGAAAGGGTTAGGGTTATTGTTAGGTTGAGGATTAGGTTGAGCTTGAGGGTTAGTGTGAGATTTAGGGTTGGGTGAGTGTTAGTGTTAGGGTTTTGGTGAGTGTTAGGATTAGGGTGAGGTTTAGGGTTAGGGTGAGTTTTAGGGTGAGGGTTAGGGTTCGGGTGAGGTTGAGCATTAGGGTGTGGGTGAGGATGAGGGCTAGGTTGAGGGTTAGCGTTAGGGTGAGGGTTAGGGTGACTGTGAGGTTTAGGGATAGGTTTAGGGTGAGGGTTAGGGTTAGAGTTAGGGTTAGGGTTAGGGTGAGGGTGAGGGGTAGGGTTAGGTTTAGTGTTAGGGTGAGGGTTAGGGTTAGTGTGAGGGTGAGGGTTAGGGTTAGGGTTAGGGTTAGTTTGAGGATAAGGGTTAGAGTGAGTGTTAGGGTCAGGGTAAGCCTTAGGGTTCGCGTTAGGGTTAGGGTGAGGTTTAGGGTGAGGCTGATGTTTAGGGTTACGGTTAGGGTGAGGGTTAGGGTGAGAGTGAGGGTGAGGGCTTCAGTTATTTAAGGGTTAGGTTTAGGGTTAGGGAGAGGATTAGGTTGAGGGTGAGGGTTAGTTGGACGGTTAGGATTAGGTTAAGGGTTAGGGTTAGGGATAGAGTGAGGGATATGGTTAGTGTGAGGTTTAGGGTAGGGTTGGCATGAGGGTGAGGGTTTGGGTGAGGGTGAGTGTTAGGGTGTGGGTGAGGGTTAGGGTGAGTTTGAGGGAGAGGGTGAGGTTTTTGGTTAGGTAAGGGTTAGGGTCAGGGTTATGTTGACGATTAGGGTGAGGGTGAGGATTAGGTTGAGGGTTAGGGTTAGGGTGAGGGTTAGGGTTAGTTTTAGGATGAGGGTTAGGGTTAGGGTAATGTTTAGGGTAAGGGGGAGGATTAATGTGAGGGTGAGGGTTAGGGATAGGGTTAGGGTTACGGTGAAGATTAGGATTAGGTTTAGGTTTAGGGTGAGGGTTAGTGTGAGTGGTAGGGTTGCGTTAGGGTGAGGGTTGGGGTTAGTGTGAGGGTTAGGGTTAGGGTTAGGGCAAGAGTTAGTTTGAGGATAAGGGTTAGGGTGAGTGAGGGTTAGGTTGAGGGTGAAGGTTAGGGTTAGCGTTAGGGTTAGGGTGATGTTTATGTTGAGGTTTAGGTTTAGGGTGAGTGTTAGGTTGAGGGTTATGATTGGTGGTAGGGTGAGTTTTACGGTTAGGTTTAGGGTTAGGGTGAGGATTAAGATTAGGGTTAGGATTATTTTTAGGGTTAGCAATAGGGTTAGGGTGAGTTTGAGGGTTATCGTTAGGGTTAGGGGAGGGTTAGGGTTCGAGTGAGGTTGAGCACTAACATGTAGGTGAGGTTGAGGTTTAGGTTGAGGGTTAGGGTAACGGTGAGGCTTAGGGTGACTGTGAGGGTTAGGGATACGTTTAGGATGAGCGTTAGTTTTAGGGTAAGGGTTAGTGTGAGGGTTAGGGTTAGGATTAGGGTTAGGGTTAGGGTTATTGTTAGGGTTAGGGTTAGGGTGAGAGTGAGGTTTAGGGTTAGCGTTAGGGTGAGGTTTAGGATTAGGGTGAGGGCTATGGTGAGGTTGAGGTTTAGGGTGAGTGTGAGGGTGAGGATTATGGTTAGGATTTGGCTTAGGGTTATGGTTAAGTTGAGGATGATGGTGTGGGTGAGGGTGAAAGTTAGGGTTAGGGTTAGTGTGAGGGTGAGGGATAGTGTGAGGGTTAGGGTTAGTGTTAGGGTTAGGCTAAGGGTTAGGTTAAGGGTTAGGGTGAGGGTGAGGGTTAGGGTTAGTGTTAGGGTTAATGTGAGGTTTAGGGCTAGGTTTAGGGTTAGGGTGAGGGTGAGGGTTAAGGTGAGGTTTAGGTTTAGGGTTAGGGTGAGGACGATGGTTAGGGTTAGCATTAGGGTTAGGTTGAGGGTGAGGGTTAGAGTGAGGTTTAGGCTTAGGTTTAGGGATAGTGTGAGGATTAGGGTTAGTGTGAGGGTGAGGGTGAGGGTTAGGTTAAGGGTTAGGTTTAGATTTAGGGTGAGGGTGAGGGTTAGAAGTAGGATTAGAGTTAGGGTTAGAGTTGGATGAGGGTGAGGGTGAGGGTTAGGGTTTGGATTAGGGTGAGGGTTAGGGTGAGGTTTAGGGTTAGGGTGAGGGTTAGGACTAGGTTGAGGTTTAAGGTGAGGGTGAGGGTGTGGTTAGGGTGAGCTTTAGGGTTAGGGTTAGGGTGAGGGTTAGGGCGAGGTTTAGGTTTAGGGTGAGGATTAGAGCTAGGGTGATGGTTAGGGTGAGGGTGAGGGTTAGGGTGAAGGATAGGGTAAGTGTTTGGGTTAGGTTTAGGGTGAGAGTTATGTAAGGATTAGGTTTAGGTTTAGGTTTAGGGTGAGGGTGAAGGTGAGGGTTTTTGTTAGGGTTAGGGTGAGGGTTAAGTTTAGGGTGAGGGCTAGGGTGAGGGTGAGGATTGGGGTGAGGGTGAGGGTGAGGGTGAGCATTTCGGGTAGGAAAGTGTTACGGTTTGGGTTACAGTGAGGATTGGGTTCAGGGTGAGGCTTACGTTGAGGGTTAGGTTTAGGGTGAGGGTTAGGGTTAGGGTTAGGGTGAGGGTTAATGTTAGGGTGATGTTTAGGTTGAGGGTTCGGGTGAGGTTTCAGATGAGGGTGAGAGTTAGTGTTAGGGTTAGGATTAGGCTGAGGGTTAGAATAAGGGTTAGGGCTAGGGTCAGGGTTAGTGTGAGGGGTAGGGTTAATATTAGGGTGAGGGGTAGTGTAAGTGTTAGGGTTAGGGTTAAGTTTCGGTTTAGGGTTAGTTTGAGGATAAGGTTTAGCGTTAGCGTTAGGTTGAGGGTGAGGGTTAGGGTTAGCTTTAGGGTTAGGGTGAGGGTTAGGGTGAGGGTTATGTTTAGGGTGAGGGTTAGGGGTAGGGTTAGGGTGAGGGTTAGTGTTAGGGTGAGTATTAGGGTTAGGTTTAGGGTTAGGGTGAGTTATAGTGTTAGGTTTAGTGTTAGAGCCAGGGTTAGCGTTATGATTCGGTTTAGGGTTAAGTTATCGTTATTATTAGGGTGAGGGTAAGGGTTAAGTTGAGGGTGAGGGTTAAATTAGGATTTTGATTAGTGTTAGTGTGAGTGAGGGGGTGAGTGTTAGGTTTAGGCTTAGGGTTAGGTTTAGGGTTAGGCTGAGGCTGAGGGTGAGGGTGAGGGTTAGTGTTAGGGTGTGGGTTAGGGTTAGGGTTAGAATTAGGGTTAGGTTGAGGGTTAGGTTTAGGATGAGGCTTATTCATAGGTTTAGGGTGAGGGTTAGGGTGAGGGTTAGGGTGAGGGTTAGGGTTAGGTTTAGGTTTAGGGTTAGGGTGAACGTTAGGGTTAGGGTGAAGTTTAGGTTGACGGTGAGGGTTTGGGTGAGTGTGAGGTTGAGTGTGAGGGTTAGGATGAGGGTGATGGTGAGGGTGATTGTGAGGGTTATTGTTAGGTTTAGGGTTAGGGTGAGTGTGAATGTTAGGGTTAGGATTAGGGTTTGGTTAAGTGTTAGGCTGAGTATGAGGGTGAGGTTGAGTGTTAGCGTTAGGTTTAAGGTGAGCGCTAGTGTTAGTGTGAGGATTAGGGTGAGGGTGAGGTTGAGGGTCAGTGTTAGGATAACGGTTACATTGAGTGTGAGGTTTAGGGTTAGGATTAGTGTTAGGGTGAGTTTTAGGTTTAGGGTTAGGGTTAGGGTGAGGGTTAGGGTTAGGATTAGGATTAGGGTTAGATTTAGGGTTAGGGTAAGAGTGAGGTTTAGGGTTAGGATTACTGTGAGGTTTAGGTTTAGGGTGAAGGCTATGGTTAGGGTTTGGTTTATTGTGGGTGTGAGGGTGAAGGTAAGTGTTATGATTTGGGTGAAGGTTATGGTAAGGCTGAGGGTGATGGTGAGGGTGAGGGTGAAGGTTACGGTTAGGGTTAGTGTTAGGGTGAGGGTGAGGTTGAGGGTTAGGTTTAGGTTTAGGGTTAGTGTTAGGGTTAGGCTGACCGTGACGGTGAGGGTGAGGGTGAAGGTTAGGGTTAGGTTTAGGGTTAGGGTTAAGGTGAGTTCCAGGATGAATGAGTGGGTTAGGGTGAGAATGAGGGTGAAGGTGAGGGTTTTGATTAGGTAAGAGTTAGGGTTATTGTTCGGGTGAGGATTAGGTTGAATGTGAGGGTTAGTGTGATGGTTAGGGTTAGTGTGAAGGTTAGGGTTAGGTTTAGGGTTAGGTTAAGGTTTAGGGTAAGGGTTAGGGTTAGGGTTAGGGTTAGGGTTATTGTGAGGATGAGGATTAGGGTGAGGGTGAGAGTTAGGGTTAGCGTTGGTTGTTAGGTTGAGGGTTACAGTTAGGGTTAGTGTTAGGGTTAGGGTTAGGGTGAGGGTTAGGTTTAGGGTGATATTTACGGTGAGGGTGAGGGTTAGGGTTAGGTTAGGGTGAGGGTGAGGGTGAGGTTGAGTGTTGGGGTGTGGTTGAAGTTTAGGGTTAGGGTGAGTATTAGTCTTAGGGTTAGGGTTAGGGTTATAGTGAGCTTTAGAGTTAGAGTGAGATTTAGGGTGAGGGTGAGGTTTAGGGTTAGCAATAGTGTTAAGGAGAGGATTAGGGTAAGGGTTAGGTTTAGGGATAGGGTGAGGGTTAAGTTTAGGATTAGGGTTAGTGTTAGAATTTTGGTGAGGCTGAAGGTGAGTGTTAGGGTTAGGATTAGGAGAAGGGTTAGGATTAGGCTGAGGGTGAGAGTGAGCATCAGTGTGATGGTTAGGGTAAGGGAGAGGGTTAGGTTTAGGGTTAGAGTTAGGGTTAGGTTAGGATGAGGGTTAGGGTTAGGGTGAGGGTTATGGTTAGTGTGAGAGTTAGGGTTAGGGTTAGGTTTAGGGTTAGTGTGAGGATAAGGGTTAGGGTTAGTGTTAGGTTGAGGGTGAGGGTTCGGGTTAGCTTTAGGTTTAAGGTGAGGGTTAGGGTGAGGTTTATGTTTACGGTGAGCGTTAGGGGTAGGGTTAGAGTGAGGGTTAGTGTTAGGGTGAGGGTTAGGGTTAGGTTTAGGGTTAGGGTGAGTTATAGGGTTATGTTTAGGGTTAGTGTGAGGGTTAGCGTTATGATTAGGTTTAGGGTTAGGGTTACCGTTATTGTTAGGGTGATGGTGAGGGTTAGGTTGAGAGTGAGGGTGAGGGTTAACATTAGGGTTATGATTAGTGTTAGTGTGAGTGAGGGGGTGAGGGTTAGGTTTAGGGTTAGGGTCAGGTTTAGGGTTAGGATGAGGCTGACAGTGAGGGTGAAGGTGAGGTTTAGGGTTAGGGTGTGGGTTAGGGTTAGGGTTAGAATGAGGGTTAGGTTTAGGGTTAAG
The DNA here is from genome assembly GCF_024711535.1 of Dipodomys merriami. NCBI lineage: Eukaryota > Metazoa > Chordata > Mammalia > Rodentia > Heteromyidae > Dipodomys > Dipodomys merriami. The sequence continues at coordinate 3,278,036 of NW_027202327.1, forward strand.
GTTAGGATGAGGGTTGTTTTTAGGTTTAGGGTGATGGTTAGGGTGAGGGTTAGGTTTAGGGTTAGGTTGAAGGTTACGGTGAGGGTGAGATTGAGGGTTAGGTTTAGGGTGAGGGTTATTGTTAGGGTTAAGATTAGGGTGAGAGTGAAAGTTAGGTTTAGGATTAGGTTTTGGTTAAATGTTAGGCTGAGTATGAGGGTGAAGTTGAGGGCTAGGGTTAGTGGGAGGTTTAGGGTGTGGGTGAGGTTGAGGGTCAGGGTTAAGGTGATGGTTACAGTGAGGCTGAGGTTTAGGGTTAGGATTAGGGTTAGGGTGAGTTTTAGGTTTAGGGTTAGGATTAGGGTGAGGGTTAGGGTTAGGATGAGGGATAGGGTTAGGGTTATTGTTAGGGTTAGGGTTAGGTTTAGGCTTAGGGTAAGAGTGAGGTTTAGGGTTAGGGTTAATGTGAGGTTTAGGTTTAGGGTGAGGTTGAGGTTTAGGGTGAGTATGAGGGTGAGGGTGAGCGTAAGGGTTACGATTTGGGTGAGGGTTATGGTAAGGCTGAGGGTGACGGTGAGGGTGAGGTTGAGTGTTAGGTTTAGGATTAGGTTTAGGTTAGGGTTAGGCTGAGCGTGACGGTGAGGGTGAGGTTGAAGTTTAGGGTTAGGGTTAATGTAAGGGTTAAGGTGAGGTCCAGGGTGAGTGTGCGGATAGGTTAAGAATGAGGGTGAAGGTGAGGATTTTGGTCAGGTAAGAGTTAGGGTTATTGTAAGGGTGAGGATTAGGTTGAATGTGAGGGTTAGTGTGAGGGTTAGGGTTAGGGTGAAGGTTAGGGTTAGGATTAAGTTTAGGGTTAGGTTGAGTGTTAGAGTGAGTGTGAGGTTGAGGGTGATGGTGAGGGTGAGGGTGACGGTGAGGGTTAGGTTTAGGGTGAATGTGAGGGTTAGGGTTAGGATTAGGGTTAGGTTTAGGGTTAGGCTGAAGTTGAGGGTGAGGGTGACAGTTAGGTTTAGGGTTAGGGTGAGTGTTAGGGTTAGTTTGAGGGTTAGGGTGAAGGTGAGTTTGAGGGTGACCGTGAGGGTGAGGGTTAGGGTTTGGATTAGGTTTGGGGTTAGGGTTAGGGTTAGGGTGAGGGTGAGGGGTAGGTTTAGGGTTAGGGTAATGGTAAGGGTTAGGGTGAGGGTGAGGGTTGAGTGTAGGGTTAGGTTGAGGGTGAGGGTGAGGTTAAGGGTTAGGGTTAGAGTGAGGGGTAGAGTGTGGGTGAGGGTTAGATTTAAGGTTAGGTTTAGGGTGACCGTGAGGTTTAGGTTGATGGTGAGTGATAGGGTTAGGGTTAGGATTAGGGTGAGGGTTAGCGTTAGGTTTAGGGTTAGTGTGAGGTTTAGGGTGGGGTGTATGGTTAGTGTTAGGTTGAGGGTTAGTTTAGTGTGAGGGTTAGGGTTAAGTATAGGGTTAGGGTTAGTGTGAAGATGAGTGTTACGGTGAGGGTGAGGGTTTGGGATGGCGTTAGGCTTAGGCTGAGGGTTACTATGAAGGTTCGGGTTATGGTTAGTGTTAGGGTTAGGGTGAGGTGAGGTTTAGGGTTAGGGTGATATTTTGGGTGAGGGTGAGGGTTAGGTTCTAGGGTTAGGGTTAGGGTGAGGGTGAGGTTGAGTGTTAGGTTTAAGGTTAGGGTTAGGGTGAGGGTTATGGATAGTGTGAGGGTTAGTGTTAGATTTAGAGTAAGGGTTAGTTTGACGATAATGATTAGGGTGAGGGTTAGGGTTAGGGTTATGCTTAACGTTAGGTTGAGGGTGAGGTTTAGGGTTAGGGTGATGTTTAGGGTGAGGGTGAATGTTAGGGTGAGGGGTGATTATGAAGTTGAGGATGAGGGTTAGGGTGAGGGTGACGTTCAGGGTGACGGTGAGGGTTATGTTTAGGGTGTGGGTGAGGGTTAGGGTTAGGATTAGGGTTATGTTTAGGGTTAGGCTGAGGGTGAGGGTGAGGGTGGGAGTTAGGGTTAGGGTTAGGGTGAGGGTTAGGGTTCGTTTGAGGGTTTGGGTGAAGGTGAGTTTGAGGGTGAGGGTTAGGATGAGGGTGAGGGTGAAGGTGAGGTTGAGGGTTAGGATTAGGGTTAGGGTAGGGTGAGGATTAGGGTTAGGGTTAGGGTTAGGGTTAGGGTGAGGGTGAGGTTGACGGTTAGGGATAGAGTGAGGTTTAGGGTTAGGTTTAGGGTTAGGGTAAGGTTTTCGGTGAGTGTTAGGGTTAGTGTGAGGATGAGGATTAGGGTGAGGGTGAGATTTAGGGTTACCGTTAGGGATAGGGTAAGGGTTAAGGTTAGGGTTAATGTTATGGTTAGGGTTAATGTGAGGGTAACGGTTAGGGTGATATTTAGGTTGAGGTTGAGTGTTAGGGTTAGGGTTAGGGTTAGGGTGAGGGTGAGGTTGAGGGTTAAGTGTAGGTTTAGTGTTAGGATTAGGGTTAGAGTGAATGTGAGCATTAGGGTGAGGGAGTGGTTGAGGTTGATTGTTAGGGTGTGATTGAGGTTTAGGGTTAGGGTGAGTATTAGTGTTAGTGTTAGGGTTAGGGTTATAGTGAGCTTTAGAGTTATAGTGAGGTTTAGGGTGAGTGTGAGGTTTAGCGTTAGCGATAGGGTTAGGGAGAGGATTAGGGTAAGGGTTAGGTTTAGCGATAGGGTGAGCAGGAGGGTTAAGGTTAGGTTTAGGCTTAGGGTTAGAGTTTTGGTGAGGCTGACGGTGAGTGTTAGGGTTAGGATTAGGCTGAGGTTGAGGGTGAGCGTCAGTCTGAGGGTTAGGGTAAGGGTCAGGGTTAGGTTAAGGGTTAGAGTTAGGGTTAGGTTAGGATGAGGGTTAGGGGTAGGGCGAGGCTTAGGTTTAGGGTGATCACAAGGGTTAGGTTGAGGTTTAGGGTGAGTTTGAGGGTTAGGGTTAGGGTTATTGTTAGGGTGAGTTTTAGGGTTAATGTTAGCGTTAGGTTTAGGTTTAGGGTGAGGGTTAGGGTGAGGGTGAGGATGAGGGTGAGGGTTAGCGTGAGCTTTAGTTTTAGAGTTAGAGTGAGGGTTAGGGTGACGTTTAGAGTGAGGGTGAGGTTAGGGTTAAGGTGAAGGATAGGGTGTGGGTTAGGTTTAGGCTTTGGGTTAGGGTGAGGGTTAGGGTTAGGGTTAGGGTGAGGGTTATAGTGAGGATTAGGTTTAGGGTTAGGTTTAGGGTGAGGGTGAAGTTGAGTGTTAGTGTTAGGGTTAGGGTGAGAGTTAAGTATAGGGTGAGGACTAGGGTAAGGTTGAGGTTTAGGGTGAGTGTGATGTTGAGGGTGAGGGTTTCCTGTAGGTAAGTGTTAGTGTTTGCGTTACGGTGAGGTTTGTGTTGACAGTGAGCATTAGGTTGAGGGTTAGGGTTAGGGTGAGGGTTAGGGTTAGGGTTAGGGTGAGGTTTAGTGTTAAGGTGATGTTTAGGGTGAGGTTTCGGGTGAGGGTGAGCATTCCGGTGAGGGTGAGTGTTAGTGTAAAGGTTAGCATTAGGGTGAGGGTTAGGATTAGGGTTAGGGTTAAGGTCAGGGTTGGTGTGAGTTAGTGTTAGGGTGAGGGTTAGGTTTAGTGTAAGGGTCAGAGTTAGTGTTAGGTTTTGGGTTAGTGTGAGGATAAGGTTTAGGGTTAGGGTTTGGTTTAGGATTATTGTGAGGGTTAGGGTTAGGATTAGGTTTAAGGTTAGGGTAACAGTTATTGATAAGGTTAGGGTTAGGGTTAAGTTGTGTGTGAGGTTGAGGGTTAGCATTAGGGTTATGGTTAGGATTAGGGTGAGGGAGGGGTTGAGGGTTAGGTTTAAGATTAGGGTTAGGGTTAGAGTTAGGCTGAGTGTTAGGGTGAGGGTGAGGTTGAGGGTTAGGGTTATGGTGAGGGTTAGGGTTAGGTTTAGGATGAGGGTTAGGGTGAGGGGTAGGGTTTGGCTTAGGGTGAGGTTTAGGGTGAGGGTTAGGGTTAGGGTAGAGTTTAGGGTTAGGTTGAGGGTTAGGGTTAGGTTGAAATTTAGGGTGACGGTGAGTGTTAGGGTGAGTGTGAGGTTGAGGCTGAGGCTGAGGGTGAGAGTGAGGGTGAGGGTGATGGTGAGGGTTATTGTTAGGGTAAGTGTGAGGGTTAGGTTTAAGATTAGGGTTTGGTTAAGGATTAGCCTGAGTGTGAGGTTGAGGGTGAGGGTGACAGTGAGGGTGTGGGTTAGGGTTAGGATTAGGGTTAGGGTGAGTGTGAGAGTTAGGGTTAAGTTTAGGGTGAGGGTGAGTTTGAGGGTTAGTGTTAGGGTTAGGGTTAGGGTGAGGGTAAGGCTTAGGTTTAGGGTTAGGGTAAGCGTTAGGTTTAGGGTGAGGGATAGAGTTAGGGTAAGGGTGCGGGTTAGGGTTAGGGTAAGAGTTAGGGTTAGGATGAGGGTTAGTATTAGGGTTAGAGTGAGGTTTAGGTTTAGGGTTAGATTTAGAGTTAGGTTCAGGGTTAGGTTTATGGTGAGGGTGAGTGTTAGGTTTAGGTTTAGGGTTAGCGTGAGGGTTAGGTTTAGGGTGAACTTTAGGCTGACGGTGAGGGTTAGGGTGAGGGTGAGTTTGAGGGTTCGGGTTCGGGTGAGGGTCAGGTTGTGGGTGATCGTGAGTGTTATTGTTAGGATTAGGGTTAAGGTGAGTGTGAGGGTTAGGGTTAGGATTAGAGTTTGGTTAAGTGTTAGGCTGAGTGTGAGGGTGAGCGTGAGGGTTAGGGTTAAGGTTAGGGTGAGGGCATGGTTAGTGTGAGGGTTAGGGTGAGGGTGAGGTTGTGGGTCAGGTTTAGGGTGACGGTGACAGTGAGGGTGAGGGTTAGGGATAGGATTAGGGTTTGGGTGAGTTTTAGGTATAGGGTTAGGGTTAGGATGAGGGTTAGATTTAGAATTAGGGTTAGGGTTAGGGTTATTTTTAGGGTTAGGGTAAGAGTGAGGTTTAGGGTTAGGGTTAGGGTGAGGTTTAGGTTCAGGGTGAGGGCTATGGTGAGGGTGAGATTTAGGGTGAGTGTGAGAGTGAGGGTGAGGGTAATTGTTACGATTTGGGTTAGGTTTATGGTAAGGCTGAGGGTGATGGTGAGGGTGAGGGTGAAGGTTCGGGTAAGGGTTTGGGATAGGGTTAGGTTGAGGTTGAGGGTAAGGTTTAGGACTAAGTTTAGGGTTACAGTTAGGCTGAGGGTGATGGTGAGGGTGAGGGTGAAGATTAGGGTTAGGGTTAGGGTTGGGGTTAAGTTGAGGGCTAGGGTGAGTGTGAGGGTTGGGGTGAGAATGAGGGTGAAGGTGAGGGTTTCGGTTAGGGAAAAATTATGTTTAATGTTAGGGTGAGGATTAGGTTGAATGTGAGGGTTAGTGTGAGGGTGAGGGTTAGGGTGAGGCTTAGGGTTAGAGTTTGGGCAAGGGTTAGGGTTAGGGTTAGGGTGAGGGTGAGGGTTAGGGTGAGAGGTAGGGTTAGGTTTAGTGTGAGGGTTAGGGTTAGTGTGAGTGTTAGGGTTAGGGTTAGGGTCAGGTTGAGGGTAAGTGTTAGGTTGAGGGTTAGTGTGAGGGTGAGGGTTAGTGTTAGCTTTAGGGTTGGGGTGAGATTTAAAGTGAGGGTTACGTTTAGAATTAGGGTTAGGATGAGGGTGAGAGTTAGGGTTAGGTTTAGGGTGAGGGTGAGGTTTAAGGTGAGCTTTAGGTTTAGGTTGAGGGGTACGGTGAGGATGTGGGTTAGGGTGAGTGTGAGTGTGATGGTGGTGTTTTCAGTTAGGTAAGGATAAGGTTTAGGGTTAGGGTGAGGATTAGGTTGAGGGTTAGCTCAGTTTTAGGGTTACGGTTAGGGTGATGTTTAGGGTGAGGCTGAGGTTTAGGGTGAGCGTGACGGTTCGGGTGAGGGTGAGGATGAGGGTTAGGGTGTGGTTTAGGGTTAGGTTTATGGTGAGGGTTAGGTTGACGGTGAGGGTTAGGTTTAGGTTTAGGGTAATATTTAGGGTTAGGGTGAGGGTTATGGTTAGTATTAGGTCTAGGGTTAGGGTGAGGTTGAGGGTGAGGGTTAGGGTTAGGGTTAGGTTTAGGGTGAGGGTTAGGGTTAGAGAAAGGGTGAGGGTTAGGGTGAGGGTTAGGTTTAGGGTTAGGGTTAGTGTAAGTGTTAGGTTTAGGTTGAGGGTTAGGTTTAGTGTGATGCTTAGGGTGATTGTGAGGGTTAGGGTGAGGGTGAGGGTGAGGGTCAGGATGACAATGAATCTTGGGGTCAGGATTAGGGTTACGGTGAGGCTGAGGGTTAGGGTTAGGGGTACAGTTTTTGTTAGGGTTAGGGTTAGGGTGAGAGTAAGGATTAGGGTGAGGGTATGGTTAAGGGTTAGGGTTAGGGTGAGAGTGAGGATGAATATCAGGGTTATGGTTAGGTTTAGGTTTAGCGTGAGGGTTATTGTGAGGGTTAGGGTTAGGGTTAGTATAAGGGTTAGGGTTAGGGTGAGGGATAGGTTTCAGTTTAGGGTTAGGGTGAGGGTGAGGTTGAGGGTTAGGCTTCGGGTTAGTGTGAGGATAAGGGTTAGGGTGAGGGTTAGTGTGAGAGTTAGGGTTAATGTGAGAGTAAGTGTTAAGGTTAGAGTGAGGGTTAAGTTTAGGGTTACGGTTAGGTGAGGGTGAGGGTGAGGGTTAGGGTTAGGTTTAGTGTGAGGATACGGGTTAGGGTGAGGTTTAGGTTGAGGGTCAGTGTTAGTGTTAGCATTAGGGTTAGGATGAGGGTTAGGGTTAGGGTTAGGGTTAGGTTGAGGGTTAGGTTTAGGGTTAGGGTTAGTGTAAGGGTTAGGGTTAGGTTGAGGGTTAGGGTTAGGGTGATGTTTAGGGTGACGGTGAGGGTTAGGGTGAGGGTGAGGGTGAAGGTGACGTTGACGGTTAAGGTTGGGTTTAGGGTTAGGGTTACGGTGAAGGTAAGGTGTAGGGTTAGTGTTACGGTTAGGGTAAGTAATAGGATGAGGGTGGGGAAGAGGGTGAGGGTGAGGGTTAGGGATAGGGTTAGGGTGAGGGTGAGGGTTAGGGTTAGCGTGAGGGTTAGGGTCAGGTGTAGGGTTAGGGTGAGGGTTAGGGTTACGATTAGGGTTAGGGTGAGGGTGAGGTTTAGGTTGAGGGTTACGGTTAGGGTTAGGGTGAGGGTGAGGGTTAGGGTTAGGGTTATGTTTAGGTTTAGGTTTAGGGTGAGGGCTATGGTGAGGGTGAAGGTTAGGGTTAGTGTGAGGGTGAGGGTGAGGTTTTCGGTTAGGTAAGGGTTTGAGTTATGGTTAGTGTTTCAGTTAGGGTTAGGTTTAGAGTGAGGGTTAGGTTTAGGGTGATGTTTAGTGTGAGGCTGTGGGTTAAGGTGAGGGTGAGCGTTCAGATGGGGGTGAGGGTTGGGTTTCAGCTTCGGGGTAGGTTGTGGGTTAGGGTTAGTTTTAGGGTGAGGGTTAGCCTGACGGTGAGGGTGAGGGTAGGGTTTGGTTGAGGGTTAGGGTTAGGGTTAGGAGTAGGGTGAGGGTGAGGATGATGTTTAGGGTGAAGTTGAGAGCTAGGGTGAGGGTTAAGGTTCAGGTTAGCATGAGGTTTAGGGTGTGGGAGTGGGTTAGGGTTAGGGTGATGTTTAGTGTGAGGGGTAGGGTTAGGGTTAGTGTTATGGTGAGGGTTAGGGTGAGGATGATGGTGAGCGTTATTTTTAGGTTTAGGGTTAGGTTGAGTGTGAGGGTGAGCGTTAGGGTTAGGATTAGGGTTACGTTGAGTTTTAGGTTTAGGGTTAGGGTTAGTGAGATGGTTAAGGTTAGGGTTAGGGTTATGGTTTGGTTTATTGTTAGGGTTAGGGTTAGGGTTAGGGTTAGGGCAAGAGTGAGGTTTAGGGTTAAGTTTAGGGTGAGGTTTAGGTTTAGGGTGAGGGCTATGGTGAGGTTGTGGTTTTGGGTGAGTGTGAGAGTGAGGGTGAAGGTTAGGTTTAGGGTTAGGGTTAGACTGAGCGTGAAAGTGAGGGTGAGGTTGAAGATTAGGGTTAGGATTAGGGTTAAGGTGAGGGTATAGCGTGAGTGTGAGTGTTAGGGTGAGAATGAGGGTGAACATGAGGGTTTTGATTAGGTAAGAGTTAGGGTTATTGTTATGGTGAGGATTAGGTTGAATGTGAGGGTTAGTGTGAGGGTTAGGGTTAGGGTGAGTGTTAGGGTCAGAGTTAGGTTGATGGTTAGGATTAGGTTTAGCTTTAGGGTTAGGGTGAGGCTGAGGTTAACGGTGAGAGGTAGGCTTAGGTTTAGTGTGAGGGTTAGGATTAGTGTGAGGTTTAGGTTTAGGGTTAGGGTTAGGGTCAGGTTGAGGCTAAGGGTTAGGTTGAGGGGTAGGGTGAGGGTGAGGGTTAGGATAACTTTAGGGTTATGGTGAGGATTAATGTGAGGGTTAGGGTTAGGGTTAGGGTTACGGTGAGTGTGAGGGTTAGGGTGAGGGTGAGGGTTTCGGTTAGGGTTAGGGTTAGGTTGAGATTTAGGGTTAGGTTTAGGGTTAGGGTAAGGGTTAGAATTAGGCTGAGGGTTATGTTTATGGTTAGGGTTAGGGTTAGGTTGAGTTTTAGGGTTAGGTTAGGGTTAAGCTTAGGTTTAGGGTAAGGGTGAGTGGTAGTGTTAGGATTAGGGTGAGGGTTAAGGTTAGAGTGAGGTTTAGGGTGAGGGTGAGGTTGAGGGTGAGGGTTTCGATTAGGTAAGAGTTAGGATTATGGTTATGGTGAGAATTAGGGTGAGGATTCAGGTTAGGTTGAGGGTTCGGGTTAGGTTGAGGTTTAGGTTTAGGTTTAGGGTGAGGGTTAGGTTTAGGGTGATATTTAGGGTGAGGGTGAGGTTTAGGGTGAGGGTGAGGGGGAGGGTGGGGGTGAGGGTTAAGTTTAGAGTTAGGGTTATGGTGAGGGTTAGCATTAGGGTTAGAGTTAGGGTGAGCGTTAGTGTGAGGGTTAGGGTTAGGGTTCAGGTGAGGGTTAGTGTTCCTGTGAGGATTAGGGTTTGCGTGAAGATAAGGGTTAGGGTGATGGTTAAGTTGAGGGTGAGGTTTTGGGTTAGCGTTAGTGTTAGTGTGAGGGTTAGCGTGAGGTTTAGGGTTAGGGGGAGTGTTAGGGTGAGGGTCAGGTTTAGGGTGAGGGTTAGGGTTAGGATTGGTGTTAGCGTTAGTTTTAGCATTAGGTTTAGGGTTAGGGTGAGGGTTAGGGATCGGATTAGGTTTAGATTAAGGTTATGTTTAGGGTTAGGGTTCGGTTGAGGTTGAGGGTTAGTGTTAGGGTTAGGGATAGTGTGAGGTCTACGGTGAGGTTGAAGTTTTGGGTGAGGGTGAGGGTGAGGATAAGGGTTTCGGTTAGGTAATGCTAACGGTTATTGTTAGGGTGAGGATTAGGTTGAGGGTGAGGGTTTGGGTGAGGGTTATTGTTAGGGTGAGGCTTAGCGTTACTCTTTTGGTGAGGGTTAGGGTTAGAGTTTCGTATAGAGTATGAGTGAGGGTTAGGGTGACTGTTAGGGTTCGAGATATGTTGAGCGATCAGGTGTGGGTGAGGTTTAGGGTAAGAATGACGGTTAGGGTGATGGTGAGGGTTAGGGTGACTTTGAGGGTTACCGTTAGGGTTAGGTTGAGGATAAGATTTAGGGTGAGGGTTAGGGTGAGGGTGAGATTGAGGGTGAGGGCTAGGGTGAGGTAAGGGTCTTGGTTAGGTAAGGGTTAGGGTTATTTTTCGGGTGAGGATTAGTTGAGGGTGAGGGTTTGTGTGAGGGTTAATGTTAGGGTGAGGGTTAGCAATACGGTTTTCGTGAGGGTTAGGGTTAGAGTGAGGTTTAGAGTATAGTGAGGGTTAGGGTGAGTATTAGGGTTTGGGGGATGTTGAGCGATCGGTTGTGGTTGAGGTTTAGGGTAAGGATGATGGTTAGGGTGACGGTGAGGTTTAGGCTGACTGTGAGGGTTAGGGTTAGGTTTAGGTTGAGGGTAAGGTTTACGGTAAGGGTTAGGGTGAGGGTGAGGTTGAGGGTGAGGGTTAAAGTTAGGGTTAGGGTTTCTGTGAGGGTGAGGGTTAGGGGTAGGGTTAGGGTTAGGCTGAGGGTTAGGTTTAGTGTGAGAGTGAGGGCTAGTTTTAGCAATAGGGTTAGCGTTAGGGTGAGGGTTAGGGTGAGGCTTAGGGTTAGGGTTAGGGTTAAGTTGAGTGTTTGGGTGAATGGTTAGGTTTAGGGTTAGGATTAGGATGAGGGTGAGGGTCAGGCTTAGGGTTAGGGTTAGGGTGATGGTTAGGGTGAGAGTGAGGGTGAGTGTTTCTGTTAGGTAAGGGTTAGGGTTAGGTTTCGGGAGAGGATTAGGTTGAGGTTGAGGGTTAGGTGGATGTTTATGATTAGGGTGAGGGTTAGGGTTAGGGACAGAGTGAGGGTTATGGATAGGGTGAGGTTTAGGGTAGGGTTGGCGTGAGGGTGAGGGTTTGGGTGAGGGTGAGTTTTAGGGTGTGGGTGAGGTTTAGGGTTAAGGGATTGTTAAGGTGACGGTGAGGGTTAGGGTGAGGACAAGGGTTAGATTTACAGTGAGCGTTAGGATGAGGCTTACTGTTAGTGTTAGTGTGAGGTTTAGGGTTAGGGTTAGGGTTATGGTAAGGGTAATGGTTAGGATGAGGTTTAAGGTAGGGTGAGGGTTAGGGTTAGCGTTAGGTTTAGGGTGAGGGTTAGGGTGAGGGTAAGGGTTAGGGTGAGGGTTAAGGTTAGGTTGAGGAATAGGCTGAGGGTGAGGGTTAGGGTGAGTGTGAGGGAGAGGGTGAGGTTTTTGGTTAGGTAAGGGTTAGTGTTAGGGTTATGGTGAGGATTAGGGTGAGGGTTAGGTTGAGGGTTAGGGTTAGGGTGAGGGTTAGGGTCAGGTTTAGGGTGAGGTTTAGGGTTAGGGTGCTGTTTAGGGCGAGGGGTTAGGATTAAGTTGAGGGTGAGGGTTAGGGTTAGGGCGAAGATTAGGATTAGGGTTAAGGTTAGGGTGAGGTTTAGTGTGAGGGGTAGGGTTGGGGTTAGTGTGAGGGTTAGGGTTAGGTTTAGGGTTATGGTTAGTTTGAGGATAAGGGTTAGGGTGAGGGTTAGTTTGAGGGTGAAGGTTAGGGTTAGCGTTAGGGTTAGGGTGAGGTTTAGGGTGAAGTTGAGTGTTATGGTGAGTGTTAGGGTTAGGGTTACGATTGGTGTTAGGGTGAGTTTTCCCGTTAAGTTTAGGGTTAGGCTTATTTTTCGGGTTGGGGATAGGGTTAGGGTGAGGGTGAAGTTTATCGTTAGGGTTAGGGTGAGGGTTAGGGTTCGGGTGAGGTTGAGCATAAGCGTGTGGGTGAGGTTGAGGTTTAGGTTGAGGATTAGGGTGACGGTGAGAATTAGTGTGACTGTGAGGGTTAGGGATAGATTTATGGTGAGGTTTAGGGTTAGAGTGAGGGTTAGGTATATGGTTAGGTAAGGGTTTGAATTAGGGTGAGAGTTAGGGTTAGGTTTAGAGTTAGGATGAGGGTGAGTGTAAGGGTGAGGGTTAGGGTTAGGATTAGGAAGAGGGTGGGGTGAGGGTTTGGTTTAGGGTTAGAGTTAGGGTTAGGGTTAGGGTTAGGTCGAGTTTGAGGGTGACGGTGAGGGTTAGGGTTAGGGTGAGGGATAGGGTTAGGGTTAGGGTTAGGGTGAGGGTAAGGGTTACGATGATGGTTAGGGTGAAGATCAGGTTTAGTGTTGGCATCAGGATTAGGGTTAGGGTGAGGGTGAATGTGAGGGTGAAAGTGAGGTTGAGGATGAGGGTTTCGGTTAGGTGAGTGTTAGGGTTAGGGTGAGGATTAGGGTCAAGGTGAGGGTTAGGTTTAGGGTTAGGGATAGGCTTAGTGTGAGGATAAGGGTTAGGGTGAGGGTGAGGGTTAGGGTTAGCGTTAGGGTGAGACTTAGTGTTAAGGTGATATTTAGGCTGAGGTTTCTGGTAAGTGTGAGGGTTCCGGTGAGTGTGAGGGTTAGTGTTAGGGTTAGCATTAGGGTGAGGGTTATGATTAGAGTTAGGGTTAGGGTCAGGGTTAGTGTGAGGGTTAGGGTTAGTGTTAGGGTGAGGGTTAGGGTTAGTGTGAGGTTTAGGGTTAGCGTTAGGTTTAAGGTTAGTGTGAGGATAAGGGCTAGGGTTAGGGTTAGGTTGAGAGTTAGGGTTAGGGTTAAGTTTTTGGTTCTTATGAGGGTTAGGGTTATGATTAGGTTTAGGGTTAGGGTTACAGTTTTTGTGAGGGTTAGGGTTAAGTTGAGTGTGAGGGTGAGGGTTAGAATTAGGGTCATGGTTAGGATTAAAATGAGGGAGGGGTTGAGGTTTAGGTTTAAGATTAGGGTTAGGATTAGCGTTAGGCTGAAGGTGAGGGTGAGGGTGAGGTTGAGGGTTAGGTTTAGGGTGAGGGTTAGAGCTAGGGTGATGGTTAGGGTGAGGGTGAGTGTTAGGGTGAGGGTTAGGGTAATGGTTTGGGTTAGGGTTAGTGTGAGGGTTATGGTAAGGATTAGGTTTAGGATTAGGTTTAGGGTGAGGGTGAAGGTGAGGGTTAGTGTTAGGGTAAGGGTGAGGTTAAGTTTAGGTTGAGGACTAGGGTGAGGGTGAGGGTTAGGGTGAGGGTGAGGGTGATGGTGAGCATTTCGGGTAGGAAAGTGTTACGCTTTGGGTTACGGTGAGGATTGGGTTGAGGGTGAGGATTAGGTTGAGGGTTAGGGTTAGGGTGAGGGTTAGGGTAAGGGTTAGGTTGAGGGTTAATGTTAGGGTGATGTTTAGGGTGAGGGTTCGGGTGAGTGTTCAGGTGAGGGTGAGGGTTTGTGTTAGGGTTAGGGTAAGTGTGAGGGTGAGGGTTAGGATTAGGGTTAGGGTCAGGGTTAGTGTGAGGGGTAGGGTTAGTGTTAGGGTGAGGTTTAGGGTTAGTGTGAGGGGTAGGATTAGTGTGAGGGATAGGGTTAGGGGTAGGTTTAGTGTTATTGTGAGGATAAGGCTTAGGGATAGTGTTAGGTTGAGGGTGAGGGTTAGGGTTAGATTTAGGGTTAGGGTGAGGGTTAGGGTGTGGGTTAGGGTGAGGGTTAGGTTTAGGGTGAGGGTAAGGTGTAGGGTTAGGGTGAGAGTTAGTGTTTGGGTGAGGGGTAGGGTTAGGTTTAGGGTTAGGGTGAGTTATAGGGTTATGTTTAGGGTTAGTGTGAGGGTTAGCGTTATGATTAGGTTGAGGGTTAGGGTTAGAGTTATTGTTAGGCTGAGGCTGAGGGTGAGGGTGAGGGTGAGGGTTAGGGTTAGGGTGGTGGTTACGATTAGGGTTAGAGTTAGGTTTAGGGTGAGGGTTAGGGTTAGGATGATGTTATTGTTAGGTTTAGGGTGAGGGTTGGGGTGAGAGTTAGGGTCAGGGATAGGGTTAGTGTTAGGTTTAGTGTTAGAGGGAGGGTTAGGTTTAGTTTGACGTTTATGGTGACTGTGAGGGTTAGGGTGAGGGTGAGGTTGAGGGTGAGGGTTAGGGTGAGGGTGAGGGTTAGGGTTAGGTTTACTATGAGTGTTAGATTGAGGGGTAGGATTTGGGTTAGGGAGAGTGTTAGGGTTAGTTTGACGGTTAGCGTTAGGGTTAGAGTTAGGGTTAGTATGAGGTTAAAGCTTACGGTGAGTTTTATAATGAGCATGAGGGTAAGGTTTATCATTTGGGTTAGGGTTCGGGTTAGGGTTAGGGTTAGGTTTAGGGTGAGGGTTAGGTTTCTGGTGATGTTTTCGGTGAGGGTGAGGGTTAGGATGAGGGTGAAGTTAAGGGTAAGGGTTAGGGTTCGGGTTAGGGTTCGGGCTAGGGTTAGTGTGAGGGTTAAGGTGAGGGTGAGGTTGAGGGTCAGTATTAGGGTGAGGGTGAGGGTGAGCATAATTTTGAGGGTTATTGTTAGGTATAGGGTTAGGGTGAGTGTGAGGGTTAGGGTTAGGATCAGGTTTGGTTAAGGGTTTGGCTGAGTGTGAGGGTGAGGGTGAGGGTTAGGGTTAGGATTAGGGTTAGGGTGAGTTTTAGGTTTAGGGTTAGCCTTAGGGTGAGGGTTAGGGCTAGCATTAGTGTTAGGGTTAGGGTTATTGTTATTGTTAGGGTTAGGGTTAGGGTTAGGTTAAGAGTGAGGTTTAGGGTTAGGGTTATTGTGAGGTTTAGGTTTAGGGTGAGGGCTATGGTGAGGGTGAGGTTTAGGGTGAGTGTGAGGGTGAGGGTGAGGGTAAGCGTTACGATTTGGGTGAGGGTTATGGTAAATCTGAGGGTGATGGTTAGGCTGAGGGTGAAGGTTAGGGTTAGGGTTAGGTTGAGGGTGAGGTTCAGCGTTACGTTTAGGATTAGGGTTAGGGTTAGGGTTAGGCTGAGCATGACGGTGAGGTTCATGGTGAATTTAGGGTTACAGTTAATGTAAGGGTTAAGGTGAGGTCCAGGGTGAGTGTGCGGGTTAGGTTGAGAATGAGGGTGAAGGTGAGGGTTTTGGTTAGGTAAGAGTTAGTGTTATTGTTAGGGTGAGGATTAGGTTGAATGTGAGGGTTAGTGTGAGGGTTAGGGTTAGGGTGGGGGTTAGGGTTAGAGTTAGGGTGAGGGGTAGAGTTATGTTGATGTTTAGGGTGAGGGTAAGTGTTGGGGTCAGGGTTAGGGTTCGGTTGAGAGTGAGCTTTAGGGTGTGGGTAAGTGTTAGGTTTAGGGTGAGGTTTAGGGTTACGGTGAGGGTTAGGGTTAGGGTTAGGGTTAAGGTGAGGTCCAGGGTGATTGTGAGCGTTAGGGTGAGAATGAGGGTGAGGGTGAGGGTTTTGGTTAGGTAAGAGTTAGGGTTATTGTTAGGGTGAGGATTAGGTTGAATGTGAGAGTTAGTGTGAGGGTTATGGTTAGGGTGGGGGTTAGGGTTAGAGTTAGGGTGAGGGTTAGGTTTAGGGTTAGGGTGAGGGTTAGGGTGAGAGGTAGGTTTAGGGTGAGAGGTAGGGTTAGGGTTACTGTGAGGGTTAGGTTTAGGGTCAGGTTGAGGGTAAGGCTTAGCTTGAGGGTTAGGCTGAGGGTGAGGGTTAGGGTTAGCATCAGGGTTAGGGTGAGGATTTATGTGAAGGTTAGGATTAGGGTTAGGTTTAGGGTGAGTTGAGGGTGAAGGTTAGGGTGAGGGTTAGGGTTAGGTTTAGGGTGAGGGTGAGGGTGAGGGTGATTGTGAGGGTTATTGGTAAGTATAGGTTTAGGGTGAGTGTGAGGGTTAGGGTTAGGATTAGGGTTTGGTTAAGGGTTAGGCTGAGTGTGAGGGTGAGGGTGATGGTTAGGGTTAGGATTAGGGTTAGGTTGAGTTGTAGGTTTAGGGTTGGGGTTAGGGTGAGGGTTAGGGTTAGGATTAGTGTTAGGTTTAGGGTTATTGTTAGTGTTAGGGTTAGGGTTAGGATAAGAGTGAGGTTTAGGGTTAGGGTTATTGTGAGGTTTAGGTTTAGGGTGAGGGCTATGATTAGGGTGAGGTTCAGGGTGAGTGTGAGTGTGAGGGTGAGTGTAAGCCTTATGATTTGTGTGAGGGCTATGGTAAATCTGAGGGTGACGGTGAGGCTGAGGGTGAAGGTTTGGGTTAGGGTTAGGGTTAGGTTGAGTGTGAGGTTGAGGTTTTTTTTTTATGATTAGGGTTAGGTTTAGGGTTAGGCTGGCGTGAGGGTGAGTTCACGGTGAAGGTTATAGTTAGGGTTAGGGTTAGGGTTAAGGTGAGGTCCAAGGTGAGTGTGAGGTTTAGGGTGAGAATGAGGGTAAAGGTGAGGGTTTTGGTTAGGTAAGAATTAGGGTTATTGTTAGGGTGAGGATTAGGTTGAATATGAGGGTTAGGGTTAGGGTGGGGGTTAGGGTTAGAGTTAGGGTGAGGGTTAGGTTTAGGGTTAGGGTGAGGGTTAGGGTGAGAGGTAGATTTAGGGTGAGAGGTCGGGTTAAGGTTAGTGTGAGGGTTAGGTTTAGTTTCAGGTTGAGGGTAAGGCTTAGCTTGAGAGTTAGGGTGAGTGTGAGGGTTAGGGTTAGCATCAGGGTTAGGGTGAGGATTTATGTGAAGGTTAGGATTAGGGTTAGGTTTAGGGTGAGGTGAGGGTGAGGGTTAGGGTGAGGGTTAGGGTGAGGGTGAGGGTGAGGGTGAGGGTGATTGTGAGGTTTATTGTTAGGTATAGGTTTAGGGTGAGTGTGAGGGTTAGGGTTAGGATTAGGGTTTGGTTAAGGGTTAGGCTGAGTGTGAGGGTGAGGGTGAGGTTTAGGGTTAGGATTAGGGTTAGGGTGAGTTTTAGGTTTAGGGTTAGGGTTAGGGTGAGGGTTATTGTTAGGATTAGTGTTAGGGTTAGGGTTATTGTTAGTGTTAGGGTTAGGTTTAGGGTTAGGGTAAGAGTGAGGTTTAGGGTTAGGGTTATTGTGAGCTTTAGGTTTAGGGTGAGGGCTATGGTGAGGGTGAGGTTTAGGGTGGGTGTGAGGGTGACGGTGAGGTAAGCGTTACGATTGGGTGAGGGTTATGCTAAATCTGAGGGTGACGGTGAGGCTGAGGGTGAAGTTTAGGGTTAGGGTTAGGGTTAGGTTGAGGGTGAGGTTGAGTGTTACGTTTAGGATTAGGGTTAGGGTTAGGTTTAGGCTGAGCATCACGGTGTGGTTCACAGTGAAGTTTAGGGTTAGAGTTAATGTAACGGTTAAGGTGAGGTCCAGGGTGAGTGTGCGGGTTAGGTTGAGAATGAGGGTGAAGGTGAGGGTTTTGGTCAGGTAAGAGTTAGGGTTATTGTTAGGGTGAGGATTAGGTTGAATGTGAGGGTTAGTGTGAGGGTTAGGGTTAGGGTGGGGGTTAGGGTTAGAGTTAGAGAGAGGGGTAGGGTTAGGTTGATGTTTAGGGTGAGGATAAGTGTTGGGGTCAGGGTTAGGGTTCGGTTGAGAGTGAGCGTTAGGGTGTGGGTAAGGGTTAGGTTTAGGGTGAGGTTTTGGGTGATGGTGAGGGTTAGGGTTAGGGTTAGGGTTAAGGTGAGGTCCAGGGTGAGTGTGAGTGTTAGGGTGAGAATGAGGTGAAGGTGAGGGTTTTGGTTAGGTAAGAGTTAGGGTTATTGTTAGGGTGAGGATTAGGTTGAATGTGAGGGTTAGTGTGAGGGTTATGGTTAGGGTGGAGGTTAGGGTTAGAGTTAGGGTGAGGGTTAGGTTTAGGGTTAGGGTTAGGGTTAGGGTGAGAGGTAGGTTTAGGGTGAGAGGTAGGGTTAGGGTTAGTGTGAGTGTTAGGTTTAGGGTCAGGTTTAGGGTAAGGCTTAGCTTGAGGGTTAGGTTGAGGGTGAGGGTTAGGGTTAGCGTCAGGGTTAGGGTGAGGATTTATGTGAAGGTTAGGATTAGGGTTAGGTTTAGGGTGAGTTGAGGGTGAGGGTTAGGGTGAGGGTTAGGGTGAGGGTTAGGGTGAGGGTTAGGGTTAGGGTTAGGGTGAGGGTGAGGGTGAGGGTGATTGTGAGGGTTATTGTTAGGTATAGGTTTAGGTTGAGTGTGAGTGTTAGGTTAGCATTAGGGTTTGGTTAAGGGTTAGGCTGAGTGTGAGGGTGAGGGTGAGGGTTAGGGATAGGAATACGGTTAGGGTGAGTTTTAGGTTTAGGGTTAGGGTTAGGGTGAGGGTTATTGTTAGGATTAGTGTTAGGGTTAGGGTTATTGTTAGTGTTAGGGTTAGGGTTAAGGTTAGGGTAAGAGTGAGGTTTAGGGTTAGGGTTATTGTGAGGTTTAGGTTTAGGGTGAGGGCTATGGTGAGTGTGAGGTTTAGGGTGAGTGTGAGGGTGAGGGTAAGCGTTACGATTTGAGTGAGGGTTATGTTAATTCTGAGGGTGACGGTGAGGCTGTGGGTGAAGGTTAGGGTTAGGGTTAGGGTTAGGTTGAGGGTGAGGTTTAGGGTTACGTTTAGGATTAGGGTTACGGTTAGTGTTAGGCTGAGCGTGAGGGTGAGGTTCACGGTGAAGGTTAGGGTTAGGGTTAGGGTTAGGGTTAAGGTGAGGTCCAAGGTGAGTGTGAGGTTTAGGGTGAGAATGTGGGTGAAGGTGAGGCTTTTGGTTTGGTAAGTATAAGGGTTAATGTTAGGGTGAGGATTAGGTTGAATGTGAGGGTTCGTGTGAGGGTTAGTGTTAGGGTGGGGATTAGGGTTAGATTTAGGGTGAGGGTTAGGTTTAGGGTTAGGGTGAGCGGTAGGTTTAGGGTGAGAGGTCGGGTTAGGGTTAGTGTGAGGGTTAGGGTTAGGGTTAGGGTTAGGGTCAGTTTGAGGGTAAGGCTTAGCTTGAGGGTTAGGGTGAGGGTGAGGGTTAGGGTTAGCTTTAGGGTTAGGGTGTGGATTTATGTGAAGGTTAGGATTAGGGTTAGGTTTAGGGTGAGTTGAGGGTTAGGGTTTCGGTGAGGGTTAGGGTTAGGGTTAGGGTGAGGGTGAGGGTGAGTTTTAGGGTTAGGGTTAGGGTGAGGTTTAGGTTTAGGCTGAAGGCCACGGTGAGTGTGTGGGTTACAGTGAGTTTGAGGGTGAGGGTGAGGTTTTCAGTTATAAGTATTAGTGTTAGGGTTTGGATGAGGATTAGGTTGAGGGTGAGGGTTAGTTTCAGGGTTAGGTTTAGTGAGAGGTTTAGGGTTAGGGTTAGAAAGAGGGCTAGGGTTAGTGTGATGTTTAGGGTGAGGCTGAGAGTTACAGTGAGGGTGCTGGTTCGGGTGAGGGTGAGTGTGAGGATTAGGGTGTGGTTTAGGGTTAGGTTTATGGTGAGGGTTAGGGTGACGGTGAGAGTTATGGTGAGGGTGAAGGTGAGAGTTAGGGTTGGGGTGAGGGTTAGGATTATTTTTTGGTTTACGGTGATGGTTAGGTTGAGGGGTAGGATTAGGGTTAGGGAGAGGGTTAGGGTTAGTGTGACAGTTAGCGTTAGGGTTACAGTTAGGGTTAGCATGAGGATAAAGCTTACGGTAAGTTTTAAGGTGAGTTTGAGGGTAAGGTTTATCGTTAGGTTTAGGGTCAGCATTAGGGTTAGTGTTAGGTTTAGGGTGAGGGTTAGATTTAGGGTGATGTTTATGGTGAGGGTGAGGGTTAAGGTGAGGGTGAAGATGAGGGGGGGTTTAGGGTGAGAGTGAGGGTGAGGGTGAGATTGATGGTGAGGGTTAGGTTTAGGGTGAGGGTGAGGGTTAGGGTGAGGATTATAGTTAGGGTGAAGGTGAAGTTGACGGTGAGGGTTAGGGTGAGGGTGACAGTGAGGGTGTGGGTTAGGGTTAGGATTAGGGTTAGGGTGAGTGTGAGAGTTAGGGTTAAGTTTAGGGTGAGGGTGAGTTTGAGGGTTAGTGTTAGGGTTAGGGTTAGGGTGAGGGTGAGGCTTAGGTTTAGGGTTAGGGTAAGCGTTAGGTTTAGGGTGAGGGATAGAGTTAGGGTAAGGGTGCGGGTTAGGGTTAGGGTAAGAGTTAGGGTTAGGGTGAGGGTTAGTATTAGGGTTAGAGTGAGGTTTAGGTTTAGGGTTAGATTTAGAGTTAGGTTCAGGGTTAGGTTTATGGTGAGGGTGAGCGTTAGGGTTAGGTTTAGGGTTAGCGTGAGGGTTAGGTTTAGGGTGAACTTTAGGCTGACGGTGAGGGTTAGGGTGAGGGTGAGTTTGAGGGTGAGGGTTCGGGTGAGGGTCAGGTTGTGGGTGATCGTGAGTGTTATTGTTAGGATTAGGGTTAAGGTGAGTGTGAGGGTTAGGGTTAGGATTAGGGTTTGGTTAAGTGTTAGGCTGAGTGTGAGGGTGAGCGTGAGGGTTAGGGTTAAGGTTAGGGTGAGGGCATGGTTAGTGTGAGGGTTAGGGTGAGGGTGAGGTTGTGGGTCAGGGTTAGGGTGACGGTGACAGTGAGGGTGAGGGTTAGGGATAGGCTTAGGGTTTGGGTGAGTTTTAGGTATAGGGTTAGGGTTAGGATGAGGGTTAGATTTAGAATTAGGGTTAGGGTTAGGGTTATTTTTAGGGTTAGGGTAAGAGTGAGGTTTAGGGTTAGGGTTAGGGTGAGGTTTAGGTTCAGGGTGAGGGCTATGGTGAGGGTGAGATTTAGGGTGAGTGTGAGAGTGAGGGTGAGGGTAATTGTTACGATTTGGGTTAGGTTTATGGTAAGGCTGAGGGTGATGGTGAGGGTGAGGGTGAAGGTTCGGGTAAGGGTTAGGGTTAGGGTTAGGGTGAGGTTGAGGGTAAGGTTTAAGACTAAGTTTAGGGTTACAGTTAGGCTGAGGGTGATGGTGAGGGTGAGGGTGAAGATTAGGGTTAGGGTTAGGGTTGGGGTTAAGTTGAGGGCTAGGGTGAGTTTGAGGGTTGAGGTGAGAATGAGGGTGAAAATTAGGGTTTTGGTTAGGGAAGAATTAGGTTTAATGTTAGGGTGAGGATTAGGTTGAATGTGAGGATTAGTGTGAGGGTGAGGGTTAGGGTGAGGGTTAGGGTTAGAGTTAGGTCGAGGGTTAGGGTTAGGGTTAGGGTTATGGTGAGGGTGAGGGTTAGGGTGAGATGTAGGGTTAGGTTTAGTGTGAGGGTTAGGGTTAGTGTTAGCTTTAGGGTTGGGGTGAGGATTAAAGTGAGGGTTAGGTTTACAATTAGGGTTAGGATGAGGGTGAGGATTAGGGTTAGGTTTAGGGTGAGGGTGAGGTTTATGGTTAGGTTTAGGGTGAGGTTTAGGTTTAGGTTGAGAGGTATGGTGAGGATGTGGTTTAGGGTGAGTGTGAGTGTGATGGTGGTGTTTTCAGTTAGGTAAGGATTAGGTTTAGGGTTAGGGTGAGGATTAGGATGAGGGTTAGATTTACAATTAGGGTTAGGGTTAGGGTTATTTGTAGGGTTAGGTTTAAGGTAAGAGTGAGGTTTAGGGTTAGGTTTAGGGTGAGCTTCAGGTTCAGGGTGAGGGTGAGTTTTAGGGTGAGTGTGTCAGGGTGAGGGTAAGTGTTACAATTTGGGTTAGGGTTATGGTAAGGCTAAAGGTTACGGTGAGGTTGAGGGTGAAGGTTAGGTTTAGGGTTAGGGGTAGGGTGAGGGTGAGGTTGAGGGTTAGGTTTAGGACTAGGGTTAGGGTTAGAATTAGGCTGAGGGTGATGGTGAGGGTGAGGGTGAAGATTAGGGTTAGGCTTAGGGTTAGGGTTAAGGTGAGGGCTAGGGTGAGTGTGAGGGTTAGGGTGAGAATGAGGGTGAAGGTGAGGATTTCGGTTAGGGAAGAGTTAGGTTTAATGTTAAGGTGATGATTAGGTTGAATGTGATGGTTAGTGTGAGGGTGAGGGTCAGGGAGAGGGTTAGGTTTAGAGTTAGGGTGAGGGTTAGGGTTAGGGTTAGGGTTAGGGTGAGGGTTAGGGTTAGCTTTAGGGTTAGGGTGAGTATTAATATGAGGTTTAGGATTATGGTTAGGGTTAGGGTGAGGTTGAGGGTTAGGGTGAGGGTCAGAGTTAGGGTTAGGGTGAGGGTGAGTGTGAGGTTTAGGGTTAGGGTTAGGGTGAGGTTTAGGTTTAGGGTGAGTGTTAGGGTGAGGTTTAGGATTATGGTTAGGGTTAGGATGAGGTTGATGGTTAGGGTGAGGGTTAGACTTAGCGTTAGGGTGAGGGTGAGGGTGTGGTTTAGGGTGAGTGTGAGGGTGATAGTGAGGTTTTCAATTAGGTAAGGATTAGGGGTAGGGATAGGGTGAGGATTAGGTTGAGGGTGAGGGTTATTTTTAGGATTAGGGTTAGGGTGAGTGTTAGGGTTAGGGTTAGATTGAGGGTTTGGTTTAGGGTGATGTTTAGGGCGAGGCTGTGGATTAGGTTGAGGGTGAATTTTCGGGTGAGGGTGAGGGTGAGGGTTAGGTTGTGGTTTAGGGTTAGGGTTATAGTGAGGGTTAGGGTGACGGTGAGGGTTAGGGTTCAATTTAGGGTAAGGTTTAGGTTAGGGCTAGGGCTAGGGTTAGGGTGAGGGTTAGGGTTAGGGTTAGGGTTAGCGTGACGTTGAGGGTAACGGTTAGGGTTAGGGTTAGGGTGAGGGTTAGGTTTATGGTTAGGGTTAGTGTAAGTGTTAGGGTTAGGTTGAGGTTTAGTGTTAGGGTGATGTTTAGGGTGATTGTGAGGGTTAGGGTGAGGGTGAGGGTGACAGTGAATGTTGGGTTAAGGGTTAGGGTTAAGGTGAGGGTGAGAGTCAGGGTTATGGGTAGGGTTTTGGTTAGGGTAAGGGTTAGGGTTAGGGTGAGGGTAAGGTTCAGGTTTAGGGTTAGGGTCAGGGTTAGGTTGAAGGTGAGCGTTAGTGTTAGGTTTAGGGTTAGGGCTCTTCTTAGTGTGAGTGTTAGGGTTAAGGTTTATGTAAGGGTTATTTTAAGGGTTAGTGAAAGGGTTAGGTGAGGGTGATGGTTAGGTTTCCGGTTAGGGTTAGGGTGAAGGTAAGGTTGAGTGTTAGGTTTAGGGTTAGTGTGAGGATAAGGGTTAGGTTGAGGGCTAGCGTGAGTTTGAGTGTTAGGGTGAGAATGAGGGTGAATGTGAGGATAATGGTTAGGGTGAGCATTAGTTTGAGGGTTAGGTTTAGGGTTAGAGTAATTGTTAAGGTTACAGTGAGGGTTAAGTTTAGGGTTTGGGTTAGGGTGAGGGTGAGGGTGAGGGTGAGGGTTAGGGATAGGATTAGGCTTAGTTTCAGGGTGAGGTTTAGGTTTAAGGTTAGGCTGAGAGTAAGGGTTAGGATGAGGAGTAGGATTAGGGTTAGGGTAAGGGTTTGGGTTAGGATGAGGATTAGGGTTAGTGTGAGTGTGAGGGTGAGGGTTAGGGTTTGGGTTATTGTGAGGATAAGTGTTAGTGTCAGCGTTAGTGTGAGGGTTAAGGTTAGGGTTAGAGTAATTGTTAAGGTTAGAGTGAGGGTTAAGTTTAGGGTTAGGGTTAGGGTGAGTGTGAGGGTGAGGGTTAGGTTTAGGGTTAGTGTGAGGATAAGGTTTAGGGTGAGGTTTAGGTTGAGGATGAGTGTTAGGGTTAGCATTAGGTTAATGTGAGGGTTAAGGTTAGTGTTAGGGTTAGGGTTAGGTTGAGGGTTAGGGTTAGGGTTAGGGTTATTGTAAGGGTTAGGGTTAGGTTGAGGGTTAGGGTTAGGGTGATGTTTATGGTGACGGTGACTGTTAGGGTGAGGGTGAGGGTGAAGGTGATGGTGACAGAGCATGTTGGGTTTAGGGTTAGGGTTACGGTGATGGTGAGGGTTAGGGTTATGATTATGGTTAGGCTAAGGGATAGGATGAGGGTGAGGGCGAGGGTGAGGGTGAGGGTGAGGGTTAGGATTAGGGTTAGTGTGAGGCTGAGAGTTAGGGTTAGCGTTAGGGTTAGGGTGAGGGTGAGGGTTAGGTTTACAGTTAGGGTTAGGGTTAGTGTGAGGTTTAGGGTGAGGGTTAGGGTTAAGGTTAGGGTTAGGGTGAGGTTTAGGGTTAGGGTTATGTTGAGGTTTAGGTTTAGGGTTAGGGCTATGGTGAGGGTGAGTGTTAGGGTGAGTGTGAGCGTGAGGGTGTGGTTTTCGGTTAGGTAAGGGTTGGGTTATGGTTAGTGTTCTGGTTATGGTTAGGTTTAGAGTGAGGGTTAGGGTTAGTGAGATGTTTAGTGTGAGGCTGAGGGTTAGGGTGAGGGTGTGGGTTCAGGAGAGGTTGAGGGTTCGGGTTCAGGTTCGGGTTAGGTTGTGGGTTAGATTTAGGTTTAGGGTGAGGGTTAGGTTGACGCTGAGGGTGAGGGTAAGGGTTATGGTTAGGTTGAGTGTTAGGGTTAGGGTTAGGATTAGGGTGAGGGTGAGTGTGATGTTTAGGGTGAGGGTGTGTGCTAGGTTGAGGGTTAGGGTTCAGATTAGCATGAGGTTTAGGGTGTGGGAGTGGGTTAGGTTTAGGGTGAAGTTTAGGGTGAGGGGTAGGTTTAGGGTTAGTGTTACGGTGAGGGTTTGGGTGAGGATGATGGTGAGCATAATTGTTAGCGTTAGGGTTAGGTTTAGGGTGAGTGTGAGGGTTAGGGTTAGGGTTAGGGAGAGGGTTATGGTTAGTGTGAGGGTTAGGGTGAGGGTGAGGTTTAGGGTTAGGGTTAGGGTGACAGTGACAATGAGGGTGAGGTTTAGGTTTAGGATTATGTTTACGGTGAGTTTTAGGTTTAAGGTTAGGGTTAGCGTTAGGATTAGGGTTGGGATTTGGGTTATTGTTAGGGTTAGGGTTAGGGTTATTTTTAGGGCAAGATTCAGGGTTAGGTTTAGGGTGAGTGTGAGGGTGACGTTGAGAGTTAGGGTTAGGTTTAGGTTTAGGGAGAGGCTTAGTGTGAAGTTTATGGTTAGGGTTAGCGTAAGGGATATGGTCTGGGTAAGGGTTAGGTTTCAGGTTAGGTTTAGGGTGAGGGTGAGTTTGAGGGTTAGGCTTAGGGTTAGTGTGAGGATAAGGGTTAGGGTGAGGGTTAGTATGAGGGTTAGGGTTAGGGTTAGAGTAAGTGTTAAGTTTAAAGTGAGGGTTAAGTTTAGGGTCAGGATTAGGGTGAGGGTGAGGGTGAGGGTTAGCTTTACAGTTAGTGTGAGGATAAGGTTTAGGGTGAGGTTTAGGGTTAGGGTTAGGTTTTGAGTTAGGTTTAGGGTTAGGGTGAGGGTGAGGGTAAGGGTTAATATGAGGGTGAGGGTGAGGGTGAGGGTGGGGGTGATCTTGAGGTTTAGGTTTAGGGTGAGGATGAGGGTTAGGGTGAGGATTAGGGTTAGTTTTAGGGTTAGGGTTAATGTGACGGTGAGGGTGAGGGTTAGGATTAGTTTGAGGGTTAGGGTGAAGGTGAGGTTGACGGTGAGTGTTAGGGTGAGGGTGACAGTGAGGGTGTGGGTTAGGGTTAGCTTTGGTGTTAGGGTGAGTGTGAGAGTTAGGGTTAAGTTTAGGATGAGAATGAGGTTGTGGGTTAGGGTTAGGGTGAGGGTTAGGGTGAGGGTAAGGGTTAGGTTTAGGGTTAGGGTAAGCGTTAGGTTTACGGTGAGAGTTAGAGTTTGGGTTAGGTTGAGGGTTAGTGTTAGGGTTAGGGTTAGGGTAAGAGTTAGGATTAGGGTGAGGGTTAGTTTTTGGGTTAGGGTGAGGGTTAGGGTTAGTTTAGATTTAGAGTGAGGTTTAGGGTTAGGGTTAGGTTGAGGGTGAGGGTTAGGGTTAGGTTTAGGGTTAGGGTGAGGGTTAGGGTTGGGGTGAAGTTTAGGGTGATGGTGAGGGTTAGAGTGACGGTGAGGGTGATGGTGAGGGTTAGGGTGAGTGTGAGGGCTAGGGTTAGTGTGAGGTTTAGTGTGAGGTTGAGTTTGAGGGTCAGGTTTAGGGTGACAGTGACATTGAGGATGAGGTTTAGGGTTTGGATTACGGTCATGGTGAGTTTTAGGTATAGGGTTAGGGTTAGGATTGGTTTTAGAATTAGCATTAGGGTTAGGGTTAGGGTTATTGTCAGGGTTAGGGTTAGCGTTAGAATGAGGTTTAGGGTTAGGGTTAGGGTGAAGTTTAGGTTCAGGTCTATTGTGAGGGTGAGGTTTAGGGTGAGTGTGAGGGTGAGTGTGAGGTTAAGGGTTACGATTTGGGTTAGGGTTATGGTAAGGCTGAGGTTGACGGTGAGGGTGAAGGTGAAGATTAGGGTTCGGGTTAGGTTTAGGGTTGAGGTGACAGCTAGCATGAGTGTGAGTGTTAGGTTGAGAATGAGGGTGAACGTGAGGGCTTAGGTTAGGTAAGAGTTAGGTTTATTGTTAGTGTGAGGATTAGGTTGAATGTGAGCGTTAGTGTGAATGTTAGGGTTAGGGTGAGTTTTAGGGTCAGAGTTAGGCTGAGGGTTAGGGTTAGGGTGAGAGTGAGGGTTAGGGTGAGAGGTAGGGTTAGGGTTAGTGTGAGAGTTAGGGTTAGTGTGAGGGTTAGGGTTAGGGTTAGGGTCAGGTTGAGGGTAAGGGTTATGTTGAGGGTTAGGGTGCGGGTTAGGGTTAGGGTTAGCATTAGGTTTAGGGTGAGGATTAATGTGAGGGTTAGGTTTAGGGTTAGGGTTAGGGTGAGGGTGATGGTTAGGGTGAGGGTTAGGGTTAGGGTTAGGGTGAGGGTGAGGGTGAGGTTTAGAATTAGGGTTAGGGTGAGGTTTAGGTTTAGTGTGAGGGCTACGGTTCGGGTATGGGTTAGGGTGAATCTGAGGGTGAGGGTGTGGTTTTCAGTTAGGTAAGGACTAGGGTTAAGGTTAGGATTAGGGTTAGGTTGAGGGTAAGGGTTAGGGTTAGGGTTAGGTTTAGAGTGAGGTTTAGGTTTAGGGTTTGGCTGAGGGTGAGTGTTAGGGTGAGGTGTAGGGTTAGGTTTAGAGTAAGGGTTTCATATAGGGTGAGGGATAGGGTTAGGTTGAGGGTGAGGGTGAGGGTGAGGGTGAGGGTTAGGTTTAACGTTAGGGTTAGGGTGCAGGTTATTGTCAGGGTTAGGGTTAGGCTTAGGGTAAGTGTTAGGGTTAGGTTGAGGGTTAGGGTTAGGGTTAGAGTTTGAGTGTTGGTGAGGGTGAGTGAAAGTGTTAGGGTTAGGGTGATGATGAGGGTTAGGGTTAGGGTTTGGGTTAGGGTTAGTGTGAGGATAAGTTTTAGGGTGAGGGTTAGGGTTAGGGTGAGGGTGAGGGTGAGGTTGAGGGTGAGGGTTAGGTTTAAGATCAGGGTTAGTTTGAGGGTTATTGTGAGGGTTAGGTTAGGCTTAGGGTAAGTGTTAGGGTTAGGGTGAGGTTTAGGGTTAGGGTTAGGGTTTGGGTGTTGGTGGGGTTGAGGGAAAGTGTTAGGGTGAGGGTGATGATGAGGGTTAGGGTTAGGGTTTAGGTTAGGGTTAGTGTGAGGATAAGGCTTAGGGTGAGTGTTAGGGTGAGGGTTAGATTTAGGGTGAGGATTATGGTTATGGTCAGGGTTAGGGTTAGGTTGAGGGTTAGAGTGGGGGTTAGGTTTACTGTTGGGTTTAGAGTGAAGGTGAGGGTGAGGGTTATTGTGACGTTTAGGTTTAGGGTGAGGGCTATGGTGATGGTGAGAGTTAGGTTGAGTGTAAGGGTTTCCATTAGGTTAGGGTTATGGTTATGGTTAGGTTGAGGATTAGGTTGAGCGTGAGGGTTAGTTTGAGTGTTAGGTTTAGGGTGAGGGTTAGAGTTAGGGTTAGGTTGAGGGTTAGGTTTAGGGTTATGTTTAGGGTGAGGCTGAGGGTTACGGTGAGGGTGACGGTTCGGGTGAGGATGAGGGTTAGGGTGTGGTTTAGGGTTAGGGTTAGGGTGAGGATTAGGGTGACTTTGAGGGTTAGGGTGAGGGTGAAGTTTAGTGTTAGGGTTAGGGTGAGGTTTAGGGTTAGTGTTAGGTTTACTATGAGGGTTAGATTGAGGGGTAGGTTTAGGGTTAGGGAGAGGTTTAGTGTTAGTTTGACGGTTAGCGTTAGGGTTAGAGTTAGGGTTAGTATGAGGATAAAGCTTACGATGAGTTTTAGAGTGAGCATGAGGGTAAGGTTTATCCTTTGGGTTAGGGTGAGGTTTAAGTTTAGGGTTAGGTTTAGGGTGAGGGTTAGGTTTCGGGTTATGTTTTCGGTGAGGGTGAGGGTTAGGACGAGGGTGAAGTTGAGGGTGAGGGTTAGGATGAGGGGGAGGGGGAGGGTGATCTTGAGGATTAGGTCTAGTGTGAGGATGAGGGTTAGGGTGAGGATTAGGGTGAGTTTTAGGGTTAAGATTAGGGTGAGGGTGAGGGTGAGTGTTAGGGTTAGTTTGAGGGTAGGCGTGAAAGTGAGGTTGACGGTGAGGGTTAGGGTGAGGGTGAGAGTGAGGGTGTGGGTTAGGGTTAGGTATAGGGTTAGGGTGAGTGTGAGAGTTAGGGTGAGTGTGACCGATAAGGTTAAGTTTAGTGTGAGGGTGAGGTTGAGGGTTAGGGTTAGTTCAGGGTAAGGGTTAGTTTTAGGGTTAGGGTCAGCGTTAGTTTTAGGGTGAGGGTTAGTGTTAGGTTTAGGGTGATGGTTAGGGTTAGGTTTAGGGTAAGAGTTAGGGTTAGTGTGAGGGTTAGTGTTAGGGTTAGGTTGAGGGTTAGGGTTAGGGTGAGGTTTAGAGTGAGGTTTATGGTTAGGGTGAGGGAGAGGGTTAGGGTTAGGGTTACGGTTAGAGTGAGGGTTATGGTTAGGGTGAAGTTTAGTGTGATGGTGAGTGTTAGGGTGAGGGTGAGGTTGAGGGTGAGGGTTAGGGTGAGGGTGAGGGTGAGGGTGACGGTGAGGGTTATTGTTAGGATTAGGGTAATGGTGAGCGTGAGGGTTAGGATTAGGATTAAGGTTTGGTTAAGTGTTAGGCTGAGTGTGAGGGTGAGGCTGCAGATTAGGGTTAGGGTTTGGGTGAGGGCTATGGTTAGTGTGAGGGTTAGGGTGAGGGCTATGGTTAGTGTGAGGGTTAGGGTGAGGGTGAGGTTGAGGTTCATGGTTAGGGTGATGGTGAAAGTGAGGGTGAGGGTTAGGGTTAGGATTAGAGTTAGGGTGAGTTTTAGGTATAGGGTTAGATTTAGGATGAGGGTTAGTGTTAGGATTAGGTTTAGGGTTAGGGTTATTGTTAGGGTTAGGGTTAGGGTTAGGGTAAGAGTGAGGTTTAGGATTAGGGTTAGGGTGAGGTTTAGGTTCAGGTGAGGGCTATGGTTAGGGTGAGGTTAAGGGTGAGTGTGTGGGTGAGTGTGAGGGTAAGGGTTACGATTTGGGTTATGGTAAGGCTTAGGGTGACGGTGAGGGTGCGGGTGAAGGTTAGGTTTAGGGTTAGTGTTAGGTTGAGGGTGAGGTTGAGGGTTAGGTTTAGGTTTAGGGTTAGGGTTAGGCTGAGGGTGTCGGTGAGGGTGAGAGTGAAGATTAAGGTTAGGTTTAGGGTTAGGGTTAAGTTGAGGGCTAGCGTGAGTGTGAGTGTTAGGGTGAGAATGAGGGTGAACATGAGGGTTTTGGTTAGGTAAGAGTTAGGGTTATTTTTAAGGTGAGGATTAGGTTGAATTTGAGGGGTAGTGTGAGGGTTAAGTTTAGGGTGAGTGTTAGGGTCAGAGTTAGGGTGAGGGTTAGGGTTACGGTTAGGTTTAGGGTTAGGGTGAGGGTGAGGGTTACGGTGAGAGGTAGGGTTAGGATTAGTGTGAGGGTTAGGGTTAGTATGAGGGTTAGGGTTAGGGTTAGGGTTAGGGTCAGGTTGTGGATAAGGGTTAGGTTGAGGGTTAGTGTTAGGGTGATGGTTAGAGTTAGGGTTAGGGTTAGGGTGAGGGTGAGGTTTAGGGTGAGGTTTAGGGTTAGGGTTAGAGTGAGGGTGAGGGTGAGGTTTAGGGTTAGGGTTAGGTTGAGGTTTAGGTTTAGGGTGAGGGCTACGGTGATGGTGTGGTTTAGGGTGAATGTGAGGGTGAGGGTGAGGTTTTCAGTAAGGTAAGGATTAGGGTTAAGTATAGGATGAGGATTAGGATGAGGGTGAGGGTTCTTTTGAGGGTTAGGGTTAGGGTGAGCTTTAGGGTTATGGTTAGATTGAGGGTTAGGGTGAAGGTGACGTTTCCGATGAGGTTGATGGTGAAGGTGAATGTTAGTGTGTGGTTTAGTGTTAGGTTTATCGTGAGGGTTAGGGTGACGGTGAGGGTTAGGGTGACGGTGAGGGTTAGGGTGAGGGTGAGGTTTAGGGTTAGGGTGAGGATTAGGGTTAGGGTTACGTTTAGGGTGCGGGTTAGGGATAAGGTTAGCGTTAGGTTTAGGTTTAGGGTTAGGGTGAAAGTTAGGGTTAGGGTTAAGTTTAGGGTGACGGTGAGGGTTAGGGTGAATGTAAGGTTGAGGGTGAGGATTAGTGGGAGTGTGAGAGTGAGGGTGATGGTGAGAGTTATTGTTAGGGTTAGGGTTAGCGTGAGTATGAGGGTTAGGGTTAGGATTAGGGTTTGGTTAAGCGTTCAGCTTAGTGTGAGTGTGAGGGTTTGGGTAAGGCATAGGGCAAGGGTGAGGATTAGGTTTAGTGTGAGGGTTAGTGTGAGAGTGAGGGTTAGGGTTAGTGTTAGTGAGAGGATAAGGGTTAGGGTCAGGTTTACGGTGAGGGTGAGGGTTAGGGTTAGCATTAGTTTTAGGGTCGGGGTTAGGGTGAGGGTTAGGGTTAGGGTGAGGGTGAGGGTTCGGATTTGGGTTAGGGTAAGGTTTAGGGTTAGGCTGAGGGTTTGGGATACGGTTAGGGTTAGGGTGAGGGTGAGGGTTAGGGTGAGGGTTAGGTTTAGGGTGAGGATTAGGTTTAGGTTTAGTTTTACTGTAAGGGTTAGGGTTAGGTTGAGGGTTAGGCTTAGGGTGATGTTTAGGGTGACAGTGAGGGTTAGGGTTAGGGTTAGGGTAAGGGTGAGGGTGAGGGTTTGGGTTGGAGTTAGAGTTAGAGTAAGGGTGAGGGTTAGGGTGAGGGTTAGGGTTACGTTTAGGTTTAGGGTTAAGGTGACGTTTAGGGTGTGGTTTAGGATAAGGGTTAGGGTGAGGGTTAGGTTTAGGGTGAGGTTTAGGTTTAGGGTGAGGGCTACGGTGAGTGTGAGTGTTACGGTGAGTGTGAGTGTGAGGGTGAGGTTTTCGGTTAGGTAAGGTTTTGAGTTAGGGTTAGTGTTAGGGTTATATTTGGGGTTAGAGTGAGGGTTAAGGTTAGGGTACGGTGATATTTAGGGTGAGGCTGAGGGTTAGGGTGAGAGTGAGGTTTCAGGTGAGGTTGAGGGTTCGGGTGAGTTAGAGGGTTATGTTGTGGGTTAGAGTTAGGTTTAAGATGTGGGTTAGGTTGATGGTGAGGGTGAGGGCGAGGGTTAGGGTTAGGTTGAGGGGTAAGGTTAGGGTTAGGTTGAATGTGAGTGTGATGTTTAGGGTGAGATTGAGGGCTAGGGTGAGGGTTAGGGTTCAGATTAGGGTGAGGTTTAGGGTGTGGGAGAGGGTTAGGGTGAGGCTGAAGTTTAGGGTGAGGGGAAGGGTTAGGGTTAGTGTTAGGGTTAAGGTGAGGGCTAGGGTGAGTGTGAGGGTTAGGGTGAGAATGAGGTTGAAGCTGAGGGTTTCGGTTAGGTAAGACTTAGGGTTATTGATACGGTGAGGATTAGGTTGAATGTGAGGGTTAGTGTGAGGGTTAGGGTTAGGGTGAATGTTAGGGTTAGCATTAGGGTTCGGGTGAGGGTTAGGTTTAGGGTTAGGGTTAGCTTAACAGTTAGGGTTAGGGTGAGGTTTAAGGTTAGGGTTAGGGTGAGGGTTAAGGTTAGGTTAGGTTTACAGTGAGGTTTAGGGTTAGGGTTAGGGGGAGGGGGAGGCTTAGTTTAAGGGTTATTGTTAGGGTTAGGGTAAGGGTTTGGGTTAGTGTGAGGGTTAGGTTTAGGATTAGGGTGAGTGTCAGGGTGAGAGTTAGGATTAGGTTTAGGGTTAGGATGAGGGATAGTGTGAGGTTTAGGGTTGGGGATACTGTAAGTGTTAGGGTTAGGGTGAGGGTGAGGGTTAGGTTTAGGGTTAGGGTGATGGTGAGGGTGAGGGTTAGGGTTAGGGTTAGGGTTAGTGTGAGGATATGGGTTAGGATGAGTGTTATGGTGAGGGTGAGTGTTAGGGTTAGCCTTAGGTTTAGTGTGAGGGTTAGTGTTAGGATTAGGGTTAAAATGAGGGTTAGGGTGAGGCTTAGGATTAAGGTGAGGGTAAGGATTAGGTTTAGGGTGGGAGTTAGCATTAAGGTTAGGGTTAGGGTGAGGGTGAGGGTTAGGTTATGTTAGGGTTAGTTTGAGATTTAGGGTTAGGGTAAGAGTTAGGGTGAGGTTTAGGGTTGGGGTTAGGGTTAGGGTGAGGGTGAGGGTTAGTGTGAGGTTAATGTTGAGGGTGAGGGCTATGGTGATGGTGAGGGTTAGGTTGACTGTGAGTGTGAGTGTGAGTGTTTCCCTTAGGTAAGGGTTAGTTTTATGGTTAGGGTGCGGTTCAGGGTTAGGGTGAGGGTTAGGTTGAGGGTTAGGGTAAGGGTAAGGTTTAGTGTGAGGCTCAGGGTTAGGGTGAGGGTGAGGGTTCAGGTGAGGGTGAAGGTTCCGGTGAGTGTGAGGGTTAGGGTGTGGGTTAGGGTTAGGTTTAGGGTGAGGGTTAGAGTGACGATGAGCGTTAGGGTGATGGTGAGGGTTAGGGTTAAGTTTAGGGTGAGGTTAAGGGTTAGGGTTAGAGTTAGTGTGAGGGTTAGGGTGCGGAATATTGTTAGGGTTACGGAGAGGTTTAGGGTTAGTGTGAGAGTTAGGGTTCGGTTTAGAGTAAGGGTTAGTCTGAAGATAAAAGTTATGGGGAGTGTTAGGGTTAGGGTTATGATAAAGGTTAGGGTTAGGTTGAGCATTAGGGTTAGGGTGATGTTTAGGGTGAGGTTGAATATTAGGGGGAGGGGGAGGTTGAGGATTAGGGTTAGCGTGAGTGTGAGGGTGAGGGTGAAGTTGAGGGTTATGTTTAGGGTGAGGGTGAGGGTTAAGGTTAGGATTAGTGTTAGGTTTAGGGTTAGGCTGAGGGTGAGGGTTTAGGTGGGGTTTAGGGTTAGGGTTAGGATGAGTGTTCGGGTTAGTTTGAGGGTTAGGGTGAAGGTGAGTTTGAGGGTGAGGGTGATGCTGAGGGTGACAGTGAGGGTGAGGATTAGGGTTAGGATTAGCTTTAGGGTAGGTTGACGGGTAGGGTTAGTGTTAGGGTTAGGGTTGAGGTTGAATGTGAGGGTTAAGGGTTAGGGTTAGGGTGAGGTTGAGGGTTAGGTTTAGGGTTAGGGTTAGGGTAAGGGTTAGGGTGAGGTTTAGGGTTAGGGGTGGGTTAGGTTGAGGGTTAGATTTACGGTTAAGTTTAGGGTAAGGGTTAGGTTCAAGGTGAGGGTTAGGGTTAGGGTTAGGGTGAGGTTACGGTTAGGGTTAGGTTTAGGGTGAGGGTTAGGTTTTGGTATAGGGTGAGGGATAGGGTTAGTGTTAGGGTGAGGATTAGGGTTAGGGTTAGGTTTAGTGTTAGGGTTAGGATTAGGGTTAGGGTTAGGGTGAGGGTGAGGTTTAGGGTGAGGGTTAGGGTTAGGGTGAGGGTAAGGGTTAGGTTTAGGGTGAGTGTTTGGTTCAGGGTTAGGTTTATGTTGAGGGTGAGTGTGAAGGTGAGGGTTAGGGTTAGGGTTACGGTTAGGGTGAGAGTTAGTGTGAGGGTTATGGTTAGGGTTAGTGTAAGGGTTAGGGTTACGGTTAGGGTTAGGTTTAAGGTTAGGGTTAGGGTGAGGGTGAGGTTGAGCTTTAGGATTAGGTTTAGTGTGAGGATAAGGGTTAGGGTGTGGGTTAGTGTGAGGGTTAGGTTTAGGGTTAGGGTAAGTGTTAAGGTTGGAGTGAGGGTTAAGTTTTGTGTTAGGGTTAGATTGAGGGTGAGGGTGCGGGTTAGTGTTTGGATTAGATTTAGGGTTAGGATGAGGGTTAGGGTTAAGCTGGGGGTGAGGGTTAGTGTGATGTATATTGTGAGGGTGAGGGTTAGGGTGAGAGTGAGTGTTAGGGTGAGGGTGAGGGTTCGGGTGAGTGTGAGGGTTAGAGTGTGGTTGAGGGTTAGGGTTAGGATGAGGGTTAGGGTGATGGTGAGTTTTAGGGTGAGGGTGAGGTTTAGATTTAGGGTTAAGGTTTTGGTGAGGTTTAGGGTTAGTGTGAGGGTTAGTGTTAGTGTTAGTGTTAGGGTGAGGATGAAGTTGAGAATTAGGCTGAGGGTAAGGTTGAGGGTGAGAGTTAGGGTTAATTTAAGGCTCAGGGTAAGGGTGAGAGTGAGGTTGAGGGTGAGTGTTAGGGTTAAGATTAGGGTTAGGGTTATGCTGAGGGTGAGGGTTAGCATTAGGATTAGGTTTAGGGTTAGGGTGAGAGTGGGGTTGAGTGTTAGGGTTAGGGTTAGGGTTAGGGTTACGGTAAGGCTGAGGGGGAAGGGGAGGTTGAGGGTTATGTTAATTGTTATGGTTAGGATTAGGGTTAGGGTTATGGTTAGTGTTAGCGTGAGGTTTAGACTGATGGTTATGATTAGGTTTAGTGTGAGGGTTAGGGTTAGGTTTAGGATTAGGTTTAGGGTGAGGATTAGGGTTAGGTTTAGGGTAATGATAAGGGTTAGGCAGAGGGTTAGAGTTAGGATTAGTGTGAGGGTTAGGTTTAGGGTTAGGCTAAGTGTTAGGGTGAGGGTAAAGTTTAGGGTGAGAGTTAGGGTGAGGGTGAGGCTAAGGTTTCGTTTGAGGTTTAGGGTGAAAGTTAGGTTTGTGGATAGATTTAGGGTGAGTGTTAGGGTGTGGGTAAATGTTAGGGTGAGGGTTAGGGTGAGGGTGAGTGTTAGGGTTCGGGTGAGGGTAAGGGTAAGGGTGAGGGTTTGGTTGGGAGTGAGGGATAGGGTGAGGGTTTGGTTTAACGTTGAGAATAGGGTGAGGATTTGGGTTAGGTTTAGGGTTAGAGTTAGGCTGAGGGGTAGGGTTAGGTTAAGTATGAGGTTTAGGTTTAGTGTGAGGGTTAGGGTTAGGGTTAGGGTGAACGGTAAGGGTTAGGGTGAGGGTTAGACTGAGTGTGAGGTTTAGTGTTAGAATTAGGTTTAAGGTTAGGGTTAGGATGAGTGTTAGGGTTAGGTTTATGGTTAGGGTTAGGGTGAGGGCGAGGGCTAGGTTTAGGGTTAGGGTGAGGGTTAGTGTTAGGGTGAGTGCTAGGCTGAGGGTGAGGTTTAGGGGGAGGGTATTGGTGAGGGTGAAGTTTTTGGTAAGGTAAGGGTTAGGGCTAGTTTTAGGGTGACTATTAGTGTTAGGGTTTGGGTTAGGGTTATGTTGAGGGTGAGGGTGAGTTTGAGGTTTAGTGTTAGGATGAGGGTTAGGGTGAGGGTGAGGGTGAGGGTTAGGGTTAGGGTTAATGTGCTGGTTAGGATTATGGTGAGGGTTAGAATTAGGGTGGTGTGAGGGTGAAGGTTATGGTTAGGGTGATGTTTAGTGTGAGGGTTAGGGTGAGCGTGAGTGTTCAGGTCAGAGTTAGGCTTAGGGTCACTTTTAGGGATAGGTTTAGGGTGAGGGTTAGGATGAGGGTGAGGGTTAGGGTTAGTGTTAGGTTTAGGGTGATGGTTAGGGTGAGCATTAGCTTTAGGGTTAGTGTTAGTTTGCGGGTTAGGGACAGGGTAAGCGTTAGGGTGAGTTTTAGGGTGAGGGTTAGTGTGAGGATTAGGATGAGTGTGAGGGTTAGGGTTAGGTTTATGGTTAGTGTGAGGATAAGGGTTAGGATGAGGGTTAGTATCAGGGTGAGCTGTAGGATTAGCTTTAGGGATAGGGTGAGCGTTAGGGTGAGGGTTAGGTTTAGGGTTAGGATTAGGGTTAGGTTTAGGGTGATGTTTATGGTGAGGGTAAGGGTTAGGGTGAGGTTTAGGGTGAGGGTTATGGTGAGGGTGAGAGGTAGGGTTAGCATTAGCGTTAGGGTGAGGCTGAGGTTTAGGATGAGGTTGATGGTGAGGGTTAGGGATAGGGTTATGTTTAGGGTGAGGGTGAGGGTGAGGGTTAGGGTTAGGATTAGGGTTAGAGTTAGGGTTAGGGTGAGTGTTAAGGTTAGACTGAAGGTTAGTGTTAAGGTGAGGGTGAGTGTTAGGGTGAGGGTGAGGGTTAGATTTAGGGTTAGGGCTATGGTGAGGTTTAGTGTTAGCGTTAGGGTTATGGTGAGAGTTACGGTGAGGTGTAGCGATAGGGTTAGGGTGAGGGTTAGTGTCAGAGTGAGGGTTAGGGTTAGCGTTGGGGATAGGGTGAGTGTTAGGGTCAGTGTGAGGGTGGGGGTTTCGGTTAGGTAAGGATTAGGGTTAATTTTAGCGTGAGGATTAGGTTGAAGTTTAGGGTTAGTGTGAGTGTTAGGTTTAGGGTGAGGGTTAGGGTTAGGGTGAAGTTTAAGGTGACGTTTAGGGTTAGGGTTAGGGTTCGGGTTCGGGTGAGGGTTAGGGTGTAGGTAAGGGTTAGGGTTAGACTGAGTGTTAGGGTGACTGTGAGGGTTAGGGTGACGGTGAGGGTTATGGTTACGTTTAGGCTGAGGGTTAGGGTTAGGGTGAGGGTTAGGGTGAGGGTTAGTGTGAAGGGTAGGGTTAGGGTTAGGTTGAGAGTTAGGGTTAGTGTGATGGTTAGGGTTAGGTTTAGGGTGAAGGTATGGGTTAGGGTGAGTGTTAGGGTGAGGGTGAGGGTGAGGGTGAGGGTTTTGGTTAGTTAAGGGTTAGGGTTAGGGTTAGGGTGAGGGGTAGGTTTAGGGTTAGGGTGAGGTTTAGGGGAGTGTGAGGGTTAGGTTGAGTGTTAGGGTTAGGGTGAGGGTTAGCGTTAGGGTTAGGGTGAGGATTAGCGTTAGGGTGATGTTTGGTAGGAGGGTGATGGTTAAAGTGAGGGTTAGCCTTAGGGAAAGTGTTAGGGTTACCATTAGGGTAGGGTGAGGTTTAGAATGATGCATAGTGTTAGAGTTAGTGTTAGGGTGACGGTTAGGGTTAGGGTGAGGGTTAGGTTTAGGTTTAGGGTTAGGGTCAGGTTTAGTGTTAGGTTGAGGGCTAGGGTGAGGGTGAGGTTTAGTGTGAGGGTGAAGGTGAGGGTGAGGTTTTTGATTAGGTAAGGTTTAGGGTCAGGTTCAGGGTGAGATTTAGGGTGAGGGTGTGGGTTAGGGTTAGGGTTAGGGTGAGGGTGAGGGTGAGGGTGAGTGTTAGGATGAGGGTTAGGGTGAGGATGAGGGTGTTGGTGAGGGTGAGGGTTATGGTTAGGATTAGTGTGAGGGTTAGGGTTATGGTGAGGGTTAGGGTTAGTGTGAGGGTTAGTGTAGGGCTTAGGGTCAGGGTTAGGTTTGGGGTGAGGTTTAGGCTGAGGGATAGGCTTAGGGTTATGGTTAGTGTTATGGTGAGGGAAAGGGTTAGGGTGAGGTTTAGGGTTAAGTCGACAGTTAAGGTTAGCTTTTGGATTAGGATTAGGGTTACGGTTAGGGTGAGGGTTAGGTTTAGTGTGAGTCTTAGGTTTAGGGTTACGCTTAGGGTTAGGGTAAGGGTTATGGTGAGGGTTAGGGTTAGGATTAGGTTTAGGTTGAAGGTCAGGGTGAGGGTTAGGGTTAGGTAGTGGGTTAGGGTATGGCTGAGCGGTAGGATTAGTGTGATGTTTATTGTGAGGGTGAGGGTTAGTTTGAGGGGGAGTGTTAGGGTAAGGGTTAGGCTGAGGTTTAGGGTGA
This sequence comes from Dipodomys merriami, assembly GCF_024711535.1. Classification (NCBI taxonomy): domain Eukaryota; kingdom Metazoa; phylum Chordata; class Mammalia; order Rodentia; family Heteromyidae; genus Dipodomys; species Dipodomys merriami. Next base: position 3,315,022 of record NW_027202327.1, read on the forward strand.
GGGTAAGTGTTAGAGTGAGGGTTAGGATGAGGGTGAGGGTTAGGGCTAGGATTAGGGTTAGGGTTAGGGTGTGGGTTAGGGTTAGGGTTAAGTTAAAGTTAGCGTTAGGGTGACATGTACGGTTAGGTTTAGGGTGAGGTTTAGGGTTAATGTGAGGATTAGGGTTAGGGTTAGAGTTAAGGTTAGGGTGAAGATTAGGGATAGGATTAAGGTGAGGGTAAGGGTTAGGGTGAGGTTTAGGATGAGGTTGAGGGTTAATGTTAGCATTAGGGTTACGGTGAGGGGTAGGGTTAGGGTGAGGGTTAGGGTTATGGTTAGCTATAGGGTGAGGATTAGGGTTACTGTTAGGTTTAGGGTGAAGGTTAGGCAAAGGGGTAGTGTTAGGGTTAGGGTTAGGGTGTGGTTGAGGGTGACGGTAAGGGTTAGGGTGAGCGTTAGGGTGAGGTTTGGTTTAGGGTGAACATTAGGTTTAAGGTGAGGGTTCGGGTTAGGAATAGGGTTAGGGTTGGGGTGAGGGCTAGTGTTTGCATTAGTGTTAGTGTTAGGGTGAGGGTTAGGGTGAGGGTGAGTGTGACGGTTAGGGTTAGGTTTAGGATTAGTTTTAGGGTTAGGGTTAGGCTGAATTTGGGGGTGAGCTTGAGTGTGAGGGTTAGGGTTAGTTTTAGGGTGAGTGCTAGGTTGAGAGTGAGGGTTAGGGTGAGGGTAACGGTGCGGGTCAGGGTTTCGGTTAGGAAAGGCTTAGGGTTAGGTTTAGGGTGAGGATTAGGGTGAGGATGAGGTTTAAGGTGAGGGTTAGGGTTATGTGAGGATTGAGGTTAGGGTTAGGGTTATGGTTAGGGTGAGGGTGAGTGTTAGGGTGAGGGTGAGGGTGAGGGTGAGGGTGTAGATGAGGGTTAGGTTTGGGGTGAGCATTAGGATGACAGTGAGGTTTAGAGTGAAGGTGAGGGTTAGGTTTAGGGTTAGGGTGAGTGTTAGGGTTATGGTGAGGGTACGGGTTAGGATGAGGCTTAGGGTGAGGGTGAGGTTTAGGGATAGTGTTAGAGTTAGGGTGAGCGTGAGGGTGAGGGTTAGGGTTCAGCTTAGGCTTAGGGTGTGGGTGAGGGTTAGAGTTAGTGCTAGGGTTAGTGTGAGGGTATGGGTAAGTTTTAGGGTGAGGGTTAGTTTTAGGGTGAGGTTTAGGGTTAATTTGAGGGTTAGGGTGAGCGTTAGGGTGAGGGATAGTTTTAGGTTTAGGGTTAGGTTGAGGGTTAGGGTGAGGTTTAGTGTTAGTGTTAAGTTAGGGTGAGGGTGAGGTTTAGGGATAGAATTAGGGTTAGGGTTAGGGTTAGGGTGAGGGTTAGGGTTAGGGTAAGGGTGACGGTTAGTGTTAGGTTGAGGGTTAGAGATAGGGTTGGAGTTAGGGTGAGGGTCAGGGTTAGGGTTAGGGTTAGAGTTAGGATGAGGGTGAGTGTGAGGTTTAGGGTTAGGATTAGGGTTAGAGGTAAGTTTAGGCTGAGGGTGAGGGTGAGGTTTAGGTTTAGGTTGAGGGTTACGTTTAGGGTTAGGATTAGGGTTAGTTTGAGGGTTAGGGTTAGGATTAGGTTGAGGGTTGAGTTTAGGGTTAGGAAAAGGGTTTGGCTGAATGTTATAGTTAGGGTTAGGGTGAGGGTTAAAGTTAGAGTGAGGGTTGGATTATGGTTAGGTTTAGGATTAGGGTGAGGGAAAGGTTTAAGGTCAGTGTTAGGGTCACTGTGAGGGTTAGGGTTAGGGTCAGGGTTAGGGTGAGCGTTAGGGTCATTGTTAGGGTTAGTTTTAAGGTTAGGTAGAGGGTTAGGATGAGGTTTAGTTTTAGGGTTAGGGTTAGTGTTAGGGTGAGGGTAAGGGTTAGAGTGAGGGTTAGGGTGAGGGTGAGGTTTAGGGATTGCATTAGGATTTAGGTTAGAGTTAGGGGGAGGATTAAGTTTATGGTTAGTGTTAGGGTGAGGGTGAGGGTGAGGGTTATGTTGAGGGTTAGGGTTAGGGTTACGATTAGGGGTTAGGTTTAGTGTGAGGGTTAGGGTTAGGGTTAGGGTTAGGTTGAGGGTAAGGGTTAGGTTGAGTGTGAGGGTTAGGGTTAGCATTATGTCAGGGTGAGGGTTATGGTGAGGGTTAAGTTGAGGGTAAGTGTTATTATGAGGGTGAGCTTTAGACGTAGGTTTAGGGTGAGGGTTATGGATAGGCTGAGGTTTAGTTTAAGTTTAGGGTGAGGGTTCGGGTTCGGTTGAGCGTGAGTTTTAGGGTGTGCGCAATGGTTAGGGTAAGGGTGAGGGTTAAGGTGACGGTGAGTGTTAGGGTGAGGGTGAGGCTTAGGGTTGCCATGAGGATTAGGGTTAGGGTTAGGGTTAGGGTTATGGTGAGAGTAAGGATTAGGATGAGAGTTAGGGTAAGGGTGAAGTGTAGGGATACCGTTAGAGTTAGGGTGAGGTTGAGAGTGAGGGTTAGGTTTCAGGTTAGGCTTAGGGTGAGGGTGAGGTTTAGAATTAGGGTTAAGTTTAGGGTTAGGAAGAGGGTTTGGCTTAGGGTTAGGGGTAGATTTAGGGTGAGGGATAGGGTTAGTGTGAGGGTTAGGCTTAGAGTTAGGGTTAGGATTAGGGTGAGGGAAAGGTTTAGGGTGAGGGTTACGGTGACGGTGAGTGTTAGGATTAGGGTGAGGGTTAGGGTGAGCGTTAGGGTGAGGGTTAGGGTTAGATTTATTGTTAGGGTGAGGGTTAGGGTGAGGTTTAGTTTTAGGGTTAGGGTTAGGGTTAGGGTGAGGGTAATGGTTAGAGTGAGATTTAGGGTGAGGGTGAGGGTTAAGGTTAGCATTAGGTTTAGTGTTAGGTTTAGGGTTAGGGTGAGGGATAGGATGAGGGTGAGGGTGAGTGTTATGTTGAGAGTTACGGTTATGGTTAGTGTTAGGGTGAGGGTTAGGGTTAGGGTTAGGGTTAGGGTGAAGTTTAGGGTTAGGGTTAGGGTGAGGGTGATGGTTAGGGTAAGGATTAGAGTGACGGTGAGGGTAAGAGTTAGGGTGACAGATAGGATTAGATTTAGGGTTAGAGTGAAGTTTAGATTTAGTGTTATGGTTAGGTTTAGGGTGAGGGTAACGGTTAGAGTGTGGGTTAGGTTGAGGGTGAAGGTTAGCGATAGCATTAGGGTTAGGGTTAAGTTTCGGGTAAGGATTAGCGTTACCGTTAGGATTAGGTTCAGGGTGAGGATTATGTTGAGTTGTAGGGTTATGGTTAGGTTTAGGGTTAAGGTGAGGGTTAGGGTTAGGGTTAGAGTGAGAGTGAGGGTGAGGGTTAGGTTTAGGTTTAGGATGAGTGTTAGGGTTAATGTGAGGGTTAGAGTGACGGTGAGAGTAAGGTTAGGGTGAGGGCTAGGGTTAGGGTTAGGGTTAGGGTGAGGTTGAGGGTATGGGTAAGCATTAGGGTGAGTGTTAGGGTGAGGTTCAGGTTTAGGTTTAGCATTAGGTTTAGGGTGAGGGTGAGGGAGAGGGTCAGAGTTAGGATTAGTGTGAGGGTTAAGGTTATGGTAAGTGTTAGGTTGAGGGTGAGGGTGAGGATTAGGGTGAGGGTGATGGTGAGGATGAGGGTGAGGCTGAGAGTTAGGTTTAGGGTTAGGGTTATGGTTAGTTTTAAGTTTAGGGTTTGGGTTAGTGATAGGGTGAGACTGAGGTCTAGGTTTAAGTTTAGGATTAGGGTGAGGATTAAGGTTAGGGTGGGTGTTAGGGTGAAGGGTAGGGTTAGCATAACTGTTAGGGTGAGGGTTAGGTTTAGTTTGAGAGTTAGGGTTAGGGTTAGGGTGATTGTATTGGTTAGGGTTAGGTATAGGTTGAGGATTAGGGTTAGGGTTAGGTTTAGGGTGAGAGTTAGGCTGAGGGGTAGGGTTAGGTTTAGGGCTAGTCTCAGGGTTATGGTGAGGGTTAGGTTTAGGGTGAGGGTAAGGGTTAGGGTTAGGGTGAGGGTAAGTGTTAGAGTGAGGATTAGGGTGAGGGTGATGATTAGAAATAGCATTAGGTTTAGGGTTTGGGGTAGGGTGAGGGTTAGGGTTGTGGATAGGCTTAGGGTGAGGGTAAGGGTGAGGGTTAATTTTAGGGTTAGGAATAGGTTTAGGGTGAGTTTTGGGGTTAGGGTTGAGGGTGAGGGTTAGAGTTAGGTTTAGGGTTAGGGTGAGGGTTAGGGTTAGGGTGAGGATTAGAGTGACAGCGAGGGTAAGGGTTAGGGTGAGGGCTAGGGTTAGGTTTAGGGTTAGTGTGAGGGTGAGGGTTAGGGTTACGATGAGGGTTAGGTTATGTTAAGGATTAGGGTTAGGGTGATGGTGAGGATTAGGGTTAGGTGAGTGCTAGGGTTAGGCTTAGTCTTAGGCTGGGTTTTAGGTTTGGGTAAGGGTGAGGGTGAGGGTTAGGTTTAGGATTAGGATTAGGTATAGGGTTAGGCTTAGTGTGAGGGTGAGGGTGAGGGTCAGAGTTAGGTTTAGGGTGAGGGTTAGGGTTATGTTTAGGGTTAGGGTGAGGGTGAGGGTGAGGGTTAGGGTGAGGGTCATTTTGAGGGTGAGTGTGATCGTTAGGTTTAGGGTGAGGGTTAGGGTTCGGGTTCGGGTGAGTGTGAGGGAGAGTGTGAGGGTTAGGATGAGTTTGATGGTGACGTTGATGGTGAGGGTGAGGTTTAGGGTTGGGTTGAGGGTTAGGGTTAGGGTTCGGGTTAGGGTTAAGGTTAGGGTGAGGGTTAAGGTTAGGGTTAGGGTTGTATGAGGGTTAGGCCGAGGGTTAGGCTTAGGGTTAGGGTGAGGTTAAGGGTTAGGGTGAGGGTGAGGGTTAGGTTTAGGATTAGGTTTAGGGTTAGGGTGAGGGTTAGGGATAGAGTTTGTGTTAGCCTGAGGGTTTGGGTTAGGGTTAGGTTTAGAGTTAGGGTGAGGTTTAGTGTTAGGGTTTGAGTTAGGGTTAGGGTTAGGGTTAGGCTGAGGTTGAGCTTGAGGCTCAGGGTGAGGTTTAGGCTTAGTGTGAGGGTTAGGGTGGGGTTGAGGGATAGGTTTTAGATGAAGGTAAGGTTTAGGGCGAAGTTTAGGGTGAGGTTGAGGGTTAATGTTAGCATTAGATTTATTGTGAGGCTGAGGGTTAGGGTGAGGGTTAGCATTAGGTTTAGGTATAGGGTAAGGATTAGTGTTTGGGTTAGGGTTAGGCTGAGGTTTAGGCTGAGGGGTAGGATTAAGGTTAGGTTAGGGTGAGGGTTAGGGGAGGCTTAGCATTACAGTTAGTGTTAGTGTTAGGTTGAGGTTGAGGTTGAGGTTAAGGGTTAGGGTGAGGTTTAGGGTGAGGTTGAGGTTTAGGGTTAGCATTGGGTTTAGGTTTAGGGTGAGGGTTAGGGTTAGGGTTAGGGTTAGGTTGAGGGTGGGGGTGAGGTTGACGGTGAGGGTTATGGTGAGGGTTACGGTGAGGGTGAGGGTTAGGGTTAGGGTGAGGGTAGGGTGACGGTGAGGGTTAGGGTGAAGGTGAGGATTAGGGTTAGGGTTAGGGTGACGTTAAGGGTTATGGTTAAGGTGAGGGCTAGGGTGAGGAGTAGAGTTAGGGTTAGGGTGAGGGTTAGGTTTAATGTGAGGGTTAGGGTTAGGGTTAGGGTTAGTGTGAGGATAAGGCTTAGGTGAGTGTTAAGGTGAGATTGAGGTTTAGGGTTAGCGTTAGGGTTAAGGTGAGGGTTAGGTTAAGGGTTAAGGCTAGGCTTAAGGTTAGTATGAGGGTGAGTGTTAGAGTTAGGTTTAGGGTGAGGGTTAGGTTTAGGGTGAGGTTTAGGGTAAGGTTATGGTGAGGGTGAGGGTTCCAGTGAGGGTGAGTTTTAGGGTGTGGTTGACGGTTAGGTTTAGGGTGAGGGTTAAGGTGACGGTGAGGTTTAGGGTGAGGGTGAGCTTTAGGGTTGTGGTAGTATTAGGGTTAGGGTTAGGGTTAGGGATATAGTGAGTGTAAGGGTTAGAATGAGGTTTAGGGTGAGAGTGAGGTTTAGGAACAGCGTTAGGGTTAGGGTGAGTGTTAGGGTGAGGGTTAGGGTTCAGGTTAGAGTTAGGTTGAGGGTTAGAGTTAGAGTTAGGGTTAGGGTTAGGGTTAGGGTTAGGGTAAGGTTTAGGGTGAGGGTTAGGGTGAGGGTGAGGGTTAGGGTTAGGTTGAGTGTTAGGTTGGGCATTAAGGAGAGTGTTAAGTTTAGGTTTAGTGTTAGGGTGAGGGATAGGGTGAGGTTTAGTGTTAGTGTTACTGTGAGGGTAAGGGTTATAGTGAGGGTTAGGGTGAGGGTGAGGGTTAGCATTAGGGTTAGGGTTAGAGTTAGGGTGAGGTTTAGTGTTAGGGTTATGGTGAGGGTTAGGGTTAGGATGAGGGTTATGGATAGGGTTGGTGTTAGGGTGAAATTCAGCCTTAGGATTAGGGTTAGAGTTAGGTTGAGGGGGAGTGTGAGGCTTAGGGTTAGGATTAGGGTTAAGATTAGGTTTAGGCTGAGGGTGAGGGTGTAGGTGAGGGTGAGGTTTAGGTGTAGGGTGGGGGTCAGGTTTAGGGTTAGGGTTAGGCTGAAGTTCAGGGTGAGCATGTAAGTGAGGGTTAGGGTGACGTTGAGGGTTAGGGTTAGGGTTTGGTTGAGGGGTAGGGTGAAGGGTAGTGTTAGGGTTAGGGTGAGGGTTAACGTTAATGTGCGGGTTAGGGTTTGGGTTAGGGTTACTCTGAGGATAAGGGTTAGTGTGAGGATTAGGGTGAGAATGAGGATTAGGGTTAGCGTTAGGGTTAGGTTGAGGGATAGGGTGAGCGTTAGGGTGTGGGTTAGGTTTAGCTTTAGGGTTAGGGTGAGGGTTAGGGTGAGGGTAAGATTCAGAGTGAGGGTAAGGGTGAGGGTGAGGGTTAGGGATAGCATTAGGGTTAGGGTAAGGGTTAGGGTGCGGGTTAGGGTAAGGTTTAGGGTGAGGGTTAGAGTTAGGTTGAGGGTGAGGGATAGGGTTGTGGTTTGGGTGAGGGTCAGTGTTAGGGTTAGGGTTAGAGTTAGGGTGAGGGTGAGTGTGAGGGTTCGGGTTAGGATTTGAGTTAAGTTTAAGGTTAGGCTGAGGGTGAGGGTGAGGGTGAGGGTGAGGTTTAGGGTTATTGTGAGAATTACGTTTAGTTTTAGTGTTAGGTTGAGGGTTAGGGTTAGGGTTAGGAAGAGGGTTTGGCTGAGGGTTGGGTTTGGGTTAGGGTGAGGCTGCGGGATAGGGTTAGGGTTCGGGGGAGGGTAAGGGTAAGGTTTAGGGTTAGTGTAAGGGTTAGGCTTAAGTTTAGGGTTAGGATTAGGGTGAGGGAAATTTTAGGTTGAGGGTTAGGCTGACAATGAGTGTTAGGGTTAGGTTGAGCATTACGGTGAGGGTTAGGGTTAGGTTTATGGTTAAGGTGAGGGTTAGGTTGAGGTTTAGTTTTAAGGTTAGGGTTAGGGTTAGGGTGAGAGTAAGTGTTAGAGTGAGATTTAGGGAGAGGGTGAGGGTTAAGGATAGCATTAGTGTTAGGGTTAGGGTAAGGGTTACGGTTACCGTTAGGGTTAGGGTGAGGGTGAGGGTTATGTTGAGTTGTAGGGTTAGGGTTAGGTTTAGGGATAGGGTGAGGGTTAGGGTTAGGGTGAGGGTGAGGGTGAGGCTTAGGGTTAGGGTTAGGGTGAGGGTTAGAGTGACTGTGAGGGTAAGGGTTAGTGTGAGGGCTAGGTTTAGGGTTAGTGTTAGGGTGAGGTTTAGGTTTAAGTTGAGGGTGAGGGTGAGGGTTATGGATAGTTTTAGGTTTAGGGTTAGGGTGAGGGCTAGGGTGAGGTTGAGGTCTAGGGTCAAGTTTAGGATTAGGGTGAGGGTTAGGTTTAGTGTGAGCGTTAGGGTTACTGTTAGGGTGAGGGTGAGGGTAAGAGTTAGGGTGAGGGTGATTGTGAGGGTGAGTGTGAGGGTGAGAGTGAGGGTTAGGGTTAGCCTGAGTGTTAGGGTGAGAGTTACGGTAAGGGTTAGGTTTAGGGTTAGGGTTAGTGTTAAGGTTAGGGTGAGGGTGAGTATTATGTTTAATGTTAGGGTGAGGGTTAGGGTTAAGGTGATATTTAGGTTGAGGGTGACGGTTAGGTTGAGGGTTCGGTTTCGGATTAGGGTGGGGGTAAGGGTTAGGGTTAGAGTGAGGGTTAGGGTGACGGTGAGGGTTAGGGTGAGTTTGAAGTTTAGGGTTAGTGTTAGGGTTAGGATGACGGTAAGGTTTAGGTTTAGGTTAAAGTTAGGGTTAGGGTGACATGTAAGATTATGTTTAGGGTGAGGATTAGGGTTAGTGTGAGGATTAGTGTTAGGGTTACAGTTAAGGTTAGTGTGAGGGTTAGGGTTAGGTTTAGGGTAGGATGAGGGTGAGGGTGCGGGTTAAGGGTAAGGGTGAGGTTAATGTGAGGGTTAAGTTTAGGCTTAGGGTTAGGGTGAGGATTAGGTTGAGGGTTAGTTTTAGAGTTAGGGTGTGGGTTAAGGTTAGGATTTGGTAAAAGTTAGGGTTAGGGTGACATGTACGGTTAGGTTTAGGGTGAGGTTTAGGGTTAGTGTGAGGATTAGCGTTAGGGTTAGGTTTAAACTTAGGGTGAAGGTGAGGGATAGGGTTAAGGTGAGGGTAAGGGTTAGGGCGAGGTTTAGGGTGAGGTTGAGGGTTAATGTTAGCATTACTGTTATTGTGAGGGGGAGGGTTAAGGTGAGGGTTAGGGTTAGGGTTAGGTTTAGTGTGAAGGTTAGGCTGAGGGGTAGTGTTAGGGTTAGGTTTAGGGTGAGGGTTAGGGTTGGGCTGATGTTTAGGGTGAGGGTGAGTGTTATGGTGTGGGTGAGGGTGAGGGTGAGGCTGAGGGTGTAGGTGAGGGTTAGGGTTGGGGTGAGCGTTAGTGTGACGCTGAGATTTAGGGTTGAGGTGAGGGTTAGTTTTAGGTTTAGGGTTATGGTGAGGGTATGGGTTAGGATAGGGTTTAGGTTGAGGGTGAGGTTTAGGGATAGTGTTAGAGTTAGGGTGTGGTTTAGAGTTCAGGTTAGGCTTAGGGTGAGGGTGAGGTTTAGAGTTAGTCTTAGGTTAATTGTTAGGGTGTGGATAAGATTTAGGGTGAGGGTTACGTTTAGGGTGAGGTTTAGGGTTAAGTTGAGGGTTAGCGTGAGCATAAGGGTGAGGGTTAGCTTTAGGTTTAGGGTTAGGGTGAGGTTTAGTGCTAGTGTTAGGGTTAGGGTGAGGGTGAGGGTTAGGCATAGCATTAGGGTTAGGGTTAGGGTGAGGGTGAGGTTTAGGCTTAGGGTAAGGGTGAGGTTTATTGTTAGGTTGAGGGTTAGGGATAGGGTTGGAGTTAGGGTGGGGGTCAGGGTTAGGGTTAGGGTTAGAGTTATTGTGAGGGTGAGTCTGAGGGTTAGGGTGAAGGTAAGGTTTAGGGTAAGGTATAGGGTGAGGATTAGGTTTCGGGTAAGGTTTAGGGTGAGTGTTAGGCTGAGGGGTAGTTTCAGGGTTAGGGTTAGTGTGTGGGTTAGGGTGAGGGTTAGGTTTAGGGTGAGGGAAAGAGTTAGGATTAGGGTGAGGGTAAGGGGTAGAGTGAGGGTTAGGGTGAGGGTGAGGCTTTGAAATAGCATTAGGGTTAGGGTTTGGGTTATGGTGAGGGTTATTGTTAGGGTGATGTTTAGGGTGAGGATGAGTGTTAGGGTGAGGGTTAGGGTGAAGGTGAGGGTTAGGGTTAGGTTTAGGGTGAGGGCGAGGGTGAGGAGTAGGGTTACAGTTAGGGAGAGGGTTAGGGTTAATGTGAGGGTTAGGGTTAGTGTTAGGGTTAGTGTGAGGATAAGTGTTAGGGTGAGGGTTAGGGTGAGATTGATTGTTAGGGTTACCGTTAGGGTTAGGGTGAAGGTGAAGGTTAGCATTAGGTTTAGTATGAGGGTGAGTGTTAGAGTTAGGTTTAGGGTGAGGATTAGTTTTAGGGTGAGGTTTAGGGTACGGTTATGGTGATGGTGAGGGTTCGGGTGAGGGTGAGTTTTAGGGTGTAGGTGATGGTTAGGGTTAGGGTGAGGGTTAAGGTGTCGATGAGGGTTAGGGTGAGTGTGAGGGTTAGGGTTGCGATAGGATTAGGGTTAGGGTTAGGGTTATGGTGAGGGTCAGGATTAGAATGAGTTTTAGGGTGAGGGTGAGGTTTAGGGACAGCGTTAGAGTTAGGGTGAGAGTTAGGGTGAGGGTTGGGGTTCAGGTTAGGGTTAGGTTGACGTGAGGGTTAGAGTTAGGGTTAGGGTTAGTTTTAGGCTTAGGGTAAGGTTTAGGGTGAGGGTTAGTGTGAGGGTGAGGGTTAGGGTTAGGTTGTGGCTTAGCGTGGGCATTAAGGAATGTGTTAGGTTTAGGGTTAGGGTGAGGTTAGGGTTAAGTTTAGTGTTAGAATTGGGGTTAGAATTAGGGTGAGAGTTAGGGTGAGGGTAAGGGTTAGAGTGAGGCTTAGGGTGAGGGTGATGTTTAGGGTTAGCATTACGGTTAGGGTTAGGGTTTGGGTAAGGTTTAGGTTTAGGGTTAGGGTGAGGGTTAGGGTTTGGTTGAGGGTTAGGGATAGGGTTGGTGTTAAGGTGAAAGTCAGCATTAGGGTTAGGGTTAGAGTTAGCATGAGGGGGAGTGTGAGGGTTAGGGTTAGGATGAGGGTTCGGGTTAGGGTTAGGCTGAGGGTGAGGTTGTGGGTGAGGGTGAGGTTTAGAGTTAGGGTGAGGGTCAGGTTTAGAGTTAGGGTTAGGCTGAGGATGAGGATGAGGGTGAGGGTGTAGGTGAGGTTTAGGTTGAAGGTGAGGGTTAGGGTTAGGGTTAGGGTGAGGGTTAGCGTTAATATGCGGGTTAGGGTTAGGGTTACTGTGAGGATAAGGGTTAGTGTGAGGATTAAGGTGAGAGTGAGTTTTAGGGTTAGCTTTAGGTTTAGGTTGAGGTATATGGTGAGCGTTAGGGTGAGGATTAGGTTTAGGTTTAGGGTTAGGGTGAGGGTAAGATTTAACGTGAGGGTTAGGGTGAGGGTGAGGGTTAGGGATAGCATTAGGGTTAGGGTTAGGGTTAGGGTAAGGGTTGGGTAAGGGTTAGGGTGAGGGTTAGTGTTAGTTTGAGGGTTAGGGATAGGGTTGGGGTTAGGGTGAGGGTGAGGATGAGGGTGAGGTTTAGGGCTAGGGTGAGAATTAGTTTTAGGTTTAGGTTTAGGGTTAGGTTGTGGGTTAGGTTTAAAGTTAGGAAAAGGGTTTGGCTGAAGGGTTAGGGTTAGGGTTAGTGTGAGCGATAGGGTTAGTTTGATAGTTAGGCTTAGGGTTAGGGTTAGGATTAGGGTGATAGAAAGTTTTTGGTTGAGGGTTAGGGTGACGGTGAGTGTTAGAGTTAGGTTGAGGTTTAGGGTGAGCGTTAGGGTGAGGGTTTGGGTTAGGTTTAGGCTTAAGGTGAGGGTTAGGTTGAGGTTTAATTTTAGGGTTAAGGTTAGGGTTAGGGTGAGCGTAAAGTTTAGAGTGAGATTTAGGATGAGGGTGAGGTTTAAGGATAGCATTAGGTTAGGGTTATGGTTAGGGTGAGGGTTGGGGTTACTGAGGTTTAGGGTGAGTGTGAGGTTGAGTGTTATATTGAGGGTTAGGGTTACGGTTAGGGTTAGGGTTAGGGTGAGGTTTAGGGTTAGGGTTAGGTTTAGGATGAGGGTTATGGTTATGGTGAGGGTTAGAGTGGCGGTGAGGGTAAGGGTTAGGGTGAGGGATAAGGTTAGGGTTTGGGGTAGGGTGAGGTTTAGGTTTAGGGTTAGGGTTATGGTTATGGTGAGGGTAAGGGTTAGGGTTAGGTTTAGGTTAGGGTGAGGGTTATGGTGTGGGTGAGGTTTACGGTTAGAGTGAGGGTTAGGGTGATGATGAGGGTTAGGGTGAGTTTGACGTTTAAGGTTAGGTTAAGGGTTAGGCTGAGGGTTAGTGTTAGGTTTAGGTTAAAGTTAGGGTTAGGGTGATGTGTACGGTTAGGTTTAGGGTGAGGGTTAGGGTTAGCGTGAGGATTAGGGTTAGGGTTAGGGTTAAGGTTAGGGTAAGGTTTAGGGTTAGGTTTAGGGTTAGGATGAGGGTTAGGCTAAGGGTTAGGGTTAGGGTTCAGGGGAGGGTAAGGTTAAGGGTAAGTGTAATGTGATTGTTAAGGTTAGGCTTAGGTTTAGGGTGAGGATTAGGGTGAGGGTTAGTGTTAGTGTTAGGTTGTGGGTTAGGGTTAGGGTTAGGTTAAAGTTAGCATTAGGGTGACATGTACGGTTACGTTTAGGATAAGAATTAGGGTTAGTGTGAGGATTACGGTTAGGGTTAGGGTTAAGCTTAGGGTGAAGGTGAGGGATAGGGTTAAGGTGAGGGTAAGGGTTAGGGCGAGGTTTAGGGTGAGGTTGAGGGTTAATGTTAGCATTAGGGATACGGTGAGGGGGAGGTTTTGGGTGAGGGTTAGTTTTAGGGTTAGCTATAGGGTGAGGATTAGGGTTAGGTTTAGGTTTAGAGTGAGGTTTAGGCTGAGGCGTAGTGTTAGGGTTAGTGTGAGGGTGAGGGTTAGGGTGAGGGTTAGGGTTTGGGTTAAGATTAGTTTTAGTTTGAGTTTGCGGGTGAGGGTAAGGGTTAGGGTGAGCGTTAGGGTGTGTTTTAGGTTTAGGGTTAGCATTATATTTAGGGTGAGTGTTAGGGTTTGGATTAGGGTTAGGGTTGGGGTGAGGGCTAGTGTTAGCATTAGTGTTAGTGTTAGGGTTAGGGTTAGTGTGAGGGTGAGGGTGAGGTTTAGGGTTAGGTTTAGGTTTAGGTTTAGGGTTAGGGTTAGGCTGAAGTTGGAGGTGAGGTTGAGGGGTAGGGTTAGGGTTAGGGTTAGTTTTAGGGTGAAGACTAGGGTGAGGGTGAGTGTTACCGTGAGGGTCAATGTGAGGGTGAGGGTTTCGGTTAGGAAAAGCTTAGTGTTAGGTTTAGGGTGAGGATTAGGTAGAGAGTGAGGTTTAAGGTGAGGGTTAGGCTTACGTGAGGATTAAGGTTAGGGTTAGGGTGAGGGTTAGGGTTAGGGTGATGTTTAGGGTGAGGGTGAGTGTTAGGGTGAGGGTGCGGGTGAAGGTGAGTGTGAAGGTGAGGGTTAGGCTTAGGGTGAGGGTTAGGGTTAGGGTTAGGGTGAGGGATAGGGTGAGACTGAGGGTTAGGGTGAGCTTTAGGGTTAGTGTGAGGGTTAGGGTGAGGGCTAAGGTGAAGGCTAGGGGTAATATGAGGGTGAGGGTTAGAGAGGTTTAGGGTGAGGGTTATGTTTTGGGTGAGGTTTTGGGTAGGGTTAGGATGAGGGTTCGGGTTCGAGTTAGGGTGAGTTTTAGGGTGTGGGTGGCGGTTAGGGTTAGAGAGAGGGTTAAGGTAATGGTGAGGGTTAGGGTGAGGGTGAGGGTTAGGGTTTTGGTGAGGATTACGTTTAGGTTTAGGTTTAAGTTTATGGTGACAGTAAGGGTTAAGATGAGGTTTAGGGTGCGGGTGAGGTTTACAGATATGGTTAGATTTAAGGTGAGGGTTAGGTTTCAGTTTAGGCTTAGGATTAGCATGAGTGTAAGGGATAGGGTGAGGGTGAGGGTGAGGTTGAGGGTTAGTGTTATGGTTAGCGTTAGGGTGGGGGTGAGGGTGAGGTTTAGGGTGAGGGTGATGGTGAGGTTGAGGGTGAGGGTTAGGGTTAGGCTTTGGGTGAGGGTTAGGGTTAGGGTTAAGTTTAGGTTGAGGGTTAGGGTTAGATTTAGGGTTAAGATGAGGGTTAGGCTGAGGGTGAGGATTAGGGTTAACCTTAGGGTTAGGGTTAGGGTGAGGGTGAGGGTGAGGGTGAGGGTTAGGGTTAGGGTTAGGGTTAGTGTAAGGGATAGGGTGAGGGTTAGGTTTAGGGTGAGGTGTGTGTAAGTGTTAGGTTGAGGGCTAGGGTTAGGGTTTGGGTTAGTGAGAGGTTTATGTTTAGGGTTGGGGTGAGTGTGATGGTGAGGTTTATTATTAGGCTCAGGTGTAGGGTTAGGCTTAGGGTGAGCTTGAGGGTGAGCGTCAGATTTAGGTTTAGGGTGTGGTTTAGGCTTGTGGTTAGGGTTAGTGTGAGGGTGAGGTTGAAGGTTTGGGTGAGGATAATGGTGAGGGTGAGGGTGAGGGTTAGGTTTAGGGTGAGGGTTAGGTTTATGGTTAGGGTTTGGGTGAGAGTGAGGTTGAGGGTTATGGTGAGAGTGATGGTTTGGTTGAAGGTTAGGGTTAGGGTTAGTTTTAGGGTGAGGGCTAGGGTGAGGTTGAGGGTTAGCGTGAGGGTTAGGGTGAGGGTGAGGGATTCGGTTAGGAAAGGCTTAGGGTTAGGGGTAGGGTGAGGATTAGGGTGAGGGTGAGGTTTAAGGTGACGGTTGTGGTTAGGGTGAGGATTAGGCTTAGGGTTAGGATGAGGGTTAGGTTAGGGTGATATTTAGGTTGAGGGTTAGGGTGAGGGTGACGGTGAGGGTTAGGATGAGGGTTAGGGTGTAGGTGAGGTTTAGGTTTAGGGTGAGGGATAGGGTGACGGTGAGGGTTAGGGTGAAGGTGAGGGTTAGGGTTACTTTTAGGGTGAGTGTTAGGGTGAGGCTTAGTGTGAGGATTAGGGTTAGGTTAAGGGTTATGGAGAGGGTAAGGGTTAGGGTGAGGTTTAGGGTGAGGGTGAGAGTTAGGGGTAGCATTAGAGTAAGGGTGAGGTTTAAGGTGAGTGTTAGGGTTAGGTTGAGGGTGAGGGTTAGGGTTAGGTTGCGGGTTGGGGTTAGGTTGAATGTCAGGGTTAGTGTTAGTGTTAGATTTAGGGTGATGGTGAGGGTTAGGGTTAAGTTTAGTGTTAGAGTTAGGGTTAGCCTGAGGGTTAGGGTGAGGGTTAGGTTTAGGGTGAGGGTTAGGGTGAGGGTTAGAGTCAGGTTTGGTGTTAGTGTTAGGGTTAGGGTTAGGATGAGGTTTAGGGTGAGGGTAAGTGTTAGAGTGATGGTTAGGTTGAGGGTGAGGCTGAGGATGAGGGTGATGGTGAGGGTGAGGGTCAAGGTGAGTGTTAGGGTTAGTGTTAAGCTGAGGGTTAGGGTTAGGGTTAGGGTGGGGGGTAGGGTGAGGGGTAGGTTTAGGGTTAGCGTGAGTGTTAGGGTTAATGTGAGGGTTTGGGTTAGGGTTCGGGTTAGTGTGAGGATAAGGTTTAAGGTGAGGTTTAGGTTGAGATTTAGGGTTAGGGTTAGAGTTGGGTTTAGGGTGAGGGTTAGGGTGAGGGTTAAGGGGAGTTTTAGTTTTAGTATTCGGTTGAGGGTTAGAGTTAGGTTTAGGGTGAGGGTTAGGTTTAGGGTGAGGTTTAGGGTAGGGTTAGGGTGAGGGTGAGGGTTCGGGTGAGGGTGAGTTTTAGTGTGGGCGTGATGGTTATGGTTAGGGTGAGGGTTAAGGTGACGTTTAGGGTTAGGGTGAGGGTGAGGGTTAGGATTACATTAAGCATTAGGTTTAGGGTTAGGGTTAGGGTTATGGTGAGGGTAAGGGTTAAGATGAGTTTTAGGGTGAGGGTGAGGTTTAGGGATAGCGTTAAAGTTAGGGTGAGGGTTAGTGTGAGTGTTAGGATTCGTGTGAGCCTTAGGGTGAGGTTGAGGGTTACAGTTAGTTTTAGGGTTAGGGTTAGGCTGAGGGTTAAGTTTAGGGTGAGGGTTAGGTTTAGTGTGAGGTTGAGGGTTAGGGTGAGGATTAGGTTTAGGGTTAGGTTGAGGTTGAAGGTTAGGTTTAGGATTAGGCTTAGGGGTAAGTTTAGGCTTAGGGTGAGGCTGAGGGTGAGGGTTAGGGTGAGGGTGAGGCTTTCGTTTAGGAAAGGTTTGTTGTTAGGGTTAGGTTGAGGATTATGGTGAAGGTGAGGTTTAATGTGAGGTTTAGGTTTAGGGTGAGGATTAGGGTTAGGGTTAGGGTGAGAGTTAGGGTGAGGATTAAGGTAAGGGTTAGGTTTAGTATGAGGATGAGGTTTAGAGTTAGGTTTAGGGTGAGGGTTAGGTTTAGGGTGAGGTTTAGGGTAAGGTTATGGTGAGGATGAGCTGGAGGGTGAGGGTGAATTTTAGGTTGTGGGTGGCGGTTAGGGTTAGGTTGCGTGTTAAGGTGACAGTGAGGGTTAGGGTGAGGGTGAGGGTTAGGGTTGTGGTGAGGATTAGGGTTAGGTTTAGGGTTGGGGTTATGGTGAGACAAGGGTTAGAATGAGGGTGAGGGTGAGGGTGAGGTTTAGGGACAGCGTTAGAGTTAGGGTGAGGGTTAGGGTGAGGGTTAGGGTTCAGGTTTCACTCAGGGTGAGGTTGAGGATTAGAGTTAGTGTTAGCATTAGCATTAGGGTGAGGGTAAGTTTTAGGGTGAGGTTTAGGGTGAGGGTGAGGGTTAGGGTTAGGTTTAGTGTTAGTGTTAGGGTTAGGGTTAGGGTGAGGGTTAGGGTGAGGGTAAGGGTTAGAGTGAGGTTTAGGGCGAGGGTGAGGGTTAGGGATAGCATTAGGGTTAGGGTTAGGTTTAGGGTTAGTGTGAGGGTAAGGGTTAGAGTGAGGGTTAGGGTGAGGGTGAGGGTTAGGGATAGCATTAGGGTTAGGGTGAGGGTGAGGGTGAGGGGTAAGGTTAGGATTACGGTTAGTGTTAGAGTTAGGCTGAGGGTTAGTGTGAGGGTTAGAGTGAGGTTTAGGGTTACGGTGAGGGTTAGGTTTAGGGTTATGCTGATGGTGAGGGTCAGGGTGTTTGTGAGGGTTAGGTTGAAGGTGAGGGTTAGGGTTAGAGTTAGGGTGAGGGTTAGGGTTAGGGTGAAGGTGAAGGTTAGGGTGAGGTGTAGGGTTAGGGTTAGGGTGAGGGTTACCGTTAATTTGCGGTTTAGGGTTAGGGTTAGGGTTAGTGTGAGGATAAGGGTTCGGGTGAGTCTTAGGGTGAGATTGAGGGTTAGGGTTAGCGTTAGGGTTAGGGTGATGTTTAGGGTGACGGTTAAGGTGAGAGTTAGGCTTAGTATGTGGGTGAGGGTTAGAGTTAGAATTAGGGTGAGGGTTAGTGTGAGGATGAAGTTTAGGGTAAGTTTAGGGTGAGTGTGAGGGTTCGGCTGAGGGTGAGTTTTAAGGTGTGGGTGACGGTTAGGTTTTGGGTGAGGGTTAAGGTGATGCTGAGGGTTAGGGTTAGTGTGAGGTTTAGGGTTGCAGTGAGGATTAGGGTTAGGGTTAGTGTTCGGTTTATGGTGAGGCTAAGGGTTAGGAATAGCTTTAGGGTGAGGGTAAGGTTTAGGGATACCATTACAGTTAGGGTGAGGGTTAGGGTGAGGGTTAGGGTTCAGGTAAGGCTTAGGGTGAGGGTGAGAGTTAGAGTTAGGATTAGGGTTAGGGTTAGGGTGAGGGTAAGATTTAGGGTGAGGGTTAGGGTGAGGGTGAGGTTTAGGGTTAGATTGAGGTTTAGTATGAGGGAGAGGGTTAGGGATAGCATTGGGGTTAGGATTAGGGTTAGGGTGCGGGTAAGGTTTAGGGTTAGGGTGAGGGTTAAAGTTAGGTTGAGGGTTAGGGACAGGGTAGGGGTTAGGGTGAGGGTCACAGTTAGGGTTAGGGTTAGAGTTAGTGTGAGGGTGAGTGTGAGGGTTAGGGTTAGGATAAGGGTTAGGGTTAGGGTTAAGCTGAGGGTGAAGGTGAGGGTGAGGGTGAGGTTTAGGGTTAGGTTCAGGGTTAGGTTTGGGTTTAGGGTTAGGGTTAGTCCGAGGGTGAGGGTGAAGGTGTAGGTGAGGGTTAGGGTGAAGGTGAGGGTTAGGGTTAGGGTTATGGTGAGTTTTAGGTTTAGGTTTAGGGTGAGGGGTAGGGTGAGGGGTAGGCTTAGGGTTAGGGTGAGGGTTAGGTTTCATGTGAGGCTTAGGGTTAGTGTAAGGGTTAGAGTTAGGATAAGGGTTAGGGTGAAGGTTAGGGTGAGAGTGAGCATTAGGGTTAGTGTTAGGGTTATAGGGTGAGGATTAGGGTGAGGGATTAGGTGAGCGTTAGGGATAGTATGAGGGTGAGGGTTAGAGTTAGGTTTAGTGTGAGGGTTAGGGTTAGGATGAGGTTTAGGGTAAGGTTAGGGTGAGTGTGAGGGTTTAGGTGAGGTTGAGTTTTAGGGTGTGGTTGAAAGTTAGGGTTAGGGTGAGTGTTAAGGTGACGGTGAGTGTTAGGTTGAAGGTGAGGGTTAGGGTTGCAGTGAGGATTAGGATTAGGTTTAGGGTTATGGTTATGGTGAGGGTATGGGTTAGGATGAGTTTTAGGGTTAGGGTGAGGTTTAGAGATAGCGTTAGAGTTAGGGTGAGGTTTAGAGTTCAGGTTAGGCTCAGGGTGAGGATGAGGGTTAGAGTTAAGGTTAGGGTTAGTGTTGAGGTGAGGGTAAGGTTTAGGGTAAGGGTTAGGGTTAGGGTGAGGGTTAGGATTAAGTTGAGGTTTAGGGTGAGCGTTAGAGAGAGGGATAGGTTTTGGTTTAGGGTTAGGGTTAGGGTTAGGGTGAGGTTGAGTGTTAGTGTTAGAGTTAGGGTGATGGTGAGGTTTAGGAATAGCATTAAGGTTAGGGTTAGGGTTATGGTTAGGGTAAGGGTGAGGGTTAGTGTTAGGTTGAGGGTTTAGGGATAGGTTTGGAGTTAGGGTGAGGTTCAGGGTTAGGGTTAGGGTTAGAGTTAGGTTGAGGGTGAGTGTGAGCGTTAGGGTTAAGATTAGGGTTATGTTTAGGGTTAGGATGAGGGTGAGGGTGAAGCTGAGTGTGAGTTTTAGATTTAGTGTGAGGGTTAGGTTTAGTGTTAGGGTTAGGGTTAGGGTGAGGGTTAGGGTTAGGGTTAGTAAGAGGGTTTGGCTGAGGGTTACGGTTAGGGTTAGGGTGAGGGTTAGGCTTAGTGTGATGGTTATGGTTATGGTTAGGGTTAGGGTGCGGGTAAGGGTTAGGGTGAGAGTTAGGGTTAATGTCAGGTTAAGGGTTAGGGTGAGGGATAGATTTAGCCTTAGGGTGAGTGTGAGGGTTAGTGTTAGCTTTAAGGTTAGGGTGAGGGTTAAGTTGAGGGTTAGGGTTAGTATGAGGGTATGGGTGAGGGTGAGTTTTAGGGTGTGATGTTTAGGGTAAGGGTGAGGGTTAAGGTGACTGTGAGGTTAAGGGTGAAGGTGAGGTTTAGGGTTGTGGTGAGGGTTAGGGTTAGGGTTAGGATTATGGTGCGGGTAAGTGTTAGGTGAGGTTTAGGGTGAGGGTGATGTTTAGGTATAGCGTTAGAGTTAGGGTGTGGTTGAGGGTGAGGGTTAGGGTTAAGGTTAGGCTTAGGGTGAGGGTGCGGCTTAGAGTTAGGCTTAGGGTTAGGGTTAGGAATAGGGTTTGTCTGAGGGTTAAGGGTTAGGGTTGGGGTGAGGGATAGGTTTAGTGTGAGGGTTAGGCTTAGGGTTAGGGTTAGGATTAGGGTGAGGGAAAAGTTTAGGTTTAGGGTTAGGGTGACAGTGAGTGTTAGGGTTAGGGTGAGCATTAGGTTGAAGGTTAGGTTTAGGTTTAGCGTTAGGATGAGGGTTAGGGTGAGGTTTAGTTTTAGGTTTATGGTTAGAGTTAGGGTGAGGCTAATGGTTAGAGTGAGATTTAGGGTGAGGGTAAGGGTGAAGGATAGCATTATGGTTAGGGGTAGCGTTAGGGTGATGGTTAGGGTTACGGTTAGGGTTAGGGTGAGGGTGAGGGTGAGGTTTATGTTGAGAGTTACGGTTAGGTTAAGGTTAGCGTGGGGTTAGGTTTAGGTTTAGGATTAGGGTGAGTGTGAGGGTGAGGGTTAGCGTTAGGGTTAGGGTGAAGTTAATGATTAGGGTGAGGGTTAGAGTGAAGGTGAGGGTAAGAGTTAGGGTGAGGGATAGGGTTAGGGTTAGGTTTAGGGTGAGATTAAGGTTTAGGGTTAGGTTTAGGTTAAGGGTGAGGGTAAGGGTTAGATTGAGGGTTAGGGTGAGGGTGAAGGTTAGGGTTAGCATTAGGGTTAGGGTAAGGGTTAGGATGAGGGGTAGGATTACCATCAGTTTTAGGTTGAGTGTGAGGGTTATGTTGAGGTGTAGGGTTAGGGTTAGGGTTACGGTTAGGGTGAGGGTTAGGGTTAATATGATGGCTAGAGTGAGGGTGAAGTTAAGGGTTAGGGTGAGGGATAGGGTTAGGTTTAGTGTTAGGCTTAGGATGAGCGTGAGGTTGAGGGTCAAAGTTAGGTTTAGGGTGAGGGTTAGAGTTATGCTTAGGGATAGGGTGAGGGTGAGGGTTAGGGTGAGGGTGATGGTGAGGATGAGGGTGAGGGTGAGATTTAGGTTTAGGGTTAGGTTTATGGTTAGTTTTAGGTTTGGGTTAGGGTGAGGGCTAGGGTGAGGCTGAGGTCTAGGGTTAGGGTTAGGATTAGGGTGAGGATTAAGTTAAGGGTTAGTGTTGGGGTGAGGGGTAGATTTAGCGTTATTGTTAGGGTATGGGTTAGGTTTAGTTTGAGGGTTAGGTTTAGGGTTAGGGTTAGGGTGAGGGTAAGGGTTAGGGTTAGGTATAGGGTGAGGATTAGGGTTAGGGTTACGTTTAGAGTGAGGGTTAGGCTGAGCGGTACGGTTAGGGTTAGGGTGAGTGTGAGGGTTAGTGGGAGGGTTAGGTTTAGGGTGAGGGTAAGGGTTAAGAACAGGGTGAGGGTATCGGTTAGAGTGAGGTTTAGGGTGTGTTTGAGTGTTAGAAATAGCATTAGGGTTACGATTAGGGTGGGGGTGAGGGTTAGGTTTGCAGTTAGGGTTAGGGTGAGGGTAAGGGTGAGGGTTATGTTGAGGGTTGGGTTTGGGGTTAGACACAGGGTTAGGGTGAGGTTTAGGGTGAGGTTTAGGGTTAGGGTGAGGGTGAAGGTGAGGGTTAGGTTTAGGGGAAGATTGAGGGTTAGCGTTACGGTGAGGGTTAGAGTGACGGTGAGGGTAAGTTTTCGGGTGAGGGTTAGGGTTAGGGTTAGGTTTAGGGTAAGGTTTAGGTTTAGTGTGAGTATGAGGTTGAGGGTTAGGTTTAGGTTTAGGCTTAGGTTTAGGGTTAGGCGTAGGGTTTGGGTGAGGGTGAAGGTCAGAGTTAGTATTAGGGTGAGGGTTAGGGTTATGGTTTGGTTTAGGGTGAGGGTGAGTGTGAGGGTAATGGTGAGGTTCATGGTGAGCATGAGGGTGAGGGTGAGAGTTATGGTTAGTGTTAGTTTTATGGTTAGTTTTAGGTTTAGAGTTAGGGTGAGTGCTAGGGTGAGGCTGAGGGCTAGGGTTAAGGTTAGGATTAGGGTGAGGTTTATTGTTATGGCGAGTGTTAGTGTGAGGGTTAGGGTTAGCGTTATTGTTAGGGTGAGTGTTAGGTTTAGTGTGAGGGTTAGGGCTAGGGTTAGGGTTAGGTTGAGTGTAAGGGTTAGGTTGAGTATTAGGGTTTGGTTGAGGGTTAATGTTAGCATTTGGGTTACGGTGAGGGTTAGGGTAAGGGTTAGGGTTAGTTTTAGGGATAGGTTGAGGATTAGGGTTAGGGTTAGGTTTAGGTTGAGGGTTAGGCTGAGTGGTAGGATGAGGGTGAGGGTTAGGGTGAGGTTTAGGGTTAGGGTTAGATTTATGGTTAGGGTGAGGTTGAGGGTGAGTGTAAGGGTTAGGGTGAGGGTTAGGTTGAGGTTGAGGTTTAGGGTTAGTATTAGGGTTAGGGTGATGGTTAAGGTTAGGATTAGGGTTAGGGTGAGTGTGAGGGGTAGTTTTAGCATTAGAGTTAGGGTTAGGGTTAGGGTTAGGTGAGGATGAGGGTGAGGGCTAAGGTTAGGGTTAGGATTAGGTTTAGGGTTAGGGTTAGGCTGAAGTTGGGGGTGAGGTCGAGGGTGAGGGTTAGGGTTAGTGTTAGTTTTAGGATGAGGTCTAGGGTGAGGGTTAGGGTTAGGGTTAGGTTTAGGATCAGGGTGAGGGTTTAGGTTAGGAAAGGCTTAGGGATAAGGTTAGGGTGTGGATTAGGGTGAGGGTGAGTTTTATGGTGAGGGTTAGGGTTATGTGAGGATTAAGTTTAGGGTTAGGATGAGGATTAGGTTGAGGATGAGGGTGAAGGTGTAGTTGAGGGTTAGGGTTGGGGTGAGGGTTAGGGTGACGGTGAGAGTTAGGGTGAAGGAAAGGTTTAGGGTTAGTGTTAGAATGAGGGTTAGGGTGAGGGGTAGGTTTAGAGTTAGGATGAGGGTTAGGGTTTATGTGAGGGTTAGGGTTAGGTTTATGGTTAGTGTGAGGATAAGGGTTAGGGTGAGGTTTAGGGTGAGACTGAGGGTTAGGGTTAGCCCTAGGGTTAGGTTTAGGGTTAAGGTGAGGGTTAAGGTGAGGGTTAGGATTAGTATGAGGATGATGGATAGATAGGTTTCGGGTGAGGTTTAGGGTTAGGGTGAGGTTTAGGGTAGGGCTAGGGTGAGGGTGAGGGTGAGTTTTTGGGTGTGGGTGGCCGTTAGGTTTAGAGTGAGGGTTAAGGTGACGGTAAGGGTTAGGGTGAGGGTGAGGGTTAGGTTTATGGTTAGGATTAGGGTTATGATGATGGTAAGTGTTAGGGTGAAGGTAAGGGTTAGGATGAGTTTTAGGGTGAGGGTGAGTTTTAGGGATAGCGTTAGAGTTAGGGTGAGTTTGAGGGTGAGGTTTAGGTTTCACCTTATGCTTATGGTGAGGGTGAGGTTTAGAGTTAGGTTTAGTGTTATTGTTAGGGTGAGGGTAAGGTTTAGGGTGAGGGTTAGGGTGAGGGTGACGGTTAAGTTTAGGTCGAGGGTTAGAGTGAGTGTTATGGTGAGGGCTAGTTTTAGGTTAAGTTTAGGGTCAGGATTAGGGTGAGGTTTAGTGTTAGGGTTAGGGTTAGGGTGAGGGTGAGAGTTAGGATAAACGTAAGGGTTAAAATTAGGGTTAGGGTGAGGGTGAGGGTTAGGGATAGCATTAGGTTTAGGTTTAGGGTTAATGTGAGTGTTAGGGTTAGGTTTAACGTGAGATTTAGGGTTATGGTTAGGGTGAGCGTGATGCGGAGGTTGAGGTTGAGGGTGAGGGTTAGGGTTTGGGTGAGGGTAAGGGTTAGAGTTAAGGTTAGGGTGAGGTTTAGGGTTATGGTTAGGGTTAGGATGAGGGTTAGGCTGAGGGTTAGGCTTAGGGATAGGGTGAGGTTAAGGTTAGGTTGAGGCTGAGGGTTAGGTTTAGGATTAGGATTCGGGTTAGGGTGAGGTTTAGGGACAGGGTTATGATTAGGTGAGAGTTTTGCTTAAGGGTAGGTTTAGAGTTAGGGTGAGGGTGAGGGTGAGGGTTTTAATTAGTGTTAGGGTTAGGGTTAGATTGAGGTTGAGGTTGAGGCTGACGTTGAGGGTTAGGGTTAGGGTGAGGGTTAGGATTGGGGTTAGGGTTAAAGTTAGGTTGAGGGTTAGGGTTAGGGTTAGTTTTAGGATGAGTGTTAGGATGATTGTTCGGGTTAGGGTTCAGGGGAGTATGAGGGTTTGTGTGAGGGTTAAGGTGAGGTTGAGGGTTAGGGTTAGGCTTAGGTTTAGGGTGAGTATTAGGGTGATGGTTAGTGTTAGGTTTAAAGTGAGGGTTAGGGTGAGGGTTAGGGTTAGGTTTAGTGTTAATGTTAAGGTGAGGTTGAGGGTGAGGTTAAGGGTTAGGATGAAGGTTAGGGTGAGGTTGAGGTTTAGGGTTAGCATTAGGGTTAGGTTTAGGGTTAGT
Organism: Dipodomys merriami; assembly: GCF_024711535.1. NCBI lineage: Eukaryota > Metazoa > Chordata > Mammalia > Rodentia > Heteromyidae > Dipodomys > Dipodomys merriami. The sequence goes on from NW_027202327.1 coordinate 3,338,640, forward strand.
GTGAGCGTTAGGGTAAGGGTTAGGTTGAGGGTGGGGTATACTTGAGAGTGAGGTTTAAGGTTAGGGTTAGTTTTAGGGTGAGGGCTAGGGTAAGGGTGAGTGTTAGGGCGAAGGTGAGGTTTAAGGTGAGGGTTAGGTGTAAGGTGAGGTTAGGGTTAGGGTTAGGGTAGGGTTAATGATAGGGTGATGTTTAGGGTGAGGATGAGTTTTAGGGTGAGGGTGAGGGTGAAGGTGAGGGTGAGGGTGTAGATGAGGGTTAAGGTTAGGGTGAGGGTTAGGGTGACAATGAGGGTTAAGGTGAAGTGGAGTGTTAGGGTTAGGGTTAGGGTGAGGGTTAGGGTTAATGTGAGTGTTCGGGTTAGGTTTGGGGATAGTGTGACTATAAGGATTAGGGTTAGGATTAGGGTGAGAATGATGGTTAGGGTTAGCGTTAGAGTTAGGGTGAGAGTTAGGGTGACTGTAAAGTTGAGGGTTAGGGTTAGTATGAGAGTGAGTGTTAGAGTTAGGTTTAGAGTGAGGTTTAGGGTTAGGGTGAGTTTTAGGGTAGTGTTAGGGTGAGGGTGAGGGTTCGGATGAGGGTGAGTTTTAGGGTGTGGATGGCAGTTAGGTTTGGAGTGAGGGTTAAGGTGACAGTAAGTGTTAGGGTGAGGGTGAGGGTTAGGGTTATGGTGAGGATTAGGGTTAGGGTTAGGGTTAGGGTTATGATGAGCGAAAGGGTTAGGATGAGTTTTAGGGTGAGGGTGAGGTTTAGGGATAGCTTTAGAGTTAGGGTGAGGTTGAGGGTTAGGGTTCAGGTTAGGCTTAGGTTGAGGGTGAGGGTTAGAGTTAGGTTTAGGGTTATTGGTAGTGTGAGGGTAAGGTTTAGTGTGAGGGTTAAGGTTAGGGTGAGGTTTAGGGTGAGGTCGAGGGTTAGGGTGAGCGTTAGGCTCAGGGTTAGGTTTAGGGTGAGGGTTAGGGTTATAGTTAGGGTTAGGGTGAGGGTGAGGTTGACGGTTAGGGGGAGCGTGATGGTGAGGTTGAGGGTGAGGGTGAGGGTTAGGGTTTTGTTTAGGGTTAAGTTTAGGGTGAGGTTTAGGGTTAGGATGAGGGTTAGACTGAGGGTTAGGCTTATGGATAGGGTGAGGGTAAGGTTTAGGTTGAGAGTGAGGGTTAATTTTAGGATTAGGGTTAGGGTAAGGGTGAGGTTTAGGGACAGGTTTAGGGTTAGGGTGAATGTTATGGTTAGAGTTAGGTTTAGAGTTAAGTTGAGGGTGAGGGTTAGGGTTTGAATTAGGGTTAGGGTTAGGGTTAGTGTTGAGGTTGAGGTTGAGGCTATGGGTGAGGTTGTTAGGGTGAGGGTTAGAGTGAGGTTGAGGTGTAGGGTTAGGTTGAGGGGGGGTGATGTTTAGGGTGAGGGTTAGGGTTAGGGTTAGTTTTAGGGTGAGACCTAGGGTGAGGGTGAGGGTTAGGGTGGGGATGAGGGTTTCGATTAGGAAAGGCTTAGGGTTAGGGTTAGGGTGAGGATTAGGGTTAGGGTGAGGTTTAAAGAGAGGGTTAGGGTTAAGGTGAAGTTAGGGTTAAGGTAAGGCTTAGGGTTAGAGTGATGTTTATTGTGAGGGTGAGGGTTAAGTTGAGGGTGAGTGTTTAGGTGAGGTTTAGGGTTAGGGTGAGGGTTATGGTGACAGTGAGGCTTAGGATGAAGTTGAGGGTTAGGGTTAGGGTTATGGTGAGGGGTAGGGTGAGGGGTAGGGTTAGGGTTAGGGTGAGGTTTAGGGTTAATGTGAGTGTTAGGGTTAGGGTTAGGGATAGTGTGAGGATAAGGATTAGGGTTAGGGTTAAGGTGAGAGTGAGGGTGATGGTTAGCATTAGAGTTAGGGTGAGAGTTAGGGTGAGGGTTAAGGTGAGGGTTACGGTTAGTATAAGGGTGAGGGTTAGAGTTAGGTTTAGGATGAGGTTCAGGGAAAATTAAGGCTGGGGGTGAGGTTTCAGTTGAAGGTGAGTTTTAGTGTGTGGGTGACGGTTAGTGTTAGGGTGAGGGTAATGTGACGGTGAGGTTTAGGGTGAAGTTGAGGGTTAGGTTTCCGGTGACAATAGGGTTAGGGTTAGAGTTAGGGCTATGATGAGGGTAAGGGTTAGGATGAGGTTTAGGGTGAGGATGAGATTTAGGGAGAGAGTTAGAATTAGGGTGAGGTTTAGGGTTTGGATTAGGGTTTAGGTTAGGGTTAGGGTGATGGTGAGCGTTAGGGTTAGGGTTAGGGTTAAGGTTAGGGTGAGGATAAGCTTCAGGTTGAGGTTTAGTGTGAGGGTGAGGGTTAGGGTCAGGTTGAAGGTTAGGGTGAGCGTTAGGGTGAGGGTTATGTTTAGGTTTAGGGTTAGGGTGAGGTTTAGTGTTAGTGTTAAGGTTAGGGTTTGGGTGATGGTTAGGGTGAGGGTAAGAGTTAGAGTGAGGGTTAGGGTGAGGGTGAGGTTTAGGTATAGCATTAGGGTTAGGGTTAGGGTGAGGGTGAGGGTTAGGGTTAGGGTTAGCTTGAGGGTTAGGGATAGGTTGAGGGTTAGGGATAGGGTTGGGGTTAGGGTGAGTGTCAGGATTAGGGTTAGGGTTAGAGTTAGGATGAGGGTGAGTGTGAGGGTTAGGGTTAGGAATAGGGTTAGGGTTATGGTTAGGCTGAGGGTGAGGGTGAGGGTGAAGGTGAAGTTTAGGGTTACGGTGAGGTTTAGGGTTATGGTTATCGTTAGGGTTAGGTTGAGTGTTATGGTTAGGGTTAGGAAGACGGTTTGGCTGAGGCTTAGGTTTAGGTTTAGGATTAGGATGAGGGAAAGGTTTAGGGTTAGGTTGAGGGTTCGGGTTAGGGCAAGGGTCAGGGTTAGGGTTCAGTTTAGGGTGAGGGTTAGGATGAGATTTAGTTTTAGGGTTAGGCTCAGGTTGCGGGTAAGAGTTAGAGTGAGGGTTAGTGTGAGGGTGAGGGTTAGGGATAGCATTAGGGTTAGGGTTAGGGTGAGGGTGAGGGTTAGGGTTACAGTTAGGTTTAGGGTGAGGGTTTGGGTGAGGGTTAGGGTTAGGGTTAGGGTTAGGGTGAGTATTAGGATTAGGCTTAGTGTTAAGGTGAGGTTGAGGGTGAGGGTTAAGGTTAGGCCTAGGATGAGGGTTAGGGTTACAATGAGGTTTGGAGTGATGGTGAGGGTAAGGGTTAGGTTGAGGGCTATTGTTAGGGTTAGGGTTACATTGAGGTTTAGGTTTAGGGTTAGGGTTAGGGATAGGGTGAGATTAAGGTTTAGAGTGAGTGTTAGGGTGAGGGTGAGGATTTGGGATAGCATTAGGTTTAGGGTTAGGGTTAGGGTGAGTTTTAGGGTTACGGTTAGGTTTAGGGTGAGGGTGAGGTTTATGTTGAGGGTTAGAGTTAAGTTTAGGGTTAGGGTTAGGGTGAGGGTTAAGGTTAGGTTTAAGGTGACGGTCAGGGTGAGGATTAAGTTTAGGGTAGGGTGAGGGTGAGGGTGATGGTGAGAGTGAGGGTGAGGGTTAGAGTTAGGTTTATGTTTAGTTGTATGTTTAGTGTTACGTTTAGGGTTAAGGTGAGGGCTAGGGTGAGGCTGAGGGGTAGGGTTAAGGTTAGGATTAGGGTGAGGGTTAGGGTTAGGGTGAGGGATAGGTTTAGCATTAATGTTAGGGTGAGGGTTAGGTTTAGAGTGAGGGTTTGGGTTAGGCTTATGATTAGGGTGAGTGTAAGGTTTAGGGTGAGTGTTAGGTTGAGAGTGAGGGTTAGGGTTAGCCTGAGTGTTAGGGTGAGGGTTACGGTGAGGGTTAGGTTTAGGGTTAGGGTTAGGGTTAAGGTTAGGGTGAGGTTGAGGTTTATGGTTAGTGTTAGGGTGAGGGTTAGGGTTAGGGTGATGTTTTGTTTGAGGGTGACGGTTAGGGTGAGGTTTCATGTTTGGGTTAGGGTGAGGATTAGGGTGTGGGTGAGGGTTAGGATTAGAGTGAGGGTTAGGGTGAAGGTGAGGGTTAGTGTGAGTTTGAGGTTTAGGGTTAGGATTAGGGTTAGTGTGAGGATAAGGGTTAAGTTTAGGGTTAGTGTGAGTGTAAGGGTTAGGAAGAGAATTAGGGTAAAGATGAGGGTTAGGGTTAGCATTAGTGTTAGCGTGAGGTTTAGCGTGAGAATTAGGGTTAGGTTTAGGGTTAGCGTTAGGGTGAGGGTTAGGGTTAAGGTGAGGGTTAGGGTTAGGGTTAGGGTCAGGTTGAGGGTGAGGTTGAGGGTGAGGTTGAGGGTGAGGGTTAGGGTTAGGTTTAGGTTTAGGGTGAGGGTGAGGGTTAGGTTTAGGATTAGGTTTAGTGTTAGGGTTAGGCTAAGGATGAGTGTGAGTGTGAGGGTTAGGGTTAGGGTGAGGATTAGTGTTAAGGTTAGGATTAGGGTGAGGATGAGGGTGGGGATTATTTTGAGGTTGAGGCTGAGGGTGAGAGTGAGGGTTAGGGTTAGTTTTAGGGTGAGGGTTAGGGTGAGGGTGAGGGTCAGGGTTAGGGTTAGCATTAGGGTGAGGGTTAAGGTGAGGTTTAACGTTATGTTTAGGCTTAGGTTTAGTGTGAGGATTAGGGTTAGGATCAGGGTTAGGTTTAGGATTAGGGTTAGGGTGAAGGTGAGGGTGAGGTTTAGTCTTAGGGTTAGGTTAAGAGTTAAGTTTAGGTTGAGGGGTAGGGAGAGGGTTAGGGTGAGGGTAAGGGTAAGGATGAGGGTGAGGATGAGGGTGAGAGTGAGGGTTAGGCTTTGCATTAGGGTTAGGTTTAGGGTTAGACTTAGGTTTAGGGTAAGTGTAAGGGTTAGGCTGAGGGTTAGGTTGCGAGTGAGGGATAGGGTTAGCGTGAGTGTGAGGGTGAGGGTTAGGGTGAGTTTCAGGGCTAGGGTTAGGGTGAGGGTGAGTGTTATGGTTAGGGTGAGGGTGAGGGTTAGGGTTATGGTGATGTTTAGGGTAAGGGTAAGGGTTAGAGTAACCGTGAGGGTTCGGGTTCAGGTGAGGGTTAGGTTGTGTGTGAGGGATAGAATTAGGATGAGTGTTAGGGTGACGGTGAGTGTTAGGGTGAGGGTGAGCGTTAGGGTTAGGGGTAGGGTTAGGGTGTGGTTTAGGGTTAGTGTTAAGTTTGGGTTGAGGTTTAGGTTGATGGGTAGGGTCAGGGTTAGGGTGAGGGTTAGGGTTATTGTGAGGGTTAGGGTTAGGTTTAGGTTTAGTGATAGGATAAGGGTTAGGGTGAGTGTTAGGGTTATGGTGAGGGTCAGGGTTAGCCTTAGGGTTAGGGTGAAGGTTGGGGTGAGGGTGAAGTTTAGCGTTAGGTTTAGGGTGAGTGTGAGGTTAATGGTTAGGTTTAGAGTGAGTGTTAGGGTTAGGGTGAGGGTTACGTTTAGGGTTTGGTTTAGGGTGAGGGTGACGTTGAGGGTTAGGTTTAGGATTTTGGTTAGGTTTACGGCTAGGCTTAGGGTGAGGGTGAGGTTGATGGTGAATATTAGGTTTAGGGTGAGCATTAGGGTTAAGTTTAGGGTAAGGGGGAGGGTGAGTTTTAGGTTGCGAGTGAGGGTGATGGTAATGGTGAGGTTTAGTGTGTGGGTGAGGGTTAGGGTAAGGTTTAGGGTGAGAGTAAGGGTTAGGTTGAGGCTTAGGGTGAGGGTGAGGGTTAGGGTGAGGGTGAGAGTGGAGGTTAGGGGTAGGGTTGTGTGAGGGTTAGGTTTAGGCTCAGGGCTAGGGTGAGTGTGAGAGTTAGGCTGAGAGTGATGGTGAGGTTGAGGGTGAGGTTTTCAATTAAGAAAGGGTTAGGGTTAGGGTTAGGATGAGGATTAGATTGAGGGTGAGGCTTAGTTTGAAGTTTAGGGTTCGGGTGAGGGTGAGGGTTAGGGTAAGGGTTAGGGTTAGGGTAATGTTTAGGGTGATGGTCAGGGTTAGGGTGAACGTGAGGTATTGGGTGATGGTGAAGGTTCAGGAGAGGGTGAGTGTTACGGTGTGTGTGAGTGTTCGGGTTCGGTGAGTGTTAGGGTGACGGTGAGGATTAGCGTGAGGGTGAGGGTTAAGGTTAGGGTTAGGTTTACAGTGAGGGTTAGGGTTACTGTTGGGTTTAGGGTGAGGCTTAGTTTGAGGGGTAGGTTTAGGGTTAGGGTTATGCTAAGGGTTAGTGTGAGGATAAGTGTTAGGGTGAAGTTTATGCTTAGAGTTATGGTGAGTGTTAGGGTTAGGTTGATGTTTATGGTGAGAGTGAGGTTTAGGGTGAGGTTTAGGTTTCGGCTGAGGGTGAGGTTTACCGTTAGGTTTAGGGTGAGGGTTAGGGTGAGTGTTAGGGTGAGGGGTAGGCTGAGTGGTAGGGTTACGGTTAGGGTGAGGGATAGGGGTAATGTTAGTGTGATGATAAGTGTTAGGTTGAGTGTTAGTGTGATGGTGAGGGTTAGGGTTACAGTTATTGTTAGGGTGAGGGTTAGGGTGAGGGTGAGGGTTAGGATTAGGGTGAGGCTTAGGGTTAGGGTTAGCATTATTGTGAAGGTAAGGATTAGGGTAAGGGTTAGGATGAGGGAAAAGGTTAGGTTGAGGCTTAGGTTGAGGGTGAGGGTTAGGGTGATGGTGAGAGTGAGGGTTAGGATTAGGGTGATGGTGAGGGATAGATTTAGGATTAGGGTTAGGGTTAGGCTTATAGTGAGGGTGAGGTTGCCGGTTAGGATTAGGTTTAGCATTAGAGTGAGGGTAACGATTAGGGTAAGGGTTAAGGTGAGGGAAAGGATTAGGCTGAGGCTTAGGTTGAGGGTGAGGGTTAGGGTGAGGGTGAGAGTGAGGGTTAGGTTTAGGGTTAGGGTGAGGGTTAGGTTTAGGGTCAAGGCTAGGGTGAGGGTGAGAGTTAGGCTGAGGGTGATGGGGATGTTGAGGGTGAGGGTTTCAGTAAGGTAAGGGTTAGGGTTAGGGTTAGGATGAGGATTAGGTTGAGGGTGAGGCTTAGTTTGAGAGTTAATGTTCGGGTGAGGGTTAGTGTTAGGGTAAGGGTTAGGGTTAGGGTGATGTTTAGGGTGAGGTTCAGGTTTAGGGTGAAGGTGAGGTTTCGGGTGAGGGTGAGGTTTCGGGAGAGGGTGAGGTTTAGGTGTGGGTGAGGGTTCGGGTTCAGGTGAGTGTTAGGGTGGCGGTGAGGGTTAGGATGAGAGTGAGGGTTGAGGTTAGGTTTAGGGTTACAGTGAGGGTTAGGTTTACTGTTAGGTTTAGGGTGAGGCCTACTTTGAGGGTTAGGGTTAGGGTTAGGGTTAGGGTTAGGGTCAGTGTGAGGATAAGTGTTAGGGTAAGGTTTAGGTTGAGGGTGAGTGCTAGGATTAGGGTTAGGGTTAGGGTGAGGGTTAGAGAGCGTGTGGGTTAGGTTTAGGGTGATGTTTAGGGTGAGGATGAGGTTTAGGTGAGTTTTAGGGTGAGGGTTAGGCTGAGGGGTAGGGTTAGGGTTAGGGTGAGCATTAGGTTTAGTGTGAGGGTTAGGATTAGTTGTAGGGGTAGGGTTAGTGTGAGGATAAGGGTTAGGGTGAGAGTGAGAGTGAGGGTTAGGGTTAGGGTTAGGGTGAGGGTTAGGTTTAGGGTCAAGGCTAGGGTGAGGGTGAGAGTTAGGCTGAGGGTGATGGGGATGTTGAGGGTGAGGGTTTCAGTAAGGTAAGGGTTAGGGTTAGGATGAGGATTAGGTTGAGGTTGAGGCTTAGTTTGAGAGTTAGGGTTTGGGTGAGGTTTAGTGTTAGGGTAAGGGTTAGGGTTAGGGTGATGTTTAGGTGAGGGTCAGGGTTAGGGTGAAGCTGAGGTTTCGGGTGAGGGTGAGGGTTCAGGAGAGGGTGAGGTTTGGTGTGGGTTCGGGTTCGGGTTCGGGGTAAGTGTTAGGGTGACGGTGAGGGTTAAGATGAGGGTGAGGTTTAAGTTTAGGTTTAGGGTTACAGTGAGGGTTAGGGATACTGTTAGGTTTAGGGTGAGGCTTAGTTTGAGGGGTAGGGTTAGGGTTAGGTTTATGGTTAGGGTTAGTATGAGGATAAATGTTAGGGTGAGGTTGAGGGTGAGGGTGAGGGTTAGGGTTAGCGTTAGGGTTAGGGTGAGGTTTAAGTTTAGGGTGAGGGTTACGGCTAGGGTTAGGGTGAGGGTTAGGTTTAGGGTGATGTTTAGGGTGAGGATGAGGGTTAGGTCAGTGTTAGGGTGAGGATTAGGCTGAGGGGTAGGTTGAGGTTTAGGGTGAGCATTAGGTTTAGTGTGAGGGTTAGGGTTAGGGGTAGGGTTAGTGTGAGGATATGGGTTAGGGTGAGGGTGTGGGTGAGGTTGAGCATTAGGTTTAGTGTGAGGGTTAGGGTTATTGATAGGGTAGGGTTAGTGTGATGCTAAGAGTTAGGGTGAGAGTTAGTGTGATGTTGAGGGTTAGGGTTACCATTAGGGTTAGGGTGAGGGTTTGGGGGAGGGGGAGGATGAGGGTGAGGGTTAGGATTAGGGTGAGGGTTAGCATTCGTGTGAGGGTAAGTATTAGGGTAAGGGTTAGGGTGAGGGAAAGGGTTAGGTTGAGGCTTAGGTTTTGGGTTAGGGTTAGGGTGAGGGTGAGAGTGAGGGTTAGGGTTAGGCTTTGCGTGAGGGTTAGGTTTAGGATCAAGTCTAGGGTGAGGTTGACAGGCTGAGGGTGATGGGGATGTTGAGGGTGAGGGTTTCAGTAAGGTAAGGGTTAGGGTTAGGGTTAGGATGAGGATTAGGTTGAGGGTGAGGCTTAGTTTGAGAGTTAGGGTTTGGGTGAGGGTTAGTGTTAGGGTAAGGGTTAGGGTTAGAGTGATGTTTAGGGTGAGGGTCAGGGTTAGGGTGATGGTGAGGTTTCGTGTGAGGATGAGGGTGAGGGAGAGGGTGAGGTTTAGGTGTGGGTTCGGGTTCGGGTTCAGGTGAGTGTTAGGGTTACGCTGAGGGTTAGGATGAGGGTGAGGGTTAAGGTTAGGTTTGGGGTTACAGTGAGGATTAGGGTTACTGTTAGGTTTAGGGTGAGCCTTAGTTTGAGGGGTATGGTCAGGGTTAGGTTTAGGGTTAGAGTTAGTGTGAGGATAAGTGTTAGGGTGAGGTTTTGGGTGAGAGTGAGTGTTAGGGTTAGCGTTAGGATGAGGGTGAGATTTAGGGTTAGGGTGAGGGTTACGGTTAGGATTAGGGTGAGGGTTAGGTTTAGGGTGATGTTTAAGGTGAGGATGAAGGTTAGGTGAGTGTTAGGGTGAGGATTAGGCTGAGGGGTAGGGTTAGGGTTAGGGTGAGCATTAGGTTTAGTGTGAGGGTTAGGGTTAGGTGTAAGGGTAGGATTAGTTTGAGGATAAGGGTTAGGGTGAGGGTTTGGGTGAGGTTGAGCAGTAGGTTTAATGTGAGGGTTAGGGTTAGTGATAGGGTAGGGTTAGTGTGATGATAAGTGTTAGGGTGAGAGTTAGTGTGATGTTGAGGGTTAGGGTTACCGTTAGGGTTAGGTTTAGGTTTAGGATGAGGGTGAGGTTGAGGCTGAGGGTTAGGATTAGGGTGAGGGTTAGGGTTAGGGTTAGCATTAGTGTGAGGGTAAGTATTAGGGTAAGGGTTAGGGTGAGGGAAAGGGTTAGGTTGAGGCTTAGGTTGAGGGTTAGGGTTAGGGTGAGGGTGAGACTGAGGGTTAGGGTTAGGCTTAGGGTGAGGTTTATTTTTAGGATCAAGGCTAGGGTGAGGGTGAGAGTTAGGCTGAGGTTGATGGGGATGTTGAGGGTGAGGGTTTGAGTAAGGTAAAGGTTAGGGTTAGGGTTAGGATGAGGATTAGGTTGAGGGTGAGGCTTAGTTTGAGAGTTAGGGTTTGGATGAGGGTTAGGGTTAAGGTAATGGTTAGGGTTAGGGTGATGTTTAGGGTAAGGGTCATGGTTAGGGTGAAGGTGAGGTTTCAGGTGAGGGTTCGGGTTCGGGAGAGGGTGAGGTTTAGGTCTGGATGAGGGTTCGGGTTCGGGTGAGTGTTAGGGTGACGGAGAGGGTTAGGATGAGGGTGAGGGTTAAGGTTAGGTTTAGGGTTACATTGAGGGTTAGGGTTACTGTTAGGTTTAGGGTGAGGCTTAGTTTGAGGGGTAGGGTTAGGATTAGGGTTAGGGTTAGGCTTAGGGTTAGTGTGAGGATAAGTGTAATGGTGAGGTTTAGGGTGAGGGTGAGGGTTATGGTTGGGTTGAGGTTTAGGGTTAGGATGAGGGTTACCGTTAAGGTTAGGGTGAGGGTTAGGTTTAGGGTGATGTTTAGGGTGTGGATGAGTGTTAGGGTGAGTGTTAGGCTGAGGGGTAGGGTTAGGGTTAGGGTGAGCATTAGGTTTAGTGTGAGGCTTAGGGTTAGGGTTATTGGTAGGGTTAGTGTGAGGATAAGGGTTAGGGTGAGGGTGAGGGTGAGGTTGAGGGTTAGGGTTTGCATTAGTGTTTGGGTGAGGGTTAGGGAGAGGGTTAGGGTTAGATTTAGGATTACGGTAAGGGTTTTGGTGAGGTTGACGTTTAGGTTGTGTGTGAGGGTTCGGGTTTTGGTGAGTGTTAGGGTGACGGTGAGGTTTAGGTTGAGGATGAGGGTTAAGGTTATGATTAGGGTTACAGTGAATGTTAGGGTTAGTGTTGGGTTTAGGGTGAAGCTTAGTTTGAGGGATAGGGTAGGGTTAATTTTAGGGTTAGGGTAGTGTGAGGATAAGTGTTAATGTGAGGTTTATGGTGAGGGTGAGGATTAGGGTTAGCGTTATGGTTAGGGTGAGGGCTAGGGTGAGGGTGAGGGTTAGGGTTAGGGTTAAGTATAGAGTTAGGGTGAAGGTTACGGTTAGGGTTAGGGTGAGGGTTAGGATTAGGGTGATGTTTAGGGTAAGGTTGAGGGTTAGGGTGTGGTGAGGGTTAGTGTTAGATTTAGGGTTAGGGTTAGGGTGAGGGTGAGCGTGAGGGTTAGGTTTAGGATTAGGGTTAGGTTTAGAGTTAGGGTTAGTTTTAGGGTGAGGTTGAGGGTGAGGGTGAGTGTTAGGTGATGGGTGAGGGTTAGGGTTATGGTGAGGATTAGGTTTAGGGTTAGGGTTTGGGTTATGGTGACGGTAAGGGTTAGGCTGAGGTTTAGGGTGAGGGTGAGATTTAGGGATAGCGTTAGAGTTAGGGTGAGGGTTAGGTTGAGGGTTATGTTTCAGGTTAGGCTTACGGTGAGGTTGAGGTTTAGAGTCAGGATTAGGGTGAGGGTTAGGTGTAGGGTTCGGGTTAGTGTGAGGGTGAAGGTGTGGGTTAGGGTAAGGGTTAGGTTTAGAGTTACGTTGAGGCTGAGGTTGAGCATTAGGGTTAGGCTTAGGATTAGGTTTAGGGTTAAGCTTAGGCTGAGGCTGAGGCTGAGGGTGAGGGTGAGGTTAGGGTTAGGGTGAGGGTTAGGGTTAGTGTTAGGTTTAGGGTCAGGGTAAGGGTTTAGGTTTAGGGTGAGGGTTAGGCTGCGGGTTAGGCTGAGGGTAATGGTTAGGGTGAGGTTTAGGTTCAGGGTGAGGCTTAGGTTTAGGATGAGGGTAAGGGTTAGGGTGAGGGTTAGGGTGAAGGTTAGGGTTTGGTTTAGCATTAGTGTTTAGGTGAGGGTGAGAGTTAGGTTGAGGGATAGGGTTAGGGTTAGGGATAGGTTGAGGGATAGGGTTAGTGTGAGTGTTAGGGTTAGTGTGAGGATAAGGGTTAGGATGCGGGTTAGGTTGAGGCAGAGGGTTAGGTTATCATTCGGGTTAGGTTGAGGGTTAGGCTGAGTGTTAGGGTTAGGGTGAGGGTTAGGTTTAGGGTTAGAGTGAAAGTTAGGGTTAGGGTGATTTTTAGGGTGTGGGTGAGTGTAAGGGTGAGGGTGATGGTAAGGTTGACATTTAGGGTGAGGATGAGAGTGAGGGTGAGGTTTACGGTAATTGTTAGGGTTAGGGTGAGGGTTAGGGTTAGGTTTAGAGTGAAGGCTAATATTAGGGTGATGTTTAGGGTGAGGGTGAGTGTAAGGGTGAAGGTTAGGGTGAGGGTGAGATTTAGGGTGAGGGTGAGAGTGAGGGTGAGGATTATGGTTAGGGTTAGGGTTAGGGTGAGGTTTAGGGTTAGAGTTAGGTTGAGTGTTAGGGTGAGGGTGATGTTTATGGTGAGGGTGAGTTTTAGGGTGAGGTTTAGATTTCAGGTGAGGGTGAGGTTTAGGGTTAGGTTTAGGGTGAGGGTTAGGGTAAGTGTTAGGGTGAGGGGTAGGCTGAGGGGTAGGGTTAGGTTTTGGTTGAGCATTAGGATTAGTGTGAGGGTTAGGGTTAAGGATAGGGCTAGGGTTAGTGTTATGATAAGTGTTAGTGTGAGGGTTAGTGTGATGGTGAGGGTTAGGGTGAGGATTAGGTTGAGGATTAGGGTTAGGGTTAGGGTGAGGGTGAGGGTTAGGTTTAGGGTTAGGGTTAGGGTGATGGTGAGGGTTAGATTTAGGATTAGGGTTAGGGTTAGGCTTAGGGTGAGGGTGAGGGTGACTTTGAGGGTTAGGATTAGTGTGAGGGTTAGGGTCAGGGTTAGCATTAGGGTTAGGGTAAGTTTTAGGGTGAGGAAAAGGTTTAGGATGAGGCTTAGTGTGAGGTTGAGGGTTAGGGTTAGGGTGAGAGTGAGGGTTAGGTTTAGGGTGAGGGTGAGGTTTAGGTTTAGGTTCAGTGATAGGGTGAGGGTGAGAGTTAGGTTGAGGGTGATGGTAAGGTTGAGGGTGAGGGTTTCAATAAGGTATGGGTTAGGGTTAGGTTTTGCATGAGGATTAGGTTGAGGGTGGGGCTTAGTTTGAGGGTTAGTGTTCGGGTGAGGGTTAGGATTAGGGTAAAAGTTAGGGTTAAGGTGATGTTTAGGGTGAGGGTCAGGGTTAGGGTGAAGGTGAGTTTTCCAGTGAGGGTGAGGCTTCGGGAGAGGTTGAGGGTTCGGGAGAGGGTGAGGGTTAGGGGGTGGGTGAGGGTTCGGTTTTGAGTGAGTGTTAGGGTGACAGTGAGTTTTAGGTTGAGGGTAAGGGTTAAGGTTAATGTTAGGGTTACAGTGAGGGTTAGGGTTAGTGTTAGGTTTAGGATGAGGCTTAGTTTGAGGGGTAGGGTTATGTTTAGGGTTAGGGTTATGGTTAATGTGAAGATAAGTGTTAGGGTGAGGTTTAGGGTGAGGGTGGGAGTGAGGGTGAGGTTTACGGTTAGGCTTAGGGTTAGGGTGCGGTTTAGGGTTAGAGTTAGGGTGAGTGTTAGGGTTAGGGTGATGTTTATGGTGAGGGTGAGGTTTATGGTGAGGTTTAGGTTTTGGGTGAGGGTGAGGTTTAGGGTTAGGTGTAGGGTGAGGGTTAGGGTGAGTGTTAGGGAGAGGGGTAGGCTGAGGTTTAGGGTTAAGGTTCGGGTGAGCATTAGGTTTAGAGTCAGGGTTAGGGTTAGGGATAGGGATAAGGTTAGTGTGATGATAAGTGTTAGGGTGAGGGTTAGTGTGATGGTGAGGGTTAGAGTTAGCATTAAGGGTTAGGGTGAGTGTTAGTGTGAGGGTTAGGGTTATGTTTAGGGTGAGGGTTAGGGTTTGGGTTAGGGTGATGGTGAGAGTTGGATTTAGGATTATGGTTAAGGTTAGGTTTAGGGTTACAGTGAGGGTTAGCGTTACTGTTAGGTTTAGGGTGAGGCTTAGTTTGAGGGGTAGGGTTAGGGTTATTGGTTAGGGTTAGGGTTAGTGTGAGGATAAGTGTTAGGGTGAGGTTTAGGGTGAGGGTGAGGGTTAGGGTTAGCGTTAGGGTTAGGGTGAGTGCTAGGGTTAGGATGAGGGTTACGGTTATGGTTAGGGTGAGGGTTAGGTTTAGGGTGATGTTTAGGGTAAGGATGAGGGTTAGGGTGAGTGTTAGGGTGAGGTTTAGGCTGAGGTGTAGGGTTAGGGTTAGAGTGAGCATTAGGTTTAGTTTGAGGGTTAGGGTAATGGATAGGGGTAGGGTTAGTGTGATGATAAGTGTTAGGGTGAAGGTTAGCGTGATGGTTAGGTTTCGGTTTAGCGTTAGGTTTAGGGTGAGAGTTAGGGTGAGGGTTAGCGTTAGTGTTAGGGTGAGGGTGAGGGTTATTGTTATGGTTAGGGTTAGGGTGATGGTGAGGGTTAGATTTAGGATTAGGGTTAGGTTTCGGATTATCGTGAGTGTGAGGGTGATGGTGAGGGCTCTGATTTGAGTGAGGGTTACGTTTAGGGTTAGCATTAGTGTGAGGGTAATGGTGAGTTTAAGGTTTAGAGTGAGGGTAAGGTTTAGGGTGAGGCTTAGTGTGAGTGTGAGGGTTAGGGTTAGGTTGAGATTGAGGGTTAGGTTTAGGGTTAGTGTGAGGGTTAGGTTTAGGTTCAGGGCTAGGGTGAGTGTGAGAGTTAGGCTGAGAGTGATGGTGAGTTTGAGGGTGAGGGTTTCATTTAGGTAAGGGTTAGGGTTAGGTTTAGGATGAGGATTAGGTTGAGGATTAGGCTTAATTTGGGGTGAGGTTTAAGGTAAGGGTTAGGCATAGGTTTAGGGTGATGTTTATGGTGAGGGTCAGGGTTAGGGTGAAGGAGAGGTATCAGGTGAGGGTGAGGTTTCGGGAGAGGTGAAGGTTAGGGTTTGGGTTCGGGTGAGTGTTAGGTTGACAGTGAGTGTTAGGGTGAGGTTTAGGGTTAAGGTTAGGGTTAGGGTTACAATGAGGATTAGGGATAGTGTTGGGTTTAGGGTGAGGCTTATTTTGAGGGTTAGGGTTAGGGTTAGGGTTAGGGATAGTGTGAGGATAAGTGTTAGGGTGAGGTTTAGGGTGAGGGTGAGGGTTAGGATTAGCGTTAGGTTTAGGTTGAGGGCTAGGGTGAGGGTTAGGGTTAGGGTGAGGATTATGGTTAGGCTTAGGGTGAGGGTTATGGTTAGGGTTAGGGTGAGGTTTAGGATTAGTGTGATGTTTAGGGTGAGGGTGAGGGTTTTTGTGTTAGTGTGAGGGTTAGGCTGAGGGGTAGGGTTAGGGTTAGGGTGAGCATTAGGTTTAGTGTCAAGGTTAGGGTTAGGGATAGGGGTAGGGTTAGTGTTATGATAAGTGTTAGGGTGAGGGTTAGTGTGATGGTGAGGGTTAGGGTTAGCGTTATGGTTAGGGTGAGGGTTAGGGTCAGAGTTAGGGTTAGGGTTAGGGTGAGGGTGAGGGTCAGGTTTAGGGTTAGGCTTATGGTGAGGGTTAGATTTAGGATTAGGGTGAGGGTTAGGTTTACGGTGAGGGTGAGGGTGAGTTTGAGGGTTAGGATTTGAGGGTTAGGGCTAGGGTTAGCATTAGTGTGAGGGTAAGGGTTAAGGTAAGGGTTAGGGTGAGAGTAAGGGTTACTGTGAGGCTTAGGGTGAGGGTGAGGGTTAGGGTGAGGGTGAAGGTGAGGGTTAGGCTGAGGGTTAGGATGAGGGTTAGGTTTTGGATCAGGGCTAGTGTGAGGGTGAGAGTTAGGGTGAGGGTGATGATGAGGTTGAGAGTGAGGGTTTCAATTAGGTAAGGGTTAAGGTTAGGGTTAGCATGAGGATTAGGTTGAGGGTGATGCTTAGTTTTAGGGTTAGGTTTCGTGTGAGGGGTAGTGTTAGGGTAATGGTTAGGGTTAGGGTGATGTATAGGGTGAGGGTCAGGGTTAGGTTGAAGATGAGCTTTCAGGTGAGGGTGAGGTTTCGGGAGAAGGTGAGGGATAGTGTGTGTGTGAGGGTTCGGGTTCGGGTGATTGTTAGACTGAGGGTTAACGTTAGGGTGAGGGTTAAGGTTAGGGTGAGGGTTAAGGTTAGGGTTAGGGTTACAGTGAGGGTAAGGGTTGTTGTTAGGTTTAGCGTGAGGCTTAGTTTGAGAGTAGGGGTAGGGTTAGGGTTAGGGTTAGTGTGAGGATAAGTGTTAGGGTGAGGTTTAGGTTGAGGGTGAGGTTTAGGGTTAGCGTTAGGGTTAGGGTGAGAGTTAGGTTTTGGGTGAGGGTTATGTTTAGCGTTAGGGTGAGGGTTACAGTTAGGGTTAGGGTGAAGGTTAGGATTAGGGTGATGTTTAGGTTGAGGGTGAGGGTTAGGCTGAGGATGAGGTTTAGGGTTTGGTTTAGGGTTAGGGTTAGGTTCAGGGTGAGCATGAGGGTTAGGTTTAGGATTACGGTTAGGGTTAGAGTAAGGGTGAGTGTTAGGGTGAGGGTGAGGGTGAGGGTGAGTGTTAGGGGATAGGTGAGGTTTAGGGATAGGGTGAGGATTAGGTTTATGGTTTGGGTTATGGTGAGGGTAAGGGTTAGGATGAGGTTTAGTTTGAGGGTGAGGGTTAGGGAAAGCGATAGAGTTAGGTTGAGGGTTAGGGTGCTGGTTAGGTTTCAGATTAGGCTTACGGTGAGGGTGAGGGTTAGAGTCAGGGTTAGGGTGAGGGTTACGGTTAGGGTTATTGTGAGGGTTACGGTTAGGGGTCTGGTGAGGGTTAGGATGTGGGTGAGTGTTAGGCTTAGGATGAGGGTTAGGGTGACGACGAAAGTGAAGGTGAGGGTGAAGTTTAGGTTTAGGGTTAGCGTTAGTGTGAGGGTAAGGGTTAGGATGAGGGTAAAGTGAGGGTGAGGCTTAGGGTTAGTGTTAGGTTTAGGATTAGGGTGAGGGTGAGGGTTAGGGTTAGGTTCAGGTTTAGGGTTAGGGTGAAGGTTAGGGTTAGGGTTAGTGTTAGGGTGAGGTTGAGGGTGAGGATGAGGTTTAGGGTTTGGGTTAGGGTTAGGGTTAGGGTAAGTGTGATGGTGAGGGTTAGGGTTAGGATTAGGGTTAGGTTTAGGGTTAGACTGAGGGTGAGGGTGAGGGTGAGGGTGATTGTTAGGGTTAGGGTTAGTGTTAGTGTGAGAGCTAGGGTGGGGGTGAGAGTGAGTATTTCGCTTAGGTAAATATTAGTGATAGGGTGAGGATTAGGGTGAGGATTAGGGTGAGGGTTAGGGTTAGGATTAGGGTGAGGCTTAGGGTGAGGGGTATGGTTAGGGTTAGGGTGACGGTTAGGTTTACTGTGAGGGTTAGGGTTAGGTTTAGGGTTAGGGTTAGGATTAGGGTTAGTGTGAGGATAAGGGTTAGGATGAGGGTTAGTGTGAGGGTGAGGGTTATTTTTAGCGTTAGGGTTAGGGTGAGGGTCAGGGTGATGTTTAGGGTTAGGATTAGGGTGAGGGTGAGCTTTAGTGATAGGGTTAGTGCTAAGTTGATGGTGAGGGGTAGATTTAGGATTAGGGTTAGGGTTAAGGTTATGCTTATGGTGAGGATGAGGTTTAGGATTATGGTTTGGGTTAGGGATAGGGTTAGCATTAGGGTCAGGGTAAGGGTTAGGGTGAGGTTTAGGGTGAGGGTTCGGGTTTAGGTTAGCATTAATGTTTGGGTGGGGGTGAGTTTTAGGGTGAGTTTTAGGGTTATTCTTAGGGTTAGGGTGAGGGTTAGATTGAGGGTTAGTCTGAGGATTAGGGTTAGGATTATAGTTAATGTGAGGGTGGCGGTGAGTTTTAGTGTTAGGGTGAGGGTTAGTGTGAGAGTTAATTTGAGGGGTAGTGTTAGTGTGAGGGTTAGGGTTAGCGTTATTGTTAGGGTGATAGTGTGGGTTAGGGTTAGCGTTAGAGTTAGGGTGAGGGTTAGGGTGAGGGTAAGGGTTTGGGTGAAGGTACGGTGAGGGTCAGTGTCAGGGTTAGGGTTAGGGTGAGGGTGAGGATTATATTTAGGATTAATGTTAGGGTTATGCTTAGGCTTAGGGTGAGGGTGAAGGTGAGGGTGAGGTTTAGGATTAGGGTGAGGGTTAGGGTTAGGATTAGCATTAGAGTGAGGATAAGGTTTAGGGTTAGCGTTAGGGTGAGGGTGAGTGTTAGAGTTCAGGGCTAGAGTTAGGATTAGTGATATGGTGAAGATTACGGTTTGGGTAACGGTTAAGGTGGAGGTTAGTGTGAGGGTTAGGTTGAGGTTTAGGCTGAGGGGTAGGTTTAGTGTTAGTGTGAGTGTTAGGTTTAGCGTGAGTGTTAGGGTTAGGGTACAGGTTAGGGTGAGGGTAAGGGTTTGGGTGAGGGTAAGGTGAGGGTGAGGGTTAGGGTAAGCATTAGGTTTAGGGCTAGTGTTAGGGTGGGATTTAGGCTTAGGGTAAGGGTTAGGGTGAGGGTGAGGGTGAGGGTGAGAATTAGGTTGAGGGAGATGGTGAGGTTGAGGATGAGGGTTGCAGTTAGGTAAGTGTTACTGTTAGGGTTAGGGTGAGGATTAGGGTGAGCTTGAGTCTTAGTTCGATGGTTAGGGTTAAGGTGAGGTTTAGGATTAGGATGAAGTTTGGGGTGAGGGTGAGGTTTAGGGTGACTGTGTGGTTTCGGGTGAGGGTGAGGTTCAGGAGAGGGTGAGGGTTAGGTTGTGGGTGAGGGTTCCAGTTTGGGTTTGTGTTAGGGTGACGGTGAGGGTTAGTGTGAAGGTGTCAGTTAGGGTTAGGGTTAGGGTTAAGGTGAGGGTTAGGGTTAGGGTTAGGTTTAAGGTGAGGTTTAGGTTGAGGGGTAGGGTTAGGTTTAAGATGAGGGTTAGTGATAGTGTGAGGGTTAGGGTTAGGGTTAGGGTTATTGTGAGGATAAGTGATAGGGTGAGGTTTAGGGTGAGGGTGAGGGTTAGGGTTAGTGTTAGGGTTAGGGTGAGGGTTAGGGTGAGATTTAGGTTTAGGATGAGGGTTACGGTTAGGGTTATAGTGAGGGTTAGGTTTAGGGTTAGGTTTAGGGTGACGGTGAGCGTGAGGGTTAGGCTTAGGATTAGGGTTAGGGTTAAGGTTTGGGTGAGTGTTAGGGTGAGGGTGAGGGTGAGGGTGAGTGTGATGGTGTGGGTTAGGTTTAGGGTTATGGTGAGGATTAGGGTTAGGGTTAGGGTTAGGGTTATGTTGAGGGTGAGGTTTAGGATGAGGTTTAGGGTGAGGTTGAGGTTTAGGGATAGCGTTAGAGTTAGGATGAGGGTTAGGGTGAGGTTTAGAGTTAGGGTTAGTGTGAGGGTTAGATTTAGGGTGAGTTTTAGGGTGAGGGTGAGGGTGATGTTGTTGGTTAGGGTTAGAGTTAGGGTGAGGCTGAGGGTGAGGGTTAGGGTTAGGATTATGGTTAAGGTTAGGGTTATGCTTAGACTGAGGCTGAGGCTTAGGGTGAGGGTGAGGTTAGTGTTAGTGTTAGGGTGAGTGTAAGGTTTAGAGTGAGGTTTAGGTTGAGGGTGAGGCTTAGGGTTAGGATGAGGGTAAGGTTTATGGTTATGGTTATCATTAGTGTTAGGGTGAGCGTGAGGGTTAGGGTAAAGGATAGAGTTAGGGTTAGGGATAGGGTGAGGTTTTGGGTAAGTGTTAAGGTGAGTGTTAGGGTGAGGGTTGGTGTTAGGGTTAGGGATAGGGTGAGGATTAGGGTTAGCATTAGGGTTAGGGTGAGGCTGAGGGTTAGAGTTAGGGTTAGAGTGAGGGTTAGATTTAAGGTGAGTGTTAGGGATAGAGTTAGGCTTAGGGTGAGGGTGAGGGTGTTGGTTAGGGTTAGGGTTAGGGTGAGTCTGAGGGCGAGGGTTAGGTTTAGGATTATAGTTAGGGTTAGGGTTAGGCTTAGGCTGATGTTGAGAATGAGGGTGAGTGTGAGGTTAGGGTTCGGGTAAGGGTTAGGATTACGGTTAGGGTTAGGGTGAGGGTAAGGGTGAGGGATACGGTTAGGCTTAGAGTGCGGGTTTGGGTGAGAGTAAGGTTAGGGTGAGGTTTAGTTTGAGGATGAGGCTTAGGTTTAGGATGAGGGTAAGGGTTATGGTGAGGTTTAGGGTGAGGGTGGGGGTTAGGGTTATCATTAGTTTTAGGGTGATGGTGAGGGTTAGGTTGAGGGATAGGGTTAGGTTTAGGGATAGGGTGAGGTTTAGGGTTAGTGTGAGTGTTAGTGTTAGTGTGAGGATAACGGTTAGGGTGAGGGTTAGGCTTAGAGTGAGAGTTAGGGTTAGGGTGATGTTTACCGTAAGGGCGAGTGTAAGGGTGAGGGTGAGGTTTAGGTTGAGGGTGAGAGTTACGGTTAGGGTTATGGTTAGGGTGAGGCTTAGGGTTAGAGTAAGGGTGAGTGTTAGGGTTAGCGTGATGTTTAAGGTGAGGGTGAGTTTTAGGGTGAGGTTTAGGGTTCTGGTTCGGGTGAAGTTCAGGGTTAGGTTTAGGGCAAGCGTTAGAGTGAGTGTTAGGGTGAGGGTTAGGGTGAGGGGTATTGTTAGGGTTAGGGTGAGCGTTAGGGTTAGTGTGAGGGTTAGGGTTAGGAATAGGGTTAGGTTCAGTGTGATATAAGGGTTAGGGTGACGGTTAGTGTGATGGTGAGGGTTAGGGTTAGCGTTAGGGTTAGTGTGAGGGTTAGGGTGATTTTTTGGGTGAGGGTTAGGGTTAGGGTTAGGGTGAGGGTGAGGGTTAGGGTTAGGGTTAGGGTTAGTGTGACGGAGAGGGTTAGATTTAGGATTGGTGTTAGGGTTAGGCTGAGGGTGATGGTGAGGGTAAGGGTTAGGGTGAGGGTTAGTGTGAGGTTGAGGTTTAGTGTTAGGATTAGTGATAGTGTGAGGATTAGAGTTTGGGTAAGTGTTAAGGTGAGAGTTAGGGTGAGGGTTAGGTTTCGGGTTAGGGATAAGGTAAGGAATAGGGTTAGTGTTAGGGTTAGGTTGAAGTTTAGGCTGACTGTTAGGTTTAGGGTTAGGGTGAAAGTTAGGTTTAGTGTGAGTGTTAGGGTTAGGGTAAGGTTTAGGTTGAGGGTAAGGGTTAGGGTGATGGTTAGGGTGAGGGTGAGGATTAGGGTAAGCATTAGGTTTAGGGTTAGGTTTAGGGTGTGGGTTAGGGTTAGGCTTTGGTTTAGGGTAAAGGTGAGGGTGAGGGTGAGGGTTAGGTTTAGAGTGTTGTTTAGGGTTAGCGTGAAGGCTATGGTGAGGGTGAGGGTTAGGTTTAGAGTGTTGTTTAGGGTTAGCGTGAAGGCTATGGTGAGGGTAAGGTTTAGGTTGAGGTTGAGGGTGAGTGTGAGATATTCACTTAGGTAAGGGTTAGGGTTAGGGAGAGGATTAGGGTGAGGTTGAGGGTTATTTTGAGTGTTAGGGTTAGGATGAGGGTTAGGGTTAGAGTTAGGGTGAGGGTTAGGTTGAGGGTTATGTTTAGAGTGAGGGTGAGATTTTGGTTGAGGGTGTGGTTGAGGGTGTGGTTGAGGGTTAGCATTAGGTTTAGGGTTAGGTTTAGGGTGTGGGTTAGGGTTAGGCTTTGGTTTAGGGTGTGGTTGAGTGTGTGGTTGAGGGTTAGCATTAGGTTTAGGGTTAGGTTTAGGGTGTGGGTTAGGGTTAGGCTTTGGTTTAGGGTAAAGGTGAGGGTGAGGGTGAGGGTTAGGGTGATGTTTAGGGTGAGGGTGAGGGTTAGTTGTAACATTAGGACTAGGGTAAGGGTTAGGGTGAGTGTTAGGGTTAGTGTTAGGTTGAGGGTGAGGTTGAGGGTTAGGGTTGGGATGAGGGCTAGGGTAATGGTGAGGGTTAGGTTGAAGGTGAGGGTGAGGGTGAGGGTGAGGGTTTCAGTTAGGTAAATCTTAGGTTTAAGGTTAGGTTGAGCATTGGGGTGAGGGTGAGGGTTAGTTTGAGCGTTAGCGTTAGGGTGAGAGTTAGGGTTAGGGTTAGGGTGAGTGTTAATGTTAGGGTGATGTTTAGGGTTCGGGTTCAGGTGAGTGTTCAGGTGAGGGTGAGGGTTTGTGTTAGGGTTAGGGTTAGGGTTAGGGTCAGGGTTAGTGTGAGGGGAAGGGTTACTGTTAGGGTGAGGGTTAGGGTTAGTGTGATGGATAGGGTTAGGGTTAGGTTTAGAGTTAGTGTGAGGATAAGGCTTAGGGACAGGGTTATGGTTAGGGTTAGGGTTAGGCTGAGGGAGAGGGTGATGGTGAGGCTGAGGGTGAGTTTTAAGGTTAGGATTGGGGTTAGGTTGAGGGCTAGTGTATGGGTGAGTGTGAGGGTTTCGGTTAAGTAAGTGTTAAGGTTAGGGTGAGGAATAGGGTGAGGGTGAGGTTTACGGTTAGACTTAGAGTTAAGGTGAGCCTTAGCGTGAGGGTTAGTGTTAGGGTGAGGGTTAGGGTTATGGTTAGGTTGAGGATTAGGTTAATGTGATATTTATGGTGAGGGTGAGTGTTAGTGTGAGGGTTAGGGTTAGGGTTAGCGTTAGGGTTAGGGTTAGGGTTAGGTTTAGGGTGAGAGTGAGTGTGAGGGTGAGGGTTAGGGTTAGCGTTAGGGTGAGGATTATGGTTAGGGTTAGGGGAGATTGTGAGGGTAAGGGTGTGGGTGAGGTTTGAGTGTTAGGGTGACAGTGAGGGTTAGGGTTAGGGTTAGGCTTAGGGTTAGGGTTGGGGTGAGATTTAGGGTGAGGGTCAGGGTTAGGATTAGGATTAGGGTTAGGGTTAGTGTGAAGCTTAGGTTGAGGGTTAGGGTGTGTCTGAGTGTTAGGCTTAGGATGAGGGTTAGGGATATGGTGAGGGTGAAGTTTAAGGTTAGGGTTAGCGTTAGTGTGAGGGTAAGGGTTAGGATGAGGGTAAGGTGAGGGTGAGGATTAGGGTTAGGGTTAGGGTTAAGATTAGGGTGAGGGTGAAGGTTAAGGTTAGGGTCAGGGTTAGGGTTAGGGTGAGGGTTAGGGTTAGGGTTAGTTTTACGTTTAGGGTGAGGGTGAGGTTGATGGTGAGGGTTAGGTTTAGGGTTAAGTTTAGGGTTAGACTGAGGGTGAGGGTGAGGGTGAGGGTGTGGGGTAGGGTTAGGTTTAGGGTTAGGGTGAAGGCTAGGGTGAGAGTGAGGTTGAGGATTTCTGTTAGGTAAGTGTTAGGGTTAGGGTGAGGATTAGGGTGAGGGTTAGGTTAGGATTATGCTGAGGGTTAGGCTGAGGGGTAGGGTTAGGATGAGGGTGAGGGTTAGGATTAGGCTGAGGGTCAGAGTTATGGTTAGCATTAGGGCGAGGGTAAGGGTTAGGGTGAGGGTTAGGGTAGGATGAGGGTTTGGGTTAGGGTTAGCATTAGGATTAGTGATAGGGTGAAGATTACTGTGTGGCTAAGTGTTGAGGTGAGGGATAGGGTGAGGGATAGGGTTAGGGATACGGTCAGGGTTACGGTTAGGGTTAGGGTTAGGTTGAGGTTTAGGCTGAGGGGTGGTTTAGGGTTAGGGTGAGTGTTAGGGTTAGGGTAAGTTTAGGGTTAGTTTTAGTTTAGGGTGATGGTTAGGGTGAGGGTGAGGATTAGGGTTAGCATTAGGGTTAGGTTTAGGGTTAGGGTTAAGGTTAGCGTTAGGGTAAGGGTTAGGTTGAGGATTAGGGTTAGGTTTAGGATTAGAGTGATGTTTAGGGTTAGCATGAAAGGTATGGTGAGGGTGAGGGTTAAGTTGAGGCTGAGGTTGAGGTTGAGGTTTTCAGTTAGGTATGGATTAGGGTTAGGTTAAGGGTGAGGATAAGGGTGAGGTTGAGGGTTATTTTGAGGGTTAGGGTTAGGGTGATGGTTAGGGTTAGAGTTATGTTTAGAGTGAAGGTGAAGGTTAGGCTGAGGGTGAGGTTTCAGGTGAGGTTGAGGGTTCGGGAGAGGGTGAGGGTTAGGCTGTGGGTGAGTGTTTAGATTCGGGTGACTGTTAGGGTAATGGTGAGGATTAGGGTGAGGGTGAGGGTTAGGGTTAGGGATAGGGTGAGGTTTAAGCTGAGGGTGACGGTTAGGTTTAGGATTAGGGTTAGGGTTAGGTTTAGGCTTAGGGTGAGGGTTAGAGTGTGGGTGAGGATTAGGCTTAGGATGAGGGTTAGGGATACAGTGAGGGTTAGGGTCAGGGTGAAGGTTAGGGTTAGGGTTAGCGTTAGTGTGAGGCTAAGGGTTAGGATGAGGGCAAAGTGATGGTGAGGATTAGGGTTAGGGTTAGGTTTAGGATTAGGGTGATGGTGAGGGTTAGGGTTAAGTTCAGGGTTAGGGTTAGGGTGAGGGTTAGGGTTAGGGTTAGTGTTAGGTTTAGGGTGAGGGTGAGGGTGAGGGTGAGGTTGAGGGTGAGGGTGAGGGTTAGGTTTATGGTTAAGTTTACTGTTAGACTGAGGGTGAGTGTGAGGGTGAGGTTGAAGGGTAGGGTTAGGTTTAGGGTTAGGGTGAGGGCTAGGGTGAGGCTGAGGTTGAGGGTTTCATTTAGGGTTAGGGTGAGGATTAGGGTGACCGTGAGTGTTAGATTTAGGATTACGTTTAGTGTTAAGGTTATGCTTATGGTGAGGGTGAGGGTTAGGTTTAGGCTGAGAGTTAGGATTAGGGTTAGCATTAGGGTGAGGCTAAGTGTTAGGGTGAGGGTTAGGGTGAGGCTAAGTGTTAGGGTGAGGGTTAGGGTGAGGGTTAGGGTTAGGGTGAGGGTTAGTGTTAGAGTGATCTTTAGCATGATGTTGAAGTTTAAGGTGAGGGTTCGGGTTCGGGTTCGGGTGAGGATTAGGTTAAGGGTTTGGGTTAGGTTTAGGTTGAGGGCTAGGAATAGGTTTAGGGTTAGGGTTAGGGTTAGTGTGAGGGGTCGGGTTAGGGTTAGGGTGAGAGTTAGGGTTAGTGTGAGGGTTAGTGTTAGGGTTAGTTTGAGGATAAGGGTTAGGGTGAGGGTTAGGTTGAGGGTGAATTTTAGGGTTAGCCTTAAGTTTGGGGTTAGCATTAGGGTTAGGGTGAGGGTTAATGTGAGTGTTAGGGTTAGGGTGAGGATTAGGTTGAGGGTGAGCACTAGGATTATGTTTAGGTTGATAGGGTTAGGGTTAGGTTTAGTGTGAGGGTTAGGGTGAGGGTTAGAGTGAGGGTTAGTGTTAGGGTGAGAGTTAGGGTTAGGATTAAGGTTATGGTGTGTTTTAGGGTTAGGGTTAGGGTTAGGGTAAGGGTTAGGGTTAGGATTAAGGTTAGATTTAGGGTAGGGTTATTGTTAGGGTTAGGGTTAGGGTTAGGGTGAGTGTTAGGGTCAGGGTTGGCGTTAGGGTTAGGGTTAGGTTTAGGGTGATGGTGGGGGTGAAGTGTAGGTTTAGGATTAGGATTATGGTTTTGCTGAGAGGGAGGCAGAGAGGGAGGGTGAGTTTTAGGGTTAGGTTTAGGTTTAGAATTATGGTGAGGGCTAGGGTGAGGGTGAGGGTGAGGTTGAGGGTTAGGGTTAGGGTTAGGGTTAGGGTTAGAGTGAGGGTTATGGTTAGGTTGAAGTTTAGGATGAGGCTGAGTGTTAGGGTTCTGGTGATGGTGAGGGTAAGGGTGAGTGCGAATGTGAGAGTGAGGTTTAGGTTGTGGCTCAGGGTTAGGGCTAGGGTGAGGGTTAAGGTGAAGTTTAGGTTTAGGGGTTTAGGGTTAGGATTAGGTTGAAGGGGAGGGTGAGGGTTAGGGTTAGGGTTATGTTGAGGGTTAGGGTTAGGTTGAGGACTAGGGTGAGGGTGAGTTTTAGGGTGAGGGTTAGGTTTAGAGTTAGTGTTAGGGTGAGGGTTAGGGTGAGGGGTAGTTTTAGGGTTAGGGTGAGGGTTAGGTTTAGTGTGAGGGTTTGGTTAGAGTTAGGGTTAGTGTGAGGTTAAAGTTTAGGGTGAGGGTTAGGGTGAGTGTGAGGGTTAGGGTTATCAGCGTTAGGGTGAGGCTTAGGGTAAGGGTTAGGATTAGTGTGAGCGTTAGGTTTAGGGTTGGGGTGAGAGTTAGGTTGAGGGTACTGTTTAGCGTGAGGGTGATGGTTAGGGTGAGGGTTAGGCTTAGGGTGATATTTAGGGTGAGTTCAGGGTTACGGTGTGGATGAGGGTGAGGGTTAGGGTTAGGGTTAGGGTTCGTGTTCAGGTGAGGGTGATGTTGAGGGTTAGGTTTAGGATTAGGTTTAGGGTAAGGTGAGTGTTAGGGTGTGGGTAAGGATTCGGTTGAGGTTGAAGTTTAGGTTGTGGGTGAGGGTTAGTTTTAGGGTGAGGATTAGGGTTAGGTTTAGGGTTATGATGAGGGTAAGTATTAGGGTTAGGTTTAGGTTGAGGTTGTGGTTTTGGGTTAGCGTTAGGGTTAGGGTGAGGGTTAGTGTGAGGGTTAGGGTTAGGTTTAGGTTTAGGGTGAGGGTGAGGTTTAGAGTTAGGGATAGTGGAGGCTTAGGTTTAGGGTTGGGGTGATGATAAGGATTAGGGTGAGGGTTAGGGTGAGGGTTAAGTTTAGGGTGAGAGTTCAGTTTAAGGTGAGGGCTAGGGTGAGGGTGAGGGTTAGGGTGAAGTTGACAGTGTGGGTTAGGGTTAGGGTTAATGTGAGGTTAAAGTTTAGGGTGAGGGTTAGTGTGAGGGTGAGGGTTAGGGTTCTCATTAGGTTTAGGGTGAGGGTTAGGGTTAGGGTTAGTTTTAGGGTGAGGGTTAGGTTTAGGGTTAGGGTGAGAGTTAGGGTTAGGTTACTGTTTAGCTTGAGGGTGAGGGTTAGGGTGAGGGTTAGGGTTAGGGTGATGTTTAGGGTGAGATGAGGGTTAGGGTGAGGATGAAGATGAGGGTTAGGGTTAGGGTTAGCATTAGTGTGCGGATGAGGGTGATGTTGAGGTTTAGGTTTAGGATTCTGTTTAGAGTAAGGTGAGTGTTAGGGTGAAGGTAAGGATTCGGATGAGGGTGAATTTTAGGTTGTGGGTGAGGGTTAGGTTTAAGGTGAGGATTCGGGTTAGGGTTAGGTTTATGGTGAGGGTAAGTATGAGGGTGAGGTTTAGGGTGAGATTGAGGTTTTTGGTTCGCATAAGGGTTAGGATGAGGGTTAGTGTAAGGGTTAGGGTTAGCTTTAGGGTTAGGGTGAGGGTGAGGTTTAGCGTTAGGTTAGGGGGAGGGTTAGGTTTAGGGTTAGGGTGATGATAAGGGTTAGGGTGAGGGTTATGGTGAGTTTGAGTATTAGGTTTAGCATTAGGGTTAGGGTGGGAGTGAGGGTTAGAGTGAGGGTTAGGATTTGGGTTTGGTATAGGGTGAGTTTTAGTGTTAGTGTGAGGGTTAGGGTTAGATTTAGTGTGAGGATAAGTGCTAGGGGGAGGTTTAAGGGGAGGGTGAATGTGAGAGTTTCTGTTATGTAAGGGTTATGGTTAAGGTTATGGTGAGGATTAGGGTGAAGGTGGGGGTTAGGTTGAGGATTAGGTTTAGGGTGAGGGTTCGGGTGAGAGTTAGGTATAGGTTTAGGGTTAGGGTGATGATGGGGGTGAGGTGTAGGTTTAGGATTAGGGTAAGGGTTAGGCTGAAGGTGAGGGGGAGGGGGAGGGGGAAGTTTAGGTTTAGGGTTAGGGTTAGGTGAGGGCTAGGTTGAGGGTGAGCGTTAGGGAGAGGGTGAGGGTGAGGGTGAGAGAGTGAGGGTTAGGGATAACTTTAGGGTTAGGGTGAGGTTTAGCGTGAGGTTTAGGTTTAGGTTTTGAGTTAGGGTGAGGGCGAGGGTTAGGGTTCAGTTTAGGGATAGGTTTAGGGTTACGGTTAGGGTGAGGTTTAGGGTTAGGGTTAAGGTTAGGTTGAAGGTGAGAGTAAGGGTTAGGGTGAAGTTGAGTGTTAGGGTTAGCATGAGAGTGAGGGTTAGGGTGAGGGTTAGGGTAAGAGTCATTGATAGGGTGAGCATTAGTGTTAGTGTGAGGGTTAGGGTTTGGTTTAGTGTGAGGATAAGTGTTAGGGTGAGGGTTAGGGTGAGGGTGAGGGTTAAGGTTAGCATTAGGGTTAGGGTGAGCATTAAGGTGAGGGTTAGCGTTAGGGTGAGGGTTAGGGTTAGTGTTAGGGTGATGGTTAGGGTTCGGGTTCGGGTTAGCAAGAGGGTGAATGTTAGTAATAGGGTTGGGTTGAGCGTTAATGATAGGTTGAGGATTAAGGTTAGGGTGAGGTCTAAGGTGAGGGTGAGGGTGAGTGTTAGGGTTAGGGATAGGATGAGGATTAGGGTTTTGGGTGAGGGTTAGGGTTAGGTTTAGGGTGAGGGTTAGGGTTAGGGTGATGTTTAGTTTGAGGGTGAGTGTTAGGGTGATCGTGAGGGTGAGGTTTAGGCTTAGGGTGAGGGTGAGTTTGAGGGTTAGATTTAGGATTAGGGTTAATTTAAGGGTTAGATTTAGGGTGAGGGTTAGTTTTAGTGTGAGGGTTAGGAGTAAGGTTAAGTTGAGGGTAAATATTAGGGTAAGGGTTAGAGTGACAGTGTTAGGATTAGAGTGTTAGGATTAGCGTGAGTGTTAGTGTGAGGGTTAGGATGAGAGTTAGGTTGAGGGTGAGGGTTAGGGTGAGTGTGAGGTTGAAGGTTAGGTTGAGGGTGAGGGTGAGGGTGATGGTTACGATTAGAGTTTGGGTTTGGGTGAGGGTGAGGGTTACTGTTAGGTTGATTTTTAGGGTTATTGTGAGGGTTAGGGTTAGGGTGAGAATGCGGGTTAGGTTTAGGGAAAAGATGAGGGTGTTTTACCGTGAGGGTTAGGGTGAGGATAAGGTTTAGGGTTAGGCTGAGGGTGTGGGTGTGGGTTAAGGTTAGGGTTCGGATGACGGTGAGTTTTAGGGTTAGGTTTAGGATTAGGGTTAGGGTTAAGGTTAGGCTGAGCTTGAGGGTTTGGGTGAGGGTGAGGGTTAGGGTTAGGTTTAGGGGTGAGGGTTAGGGTTACGTTTAGGTTGAGGGCTAGGGGTAGTGTGAGTGTTAGGGTGAGGGTGATGTTGAGGGTGATGTTTAAAGTGAGGGTGGGGAAGATGGTGAGGGTTAGCGTTAGGATTAGGGTTAGGGTGAGTTTTAGATTTAGGGTTAGGGTTATTGTTAGGATTAGGGTTAGGATGAGGGCTAGGTTGAAGATGAGGTTTAGGGTTAGGGATAGGATGAGGATTAGGGTTTTGGGTGAGGTTTTGGGTTAGGTTTAGGGTAAGGGTTAGGGTTACGGTGATGTTTAGTTTGAGGGTGAGTGTTTGGGTGAAGTTCAGGGTGAGGGTGAGGCTTAGGGTGAGGGTGAGTGTGAGGGTTAGGTTTCGGATTAGTGTTAGGTTAAGGGTTAGAGTTAGGGTGAGGGTTAGGTTTAGTGAGAGGGTTAGGGTTAAGGTTAGGTTAATATTAGGCTGAGGGTTAGAGTGAGAGTTAGTGTTAAGATTAGCGTAAGTGTTAGTGTGAGGGTTAGGATGAGAGTTAGGGTTAGGGTGAGGGTGAGGTTGAGGGTGAGGGTGAGTGTTAGGGTTAGGTTTAGTGTGAAGGTTAGTGTAAGTGTGAGGGTTAGTTTTAGGGTGAGTTTTAGGGTTAGGGTAAGGGTTAGGTTGAGGGTTAGAGTTAGGAGTAAGGTGAGGGTCAGGGTGAGGGTTAGGGTTAGGCTGAGGGTTAGGGTTAGGATGAGGTTTCGGGTTAGTGTTAGGGTGAGACTTAGGGTTAGTGTGATGTTTATTGTGAGGGTGAGGGTGAGTGTTTGGGTGATTGTGAGGGTTTGGGTGATGGTGAAGTTTAGGCTGTGGTTGAGGCTTAGGGTTAGAGTGAGTGTTAGAGTGACGGTGAGGGATAGGGGAAGCTGAGGGTTAGGCTTAGGTTTAGGTTTAAGGTGAGGGTTATGGTTAGGTTTAGGATTATGGTGACAGTTATGTTTAGGTGTCGGGATAGGGATAGGTTTAGCGTTAGGGTTAGTGTGAGGATAAGGGTTAGGGTGAGGTTTAGCGTGGGGGTGAGGGTTAGGGTTAGCGCTAGGGTTAGGGTTAGGGTTAGGGTGAGGTTTAGGGTTAGGGTTAGGGTGAGGGTTAGGGTTATGGTGATGTTTAAATTGAGGTTGAGTTTTAGTGTGAGGGTGAGTGTGAGGGTGAGGGTTAGGTTGAGGGTGCGTGTGAGGGTGAGGTTGAGGGTGAGGGTTAGGGTTAGGGTTAGGGTGAGGGTTAGGGTTAGGGTTAGGATTAGGGTTAGGGTTAGGGTTAGGCTGACGGTGAGGGTGAAAGTGAGGGTTAGGGTTAGAGTTAGGTTTTAGGTGAGGGTTAGGGTTAGTATGAGCGTTAGGGGAGGGTGAGGGTTAGGTTGAGGGGTAGGGTTAGTGTGAGGGTTAGGGTTATGATTAGGGTGAGTGTTAGCGTTACAGTGATGTTTAGTATGAGGATGAGGGTTACTGTTAGGGTTAGCGTTAGGGAAAGGGTTACGGTTAGGATTAGGGTGAGGTTTAGGGTGACGGGTGTGTTTAGGGTTAGGGTGAGGATTAAGGTTAGTGTGAGGGTAAGGGTTAGGGTTAGAGTTACTGTTTGTGTGAGGATAATTGTTAGGGTGATTATTAGGTTGAGGGTGAGTTCTAGGGTTAGGATTAGGGTTAGGGTTAGGGTTAGGCTCATTGTGATGGTGAAAATGAGGGTGAGGGTTAGGCTTAGGGTGAGGGTTAGGGTTAGTGTTAGGTTTAGTGTGATGGTGAGGGTCAGGGTGAGGCTGAGGGTTAGAATGAGGGTGAGGTTGAGGGTGATGTTTAGGGTTAGGATGAGGGTTAGGTTGAGTTTTAGGGTGAGTTTTAGGGTTAGGGTGAGGCTTATTGTTAGGGTTAGTGTTAGGGTGAGGTTGAGGGTGAGGGTTAGGGTTAGCGTTAGAGTGATGGTTAGGGTTAGGGTGAGGGTGGTGTAGAGTGTTATGGTTAGGATTGGGGTTAGGGTTAGGGTAGGGATGAGGGGGAAGGGGAGGTTGAAGGTGAAGGTTAGGGTTAGGATTAGTGCTAGGGTGACGGTGAGGGTGAGGGTTAGGGTGAGGGTGAGGGTTTCGCTTAGGTAAGGGTTAGGGTTGGGTTATTTTTAGGGTGAGGGTGATGGTGAGGGTTAGGATTAGGAATAGGGATAGCTTTAGTGTTATGCTGAGGGTGAGGGTCAGGGTGAGGGTGAAGATTATAGTTAGGGTTAGGGTTAGGGTAAAAGTTACGGCTAGTGTGAGGGTTATGGTCAGTGTTAGGGTTAGGGTTATGGTTAGGATAAGGGTTAGGGTGAGGGTGATGGTTAGGATTAGGTTTAGGGTGAAGGTTAGGGTGACAGTGAGGGTTAGGGTGAGGGTGAGGTTAAGGTTTAGGGTTAGGGTTAGGGTGAAGGTTAGGGTTAGCGTTTGGATTAGGGTGAGAGTTAGTGTGAGGTGTCGGGATAGGGTTAGCGTGAGGTTTAGGTTTAGGGTGAGGGTTAGTGTTAGGGTTAAGGTTAGTGTGAGGATTAGGGTTATGGTGAAGGTTAGGGTGAGGGTGAGGTTTAGTGTTAGCGTTAGCGTTAGGGTGAGGGTTAGGGTTAGGATTTCGCTTAGGGTAAGGTTTAGAGTGAGAGTTAGGTTTAGGGTCATGCTTAGGGTGTGGATGAGGGTTAGTCTGAGGGTGAGGGTGAGGGTGAGGGTGAGGTTGAGGGTTAGGTTGAGGGTGAGGGTGAGGGTGAGTTTGAGGGTGAGGGTTAGGGTTAGGTTGAGGGTTAGGGTTAGTTTTAGGGGGAGGGGGAGGATTAGGATTAGGATTAGGATTAGGGTTAGGTTTAGGGTTAGGCTGAGGGTGAGGGTGAAAGTGAGAGTAAGGTTTAGGGTTAGGGTTAGGGTGAGGATTAGGGTTAGTGTGAGGGTTAGTGTGATGGTGAGGGTCAGGTGAGGGTGAGATTTAGAACGAGGGTGAGGGTGAGGGTGAGGGTTAGGGTTAGGATTAGGTTTAGGGTGAGTTTTAGGGTTAAGGTTAGGGTTACAGTTAGGGTTATTGTTAGAGTTACGGTTACGGTTACGAAGAGGGTGAGGGCAAGGGTTAGCATTAGGATTAGGGTTAGGGTTAGGGTGAGGGTGTGGTTGAGTGTTAGGGTTAGGATTAGGGTTAGGGTAAGGCTGAGGGGGAAGGGGAGATTGAGAGTGTGGGTTAGTGTTAGGTTTAGGGTTAGGATTAGTGTGAGGGATAGGGTGAGTGTGAGGGTGAGGGAGACGGTTAGGCTTAGGGTAGGGGAAGGGTTAGTGTGAGGTTTAGAGTGAGGGTTAGGGTGAGGGTGAGAGGTAGGGTTAGCATTAGAGTTAGGGTGAGGGTGAGGTTTAGAATGAGGGTTAGGGTGAGGGTTAGGGCTAGGGTTAGTGTTAGAGTGAGGGTGAGGTTGAGGGTGAGGGTTAGTGTTAGGATTAGGGTTACGGTTAAGGTGACGGTTAGGGTTAGGCTGCGTGTTAGGGTTAGGTTGATGTATATTGTGAGGGTGAGGGTTTGGGGGAACATGAGTGTTGCGGTGAGGGTGAGGGTTCGGGTGAGTGTGATGGTAAGGGTGTGGTTGAGGGTTAGGGTTAGGGTTAGGATGAGGGTTACGGTGAGGGTTAGGGTTAGTCTGAGAATAAGGGTTAGGGTGAGGGTTAGTTTGAGGGTGAGCGTTAGGGTTAGCGTTAGGTTTTGGGTTAGGGTTAGGGTGAGGGTGAGGGTCAGGTTTAGGGTTATTTTGAGGGTTAGGGTTAGGGTGATGTTTAAGGTGAGTTTGAGGGTTAGTGTGCGCGTGAGTGTGAGGGTGAGGGTTAGGTTAAGTGTGCGTGTGAGGGTGAGGTTGAGGGTGAGGGTTAGGGTTAGGTTTAGGGTGAGGGTTAGTGTTAGGGTAAAGATGAGGTTTAGGTTCAGGGTTAAGCTGAGGGTGAGGGTGAAATTGAGGGTGAGTGTTAGTTCGTGTGAGGGTTAGGCTTACTGTGAGGGTTAGGGGAAGGTGAGGGTTAGGTTGACGGGTAAGTTTAGGATGAGGGTTAGGGTTATGATTAGGGTGAGGATTAGCGTTAGAGTGATGTTTAGTATGAGGGTGGGGTTTACTGTTAGGGTTAGCGTTAGGGAAAGGTTTAGGGTTAGGGTAAGGGTTAGGGTTAGATTTAGGGTTAGTGTGAGGATAAGTGTTAGGCTGAGGATTAGGTTGATGGTGAGGTTTAGGGTTAGGATTAGGGTTAGGGTTAGGGTGAGGATGAAGGTGAGAGTGAAAGTGAAGGTGAGGGTTAGGGTTAGGGTGAGTGTTAGGGTTAGTGTGAGGGTTAGTGTGATGGTGATGGTGAGGGTGAGGGTGAGGGTTAGAATGAAGGTGAGGGTGAGGGTGATGTTTAGGGTTAGGATTAGGGTTAGGTTCAGTTATAAGGTTAGATTTAGGGTTAGGATTAGGCTTATTGTTAGCGTTAGCTTTAGGGTGAGGGTGAGGGTGTGGGTGAAGTTTAGCGTTAGGGTTAGTGTTAAGGTTAGGGTGAGGGTGGGGTTGAGCGTTAGGGTAACGCTGAGGGGGAAGGGGAGGTTGAGGGTGACGGTTAGGTTTAGGGTTAGGGTGAGGGCTAGGATGAGGTGAGGGTTAGGGTGTGGGTGAGGATGAGTGTTTCGGTTAGGTAAGGGTTAGAGTTATGGTGCAGATTAGGTTGAGGGTGATTGTTACGCTGAGGTTAGTTTTAGGGTGAGGGTTAGGGTTACGGTTAGGGTTAGGGTTAGGGTGAGGGTGAGGGTTAGGGTTAGGGTTAGTGTGAGGGTGAGGGTGAGGGTTAGGATTAGGGTAGGGTGAGGGTCAGGGTGAGGGTTACAGTTAGGTTGAGGTTTAATTTTAGGGTGAGGCTTAGGGTTAGTGTTAGGGTGAGAGTTAGGGTTAGGGTGATGTTTATTGTCAGGGTTAGGGTTAGGGTGAGTGTGAGGGTGAGGGTGAGGGTTAGGGCTAGGTTTTGGGTGAGGGTGAGGGTTAGGATTAGGAATCGGGTTAGGGTTAGGGTTAGGCTGAGGTTAAGTGTCAGGGTGAGGTTGAAGTTTAGGGTTAGGATTAGGGTTAGGTTTAGGGTTAGGGTGAGGGTTACGGTTAGTGTGAGGGTTATGGTTAGGATTAGGGTTAGGGTGAGGGTAAGTGTTAGGGTGAGGTTTAGGGTGAGTTTGAGGTTCAGGGTTAGGGTTAGGTTTAGGGTGAGGGTTAGGGTTTGGGTGATGTTTAGGGTGAGGGTGAGAGTTATGGTAAGGATGAGGGTTTAGCTGAAAGTGAGGGTTCGGATGAGGTTGAGGTTTAGGGTGTGGGTGAGGATTAGGGTTAGGGTGAGGGTTAGCGTTAGGTTTAGGGTTAGGGTGAGGGTTAGGGAGAGAGGTAGTGTTAGGGTTAGAGTGAGGGTAAGGGTTAGGTTGAAAGTTAGGGTGAGGGGTAGGTTTAGGATTAGGATGACGGCTAGGGTGAGGGTGAGGGTTAGGTTGAGGGTGAGGGTGAGGGTAAGGTTTTCGGTTAGGTAAGGGTTAGGGTTAGGGTTTGGATGAGCTTTAGGGGTGTGTGAGGTTTAGGTTGAGGGTTAGGGTTTGGGTGAGTGTTAGGGTTAGGGTTAGGATGAGGGTTAGCGTTAGGGTGATATTTAGTATGAGGGTGAGGGTTACTGTCAGGTTTTGCCTTTGGGAAAGAGTTAAGTTTAGTGTTAGTGTTAGGGTGAGGGTTAAAGTGATGGGTAGGGTTAGCGTTAGTTTTAGGGTGAGGGTTAGGGTAAGAGTGAGGGTTAGGGTTTGGGTTGAGCTGAAGTTTAGTTTTAAGGTGATGTTTAGGGTGAGGTTGAAGGTTAGTACGAGGGTGAGGATGAGGGTGAGGGTTAGGGTAATGGGGCGGGTGAGGGTGAGGTTGAGGGTGAGGATTAGGGTTAGGTTTAGGGTGAGGGTGATGGTTAGGGTTAGGGTTAGGCTGAAGTTGAGGGAGAAAGTGAGGGTGAGGGTTAGGTTTAGGGTTAGGTGCGGGTTAGGGTTAGTGTGAGAATAAGTGTGATTGTGAGGGTCAGGATGAGATTGAGGGTTAGAATTAGGGTGAGGGTGAGGGATAGGGTTAGGATTAGGGTTAGGGTGAATTTTAGGGTTAGGGTTAGGGTTAGGGTTAGGGTTATTTTTAGGGTTAGGGTTAGGGTGAGGGTTAGTTTAGGGTTAGTGTTAGCGTTAGGATGAGGGTGGGGTTGAGGGTTAGGGTTAGGATTAGGGTTACGGTTAGGGTAAGGCTGAGGGGGAACGGGAGGTTGAGGGTGAGGTTTAGGGTTACGGTTAGGGTGAGGGCTAGGTTCAGGGAGAGGGTGAGGGTGAGGGTGAGGATGAGCGTTTCATTTAGGTAAGGATTAGAGTGAGGTTTAAGCTGAGGTTAGTTTAAGGGTTAGGGTTAGGCCCAGGGTTAGGGTTAAGGTTACAGTGAGTGTTAGGTTTAGTGTGGAGGTTAGGGTTAGGGTTAGGGTGACGGTAAGGGTTAGATTGAGGGTTAGGGTGAGTGTGAGGTTTAGGGTTATCATTAGGTTTAGGTTTAGTGTTAGGATGAGTGTTAGGGTTAGGATTAGGTTTAAGGTTAGGGTGAGGGTGAAGGGTATGGTTAGGGTTAGGGTGAGGGTTAGTGTTAGTGTGAGGGCTAGGGTGATGGTGAGTTTTAGGGTGAGGGTGAGGTTTTTGGTTAGGTAAGATTTAAGGTCAGGTTCAGGGTGAGAATTAGGGTGAGGGTGTGTTTTAGTGTTAGGGTTAGGGTTAGGGTGAAAGTGAGGGTGAGGGTGAGGATGAGTGTTATGATGAGGGTATTGTTAGGGTGAGGGTGTGGGTGAGTGTGAGGTTGAGGGTTAAGCTTAGTGTGAGGGTTACAGTTACGGTGATGGTTAGGGTTAGGCTTAGAGTGAGGGTTAGGTTTAGGGTGATGTTTAGAGTGAGAGTGAGAGTTATGGTGAGGGTGAGTGTTCTGGTGAGATTTAGGGTTAGGGTTAGGGACAGGGATAGGGTTAGTGTGAGGGTACGTGTTAGGGTGAGGTGTAGGGTGAGGGTTAGGGTGAGCATTAGGTTTAGGGTTAGGGTTAGTCTGGGGGTTAGGGTGAGAATAAGGGTTAGGGTGAGATTTAGAGTGAGGGTGAGGGTTAGGGTTAGGATGAATGTAACGTTTAATGTGAGGGTTAGGGTGAGGGTGAGAATTAGGGTTAGCATTAGACTTAGGTTGAGGGTGAGGGTTAGGGTTAGGGTTAGGGATTCGGTGAGGATTAGGGTTAGTGTGAGGTTTAGGTTTAGGGTTAGTGTTTGGGTTAGTGTGAGGATAAGGGTTAGCATCAGGTTTAGTTATGGGTGAGTTGTAGCGTTAGCGTTAGGGATAGTGTGAGCGTTAGGGTGAGGGTTAAGTTTAGGGTGAGGGTTAGGGTTAGGTTTAGCGTGAGGGTTAGGGTTAGGGTGATGTTTATGGTGAAGGTGAGTGTTAGGCTTAGGGAGAGGGTGAGGTTGAGGGTTAGGTTTAGGATTAGGATTAGGGTTAGGTTTAGTGTGAGTGTTAGGGTGAGGATGAGCGTTCGGGTGATGGTGAGGGTTAGGGTGTGGGCAAGGGTTAGGGTTAGGGTGAGGATTAGCGTTAGGGTTAGGTTGAGAGTTAGGGTGAGGTGTAGGAATAGGGTTAGGGTGAGGGTTAGGGTGAGGGTGAGGGTTAGGGTTAGTGTTAGGTATAGGGTGACTGTTAGGGTGAAGGTTAGGGTTAGGGTTAGGGTGAGGGTTAGGGTGAGGGTAAGGGATAGGGTTGGCATTAGGGATAGGGTTAGGATTAGGGTTAGGGTAAGAGCTAGGGTGCGTTTTTCGGTTAGGTAAGGGTTAGGGTTATTTTTAGGGTGAGAATTATGTTGAGATTGAGGGTTAGTGTGAGTGTTAGGGTTAGGGGGAGGGTTAGGGTTAGGATTTGGGTGAGGGTTAGCGTTAGGGTTATGTTTATGGTGAGGTTTAGGGTTAGGGTGAGGGTTAGTGTTCGCGGGAGGGTGAGGGTTAGGGTGTGGGTGAGGGTTAGGGTTAGGTTGAGTTTTAGGGTGACAGTGAGGGTTAGGGTGAGGGTGAGAGTTATGGTTAGGTTTTCGGTGAGGGTTAGGGTTATGCTGAGGGTTAGGGTGAGTAGTAGGCTGAGGGGTAGTTTTAGCGTTAGTGTGAGTTTTAGGGTTAAGTTTAGTTTGAGGGTAAGGTTTAGGGTGAGGGTTAGGTTGAGGGTGAGGGTGAGCGTGAGGGCTTCGTTTAGGTAAGGTTTAGGGTGAGGGTCAGGGTGAGGATTAGGGGAGGGTGAGGGTTAGGTTCAAGTTTAAGGTTAGGGTGAGTTTTAGGGTTAGGGTTAGGGTGAGGGTTTGCGTTAGGGTGATGTTTACTATGAGGTTGAGAGTTACAGTTAGGGTTAGATTTAGGGAATGGTTTAGGGTTAGTGTAAGGGTTAGGTTGAGGGTTAGGTTGAGGGGTAGGTTTAGTGTTATGGTGAGTGTTAGTGTTAGTGTGAGGGTAAGGGTTAGGTTTAGAGGTAGGGTTAGTGAGAGGATAAAGGTTAGGTGAGGGTTAGGTTGAGGGTGAGTTTTAGGGTTATCGTTAGGGTTAGGGTGAGGGTTAGGATTAGGGTTAGGGTTAGGGTGAGGGTTAGGGTTAGGGTCATATTTAGTGTGAGGGTGAGGGTTAGGTTGAGGGTGAGGTTGAGGGTAAGGTTGAGTGTTAGGGTTCAGTTTAGGTTTAGGTTTAGGTTTGGGGTTAGGCTGAGGTTGAGGTTTTGGGTGAGGGTGAGGGTTAGGGTTAGGTTTAGGGGTGAGGGTTAGGGATAGGTTTAGGTTGAGGGTTAGGGTTAGTGTGAGGGTTAGGGTGAGGGTGAATTTGAGGGTGAAGGTTAGGATGAGGGTGAGGAAGAGTGTGAGGGTTTGCCTTAGGATCAGTGTTAGGGTGAGTTTTAGGATTAGGGTTAGTGTTATTGTTAGTATTAGGGTTAGGATGAAGGCTAGGGTGAACGTGAGGGTTAGGGTTAGGTTTAGGGTGAGGTTTTGGTTTAGGGTGATATTTAGGTTGAGGGTGAGAGTTAGGTTGAGGGTGAGGGTGAAGGTGAGGATTAGGCTTAGGGTGAGGGTGAGTGTGAGGGTTAGGTTTAGGATTATGTTAAGGTTTAGGGTTACAGTTAGAGTGAGAGTTAGGGTTAAGGTTAGGGTGCGGGTTAGGGTTAGAGTGAGGGTTAGGATTAGTGTGAGTGTTAGTGTGAGGGTTAGGGTGAAGGTTAGGGTTAGAGGTAGGTTTAGGGTAAGGGTGAGGGTAAGGGTTAGGGTTAGAGTGAGGGGTAGGCTTACAGTGAGGGTTAGGGTGAGTGTTAGGATTAGGGTTAGTGTTAGGTTGGGGGTGAGGGAAAGGGTTAGTGATAGAATTAAGGATAGGGTTCGGGTTAGGGTGATGGTGAGGCTGAGGGTGAGGGTTAGAGTTAGGGTAAGTGTGAGGGCTAGGTTTATGGTGTGGGTTTGGGTTAGGGTAAGTGTTAGTGTGAAGGGTAGGCGTAGGGTTAGTGTGAGTGTTAGGGTTATGGTGAGGGTTAGCGTTAGATTTAGGTTGAGGATTAGGGTTAGGGTGATGTTTATTGTTTGAGTGAGGGTTAGGGTTAGGGTGATTGATGAGGGTTAGGATGAGGGTGAGGGTTAGGGTTAGAGTTAGCATTAGGGTGAGTGGTATGGTGAGCGTGAGGGTTAGGATTAGGGTTAGGGTTAGATTTAGGTTTAGGGAGAGGGTAAGGCTTAGGGTGAGGGTGATGGTGAGAGTGACGGTTTGGGTGTGGCTGAAGGTTATGGTTAGTGTATGGGTTAGGTTTAGGGTTACGGTTAGGGTTAGGGTGAGGGTAAGGGTTAGGGTTAGGGTGAGGTTGAGGGTGAGGTTTATGGTAAAGGTGAGGGTGAGTGTAAGAGTTAGCGTGAGGGTTAGGGTGAGGGTGAGGGTTAGGGTTATTGTTAGGTTTTGGAATAGGGTGAGGGTGAGGGAGAGTGGTAGGGTTAGGGTGAGGGTTAGGGTTAGGGTGAGGGTTATGGTTATGGATAGGTTTAGAGTTAGGTTTAGGTTGAGGGTGAGAGTAAGTGTTAGGGTGAGCTTTAGGATGAGGGTGAGGGTTAAGGTTAGTGTTAGGTTTAGGATTTGGATAAGGGTTAGGGTTAGTGTTAGGGTTAGGATTAGGGTGAGTGTGAGGGTTAGGAATAGGGTTAGGGTAAGGGTGAGGGTAAGGGTTAGGGTGAAGGTTTGTTTGATGGTGAGCGTTAGGGTTAGGGTTATGGTTAGGGTTACCTTTAGACTGAGGGGGAGTGGGAGGGGGAGGTAGAGGGTAAGGGTTAGCGTTATGGTTAGGGTGAGGGCTAGGGGGAGGGGGAGGGTTACTGAGAGGGTGAGGGTGAGGGTTTCATTTACCTTAGGGTTACGGTTAGGGTGAAGATTAGGTTGAGGATGAGGGTTAAACTGAGTTTAGGGTTAGGGTGAGGGATAGGGTTAGGCTTAGGGTGATGGTTAGTGTTAGGGTGATGTTTAGGGTGAGGGTGAGCACTCGTTAAGGGTGAGGTGAGTGTCAGGGGGAGGGTTAGTGTTAGGGTTAGGTTTAGGGTGAGGTTGGTTGTGAGGGTTAGGATTAGGAATAGGGCTAGGGTTAGAGTTAGGCTGAGGGTAAGGGTCAGGGTGAGGGTGAAGTTTAGGGTTAAGGTTAGGTTTAGGTTTAGGGTGTGTATTATGGTTAGTGTGAGGATTACGATTAGTGTTAGGGTTAGGGTTAGGGTGAGGGTAAGAATTATGGTGAGGTTAAGGGTGAGGTGGGGGTGAGGGCTAGGGATAGGTTTAGGCTGAGAGCTAAGGTGAATGAGAGGGTTAGTGTGAGGGTAGGGTGAGTGTTTCTTTTAGGTAAGGGTTAGGGTTATAGTGAGGATTCGCGTGAAGTTGAGGGTTAGGTTGAGGGTTACGTTTAGGGAGAGGGTTAGGGTTAGGTTTAGGGTAAGGGTTAGGGTTTGGGTGATGTTTAGGGTGAGGGTGAGGGTTAGGGTGAGGGTTCAGGTGAGGGAGAGGGTTAGGGTGTGGGTGAGGATTAGTGTTAGTGTGAGGGTTAGGGTTAGTGGGGGGTGAAGGTTAGGGATAAGGTTAGAATTTGGTTAAGGGTTAGGGTTAGGTTTAGTGTTAGGGTGAGAGTTAGGATGAGGGTGAGGGTTATTGTGAGGGTGAGGGTGAGGGTGAGCATTTCGCTTAGGTAAGAGTTATTGTTAGGGTTAGGATTAGGGTGAGGGTGATGGGTAAGCTGAGGTTAGGTTTAGGGTGAGGGTTAGGATTAAGGTTAGGGTGAGGGATAGGGTTAGGGTGATGTTTAGGGTGAGGTTGATGGTTAGGGTGAGGGTGAGGGTGAGCGTTAGGGTTAGGGTTAGTTTTAGGGTGAGGGTTAGGATTAGAAACAGGGTTAGCGTTAGTTTTGGGAAGAGGGTGAGGGTCAGGGTGAGGGTGAAGATATGATTATGGTTAGGGTAAGGGTAAAGGTTATGGTTAGTGTGAGGGTTATGGTCAGTATTAGGTTTAGGGTTAGAGTGAGGATAAGGGTTAGGGTGAGGGTGATGGTTAGGATTAGGGTTAGGGTGACGGTGAGGGTTAGGGTGAGCGTGAGGGTTAGGTTTAGGGTTAGGGTTAGGGTGAGGGTTAGGGTTAGGGTTTGGGTTAGGGTGAGGTGTCGGGATAGGTTTAGGGTGAGGTTTAGGTTTAGGGTGAGGATTAGGGTTAGGGTTAGGGTTAGGGTTAGTGTGAGGATAAGGGTTATGGTGAAGGTTAGGGTGAGGGTGAGGGTTAGGTTAACGTTAGAGTTAGTGTGAGGGTTAGGGTTAGGGCTTCGGTTAGGGTTTGGTTTAAGGTGAGAGTTAGGTTTAGGGTCATGTTTAGGGTCTGATTGAGGGTTAGTGTGAGGGTGAGGGTGAGGGGGAATGTGAGTGTTAGGGTGAGGGTGCGGGTGAGGGTGAGGTTGAGGGTGAGGGTTAGGGTTAGGTTTAGGGTAGTGTTAGGTTTAGGTTTAGGGAGAGGGTGAGGGTTAGGGTTAGGATTAGGGTTAGGGTTAGGTTTAAGCTGAGGGTGAGGGTGAAAGTGAGGGTAAGGGTTAGGGTTAAGGTTAGGGTGAGGTTTAGGGTTTGTGTGAGGGTTACTGTGATGGTGAGTGTCAGGTGAGGGTGAGGTTTAGAAAGAGGGTGAGGGTGAGGGATAGGGTTAGGATAAGGTTTAGGGTGAGTTTTATGGTTAGGGTTATGGTTACAGTTAGGGTTATTGTTAGGGTTAAGGTTAAGGTTACGAAGAGGGTGAGGGCAAGGGTTAGCATTAGGATTAGGGTTAGGGTTAGGGTGAGGGTGGGGTTGAGTGTTAGGGTTTTAGGTTTAGGGTTAGGGTAAGGCTGAGGGGAAAGTTGAGGTTGACTGTGAGGGTTAGTGGTCGGGTTCCTGTTAGGATTAGTGTGAGGGTTAGGGTGAGGGTGAGGGTGAGGGTTAGGCTTAGGGTAAGGTTAGGGTTAGGGTGAGGGTGAGGGTGAAAGTTAGGATTAGGAATAGGGTGAGTGTTACGGTTAGGTTGAGGGTGACAGTCAGGGTGAGGGTGAAGGTTAGGGTTAGTTTTAGGGTGAGGATGTGTTAGGGTTAGGGTGAGGGTTAGGGTGATGTTTATTGTGAGGATGAGGATTAGGGTGAGGGTGAGTGTTCGGGTGAGGGTGAAGATTTGGGTGAGGGTGAAAGTTAGGGTGTGTTTGAGAGTTAGGTTTAGGATGAGTGTTAGGGTGATGGTGAGGGTTAGGGTGAGGGTGAGGGTTAGATTTAGGTCTCGGGTAAGGGTGAGGGTTAGGGTTAGGGTTAGGGTTAGGGTGAGAGTTAGGTTGAGGTGTCAGAATAGGATTAGGGTGAGGGTTAGGGTTAGTGTGAGGATAAGGGTTAGGGTGAGGGTTAGGATGAAGGTGAGAGTTAGGGTTAGCGTTAGGTTTAGGGTTAGTGTTAGGTTGATGGTTAAGTTTAGGGTTAGTTTGAGGGTTAGGGTTAGGGTGATATTTAAGGTGAGTTTGAGTGTTAGTGTGAGGGTGAGTGTGAGGGTGAGGGGTAGATTGAGGGTGAGGGTGAGGGTGAGGTTGAGGGTGAGGGTTAGGGTGAGGGTTAGGGTTAGGGTTAGGATTAGGTTTATTGTAAGGGTTAGGCTGAGGGTGAGGGTGAAATTGAGGGTGAGGGTTAGGGATAGGGTGAGGGTGAGGCTTAGTGTGAGGGTTAGGGAAAGGTGAGGGTTCGGTTGAGGGTTAGGTTAGGGTGAGGGTTAGGGTTATGTTTATGGTGAGGATTAGCGTTAGAGTGATGTTTTGTATGAGGGTGGGGGTTACTGTTAGGGTTAGCGTTAGGGAAAGTTTTAGGGTTAGGGTTAGGGTTAGGGTTACGGTGACGGGCAGGTTTAGGGTTAGGGTTCGGGTTAAGGTTAGTGTGAGTGTAATTGTTAGGGTTAGAGTTAGGGTTAGTGCGAGGATAAGTGTTAGACTGAGGATTAGGTTGAGGGTGAGGTTTAGGGTTAGGGTTAGGCTGAGGCTGAGGCTGAGGGTGAAATTGAAGGTGAGGGTTAGGGTTAGGGTGAGTGTTAGGGTTAGTGTGAGGGTTAGTGTGATGGTGATGGTGAGGGTGAGGGTGAGGGTTAGAATGAGGGTGAGGGTGATGTTTAGGTTTAGGATTAGGGTTAGGTTGAGTTTTAAGTTTAGGTTTAGGGTTAGGTTTAGGCTTATTGTTAGCGTTAGCCTTAGGGTGAGGGTGATGGTGTGGGTCTTTGGGGTTAGGGGTAGGGTGAGGGTGGGGTTGAGAGTTAGGGTTAGGATTGGGGTTAGTGTTAGGGTAAGGCTGAGGTGGAAGGGGAGGTTGAGGGTGAGGGTTAGGGTTAGGGTGAGGGCTAAGGTGAGGGTGAGGGTTAGGGTGAAGTTGCGGGTGAGAGTTTGGGTTAGGTAAGGGTTAGGGTTAGGGTGAGGATTAGGTTGAGGTTGATGGTTAAGCTGACGTTAGGTTTAGGGTGAGGGTTAAGATTACTGTTAGAGTGATTGTTATGGTTAGGGTGATGTTTAGGGTAAGGGTGATGGTTAGGGTGAGGGTGAGGGTTAGGGTTAGGGTTAGTATTAGTGTGAGGGTGAGGGTGAGGGTTAGGATTAGAAATAGGGTGAGCATTAGTGTTGGGCTGAGGGTGAGTGTCAGGGTGAGGGTGAACGTTATGGTTAGGTTTAGGATTAGGTTAAGGGTTAAGGCTAGTGTGAGGGTCATGGTCAGTTTTAGGGTTAGGGTTAGGGTGAGGGTGAGTGTGAGTATTAGGATTAGGAATAGTGTTAGATTTAGGCTGAGGGTTAGGGTCAGGCTGAGGGTGAAGGTTAGGTTTAGTGTTAGGGTGAGGATAAGTGTTAGGGTGAGGGTTAGGGGGAGGGTTACTTTTAGGGTTAGGGTTAGGGTGAGGGTTAAGGTTTGGGTGATGTTTAGGGTGAAGTTTAGGGTGAGGCTGCGGGTTCAGGTGAGGGTTCGGGTTAGGCTGAGGGTGAGTTTTAGGATGTGGGTGAGGATTAGGTTTAGGATGAGGGTTAACGATAGGTTTAGGGTTAGTGTGAGGTTTAGGTTTAAGGGTAGGGTTAGGGTTAGGGTTAGGTTTAGAGTGAGGGTTAGGGAGAGGGGTAGGGGTAGGATTAGGGTGAGGTTTAGGGTGAGTGTGAGATTTGGGGTGAGGGTGAGGGTGAGGGTTAGGATTAGGGTTAGGGTTAGGGTTAGGGTGAGTTTGATGGTGAGGGTGAGCGTTAGGGTTAGGATTGGGTTAATGTGAGGGTAAGAGTGAGGGTTATGGTTAGGTTGAGGGTTAGTTTTAGGGTGAGGGTTAGGGTTAGTGTTAGGGTGAGTGTTAGGGTTAGGGTTTGGTTTAGGGTGAGATTTAGGGTGAGGTGTCGGGATAGGTTTAGGGTGAGGTTTAGGGTTAGTGTGAGGGCAAGGGTTAGGTTTAGGGTTAGGGTTAGTATGAGGATAAGGGTTAGGGTGAAGGTAAGGGTGAGAGTTAGGGTTAGCGTTAGGGTTAGGGTGAGGGTGAGGATTAGGTTTACGGTGATGTTTAGGGTGAGGTTGAGGGTTAATGTGAGGGTGAGTGTGAGTGTATGAATTAGGGTGAGCGTGTGGGTGAGGGTGAGGTTGAGCGTGAGGGTTAGGGTTAGGGTTAGGGTGAGGGTAAGTGTTAGTGTAAGGGTTAGTGTGATGGTGAGGGTCAGTTGAGGG
Organism: Dipodomys merriami; assembly: GCF_024711535.1. NCBI lineage: Eukaryota > Metazoa > Chordata > Mammalia > Rodentia > Heteromyidae > Dipodomys > Dipodomys merriami. Next base: position 3,382,352 of record NW_027202327.1, read on the forward strand.
TGAGGGTTAGAATGAGGGTGAGGTTTGGGATTAGGATTAGGTTTAGAGTGACTTTTAGGGTTAGGGTTAGGGTTAGATTTAGGTTTATTGTTAGGGTCACAGTTAGGGTTCGGGTGAGTGTGAGGGCAAGGGTTAGCATTAGGATTATGGTTAGTGTTAGGGTGAGGGTGGGGTTGAGTGTTAGGGTTATGATTAGGGTTAGGTTTAGGGTCAGGCTGAGAGGGAAGGGGAGGTAGAGGGTTAGGTTTAGGGTTAGGTTTAGGGTTAGGGTGAAGTTTAGAGTGAGGTTGAGGTTCAGGGTGAGTGTGAGGTTTAGGGTGAGGGTGAGGGTGAGGTTGAGCGTGAGGGTTAGATTTAGGATGAGGGTGAGAGTGAGGGTTAGAGTTAGGATGAGGGTGAGGGTGAGGGTGAGGGTTATGTTTTGGGTTAGGGTGAGGGTTAGGTTTAGGGTGAGGGTTAGGCTGTAGGTAAGGTTTAGGGTGAGGGTTAGGATGAGGGTGAGGTTTACGGTTAGGGTTAGGGTAAGGGTTAGGGTGAGGGTTAGGGTGAGGGTTAGGGTTAGGGTTAGCATGAGGGTTAGTGTGAGGGTGAGGGTTAGGGTAAGTGTTAGTGTTAACTTTAGGGATAGGGTGAGGATTAGGGTTAGGGTTAGGTTTATTGTGTGGGTTAGGCTGAGGGGTAGGTTTAGGGTTAGGTTGAGTGTTAGGTTTAGTGTGAGGGTTATGGTTAGGGTTAGGGTGAGGGTAAGGGTTAGAGTGAGGTTAAGGGTGAGGATGAGCTTTAGCTTTAGCATTAGGTTTATGGATAGGGTTAGGATGAGGGTTAGTGTTAGGGTGAGGGTGAAGGTGAGGGTGGGGGTGAGGGTTAGTGTTAGGGTTAGTGTGACGGTTACTGTTAGAGTGAGGGTTAGGGTTAGTGTAAGGGTTTGGGTTAGGGTTAGGTTGAGGGTCAGGGTGAGTGTTAGGTTTAGGTTGAGGGTTAGCGTTAGGGTGAGGGTTAGGGTTAGGTTTAGGGTGAGAATTAGGGTTAGGGTGATGTTTATTGTGAGGGTGAGTGTTCAGGTGAGGGTGAGCGTTAGGGTGAGGGTGAGGGTTAGGGTGTGGTTGAGGGTTAGGGTTAGGTTGAGGGATAGGGTGACGTTGAGTGTTATGGTGAGGGTTAGGGTTAGGTTGAGAGTTAGGGTAAGGGTGAACGTTAGGGTTAGGTTTAGGGTTAGGGTGAGGTGTCGGTATAGGGTTAGGGTTAGTGCGAGGGTTAGGTTTAGGTTAGGGTTAGTGTGAGGATAAGGTTTAGGCTGAGGTTTAGGGTGAGGTTAAGGTTTAGGTTTAGCGTTAGGGTTAGAGTAAGGGTTAGGGTGAGGGTTAGTGTTAGTGTGAGTGTTAGGGTTAGGGATATGGTTAGGGTTAGGTTTAGGCTGAGGGGGAGGGGGAGGGCGAGGTGGAGGGTAAGGGTTAGGTTAAGGGTTAGGGTGAGGGCTAGGGTGAGTGTGAGGGTTAGTGTGAGGGTGGAGGTGAGGTTTTCATTTACCTTAGGGTTAGGGTTATGGTGAAGTTTAGGTTGAGGTTGAGGGTTAAGCTGAGGTTAGGGTTAGGGTGAGGGTTAGTGTTAGGCTTACGGTGAGGGTTTGGGTTAGGGTGATGTTTAGGGTGAGGGTGAGCGTTCAATGAGGGTGAGGGTGAGGGTGATTGTGAGGGTGTGGGTGAGGGTTAGTGTTAGGGTTAGGTTTAGGGTGAGGGTACGTATGAGGGTTAGGATTAGGACTAGGGTTAGTGTTAGTGTTAGGCTGAGGGTATGGGTTAGGGTGAGGTTATGTGTGAGGGAGAGTGTTAGGGTTAGGGATAGGTTTAGCCTGAGGGCTAGGGGGAGGAGAGGGTTAGTGTGAGGGTTAGGGTGAGGGATTCTTTTAGGTAAGGGTTAGGGTTATGGTGAGAATTAGCGTGAGGTTGAGGGTTAGGTTGAGCGTTACGGTTAGGGTGAGGGTTAGGGTTAGGTTTAGGGTAAGGATTAGGGTTTGGGTGATGTTTAGGGTGAGGGTGAGTTTTAGGGTGAGGATGAGTGTTCGGGGAAGTGTGAGTGTTCCGGTGAAGGAGAGGGTTATGGTGTGGGTGAGGATTAGGTTTAGGTTTAGGGTTAGTGATAGGGTTAGGGTTAGTGGGAGGGTGAGGGTTAGGGATAGTGTTAGAATTAGGTTGAGGGTTAGGGTTAGGGTTAGTGTTAGGGTCAGGGTTAGGGTTAGGGTGCGGGTTATTGTCAGGGTGAGGGTGAGGGTTCGGGTTAGGGTAAGTTTGAGAGTGAGGGTTAGGTTTAGAATTAGGGTTAGGTTTAGGGTTAGGTTGAGTGTTACGGTGAGGGTGAGGGTGAGGGTGAGGGTTAGGGTTAGGGTGAGAATTAGGGTTAGGGTTAGGCTGAGGATTATGGTGAAGGTAAGAGTTAGGGTGATGTATAGTGTGAGGATGAGGATTAGGGTTAGCGTTAGGGTTAGGGTAAGGGTTAGGGTGAGGCTTAGGCTTACATTTAGTTTTACGGTGAGGTTGAGGTATAGGGTGAGGGTTAGCGCTTTGGTGAGGGTTAGGGATAGGGTTAGATTGAGGGTGAGGGTGAGTGTTAGGTTTAGAGTTAGGGTGAGGGTGAAGGTGAGGGTTAGGAATAGGGTAAGCATTAGGGTTAGGATGATGGTGAGGGTGACAGTAAGTGTGTGGGTTAGGGTTAGGGTGAGGGTTAGGTTTAGGGTAAGGGTTAGGGGGAGGCTTAGGGTGTGGGTAACTTTTAGGGTAAGGGTTAGGATGAGGGTAATGGTTACGGTTAGGGTGAGGGAAAGGGTTAGGTTGAGGGTTAGGGTGAGGTGCAGGGTTAGGCTTAGCATTAGGGTTAAGTGAGGGTGAGGTTTGGGGTTAGGGTTAAGATTAGGGATAGGGTGAGGATTAGGGTTAGGGTTAGGGTTAGGGTGAGGGTTAGGATGAGGGCGTAGGGTTAGGATTAAGGTGAGGGTTAGGTTTAGTGTGAGGTTTAGGGTTAGGGTTAGGGAGAGGGATAGGTTTAGTCTGAGGGTTAGGTTTAGGGTTAGGGTGAGGGTATGGTTTCGGGTGAGGGTTAGGCTGAGGGTGAGATTTAGGGTTAGCATTATGTTTAGGGTTAGGGTTAGGATGAGGGTTAGGGTTAGGGTGAGGTGAGGTAGAGGGTGAGGAAGAGTTTTAGGTATAGTGTGTGGGTTAGTGCTAGGGTGAGGGTTAGTTTTAGGGTGAGTGTTAGGGTTAGGGTAAGGCTTAGGGTGAGGTTTAGGGTTAGGGTTGGGTTAGGTTGAGTTTCAGGGTGAAGGTCAGGTTTAGGTTGAGTCTTAGGGTTAGGGTGAGGGTTAGGGTTAGTTTTAGGGTGAGAGTTAGGGTTTGGTTGATGTTTATTGTGAGGATGAGCGTTAGGGTAAGGGTTAGTTTTAGGGGTAGGGTGAGGGTTAGGGATAGGGTTAGAATTAGGTTGAGGGTTAGGGTTAGGGTTAGTGTTAGGGTGAGGGTTAGGGTTAGGGTCCGGGTTATTTTCAGGGTGAGGGTGAGGGTTAGGGTTAGGGTTAGAGTAAGTTTGAGGGTGAGGGTTAGGTTTAGGATTAGGGTTACGTTTAGGATTAGGTTGAGCGTTATGGTGAGGGTTCGGGTGAGGGTTAGTGTTAGGGCAAGAATTAGGGTTAGGGTTAGGGTTATGGTGAAGTTAAGGGTTAGGGTGATGTATAGTGTGAGGATGAGGATTAGGGTTAGTGTTAGGGTTAGGGTGCGGGTTAGGGTGAGGCTTAGGCTTTCATTTAGTTTTAGGGTGAGGTTGATGTATAGGGTGACGGTTAGCGCTATGGTGAGGGTTAGGGATAGGGTTAGGGTGAGGGTGAGGGTGAGTGTTAGGTTTAGAGTTCAGGTGAGGGTGAAGGTGAGGGTTAGGAATATGGTAAGTTTTAGGGTTAGGATGATGGTGAGGGTGACATTAAGGATGTGGGTTAGGGTTAAGGTGAGGGTTATGTTTAGGTTAGGGTTAGGGGGAGGTTTTGGGTGTGGGTAACTTTTAGGGTGAGGGTTAGGGTGATGGTAAGGGTTAGGGTTAGGGTGAGGGAAAGGGTTAGGGTGAGGGTTAGGGTGAGGTGGAGGGTTAGGGTTAGCATTAGGGTTAGGGTGAGGGTGAGGGTTGGGGTTAGGGTTAAGAATAGGGACAGAGTGGGGATTAGGGTTAGGGTTAGGTTTAGGGTGAGGGTTAGGATTAGGTGAGGGTTTGGTTTAGTGTGAGGTTTAGTGTTAGGGTTAGGGAGAGGGATAGGTTTAGTCTGAGGGTTAGGTTTAGGGTTAGGGTGAGGGTAAGGTTTCAGGTGAGGGTTAGGCTGAGGGTGAGATTTAGGGTTAGCTTTATGCTTAGGGTTAAGGTTAGGATGAGGGTTAGGGTTAGGGTGAGGGTGAGGTAGAGAGTGAGGAAGAGTTTTAGTTTTAGGTATAGTGTCAGTGTTAGTCGTAGGGTGAGGGTTAGTTTTAGGGTGAGTGTTAGGGTTAGGGTAAGGGTTAGGGTGAGGGTTAGGGGTAGGGTTGGGTTAGGGTGATTTTCAGGGTGAAGGTTAGGTTAGGTTGAGGCTTAGGGTTTGGGTGAGGGTTAGGGTTAGTGTTAGGGTGAAAGTTAGGGTTAGGGTTATATTTATTGTGAGGGTGAGGGTTAGGGTAAGGGTGAGTGTTCGGGTGAGGGTGAGGGGTCGTGTGAGAGTGAGGGATAGGGTGTGGTTGAGGCTTAGGGTTAGGGTGAAGGTTAGGGAGACGGTGAGGGTTTGGGTGAGGGTGAGGGTTATGTTTACGGTTGGGGTTAGGGTGAGGATTAGGGTTAGGGTTAGGGTTATGGTGACAGTGTGAGGTGTCGGGATAGGGTTAAGGTAAGGGTTAGGGTTAGTTTGAGGTTTAGGGTTAGGGTTATGTTTATTGTGAGGTTAAGGATTAGGGTGAGGGTTAGGGTGATGGTGAGAGTTAGGGTTAGTGTTAGTGTTAGGGTTAGGGACAGGGTGACCGTGATGTTTAGGGTTAGGGTGTTGTTTAATGTGAGGTTTAGTGTTAGTGTGAAGGTGAGGGTGAGGGTGAGGGATAGTGTGAGGGTGTGGGTGAGGGTGAGGTTGAGGATGAGAGTTACGGTTAGGGTTAGGGTGAGGGTGAGGGTGAAAGTGAAGGTGAGGGTTAGGGTTAGGTTGTGGGTTAGGGTTAGGGTTAGGGTTAGGATGATGTTTAGGCTGAGTGTTAAGGTTATGGTTAGTGTGAGGGTTAGGGTTAGTTTGCGGGTGAGGGTGAGGTTTAGGTTTAATTTTAGGGTTTGTTTTAGGGTTACGGTTAGAGTTAGAGTTAGGGTTATTGTTAGGGTTATGGTTAGTGTGAGGGTTAGGGTGAGGGTTTCGTTTAGGTAAGGGTTAGGTATAGGGTGAGAATTAGGGAGAGGGTGAGGTTTAAGCTGAGGTTAGGGTTAGGGTGAGGGTTATGATTAAGGTTAGGGTGAAGATTAGGGTTAGGGTGATGTTTAGGGTGAGGGTGAGGGTTTGGGTGAGGGTGTGGGTGAGGTTTAGGGTTAGTGTTAGGTTTAGCTTGAATATGTGGGTAAGGGTTAGGATTAGCAATAGGCTTAGGGTTAGGGTTAATCTGAGCTTGAGGGTCAGGGTGAGGGTGAAGTGTAGGGTTAGGGTTAGGGTTAATTTGAGAGTTACAGAGAGGGGTAGGGTTAGTGTTAGTGTGAGGTTTAGGGTGAGTGTGAGGATTAGGGTGAGGGTGAGATTGAGGGTTAGTGTTAGGGTTAGGGTTAGAGTTAGGGTGAGTTTGAAGGTGAGGGTTAGGTTTAGGATTAGGGTTAAGGTTAGGGTTAGGGTGAGTGTTAGGGTGAGGGTGAGGTTCCGGTGAATGTTAGGGTGTGCATGAGGGTTAGGTTTATGGTGAGGATTAGGGTTAGGATTAGGGTTAGGGTTCTGGTGAGCTTAAGGATTAATGTGAGGTTTAGTGTGATGATGAGGGTTAGGGTTAGTGTTAGGGATAGGGTGAGGGTTATGGTGAGTACTATGGTTAGGGTTAGGATGAGGGTTAGGGTTAGTGTGAGGGTTAGGGTGAGGGTGAGGTTGAAGGTGAGGGTTAGGGTGAGGGTGAGTGTGAGGTTGAGGGTTAGCGTTAGGGTTAGTGTCAGGGTTAGGGTGAGGTTGGGGGTTAGGTTTAGGTTTAGGGTTAGGGTTTGGGTTAGGCTGAGGCTGAGGGTGAGGGTGAGGTTGATGGTTAGGATTATTCTGAGGTTGAGGGTGAGAGTCAGGGTTAAAGTTAGGGTGAGGGTTAAGGTGAGGGCTAGGTTGAGGTTGAGGGTTAGGGTTAGGTTTAGGTTTAGGATAAGGGTTAGGCTTAGGGTTAGGGTTAGGGTTAGTGTGAGGGTTAGGTTTAGGGTTAGGGTAAGTGTTAAGGTGAGGGTAAAGTTTAGGGTGAATATTAGGGTGACGGTGCAGTTTAGGGTTAGGTTGAAGGTTAGGTTTATGGTTAGGGTTAGGGTGAGTGTTAGCGTGTGGGTAAGTGTTAGGGTGAGGGTTACGTTGAGGCTGAGGGTTAGGGTTCAGGTGAGGGTAAGGATAAGGGTGAGGGTTAGGGTGAGGGTGAGGGTTTTGGTTAAGGTTAAGGATAGGATAAGGATTTGGGTTAGGGTTAGGTTTAGGGTGAGGGTTAGGCTGAGGGGTAGGGTTAGGGAAAAGATGAGGCTTAGGTTTAGTTTGAGGGTTAGTGTTAGGGTTATGGTTAGGGTTAGTGTGAGGATAAGGGTTATTGTGAGGGTTAGGGTGAGGATGAGGTGTAGGGTTAGCGTTAGTGATAGGGTGACGTTATGGTGAGGGTGAGGGTTAGGTTTACGGTTAGGATTAGGTTGAGGGTTAGGATTAGGGTTAGGGTTAGGTTGAGAGTTAGGTTGAGGTGTCAGGATAGGTTTAGGGTTAGGGGTAAGGTTAGTTTGAGGGTTAGGGTTAGGGTTAGGGTTAGTGTGAGGATAAAGGTTATGGTGAGGGTTAGGGTGAGGGTGAGGGTTAGGGTTAGCATTAGGGTTAGCATGAGGGTTAAGGTTAAGGTGAGGGTTAGGGTTAGGGTGATGTTTAGGGTGAGGTTGAGGGTTAGTGTGAGGGTGAGGGTGAGGGTTAGGGTGAGAGTGCGGGTGAGGGTGAGGCTGAGGATGAGGGTTAGGTTTAGGGTTTGGGTCAGGGTGAGGATTAGTGTTAGGATTAGAGTTAGGGTTACAGTTAGGCTGAGGGTGAGGTTGAAAGTGAGGTTGAGGGTTAGGGTTAGGGTGATGCTTAGGGTTAGTGGGAGGGTTAGTTGATGTTGAGGCTCACAGTGGGAGTGAGGGTTAGAATGAGGGTGAGGGTGAGGGTTAGGGTTAGGATTAGGTTTAGGGTGAGTTTTAGGGTTGGGGTTAGGGTTAGAGTTATGGTTATTGTTAGGGAGGGTTAGGGTGAGGTTGAGGATGAGGGTTTCCCTTAGGTAAGGGTTAGGTTTAGGGTGAGGATTAGGGTGAAGGTGTGGGTTAAGCTGAGGTTAGGTTTAGGGTGAGGGTTAGGGTTAGGGTGAGGTCTAGGATTAGGGTGATGTTTAGGGTGAGGGTGAGGGTTAGGGTGAGGGTGAGGTTTAAGGTTAGCATTAGGTTTACCATTAGGCTTAGGATGAGGGTTAGGGTTAGGGTAAGTGTGAGGGTGAGGGTGAGGGTTATGGTGAGGGTTAGTGTTAGGGTTAGTGTGACGGTTACTGTTATTGTAAGGGTTAGGTTTAGGGTGAGGGTTAGGGTTAGGGTAAGGGTTTCGTTTAGGGTTAGGGTGAGGGTGAAGGTCAGGATAAGGGTTAGGATTAGTTTGAGGTTTAGGATTAGGGTGATGGTTAAGGATAGGGTTAGGTTGAGTGTAACTGTTAGGATTAGGGTTAGGGTGAGGGTGAGGGTGATGGTTAGGTTTAGGGTGAGGGTTAGGGTTAGCTTTAGGGTTAGGGTGAGTGTGAGGGTTAGAGTCAGTTTTGGGGTTAGGATAAGGGTTAGGCTGACGATTAGCGTTAAGGTTAGTGTGAGTGTTAGGTTTAGGGTTAAGGTTTTGGTTAGATTGAAGGTAAAGTTTAGGTTGAGATTTAGGGTGAGTTTGATCGTTAGGGTTAGGGTGAGTGTTAGGGTCAGGGTTAGGTTTAGGGTTATGTTTAGGGTTAGGTTGAGAGTTCGGGTGAGGGTTAGGTTTAGGGTAAGGGTTAGGATGAAGTTTAGGATGTGGGTAACTTTTAGGGTGAGGGTTAGGGTGAGGGTGAGGTTTAGTGTTAGGTTGAGGGAAAGGGTTAGGGTGAGGGTTAGGATGAGGTGGAGGGTTATGATTAGCATTAGGTTTAGGGTAAGGGTGAGGTTGAAAGTGAAGCTGAGGGTTAGGGTGAGTGTTAGTGTTAGGTTAGGGTTAGGATGAGGTTTAGACTGAGTGTTAAGGTTAGGATTAGTGTGAGGGTTAGTTTGAGGGTGTGGGTGAGGGTGAGGTTTAGGGTTAGGTTTAGGGTGAGTTTTAGGGTTAGGTTTAGGGTTAGAGTTAGGGTTAGTGTTAGGGTGAGCGTGAGGATGAGGGTTTCGTTTAGGTAAGGGTTAAGGTTAGGGTGAGGATTAGGGTGAGGGTGAGGGTTAAGCTGAGGTTAGGTTTAGGGTGAGGGTTAGGGTTAGGTTTAGTTTTAGTTTGCATGTGAGGGTAAGTGTTAGGAATAGGAATAGGGTTTGGTTCGGGTTAGGCTGAGGTTGAGGGTCAGGGTGAGGGTGAAGGTTAGGGTTAGGGTTAGTGTTAGGTTGAGAGTTATGGAGAAGGGTAGGGTTAGGGTTAGGGTGAGGTTTAGGGTGAGTGTGAGGCTTAAGGTGAGGGTGAGAGTGAGGGTTAGGGTTAGGGTTAGGGTTAGAGTTAGGGTGAGTTTGAAGTTGGGGGTTATGTTTAGGATTAGGCTTAAGGTTAAGGTTAGTGTGAGTGTTAGTGTGATGGTGAGGGTTCGGGTGAGAGTGAGGGTTAGGGTGTGCATGAGGTTTAGGGTTTCGGTGAGGATTAGGGTTAGGATTAGGGTGAGGGTTCTGGTGAATTTAAGGATTAGGGTGAGGTTTAGTGTGAGGGTGAGGGTGAGGGTTAGTGTTAGGGATAGGGTGAGAGTTACGGTGAGTGTTAGGGTTAGGGTTAGGGTTAGGGTGATGGTGAGGTATAGGGTGAGGCTTAGGGTTAGGGTGAGGTTTAGGGTTACGGTTAGGGTTAGTGTGAGTGTGATGGTGAGTGTTAAAGTTAGGTTGAGGGTTAGAGTTTGGGTGAGGTTGAGGGTGAGTGTTAGGATTAGTGTTAGGATTAGTGTTAGGCTGAGGGTGATGTGGAGGGTGAGGGTAAGGGTTAGGGTTAGGATGAGGTTTAGTGTTAGGGTTAGGGTTAGGGTTAGGTTTAGGGTGAGGTTTAGGGTTAGGTTTAGAGTTAGGCTGAGGGTTAGGGTGAGGGTTAGTGTTAGGGTTAGGTTAAGCGTTAGGGTAAGTGCTATGGTGAGGGTAAATTTTAGGGTGAATTTTAGGGTTACGGTGAAGTTTAGGGTTAGGTTGAGGGTTAGGTTGAAGGTTAGGTTTATGGTTAGTGATAGGGTGAGTGTTAGGGTGTGGGTAAGTGTTAGGGTGAGGGTTAGGTTGAGGGTGAGGTTTAGGGTGAGGGCAAAGTTTAGGGTGAGGATTTGTGTTAAGGTTAAGGATTGGATGAGGATTTGGGTTAGGCTTAGGTTTAGGGTGAGGGTTAGGCTGAGGGGTAGGGTTAGGGTTAGGTTGAGGCTTAGGTTTAGTGTGAGGGTTAGGGTTATGGTTAGGGTGACACTAAGGGTTACAGTGAGGGTTAGGGTGATTGTGAGTTTTAGGGTTAGCATTAGGTTTAGGGTTAGGCTTAGGATGAGTGCTAGGGTTACGTTTAGGTTTAGGATTAGGATGAGGGTGAGTTTTCGGGTTAGGGTTAGGTTGAGGCTTAGTGTTAGGTGTGGGCTAGGGTGAGGGTCAGGGTTAGGGTGAGAGTGAGGGTGAGGGTGAGGTTTTTAGTTATGTAAGGTTTAGGTTTAGGGTTAGGTTGAGGATTAATGTGAGGTTGTGGGTTAGGGTTAGTGTTAGGGTTAGGGTGAGGGTGAGGTTGAGGGTGAGGGTGAGTGTTAGAATGAGGGTTAGGTTTAGGTTTAGGGTGAGGGTGAGGGTGAGGGTGAGGGTTAGGGTTAGGGTTAGGATGAAGCTTAGGGTTAGGGTGACGGTTAAATTTAGGGTGAGGGTTAGGGTTAGGGTGACGGTGAGGGTAAGGGTTAGGGTGAGGGCTAGGGTTAGGGTTAGGGTTAGGGTTAAGTTGAGGGTGAGGGTCAGAGTTAGCATTAGGGTTCGGCTTAGGGTTCAGTGAGTGAAAGTATAGGTTGAGGGTTAGGGTGAGGGTTAGGATTAGGGTTATTTTTCGGGTGAGGGTTAGTGTGAGGGTTAGTTTTTGTGTTAGGGTTAAGGTTAGGTTGTGAGTTAGGCTGAGGGTAACTTTTCGGGTTAGGGTTTTGGGGAGGGTGAGGGATATGGTTAAGGTGAGGGAAAGGTTAGGGCGAGGTTTAGGGTAGGGTTGAGGGTTACTTTTAGCAATAGGTTCATGGTGAGGTTGAGGATTAGGGTGAGGTTGAGGGTGTAGGGTTAGCATTAGGATTAGTGTTAGGGTTAGGGTGAGGGTTAGGTTTAGGGTTAGGTTTAGGGTTAGGTTTAGAGTTAGGGTGAGTTTGAGAGTGAGGTTTAGGGTTTGTATTAGGGTTAGGATTAGGGTTAGGCTGAGGGTGAGGTTGAGGGTGAGGGTGAGGGTTAGTGTTAGGTGAGGGTTAGGGTTTGTGATAGGACTAAGGTCAGGATGAGGATTAGGGTTAGGGGGTTAGGGTTAGGTTTAGATGAGGGTTAGGCTGAGGGGTAGGGTTACTGTTTGTTTGAGGATAAGGGTTAGGGTGAGTGTTAGGGTGAGTGTTAGGTTTAGATTTAGGCTTAGGTTTCCGATGAGGTTTAGGGTGAGATTTAGTGTTAGTGTTAAGGTTAGGTTCAGCGTGAGGGTTAGGCTGAGTCTAAGGGTTAGGGTGAGGGTTAGGGTGAGGTTGAGGGATAGGGTTAAAGTGAATGTAAGGGTTAGGGCGAAGTTTAGGGTGAGGTTGACTGTTAATGTTAGCATTAGGGTTAAGGTGAGGGTGATGGTTAGGGTGAGGGTTAGGTTTAGGGTTAGGGATAGGGTGAGGATTAGTGTTAGGGTTAGGTTTAGGTTGAGGATTAGGCTGAGCGCTATGGTTAGGGTTAGGGTTAGGGTGAGGGTTAGGGTGAGGGTTATGGTTATGGTTAGGGTTAGGGTGAGGTTGAGGCTGAGGGTAAAGTTTAGGGTGAGGTTTAGGGTGAGTTTGAGGTTTAGGGTTAGCATTAGGATTAGTGTTAGGGTTAGGGTGAGGGTTAGTTTTAGGGTTAGGTTTAGAGATAGGGTGAGTTTGAGGGTGAGGTTTAGGGTTTGGATTAGGGTTAGGTTTAGGGTTATGCTGAGGCTGAGGTTGAGGGTGAGGGTGAGGGTTAGTGTTAGGTGAGGGTTAGGGTTTGTGTTAGGTCTAAGGTCAGGATGAGGATTAGGGTTAGGGGGCTAGGGTTAGGTTTAGGATGAGGTTTAGGCTGAGGGTTAGGGTTACTGTTTGTTTGAGGGTAAGGGTTAGGGTGAGTGTTAGGGTGAGGGTTAGGTTTAGGTTTAGGCTTAGGTTTGGGATGAGGGTTAGGGTGAGGTTTAGTGTTAGTGTTAGGGTTAGGTTTAGCGTGAGGGTTAGGGTGAGTGTAAGGGTTAGGGTGAAGGTTAGGATGAGGGTGAGGGATAGGGTAAAGTGAATGTAAGGGTTAGGGCGAAGTTTAGGGTGAGGTTGGGTGTTAATGTTAGCATTAGTGTTAAGATGAGGGTGAAGGTAAGAGTGAGGGTTAGGGTTAGGTTTAGGGATAGGGTGAGGATTAGGGTTAGGGTTAGGTTTAGGTTGAGGATTAGACTGAGCAGTATGGTTAGGGTTAGGGTTAAGGTGAGGGTTAGGGTGTGGGTTATGGTTAGGGTTAGGGTTAGGGTGAGGATCAGGGTGAGGGTAAAGTTTAGGGTAAGGTTTAGGGTGAGTTTGAGGTTTTGGGTTAGCATTAGGGTTAGAGGTAGGTTTAGGTGAGGGTTGGGTTTAGGGTTAGGGTTACAGTGATAGTTAGGTTTAGGGTTAGGGTGAGGGGTAGGGTGAGGAGTTAGGGTGAGAGTTAGGGTTAATGTGAGGGTTAGTGTTAGTGTTAGATTTAGTGGGAGGATAAGGGTTAGTGTGTGGGTTAGGCTGAGAGTAAGGGTTAGGGTTAGCGTTAGGGTTAGGGTGAGGTTTAGGGTGAAGGTTAGAATTCGGGTGAGGTTTAGGGTATGGTTAGGGTTCGGGTGAGGGTTCGGGTGAGGGTGAGATTTAGGTTTATGTTTAGGGTTAGGTTGAGGGTTAAGGTGATGGTGAGGGTTAGGGTGAGGGTGAGGGTAAGGATTAAGCTGAGTATTAGGGTTAGGGTTAGGGTTAGGTTTATGGTGAGAGTAAGGGTTAGGAATGAGGTTTAGGGTGAGGGTGAGGTTTAGGGGTAGCGTTAGAGTTAGGGTGAGGGTTAGGGTGAGGGTTAAGGTTCGGGTTAGGCTTAGGGTGAGGGTGAGGGTTAGAGTTAGGGTTAGGGATAGGGTTAGGTTGAGTGTTAGCGTGAGCGTTAGGGTGAGGGTTAGGTTTAGGTGTAGGGTTAGGGTGAGGGTTAGGTTGAGGTTTCGTGTTAGTGTTTGGGTTAGGGTTAGGGTGAGTTTTAGGCTGAGGGTAAGGGTTAGAGTGAGGGTTAGGGTGAGGGTGAGGGTTAGGGATAGCATTAGGGTTAGGGTTAGGGTTTCGTTGAATGTTAGCGATAGGGTTAGGGTGATGGTGAGTGTTAGTGTGAGTTTTAGGGTTAATGTTAGGGTGAGGGTGAGGGTTAGGGTTAGGTTTAGGGTGAGGGTGAGGGTTAGGGTTAGGGTGTGGTTTAGGTTTAAGTTGATGATGAGGTTAAGGGTTAGGGTGAGGGTTAGGGTTAGGGTGAGGATTAGGTTTAGGGAGAGGGTGAGTGTTAGGTTTAGGATTGGGCTTAGGTGTAGGGTTAGGCTTAGGGTTAGGGTGAGATTGAGGGTCATATTTAGGTTTAGGGTGAGGGTTAGGGTTATGTTTAGGTTTAGGGTGAGGGTGAGATTGAGGGTTAGGGTGAGGGTGATGGTGAGGGTGAGGGTGAGGGTTAGGTTTAGGATGAGTGTTACAGTTATGGTTAGTGTTAGGTTGAGGGTGAGTGTGAGGGTTAGGGTGAGGGTGATGGTGAGGTTTATGTTGAGGGTAAAGATTACGGTTTGGGTGAGGGTTAGTTTTAGGGTTAGTGTTAGGATGTGGGTTAGGCTGAGGGTTAGGGTTAGGGTGAGGGTGAGCGTTAGGTTTAGTGTTGGGGTTACAGTTAGTGTGAGGGTTAGGTTTAGGTTTAGGATTAGGCTGAGGGTTAGGGTCTGGGTTCAAATGAGGGTAACGGTTAGGTGAGGGTTAGGGTGAGGGTGAGGGTTAGGTTTAGTGTGAGGGTAAGGGTTAGGGTGAGGGTTAGGGTGAAGGTGAGGATAAGGTTAAGGTGAGGGTAAGGGTAAGGGCAAGGTTTAGGGTGAGGTTGAGGGTTATTGTTAGCATTAGGGTTACTGTGAGAGTGAGGTTTGGGTGAGGGTTAGAGTTAGGGTTAGGAATAGGGTGAGGATTAGTGTTGTGGTTAGGTGTAGTGTGAGGGTTAGGCTGAGGGATAGGGTTAGGGTTAGTGTTAGGGTGAGGGTTAGGTTGAGGGTTAGGGTTAGGTTTAGGGAAAGGGTTAGCTTAGGGTGAGGGTTTGGGTTAGGGTTAGGGTTTGGGTGAGGGTGAGGTCTAGTGTTAGCATTAGGGTAAGGGTTAGGGTTAGGGTTAGGGTGAGGGTTAGTGTGAGGATTACAGTTAGGGTTAGGATTAAGTTTAGGGTTAGGGTTAGACTGAGGGTGAGGGTGAGGTTGAGGGTGACTGTTAGGGTTAGGGTTAGTTTTAGGGTGAGGGCTAGGGTGAGGGTGAGGGTTAGGATGAGGGTTAGGGTCAGGGTGAGTTTTAGCATTCGGTTTAGGGTGAGTTTTAGTGTTAGGGTGAGGTTTAGGGTAGGGTTAGGTTTCGGGTGGGGGTTCGGGTGAAGGTGAGTTTTAGGGAGTGGGTGATGGTTAAGGTTAGGCTGAGGATTAAGGTGATGGTGAGGGTCAGGGTGAGGGTGAGGGTTAGGATTACGGTGAAAATTAGGGATAGGGTTAGGGTTAGGCTTATGTTGAGGGTAAGGGTTAGGATGAGGTTTAGGCTAAGGGTGAGTTTTAGCGATATTGTTAGAGTTAAGGTGAGGGTTTGGGTGAGGGTTAGGGTTCAGGTTTGGCTTAGGGTTAGGGTGAGGGTAAGAGTTAGTGTTAGGGTTAGAGTTAGGTTGAGGATAAGGTTTAGTGTGAGGGTTAGGGTGAGGGTGAGGTTTAGGCTTAGGTTCAGGGTTAGGGTGAGCATTAGGGTGAGGTTTAGGTTTAGGTTTAGTGTTAGGGTGAGGGTTGGGGTGAGGTTTAGTGCTATTGTTAGTGTTAGCGTTAGGGTGATGGTTAGGGTGAGGGTAAGAGTTAGAGTGAGGGTTAGGGTGAGGGTGAGTGTTAGGGATAGCATTAGTGTTAGGGTTTGGTTTAGGGTGAGTGTTAGGGTTAAGATTAGGGTGAGGTTGAGGTTGAGGGTTAGGGTTAGCATTAGGTTAGGGTTAGGGTGAAGGTGAGGGTTAGGATTAGGGTTAGGTTTAGGGTGAGAGTGAGGGTGAGGGTTAGGGTTAGGGTTAGGGTGAGGGTGAGGGTTAGGGTGACGGTGAAGGTAAGGGTTAGGTTTAGGGCTAGGGTTAGGGTTAGGGTTAGGGTGAGTTTTAGGATTAGGGTGAGGGTTAGTGTTAGGTTTAGGATTAGGCTTAGTTGTAGGGTTAGGCTAATGGTGAAGGTGAGGGTGAGGGTCAGAGTTAGCATTAGGATTAGGGTATGGGTGACGTGAGTGTTAGGATTAGGGTTAGAGTTAGGGTGAGAGTGAGGGTGAGGGTAAGAGTTAGGGTTAGGTTTAGGTTTCGGATGAGTGTTAGGGTGAGGGTTAGGTTTACACTTAGTTTTCGGGTGAGCGTTAGTGTTAGGGTTAGGTTTAAGGTTAGGTTGTGGGTTAGGCTGAGGGTAACTTTTAGGGTGAGGGTTTTGGTGAGGGTGAGGGATATGGTTAAGGTGAGGGAAGGGTTAGGGCGAGGTTTAGGGTATGGTTGAGGGTTAATATTAGCATTAGGTTTACGGTGAGGGTGAGGGTTAGGGTGAGGTTGAGGGTAAGGGTTAGTGTGAGGACTAGGTTTAGGGTGATGGTTAGGGTGAGGGTTCGTGTTAGGCTGATTGTTAGGGTTATGGTGAGGTTTTGGGTTAGGATATGTGTGAGGATTAGGGTTAGGGTTAGGGTTATGGTGAGGGTAAGGGTTAGGGTGAGGTTTATGGTGAGGGTGAGGGTTAGGGTTAGCATTAGGGTTAGAGTGATGGTTAGGGTGAGGGTTAGGGTTAGGTTGAGGGTGAGGTTTAGGGTTAGGTTTAGGGTGCGGATTAGGGTTAGGGTGAGGGTTAGGGATAGGTTTACGTTTAGGGTGAGGTTCAGGGTTAGGGTTAGGGTTAGAGTTAGGGTGAGGTTGAGGGTGAGGGTTAGGTTTAGGATTAGGCTTAGGGTTAGTGTTCGGCTGAGAGTGAGGGTGCGGGTGAGGTTGAGGGTTAGGGTTACGGTGAGGGTTAGGACTAAGTTTAGGTTGAGGGTTTGGGTTTGTGTTAGGGTGAGGTTTAGGGTGAGGGTTAGGGTTAGGGTTAGTGTGAGGCTTAGGTTTAGTGTGAGGGTTAGTGTTAGGATTAGGGTTTAGGTTAGGGTGAGGGTAAGGGTTATGGTGAAGGTTAGTGTTAGTGGTAGTGTTAGGGTTAGGTTTAGGGTTAGAGTTAGGGTGAGGTTGAGGATGAGGTTAGGGTTAGGGTATGGTTTAGGGTGAGGGCTAGGGTGAGGTTGAGGGTAAGGGGGTGGGTTAGGGTGAGGGTGAGGGTTTCAGTTAGGATAAGCGTAGGGTTAGGGTTAGGGTGAGGGTGAGGTTTAAGGTGAGGGTTAGGGTGAGGGTTAGTGTGAGGCTGAGGGCTTCAGGTAGGAAAGGCTTAGGGTTAGGGTTAGGGTGAGGATTAGGTTAAGGGTGAGGTTAAAGGTGAGGGTTAGGGTTAGGCTTAGGGTGAGGGTGAGGATTATGGTTAGGAATAGGGTTAGGATGAGAATTAGGCTGAGGGTTATGGTTATGGTTCAGGTGATGGTAAGGGTTAGGGTGAGGGTTAGGGTGAGGGTGAGGGTTAGGGTTAGGCTTAGGGTTAGGTTTAGGGTTAGTGTTAGGGTTAGGATTATGGTGAGGATTAGGGTTAGGGTTAGGTTTAGGGTGTGGGTTAGGCTGAGGGGATGGGTTAAGGTTAGTGTTAGGGTTAGGGTTAGGGTGAGAATTAGGGTAAGGGTGAGGGTGATGGTTAGGTTGAGGTTGAGGGTGAGGGAGGGTTATGGTGTCGGTTAGGGTGCGGTTGAGGTTGAGGGTTACCATTAGGGTTAGAGTTAGGGTTAGGGCGAGGGTTAGGGTTAGGGCTACTGGGAGGGTGATGGTGAGGGCTAGTGTGAGCATTAGGGTTACGGTTAGGGTTCGAGTTAGGGTTAGTGTGAGGGTGAGATTTAGGGTTAGGTTTAGGATTAGGGTTAGGGTTAGGTTTAGGCTGAGGTTGAGGGTGAGAGTGAGGGTGAGGGTTGGTGTTTGGGTTAGTTTTAGGGTGAGGGCTAGGGGGAGTGTGAGGTTTAGTGTGATTATTAATGTGAGGGTGAGGTTTTCAGTTAGGAAAAGCTTAGGTTTAGATTTGGGGTGAGGTTTGGGGTGAGGGTGAGGTTTAAGGTGAGGGTTACGTTTAAGGTGAGGATTAGGGTTAGGGGTAGTATTAGGGTTAGGGTTAGGGTTAGGGAGAGGGTTAGGTTTAGGGTTAGGATTAGGTTGAGGGTTAGGTTTAAGGTTAGGGTGAGGGGTTGGGTGAGGGGGTAGGGTGAGGATTTGGGTTAATGTGAGTGTTAGGGTTAGGGTTAGAATTAGTGTGAGGATAAGTTTTAGGTTTTGGGTTAGGCTGAGAATGAGGGTTAGGTTTAGGGTTAGGGTGAGATTTAGGGTGAAGTTTAAGATGAGGGTTAGGGTTAGTATGAGGGTGAGGATTAGAGTTAGGTTTAGGGTGAGGGTTAGAGTTACGGTGAGTTTTACGGTAGGGTTACGGTGAGGATGAGGGTGAGGTTGAGGGTGAGTTTTAGGGTGTGGGTGATGGTTAGGATTAGGGTGAGGGTTAAGGTGATGTTGAGGCTTAGGTTGAGGGTGATGGTAAGGATTATGATGAGTATTAGAGTTATGGTTAGGGTTAGAGTTACGGTGAGTGTAAGGGTTAGGGTGACGTTTAGTGTGAGGGTGAGGTTTAGGGGTAGGGTTAGAGTTAGGGTGAGGGTTATTTTGAGGGTTAGGGTGAGGGTTAGGCTTAGGGTGAGGGTGAGGGTTAGAGTTAGGGTTAGGTATAGGGTGAGGGTGAGGGTAAGATTTAGGGTGACGGTTAGGATGAGGGTGAGGGTTAGGGTTAGGTTGAAGGTTAGGGTGAGCGTAAGGATGAGGGTTAGGTTTAGGTTTACGGTTAGGGTGAGGGTTCGCTGAGGTTTAGTGTTAGTGTTAGGGTTAGGGTTAGGGTGAGTGTTAGGTTGAGGGTAAGGTTCAGAGTGAGGGTTAAGTTGAAGTTGAGGGTTAGGGATAGCATTAAGGTTAGTGTTAGGGTTTGGGTGAGGGTTAGGGTTAGGTTTACGGTGATTGTGAGTGTTAGGTTTAGCTTTAGGGTGAGGGTGAGGGTTAGGGTTAGGGTGAGGGTGAAGTTTAGGGTGAGGGTTAGGGTTAGGGTGACGGTAAGGTTAAAGGTTACGGTGAGGGCTAGGGTTACAGTTAGTGTTAGGGTGAGCTTTAGGTTTAGGGTGAGGGTGAGGGTTAGGTTTAGGGTTAGTCTTAGGTGAAGGGTTAGGATTAGGGTGAGGGTGGGGGTAAGGGTCATAGTTAGGTTTAGGGTGAGGGTTAGGGTTATGGTTAGGATTAGGGTGAGGGTGAGAGTGAAGGTTAGTGTGAGGGTGATGTTTAGGGTGAGGGTGAGGGTTAGGTTTAAGGTAAGGTTTAGAGTTAGGGTTAGTTTTAGTGTGAGGGTGATTGTGAGGGTTAGGGTGAGGGTGATGGTGAGGTTGATGGTGAGGGTGAGGGTTAGGGTTTGTGTGAGGGTTAGTTTTAGGGTTAGGGTTAGGATGAGGGTTAGGCTGAGGCTTAGGGTTAAGGTTAGGGTGAGGGTAAGGGTTAGAGTAAGGTTTAGTGTTAGGGTGAGGGTTAGGGTTAGTGTTGGGTTTACAGTTAGGGTGAGTGTTAGGGTTAGGATTAGGATTAGGCTGAGGGTTCGGGTCTGGGTTCGAGTGAGGATAAGGGTTAGGTTGAGGGTTAGGGTGAGGGTGAGGGTTAGCATTAGGCTTAGGGTTAGGGTCAGGTTTAGGGTGAGGGTAAGTGTTAGGGTTAGGGTTTTGGTGAGGGTGAGGTTCGGGTTAAGGTGAGGGTAAGGGTAAAGGCGAGGTTTAGGTTGAGGTTGAGGGTTATTGTTAGCATTAGGGTTACGGTGAGGGTGAGGGTTAGGATGAGGATTAGGTTTAGGGTTAGGGATAGGATAAGGATTAGGGTTGTAGTTAGATGTAGGGTAAGGGTTAGGCTGAGGGGTAGGGGTTAGGGTTAGGGTTAAGGTGAGGGTTTGGTTGAGGGTTAGGTTTAGTGTTAGGGTTAGGTTAGGGTGAGGGTTTGGGTTTGGGTTAGGGTTTGGGTGAGGGTGAGAGCTAGTGTTAGCATTAGGGTAATGTTTAGTGTTAGGTTTAGGGTGAGGTTGAGGGTGAGGATTATGGTTAATGTTAGGATTATGGTTAGGGTTAGGGTTAGACTGAGAGTGAGGGTGAGGTTGAGGGTGATGGTTAGGGTTAGGGTTAGTTTTAGGGTGAGGGCTAGGGTGAGGGTGTTGGTTAGCGTGAAGGTTTAGGTTAGAAAAGGCTTAAGTTTAGGGTTAGGGTAAGGTAAGGGTGAGGGTGATGTTTAAGGTGAGGGTTATGGTTATGGTTAAGGTGAGGATAAGTGTTAGGGTTAGTATGAGGGTGAGGGTTATCGTTAGGTTTAGGGTGAGAGTTAGGGTTATGGTGAGGTTTAGGGTAGGGATAGAGTTCGTGTGAGGGTTCGTGTGAGGGTGAGTTTTAGGGAGTGGGTGTGGTTAGGGATAGCTTGAGGGTTAAGGTGACAGTGACGGTTAAGTTGAGGGTGAGGGTTAGGATTATGGTGAGGATTAGGGTTAGGGATAGGTTTAGGTTTTTGTTGAGGGTAAGGGTTAGTATGAGGTTTAGGGTGAGGGTGAGTTTTAGGGATATTGTTAGAGTTAGGGTGAGGGTTTTGGTGAGGTTTAGGGTTCGGGAATCGCTTAGGGTGAGGCTGAGGATAAGAGTTAGGGTTAGGGTTAGGGTTAGGGTGAGAGTAAGGTTCAGTGAGAGGGTTAGGGTGAGCGTTAGGGAGAGGTTTAGGTTTAGGGTTAGGGTTAGGGTGAGGATTAGGGTGAGGTTAGTGTTAGGGTTACGGTTAACGTTAGGGAGAGTGTTAGGGTGAGGGTAAGGATTGGAGTGAGAGTTAAGGTGAAGGTTAGGTTTAGACAGTTAGGGTTAGTGTTAGGTTGAGGGTGAGTGTGATGGTTAGGGTGAAGGTGATGGTGAGGTTGATGTTGAGTGTGAGTGTTACGGTTTGGGTGAAGGTTAGCTTTAGGGTTAGGGTTAGGATGAGTGTTAGATTGAGGGTTAGGGTTAGGGTTACAGTGAGGGTAAGGTTTAGGGTGAGGGTGAGGGATAGGGTAAGGGTAAGAATCAGGTTGGGGTGTTGGTTAGGATTAGGATTAGGATTAGGGATAGGGAGAGGTTTAGGGATAGGGTTAGGGTTAGGGTGAGGGTTTTTATTAGAGTTAGGTTTAGAGTTAGGGTGAGGGTGAGGGTAATGTTTAGGGATTGGATTAGGGTTAGGGTAAGGCTTAGGCTGTGGCTGAGGTTGAGGGTGAGGGTTAGGGTGAGGGTGAGCTTTAGGGTTAGTGTTAGGGTTACAGTTAGGGTGAGGGTTAGGGTTAGGTTTAGGATTAGGCTGAGGGTTAGTCTGAGGGTTACGGTATGGGTTTGAATGAGGATAAGGGTTAGGGTGAGGGTGAGGGTGAGGGTGAGGGTAGGGTTAAGGTGAGGGTAGGGGTAAGGGCGAGGTTTAGGTTGAGGTTGAGGGTTATTGTTAGCATTAGGGTTACTGTGAGGGTGAGCTTAGGGTGAGGTTTAGAGTTAGGGTTAGGAATAGGGTGAGGATTAGTGTTGGGTTTAGGTGTAGGGTGAGGTTTAGGCTGAGGGATAGGGTTAGGGTTAGTGTTAGGATGAGGTTTAAGTTGAGGGTTAGGTTTAGGGTTAGTGTTAGGGTTAGGGTTAGGTTAGGGTGAGGGTTTGGGTTAGGGTTAGGGTTAGGGTTTGGGTGATGGTGAGGGCTAGTGTTAGCATTAGGGTAAGGGTTAGGGTTAGGGTTAGGGTGAGGGTGAGCGTGAGGATTACAGTTAGGGTTAGGATTAAATTTATGGTTAGGGTTAGACTGAGGGTGAGGGTGAGGTTGAGGGTGAGTGTTAGGGTTAGGGTTAGTTTTAGGGTGAGGGCTAGGGTGAGGGTGAGGGTTAGGATGAGGGTTAGGGTCAGGGTGAGGTTTAGAGTTCGGTTTAGGTTGAGTTTTAGGGTTAGGGTGAGGTTTAGGGTAGGATTAGTGTTCTGGTGAGGGTTCGGGTGAGGGTGAGTTTTAGGGAGTGGGTGATGGTGAAGGTTAGGCTGAAGATTAAGGTGATGGTGAGGGTTAGGTTGAGAGTGAGGGTTAGGATTATGGTGAGGATTAGGGTTAGGGTTAGAGTTAGGCTTATGTTGAGGGTAAGGGTTAGGATGAGGTTTAGGCTGAGGGTGAGTTTTAGGGATATATTTAGAGTTAGGGTGAGGGTTTGGGTGAGGGTTAGGGTTCGGGTTTGGCTTAGGTGAGGGTGAGGGTAAGAGTTAGTGTTAGGGTTAGGGTTAGGGTGACGATAAGGTTTAGTGTGAGGGTTAGGTTGAGGGTGAGGTTTTGTTTTAGGTTTAGCGTTAGGGTGAGGGTGAGTGTTAGGGATAGCATTAGTGTTAGGGTTAGGTTTAGGGTGAGTGTTAGGGTTAGGATTAGGGTGAGAGTGAGGGTGAGGGTTAGAGTTAGGGTTAGGGTGAGGCTTAGGTTTAGGGTGAGGGTGAGGGTTAGGGTGACGGTGAGGGTAAGGGTTCGGATGAGGGCTAGGGTTAGAGTTAGGTTTAGGGTGAGTTTTAGGATTAGGATGAGGCTGAGTGTTAGGTTTAGGATTAGGCTTAGGTGTAGGGTTAGGCTAAGGTTGATGGTGAGGGTGATTGTCAGAGTTAGTATTAGGGTTAGGGTTAGGGTGAGGCTGAGTGTTAGGATTAGGTTTAGAGTTAGGGTGAGAGTGAGTGTGAGGGTAAGAGTTAGGGTTAGGGTTAGGGTTAGGATGAGGGTTAGGCTGAGGGTTAGGGTTAGGGTTCGGGTGAGTGAAAGGTTAGGTTGTGTGTTAGGCTGAGGGTTAAGTTTAGGCTTAGTTTTCGGGTGAGGGTTAATGTTAGGATTAGGGTTAAGTTTAGGTTGTGGGTTAGGCTGAAGGTAACTTTTAGGGTGAGGGTTTTGGTGAGGGTGAGGGATATGGTTAAGGTGAGGGAAGGGTTAGGGTGAGGTTTAGGGTATGGTTGAGGGTTAATATTAGCATTACGTTTATGTTAGGGTGAGGGTTAGGGTTAGGTTGAGGGTAAGGTTTAGGGTGAGGACTAGGGTTAGGGTGATATTTGGGTGAGGGTTCGTGTTAGTGTTAGTGCTAGGGTTAGGGTGAGGTTTTGGGTTAGGATATGTGTGAGGATTAGGCCTAGGGTTAGGGTTATGGTGAGGGTAGGGGTTAGGGTGAGGTTTATGGTGAGGGTGAGGGTTAGGGTTAGCATTAGGGTTAGAATTATGGTTAGGGTGAGGGTTAGGGTTAGGGTGAGGGTGAGGTTTAGGGTTAGGTTTAGGGTGAGGTTTAGAGTTAGGGTGAGAGTTAGGGATAGGTTTACGTTTAGGGTGGGGTTCAGGGTTAGGGTTAGGGTTAGAGTTAGTGTGATGTTGAGGGTGAGGGTTGGGTTTAGGATTAGAGTTAGGGTTAGGGTTCGGCTAAGAGTGAGGGTGAGGGTGAGGTTGAGGGTTAGGGTTAGGTTGAGGTTTAGAATTAGGTTTAGTTTGAGGGTTGGGGTTTGTGTTAGGGTGAGGCTTAGGCTTAGGATTGGGGTTAGGGTTAGTGTGAGGTTTAGGTTTAGTGTGAGGGTTAGTGTTAGGATTAGGGTTTAGGTTAGGGTGAGGGTAAGTGTTATGGTGAGGGTTAGTGTGAGGGTGAGTATTAGGGTTAGGCTTAGGTTGAGTGTGAGCGTTAGTTTGAAGTTTAGGGTTAGGTTTAGGGTTAGGGTGATGGTTAGGGTGAGGATTAGTGTTAGTGTTAGGGTTATGGTTAATGTGAGGGTTAGGTTTATGGTTAGAGTTAGGGTGAGGTTGAGGGTGAGGGTTAGGGTTAGGGTTTGGTTTAGGGTGAGGGCTAGGGTGAGGTTGAGGGTAAGGGGGAGGGTTAGGGGGAGGGGGAGGGTTTCAGTTAGGATAGGCGTAGGGTTAGGTTTAGGGTGAGGGTGAGGTTTAATGTGAGGGTTAGGGTGAGGGTTAGGGTGAGGTTTTCAGTTAGGAAAGTCTTAGGGTTAGGGTTAGGGTGAGGATTAGGGTGAGGGTGAGGTTTAAGGTGAGGGTTAGGGTTAGGGTTAGGGTGAGGGTGAGGGTTTTTTTACGGATAGGGTTAGGATGAGGTTTAGGCTGAGGGTTGGTGTTAGGGTTCGGGTGAGGGTAAGAGTTAGGGTGTGGGTTAGGGTGAGGGTGAGGGTAAAGTTTAGGCTTATTTTTAGGATAAGTGTTAGGGTGAGCGTTAGTGTTATGGTTAGGGTGAGGTTTAGGTTGAGGGTAAGGTTTAGGGTGGGAGTTAGGGTGAGGTTGAGGGATAGGGTTATGGTGAGGGTAAGTGTTAGGGCGAGGTTTAGGGTGAGGTTGAGGGTTAATGTTAGCAATAGGGTATGGTGAGGGTGAGGGTTAGTGTGAGGGTTAGAGTTAAGGTTAGGGATAGGGTGAGGATTAGGGTTAGGGATAGGTTTATGGTGAGGTTGAGGGTTAATGTTAGCAATAGGGTATGGTGAGGGTGAGGGTTAGTGTGTGGGTTAGAGTTAAGATTAGGGATAGGGTGAGGATTAGGGTTAGGGATAGGTTTAGGGTGAGGGTTAGGCTGAGGATTAGGGAAAGTGTGGGGGTTAGGGTTAGGGTTAAGGTGAGAGTTAGAGTAAGGGTTATGGTTAGGGTTAGGGTGAGGTTTAGGGTGAGGCTAAGTGTTAGGGTGCCGGTTAGGTTGAGGTTGAGGTTTAGGATTATCATTAGGGTTAAAGTTAGGGTTAGGATGATGGTTACGGTTAGGGTTAGGGTGAGGGTGAGGGGGACGTCTTGTGTTAGCATTAGGTTTAGGGTTAGGATTAGAGTTAGGGTTAGGGTGAGGGTTAGGTTTAGGAATAGGGTTAGAGTTAGGGTTAGGCTGAGGATGAGGGTGAGGCTGAGAAGTGGCTTAGTGTTTGGGTTAGTTTTGGGGTGTAGGCTAGCGGGAGGGTTTGGTTAGGGTGAGGATTAGGGTGAGGTTGAGGGTTTCTGTTAGCAAAGGCTTAGGGTCAGGGTTGGGGTGAGGCTTAGGGTGAGGGTGAGGTTTAAGGTGAGGGGTAGGGTTCTGGTGAGGATTAGGGTTAGGGTTAGGTTGAGGGTTAGGGTTAGTGTTATGATTAGGGTGAGGGTGAGAGTGAAGGTGAGGGTGTAGGTGATGGTTAGGTTGAGGTTTATAGTTTGTGTGATATTTAGGGTGAGGGTGAGGGTTAGGGTTAGCGTTAGGGTTAGGGTGAGGGTTAGGGTGAGGGTTAAGTTTAGGGTGAGAGTGAGGGTGTGGGTCAGGTTTAGGGTGAGGGTTGGGGTTAGGGTCAGGGTAGTGTTAGGTTTAGAGATAAGATGTGGGCGAGGGTGTTGGTTATGGTGAAGTTTTCGGTTAGAAAATGCTTAAGTTTACGTTTAGGGTGAGGAAAGGGTGAGGGTGATGTTTAAGTTGAGGGTTAGGGTTACGGTTAAGGTGAGGATAAGGTTTAGGGTTAATATGAGGGTGAGGGTTAGATTTAGGTTTAGGGTGAGGGTTAGGGTTAGGGTGAGGTTTAGGGTAGGGTTAGGGTTCGGGTGAGGGTTCAGGTAAGGGTGTTTTAGGGAGTGGGTGATGGTTAGGGTTAGGGTGAGGGTTAAGGTGACAGTGACGGTTAGGGTGAGGTTGAGGGTTAGGATTATGGTGAGGATTAGGGTTAGGGTTAGGTTTATGCTGAGGGTAAGGGTTAGGATGAGGTTTAGTGTGAGGGTGAGTTTTAGGGATATAGTTAGAGTTAGGGTGAGGGTTTGGGTTCGGGATTGGCTTAGAATGAGGGTGAGGGTAAGAGTTAGGTTAGGGTTAGGGTTAGGGTGTGAGTAAGCTTTAGTGTGAGGTTTAGGGTGAGGGTGAGGGTTAGGGTTAGGTTGAGGGGTACAGTGAGCGTTAGGGAGAGGTTTAGGTTTAGGTTAGGGTGAGGGTTAGGGTGAGGTTAGTTTGAGGGTTATGGTTAGGTTTAGGGAGAGGGTTAGGGTGAGGTTAAGGATTAGAATGAGGTTTGAGGTGAGGGTTAGGTTTAGACAGTTAGGGTTAGTGTTCGTTTGAGGGTGAGTGTGAGGGTTAGAGTGAGGTGATGGTGAGATTGATGTTGAGGGTGAGGGTTATGGTTTGGGTGAGGGTTAGTTTTAGGGTTAGGTTTAGGATGAGTGTTAAGCTGACGGTTAGGGTTAGGGTTAGTGTGAGGGTTAGGGATAGGGTGAGGGTTAGGGTTAGGGTAAGGGTAAGGATCAGGTTGAGGATGAGGGTTAGGGTTAGGGAGAGGGTTAGGGATAGGGTTAGGGTTAGGGTGAAGGTTTTGGTTAGTTAGGTTTAGAGTTAGGGTGAGGGTGAGTGTGATGTTTTGGGATTTTATTACGGTTAGGGTAAGGCTTAGGCTGTGGCTGAGGTTGAGGGTGAGGTTGAGGGTTAGGGTTAGGGTGAGGCTGAGCGTTAGGGTTAGTGTTGGGGTTACAGTTAGGGTGAGGATTAGGGTTAGGTTTAGGATTATTCTGAGGGTTAGGCTGAGGGTTAGGGTCTGGGTTCGAAAGAGGGTAATGGTAAGGGCGAGGTTTAGGGTGAGGTTGAGGGTTATTTTTAGCATTAGGGTTACTGTGAGGGTGAGGTTAGGTTGAGGGTTAGAGTTAGGGTTAGGAATATGGTGAGGATTAGTGTTGGGGTTAGGTGTAGGGTGAGGGTTAGGCTGAGGGATAGGTTTAGGGTTAGTGTTAGTGTGAGGGTTAGGTTGAGGGTTAGGGTTAGGGTTTGGGTTAGGGTTAGGGTTTGGGTTAGGGTTAGGGTTAGGTTTGGGTGAGTGTGTTAGGGTTAGCTTTTGGGTGAGGGTGAGGGCTAGTGTTATCATTAGGGTAAGGGTTAGGGTTAGGGTTAGGGTGAGGGTGAGCGTGAGGATTGCAGTTAGGTTTAGGATTAAGTTTAGGGTTAGGGTTAGACTGAGGGTGAGGGTGAGGTTGAGAGTGAGTATTAGTGTTAGGGTTAGTTTAAGGGTGAGGGCTATGGTGAGGGTGAGGGTTAGGGTGATGGTTAGGGTCAGGGTGAGGTTTAGAGTTCGGTTTAGGGTGAGTTTTAGGGTTAGGGTGAGGTTTAGGGTAGGGTTAGGGTTGGGGTGAGGGTTCGGGTGAGGGTGAGTTTTAGGGAGTGGGTGATGGTTAAGTTTAGGGTGAGGATTAAGGTGATGGTGGGGGTTAGGGTGAGGGTTTGGGTGAGGTTTATGTTTCGGGTTAGGCTTAGGGTGAGGGTGAGGGTAAGAGTTAGGGTTAGGGTTAGGGTTAGGGTGAGGATAAGGTTTAGTGTGAGGGTTAGTGTGAGGGTGAGTTTTAGGATTAGGTTGAGGGTTAGGATGAGCATTAGTGTGAGGTTTAGGTTTAGGGTTAGCGTGAGGGTTAGGGTGAGGTTTAGTGTTAGGGTTAGGGTTAGGGTTAGGGTGAGGGTTAGGGTGAGGGTAAGGTTTAGCGTGAGGGTTTCGGTGAGGGTGAGTGTTAGCGACAGCATTAGCGTTAGGGTTAGGTTTAAGGTGAGTGTTAGGGTTAGGATTAGGGTTAGGGTGAGGGTGTGGGTTAGGGTGAGGGTTAGGGTTAGGGTTAGGATGAAGCTTAGGGTTAGGGTGAAGGTTAAGTTTAGGGTGAGGGTTAGGGTTAGGGTGATGGTGAGGGTAAGGGTGAGGGTGAGGGCTAGGTTTAGGTTTAAGGTGAGAGTGAGGGTCAGAGTTAGCATTAGGGTTAGTGTTAGGGTGAGGGTGAGGATTAGGTTTAGGGTTAGAGTTAGGGTGACAGTGAGGGTGAGGGTAAGATTTATGGTTATGGTTAGGGTTAGAATGAGGGTTAAGCTGAGGGTTAGGTTTAGGGTTCGGTTGAGTGAAAGTTTAGGTTGAGGGTTTGGGTGAGGGTTAGGTTTAGGTTTAGTTTTCGGGTGAGGGTTAGTGTGAGGGTTAGTGTTAGGGTTAGGGTTAATGTTAGGTTGTGGGTTAGGCTGAGGGTAACTTTTAGGGTGAGGGTTTTTGTGAGGGAGAGGGATATGGTTAAGGTGATGGAAAGGTTAGGGCGAGGGTTAGGGTATGGTTGAGGGTTAATGTTAGCAATAGGTTCATGGTGAGGTTGAAGGTTAGGGTGAGGTTGAGGGTAAGGTTTAGGGTGAGGACTAGGGTTAGGTTGATGTTTAGGGTGAGGGTTCATGTTAGGGTTAGTGTTAGGTTAGGGTGAGCGTTAGGGTTAGGATATGTGTGAGGATTAGGGTTAGGGTTAGGGTTATGGTGAGGGTAAGGTTTAGGTTGAGGTTTATGCTGAGGGGGAGGGTTAGCGTTAGCATTAGTTTTAGAGTGATGGTTAGGGTGAGGGTTAGGGCTAGTGTGAGGGTGAGGTTTAGGGTTAGGTTTAGGGTGAGGTTTAGTGTTAGGGTGAGGGTTAGGGATAGGTTTACGTTTAGGGTGAGGTTCAGGTTTAGGGTTAGGGTTAGAGTTAGGGTGAGGCTGAGGGTTAGGGTTAGGGTAAGGGTTAGGGTGATGGTTAGGGTGAAGGTTAGTGTTAGTGTTAGGGTTAGGGTTAGGGTGAGGTTTAGGTTTAGGGTTAGAGTTAGGGTGAGATTGAGAGTGAAGGTTAGGTTTAAGGTTTGGTTTAGGGTGTGGGCTAGGGTGAGGGTGAGGGTAAGGGTGAGGGTTAGGGGGAGGGGGTGGGTTCCAGTTAGGATAGGCGTAGGGTTAAGGTTAGGGTGAGAGTGAGGTTTAAGGTGAGGATTAGGGTGAGGGTTAGGGTGAGGCTGAGGGTTTCAGTTAGGAAAGGCTTAGAGTTAGGGTTAGGGTGATGATTAGGGAGAGGGTGAGGTTTAAGGTGAGAGTTAGGGTTAGGCTTATGTTGAGGGTGAGGGTTATGTATATGGATAGGTTTAGGATGAGGATTAGGCTGAGTTTTCAGGTTAGGGTTCGGGTGAGGGTAAGGTTTAGGGTGAGGGTGAGGGTTGGGGTTAGGCTTAGGGTTAGGTTGAGGGTTAGGGTTAGTGTTAGTGTTAGGTTTAGGGTTATGGGGACGATTAGGGTTAGGGTAAGTTATAGGGTGTGGATTTGGCCGAGGAGATGGGTTAGGGTTAGGGTTAGGGTTAGAGTGAGAATTAGGGTAAGGTTTAGGGTGAGGTTTAGGTTAAGGGTGAGGGTGAGGGTAAGTGTTAGTGTGCGGGTTAGGTTGAGGTTGAGGTTTAGGGTTAGCATTAGGGTTAGAGTTAGGGTTAGGGTGAGTGTTAGGGTTAGGGTTAGGGTGAGGGTGAGGGCTAGTGTGAGCATTAGGGTTAGGTTAGGGTTAGAGTTAGGGTTAGGGTGAGGGTGAGGTTTAGGGTTAGGGTTAGGATTAGGGTTAGGGTTAGGTTTAGGCTGAGGTTGAGGGTGAGAGTGAGGGTGAGGGTTGGTGTTTGGGTTAGTTTTAGGGTGAAGGCTAGGGGGAGGGGTCGGGTTAGAGTGATTATTAGGGTGAGGGTGAGGGTTTCAGTTAGGAAAGGCTTAGGTTAGGGTTAGGGTTAGGGTGAGGGTTAGGGTTAGGGTTATGTTTAGGGTGATGTTGAGAGTGAGGGTGAGGGTGAGGGTGAGGGTGAGGGTGTAGGTGAGGGTTAGGTTTAGGGTTAGGGTGAGGGTTAGGGTTTGGGTGATATTTAGCTTGAGTGTGAGGGTTAGGCTTAGCGATAGGGTTAGGTTGAGGGTTAGGGTTAGGGTGAGGGTGAGGATCAGGGTTATGGTGAGGGTTGGGGTTAGGGTGAGGGTCAGGGTAGTGTTAGGGTTAGAGTTAGGGTGAGGGTGAGTGTTAGGGTAAGGATTAGTGTTAGGGTGAGGGTTAGGGTGAGGGTTAGGTTTAGGTTTAGGTTTAGGATGAGGGTTAGGGTAAGGCTTAGTGTTAGTGTTAGGGTAAGGGTTAGCGTGAGAGTTAGTGTGAGGGTTAGGCTTAGAGGGAGGGTTAGGGTGAGGGTGAGGTTTAGGGTTAGCATTATGGTTAGGGTGAGGGTGACTTTTAGGGTTAGCATTATGGTTAGGGTTAGGGTTAGGGTGACGGTTTGGCTTAAGGTAACGGTTAGGGTGAGGGTGATGTTTAGTATTAGCATTAGGTTTAGGGTTAGGGTTAGCTTTAGGGTTAGGTTAGGGTTAAGGTTAGGGTGAGGGTGAGCATAAGGGTGAGGGTTATGGTTAGCGTGAGGGTTTGAGTTAGGGAGAGGGTTAGGGTTTGGTTGAGGGTGAGGGTTAGGTTTAAGTTTAGGCTTAGGTGTAGGGTTAGGCTTACGGTGAGGGTGAGGGTGAGGGTCACTGTTAGGTTAAGGGTGAGGGTTAGGGTTATGGTTGGGGTTAGGGTGACGGTGATGTTGAGGGTTAGGGTGAGGGTAATGGGGAGGTTGAGGGTGAGGGTGAGGGTTAGCGTTTGGGTGTGGTTTAGGTTTCGGTTTAGGGTTAGTAGGAGAGTTAGGCTGACGGTTAGGGTTAGGGTTAGGATGATGGTTAGGGTTAGGGTGAGGGTAAGGGTTAGGTTTTGGATTAGTGTTAGTTTTAGGGTGAGGGTTAGGCATAGGGTTAGTGTTAGGGTGAGGGTTTTACTTAGAGTTAGTATTAGAGTTAGGTTGAGGGTGAGGTTGAGGTTTAGGGTTAGTATTAAAGTTAGAGTTAGGCTTAGGCTGAGGGTGAGTTTGAGTGTGAGGTTGAGGGTTAGTATTCGGTTGAGGTTTAGGGTTTGTGTTAGCGCTAAGGTCAGTGCGAGGGTCATGGTTACGTTTAGGTTTAGGATGAGGGTTAGGCAGAGGGTTAGGGTTACAGTTCGTGTGAGGGTAATGTTTAGGGTGATTGTTAGGGTGAGAGTTAGGTTCAAGTTTAGGCTTAGGTTTCGGGTGAGGGTTAGGTTTAAGGGTATTGTTAGGGTTAGGGCTAGGGTTAGCATGAGGGTTAGGGTGAGTGTAAGGGTTAGGATGAGGGTTAGGTTGATGGTGAGGGATAGGGTTAAGGTTCAGGAAAGGGTTAGGGTGAAGTTTAGGATGAGGTTGAGGGTTAACGTTAGCATTAGCGTTAAGGTAAGGATGAGGGTTAGGGTGAGGGTTAGGGTAAGGTTTAGGGATAGGGTGAGGATTGGTGTAAGGGTTAGGTTTAGGTCGAGGATTAGGCTGAGGGGTAGGGTTTGGGTTAGGGTTAAGGTGAGGGTTAGGGTGAAGGTAAAGGTTAGGGTGAGGTTTAGGGTGAGGTTGAGGTTTAGTGTTAACCTTAGGATTAGGGTTAGGGTTAGGGTGAGGGTTAGGTTTAGGTTTACGGTTAGGGTGAGGGTTAGGTTTAGGGTTAGGGTGAGGGTTAGGGTGAGGGTTTAGGGTGAGGGCTAGGGTTAATCTGAGGGTTAGGGATAGGATTAGCGTTAGTGTGAGGATAAGGGTTAGGGTGTGGTTTAGGCTAATAGTGAAGGTTAGGGTTAGCGTTAGGGTTAGTTTGAGGTTTAGGGTGAAGTTTAAGGTGAGGGTTAAGGTTAGTATGAGGGTCAGGGTTAGAGTTAGGTTTAGGGTGAGGGTTAGAGTTAGGTTGAGTTTTAGGGTAGCGTTAGGGTGAGGGTGAGGGTTAGGTTAAGGGTGAATTTTAGGGTGTGGGTGATGGTTAGGCTTAGGGTGAGTGTTAAGGTTATGGTGAGGGTTAGGTTGAGGGTGAGGGTAAGGATTATGGTGAGTATTAGGGTTATGGTTAGGGTTAGGGTTATGGTGAGGGTAAGGGTTAGATTGAGGTTTAGGGTGAGGGTGAGATTTAGGGGTAGCGTTAGAGTTCGGGTGAAGGTTAGGGTGAGCGTTAGGGTTCAAGTTAGGCTTAGGGTGAGGATGAGGGTTAGAGTTAGAATTAGGTACAGGGTTAGGGTGAGGGTAAGGTTTAGGTTGAGGGTTAGGATGAGGGTGTGGTTTAGGGTTAGGTTGAGGGTTAGGGTGACCGTTAGTGTGAGGGTTAGGTTTAGGTTTAGGTTTAGGGTGAGGATTAACGTGAGGTTTAGTTTTAGTGTTATGGTTGGGGTTAGGGTGAGTGTTAGGGTGAGGGTAACGGTTAGAGTGAGGTTTAGGTTGAGGGTGAGAGTTAGGGATAGGTTTAAGTTTAGGGTTAGGGTTTGGGTGAGCGTTAGGGTTAGGGTTAGGGTGATGGTGAGTGTTAGGGTTAGATTTAGGGTTAGGGTTAGGGTGAGGGTGAGGGTTAGGGTTAGGGTGAGGGTGAGGGTTAGGGTGACGGTGAGGGTTAGGTTTAGGGTGACAGTGACGGTAAGGGTTAGGGTGAGGGCTAGGGTTAGAGTTAGGATTAGGTTTAGGTTTAGGGTTAGGGGGAAGGTGGGGGTGAGGTTGAGGGTGAGGGTTAGGGTTAGGGTGAGTTTTATGGTGAGGGCTAGGGTAAGGGTAAGTGTTAGGGTGAGGGTGAGGGTATGGGTTAGGAAAGGTTTAGGGTGAGGATTAAGGTGAGTGTGAGGTTTAAGGTGAGGGTTAGGGTTATGTGTGGATTAAGGTTAGGGTTAGAGTGAGGGTTATGATTAGAGTTATGTTTAGGGTGAGTGTGAGGATTACGGTGAGGTAGAGGGTGAGGGTGATGATGTGGGTGATGTTTAGGGTTGGGGTGATATGTTGGGTTACGGTGAGGGTCACGGTGAAAGTGAGGGTTAGGGTTAGGGTTAGGGTGAGGGTTAGGTTTTGGTTTAGGGTGAGAGGTAGGGTTAGGCTTAATGTGAGGGTTAGGGTTACGGTTAGGTTTAGTGTGAGGATAATGGTTTTGGTGAGGGTTAGGGTGATAGTGAGGTTTAGGTTTAGGTTGAGTGTTAGGTTGAGCGTTAGGGTGAGGGTTAGGTTTAGGTTTAGGATTAGGGTGAGGGTTAGGGTGAGGTTTAGTGTTATGGTTAGGTTTAGGGTTAGGGTGAGTGTTAGGGTTAGGGTGAGGGTTAAGGTTAGTATTAGGTTTAGGTTTAGGATTAGGGTGAGGGTTAGGGTGAGGTTTAGTGTTATGGTTAGGTTTAGGGTTAGGGTGAGTGTTAGGGTTAGGGTGCGGGTTAGGGTTAGCATTAGGGTTTGGGTTAGGGTTAGGGTGAGGGTTAGGGTTAGGGTTAGGCTTAGGGTGAGGTTGAGGGTTAGGGTTAGGTTTAGGGTTAGGGAGGGGGTTATGTTTAGTTTGAGGAATAGGGTTAGGGGGAAGGTGAGGGTAAGGGTTAGGTGAGGGCTAGGGTTAGGCTAGGGTTAGGCTGAGTTTTAGGTTTGGGTGAGGGTGAGGGTGTGGTTTAGGTTTAGGTTTACGCTTAGCGGTATGTTTAGGCTTACGGTGAGGGTGAGGGTGATGGTCTGAGTTAGGTTTAGGGTGAGGTTTAGGTTTATGGTTATGTTTATGGTGAGGTTTAGGGTGAGGGTCATGGTGAGGTTGAGGGTGATGGTTAGGTTTAGGGTGAGAATTATGGTTACGTTATGGTTTAGGGTGAGGTTGAGTGTGAGGTTGAGGGTGAGGGTGAGGGTTTGGGTTTGGGTGACGTTTAGGGTTAGGCTTAGGGTTAAGGTTAGGGTGAGGGTTAGGGTTAGTGTTGGGCTCAGCGTGAGGGTTTTGGTTAGGGGGAGGTTGAGGTTAAGGCTGAGGGTGAGGGTTAGGTTTAGGGTGAGGGTTAGGGTTAGGGTTAAGGTTAGGGTGAGGGTTAGGTTTAAGTTTAGGTTTAGGATGAGGGTTAGGCTGATGGTTAGGATTAGTGTTTGGGGGAGGTTAAGGGTTAGGGTGAGAGTTAGGGTGAGGTTGAGGTTTAGGGTGGGGGTAAGGGTTAAGGTGAGGGTTAGGGTGAGGGTAAGGGATAGGGTTAAGGTGAGGGTAAAGTTTAGGGCGAGGTTAAGGGTGAGGTTGAGTGTTAAAGTTAGCATTCCATTTATGTTGAGGGTGAGGGTTAGGGTTAAGGTTAGGTATAGGGAGAGGATTAGGTTTAGGTTTAGGTTTAGGGTGAGGGTTAAGCTGAGGGGTAGGGTTAGGGTTAGGGTTAGCGTGAGGCTTAGGGGAGGTTTAGGGTTAGGGTTAGTGTTAGGGTTAGGTTTACGTTGAGGTTGAGGGGGGGATAGGTTGAGGGTTAGGGTGAGGTTGAGGTTTAGGGTTAGCATTAGGGTTAGGGTTAGGGTGAGGGTTAGGGTTAGTGTTAGGGTTAGGTTGAGGGTGGTGGTGAAGTTGAGGATGAGCCTTAGGGTTAGGGATAGTTTTAGGGTGAGGGCTAAGTTGAGGGTGAGGGTTACGGTGAGGGTTAGGTTAGGGTGAGGGTGAGGGTTTCGGTTAGGAAAGGCTTAGGGTTAGGTTTAGGGTGAGGATTAGGTTGAGGGAGAGATTTAAGCTGAGGTTTAGGGTTAGGTTGAGGATTAGGGTTAGGGTTAGGTTGAGGGTTTGGGTTAGGTTGATTTTTAGGGTGAGGGTGAGTGTTAGGGGAAGGGTGAGGGTGACGGTGAGGGTGAGGGTAAAGTTGAGTGTTAGAGTTAGGGTTAGATTGAGGGTTATGGTTAGGGTTAGGGTGTGGGCTAGGGTGAGGGTTAGGGTTAGGGTTAATGTGAGGGATAGGGTTAGGGTTAGGGTTAGTATGAGTATAAGTGTTAGGGTGAGGTTTAGGGTGAGGGTTAGGGTGAGCGTTAAGGTGAGGGTAAAGTTTACTATTAGGGTAAGAGTTAGAGTTAGGTTTAGGGTGAAGGTTAGGTTTTGGGTGAGGTTTAGGGTAAGGTTAGGGTAAGGTGAGGGGGAGGGGGAGGGGGAGTTTTACGGTATTGATGATGGTTAGGGTTAGGATGAGTGTTAAGGTGATGACTATCGTTAGGGTAAGGGTGAGGGCTAGGGTTGCGGTGAGGATTAGGGTTAGGGTTAGTGTTAGGTTTATGGTGAGGGTAAGGTTTAGAATGAGGTTTAGGCTGAGGGTGAGGTTTAGGGACACCGTTAGGTTTAGGGTGAGGGTTAGGGTGAGGGTTAGGGTGCAGGTTATGCTTAGGATGAGCGTGGCGTATAGATTTAGGGTTAGGGTTAGGGGTAGGGTAAGGGTAAGTTTTAGAGTGAAGGTTAGGGTGAGGGTGAGGGTTAGGGTTAGGTTGAGGGTTAGGGTGGCCATTAAGGTGAGTGTTCGGTTTAGGATTAGGGTTATTGTGAGGGTTAGGGTGAGGTTTTGTGTTAGTGTTAGGATTAGGGTTAGGGTGAGGGATAGGATGAGGTTAAGGTTTAAAGTGAGGGTTAGGGTGACGGTGAGGGTTAGGGATAGCATTAGGGTTAGGGTTAGGGTTAGGATGAGGGTTAGGCATAGGGTTAGGTTGAGGGTGGGGTGACGTTGAGGGTGAGGGTGAGGGTTAGGGTAATGTTTAGGGTTAGGGTGGGGGTGAGGTTGAGGGTGAGGGTGAGGGTTAGGGTTTTGGTGTGGATTAGGGTTAGGGTCAAGGTTAGGGTGCGGGTTAGGGTTAGGATGAGGTTTAGGCTGAGCGTGAGACTTAGGGTTTGGGTGAGGGTAAGGGTTATGATGAGGGTGAGGTTTAGATTTAGGATTAGGGTTAGGGTTAGAGTTAGGATTAGGGATAGTGTTAGGTTTAGGGTTATGGTGAGAGTTTTTCTTACGGTTAGAATTACAATTAGGGTGAGGGTGAGGTTTAAGGTTTGAATTAGGGTTAGGGTTAGGGTTACACTGAGGTTGAGGTTGAGGCTGAGGGTGAGGGTTAGGGTGAAGGTGAGGGATAGGGTTAAGGTGAGAGTAAGATTTAGGGCGAGGTTAACGGTGACATTGAGGGTTAATGTTAGCATTAGGGATACAGTGAGGGTGAAGGTTAGGGTTAGGGTTAGGGATAGGGTGAGGATTTGGGTTAGGGTTAGGTTTAGGGTGAGGATTAGTCTGTGGGGTGGGGCTAGGTTTAGGTTTAGTGTGAGGGTTAGAGTGAGGTTTAGGGTTAGGTTTAGGCTAAGGTTTCGGGTGAGGTTGAGGGTGAGGGTAAGATTTAGGATGAGGTTTAGGTTGAGGTTGAGGTTTAGGATTAGCATTAGGGTTACGGTTAGGGTGAGGTTTAGGGTTCGGTTTAGTGTACGAGAGAGGGTGAGGGCTAGTGTTAGCATTAGGGTTAGTGTTAGCGTTAGGGTTAGCGTTAGGGTGAGGGTGAGGGGAGGTTTAGGTTTAGGATTAGGTTTAGGGTTAGGGTTAGGCTGAGGGTGAGGGTGAGATTGAGGATGAGGGTTATGGTTAGGGTTAGTTTTTTAGGGTGAGGACTAGTGTGAGGGTGAGGTTTAGGGTGAGGGTTAGGGTGAGGGTGAGAGTTTCGGTTAGGTATGTCTTAGGGTTTGGGTTAGGGTGAGGGTGAACTTTAAGGTGAAGATTAGGGTTAGGGTGAGGATTAGGGTTAGGATTAGGGTGATGGATAGGGTTAGGGTGACGTTTAGGTCCAGAGTTTTTGTTAGAGTGAGGGTGAGGGTGAGGGTGATGGTGAAGGTGAGGTTGTAGGTGAGGTTTAGGTTTAGGGTGAGGGTTAGGGTGACAGTGAGTGTTAGGGTCAAGATGAGGGTTAGGGCTAGGGTTAGGGTGAGGGTTAGGGTTAGGGTTTGGGTGAGGTGTAGGGTGAAGTGTAGGTTTAGGGTTAGGGTGGGGGTTAGGGTTAATTTAAGGGTTAGGGTTAGGGTTTGGGTTAGTGTGAGGATAAGGATTAGGGTGATGATTAGGGTGATAGTGAGGGTTAGGTTTAGCATTAAGTTTAGGGTGAGGGTTGGGTGAGGGTTAAGGTGAGAGTTAGTGTTAGCATGAGGGTGAGGGTTAGAGTTAGGATTAGGGTGAGGGTTAGGATTAGGGTGGAATTTAGGTAGGGTTAGGGTGAGGGTTCGGGTTCGGGTGAGGATGACTTTTAGGGTGAATGTGATGGTTAGGGTTAGGGTGAGGGTTAAGATGACGGTGTGGGTTAGGGTGAGTGTGAGGGTTAGGATTATGGTGAGGATTAGGCTTGGGGTTAGTGTTAGGGTTATGGTGAGGGTAAGGGTTAGGATGAGGTTTAGGTAAAGGGTGAGGTTTAGGTATAGCGTTAGCGTTAGTGTGAGGGTTAGTGTGAGGGTCAGGATTCGGGTTAGGCTTAGGGTGAGGGTGAGGGTTACAGTTAGGGTTAGGGTTAGGGTTACGGTGAGGGCAAGGTTTAGGGTTAGGGTTAGGGTGAGGGTGAGGGTTAGGGATAGGGTGAGCATTAGGGTGAGGATTAGGTTTAGGGTTAGGTTGAGTGTGAGGTGGTTTAGGATTAGGCTTAGGTGTAGGGTTAAGCTTAGGGTGAGGGTTTCTGTTAATGTTAAGGTTACAGTTAAGTTGAGGGTTATGGTTAGGGTTAGGGTTAGGATGAGGGTTAAGCTTAGGGTTAGGTTTAGGGTTTGGGTGAAGGTAAGGTTTATGGTGAGTGTTAGGGTGAGGGTGAGGGGAGGGTTAGGCTTAGGGTTATGGTGAGCTTTAGGGTGAGGTTTAGGGTTAGGGTGAGGTTGAGGGTTAATGTTTGTGTTAGGGTTACGGTGAGGGTAAGGGTTAGAGTGAGCGTTAGAGTTAGGGTTAGGGATAGGGTGAGGATTAGGGTTAGGGTTAGGTTTAGGGTGAGGGTTCGGCTGAGGGGTAGGGTTAGTATTAGGGTTAGGGTTAGGGTGAAATGGATGGTGAGGGTAAGGTTTAGGGTGAGGGTTAGCGTGAGATTGAGTTTTAGGGTTAGCATTAGGGTAAGGGTGAGGTTTTGGGTTAGCGTTAGGGTTAGGGTGAGGATGAGGGTAGTGTTAGCATTATGTTAAGGTTTAGGGTTATGGTTATAGTGAGGGTGAGGGATAGATTTACAGATAGGCTTAGGATTAGCGTTAGGATTAGGGGTAGGCTGAGGGTGGGGGAGAGGTTGAGGGTGAGGTTTAGGATTTAGGTTAGTTTTAGGGTGAGGGCTAGCGGGAGCGTGAGGGTTAGGGTGAGGTTTAGGGTGAGGGTGCGGATTTTCGGTTAGGAAAGGCTTAGGGTTCGGTTTAGGGTGAGTATTAGGTTGAGGGTGAGGTTTAAGTTGAGGTTTATGTTTAGAATGAGGATTAGGGTTAGGGTTAGGTTGAGGGTTAAGTTTAGGGTGATGTTTAGGGCGAGGGTGAGGTTGAGGTTGAGGGTAAAGTTGTAGGTGAGGTTTAGGGTTAGGGTGAGGGTTAGAGTGAATGTGAGGGTTAGGGTTAGGTTTAGGGTGAGGGTTCAGGTTAGGGTTAGGGGGAAGGGTAGGGTGAGGGGTAGGGGGAGGTGTAGAGTGAGGGGTAGCTTTAGGGTTAGGTTGGGGGTTAGGGTTAATGTAAGGGTTAGGGTTAGTGTTAGGGTTAGTGTGAGGATAAGGGTTAGCGTGAGGGTTAGGTTGAGAATGAGGGTTAGGGTTAGCCTTATGGTTAGAGTGAGGATTAGGCTGAGCATTAATGTGAGGGTTAGGGTTAGGGTTAGTATGAGGGTGAGGTTTAGAGTTAGGATTAGGGTCAGTGTTAGGTTTACGGTGAGGTTTAGGGGAGGTTTAGGGTCAGGGTGAGGGTGAATTTTAGGGAGAGGGTGATGGTTAGGTTTAGGGTGAGTGTTAAGGTGATGGTGAGGGTTAGGGTGAGGGTGAGAGTTTGGATTACGGTGAGGATTAGGGTTAGGGTTAGGGTTAGGCTTATGTTGAGGGTAAGGGTTAGGATGAGCTTTAGGTTGAGGGTGAGTTTTAGGGATAACGTTAGAATTAGGGTGACGGTTTGGGTGAGGATTAGGGTTCGGGTAAGGCTTAGGGTGAGGGTGAAGGTTAGAGTTAGGTTTAGGGTTAGGGTTAGGGTGAGGATAAGGTTTAGGGTGAACGTTAGGCTGAGGGTGCGGATTATGGTTAGGTTGAGGGTTAGGGTGAGCATTAGGGTGAGGATTAGGTTTAGGGTTAGGGTTAGGGTGAGGGTTAGGGTGAGGTTTAGTGTTAGGGTTAGGGTTAGGCTTAGGCTTAGGCTTAGGGCTAGGATGAGAGTGAGGTTTAGTGTTAGCATTAGGGTTAGGGTGAAGGACAGTGTTAGGTATAGGATTAGGTTTAGGGTGAGGGTGAGCGTTAGGGTTAGGATTAGGGCGATGGTTAGGTTTAGGTTGAGGGTTAGGTTTAGGGTGGCGGTGAGGGTAAACGTTACGGTGAGGGCTAGCGTTAGGCTTAGTGTTAGGATGAGGTTTAGGGTGAGTGTAAGGTTAAGAGTTAGGTTTAAGGTGAAGGTTAGTGTTATGGTTAGGGTTAGGGTGAGGGTGAGGGTGAGGGTTAGTGTGAGGGTGATGGTGAGGGTGAGGTTGAGGGGTAGGTTTAGTGTGAGGGTTAGTGTTAT
The DNA here is from genome assembly GCF_024711535.1 of Dipodomys merriami. Lineage (NCBI taxonomy): Eukaryota > Metazoa > Chordata > Mammalia > Rodentia > Heteromyidae > Dipodomys > Dipodomys merriami. The sequence continues at coordinate 3,420,649 of NW_027202327.1, forward strand.
GGATAGGGTTAGGTTGAGGGTGAGGGTGAGGGTTAGGGTGAGGGTGATGGTGAGGTTGAGCGTGAGAGTGAGGTTTAGGGTTTCGGTGAGGGTTAGGGTTAGGGTTAGTGTGAGGGTTAGGGTTAGGGTTAGGGTTAATATGAGGGTGAGGTTTAGAGTTAGGTTTAGGGTGAGTGTTAGAGTTAAGGTGAGGTTTAGGGTAGAGTTAGGGTCAGGGTGAGTGTTCGGGTGAGGGTGAGTTTTACGGAGAGGTTGATGGTTAGGTTTAGCGTGATGGTTAAGTTGACTGTGAGAGTTAGGGTGAGGTTGAAGGTTCGGATTACGGTGAGGATTAGGGTTAGGGTTAGGTTTGGGGTTATGTTGAGGGTGAGGGTTAGGATGAGGTTTAGGGTGAGGGTGAGTTTTAGGGGTATCATTATAGTTAGGGTGAGGGTTTGGGTGAGGGTTAAGGTTCGGGTTAGGCTTAGGGTGAGATTGAGGTTTAGAGTTAGGGTTAGGTTTAGGGTTAGGATGAAGGTAAAATATAGGGTGAGGGTTAGGGTGATGGTGAGGATTATGGTTAGGTTGAGGGTTTCAATGAGCATTAGGGTGAGGGTTAGGTTTAGGTTTAGGGTTTGGATGAGGGTTTGGATGAGGTTTAGTGTTAGGGTTAGGGTTAAGGTTAGTGTGAGGGTTAGGTTGAGGGTAAGGGTTAGAGTTAGTGTTAGGGTGAGGGTGTGGTTTAAGGATAGCATTAGGGCTAGTGTTAGGGTTAGGGTGAGGGTTAGATTTAGGGTGAGGGTTATGGTGAGGTTAAGGATGGGGGTTAGGGTTAGCATTACGGTTAGGTTTAGGTTTAATGTGAGGGTTAGGTTTAGGGTTAGGGTGAGGGTGTGGGTTAGGGTTAGGGTTAGGTTGAATGTTAGGTTTAGGTTGACGATTAGTGTTAGGGTGATGGTGAGTGTAAGTCTTACGGTGAGGGCTAGGTTTAGGCTTAGAATTAGGCTGATTTTTAGGTTTGGGTGAGGGGGAGGGGGAGGGTTAGGTTTAGGATTTGGCTTAGGTGTTGGGTTAGGCTTAGGTGAGGGTGAGGGTGAGGGTCAGAGTTTGGTTTAGGGTGAGGGTTAGGGTTATGGTTAGGGTTAGGGTGAGGGTGAGGGTGAAGGTTAGGGAGAGGATAATGATGAGGGTGAGGGTGATGGCTTGGTTTAGGGTGAGGTTTAGGGTTATGGTTAGGGTTAGTGTGAGGGTGTTTGTGAGGTTTAGGGTGAGGGTGATGATGAGGTTGCGGGTGAGGGTGAGGGTTAGGGTTAGGGTTAGGGTTAACATTGCAGTGAATGTTAGGGTTAGGTTTAGGGTTAGTATGAGGGTTAGGCTGAGGTTTTGTCTTAGGGTTAGGGTGAGGGTAAGGTTTAGGGTGAGGGTGAGGGTTAGGTTTAGGATTAGGTTTAGGGTTAGGGTGATGGTGAATGTTAGGGTTAGGGTGAGGGTTAGGGTGAGCGTTACAGTGAGGGTTAGTATTAGGTTTAGGGTGAGGATTAGGGTTAGTGTTAGATTTAGGGTGAGGTTTAGGCTGAGGGTTAGGCTTATGTTTAGGTTTAAGGTTAGTGTGAGAGTTAGGGTGAGGGTGAGTTTTAGGGTGTGCATGACAGTTAGGGTAAGGGTGAGGGTTAAGGTGACCGTCAGGGTTAGGGTGAGGGTCAGGGTGAGGGACAGCGTTAGAGTTAGGGTGAAGGTGAGGTTGAGGGTGTGGGTTCAGGTTAGGCTTAGGGTGACGGTGAGGGTTAGAGTTAGTGTTAGGGTTAGTGTTAGGATGAGGTTATGGCTGAGGATCAGGGTTAGGGTTAGGGTGATGGATAGAGTTAGTGTGAGGGTTAGGGTTAAGGTTAGGGTTAGGATTAGGGTGAGGGAAAGGTTTAGGTTGAGGGTTAGGGTTTTGGTGAGTGTCAGGGTTAGAGTGAGGGTTAGGCTGAGCATTAGGGTGAGGGTTAGGGTTAGGTTTAGGGTGAAGATTAGGGTTAGTGTTACGTTCAGTGTGAGTGTTAGGCTGAGGGTTAGGGTTAGGGTTAGGGTTAGTGTGAGGGTTAAGGTGAGGGTTAGGGTTAGGTTTAGTGTTAAGGTTAGGGTGAGGTTGATGGTGAGGTAAGGGTTAGGTTGAGGTTTAGGGTGAGGTGGAGATTTAGGACTAGCATTAGGGTTAGGATTAGGGTTAGGGTGAGAGTTAGGGTTTGGGTTAGTTTGAGGGTGGGGGTGAGGTTGAGGGTGAGGGTTATGGTTAGGGTAAGCTTTAGGGTGAGGCCTAGGGTGAGGGTGAGGGTTAGGGAAAGAGTTATGGTGAGGGTGAGTGTTTCGTTTAGGAAAGGCTTAGGGTTAGGGTTAGGGTGAGGATTAGGGTCATGGTGAGGTTTAAGGTGAGGGTTATTGTTAGGGTGAGGATTAGGGTTAGGGTTAGGTTGAGGGTTAGGTTTACGGTTATGTTTAGGGTGAGGGTGACGGTTAGGGTGAGGGTGTGAGTGATGTTGAGGTTGAGGGTGTAGGTGAGGGTTCGGGTTAGCGTGTGGGTTAGGGTGACTTGAGGGTTAGGGTGAAGGTAAGGGTTAGGGTTAGGGTTAGACTGAGGCTTAGGCTTAGGTTTGGGGTGAGTGGTAGGATGAGGGGTTGGGTAAGGTTTAGGGTTAATGTGAGGGTTAGGGTTAGGGTTAGGGTTAGTGTGAGGATAAGGTTTAGGGTGAGAATTAGAGTGAGAGTGAGGTTTAGGGTTAGCGTTAGGGTTAGTGTGAGGGATAGGGTGAGGGTTAAGGTGAGGGTTAGTGTTAGTATGAGGGTGAGGGTTAGAGTTAGGTTTAGAGTGAGTGATAGGGTTAGTCTCAGGTTTAGGGTAACGTTACGGTTCATGTGAGGGTTTGGGTGATGGTGAGTTTTAGGGTTTGGTTGTTGGTTAGGGTTAGGGTGAGGGTTAAGCTGATGGTTAGGGTTAGTTTGAGGGTGAGGGTTAGGGTTGCAGTGAGGATAAGGGTTAGGGTTAGGGTTAAGCTTATGGTGAGGATAAGGATTAGGATGAGTTATAGGGTGAGGGTGAGGTTTAAGGATAGCGTTACAGTTAGTTTGAGGGTTAGGGTGAGGGTTAGGGTTTACATTAGGCTTAGGGTGAGGGTGAGGCTTAGAGTTGGGTTTAGGGTTAGGGTTAGGGTGAGGGTAAGGTTTAGGGTGAGGTTTAGGATGAGGGTGAGGGTTAGGGTTAGGTTGAGGGATAGGGTGAGCGTTAGGCTGAGTTAAGTTTATGTTTAGGGTTAGGTTAGAGGGTTTAGTGTTATTGTTAGTGTTAGGGTTAGGGTTAGGGTGATGGTAAGGGTTTGAATGAGGGTTATGGTGAGGGTGAGGGTTAGGGATAGCATTAGCATTAGTGTTAGGGTTAGGGTGAGTGTTAGGTTTAGTGTTAGGGTGAGGGTTAGGGTTAGCTTGAGAGTTAGGAATAGGGTTGGGGTTAGGGTGAAGGTCAGGGTGAGGGTTAGGGTTAGAATTAGGTTGAGGGTGAGTGTGAGGGTTAGGGTTAGCATTAGGGTTAGTGTTAGGGTTAGGTTGAGGTTGAGGTTTAGTGATAGGGTTGGAGTTAGGGTGATGGTGAGGGTTAGGGTTAGGGTGAGGTTTAGGTTGAACTTTAGGATGAGGGTTAGGTTTAGGTTTAGGGTAAGGTTGAGTGCAAGGATGAGGTTTCGTTTTAGGGTTAGTGTTAGGGTTAGGGTGAGGGCTACGGTTAGGGATAGGGTGAGGTTTAGGTTTAGGTTGAGGGTTAGGGTGAGGGGGATGGTGAGGGTGAAGGTGAATGTGAGATTTATGTTTAGGTTTAGTTTTTTGGTTAGTGTTAGGTTTAATATTAGGGTGAGGGATATGGTGAGGCTGAGGGCAAGGCTTACGGTTAGGATTAGGGTGAGGGTTAGGGTTAGGGTGAGTGTTAGTGGGAGGAGTAGGGTTAGCGTTATTGTTTGGGTGAGGTTTAGGTTTAGTGTGAGGGTTAGGGTTAGGGTTAGGTTTAGGGTGAGGGTAAGGTTTAGGAAGAGGGTTAATGTTAGCATTAGGGTTACGATGAGGTTGAGGGTTAGGGTGAGGTTTAGGGTTAGTGTTAGGGTTAGGGTGAGAGTGAGGGTTTGGTTTAGCCTGAGTGTTAGGGTGACGGTTACCGTGAAAGTTAGGTTTAGGGTTAGGGTTTGTGTTAAGGATAGGGTGAGGTTGAGGATTATGGTTAGTGTTAGGTTGAGGGTTAGGGTTAAGGTGATGTTTCGGTTGAGGGTGACGGTTAGGGTGAGTGTTCCGGTTCGGGTTATGGTGAGGATTAGGGTTTGAGTGAGGGTTAGTGTGAGTTTGAGGTTTAGGCTTATGGTTAGGGTTAGGGTTGGTGTGAAGTTTAAGGTTAGGGATAGGTTAAAGTTAGGGTTAAGGTAACGTGTACGGTTAGGTTTAGGGTGAGGTTTAGGTTTAATGTGAGGATTAGTGTTAGGGTTAAGGTTAGGGTGAGGGTTATGATTAGGGTTAGGTTTAGGATGAGGGTTAGGCTGAGGGTTAGGTTTAGTGTTTGGGTGAGGGTAAGGGTTAGGGTGAGGGTAATGTGAGGGCTAGGGTTAGGCTTAGGTTAGGGTGAGTATTAGGGTGAGGGTTAGTGTTAGATTTAGGGTTAGGTTTAGGGTGAGGGTTAGGGTGAGCCTAACGGTTAGGGTTAGGGTTAGGGTGAAGGTGAGGGATAGGGTTAAGGTGAGGGTAAGGGTTATTTCGAGGTTTAGGTTGAACTTGAGGGTTAATGTTTGCATTAGGTTTATGGGGAGGGTGATGGTTAGGGTGAGGGTTAGGGTTAGGTATAGGGTGAGGATTAGGTTTAGGGTTAGGTTTAGGGTGAAGGTTAGGCTGAGGGGTAGGGTTAGGGTTTAGGGGAGGGTAAGCGTTAGGGTGAGGGTAATGTGAGGGTTAGTGTTAGGCTTAGGTTTAGGGTATGGGTTAGTGTTAGATTTAGGGTTAGGGTAAGGGTGAGGGTTAGGGTGAGCCTAACGGATAGGTTGAACCTTAGGGTGAAGGTGAGGGATAGGGTTAAGGTAAAGGTAAGGGATAGGGTAAGGTTTACGGTGAGCTTGAGGGTTAATGTTATCATTAGGGTTACGGTGAGGGTGACAGTTATGGTGACGGTTAGGTTTAGGGTTAGGGATAGGGTGAGGATTTGGGTTAGGGTTAGGTTTAGGGTGAGGGTTAGGCTGAGGGGTAGGATTAGGGTTGGTGTTAGGGTGTGGATTAGGTTGAGGGTTATTTTTAGGGTTAGGTTTATGTTTAGGGTGATGTTGAGGGTGAGGGTAACGGTTAGGGTGAGATTTAGGGTGAGGTTTATGTTTAGGGTTAGCATTAGGTTAAGGGTGAGGGTTAGGGTTAGGATTAGGGTTAGGGTGAGGGTGAGGGCTAGTGTTAGCATTAAGGTTAGGGTTAGGGTTAGGGTGAGGGTGAGGGTGAGTGTTAGGGTGAGGTTTAGGATTAGGTTTAGGGTGAGGGCCAGGGTGAAGGTGAAGGTTAGGGTGAGGGTTATGGTGAAGGTGAGAGTTTTGGTTAGGAAAGGCTTAGGGTTACGTTTAGGGTGAGGATTAGGATGAGGGTGAGGTTTAAGGTGAGGGTTTCGATGGTGTGAGGATTAAGGTTAGGATTAAGGTGAGGGATAGGTTAGGGTGATGTTTAGGGTCAGAGTGAGGCTTAGGGTGAGGGTGAGGGTGAGAGTGAGGGTGAGGGAGAGGGTGTAGGTGAGGGTTAGGGTTGGGATGAGCGTTAGGGTGACAGTGAGTGTTAGGGTGAAAGTGAGGGTTAGGGTTAGGGTTAGGAATAAGGTTAAGTTGAGGGTTAAGGTTACGGTTAGGATGAGAGTTAGGCTGAGGGTTATGCTTAGGGTTAGGGTGAGGATAAAGGTTAGGGTGAGGGTGAGGGTTAGGTTGAGGATTAGGGTTAGGGTTAGGGTGAAAGTTAGGGATAGGGTTAGGGTTAGGGTGAGGGTGAGGGATTTGGTTAGGGTTAGGTTTAGAGTTAGTGTGAGGGTGAGAGTTAGGGTTTGAATTAGGTTTAGGCTGAGGGTGAGGGTTAGGTTTAGGATGAGGTTTAAGGTTAGGGTTAGTGTTAAGGTTTGGGTGAGGGTTAGTGTTAGGATTAGGTTTAGGATGAGGGTTAGGGTTATGGTGAGGATAAGGGTTAGGGTGAGGGTTAGGGGGAGGGTGAGGGATAGGGTTAAGGTGAGGGTAAGGTTTAGGGCGAGGTTAGGGTGATGTTGAGGGTTAAGGTTAGCATTAGTTTTATATTGAGGGTGAGGGTTAAGGTGAGGTTTAGGGTTAAGATTAGGTATAGGTTGATGATTTTGGTTAGGGTTCTTGTTAGGGTGAGGGTTAGGGTTAGTGTGAGGGTTAGGGTTAGGGTTAGGGTGAGTGTAAGGTTTAGGGTGAGGGTTAGGTTGAGGTTGAGGGTTAATGTTAGCATTAGGGTTACGGTGAGGTTGAGAGTTAGGGTGAGGGTTAGGGTTAGGATTAGGTTTAGGGTGAGGGTTAGGCTGAGGTGTATGGTTAGGGTTCGGTTTAGGGTGAGGGTTAGCGTGAGTATTATGGTTAGGGTTAGAGTTAGGGTTAGGATGAGTTTGAGGGTGAGGGTAAGGGTTAGGATTAGGGTTAGGGTGAGGTTGAGGTTTAGGGTTAGTGTTAGTGTTAGGGTGAGAGTTAGGGTTAGGATTAGGGTTAGAGTGAGGTTGAGGGCTAGTGTTAACATTAGAGTTATGGATATGGTTAGGGTTAGGGTGAGGGTGAGGGTGAGGGTTAGGGTTAGGTTTACGTTTTGGATGAGGACTATGGTGAGGGTGAGGGTTAGGGTTAGTGTTAGAGTGAGTGTTAGGGTGAGGGTGAAGGTTTCGGTTAGGAAAGGCTTAGGTTTAGGGTTAGGGTGAGGATTAGGGTGAGGGTGAGGTTTAAGGTGAGGGTTATGTTTAGGTGAGGATTAAGGTTAGGTTTAGGGTGAGGGTTAGGGTCAGAGTCAGGGTGAGGGTGAAGGTGTAGGTAAGGGTTAAGTTTGGGGTGAGGGTTAGGGTGATGTTGAGGGTTACCGTGAAGATGAGAGTTAAGGTTAGGGTTAGGGCTAGTGTTAGGATTAGGGTTAGGTAGAGGGTTGGGGTGAGCGTTAGGGTGAGGGTAAAATTTAGGTTTAGGGTTAGAGTGAGGGTTAGGGTGAGGTTTAGTGTTAGTGTTAGGGTTAGAGTTAAGTTCAGGGTTAGGGTGAGCGTTAGGGTGAGCTTTAAGTTTAGGTTTAGGGTTAGGGTGAGGTTTAGGGTGATGGTAAGGGTTGGAGTGATGGTTAGGCTGAGGTTGAGGGTTGGGGATAGCATAAGTGTTGGGGTTAGTCTTAGGGTGTGGGTTAGGGTTAGGGTTAGGGTGAGGGTTAGGGTTAGGGTGAGGGTTAGGGTTAGGGTGAGGGTTAGGGATAGGGTTGGGATTAGGGTGAGGGTCAGTGTTAGGGTTAGGGTTAGATTTAGATTGAGGGTGATTGTGAGGGTTAGGGTTAGCATTAGGGTTAGGGTTAGGGTTAGGCTGAGGGTGAGGGTGAGTGTGAGGTTTAGGTTTTGGGTGAGATTTAGGTTTAGGTTTAGGCTTAGCGTTAGGATTAGGGTTTGGCTGAGGGTTAGTTTAAGGGTTAGGGTAAGAGAAAGGTTTAGGGTGAGGGTTAGGGTGAAGGTGAGGGTTAGGATGAATGTGAGCGTTAGGGTGAGTGTTAGGATGAGGGTTATGGTTAGGTTTAGGGTGAGGGTGACGGTTAGGGTGAGGTTTAGGTTTAGGGTTAGGGTTAGGGTTAGGGTGAGGGTAAGGGTTAGAGTGAGGATTAGGCTGAGGTTGAGGGTTAGAAATAGCATTAGGTTTAGGATTAAGTTTAGGGTGAGAGTTAGGGTTGAGGTTAGGGTTAGCGTGAGGGTAAGGGTGAGGGTTATGTTGAGGGTTAGGGTTAGGCTTATGGTTAGTGTGAGGTTTAGGGTTAGGGTTAGGGTTAGGGTGAGGGTGAGGGTCAGGGTTAGGGTTAGTGTTAGGGTGAGGGTTATGGTTAGGGTGAGGGTTAGAGTGATGGTGAGGGTAAGGGTTAGGGTGAGGGCTAGGGTTAGGGTTAGTTTTAGGGTGAGATTTAGGTTTAGGGTGAGGATGAGTGTGAGGGTTAGGTTTAGCATTAGGCTTACGTTTAGGGTTATGCTTAGGGTGATTGAGAGGGTGAGGGTCAGAGTTAGTTTTAGGATGAGGGTTAGGGTTAGGGTTAGGTTAGGGTGAGGGTGAGGGTGAGGTTTAGGGTGAGGTTGATGGTGAGGGTGAGGGTGAGTGTGAGGATTAGTGTTAGGGTTAGGTTTAGGGTGAGGGTTAGGCTGAGGGGTAGGGTGAGGGTTAGGGTGAGGGTTAGCGTGAGGTTTAGGGTTAGGGTTAGAGTTAGGGTTAGGGCGAGGTTGAGGGTGAGGGTAAGGTTTAGGGTGAGGTTTAGGGTGAGCTTCAGGTTTAGGGTTTTATTAGGGTTAGGGTGAATTTTAGGATTAGTATTAGGGTTAGGGTGAGTGTGAGGGCTAGTGTTAGCCTTAGAGTTAAGGTTAGGGTTAGGGTGAGGGTGAGGGTAAGGGTTAGATTTGGGCCTAGTATTAGGTTTAGGGTTAGGGTTAGGATGAAATTGGGCATGAGGTTGATGGTGAGGGTTAGGGTTAAGGTAAGTTTTAGGGTGAAGGCTAGGGTGAGGGTGAGGGTTAGGGTGATGGTTAGGGTGAGGGTGAGGTTTTCTGTTAGGAAAGGCTTAGGGATAGGGTTAGGGTGAGGATTAGGATAAGGGTGAACTTTAATGTGAGGGTTAGGGTTATGTGAGGATTAAGGTAAGGGTTAGGGTGAGGGTTAGGGTGAGTGTGAGGGTGATGGTGAGGGTGTAGGTGAGGGTTAGGCTTAGGGTGAGGGTGAGGGTTAGAGTTAGGTTTAGGGTTCTTGTTAGGTTGAGGGTAAGGTTTAGGGTGAGAGATAGTGTGAGGGTGAGGTATAGGTTTAGGTTGAGGGTTAGGGTGAGCATTAGGGTGAGGGTTAGGTTTAGGTTTAGGTTTAGGGCCAGGGTTAGCATGAGGTTTAGTGTTAGTGTTAGGGTTAGTGTTAGGGTGAGGGTTAGGGTGTAGGTAAGGGTTAGAATGAGGGTTAGGGTGAGGGTGAGGGTTAGGGATAGAATTTGGGTTAGGTTTAGGGTTAGGGTGAGGGTTAGGGTTAGGGTTAGTGTTATGGTGAGTGTGAGGGTTAGGGTTAGCATTAGGGTTAGGGTTAGGTTTAGGGTGAGAGTTAGGGTTAAGTTTAGGGTGAAGGTGAGGGTGACGGTAAGGGTTAGGTTTAGGGTTAGGGTTAGGGTGAGGGTTAGGGTCAAGGTGAGGGTGAGGGTAAAGATTAGTGTGAGGGCTAGTGTTAGTGTTAGGGTTAGGGGGAGGTTTAGCTTTAGGGTGAAAGTGAAAGTGAGAGTTTGGTTTAGGATTAGGCTTAGGTGTAGGGTTAGACTTAGGGTGAGGGTGAGGTTGAAGGTCAGAGTTAGGTTTACGGTGAGGGTTAATATTATGGTTAGGGTTAGGGCGAAGGTGAGGGTTAGGGATAGGTTGAGTTTGATGGTCAGGGTGAGGATGAGGGTTAGGTTTAGCGTGAGGTTTAGGGTTAGGGTTAGGGTTATGGTGATGGTGAGGGTTAGGGTGAGGGTGATGGTGAGGTTGAGGGTGAAGGTGAGGATTAGTGTTTGAGTGAGTGTTAGGGTTAATATTAGGTTTAAGGTTTGGGTGAGGGTTAGGGTTAGGGTTAGGGTTAGGATGAGTATTGGGCTGAAGGTTAGGCTTAGGGTTATGGTGAGCATAAGGGTTAGGTTGAGGGTGAGGGTTAGGTTTAGGATTAGGGTTAAGGTTAGGGTGAGGTTTAGGGATAGGTTTAGGGTTAGCGTGAGCGTTTTGGTTAGGGTTAGGTTTAGAGTTATGGTGAGGGTGAGGGTTAGGGTTTGAATTAAGGTTAGGGTTAGGGTTATACATAGGTTGAGGTTGAGGCTGAGTGTGAGTGTTAGGGTTAGGGTCAGGGTTAGGATTAGGGTTAGGGTTAAGGTTAGGGTGCGGGTTAGAGTTAGGGTTAGGTTTAAGATGAGGGTTAGGCTAAAGGTTAGGTTTAGGGTTCGGGGGAGGACAAGGGTTAGGATGAGGGTGAAAGTGAGTGAGGGTTAGGGTTAGGCTTAGGGTTAGGGTGTTAGGTTAGGTGTTAGGGTGAGGGTTACTGTTAGGTTTAGGGTTAGAGTGAGGGTTAGGGTGAGGGTGAGGGATAGGTTTAAGATGATTGTTCCTGTTAGGCCGAGGTTTAGTGTGAGATTGAGGTTTAATGTTAGCATTAGGTTTATGGTGAGTGTGAGGGTTAGGGTGAGGTTTAGGGTTAGGGTTAGGTATAGGGTGAAGATTAGGGTTAGGGTTAAGTTTAGGGTGAGGATTATGCTGAAGGTTAGGGTTAGGGTTAGTGTGAGTGTTAGGGTGAGTGTTAGGGTTAGTGTTAAGTTTAGGGTGAGGTTGAGGGTGAGGGTAAGGTTGAGGGTGAGGGTTAGGGTGAGGTTGAGGTTTAGGGTTAGCATTAAGGTTAGGGTTAGTGTTAGGGTGAGTGTTAGGTTTAGTGTTATGTTGAGGGTGGGATGTGCTTGGGGGTGAGGGTTAGGGTTAGTGTCAGTTTTAGGGTGAGGTCTAGGGTGAGCGAGAGGGTTAGGGTGAGGGTTAGGGTGAGGGTGAGGGTTGCGGTTAAGAAAGGCTTAGGGTTAAGTTTAGGGTGAGGATTAGGGTTAGGGTGATGTTTAAGGTGAGGTTTAGGGTTAAGGTGAGGATTAGGGTTAGGTTTCGGGTGAGGGTTATGTTTAGGGTGATGTTTATGGTGAAGGTAATTGGTAGGTTGAGGGGTAGGGTGAGGGGTAGGGTTAAGGTTATGGTGAGGGTTAGGCTTAATGTGAGTGTTAGGGTTAGGATTAGGGATAGTGTGAGGATAAGGTTTAGGGTTAGGGTTAAGGTGAGAGTGAGGGTTAGGGTTAGCTTTAGAGTTAGGGTGAGAGTTATTGTGAGGGTTAAGGTGAGGGATAGGGTTAGTATGAGGGTGGGGGTTAGATTTAGATTTAGGGTGAGGGATAGGGTTAGGGTGAGGTTTAGGGAAAGACAAGAGTGGGGGGGTTCGTGTGAAGGTGAGTTTTTGGGTGTAGGTGACCATTAGGGTTAGGATGAGGGTTAATGTGAAGGTGAGGGTTAGGGTGAGTGTGAGGGTTAGGGTTTAGGGTTAGGTGAGGATTAGGTTTATGGTTATGATTAGGGTTATGATGAGGGTAAGGTTTAGGATGAAATTTAGGGTGAGGGTGAGGTTTAGGGATAGCGTTAGAATTAGGGTACGGTTTAGGGTGATGGTTATGTATGAGGTAAGGTTTCGGGTGATGGTGAGGGTTAGAGTTAGGGTTAGGATTAGGGTTTGGGTTAGGCTGAGGGTGAGGGTGAGGGTGAGGGTGAGGTTTAGGGTTAGGGTGAGGGTTAGGTTTATGGTTAGGGTTAGAGATAGATTGAGGGTTATGGTTATTGTTAGGGAGACTGTTTGGCTGAGGTTTAGGGTTAAGGTTAGGATTAGGGTGAGGGAAAGGTTTAGGGTTAGGGTGAGGGTCAGGGTTAGGGTGAGCGTTAGGGTGAGTGTTAGTGTGAGGGTTAGGGTTAGGTTTAGGGTTAGGGTGAGGGTTAGGGTGTAGTTTAGTTTTATGGTTAGGATTAGGTTGAGGGAAAGAGTTAGAGTGAGGGTTAGGTTGAGGGTGAGGCTTAGGGATAGCATTAGGGTTAGGGTTACGGTTAGGGTGAGGATTAGGGTTACAGTTAGGTTTAGGGTGAGGGTGAGGGAGAGGGTTATATTGAGGGTTAGGGTTAGGGTTAAGGTTAGGGTTAGGGTTACGGTGAGGTTTAGAGTGACAGTGAGGGGAATGGTTAGGGTGAGGGCAAGGGTTAGTGTTAGGGTTAGAGTGAGGTTTAGGTTTAGGATTAGGGTTAGGGTTAGGGTGAGTTTAAGGGTTAGAGTGAGTGTTAGGGTTAGGGTGAGGTTTTGTGATAGCATTAGGTTTAGGGTTAGGCTTAGGGTGAGGGTTAGGGTTTTGGTTAGGTTTAGGGTGAGGGTGAGAGTTAAATTTAGGGTTAGAGTTCGAGGTAGGGTTAGTGTTAGTGTGAAGGTTAGGGTTAAGGTTAGGGTGAGTGTTAGGGATAGGGTTAGGTTGAGGGTGAGGGTTAGGGTTAGGGTTAAGGTTAGGGTGAGGGTGACGGTTAGGGTGAGTATAATGGTGTGGGTGACATTTAGGTTTAGAGTGAGGGTTAGGGTGACAGTAAGGGCTAGGGTGAATTTGAAGTTTAGGGTTAGGATTAGGGTTAGTGTGAGGATTAGGGTTAGGTTTAGGGTTAGTGTGAGTGTAAGGGTTAGGGAGAGGGTTAGGGTAAGGGTGAGGGTAAGGATTAGCATTAGTGTTAGGGTGAGGGTTCGGGTGAGGGTTAGGGTTAGCGTTAGGGTTCGGGTTAGGGTTAGGGTTAGGGTGAGGGTTAGGTTTAGGGTTAGGGTAAGGTTGAGGGTGAGGGTGAGGGTGAGGTTTAGGTTTAGGTTTAGCTTTAGGGTAAGGGTGAGGGTTAGGGTGTCGATGAGGGTTAGAGTTAGGTTTAGGGTGAGGGTTAGGGTGATGGTGAGGGTTAGGGGAAGGGTGAGGGTTAGAGTTAGGGTTAGCATTAGGGTGAGGGTTAGTGTTCAGGTAAGAATTAGGGTAAGTGTTAAGGTGAGGGTTAGGGTTATGGTTAGGTTTAGGGTTAGTGTGAGAATTAGGGTTAGTGTGAGGGTTAGGTTTAGGGTTAGGTTTAGGGTGAAGGTGAGTGTGAGGTTTAGGTTTAGGGTAAGGTTGATGGTTAAGCCTAGGGTGAGGTTTAGGGTGAGTGTGAGCGTGAAGGTAAGGGTGTAGAATGAGGGTTTGGATGAGGGTGAGGTTTAGGCTTTGCATTTGGGTTAGGGTTAGGGTGATCATTAGGTTTAGGGTTAGGTTTTAGGTGAGGGTGAGCTTGAGGTTTAGGGTTAGGATTAAGGTTAGTGTTTGGATTAAGGTTAGGGTGAGGGCTAGGGTGAGGGTGAGGTTTGGGGTTAGGGTTAGGGTGAGGGTTAGGTTTAGGGAGAGTTTTATGGTTAGGGGTAGGTTTAGTGTTAGGGTTAGGTTGAGGGTTATGGTTAGTGTGAGGTTTAGGGTTAGGGTTAGAGTTAGGTTTAGGTTAAGTGTAAGGGTTAGGCTGAGGGTTAGACTGACAGTGAGGGATAAGGTTAGCGTCAGTGTGAGGGTGAGGGTTAGGGTGAGTTTCAGGGTTAGGGTTCTGGTGAGGGTGAGGATTATGGTTAGGGTGAGGATGAGGGTTAGGGTTAGGGTGATGTTTAGGGTACGGGTAGGGTTAGAGTGACGGTGAAGGTTCGGGTGAGGGTGAGGGTTAGGTTTTCCGTGAGGGTTAGACTTAGAGTGAGGGTAAGGTTGACGGTGACTGTTAGGGTGAGGGTGAGGATTAGGGTTATGGTTCGGGTTAGGGTTTGGTTTAGGGTTAGGTTTAGGATGAGGTTTAAAATGAGGGGTAGGGTCCGGGTTAGGGTGAGGGTTAGGGTTACTGTGAGGGTTAAGGTTAGGGTTAGGGTTAGTGTTAGGATAAGGGTTAGGGTGAGGGTTAGGGTGAGGGTGAGTGTCAGGGTTAGCCTTAGGGTTACTGTGAGGGTTAGGGTGAGGTTGAGGGTTAGGGTTAGGTTTAGGGTGAGTGTGAGGTTAAATGTTAGGGTTAGGGTGAGTGTTAGGGTTAGGGTGTGGGTTAGGGTTAGGGTTAGGGTAAGGGTGAGGATGAAGGTGAGGTTTCGGTTTAGGTTTAGGGTGAGGGTGAGGTTGAGGGTTAGGTTTAGGATTAGGATTCGGGTTAGGGTTAGGCTTAGGGTGAGGGTGAGGTTGAGGCTGAAGTTTAGGGTTAGGGTGAGGATTAGGGTTAGGGTTAGGGTTAGGGTGAGGGTGAGGTTTAGGTTAAGGGTGAGGGTGAGGTTGATGGTGAGGTTTAGTGTGTGGGTAAGGAATAGGGTTATGTTGAGGATCAGGGTGACAGTGAGGGTTAGGGTGAGGGTGTGGGTTAGGGTTTGGGTTAGTGTTCATGTGAGGGTTAGGGTTAGGATTTGAATTAGGGTTAGGGTTAATGTGAGGGTTAGTGTTAGTTTTAGGGTTAGGGTTAGTATGAGTATTAGGGTTTTGTTTAGGTTTAGGGTTAGGTTGAGGTTTAGCGTGAGGTTGAGGGTTAGGGTTAGCGTTAGGGTTAGTGGGAGGGTTAGGGGTAGGGGTAGGGTTAGGATGAGGGTTAAGGTTATGGTGAGGGTTAGGCTTAGGGTGAGGGTGAGGGTGAGGGTGAGGATTAGGGTGAGCGTGAGAGTGAGCGTTAGGTTAGGGTTAAGGTTAGGGTTAGTGTGAGGATTAGGGTTACCGTGAGGTTGAGGTTAAGGTTTAGCGTGTGGTTTAGGGTGAGGGTTAGGGTGAGCTTTAGGGTGAGGGTAAGGGTGAGTGTGAGGGTGAGGGTTAGGTTGTGGGTGAGGGTTAGGTTTATTTTGAGAGTTAGAGTGAAGGTGAGGGTTAGGGTCAGGGAGATGTTTAAGGTTAGGGTTAGCTTTAGGTTGAGTATTAGGGTTAGGTTTAGTATTAGGTTGAGGGTGAGTGTGCAGCTTAGGTTTAGGGTTAAGGTTAGGGTTTGTGTGAGGATTAGGGTTAGAGTTAAAGTTAGGGTGAAGGTAAGGTTTAGGGTGAGGTTTAGGGTGAGGGTTATGGCGAGCGTTAGGGTTAGTGTGTGGGTTAGGGTGAGGGTTAAGTATAGGATTACGGTTAAGTTTAGGGTGAGGGTGAGGGTTAGGGTTAGGTTTAGGGTTAGATTTTGGCTGAGGGTGTGGGTGATGGTTAGGGTTAGGATGAGGGTTTGGGTTAGGCTGAGGGTGATTGTGAGCGTGAGGGTGAGGGATAGAGTTCGGGTGAGGGTTAGGGTTAAGGTTAGGGTTAGGGTGAGGGTTAGGTTTAAGTGTAGGGTTAGGATGAGGGTTAGGCTGAGGAGTAGGTTTAGGTATAGGGTGACGGTTAGAGTTAGTATGAGGGTTAGGGTTAGGGTTTAGGGTTAGGGTGAGGGTAAAGGTTAGGATGAGTGTTAGGGTGAGGGTATGGTTTGGGGTTAGGGTTAGGGTTAGGTTTATTGTGAAGGGTACGGTGAGGGTTAGGCTGAGGGGTAGGTTTAGGGTTAGGTTTAGGGTGAGGATGAGGGCTAGTGTTAGCATTAGAGTTAGGGTTAGGTTTAGGGTTAGGGTGATGGTGAGAGTTAGGGTTAGGGTTAGAATTAGGTTTAGGATTAGGGTTAGGCTGAAGTTGGGGTTAGGTTGAGGGTGTAGGTGAGGGTTAGGGTTGGGGTGAGGGTTAGAGTGACGGTGAGGGTTAGAGTGAAGGTGAGGTTTAGGGTTAGGTTTTGGTGAGGGTTAGGGTTAGGGTTAGGGTTATGGTGAGGGGTAATATGAGGGGTAGGTTTAGGGTTAGGTTTTATGTGAGGGTTAGGGTTAGGGTTAGTGTGAGGATAAGGGTTGGGGTGAAGTTTAGGGTTAGTGTTTTGTTTAGTGAGGGTTAGGGTTAGCGTTAGGGTTAGGGTGAGGTTTAAGGTGAGGGTAGGGTTAGTAGGAGGGTGATGGTTAGAGTTTGGTTTAGGGTGAGGGTTAGGGTTAGGGTGAGGTTTAGGGTAGGGCTAGGGTGAGGGTGACGGTTTGTGTTCGGGTGAGTTTTAGGTTGTGGGTGGTGGTTTGGTTTAGAGTGAGGGTTAAGGTGACTGTGAGGGTAGGGTGAGGGTGAGGGTTAGGGTTATAGTAAGGATTAGGGTTAGGTTAAGGTTAAGGGTTATGGTGACGGTAAGGGTAAGGATGAGGTTTAGGGTGAGGGTGAGGATTAGGGATAGCGTTAGAGTTAGGGTGAGGGTAAGGGTGAGGGTTAGGGTTCAGGTTAGTCTTAGGGTGAGGGTGAGGGTTAGATTTATATTTAGGGTTATTGTTAGTGTGAGGGTAAGGTTTAGGGTGAGGGTTAAGGTGAGGGTGAGGGTTAGGTTTAGGTTGAGGGTTAGGGTGAGCATTAGGGTGACTGTTAGGTTTGGGTTTAGGTTTAGGTTCAGGGTAAGGGTGAGGTTTAGTGTTAGTATTAGGGTTAGGGTTAGGGTGAGGGTTAGAGTGAAGGTAAGGGTTAGAATGAGGGTTAGGGTGAGGGTTAGGGATAGCATTAGGGTTAGGATTAGGGTTAGGGTGAGGGTTAGGGTCAGGTTGAGGTTTAGGCTCAGCATTAGGGTTAGAGTTAGGGTTAGGGTTCGGGTTAGTTTGAGGGTGGGGTGAGGTTGAGGGTGAGGGTTAGGGTTAGGGTCAGTTTTAGGGTGAGGGCTAGGGTGAGGGTGAGGCTTAGGGTTGCGGTGAGGATTAGGCTTAGGGTTAGGGTTAGGGTTATGATGAGGGTAAGGGTTAGGATGAGGTTTAGGGTGAGGGTGAGTTTTAGGTATAGCGTTAGATTTAGGGTGAGGTTTAGGGTTCAGGTTAGGCTTAAGTTGATGGTGAGGGTTAGAGTTAGGGTTAGGGTTAGGGTTAGGTGGAGGGTAAGTTTTAGGGTGAGGTTTAGGGTGAGGGTGAGGCTTAGGGTTAGGTTGAGGGTTAGGGTGAGAGTTAGGGTGAGGGTTAGGTTTAGGTTTAGGGTTAGAGTTAGGGTTAGGGTGAAGTTGAAGTTTAGGGATAGCATTAGGGTTAGGATTAGGGTTAGGGTGAGGGTTAGTGTTAGGGTTAGGGTTAGGGATAGAGTTAGGTTGAGGGTTAGGTATAGGGTTGGGGTTAGGGTTAGGGTCAAGGTTAAGGTTGGGGTTAGAGTTAGTGTGAGGGTGAGTGTGAGGCTTAGGTTTAGGTTTAGGGTTAGGTTTAGGGTGAGGCTGAGTGTGAGGGTGTGAGTGAGGGTGAGGTTTAGGGTTAGAGTGAGGGTTTCATTTAGGGTTAGCGTTAGGGTTAGGTCGAGGTTTATGGTTAGGGTTAGGGAGACAGTTTGGCTGAGGCTTAGGGTTAGGGTTAGGATTAGGGTGATTGAATGGTTTAGGGTTAGGGTGAGTGTTAGGGTTAGGATGAGGTTTAGGGTGCGCATTAGGGTGAGGGTTAGGGTTAGGTTTAGGTTTCAGATGTTGGTGAGGGTGAGGTATAGTTTTAGGGTTAGGTTTAGGTTGAGGGTAAGATTTAGAGTGAGGATTACGGTGAGGGTGAGGGTTAGGGAGAGCATTAGGGTTAGGGTTACGGTTAGGGTGAGGGTTAGGGCTATGGTTAGGTTTAGGGTGAGGGTGAGGGTTAGGGTTATGTTGAGGGTTACGGTTAGGGTTAGGGTTAGTGTTAGGGTGAGAGATAAGGTTAGGATTAGGGTTATGGTGAGGGTGAGGGTGAGGGTTAGTATTAGGTTTAGGGATACGGTGAGGTTTAGAGTGACAGTGAGCGTAAGGGTTAGGGTGAGGGCTAGGGTTAGGTTGAGGTTTAGGTTTAGTATTAGGGTTTGGGTTAGGGTGAGTGCAAGGGTTGGAGTGAGGGTTAGGTTGTGGTTGAGTTTTTTGGATAGCATTAGCGTTAAGGTTATGGTTAGGTTGAGGGTTAGGGTTACAGTGAGGGTGAGGGTTATGTTGAGGGTTAGAGTTATGGTTGGGGTTAGGGTGAGGGTCAGGGTTAGGTGAGGGCGAGGTGAGGGTGAGGGTTAGGGTTAGGGTGACGGTTAGGGTTAGGGT
The DNA here is from genome assembly GCF_024711535.1 of Dipodomys merriami. Lineage (NCBI taxonomy): Eukaryota > Metazoa > Chordata > Mammalia > Rodentia > Heteromyidae > Dipodomys > Dipodomys merriami. Next base: position 3,438,488 of record NW_027202327.1, read on the forward strand.
AAGGGTTAGAATGACAGTGAGGGTAAGGGTTAGGGCGAGGGTTAGGGTTCGGCTTAGGGTTAGGGTGAAGTTTAGGTTTGGGTGAGGGTGAAGGTGAGGGTTAGGTTTAGGATTAGGCTTAGGTTTAGGGTTAGGCTTAGGGTGAGGTTGAGGGTGAGGGTCAGAGTTAGGTTTAGGGTGAGGTTAAGGGTTATGGTTAGGATTAGGGTGAGGTTGAGAGTGAGAGTTAGGGTGAGGGTGAGTGTGAGAGTTAGGTTTAGGGTTAGTTGTATGGTTAGTGTTAGGTTTAGGGGTAGATTGAGGGCTAGGGTGAGGCTGAGGGCTAGGATTGTGGTTAAGATAAGGGGGAGGGTTATGTTGAGTGTTAGGGTGAGGGGTAGGGTTAGCGTTATTGTTAGGGTGAGGTTTTGGTTTACTGTGAGGGTTTGCGTAAGGCTTAAGTTTAGGATGAGAGTAAGGTTTACGGTGAGTGTTAGGGTGAGAGTTAGGGTTCAGGTTAGCTTGAGTGTTAGGGTGAGTGTTACGGTGAAGGTTAGGATTAGGGTTAGGGTTAGCATTAAGGTTAGGGTGAGGGTGAGGGTTATGTTTAGTGTTAGGGTGAGGGTTAGGGTTAGGGTGATGTTTAGGTTGAGGGTGGTGGTTAGGGTGAGTGTTAGGGTGTGGGTGAGGGTTAGGTTTAGAGTGAGGGTTAGGGTGACTGTGAGTGTTAGGGTGAGTTTGAAGTACAGGGTTAGAATTAGGGTTAGTGTGAGGATTAGGGATAGGTTTAGGGTTAGTGTGAGTGTAAGGTTTAGGGAGAGTGTTAGGGTAAGGGTAAGAGTTAGGATTAGCATTTGTGTTAGGGTGAGGGTTAGGGTTAGTGTTAGGGTTAGGGTTAGGCTGATGGTTTGAGTTAGGTTTATGGTAAGGTTGAGGGTGAGGGTGAGGGTGAGGTTTAGGGTTAGGTTTAGGTTTAGGGTGAGGGTGATGGTTAGGTTTAGGATTAGGCTTAGGCTTAGGGCTAGGCTAAGGATGAGGGTGAGGTTGAGGGTGAGGGTGGGGGTTAGGGTGAGGATTAGTGTTAGGGTTAGTATTAGGGTGAGGGTGAGGGTTAGGGTTAGGGTGAGGGTTCGGGTTCGGGTTCGGGTTAGTGTGTGGGTGAGGGTTAGGTTTAGGGTGAGGGTTAGGGTGAGGGTTAGGGTTAGGGTGAGGGTTAGGATTAGGGTTAGAATTATTGTGAGGGTGAGGTTTAGGGTGAGTTTGAGGCTGAGAGTTAGGGTGAGCATTAGGGTGAGTGTTAGGGTTAGCGTTGTTTTTAGGGTGAGGGTTAGGGTGTGGGTGAGTGTTAGGGTTAAGATGAGGGTGAGGTTTAGGGCTATGTTTAGGGTGAGAGTTTTAGGGTGAGGGTTAGGGATAGGTTTACGGTTAAGTTTAGGGTGAGGGTAAGGGTGAGGGTAAGGGTTAGGTTTAGGGTTAGAGTAAGGATGAGGGTGTGGGTGATGATTATGGTTAGGATGAGGGTTAGGATTATGGTTAGGCTGAGGGTGAGTGTGAGTGTGAGGGTGAGAGATAGGGTTTGGATGAGGGTTAGAGTTAGTGTGAGGGTTAGGTTTAGGTTTAGCGTTCGGATGAGGGTTAGGCTGAGGAGTAGGATTAGGTTTAGAGTGAGGGTTAGAGTTAGTGCAAGGGTTAGGGTTAGGGTTAGTGTTAGGGTAAGGGTAATGTTGAGGGTGAGTGTTAGGGTGTTGGTTTGGTTAGGGTCAGGGTTAGGGTTAGGGTTAGGGATAGGGTGAGGATTAGGCTTATGGTTAGGGTTAGGGTTCTTTTCAGGGTTAGTGTGAAGGTTGGGGTTAGGTTTAGGATTAGGTTTAAGGTGAGGGTAAGGGTTAGGTGAGGTTAGGGTGAGGGTGAGGGTTAGGATTAGCATTAGCGTTAGCGTTAGGGTGAGGGTTAGGGTTAGGGTTAGGGTTAGGGTGAGAGGGTGAGGTTCAGGATAAGGGTGAGGGTTAAGTTTAGTGTGAGGGTTAGGGTTAGGGTTAGAGTTAGGATGAGGGTAAGGGTTAGGGTTAGGGTGAGGGTGAGAGTGAGGGTTAGAGTTAGCATGAGTTTTAGTTTGAGGGTCAGGGTGAGTGTTAGGGTTAAGTTTAGGGTTAGGGTGATGGCTAGGGTGAGTGTGAGGGTTATGGTTAGGGTTAGGGATAGGTTGAGAATTAGGTTGATGGTTAGGTTTAGTGTGAGGTTTAGGATTAGGGTTAGGGTGAGGGTGAGGGTAAGGGTTAGGGTGAGGGTAAGGGTGAGAGTGAGGTTTAGGTTGAGGGTGAGGTGAGTGTTAGGGTTGGGTGAGGGTTAGAGTGAGGGTTAGGGTGAGGGTTAGGGTTCAGATTAGGGTTAGGTTGAGTGTTAGGGTTAGGGTTAGGGTGACGGTGAGGGTGAGTGTGAGGGTTAGTGTGAGGGTCAGGTTGACGGTGAGGGTGAGGGTCAGGTTTAGGGTTAGGTTTAGGGTAGGATGAGGTTGAGGATTAGGTATAGGATTAGAGTTAGGGTTAGAATTAAACTGAGGGTGAGTGTGAGGGTGGGGGTTAGGTTTAGGGTTAGGGTGTTGTTTAGGGTTAGTGTGAGGGTTAGGGTGAGGGTGAGTGTAAGGGTTAGGGTGAGACTTACTGTGACTGTGAGGTTTAGGGTGAGGGTGAGGGTGAGGGTGAGGTTGAGGGTGAGAGTTAATGTGAGGGTGAATGTTAGGGTTAGGATGAGGATAAGGGTTAGGATTACAGTTAGGGTGAGGACTAAGGTGAGGGTGAAGCTTAGGGTTAGGTTGAGGGTAAGGTTTAGTGTGAGGGTTAGGGTTAGGGTGAGGGTAAGGTTTAGAGTGAGGGCTTGGGTGTGGGTAAGGGTTAGGGATTAGGGTGAGGGTGAGGAAGATGTTTAGGGTGACGGTGAGGGTTATTGTGACGGTTAGGATTAGGGTTATGCTGAGGTTGAGGGTGATGGTGAGGGTTAAAGTTAGGGTTAGTGTTAGCGTGAGGGCTAGGGTGAAGTTCTGGGTTAGCATTTTCGTGAGGGTGAGCTCGAGGATTTCGGTCAGGTAAGTGTTAGGGTTAGGGTTAGGGTGAGGATTAGGTTGAGGGTGAGGGTTAGCGTGAGGGTGAGGGTTATGGTTAGGGTTACATGTTAGGGTTAGGGTGAGGTGTAGTGTGAGGTTTATTGTTAGTGTTAGGATGAGGGTTACGGTTAGAGTTAGGGTGAGGGTTAGGTTCAGGTTGATGTTTAGGGTGAGGGTGAGGGTTAGGGTTAGGGTTAGGATTATGGTGAGTGTTTAGGTTAAGGTTAGGGTTAGGGTTAGGGTGAGGGTTTGGGTAAAGATTAGGTTAGGTTTAGGGTGAGGGTTAGGGTTATTGTTAGGGTTAGGGTTAGGGTACGTGTTAGGGTGAGTGTTAGGGTTAGGGTGAGGGTTAGGTATAGGGTGTGGGTTAGGGTTAGAATGAGGGTTAGGTTTAGGGTGAGGTTTAGGTTTAGGATTATTGTTAGGGTGAGGGCTAGGGAGAGGGTGAGTGTTAGGGTTAGGGTGAGGGTTAGGTTTAGGTTTAGGGTTAGGGTTAGCGTGAGGGGTAGTTTTAGTGTTAGAGTGAGTGTTAAGTTTAGTGTGAGGTCTAGGGTTTGTGTTAGTTTTAGTGTGAGTGTTAGATTGAGTATTAGGATGAGGGTTATTGTTAGGATTAGTGTTATTGTTAGGATTAGGGTTAGGGTGAGGTTTAGGGTTAGGGTTAGGTTTACGGTGAGGTTGAGGGTGAAGGTGAGGGATATTGTTAGAATTAGGATTAGGGTTAGGTTTAGGATTAGGGTGAGGTTGTGGGTGAGGGTTAGTGTTAGGTTTACAGTGAGGGTCAGCGTGAGAGTTGGGTTTGCTTTTGTTTTAGTGATAGGGTGAGGATTAGCATTAGGGTTAGGTTTTGTTTGAGGGTTAGACTGAGGGGTAGGGTTACATTTAGGGTGAGGGTAAGGTTTAATGTGAGGGTTAGGGTTACGGTTAGTGTTAGGATGAGGATTTGGGTTAGGGTTAGGGTTAGAGTTGGGCTTATTGTTAGGGTTAGGGTGAGGGTGAGGGTGATGGTGAGGGCGAGGTTTAGGGATAGGGTTAGGTTTAGTGTGAGGGTGGGAGTGAGGGTTAGGGTTAGGATTAGGATTATGTTTAGGGTTAGGCTGAGGATGAGTGGGAAGGGGAGTGGAAGGGTTAAGGTAAGGGGTATGTTTAGGGTTAGGGTTACATTGAGAGTTAGGTTAAAGTTATTGTTAGGATTAGGGTGACGGTATGGTTGAGTGTGAGGGTTCGGGTGAAAGTTAGGGTTAAGGATAGAGTTAGGGTGAGAGCTAGGGTGAGTGTGAGGGTTAGGGTTATGGTGAGGGATAGGGAAAGAATTAGGGTTAAGGTTTGGGTTAGGGTGAGGGTTAGGTTTAGTCTGAGGTTTACGGTTAGGTTTTGGGTTAGGTTAGGCTTAGGGTGAAGGTAAGGGTTAGGGTGAGGCTAAGGTTTAGGGTTAGGTTTAGGTTGAGGGTTGGGTGAGGGATACGGTTAGGGTTAGGTTTAGGGTGAGGGTGAGGGTGAGGCTGATGGTCTGGGTGAGGGTGAGGTTGAGGGTGAGTTTGAGGGTTAGGGTTAAGGTGAGGGTAAGAGTGAGAATTATGGTAAGGATTTGGTTTAAGATTAGGGTTAGGCTGAGGCTGAGCTTGAGGGTGAGGGTTAGGTTTAGGGGTAGGTTTAGGGTGAGTGTTAGGGTTAGGGTTAGGGTTAGATTGAGGTTGAGGGTGAGGATTAGGGTTGGGTGAGGTTTAGAGTTAGAATGAGGGTTATGGTTGGATTACGGTTATATTTAGAGTGAGGGTGAGGGTGAGGGATAGGGTTAGGATTAGGGTTAGGGTTAGGGTTAGACTGAGGGGGAGGGGGAGGTTGGGGGTGATGGTTTTTTTTTTCAGGTGAGGGTTAGGGTTAGGGTGAGGGTGAGGGTAAGCGAAAGGGTTAGGGGTAGGTGTAGGAGGAGGGTTAGATTTAGGGGTAGGGTTATGGTTAGTGTGAGGGTTAGGGTTGCTGTGAGGGTTAGGGTTAGCGTTAAGGTTAGGGTTAGGGAGAGGGTAAGGCTTCGGTTAGTGTGAGGGTTAGGGTTAGGGTTAGGGTTACGTTTAGGTGATTGTAAGGGTTAGGGTGAGGTTTTGGGTGAGGGTGGGAGTTAAGCTTAGGGTTAGTGTTAGGATTAGTGTGTGGGTGAGGGTGAGGGTGAGAGTTAGTGTGAGGTTTAGGGTTAGGGTTAGGGTTATTTTTAGGGTGAGGGTTTGAGTGAGGGTGAGGGTTAGGGTTAGGGTTAGGGTGAGGGTGAGGGTTGTAATTAGGTTAGTGTTAGGGTTAGGCTGAGAGTGAGGGTGAGTTCGTTGGTTAGGGTTAGGGTTGGGTTAAGGTTAGGGTGAGGGCTATTGTGAGGGGGAGGTTTAGGGTGAGGGTGAGGGTGAGAGTTTCGGTTAGGTAAGTGTTTTGGTTAGGGTGAGGCTGAGGATTTGGTTGACAGAGAGGTTTAGAGTGAGTGTTAGTGTTATGGTGAGGATTAGGTTTAGGGTTAGGTTGAGGGATAGGGTTAGGGTGATGTTAAGGATGAGGGTGAGGGTTAGGGTGAGGGTTCGGGTTCGGATGCGGGTTAGGGTTATGGTTAGCGTTAGGCTGAGGGATAGGGTGAGGATGAGGGTTACGGTTAGGGTTAGAGATAGGTTGAGAATTAAGGTTAGGGTCAGGTTTAGGGTGAGGGTTAGGCGGAGGGGAATGTTTAGGGTTTGGGTGAGGGTTAGGATTAGTCTGAGGTTTAGGGTTTGGGTTAGGGTTAGGGTTAGTGTGAGGTTAAGGGTTAGGGTGAGGGTTAGGGTGAGGGTGAGGACTAGGGTTAGGGTTAGGGTTAGGGTGAGGGTGAGGGTGAGGTTTAGGTTTCGGGTGAGGCTTAACTTTAGGGTGAGGGTTAAGGTGAGGGTTAGGGTTAGGGTGAGGTTTAGGTTTAGGGTTAGGGTGAGGTTTAGGTTTAGGGTTAGGCTTACGCTGTGAGTGAGGGGGAGGCGGAAGGGAAGGGTTAGGTTTAGGTGAGGCTTAGGGTTAGGGTTGGGGTGAGGATGATGTTTAGGGTGAGGGTGAGGATCAGCTTGAGAGTGAGTTTTAGGGTGTGGGTGAGGGTTAGGTTTAGGGTGTGTTAAGGTGACGGTGACGTTTAGGGTGAGGGTGCGGATTATGTTTAGGTTTAGGGTGAGGGTTAGGGTTAATTTTATGGTTAGGGTGAGGGTCAGTTTGACGGTTAGTTTTAGGGTTATCATTAGCAATATTGTGATGGTTAGGGTTAGTGTTAGGGTGATGGTAAGTGCTAGGGTGAGGGTTAGGGTTAGGGTGAGAGTTAGGGTTAAGGTTAGGCTAAGATTGAGGTTGAGGGTGAGGGTTAGGGTTGGGTGAGGGTTAGAGTTAGAGTGAGGTTTAGGGTTGGATTAGGGTTAGACTGATGGCGAGGGTATAGGTGAGGGTGACGTTTTTTTTTTTAGGTGACTGTTAGGGTTAGGGTGAGGGTGAGGGTAATCGTGAGGGTTAGGGTTAGGGGTAGGATGAGGTTTAGATTGAGGGGTAGGGTTATGGTTAGGATGATTGTTAGGTTTACTGTGAGGGTGAGTGTTAGGGTTACGGATAGGGTGAGAATTAGGGTTAGGGTCAGGGTTAGGTTTAGGGTGAGGGTTAAGTTTAGGGTTAGGGTTAGGGTGAGGGTGAGAGTGAGGCTGAGGGTTAGGGTTAGGGTGAGGGTGAGGGTGAGTTTGAGGGTTAGGTTTAAGTTGAGGGTAAGAGTGAAGATTATGGTAAGGATTTGGTTTAGGTTTAGGCTGAGGGTGAGCTTGAGGGTGAGGGTGAGGTTTCGGGGTAGGGTTAGGGTGAGGTTTAGCGTTAGGTTTAGGGTAAGTTTTAGCGTGAGGGTGAGGGTTATGGTTAGGGTTATTGTTAGGATTAGGGTAAAGGTGTGGGGGGAGGGGGAGGGGAGGTTTAGGGTTAGGGTTTGGTTTAGGGTGAGGGTGAGGGAGAAGGTTAATGTTAGGCTTACGCTTAGGGTGTGGGTGAGGATGAGAGTTAGGTTATTGTGAGGGTTAAGGTTAGGGTTAGGGTTAGGGTGAGGTTGAGGGTTAGGGTTAGGATATCGGTTAGAGTTAGGTTTAGGCTGAGGGTGAGGGTGAGTTTGAGGGTTATAGCTAGGGTTGGGTTAAGGTTAGGGTGAGGGCTATTGTGATTGTGAGGGTTAGGGTGAGGGTGAGGGTGAGTGTGAGGGTTTCGGTGAGGTAAGTATAAGGGTTAGGGTTAGGGTTAGGGTGAGGGTGAGGGTTATGGATAGTGTGAGTGTGAAGGTTAGGGTTAGGGATAGGGTTAGGGTAAGAGTTAGGGTGAGGATTAGTATGACGGTGAGGGTTAGGGTCAGGGTGAGGGTTAGGGTTAGGGTTAGGGTTAGGGTGAGGTTTAGAGTGAGGCTGAAGGTTAGGCAGAGGGTGAAGGTGAGGGTGAGGGTGAGGGTTAGGGTTAGCATAAGTTTTAAGTTTAGGGTTAGGGTAAGGATAAGGGTGACTTGAGGATTAGGGTGAAGGTAAGTGATAGGGTGAGGGTTAGCGCTAGGGTTAGGGTGAGGTTTAGTGTGAGGGTGAGGTTTAATGTGAGCGTGAGGGTTAGGGTGAGGTGACGGTTCGGGTTCGGGTTAGGTTGCGGGTTAGGTTAGGCTAAGGGTTAGTTTGAGGGTGAGGGTGAGGGTGAGTATTAGTGTGTGGGTTAGGGTTAGGGTTAGCATTAAGGTAAGGAAGAGAGTGAGAGTTAGGTTTAGGATTAGTGTTAGGTTTAGGTTTAGGCTTAGGGTGAGGGTGAGATTGAGGTTTAGGGTTAGGGATAGCATTAGGGTAAGGGTGAGAATTAGGGTTAGGGTGATGTTTAGGGTTAGTGTTAGGGTGAGGGTGAGGGTTAGGTTTAGGTTGAGGGTTAGGTTAATGTTATGGTTAGGGTGAGGCTTAGGATTAGAATTAGGCTGTGAATGAGGCTGAGGGTGAGGGTGAGGCTTAGGTTTAGGGTAAGGCTTATGTTTATGTTTAGGGTGAGAGCTATGTTTAGGGTGATATTTAGGGTGAGGGTGAGGGTCATGGTGAGAGTGAGGGTTAGGGTGTGGGTGATGGTTAGGGTTAGGGTGAGGGTTAGGTTGACGATGAGTGTGAGGATTAGGGTTAGTGTTAGGGTGAGGTTTAGGGTAAGTTTTAATGTTAGGGTGAGGGGTAGTGTGAGGGTTAGGGTTGGGGTTAGCATTAGGATTAGTTTGAGGGTTAGGGTTAGGGTTAGCGGTAGGGTGAGGGTGAGGGTAAGTGTTAGGGTGAGATTGAGGGTTGGGCGAGGGTTATCGTTAGACTGAGGGTTATGGTTGGATTAGGGTTACAGTTAGGGTGAGGGTGAGGTTGAGGATTAGGATTAGGATTAGGGATAGGGTTAGGTTTAGACTGAGGGTGAAGGTGAGGGTGAGGGAGACAGTTTTTTTTTAAGTTGAGTGTTAGGGTTAGGGTGAGGGTTAGGGTAAGCGAAAGTGTTAGGGTTAGTGGTAGGATGAGGGTTAGATTGAGGGGTAGTTTTATTGTTAGGGTGAATGTTAGGGTTACTGTGAGGGTTAGGGTTAGGTTTAAGTTTAGGGTTAGGGAGAGGGTAAGGCTTAGGTTACTGTGAGGGTTAGGGTTAGGTTTAGGGTGAGGGTAAGGGATAGCGTGAGGTTTAGGGTGAGGGTGAGACTTAAGTTTGGAGTTAGTGTTAGGATTAATGTGTGGGTGAGTGTGAGGGTGAGACTTAGTGTGAGGTTTAGGGTTAGGTTTAGGGTTAGGGTTAGGGTGAGGGTTTGAGTGAGGGTGAGGTTTAGGGTTAGGGTTAGGGTTAGGGTGAGGGTGAGTATTAGGGTTAGGATTAGGGTTAGGGTTAGGGTTAGGCTGAGGGTAAGGGAAAGTTTGAGGGTTAGGGTGAAGTTGGGTTAAGGTTTGTGTGAGGCTATTTTGAGTGTGAGGGTTAGGGAGAGGGTAGGGTTTCGGTTCGGTAAGTGTTAGGGTTAGGGGTAGGTTGAGGATTTGGTTGAGGGAGAGGCTTAGGGTGAGGGTTAGAGTTAGGTTGATGGTTAGGGTTAGGGTTTGGGTGAGGGATAGGGTTAGGGTGATGTTAAGGATGAGGGTGAGGGTTAGGGTTCGGGTTGGGGTTTGGGTGCGGGTTAGGGTAATGTTTAGAGTTAGGTTGAGGGCTATGGTGAGGGTGAGGGTTAATATTAGGGTTAGGGATAGGGTGAAAATTAGGGTTAGGGTCAGGGTTAGGGTGAGGGTTAGGCTGAGGGGAATGGTTACGGTTAGGGTGAGGGTTAGGTTTAGTCTGACGGTTAGGGTCAGGGTTAGGGTTAGTGTGAGCTTAAGGGTTAGGGTGATGGTTAGGGTGAGGGTTAGGGTTAGGGTTAGGGTTAGGGTTAAGGTGAGGTTTAGTGTTAGGGTGAGGGTTAGGTTTAGGTTTAGGGTAAAGGTGAGGGTAAGGGTTAGGGTTACTCTTAGGCTGTGAGTGAGGGTGAGGGTGAGGGTCATGATTAAGGTGATGTTTAGGGTGAGGGTGAGGGACATGGTGAGAGTGAGAGTTAGGGTGTCGGTGAGGTTTATGGTGATGGTGAGGGTTAGGGTGAGGGTGAGGATTAGGGTTAGGGTTAGGGTGAGGGTTAGCCTTAATTTTAGGGTTAGGGTGAGGGATAGTTTGAAGGTTAGGGTTAGAGTTAACATTAGTGTGAGGATTAGGTTTAGGGTTAGGGGTAGGGTGAGGGTAAGGCTTAGGGTGAGGGTTAGGGTTAGTGTGAGAGTTAGGTTTAAGGTTACGTTTAGATTGAGGTGGAGGGTTAGTGTTAGGTTTGGGTGAGGGTTAGAATTAGAGTGAGGGTTATGGTTGGATTAGGGTTAGAGTTAGGGTGAAGGTGAGGGTGAGGGTTAGGATTAGGGTTAGGGTTAGGGTTAGGGTGAGGGTTAGGGAGAGTGAGGGTTAGGGTTAGGGTTAGGGTTACGGTGAGGAGTAAGGTGAGGGTTAGGGTTACGATTAGTGTTAGGATGAGGGTTAGGGTGAGGTTTAGGGTTAAGGGTATGATGAGGGAGGTTGAGGGTTAGGGTTTTGGTTAGGGTGAAGGTTAGTAATAGTATGAGGTTTAGGGTTAGGGCTAAGTTTAGGGTTAAGGAGAGTGTAAGGGTTAGCTTGAGGGTTAGGTTGAGGGTGAGGGTTAGGGTTAGGGTTAGGGTGATGGTTACTGTGAGGTTTAAGGTTAGTGTTAGGGTGAGGATTATGGTGATGGTAAGGGTTAGTGTGAGGGTTAGGGAGAGTGAGGGTTAGGGTTAGGATTGGGGTTAGGTTGAGTTGTAAGGTGAGGTTTAGGGTTACAGTTAGGGTTAGGATGAGGGTTCGGGTGAGGGTTAGGGTTAGGTTTAGGGTGAGAGTGAGGGTTAGGGTTAGAGTGAGGCTTAGGTTTAGGGTGAGGTTTTGTGTCACGGTGAGGGTGAGGATTAGGGTGAGGGTAAGGGTTAGTGTGAGAGTTAGGGTTAAGGATAGGGTTAGATTGAGTTTGAGGGTGAGTGTTACGGTTGGGTGAGGCTTAGATTTAGAGTGAGGTATACGGTTGGATTAGGGTTATAGTTAGGGTGAGGTTGAGGGTGAGGGTTAGGGTTATGATAAGGCTTAGGGTTAGGTTTAGACTTATGGTGAGGGTGAGGGTGAGGTTTAGGGTTAGAGGTAGGTTTAGTGTTAGGGTGAGAGTGAGGTTTAGGGTTAGGATTAGGATTAGGTTTAGGCTCAGGTTGAGGGTGAGAGTAAGAGGGAGGGTTAGGGTTAGGGTTAGGGTTCGGGTTAGGGTTAGGGTTCGGGTGAGGGTTAGGGTTAGGGTGAGGTTTAGGGTTAGGGTGAGGGTTAGGGTTGGTTTAGGGTTAGGGTAAGGGTGTGGGTGAGGGTGACAGTGAGGTTTAGGGTGAGGGTTAGGGTTAGGGTTAGGGTGAAGGTGAGGTTTAGGATTTAGGATTAGGGTAAGAGTTAGGATTAGACTGAGGGTGAGGGTGAGGTTGAGGGTTTGGTATTAGTGTGAAGGTTAGGGTGAGGGCTAGGTTGAGGGTGAGGGTTAGGGTGAGGTTGATGGTGCGGGTGAGGGTTTCGTTTAGGTAAGGGTTAGTTTTAGGGTTAGGTTGAGTATGAGGATGAGGGTGAGGATTAGGGTGAGGGTTAGGGTCAGGGTGAGGGTTGGGTTTAGGGTTAGGGAGAGGGTTAGGGTTAGGTTTAGGGTGATGTTTAGGATGAGGGTGAGGTTTAGGGTGAGGGTGATGGTTTGGGTGAGGGATAGGGATAGTGTTAGAATTAGGGTGAGAGCTAGGGTGAGATTGAGGATTAGGGTTAGGTTAGGGATAGGGTGAGAATTAGGGTTAAGGTTAGGGTTAGGGTGAGGCTTAGGCTGAGGGGTAGGGTTAGGGTTAGGGTGAGGGTTACGTTCAATCTGAGGGTTAGGGTTAGGCTAGGGTTAGGGTTAGGGTTAGGGTAAGGTTTAGGGTGAGCTTTAGGGTGAGGATGAGGGTTAGTTTTAGCATTAGGGTTAGGGTGAGGGATAAGGTTAGGGTTATGTTTAATGTGAGGGTTAGGTTTAGGGTGAGGTTGAGGGTTAGGGTGAGGGTTAGGATTAGGGTTATCTTGAGGTTTGAGGGTTATGCTGTGACTGAGGGTTAGGGTGAGGGTGAGCATGAGGGTGAGGGTGAGGTTTAGGGTTAGGGTTAGGGTGAGGGTAAGGGTGAGGGTTATGGTTAGGTTTAGGTTTAGGGTTAGGGTTAGGCTGAGGGTGAGCGTCAGATTGAGGTTGAGGGTTAGTGTTAGGGTTAGGGTGAAGGTTAGGTTTAATGCTAGGTTTAGGGTGAGGGTAAGGGTCAGGGTGAGGGTTAGGGTTAGGGTGAAGGTTGGGGTTAGGGTGAGGCTTAGGGTTTGGATTAGTTTAAGGTGAGGGGTAGGGTGAGGGTGAGGTTTAGGGTTAGGCTTATGGTGAGGGTAAGGTTTAGGTTTAGGCTTAGGTTTAGGGTTAGGGTGAGGGGTAGGTTTAGTGTTAGTGTGAGGTTTAGGATTAGTGCGAGTGGTAGGTTTAGGGTTAGGGTTAGTGTAAGGATGAGGGTAAGGATTAGGGTGTGGGTTAGTGTTAGGGTTAGGTTTAGGGTGAGTGTTAGGGTGAGTGTTAAGTTTAGGATTAGTGTTAGAATTGGGGTTAGGCCTAGGGTGAGGTTGAGGGTGAGGGTGAGGGTGAGGGTTAGGTTGTGGGTGAGGGTTAGGGTTAGGGTGAGGGTTAGGGTGAGGGTGAGGCTTAGGTTTAGGATTAGGATTAGGCTGAGGGTTAGGTTAGGGTTAGGGTTAGGGTGAGGTTTAGGGTGAGGTTTAGAGTTAGGGTTAGTTTTAGGATTAGTTTGAGGGTTAGGGGGAGGGTAAGGTTTTGGGTCCTGGTTAGGGATCGGGTTAGGGTTATGTTTAGGTTTGGGGTGCAGGTTAGAGTCAGGGTTAGGTTGAGGATTAGGCTGAGGGCTAGGGTAAGGGCTAGGGTGAGGGTTGGATTTCGTTTAAGGGTTAGGTTTAGGGTTAGTGTTAGGGTGAAGATTAGGGTGAGGGTTAGGTTGAGGGTGAGGGTTAGGCTGAGGGGTAGGGTAAGGGTTGGGGAAGGGTTAGGGTTAGGGTTAGGGTCAGGGTTATTGTTAGGGTAGGGTGAGGGTGAAGGTGAGGGTGAGGGTGAGGTTTAGGTTTAGGGTTAGGGTTAGGGTGAGGGTAAGGGTGAGGTTTAGGGCTAGTGTTAGGGTTACGCTTAGGATTCGTGTGAGGGTTAGGGTGAGGGTTAGGCTGAGGGGTAGGTTAAGGGTTAGGGTGAGGGTTAGATTTATTGTGAGGCTTAGGGTTATGGTTAGGGTTACTGTTAAGGTGAAGATTAGGGTTAGGGTGAGGGTGAGGGTTAGGCTGAGGGTTAGGGAAAGTTTGGGGGTGAGGGTTTGGGTTACGGTTCAGGTTATTGTTAAGGTTAGGGTGAGGGTGAAGGTGAATTTGAGGGTGTGGGTGAGGTTTAGAGATAGGGTTAGGTTTAGGGTGAGGGTGAAATTGAGGGTTAGGTTTAGGATTAGGATTAGGTTTAGGGTTAGGCTGAGGATGTGGGTGAGGGGTAGGGGGAGGTTTAGGGTTTTGGTTAGGGTTAGGGTAAGGGTTAGGGTGAGGTTTAGGGTTAGGGTTAGGGTTAGGTTTATTTTTAGGGTTACAGTAAAGGTGCGGGTGAGGGGGAGGGGGAGGTTTAGGTTTAGGGTTTGGTTTAGGGTGAGGGTGAGAGTGAGGGTTAGGGTTAGGATTAGGATTATGGTTAGCATTAGGATGAGGTTGAGAGTGAGGGTGAAGGAGAAGTTTAGTGTTAGGGTTAGGGTTAGGGTGAGGGTGAGGGTGAGAGTTAGGTTAGTGTGAGGGATAGTGTTAGGTTTAGGGTCAGGAATAGGGTTACGGTGATGTTTAGGATGAGGGTGAGGGTTAGGGTGAGGGTGAGGGTTCGGGTGCAGTTTAGAGTGAGGGTTACGGTTAGGGTTAGGGAGAGGGTGAGAATTAGGTTTAGGGTTAGGGTTTGGCTGAGGGTTAGGCTGAGGGGAATGGTTAGGGTTAGGGTAAGGGTTAATTTTTTCTCAGGGTTAGGGTTAGGGTTAGGGTTAGTGTGAGCTTATGGATTAGAGTAAGGGTTAGGGTGAGGGTGAGGGTTAGGGTTAGGCTTAGGGTTAGGGTGAGGGTTAGGGTTAGGTTTAGGGATAGAGTTAGCTTGTGGGGTAGTTTTAGGGTTAGGGTGAGGGTTAAGTTTAGTGTGAGGGTTAGGGTTAGGGTTAGGGTGAGGGTGAGAGTAAGGTTTAGGCTGAGAGTGAGTATTAGGGTGAATTTGAGGGTTAGGGTTATCGTGAGTGTTAGGGTGCAGGTTAGAGTGAGGGTTAGTGTTAGTGTTAGGTTGAGGGTGAGGGTTAGGGTTAGGGTTATGGTTAAGGTTAGGGTTAGGGTGAAGTTTAGGGTTAGGATTAGGTTCAGCATGAGGGTGAGGGTGAGGGTGAAGGATAGGGTTAGAATTAGGATTATGGTTAGGCTTAAGATGAGGGTGAGTTTGAGGGTGAGCGTTAGGGTTAGGGTTACAGTGAGGGTCAGGGTGAGATTTAGGGTTAGGGATTGGGTAGGGATAGGGTGAGGAGTAGCGTTAGGGTTAGGTTTAGTGTGAGGGTTAGTTTGAGCTGTAGGGTTACGTTTAGGGTGAGGGTAAGGTTTAATGTGAGGGTTAGGGTTAGGGTTAGTGTTAGGGTGAGGGTTAGGGTTAGGGTTAGGGTTAGAGTTGGGTTATTGTTAGGGTTAGTGTGAGGGTGTGGGTGTGGGTGAGGTTTACTTTAGGATAAGGTTTAGATTTAGGGTTGGAGTGAGGGTTAGGTATAGGATTAGAATTAGTGTTCGGATTAGGCTGAGGATGAGTGGGAAAGGGAAGGGGAAGGTTAGGGTTAGGGGTAGGTTTAGGGTTAGCATTACGGTGAGAGTTAGGGTTAAAGTTATTTTTAGAATTATGGTGAGGGTTCGGGTGAGTGTTCAGGTGAGGGTTAGGGTTAGGGATAGAGTTAGGGTGAGGGCTAGGGTGAGTGTGAGGGTTAGGGTTATGGTTAGGGATAGGGTGAGAATTAGGTTTAGGGTTAGGGTTAGGGTGAGGGTTAGGCTCAGGGTTAGGGTTAGGGTTAGAGTGAGGGTTAGGTTTAGTCGGAGAGTTACAGTTAGGGTTAGTGTTAAGGTTACGGTTAAGGTGAGTGTAAGTGTTAGGGTGCGGGTTAGGGTGAGGGTATTGTTTAGGTTTAGGTTTACAGTGAGGGTTGGGTGAGGGTTAGGTTTAGGTTAGGGTGAGGGAGAGATTTAGGGTTAGGTTTAAGGTGAGGGTCAGGTTTAGTGTTATGATGAGTGTGAGGGTGAGGATGAGGGTTAGGGTGAGGCTGAGGGTGATTTTGAGGGTTAGGTTTAGGGTGAGGGTGAGTGTGAGGGTTAGGGTAAGGATTTGGGTTAGGATTAGGGTTAGGCTGAGGGTGAACTTGATGGTGAGGTTGAGGGTGATAGTTAGGGTAAGGATTAGGGTTAGGATTAGGGTTAGGCTGAGGATGAGTTTGAGGGTTAGGGTTAGAGTTAGGGTGAGGGCTAGGGTCAGTGTGAGGGTTAGGGTGACGGTAAGGGTAAGGTTTAGATTGAAGTTTAGGGTGATAGGGAGCTATAGGGTTAGTGTTAGGGTTAGGATGAGGGTTCAGTTCAAGGTTAGGGTTAGGGTTAGGGTGAGGGTTAGGTTTTATGTTAGGCTTAGGCTTAGGGTATGGGTTAGGGTTAGTGTGAGGGTTAGGGTTAGCGTGAGGGTTAGGGTTCGGATTAGGTTTAGGGTGAGGGGTAGGGTGAGGGTGAGGATTAGGTTTAGTCTTAGGGTTAGGGTGATGGTTAGGGTTAGATTGAGGGTTAGTGTTAGGGTGAGGGATAGGTTTAGGGTTAGGCTGAGGGTTAGGTTTAGTGTGAGGGTTAGGGTGAGGGTAAGGGTTAGGGTGAGGATTAGCTTGAGAATGAGGGTTAGGGATAGCGTAAGTGTTAGAGTGAGGTTTAGGGTGGGGGTAACGGTTAGGGTTAGGGTGAGGGTGAGGGTTAGGATTAGGGTTAGGGTGAGGATAAGGGTTAGGTGTAGGGTGAGGGTTAGGGTTGGGGTTAGGGTTAGTGTTAGGGTGACGGTGAGTATGAGGGTTAAGTTTAGGATTAGTGTTAGAGTTAGGGTTAGTTAGTTATGTTTAGGTTTAGGTTTAGGGTTAGAGTGAGGGTGAGAGTGAGGGATAGAGTTAGGATTAGAATTAGTTTTAGGGTTAGGCTGAGGGTGAGGGTGAAGGTGAGGGTTAGGATTAGGGTTAGTGTTACTGTTAGGGTTAGTGTGAAGTTTAGGTTTAGTGTGAGTGTTAGGTTTAGGTTTAGGGTGAGGTGTAGGGTTAGGGTTAGGATGAGTTTTAGAGTTAGTGTGAGGGTTAGGCTAGGGTTAGGATGAGGGTAAGGGTTAGGATGAGGGGTTGGATGAGGGTGAAGGTAAGCGTTAGGGTGAGGTTTGTTAGGTCAAGGGTTAGGGTGCGGGTTAGGGTTAGGCTTAGAGTTAGGTAGAGGGATAGGCTGAGGGTGAGAGTTAGGGTTAGGGTTAGGGTTAGGATTAGCCTTAGGGTGAGGTGAGTGTGAGGGTGAGAGTTAGGTTTAGGATTAGAGTTAGGTTTAGAGTTAGGCTTAGGGTGAGGGTGAGGGTGAGGGTGAGGGTTAGTGTGACGGTTAGCGTAAGGTTTAGGGTGAGGGTTAGGGTGAGTGTTAGGTTTAGGGTGAGGGTTAGGGTTGGGGTTAGGGTTAGGATGAGGGTTACGGTTAGGGTGAGGGTTAGGGTTAGTGTTAGGTTGATGGTGAGTGTGAGGGTTAAGTTTAGGATTAGTGTTAGGGTTAGGGTTAGTCTTAGGTTTAGGGTTAGATTGAGGTTGAGTCTTAAGTATAGGGTGAGGTGTAGGTTGTGGGTGAGGGTTAGGGTTAGGGTGAGGTTTAGGGTAACGTTGAGGGTCAGGGTGAGGGTGAGTGTTAAGGCGTAGTGTTAGGGTGAGTTTTAGGGTAAATGTGAGTGTTAGGGTGAGGGTGAGGATAAGGGTTAGGTTGAGGGTTAGGATGAGTGGGAGGTTTAGTTATAGGGTTAGTGTTAGGGTGAGGGTTAGGGTTAATATTAGGTTAAGGTTAGGATGAGGGTTAGGGTTAATGTTAGGGTTAGGGTTAGGGTAAGTTTTAGGGTGATGTTTAGGGTTAGGATTATGGTTAGGATGAGGTTTAGAGTCAGGGTGAGGATTAGGGTTAGGCTTAGGGTTAGAGTTAGGATTATGGTTAGGGTGAGGGCTAGAGTGAGGATGAGGTTTAGGGTTAGCCTTAGGGGTAGGGTGATGGTTAGATTTAGTGTGAGGTTTAGGGTGACAGTTAGGGTTAGATTGAGGATAAGGGTTAGGGTGAGGTTGAGGGTTAGGGTGAGAGTGAATGTTACGGTTAGTGTGAGTGTTAGGGTGAGGGTTAGGGTGAGGGTTCGTGTTAGGGTTAAGGTTAGGTTTAAGGTTAGGGTGAGGGTGAGGGTTAGGTTTAGAGTTAGGGTGAAGTTTAGGGTTAGGGTTAGTGTTAGGGTTAGGTTTAGGGTTAGGGTTATTTTTAGGGTGAGGGTGAGGGTGAGGGATAGTGTTAGATTTAGGATTAGGTTTAAGGTTAGAATTAAGGTGAGGTTGAGGGTGAGGGTTAGGTTTATGGTGACAGTGAGGGTCAGGGTGAGAGTTCGGGTTCGGGTTAGGCATAGGGTGAGGATTAGCATTAGGGTTTGGTTTAGTGTGAGGGTTACGCTGAGGGGTAGGTTTATGTTTAGGGTGAGGGTAAGGTTTAATGTGAGGGTTAGGGTGAGGGCTAATGTTAGGGTGAGGGTAAGGGTTAGAGTTGGAGTTATTGTTATGTTTAGGGTGAGCGTGAGGGTGACGGTGAGGGTGAGGTTTAGTTATAGGGTTAGGTTTAGAGTGAGGTGGGAGTGAGGGTTAGGGTTAGGATTAGTATTAGTGTTAGGTTTAGGCTGAGGGTGAGTGGGAACGGGAGGAGAGGGTTAGAGTTAGGGGTAGGTTTAGGGTTAGGGTTACAGAGAGATTTAGAGTTAAAATTATTGTTAGGATTATGGTGAGGGTGAGGGTGAGAGTTCAGGTGAGGGTTAGGGTTAGGGTGAGGGTTAAATTTAGTCTGAGTGTTACCGTTAAGTTTAGCATTAGGGTTACGGTTAGGGTGAGGGTAAGGGTTAGGGGGAGGGTTAGGGGGAGGGTGAGGTTTAGGTTTAGGTTTACGGTGAGGTTTGGGTGAGGGTTAGGTTTAGGGTTAGTGTTAGGGGGAGTGGGAGGTTTAGGGTTAGTGTGAGGGTGAGGGTTAGGGTTAGGGTTAGGGTTATTGTTAGTTTTAGTGTGATTGTGAGGTTGAGGAGGAGGTTTAGGTTTATGGTTAGGTTTAGGGTGAGGGTGAGAGTGAGGGTTAGGGTTAGTATTAGGATTAGGGATAGATTTAGTCTGAGGGTGAGGGGGAGGGGGAGAAGGAGGGTTAAGGTGAGGGTTAGGTTTAGCCCTAGGGTTTGGGTGAGGGTTACGTTTAGGATTAGGGTTAGGGTAAGGGTAAGGGTTAGGGTCAGCGTTAGCGTTAGGGTTAGGGTGAGGGTTAGGGTTGGTTGAGGGTTAGAGTGAGGTTGAAGATTAGGGTTTGGTTATGGTTAGAATTAGGTTGAGGTGACTGTGAGGGTTAGGTTAAGATTATGGTTAGGATTAGGGTTAGACTTGGGTTGAGGGTAAGGGTGAGTGTGAGGGTTTGGGTTAGGGTGAGGTTTAGGTTTAGGGTTAGGTTGAGGGTTAGGGTTAGAGTTAGGGTTAGGGTGAATATGAGGGTGAGGGTTAGGTTTGGGTGAGGGTTAGAATTAGGGTGAAGGTTAGCGTTGGGTAAGGGTTAGAGTTATTGTGAAGATGAGGGTGAGGGTTAGGCTTAGGATTAGGGTTAGGGTTAGGGTTAATCTGAGGGTGAGGGTGAGGGTGAGGGTCAGGGTATGGAATAGGTTTAGGGTTAGGCTTAGGGTGAGGGTAAGGGTTAGGGTTAAGATTAGAATTAGGGTGAGGGTGAGTGTCAGGGTTAGGGTTAGGATTAGTGTTTGGTTTAGGGTTAGGCTGAGGTTGAGGGTGAGGGTGAGGTTTATGGTGAGGGAGAGGTTGAGGGTTAACGTTAGGGTTAGGGTGAGTGTTAGGGTGAGTGCTAGGTTTAGGGTGTGGGTGAGGGTTAGGCTGAGGGGTTGGCTTAGCGTTAGGGTGAGGGTTAGGGTGAGCGTTAGCGTTATGGTTAGGGTTAGGGTTAGGGTGAGGGTGAGGGTGAGAGTTAGATTTGTTGAGGGTAAGAGTGAGGGTGAGGATTAGGGTTGAGCTATGGTTAGAGTTAGGGTGAGATGAGGGTGAGGGTTAGGGTTAAGATTAGGGTAGGGTTAGACTTAGGGTCAGGGTGAGGGTGAGCATCAGGGTTTGGGGTAGGGTGAGTGTTAGGGTTATGGTTGGGGTGAGGGTAAGGGTTAGAGGTTAGAGTTAGGGTTAGGGTGGATGTGAGGGTGAGGTTTAGGTTTGGGTGAGGGTTAGAGTTAAGGTGAGGGTTAGGGTTGGGAAAGGGTTATGGTTAAGGGGAGGGTGAGGGTGAGAGTTAGGGTTAGGATTAGGGTTAGGGTTAGTGTTAGACTGTGGGTGAGGTTGAGGGTGAGGGTGAGGATTTGGTTTAGTGTTAGGGTTAATGTTAGGGTGAGGTGAGGGTTAGGGTTAGGGATAGAATTAGGGTGAGGGTGAGGATCAGGGTTAGGGTTAGAATTAGGGTTAGGGTTAGGGTTAGGCTGAGAGTGTGGGTGAGGGTGAGATTTAGTGTTAGGGTTCGGGTGACAGTTCGGTTGAGGGTTAGATTTAGGGTTAGGGTGAGGGTTATGGTGAGGGTTATGTTTATGTTTAGGGTTAGGGTGAGGGTCAGGGTGAGGGTAAGGGTTAACGTGAGGTTTAGGGTGAAGTTGAGGGTTATGGTTATGCTGAGGGTGAGGAGTATGATGAGGGTTAGGGTTAAGGTGAGGGTGAGTGTTAAGTTGAGGTTGAGGGTTAGGATTAGGGTTAGGGTGAGGGTTAGGTTGAGTGTGACGTTTAGGGTTAGTGTTAGGGTGAGGGTTAGGTTTAGGGTGAGCGTTAGCTTTAAGGTTAGGATTAGGTTTAAGGTGAGGTTGAGGATGAGCGTTATGGTTGGTTGAGGGTTAGAGTGAGGGTGACGATTAGGGTTGGGTTATGGTTAGAGTTAGGATGAAGTGAGGGTGAGGGTTAGGATAAGGATTAGTGTTAGGTTTAGGGTTAGGCTGAGGTTGAGTGTGAAGGTGAGGTTTCAGGTAGGGTTCGGGTGAGGGTTCGGGTGAGGGTTAGATTTAGGGTTAGGGTGAGGGTTAGGGTTAGAGTTATGGTTATGGTTAGGGTTAGGCTGATGGTCAGGGTTAGGGTAAGTGTTAACGTGAGGTTTTGGGTGAAGTTGGGGGTTACGGTGAGGAGTATGGTGAGGTTAGGGTTAAGATGAGGGTGAGCGTTAAGTTGAGGTTGAAGGTTAGGGTTAGGGTCAGGGTGAGGTTTAGGGTTAGGGTGAGGGTTAGGGATAGAGGAGGGTTAGGTTTAGGTTTAGGATTAGCGTGAGGGCTAGGGTGACGTTGAAGTTTAGGGTTAGGGTTACGGTTAGGGATAGGGTGAGGTTTAGGGTTAGGGTTAGGGTTAGGCTGAGGTGTTGACTTATGCTTAGGGTGAGGGTTAGGTTTCGTGTGAGAGTTAGGGTTAGGGTAGGGTTACTGTTAGGTTGAGGGTTAGGGTTAGGGTTCGGGATATTGTTAGGGTTAGTGTAAGGGTTAGGGTTAAGGTTAGAGTTAGGGATAGGTTTAGGGTGAGGGTTAGGGTGAGGGTGTGAGTTAGAGTTAGGGTTAGGGTGAGGGTGAGGGTTAGGGTTAGTTTTAGACTTAGAATTAGGGTGAGGGTGAGGGTGAGGAATAGGGTTAGGATTAGGGTTAGGGTTAGGGTTAGGCTGAGGGTGAGGTTGAGTGTTAGGGTTAGGGTTAGGTTTAGGGTGACAGTGAGGTTGAGGGGTAGGATTAGTGTTACGGAGAGGTTTATGGTTTGTGTGACGGTTAGCATTAGGGTTAGAGTTAGGGTTAGTATGAGGATAAAAGTTTAGGGTGAGTTTTATGGTGAATGTTAAGGTAATTTTTATCGTTAGGTTTAAGGTGAGGGTTAGGGTAAGGGTTAGGGTTAGTGTTAGGGTTAGGGTTAGTTTTAGGGTGAGGGTTATGATTAGGGTTAGTTTTAGGGTGAGGGTTAGCGTTTGGTATAGGGTGAGGGATAGGGTTAGTGTTAGGGTGAGGATTAGGGTTATGGTTAGGTTTAGGGTTAGGGTTAGGGTTAGGGAGAGGGTGAGGTTTAGGGTGAGGGGTAGCGTGAGGGTTAGGGTAAGGTTTAGGGTCAGGGTGAGGGTTTGGTTCAGGGTTAGGTTTAGGTTGAGGGTGAGGGTGAGTGAAGGTGAGGGTTAGCATTAGGGTTACGGTTAGGGTGAGAGTTAGTGTGAGTGTTAGGGTGAGGGTTAGGTTTAAGATTAGGGTTAGGGTGAGGGTAAGGTTTAAGGTTAGGGTTAGGGTGAGGTTGAGGTTGAGCGTTAGGTTTAGGGTTAGTGTGAAGATAAGGGTTAGTGTGCAGGTTAGGGTTAGGGTTAGGGTAAGTGTTAAGATTAGAGTGAGGTTAAGTTTAGTGTTACAGTTAGAGTGAGAGTGAGGGTGACGCTTAGGGTTAGGGTTAGTGTGAGGATAAGGGTTAGGGTGAGGTTTAGGGTGAGGGTGAGGGTTAGGGTTTGCATTAGGGTTAGGATGAGGGATATGGTTAGGTTTAGGGTGAGGGTTAGGCTGAGGGTTCGGATTAGGGTTAGGGTAAGGGTTAGGGTTAGGCTGAGAGTTAGGGTTAGGGTTAAGCTTAGGGTGAGGGTGAGGGTTAGGTTTAGGTTTAGGGTGAGGGTCATGGTTAGTGTTAGGTTTAAGGTGACAGTGAGTTTGAGGGGTAGGATTAGGCTTAGGGAGAGGGTTAGGGATAGTGTGACAGTTAGCGTTATGTTTAGAGTTATAGTTAGTATGAGGATAAAAGCTTAGTGTGAGTTTTATGGTGAACGTGAGGGTAAGGTTTATCGTTAGGTTTACGGTGAGGGTTAGGGTGAGGGTTAGGGTTAGGGTGAGGGTGAGAGTTAGGGTTAGGGTAATATTTACGGTGAGGGTGAGGGTTAGGTTGAGGGTGAGGGTGAGGGTGAGGTTGAGGGTGAGGGTGAGAGTGATGGTGAGGGTTCGGTTCAGGGTGAAAGTGAGGGTTAGCGTGGGGATTAGGGTTAGGTTTAGGGTTAGGGTGAGGGTGTGGGTGAGGGTTAGGGTTAGGGTGAGGGTGAGGGTTAGGGTTAGTTTGAGGGTTATGGTGAAGGTGAGGTTGACGGTGAGGGTTAGGGTGAGGGTCACAGTGAGAGTGTGGGTTAGGTTTAGGATTAGGGTCAGGGTTAGTGTGAGAGTTATGGTTAAGTTTAAGGTGAGGGTAAAGTTGAGGGACAGGGTTAGGGTTAGGGTTAAGGTTAGGGTAAGGGTTAGCTTTAGGGTGAGGTTTAGGGTTAGGGTTAGGGTGAGGGTTAGGGTTAGGTTTAGGATAAGTGTTAGGGTTAGGGTGAGGGTTACTGTTAGCGTTAGTGTGAAGGATAGGGTTAGGGTTAGGGTTAGAGTGAGGTTTAGGGTGATGGTTAGGTTTAGGGTTAGGCTTAGGGTAAGGATTAATGTTAGGGTGAGGGTTAGGGTAAGGGTTAGGGTGAGGGTTATGGTTAGGGTTAGGTTTAGGGTGAGGTTTGGTATAGGGTGAGGGAGAGGGTTAGTGTTAGGTTGAGGATTAGGGTTAGGGTTAGGTTTAGGGTTAGGGTTATGGTTAGGGTGAGGGTGAGGTTTAGGTTGAGGGGTAGGGTTAGGGTTAGGGTAAGTTTTAGGGTTAGGGTGAGGGTTTGGTTCAGGGTAAGGTTTAGGTTGAGAGTGAGGTTGAAGGTGTGTGTTAGGGTTAGGGTTACGGTTAGAGGTGAGAGTTATTGTGAGAGTTATGGTTAGGGTTAGTGTAAGGGTTAGGGTTAGGGTTAGGGTAAGGTTTAAAGTTAGGGTTAGAGTGAGGTTGAGGTTGAGCGTTAGGGTTAGGGTTAGTGTGAGGATAAGTGTTATGGTGTGGGTTAGTGTGAGTGTTAGGGTTATGGTTAGGGTAAGTGTTAAGTTTAGAGTGAGGTTTAAGTTTAGTGTTAGGGTTAGAGTGGGGGTGAGGGTTAGGGTTAGGGTTAGGGTTAGGGTGAGGGTTAGGTTTAGGGTTAGCGTTAGGGTTAGGGTGAGGGTTAGGGTGAGGGTCAGGGTTAGGGTTAGGTTTAGGGTGACAGTGAGGTTGAGGGGTAGGATTAGTTTTAGGGAGAGGGTTGGGGATAGTGTGACGGTTAGCATTAGGGTTAGAGTTAGGGATATTATGAGGATAAAACTTAGGGTGAGTTTTATGGTGAATGTGAGGGTAAGGTTTATCGTTAGGTTTACGGTGAGGGTTAGGGTGAGGGTTAGGGTTAGGGTGAGGGTGAGAGTTAGGGTTAGGGTAATATTTACGGTGAGGGTGAGGGTTAGGTTGAGGGTGAGGGTGAGGGTGAGGTTGAGGGTGAGGGTGAGAGTGATGGTGAGGGTTCGGTTCAGGGTGAAAGTGAGGGTTAGCGTGGGGATTAGGGTTAGGTTTAGGGTTAGGGTGAGGGTGTGGGTGAGGGTTAGGGTTAGGGTGAGGGTGAGGGTTAGGGTTAGTTTGAGGGTTATGGTGAAGGTGAGGTTGACGGTGAGGGTTAGGGTGAGGGTCACAGTGAGAGTGTGGGTTAGGTTTAGGATTAGGGTCAGGGTTAGTGTGAGAGTTATGGTTAAGTTTAAGGTGAGGGTAAAGTTGAGGGACAGGGTTAGGGTTAGGGTTAAGGTTAGGGTAAGGGTTAGCTTTAGGGTGAGGTTTAGGGTTAGGGTTAGGGTGAGGGTTAGGGTTAGGTTTAGGATAAGTGTTAGGGTTAGGGTGAGGGTTACTGTTAGCGTTAGTGTGAAGGATAGGGTTAGGGTTAGGGTTAGAGTGAGGTTTAGGGTGATGGTTAGGTTTAGGGTTAGGCTTAGGGTAAGGATTAATGTTAGGGTGAGGGTTAGGGTAAGGGTTAGGGTGAGGGTTATGGTTAGGGTTAGGTTTAGGGTGAGGTTTGGTATAGGGTGAGGGAGAGGGTTAGTGTTAGGTTGAGGATTAGGGTTAGGGTTAGGTTTAGGGTTAGGGTTATGGTTAGGGTGAGGGTGAGGTTTAGGTTGAGGGGTAGGGTTAGGGTTAGGGTAAGTTTTAGGGTTAGGGTGAGGGTTTGGTTCAGGGTAAGGTTTAGGTTGAGAGTGAGGTTGAAGGTGTGTGTTAGGGTTAGGGTTACGGTTAGAGGTGAGAGTTATTGTGAGAGTTATGGTTAGGGTTAGTGTAAGGGTTAGGGTTAGGGTTAGGGTAAGGTTTAAAGTTAGGGTTAGAGTGAGGTTGAGGTTGAGCGTTAGGGTTAGGGTTAGTGTGAGGATAAGTGTTATGGTGTGGGTTAGTGTGAGTGTTAGGGTTATGGTTAGGGTAAGTGTTAAGTTTAGAGTGAGGTTTAAGTTTAGTGTTAGGGTTAGAGTGGGGGTGAGGGTTAGGGTTAGGGTTAGGGTTAGGGTGAGGGTTAGGTTTAGGATTAGCGTTAGGGTTAGGGTGAGGGTTAGGGTGAGGGTCAGGGTTAGGGTTAGGTTTAGGGTGACAGTGAGGTTGAGGGGTAGGATTAGTGTTAGGGAGAGGGTTGGGGATAGTGTGACGGTTAGCATTAGGGTTAGATTTAGGGATATTATGAGGATAAAACTTAGGGTGAGTTTTATGGTGAATGTGAAGGTAAGGTTTATCGTTAGGTTTAGGGTGAGGGTTAGGGTTAGGGTTAGGGTGAGGGTGAGGGTTAGGGTTAGGGTAATGTTTACGGAGATGGTGAGGGTTAGGGTGAGGGTGAGTTTGAGGGTGAGGGTGAGGGTGAGGTTGAGAGTGATGTTGAGGGTTCGGTTCAGGGTGAGGGTGAGGTTTAGGCTGACGATTAGGGTTAGGTTTAGGGTTAGGGTGAGGGTGAGGGTTAGGGTTAGTTTGAGGGTTATGGTGAAGGTGAGTTTGACGGTGAGGGTTAGGGTGAGGGTGACAGCGAGGGTGTGGGTTAGGGTTCGGCTTGGGGGGGTGAGTGTGAGAGTTATGGTTAATTTTAGGGTGAGGGTGAGGTTTATTGTTAGTGTTAGAGTTAGGGTTAATGTTAAGGTAAGGGTTAACTTTAGGGTGAGGGTTAGGGTTAGGGTTTGGGTGAGGGTGAGGGTTAGGTTTAGGGTTAGGATAAGAATTAGGATTAGTGTGAGGACTAGTGTGAGGGTTAGGGTTAGGGTTAGGTTAAGAGTGAGGTTTAGGGATTAGGGTAAGGATAAGGGTGAGGCTTAGGGTAAGGGGTAGGGGTAGGGTGAGGGTAAGGGTTTGGGTTAGTGTGAGGGTTAGGGTTAGGGTTATGGTGAGCGTAAGGGTGATGTTTAAGATTAGGTTTAGGGTTAGGGTGAGTGTTAGGGTTAGGGTTAGGTTAAGTATTAGGGTTAGGGTGAGGATTAGGGTTAGGGTTATGCTTAGGGTGATGGTGAGGATGAGGGTTAGATTTAGGGTTAGGGTTATTGTGAGGATAAGGGTTAGGGTGAGGGTTAGGGTGAGGATGAGGGTTATGGTTAGGTTAAGGGTTAGGGTTAGGGTGAGAGTTAGTGTTAAGGTTAGTGTTAGGGTGAGGTTGAGGTTTAGGGTAAGGGTTAGGTTTAGGTTGAGATTTAGGTTTAGGGTTAGGGTTACGGTAAGGGTAAGAGTTAGGGTGAGGGTTAGGGTTAGGGTTAGGTTTAGGGTGAGGGTGAGGGTGAGGGTAAGTGTGAGGTTTAGGTTGAGTGTGACATCTATGGTGATGGTGAGGGTTAGGGTGAGTGTGAGGGAGAGGGTGAGTGTTTCCCTTAGGTAAGGGTTAGGTTTATGGTTACGGTGAGGATTAGGGTTAAGGTGAGGGTTAGGTTGATGGTTAGGGTTAGGGTGAGGGTTAGGGAGAGGAGGAGGGTTTGGGTGAGGGTGAGGGTTCAGGTGAGGGTGAGGGTTCCGGTGAGGTTGAGGGTTAGAATGTGAGTTAGGGTTAAGTTTAGGGTGAGGGTTAGGGTGACGATGAGGATTAGGGTGAGGGTGAGGGTTCAGGTGAGGGCTCAGGTGAGGGTGAGGTAGAGGGTTATGTTTTCTGTTATGGTTTGGTTTAGGGTGTGGGTTAGGCTGATGGTGAGGGTGAGGGTGAAGGTTAGGGTTAGGTTTAGGGTTAGGGTTAGGGTGCGGTTAAGGGTGAGGTTTAGGGTTAGGGTGAGGGTTAGGGTAAGGTTTAGGGATAGGGTTAGGGAGAGGGTTATGGTTAGTTTGAGAGTTAGGGTTAGGTTTAGAGTAAGGGTTAGTCTGAAGATAAAGGTTAGGGTGAGGTTTAGGGTTAGGGTTAGGGAAAAGGTTACGGTTAGGTTGAGGGTTAGGTTTCGGGTGAATTTTAGGGTGAGGTTGAATATTAGGGTGAGGGTGAGGTTGAGGGTGTGGGTTAGGGTGAGTGTGAGGGTGATGGTGAGGTTGAGGGTTATGTTTAGGGTGAGGATGAGGGTTAGGGTTAGGATAAGGTTTAGGTTTAGGGTTAGGCTGAGGGTGAGGGTGGGGGTGGGTGTCAGGGTTGGGGTTAGGGTGAGGGTTCGGGTTAGTTTGAGGGTTAGGGTGAAGGTGAGTTTGAGGGTGAGGGTGACGGTGAGGGTGAGGGTGAGGGTATTGGAGAGGGTTAGGATTAGCGTTAGGGTAGGGTGAGGGTTATGGTTAGGGTTAGGGTTAGGGTGAGGGTGAGGGTGAGGGTTAGGGTTAGGGTTAGGGTTAGGTTTAGGGTAAGGTTTAGTGTTAGGGTGTGGGTTAGGGTTAAGGTTAGGGTGAGGGTTACGGTTAGGGTTAGGGTTAGGGTGAGGGTTAAGGTTTGGTATAGTGTGAGAGATAGGTTTAGTGTTAGGGTGAGGATTAGGGTTAGGGTTAGGTTTAGGGTTAAATTTAGGTTTAGGGTGAGGGTGAGGTTTAGGGTGAGGGGTAGGGATAGGATAAGGGTAAGGTTTAGGGTTAGGTTGAGGGATTGGTTCAGAGTTAGGTTTAGGTTGAAGGTAAGGGTGAAGGTGAGGGTTAACCTTAGGGTTACGGTTAGGGTGAGAGTTAGTGTGAGGGTTATGGTTAGGGTTAGTGTAAGGGTTAGGGTTAGGGTGAGGGTTAGGTTTAAGGTTAAGGTTAGAGTGAGGTTGACGTTGAGCGTTAGAGTTAGGGTTAGTGTGAGGATAAGTTTAGGGTGCGGGTTAGTGTGAGGGTTAGGGTTAGCGTTAGGGTAAGTGGTAAGGTTAGAGTGAGGGTTAAGTTTAGTGTTAGGGTTAGAGTGAGGGTGAGGGTCAGTATTAGGTTTGGGGTTAGGGTTAGGTTTAGGGTTAGGATTAGTGTAAGGGTTAGGTTACTGTTGAGGGTTAGATTTAGGGTGATGTTTGGGGTGACAGTGAGGGTTAGGGTGAGGGTGAGGTTGAGTGTGAGGTTTAGGGTGAGGGTGAGTGTGATGGTGAGAGTGACGGTGTATGGTGGGGTTAGGTTTAGGTTTAGGGTGAGGGTGGGGTTTAGGGTTGGGTTTATGGTTAGGGTAAGGGTTAGGATGAGGTTGAGGGTGAGGGTGAGGTTGAGGGTTAGGTTAGCGTTAGGGTGAGGGTGAGAGTTTGTGTTAGGTTTAGGGTTAGGTTGAGGGTGAAGGTTAGGTTGAGGGTTAGGGTTACGGTTAGGGTTAGAGCTAGGGTGAGGTTGAGGGTGAGGGTTAGGTTTAGGGTTAGGGTGAGTGTTAGGGTTAGGGTTAGGGTGAGTTTTAGGTTTAGGGTGAGGGCTACGGTGATGGTGAGGGTTAGGTTGAGTGTGAGGTTGTAGGTGAGGTTTTCGGTTAGGTAAGGGTTTGGGTTAGGTTTAGTGTTAGGGTTACGGTTAGGGTTAGAGTGAGGGTTAGGTTTAGGATTAGGGTGATGTTTAGTGTGAGCCTGAGGGTTAGTGTGAGGGTGAGGGTTCAGGTGAGCGTGAGGGTTCGGGTGAGGTAGAGGGTTATATTTTGGTTTAGGCTTATGTTTAGGGTGTGGGTTAGGCTGATGGTGAGGGTGAGGGTGAGGGTTAGGGTTAGGTTGAGGTTTAGGGTGAGGGTGTGGCTGATGTTTAGGGTGAGGGTGAGGGCTAGGGTGAGGGTTATGTTTCAGATTAGGGTGATGTTCAAGGTGTGGGAGAAGGTTAGGTTTAGGGTGAAGTTTATGGTGAGGGGTAGGGTTAGGGCTAGGTTTAGGTTTAGGGTGAGGGTGAGGGTGATGGTGAGGGTTATTGTTAGGGTTAAGTCAACGGTGAGGGTGAGGGTTAGGTTTAGGATTAGGGTTTGGTTAAGGGTTGGGATGAGTGTGAGGGTGAGGGTGAGGGTTTGGGTTAGGGTGAGGCTTAGGGCTAGTGTGAGGGTTAGGTTGAGGGTCAGAGTTAGGGTAACGGTTAGGGTTATGATTAGGGTTAGGATGAGTTTTAGGTTTAGGGTTAGGGTAAGGGTAAGGATTAGGGTTCGGATTAGGGTTAGGGTTAGGGTTATTGTTAGGGTTAGGGTGAGGGTAAGAGTGAGGTTTAGGATTATTGTTAGGGTGAGGTTTAGGTTTAGGGTAAGGGCTACGGTGAGGGTGAGGTTTAGGGTGAGTGTGAGGGTGAGGGTGAGGTTAAGAGTTAAGATTTGGGTTAGGGTTATTGTAAGGCTGAGTGTGACGGTCAGGGTGAGGGTGAAGGTTAGGGTTAGGATTAGAGTGAAGGTGAGGTTTAGGGGAAGGTTTAGGATTGGGGTTAGGGTTAGGGTTAGGCTGAAGGTGATGGTGAAGATGAGGGTGAAGATTAGGGTTAGGGTTAGGGTTAAGTTTATGTGATGGCTAGGGTGAGTGTGAGGGTTAGGGTGAGAATGAGGGTGAAGGTGAGGGTTTCGGTTAGGTAAGATGTAGGGTTATTGTTAGGGTGAGGATTAGGTTGAATGTGAGGTTTAGTGTGTGGGATAGGGTTAGGGTGAGGGTTAAGGTTAGAGTTAGGGTGAGGGTTAGGGTTAGGGTTAGGGTTAGGGTTAGGGTGAGGTTGAGGTTTAGGGTGAAAGGTAGGGTTAAGTTTAGTGTGAGGGTTAGGGTTAATGTCAGGGTTAGGGTTAAGGTTAGGGTTAGGGTCATGTTGAGGGTAAGGTTTAGATTGAGGCTTATGGTGAGGGTGAGGGGTAGGGATAGCGTTAGGGTTAGGGTGAGGATGAATGTGAGGGTTATGTTTAGGGTTAGGGTTAGGGTGAGGGTGAGGTTGAGTGTTAGGGTTAGTGTGAGGATAAGGTCTAAGGTGAGGGTTAGGGTGAGGGTGAGTGTTCGCCTGAGGGTTAGGGTTAGGTATGGGTGAGGGTTAGGGTTAGTGTTAGGGTGAGGGTTTGGGCTAGAGAATTAGGGTTAGGATTGTTGGTAGGGTGAGTTTTAGGGTTAGGTTTAGTGTTAGCGTGAGTGTTAGGGTTAGGGTTAGGTTTAGGGTGAGGGTGAGAGTGAGGGTGAGGTTATGTTTCGGAATATGCTGAGGGTTAGGTTTAGTGTGAGGGTTAGAGTTACCGTTAGCTTTAAGGTGAGAGTTAGGGTGAGGGTTAGGTTTAGGGTCAGGGTTAGGTTTAGGGTGAGGGTTAGGGTTAGGGCTAGGTTTAGTGTTATGGTGAGGATGAGTTTGAGATTTAGGCTGAGGGTAAGGGTGAGGTTGAGGGTGAGGATTAGGGTTAGAGTTAGGGTTAGGGTTATGGTGAGGGTAAGGGTGAGGTTGAGGTTTAATGTGAGGGTTAGGGTGAGGGTGAGAGGTAGGGTTAGAATTAGAGTTAGTGTGAGGGTGAGGGTAAATATGAGGGTTAGGTTGAGGGTTAGGGATAGGTTTAGGGTGAGGGTGAGGGTGAGGGTGAGAATGAGGGTTAGTGTTAAGATTAGGTTTAGGGTTAGGGTGAGGGTTACGATTAGGCTGAATGTTTGGGTTAGGGTGACGTATATTGTAAGGCTGAGGGTTAGGGTGAGGGTGAGTGTTAGGGTGAGGGTGAGGGTGAGTGTTAGGGTGTGGTTGAGGTTTAGGTTTCGGGTGAGGTTTAGGGTTATGGTGAGTGTGAGGGTGAGGGTGAGGTTTAGATTTAGCGTTAGGTTTATAGTGAGGTTTAGGGTTAGGGTTAGGGTTAGTGTGAGGGTGAGGGTGAGGGTTAGGTTTAGGGTTGGGTTAGGGTGAGGATGAAGGTGAGATTTAGGCTGAGGGTGAGGGTGAGGGTGAGAGTTAGTGTTAGGTTTAGGCTTAGGGTGACGGTGAGAGTGAGGGTGAGTGTGAGTGTTAGGGTTAGGATTAGGGTTAAGTTTAGGCTGAGGGTGAGGGTGAGGGCTAGGGTTAGCGTTAGGATTAGGTTTAAGGTTAGGGTGAGAGTGGGGTTGAGTGTTAGGTTTAGGAATAGGGTTATGGTTAGCGTTAGGGTTAGGGTTAGAGTGAGGTTTAGACTGATGTTTGTGGTTAGGTTTAGAGTGAGGGCTAGCGTTAGGGGTAGGATTAGGTTTAGGGTGAGGGTTAGGGTTAGGTTTAGGGTTATGATAAGGGTTAGGCAGAAGGTTAGAGTTAGGATTAGTTTGAGTGTTAGGTTTAGGGTTAGGGTAAGTGTTAGGGTGAGGGTAAAGTTTAGGTTGAGGATTAGGCTGAGTGTGACGCTAAGGTTTATATTGAGGTTTAGTGTGAAGGTTAGGTTTATGGTTAGATTTAGGGTGAGTGTTAGGGTGTGGGTAAGTACTAGTGTGAGGGTTAGGGTGAGAGTGTGTGTTAGGGTTCGGGTGAGGGTAAGGGTAAGGGTGAGGGTTAGGGTGAGAGTGAGGGATAGGGACAGGGTTTGGTTTAAGTTTAAGGATAGGGTGAGTATTTGGGTTAGGTTTAGGTTTAGGGTGAGAGTCAGGCTGAGGGGTAGGTTTTGGTTAAGGGTGAGGTTTAGGTTTAGTGTGAGGGTTTGGGTTATGGTTAGGTTGACGGTAAGTGTTAGGGTGAGGGTTAGGGTGAGTGTGATGTTTAGGGTTAGAATTAGGGTTAGGGTTAGGGTTAGGATGAGTGTTAGGGTTAGGTTTGTGGTTAGGGTTACGGTGAGGGCGAGGGTTAGGGTTAGGGTTAGGGTGAGGGTTAGTGTTAGTGTGAGTGCTAGGGTGAGGGTAATGGTGAGGGTGAAGTTTTTGGTTAGGTAATGATGAGGGCTAGGTTTAGGGTGACTATTAGGGGTTGGGTTAGGGTTATGTTGAGTGTGATGGTGAGGGTGACGGTTAGTGTTAGGATGAGGGTGAGGGTGAGGGTGAGGGTGAGTGTGAGGGTTAGGGTTAGGGTTAATGTGGGGGTTAGGAATAAGGTGAGGGTTAGGGTTATTTTGAGGGTTAGAATTAGGGTAAGTTTTAGGGTGAGTGCAAGGGTGATGGTGAGGTTTAGGGTGAGGGTAATGGTGAGTGTGAAGTTTTTGGTTAGGTAAGGGTTAGGGCTAGGTTTAGGGTGAATAATAGGGTTAGGGATGGGGTTTGGGTTATGTTGAGGGTCAGGGAGAGGGTGAAGGTTAGTGTTAGTATGAGGGTTAGGGTGAGGATGAGGGTGTGGGTGAGGGTAAGGGTTAGGTTTAATATGTGGGTTAGGATTACGGTGAGGGTTAGGGTGAGGGTGAGGGTTAGAATTAGGGTAAGGGTTAGGGTGAGGGTTAGGTTTGGGGTGTTGTTTAGTGTGAGGGTTAGGGTGAGCGTGAGTGTTCAAGTCAGAGTTAGGGTTAGGTTTAGTGTTACAGATAGTGTTAGGGTGAGGGTTACGGTGACGGTGAGGGTTAGGGTTAGGGTTAGGTTTAGGGTGAAGGGTAGGGTGAGCCTTAGGATTAGGGTTAGTGTTTGTTTGCGGGTTAGGGTGAGGTTAAGGGTTAGGGTGAGGTTTAGGGTGAGGTTTAGGGTGAGGGTGAGAGGTAGTGTTAGCATTAGAGTTAGGGTGAGGGTGTGGGTTAGGGTGAGGGTTAGGGATAGGGTGAGGATTAGGGTTAGTGTGAGGGTTAGGGTTATGGTTAGGGTTAGTGTGAGGATAAGGGTTAGGGTGAGTGTTAGTGTGGGGTTGAGGTGTAGGGTTAGCTTTAGGGATAGGGTGAGCGATAGCGTGAGGGTTAGGTTTAGGGTTAGGGTTAGGTTTAGTGTGAGGTTTAGGGTTAGGGTGATGTTTTTGGTGAGGTTGAGTGTTAGGGTGAGAGTGATGGTGAGGGTGAGTGTTAGGATTAGGGTTAGGGTTAGGTTGAGGTTGAGGGTGAGGGTGAGGTTTAGGTATAGGATTAGGGTTAGGGTTAGGGTTAGTGTGAGTGTTAGGGTGAGGATGAGGGTTCGCGTGTTGCTGAAGGTTAGGGTGTGGGCAAGGGTTAAGGTTAGGGTGAGGATTAGGGTTAGAGTTAGGGTTAGGATTATGATGAGGGTAAGGGTTAGGGTGAGGTTTGTGGTGAGGGTTAGGTTGAGGGTGATAGGTAGTGTTAGCATTAGAGTTAGGGTGAGGGTGAGAGTTAGGATGAGGGTTAGGGTGAGGGTTAGGGATAGGGTTAGGTATAGGGTGAGGGTGAGGGTGAGGGTGAGGGTTAGTGTTAGGATAAGGGTTAGGGTTAGGGTGAGGGTTAGAGTTAGGCTGAGGGTTAGGGTTAGGGTGATGTATATTGTGAGGGTGAGGGTTAGGGTGAGGGTGAGAATTAGGGTGAGGGTGATGGTTAGATTTAGGGTTATGGTTATGGTGAGGTTTAGGGTTAGGTTTAGGGATAGGGTGAGAATTACGGTGAGGTGTAGGGATAAGATTAGGGTGAGGGTTAGAGTGAAGGTTAGGGTTAGCTTTGGGGATAGCGTGAGTGTTAGGGTGAGGGTGAGGGTTAGGGTGAGTGTGAGAGTGAGGGTTTTGGTTGGGAAAGGGTTAGGGTTATTTTTAGGGTGAGGATTAGTTTGAGGTTGAGGGTTAGTGTGAGTGTTAGGGTTAGGGTGAGGGTCAGATTTAGGATTTGGGTGAGGGTTAGGGTTAGGGTGATGTTTAGGGTGAGGTTTAGGGTTAGGGTGAGGGTTAGGGTGAGGGTGAGGGTGAGGGTTATTGTGTGGGTGAGGGTTAGGTTTCGTTGAGTGTTAGTGTAAATGTGAGGTTTATGGTGAGGGTTAGGTTTATGGTGTGGGTTAGGGTGAGGGTTAGTGTGAGGGTTAGGGTTAGGGTTAGGGTGAGGTTTTGGGTTAATTTGAGGGTTAGGGTTAGGTTGAGGGTAAGGATTAGTTTGAGGGTTAGGGTGAGGGGTAGGGTTAGATTTAGCGTGAGGGCTATGGTGAGGGTGAGGTTTAGGTTGAGGCTGAGGGTGAGAGTGAGGATTTCGGTTAGGTAAGGGTTAAGGTTAGGGTTAGGGTGAGGGGTAGCGTTAGGGTTAGGGTGAGGTTTAGGGGAGTGTGAAGGTTTGGTTGAGGGTTAGGGTTAGGGTGAGGGTTAGGGTTAGGTTTAGGGTGAGGGTTAGCGTTAGGGTGATGTTTAGTATGAGGGTGAGGGTTACTGTTAGGTTTAGCCTTAGGGAAAGGGTTAGGGTTAGCTTTAGGGTTAGGGTGAGGGTTAGAGTGATGGGTAGGGTTAGCATTAGAGTTAGAGTGAGGGTTAGGGTTAGGGTGAGTGTTAGGTTTAGGGTTAGGGTTAGGGTGAGGTTTAGTGTTAGGGTGAGGGATAGGGTGAGGGTGAGGTTTAGGTCGACGTTGAGAGTGAGGGTGAAGTTTTTGTTTAGGTAAGGTTTAGGGTCAGGTTCAGGGTGCGAATTAGGGTGAGGGTGTGGGTTAGGGTTAGGGTTAGGGTGAGGGTGAGGGTGAGGGTGAGGGTAAGTGTTAGGATGAGGGTTAGGGGGAGGGGGAGGGTGTTGGTGAGGGTGAGGATTTTTGTTAGGATTAGTGTGAGGTTAAGGGTTACATGGAGGGTTCGGGTTAGGATGATTGTTAGGGTTAGGCTTAGGCTCAGGGTTAGTTTTGGGGTGAGCGTTAGGCTGAGGGGTAGTTTTAGGGTTAGGGTTAGGGTTAGGGTTATGGTGAGGGTAAGGGTTAGGGTCAAGTTTAGGGTTAACCTGAGGGTTAAGGTTAGTGTTAGATTTAGGATTAGGTTTAGGGTTAGGGTGAGGGTGAGGGTTAGGGTTAGGGTTATTGTAAGGGTTAGGGTTATTGTGAGAATGAGATTTAGGGTGATGCTTAGGGTTAGGGTGAGGGTTAAGGTGAGGGTTAGGGTTAGGGTTAGGGTGAAGTTCATGGTGAGGTTAGGGTTAGAGTGAGGGTTAGGGTTAGGGTTAGGTTTAGGGTGAAGCTCGGGGTGAGGGTTAGGTTTAGAAAGATGGTTAGGGTGAGGGGTAGGGTTAGGGTTATGTTTTTTGTGAGGGTGAGGGTTAGGTTGAGGAGGAGTCTTAGGGTGAGGTTGAATGTGCGGTTGAGTGTGAGGGTTAGGGTGTGCTTGAGGGTTACGGTTAGGTTGAGGGTTAGGGTGATGATTAGTGTTAGGGTGAGGGTGAGGGTTTGGTTTTGGGTTAGGGTTAGGGTGAGGGTTAGGTTTAGGGTTAGAGTGAGAGTTAAGGGGAGGTGTAGGGATAGTGTTAGGGTGAGGGTCAGGTGAGAGTGAGGGTTAGGGTTAGCGTTAGGGATAGGGTGACTGTTAGCGTGAGTGTTAGGGTTAGGGTGATTGTGAAGTTTAGGGTGATGATAAGGGATATGATTAGCGTTAGGGATTGGGTTAGGGTTAGGTTTAGGTTGAGGGCTAGGGTGAGGGTGAGGGTTAGGTTGAGTTTGAGGGTGAGAGTTTCATTTAGGTAAGGGTTAGTGTAATTTTTAGTTTGAGAATTATGTTGAGATTGATGGTTAGTGTGAGTGTTAGGGTTAGGGTGAGGATTTGGTGAGGGTTATGGTTAGGGTGATGTTTAGCGTGAGGTTTAGTGTTAGGGTGAGGGTTAGTGTTCGGATGACGGTTAGGGTTAGGGTGTGGTTGGGGTTTAGGTTTATGTTGAGTGTTAGGGTGACGGTGAGTGTTAGGGTGAGGGTGAGGGTTAGGGTTAGGTTTAGCGTGAGGGTTAGGTTTAGGGTGAGTGTTAGGGTGAGGGGTAGTTTGAGGGTTAGGTTTAGCGTTAGGGTGAGGGTTAGGGTTAGGGTGAGTGTTAGGGTTAGGTTTAGTTTGAGGGTAAAGGTTAGGGTAAGGGTTAAGTTGAGCGTCACGGTGGGGGTGAGGCTTTCGTTTATGTAAGTGTTAGGGTTAGGTTTAGGGTGAGGATTAGGGGAGGGTGACGGTTAGGTTGAGGGTTAGGGTTAGGGTGAGGGTTAGGTTTACAGTTAGGGTGAGGGTTAGCGTTAGGGTGATGTTTAGTATGAGGGTGAGGGTAACTGTTAGGGTTAGCTTTAGTGAAAGGGTTAGGGTTAGGGTAAGTGTTAGTGTGAGGGTTAGGGTAAGGGTTAAGTTTAGTGTGAGAGTAAGGTTTAGGGTTAGAGGTAGTGTTAGTGTGAGGATAAGGGTTAGGGTGAGGGTTAGGTTGAGGGTGAGGTTTAGGGTTATCGTTAGGTTTAGGGTGTGGGTTAGGGTGAGGATTAGGGTTATGGTTAGTTTTAGGGTTAGGGTGAGAGGGAGGGGGAGTTTGAAGGGGAGGGTGCAGATTAGATTGAGGGTGAGTGTTGCTTTTAGGGTTTGGGTTAGGGTGAGGGTGAGGGTTAGGGTTAGGGTTAGGGTTAGTGTGAGGGAAAGGTTTAGCGTTAGAGGTAGGGTTAGTGTGAGGATAAGGGTTATGGTGAGGGTTAGTTTGAGGGTGAGGTTTAAGGTTATCGTTAGGTTTAGAGTGTGGGTTAGGGTGAGGCTTAGGGTTATGGTTAGGTTTAGGGTGAGGGTGAGGGGGAGGGTTAGGTTGAGGGTGAGGGTGAGGATTAGATTGAGGGTGAGGGTTACTGTTAGGGTTAGGGTTAGGGTGAGGGTGAGGGTTAGGGTTAGGGTTAGGATGAGTGTAAGGTTTAGGGTGAGGATTAGGGTGAGGGTGAGTTTTTGGATTAGGCTTAGGTATAGGGTGAGGTTGATGGTGAGTGTGAGGGATAAGGTTAGGGTTAGGATGAGGGTGAGTGTTAGGGTTAGGTTTAAGGTTAGGGTTAGAGTAAGGATTAGGCTGAGTTTGAGGGTTTGGATGAGGGTGAAGGTTAGGGTTAGGCTTAGGGGTGAGTATTAGAGTTAGGTGTAGGGTAGGTGTAGGGTTGGTGTGAGGGGTAGGGTGAGGGTGAGTTTGAGGGTGAAGGTTAGGGTGAGGGTGAGGACGAAGGTGAGGGTTAGCGTTAGGATTAGTGTTATAGTGAGTTTTAGGGTTAGGGTTACTGTTATTGTTGGGATTAGGGTTAGGATGAGGGCTAGGATGAAGGTAAGGTTTAGCTTTAGGTTTAGGATGAGAGTTAGGGTTTGGGGTGAGGGTTAGTGTTAGGTTTAGGGTGAGGATTAGGGTTAGGGTGATCTTTAGGTTGAGGGTGAGAGGTAGGGTGAGGGTGAGTGTCAGGGTTAGTTTTAGTATTAGGGCTAGGTTTAGGGTTATAGTTAGGGGGAGGGTTCAGTTTAGTGTGAGGGTTAGGGTTACGGTTAGGGTCAGGGTAAGTGTTAGGTTGAGGGTTAGGGTGAGAATGAGGGTTAGGATTAGTGTGAGTGTTAGTGTGAGGGTTAGGGTGAGTTTTAGGTTTAGAGGTAGGTTTAGAGTGAGGGTGAGGGTAAGGGTTAGGGTTAGTGTGAGGGTTAGTGTTACGGTGAGGGTTAGGGTGAGGGTTAGGGTTAGGATTAGGGTTAGGGTGAGGGTGAGGGTGAGGGTTAGTGATAGGATTCGGGTTAGGGTTAGGGTGAGGTTGAGGGTGATGGTGAGGGTTAGGATTAGGGTAAGGGTGAGGGATAGGTTT
The DNA here is from genome assembly GCF_024711535.1 of Dipodomys merriami. NCBI lineage: Eukaryota > Metazoa > Chordata > Mammalia > Rodentia > Heteromyidae > Dipodomys > Dipodomys merriami. Next base: position 3,475,276 of record NW_027202327.1, read on the forward strand.
AGGGTGAGGGTTAGGGTTAGGGTAAGGGTTAGGGTGAAGGTTAAGGTTAGGATTATGGTTAGGGTGTGGGTCAGGTTGAAAGTAGGGTTAGGTTGAGTGTTAAGGTTAGAGTGAGGGTTATTGTTAGCATAAGTTTGAGGGTTAGGGTTAGGGTGATGTTTATTGTGAGGGTAAGATTTAGGGTTAGGGTGATTGTTCAGGTGTGGGTGAGGGTTAGGATGAGGGTGAGGGTTATGGTTAGAGTTAGGGTTAGGTTGAGGGGTATTGGGAGCGTTAGGGTTAGGATTAGGGTTAGGGTTAGGTTTAGGGTGAGGAAAAGTTTTAGGGTGATGGTGATGGCGAGAGTGACGGTTAGGGTGTGGGTGAATGTTAGGGTTAGTGTGAGGGTTAGGTTTAGGTTTAGGGTTAGGGTTAGTGTGTGGGTAAGGGTTAGGGTTACGGTGATGTTGAGGTTGAGGGTTAAGGTTAAGGGTGAGGGTGAGTGCAAGAGTTAGGGTGAGGGTTAGGGTGAGGGTGAGGGTTAGGGTTATTGTTAGGTTTTGGATTAGGAAGAGAGTGAGGGAGATGGTTAGGGTGAGGATGAGGGTTAGGGTTAGGGTTAGGATGAGGTTTATGGTTATGGTTTTGGTTAGGATTAGGTTTAGGTTGAGGGTGAGGGTAAGGGTTAGGGTGAGGGTTAGGGTGAGTGTGAGGGTTAGGGTGAGTGTGAGGGTTAGGGTTAGTGTTAGGATTAGGATTAGGGTGAGGGTTAGTGTTAGTGTTAAGGTTAGTATGAGGGTGAGGGTGAGGGTGAGGGTTTGGGTGAGGGTAAGCGTGAGGGTAAGTGTTAGGGTGAAGGTTTGGGTGATGATGAGGTTTAGGGTTAGTGTTGTGGTTAGAGTTAGGTTTAGTCTGAGGGGGATGGGGAGGGGGAGTTTGAGGGTAAGGGTTAGGGTTAGGGTAAGGATGAGGGCTAGGGTGAGGGTGAGGTTTAGTGTGAGGGTGTGGGTGAGTTTTCATTTACCTTAGTGTTAGGGTTAGGGTGAAGATTAGGTTGAGGGTGAGGGTTATGGTGAGGTTAGGGTTAGGGTGAGTGTTAGGTTTAGGCTTAGGGTAAGGGTTAAAGTTAGAGTGATGTTAAGGGTGAGGGTGAGCATTCGGTGAGGGTGAGGGTGAGGGTAAGGGTTAGGGTTAGGTTTAGGGTGAGGGTGCGTGTGAGGGTTAGGATGAGGATACGGTTAGGGTTAGGGTTAGGCTGAGGTTAAGGGTCAGGGTGAGGGTGAAGTTTAGGGTTACAATGAGGGTTAGGGTGTGGGTGAGGTTTAGGGTCATTGTTAGCGTTTGGATAAGGGTGAGGGTGAGGGAGAGGGTTAGGGTAAGTTGAGGGTTAGGTTTAGGGTGAGGGTGAGGGTTAAGTTTAGTGTTAGGATTAGGATTATGGTGAGGGTTAGGGTCAGTGTTAGGGTTAGTATTAGGGTGAGGGTGAAGTTTAGGGTTAGGGTTAGCGTAAATGTGAAGGTAAGGGTTAGGGTGAAGGTTTGTGTGATGGTGAGGGTTAGGCTTAGGTTTATTTTTAGGGTTAGGTTTAGTCTGAGGTGGTGGGGGAGGGTGATGTTGAGGGTAAGGGTTAGGGTTAGGGTAAGTGTGAGGGCTAGGATGAGGGTGAGGTTTACTGTGAGGGTGTGAGTGAGGGTTTCATTTACCTTAGGGTTAGGGTTAGTGTGAAGATTATGTTGAGGGTGAGGGTTAAGCTGAGGTTAGGGTTAGGGTGAGGTTTAGGTTTAGGCTTAGGGTGAGGTTGAGCATTCGGTGAGGTGAGGGTGAGGGTGAGGGTTAGTGTTAGGGTTAGGTTTAGGGTGAGGGTGCGTGTGAGGGTTAGGATTAGGAATAGGGTTAGGGTTAGGGTTAAGTTGAGGGTAAGGGTCAGGGTGACCCTGAAGTTTAGGGTTAGGTTTAGGTTTAGGGTTTGGGTGAGAGTTACGGTTAGTGTGAGTATTATGATTAGTGTTAGGTTTAGGGTTAGCGTGAGGGTAAGGATTAGGGTGAGTTCAAGTGTGAGGATAAGGATTGGGGTTAGGGATAGGTTTAGGCTGAGGGTTAGGGTGAGGGTGAAGATTAGTGTGAGGGTTAGGGTGAGGCAATCTTTTAGCTTAAGGGTTAGGGTTATGGTGAGGATTAGCGTGAAGTTGAGAGTTAGGTTGAGGATTATGGTTAGGGTGATGGTTAGGTTTAGGTTTAGGGTAATTGTTAGTGTTTGGGTGATGTTTAGGTTGAGGGTGAGAGTTAGGGTGAGGATGAGTGTTTGGGGAAGGGTGGGGGTTCGGGTGACGGAGAGGGTTGGGGTCTGGGTGAGGATTAGGTTTAGGGTGAGGTTTAGTGTTAGGATTAGTTTTAGTGGGAGGGTGAGGGGTAGGGGTAGGGTGAGCATTAGGTTGAGGGATAGGGTTAGGGATATGGTGCGGGTAAGGTTTAGGTTTAGGGTTAGGGTGAGGGTGAGGGTGAGTTTTAGGGTTAGATTTAGGGTGAGGGTGAGGGTTAGGCTGAGGGTTAGGGTTAGGGATAGTGTGAGGGTTAGCGTTAGGGTTAGGGTTTGTGTTAGTTAGAAGGTTAGGGTTAGATTTAGTGTTAGGATAAGGGTTACGCTGAGGATTAGGGTTAGGGTTAGTGTGAGTGTGAGGTTTAGGGTTAGGGATTGGGTTAGGTTGAGGGTAAAAGTTAGGGTTAGGGTTAGGATTAGGATGAGGGTTAGGGTGAGGGTTAGGGTTAGGTTTATGTTTAGGGTTAGGGTGAGGTTTAGGGTTTGGCTTAGGGTGAGGCTTAGGTTGTAGGTAAAGTTAGGGTGAGTGTTAGGGTGAGGGTGAGGTTTAGGGTTAGGGTGAGGATAAGGGTTATGGTGAGGGTTATTGTGAGGGTGAGGGTTAGGGTTAGCATGAGGGTTAGGTTGAGGGTGAGGGGTTGGGTGAGGGTTAGGGCTATGGTTAGGGATAGGGTGAGGATTTGGGTTAGGGTTAGGTTTAGGGTTAGGGTTAGGCTGAGGGGTAATGTTAGGGTTAGGGTGAAGGTTAGGTTTAGTGTGAGGGTTAGGGTTAGGTTTAGGGTGAGTTTTAGGTTTAGTGTGAGGGTTAGGGTCTGGGTCAGGTTGAGGGTAAGGTTTAGGGTGAGGGTTAGGGTGAGGGTGAGGTTTAGGTTTAGCATTAGGTTGACCCTTAGGGTTAGGATGAGGGATATGTTGAGGGTGAGGTTGAGGGTGAGGGTTAGGATTAGGTTTAGTGTAAGGGTTAGGGTGAGGTTAGGATTAGTGTGAGGGTTAGGGTGAGGGTCAGGGTGAGGGTTAGTATTAGTCTGATGGTTAGGTTTAGGGTAAGGGTTAGGGTTAGGGTTAGGGTGAGAGTTAGGGTTAGGGTGATATTAATTGTGAGGTTGAGGGTTAGTTTGAGGGTGAGTGTTCATATGAGGGTTAGTTTCGGTTGAGGGTGTGGGTTTGGGTTTGGTTGAGGGTTAGGTTTATGGTGCGGGTTAGCGTGACGGTGCGGTTTAGGTTGAGGGTATGGGTTAAGTTTAGAGTTAGGATTAGGGTGAGGGTTAGGGTTAGGGTTAGGGTTGTGGTGGGAATTAGGTTGAGATGTCGGTATAGGTTTGGGTTTAGTGTCATGGTTAGTGTGAGGGTTAGGCTTAGGTATATGGTTAGTGTGAGTATAAGGTTTAGGGTGAGGGTTAGCGTTCTGGTGAGGGTTAGGGTTAAGCTTAGGGTGAGGGTTATGGTTAGGGTGATGTTTAGGGTGAGGTTGATGGTTAGTGTGAGGGTGAGGGTGAGGGTTAGGGTGAGGTTAGGGGTGAGGGTGTGGGTTAGGATTAGGTTTAGGGTGAGGGTGAGGGTGAGAGTTAGAATTAGTTATAGGGTTAGGGTTAGGGTTAGGCTGAGGGTGAGGGTGAGGGTGAGGGTGAAGGTTAGGGTTAGGGTTAGGATTAGAATTAGAGTGAGGGTTAGGGTTAGTGTGAGGGTTTTTGTTAGGGTTACGATTAGGGATAGTGTGAGGGTAAGCGTTAGGGTGAGTGTTAGGGTGAGGGTTAGGGTTTCGGTGATGTTTAGGTTAAGATTGAGGGTTAGGGTGAGGATGAGGGTTCGGGTTCGGGTGACGGTTCACTTGAGGTTGAGATTTATGGTGTGGGTGAGGGTTAGGGTTAGGGTGAGGGTTAGCATTAGGTTTAGGTTTAGTGTGAGGGAGAGGGTTAGGGGTTAGGTTAGGGTTAGATTGAGGGTTAGGGTTAGGGTTTGGGAGAGGGGTAGGTTTAAGCTTAGGGTGAGTTTTAGGGTGAGTGTGAGGGTTAGGGTGAGGGTGAGGGTAAGGGTTAGGGTTAGGGTTAGGGTTAGGGTGAGATTGAGGGTGAGGGTTAGCTTTAGGATTATGGTTAGGGTTAGGTTTAGGGAGCGTGTTAGGGTGAGTGTGAGGGTGAGGGTGAGGTTGAGAGTTTGGGTGTGGGTGAGGGTTAGGGTTAGGCTTAGGTTTATGGTGAGGGTTAGGGTGAGCTTTGGGGTGAGGATAAGGGTTAGGCTTAGTGTTAGTGTTATGGTGAGGGTTTGGGTGAGTGTTAGGGTTTAGTTTAGGGTTAGGGTGAGGGTGAGGGATATTGTGAGGTTTAGGGTTAGGGTGAGGGATAGGTATAGGGTTAAGGTTAGGGTCAGGGTGTGAGCGAGTGTTACGGTTAGGTTTAGCATTAGAGTTAGGGTGAGGGTGAGGGTCAGAGTTAGTATTAGGGTTAGGATTAGGGTAAGGATGAGGGTGATGGGGAGGGTGAGATTGTGGTTTACTGTTAGGGTTAGGGTTAGGGATAGGGCATGGTGATGGTGTGGGTTAGGGTTAGGATTAGGGTTATGATGAGGGTTCGGTTGAGTGTTAGGGTTAGGGTTAGGGTTAGTGTGAGGGTTAGTTTTAGGGTTAGGATAAGGGTTACGGTGAGGGTAAAGTTCAGGGTGAGAGTTAGGATGAGTGTCAGGTTTAGGATTAGGGTTAAAGTTAGGGTGAGTGTTAGCATTAGGGTTAGGGTGAGGGTTAGGTTGAGGGTGAGGGTTAGGGTTAGGGTGAGGGTAAGTTTTAGGTTGAGGGTGAGTGTGAGGGTGAGGTTTAGGGTTAGCATTAGGTTACGGTTAGTGTTAGGATGAGGTTGAGGGTTAGGATTAGGGTTAGGGTGAGTGTGAGGGTTACTGTGAGGGTTAGGTTTAGGGTGAGGGTTATGGTTAGGGTTAAGGTGAGGGTGACGGTTAGGTTTAGGGTGATTTTTGGTGTGAGGGTGAGGGTTAGGGTGAATTTGAGTTTTAGGGTGAGAGTGAGGTTTAGGTTTAGAGTTAGGGATAGAGTTAGGTTGAGTGTAAGGGTTAGGGTGAGAGTTAGGTTGAATGTGAGTGTTAGGTTTAGGGTGAGGGTGAGGGTTAGTGTTAGGCTTAGGGTGAGGGTGAGGGTTAGGATGGATTAGAGTGAGGATTATGGTTAGGCCTAGGGTTAGTATTAGGGTGAGGTTGCGATTGAGGGTGAGGTTGAGTGTTAGGGTTAATTTTAGTGTGAGGGATAGTGGTAGGGTGAGGGTTAAGTTTAGGGTGAGGGTTAGTTTTAGGGTAAGGGTTAGGGTGAGGGTTAGGTATAGGGTTAGGGGAAGAGTTAGTGTGAGGTGCCGGGATAGGTTTAGGGTGAGCCTTAGGGTTAGTGTGAGGATAAGGTTTAGGGTGAGGGTTAGGGTGAGGGTGAGGCTTTGGGTTAGCATTATGGTTAGGGTGAGGGTTAGGGTGAGGGTTATCTTTACGGTGAGGGTTAGGGTCAGGGTTAGGGTGAGGCTTAGGGTTAGGGTGATGTTTAGGGTGATGTTGATGGTTAGTTTGAGGGTGAGGGTGATTGTTAGTTTGAGGGTCAGGGTGAGGCTGAGGTTTAGGGTTAGGTTTAGGGTGAGGTTGAGGGTGAGATTTAGAATTAGGAATAGTGTTAGGTTTAGGGTTAGGCTGAGGGTGAGGGTCAGGGTGACGGTGAAGGTTAGGGTTAGGGTTTGGATTAGGGTTAGAGTGAGGGTTATGGTTAGTGTGATTATTATGTTTAGGGTTATGATTAGGGATAGGGTGAGGGTAAGGGTTAGGGTGAGGGTTAGGGTTAGGGTTAGGATTAGGGTGAGGGTTAGGGTTTGGGTGATGTTTAGGGTGAGGTTGAGGGTTAGGGAGGGGATGAGGGTTCGGGTGATGGTGAGGGTGAGGGTGAGGCTGAGGGATAGGGTGTGGGTGTGGATTAGGGTTAGGGTGAGGGTTATCGTTTGGTTTAGGTTCATTGTGAGGGTGAGGGTTAGGTGTAGGGTTAGGGTTAGGTTGAGGGTTAGGGTTAGGGTTAGGGAGAGGGGTAGGGTTAGGGTTAGGGTGAATTTTAGGGTGATTGTGTCAGTTCGGGTGTGGGTGAAGGTGAGGATTAGTGTTAGGGTTAGGTTTAGGGTGAGTTTGAGGGTCAGGGTTAGGTTTAGGATTAGGGTTAGGGTTAGGGTTAGGATTAGGGATCGGGAGAATGTTAGGGTGAGTGTGAGGGTGAGGGTGAAGTTGAGAGTTAGAGTATGGTTGAGGGTTAGGGTTTAGGTGAGGATTACGGTTAGGGTTAGGGTTAAAGTGAGAGTAAGGGTTAGGGTGTGGTTTAGTGTGAGGATGAGGGTTAGGGTTAGTGTTAAGGTTAGGGTGAGGTTTAGGGTGAGGGTTAGGGTTAGGGTGAGTGTTAGGCATAGGTTAGGGATAGGGTGAGGGTTTGGGTGACTTTTAAGGTTAGGTTTAGCATTAGAGTTAGGGTGAGTGTGAGGGTGAGGTTTAGCATTAGGGTTAGGATTAGGATTAGGCTGAGGTTGATGGAGAGGTTGAGGGTGTGGGTTAGGGTTAGGGTCAGGGTTAGGGTTAGGGCAGGATGAGGGTGAGGGTTAGGGTTAGGATTAGGTTGAGGATGAGGTTTAGGTTTTGGGTTAGTTTGAAGGTAAGGGTAAGGGTTAGGGTTAGGTTTAGGTTGAGGGTAAAGGTCAGGGTGAGGGTTAGGGTGAAGGTGAGGTTTAGGGTTAGGGTTAAGGTTAGGGTGAGGGTTAGCGTTAGGGTTATGGTCAGGGTTAGGTTATGGGTAATTGTTAGGTGGAGGGTTAGTTTGAGGTTGAGGGTTAGGGTTAGGGTGAGGGTAAGGGTTAGGGTGAGGTTTAGGGTGAGGTTGAAGGTTAGGGTTAGCATTAGGTTTAGGGTGAGGGTGAGGGTGAGGTTGAGTGTTTGGGTTATGGGTAGGATAGGGGGAGGATTAGGGTTAGGGTTAGGTTGAGGGTGAGGGTTAGGCTGATGGGTAGCGTAAGAGTTAGTTTGAGGTTAGGTTTATTGTGAGGGTTAGGGCTAGGGTTAGGGTGACGGTAAGGGTTAGGTTGAGGGTTAGGGTGAGTGTGAGTTTTAGGGTTAGCATTATGTTTAGGTTTAGAGTTAGGATGAGGTTTAGGGTTAGGATTAGGGTTAGGTTGAGGGTGAGGGTGAGGCTTAGGGTTAGGGTTAGGGTGAGGGCTAGTGTGAGGGTGAGGGTTAGGTTGAGAGTGAGGTTGAGCGTGAGGTTTTCGGTTAGGTAAGGTTTAGGGTTAGGTTTAGGGTGAGGATTAGGCTGAGGGTGTGGGTTAGGGTTAGGGTTAGGATGAGGGTGAGGGTTAGGGTTAGTGTTTGGATGAGGGTTAGGGTTAGGTATATGTTGAGAGTGAGTGTGAGGGTGAGGGTTAGTGTAAGGTTTAGTGTGAGGATTAGGGTTACGGTGAGGGTAGGGTTAGGGTGAGGGTTCAGGTTAGGGTTAGGGTGAGGGTTAGTGTTAGGGTAATTTTTGGTGATATGGTGTAGGTTAGGGTGAGGGTGAGTGTTCAGGTGAGAGTTAGGGTTAGGTTTAGGGTAAGTTTTAGGGTTAGGGTTAGGGTGAGGGTGAGGGTTAGGGTTAGGTTCAGGGTTTGGAATAGTGTTAGGGCTAGGGTGATGGTGAGGGTTAGGGTTAGGATTATGGTTAGGATGAGGGTTAGGCTGAGGGTTAGTGTTAGGGCTAGTGTGAGGTTTAGGGTTAGGGTTAGGGTTATGGTTATGGTGTGGGTTAGGGTTTTGTTTAGAATTAGGCTTAGGATAGTGGTTAGGCTGAGGGTTAGGTTTAGGGTTAGTGTGAAAGTTAGGTTTAGGGTTAGTGTTTGGGTTAGGTTGAGGGTAAAGTTTAGGTTGAGGGTTAGGGTGAGGGTGAGGGTTAGGGTTAGGGTGAGGGTTAGGGTGAGTGTTAGGGTGAGGGTTAGGCAGAGGTTTAGGGTTAGGGTTAGGGTGAAGTTTAGGGTGAAGGTTAGATTTAGGGTTAAGGTGAGAGTTAGAGTGTGGGTAAGGGTTAGGGTGAGGCTTAGTCTGAGGGTAGGTTTAGGGTTAGGTTGAGGGTTAGGTTTGTCATTAGGGCTAGGTTGTGGATGTGTGTTATGGTGAAGGTTATGGTTAAGGTTTGGGATAGGGTGTGGATTAGGGTTAGGTTTAGGTTTAGGGTGAGGTTTAGGCTGAGGGTTTTGGATAGGGTTAGGCTGAGGGTAAAGTATAGTGTGAGGTTTAGGGTTAGGATTAGGGTGAGTGTTAGGTTTAGTGTGAGGGTTAGGGTTAGGGTTAGGGTGAGGGTAAGTGTTAGGGTGAGGGTTAGTGTGAGGGTGAGGTTTAGGGTTAGCATTAGGTTTAGGGTTAGGGTGAGGATGAGTGATAGGTTTAGTTTGTGTGAGGGTAAGTGTTAGGGTGAGGGTTAGGTTTAGGGTGAGGGTTAGGGTTAGGTTAGGGTTAGGTTGAGGGTTAGGGTTAGGGTGAGGGTTAGTGTTAGTGTTAGGGTGAGAGATAGGGTTACGGTTATGTTTATTGTGAGGGTTATTGTTAGGGTGAGGGTGAGTGTTCGGGTGAGGGTTAGGGTTCAGGTAAATGTGGGGGTTAGGCTGTTCTTGCGGGTTAGGTTTAGGGTGAGGGTTAGGGTGACATTGAGTGTTCATGAGAGGGTGAAGTTTAGGTTTAGGGTTAGGCTTAGGGTGAGGGTTAGGGTTAGGGTTAGGGTTAGGGGGAGTGTTAGGGTGAGGTGTCGGGATAGGGTTAGGGTGAGGGTTAGGTTAGGGTTTGGGTGAGGGTGAGGGATAGGGTGAGGGTAAGGGTTAGGGTTAGCGTTAGGGTGAGGGTTAGGGTTAGGGTTTCGGTGAGGGTGAGGGTAAAGATTAGGGTGATCGTTAGGGGTAGGTTGATGGTTTAGTGTGAAGTTAAGGTTTAGTGTGATGGGGAAGGTGATCGTGAGGGTTACATTGGGGGTGCAGGTGAGGGTGAGGTTGAGGGTGAGGGTTACCGTTATGGTTAGGGTGAGGGTGAAGGTTAGGGTTAGGAATATGTTTAGGGTTAGTGTTAGTCTGAGGGTGAGGGTGAAAGTAAGTGTGAGGGTTAGGGTTAGGGTTAGCGGGAGGGTTAGGGTTAGTGTGTGGGTTAGTGTGATGATGAGAGTGAGGTTGAGGGTTTGGGTTAAGATTAGGGTTAGGGTGAATTTTAGGGTTACGTTTAGGGTTATTGTTAGGATTATGGTTAGGGTGAGGGTGAGTGTGAGGGTTAGCATTAGTGTTAGGGTTAGGGTGAGGGTGGGGTTGATGTTTAGGGTTCGGATTAGAGTTAGATTTAGGTGGGGAAGTGGAGGTTGAGGGTGAGGGTTAGAGTTAGGGTTAGGGTGAGGGCTAGGGTGAAGGTGAGTGTTAGGGTGAGGGTGAGGGTTTCGGTTAGGTAAGTTTCAGGGTTAGAGTGAGGGTTAGGTTTTGGGTGATGTTTAGTGTGAGGATGAGGGTTAGGGTTAGGGTGAGGTTGAGGGTTCGGGTTCGGGTTAGTGTTATATTTTTGGTGAGGGTGAGGGTGAGGGTTAGGATTAGGAACAGGGTTAGGGATTGGGTTGGGCTGAGGGTGAAGTTCAGTGTGAGGGTGAAGCTTAGGGTTACGGTTAATATTAGGGTTAGGGTAAGGGTTAAGGTTAGTGTGAAGGTTGTGGTTAGGTGTAGGGTTAGTGTTAGGGTGAGGACATGGGTTAAGGTGAGGGTTAGGATGAGGATGATGTTTAGGGTTAATGTGAGGGTTAGGGTGAGTGTTAGGGTATACGTGATGTTCAGGGTGATGGTGTGGGTTAGGTTGAAGATGAGGGTTCGGGTTCGGGTGAAGGTTTGGGATAGGGTTAGGTTTAGGGGTGGGTTAGGATTAGGGTTAGGGGGAGGGTTAGGGAGAGTGGTAGGGGTAGGGTTAGGGTGAGGTTTAGGGTAAGGTTAAGTGTGAGGGTGAGGGTTAGGGTGATGTTGAGGGTTAGGGTTAGGGTGACGTTAAGGTTTAGGTTGAGGGTTAGGGTGAGGGTTAGGGTGAGTGTTTGGGTTAAGGTTAGGATAGGGTGAAGATTAGGGTTAAGTTTAGGTTTAGGCTGAGGGTTAGGCTGAAGGTTAGCGTTAGGGTTAGTGTGAGGGTTAGGGTTAGGGTTAGGGTTAGCATGATGGTCACGGTTATGGTGAGGGTTAGGGTGTGAGATTTAGGGTTAGCATTAGGTTTAGGGTTAGGGTTAGGATGAGTGGTAGGGTGAGGGTGAAGGTTAGGGTTAGGGTTAGGGTGAAGGTTCGTGTTAAGGTGAGGGCTAGGGTGAGGGTGAGGGTTAGGGTGAGGGTGAGGTTGAGGGTGAAGCTTTCGGTTAGGTAAGGTTTAGGGTTAGGGTTTGGGTGAGGATTAGGGTGAGGGTGTGGGTTAAGGTTAGGGTTTGGGTTAGGATTAGGGTGATCGTGAGTGTGAGGGTTAGGGTGAGTGTGAGGGTGAGGATTAGGGTTAGGGTTAGTGTGAGGGTTAGGGTTACAATTAGGGTTAGGGTTAAGGTGAGGGTTAGGGTTAGGTTTAGGGCAAGTGTTAGGGTTACAGTGATGTTTACTGTGAGTGTGAGGGTTAGGGTGAGGGTGAGTGTTCTGGTGAGAGATAGGTTTAGGGTTAGTGTTAGGGATAAGGTTAGTGTGACGGTCAGGGTAAGGGTGAGGGTTAGGGTGAGGGTGAGGGTTAGGTTTAAGGTGAGGTTTCGGGTTAGGGTTAATGTTAGGGTTAGGATTGGGTTTAGTTTGGGGTTAGGGTGAGGGTAAGGGTTAGGGTGAGTTTGAGGCTGAGGGTGAGGTTTAGCGTTAGGGTGAGTGTAAGTGTTTGGGTGAGGGTTAGGGTGAGGTTGAGAGTTAGGGTTAGCATTAGAGTTTGGGTGAGGTTGAGGGTTAGGGGGAGCGTTAGGGTTGGGCTGAGGGATAGGGTGAGCTTTAGGGTTAGTGTGAGGCTAAGCTTTAGGGTGAGGTTTTAGGGTGAGGGTGAGGTGTAGCGTTAGCCTTAGGGATAGGGTTTGTGTTATGGTGAGAGTTATGTTTAGGGTGAGGGTTTGGGTTAGTTTTAGGATGAGGGCTAGGGTTACGGTGATGTTTATGGTAAGGGTGAGTGTTAGGGTGAGGGTGAGGGTGAGGGTTAGGTTTAGGGTTAGTGTGAGTTTGAGGGTGAAGGTTAGGTTTAGGATTAGCGTTATGGTTATGGTTAGTGTGAGTGTAAGGTTGAGGATGGGGTTTCGGGTGATGGTGAGGGTTGGGTTTACGCGATGGTTAGGGATAGGGTGAGGATTAGGGTCAGGGTTAGGGTTACGGTTATGGTGAGGGGAAGATTTAGGGTGAAGTTTAGGGTGAAGATGAGGGTTAGGGTTAGCGTTAGGTTTAGGATGAGGGTTAGGGTGAGTATTAGGGTTAGGGTTAGGGTTAGGGTTAGGGTGAGGGTGAGGGTTAGTGTTAAGATTAGGGATAGGGTAAGGATTAGGGTGAGCATGAGGGTGAAGGTTAGGGTGAGCATAAGGGTTAGGATTAGGTTTTAATTTCAGGTTAGGGTTATGGTTAGGGTTAGGGTTAGGGATAGGGTTAGTGTGAAGGTAAGGGTAATGGTGAGGGTTAGGGGGAGGGGGAGGGGTAGGGTGAGTGTAAAGGATAGGGTAAGGGTTAGGGTGAGGGTGAGAGTTAGGGTTAGCATTAGAGTTAGGGTGAGGGTGAGGGTTAGGGTGAGCGTTAGGGTTAGGGTTACTTATAGGGTGAGCATTAGTGTTAGTGTGAGGATAAGGGTTAGGGTGAGAGTTAGGGTGAGGGTGAGGTGCAGGGTGAGGTTTAGGGTAGGTTTAGGGTGACGGTTAGGGTTAGGGTGATGTTTATGGTAAGGGTGAGTGTTAGGGTGAGGGTGAGGGTGATGGTTAGGTTTAGGGTTGGGTTAGTGTGAGGGTGAGGTTGAGGGTTAGGTTTAGGTTTAGCTTTATGGGTATGGTTAGTGTGAGTGTTAGGGTGAGGATGAGGGTTCGTGTGATGGTGAGGGTTAGGGTGTAGGCGAGGTTTAGGGTTAGGGTGAGGTTTAGGATGAAGATGAGGGTTAGGGTTAGCGTTAGGGTTAGGAGGAGGGTTAGTGTGAGTGTTAGTTTTAGGGTTAGGTTTAGGTTGAGGGTGATGGTTATTGTTAAGATTAGGGTTAGGGTTAAGGTGAGGGTTAGGGTGAGGGTGAGGGTTAGGGTTAGTGTGAGTGTGAGTGTTAGGGTTAGGGTGAGTGTTAGGTTTAGGGTGAGGTTTAGGTTTAGGGTAAGGTTTATGGTGAGGATTAGGGTTAGGGTTAGGTTTAGGGTGAGGATCAGGGTGAGGGTTAGAATTAGGTTGAGGGTGAGGGTGAGGGTGTTAGGCTTAGTGTGAGGGTTCGGGTGAGGTGAAGGTTAGGGTGTGCTTGAGGGTTACGTTAAGGTTTAGGGTTAGGGTGAGTGTTAGGGTTAGTGATAGGGTAATGGTGAGAGTTATTTTGAGGTGTAGGGATAGGGTTAGGTTGAGGGTTAGGGTGAGGATGAGGGTTAGGGTTAGCGTTAGGGATAGGGGGAGGGTTAGGTTGAGGCTTAGGTTTAAGGTGAGGGTGAGGGATAGGGTGAAGGTGAGGGTGAGGGTTTCTTTTAGGTAAGGGTTAGCGTTATTTTTAGGGTGAGGATTAGGTTGAGGTTTAGAGTTAGTGTGAGTGTTAGGGTTAGGGTGAGGGTTAAGGTTAGGATTTGGTTGAGTGTTAGGGTGACGGTGAGGGTTAGTGTAAGGGTGAGGTTTAGGGTTGGGTTTAGGGTGAGTGTTAGGGTTAGGGTGAGGGTTAGGGTGAGGGGTATTGTTAGGGTTAGCGGTAGGGTTAGGGCTAGTGTGAGGGTTAGGGTGGGGGTTAGGTTTAGGGTTAGTGTGAGGATAAGGGTTAGGGTGAGGTTAAGGTTGAGGGTGAGGGTTAGAATTACCGTTAGGGTTAGGGTAAGGTTAGGGTGAGGGTTAGGGTTAGGGTTAGGGTTAGGGTGATGGTTAGGGTTAGGGTGATGTTTACGGTGAGGGTGAGGGTTAGGGTGAGGATGAGGGTGAAGGTTAGGTTGAGGTTGAGGGTGAGGGTGAGGGTTACAGTTAGGGTCAAGTTTAGGGTGAGGGTGAGGGTTAGGGTTAGGGTGAAGGTTAGGTTTACTGTGAGGGTTTGGGTTATTGTTAGGGTTAGGGTTAGGGTGAGGGTTAAGATGACAGTAAGTGTTAGGGTGAGGGTGAGGACTATGGTTAGGGTGAGTGTTAGCGTGAGGGTTAGGGTTAGGGTTAGTGTGAGGATTACGGTTAGGGTTTGGGTTAGGGATATGTTGAGGGTAAGGGTTAGGGTGAGCTTTAGGGTGAGGGTGAGGGTTAGGGTTAGTGTTAGGGTGAGGGTGAGAGTTAGGGTTAGGGTTAGTGTGAGGGTTAGGGTTAGGATGAGTGTTAGGGATAGGTTTTGGGTTAAGGTGAGTTAGAGTAAGGGTTAGATTAGAGTTAGGGTGAGGGTATGGCTTAGGGTGCAGTTTAGGGTGAGGTTGAGGATTAGGGTTAGGAAGAGGTTGAGGGTAAGTGTTAGGGTGAGTGCTAGGTTTAGGGTTAGGTTTTGGGTGAGTGTAGGGGTTATGGTGAGGGTGAGGGTTAAGATTAGGTTTAGGATTAGGGTTAGGGTTAGGGTGAGGGTTATGGATAGTGTTAGGGTTAGGGTGAGGTTTAGGGTTAGGTTTAGCTTTAGTTTTAGTGTGAGGGTGAGGTTGAGGGTTAGGGTTTGTTTTAGGGTTAAGGTTATGGTTCGGGTGAGGGTTAGGCTGAGGGGTAGGGTTAGGGTGAGGTTGAGGGGGGAGGGGGAGGGTTAGGGTGAGGTAATGGTGAGGGTGAGGGTGAGGGTGAGAGTTAGGTTTAGGGTTAGGGTTATGATAAGTTTTAGGTTTAGGGTTACAGTGAGGGCTAGGGTGAGGGTGAGGTCTAGTGTTAAGTTTTGGATTAGGGTGAGGTTTAGGGTTAGGGTGTGTTTTAGGGTGAGGGTTAGGTATAGTGTGAGGGTTACAGTTACGGTTAGGGTTAGGGTGAGGGTAAGAGTTAGGGTGAGGGTGAGGGTGAGAGTGAAAGTTAGGGTGACGGTGAGGTTGAGGGTGAGTTTGAGGTTTAGGGTTAGGGTTAGGGTTAGGGTGAGAGTTAGTGTTAGGGTTAGGTTAAAGTTAGGGTTAGGGTGACATGTACGGTTAAGTTTAGGGTGAGGGTTAGGGTTAGTGTGAGGATTTGGGTTAGGGTTAGGGTTAAGTTTACGGTGAGGGTTAGGGTTAGGGTTAGGGTTAGGATGAGTGTTAGGTAGAGGTTAGGGTTAGGGTTTGGGGGAGGATAAGGGTTAGGGTGAGGGTGAGGGTAAGGTGAGGGTAAGGGTTAGGGTGAGGATGAGGGTTAGGATTAGGATTAGGGTTAGGGTTAGGGTGAAGGTTAGGGTTAGGGATAGGTTTAGGGTGAGGGTTTTGGTTAGATTTAGGTTTAGATTTAGGGTGAGGGTGAGGGTGAGGTTTTGGTTTTGGGTTAGGGTAAGGCTTTGGGTTCAGCTGAGGCTTAGGTTGAGTTTGAGGGTGAGCGTTAGGGTTAGGTTTAGGGTTAGGATAACGTTGAGTGCTAGTGTTAGCATTAGGGTTAGGGTTAGGGTGAGGGTGAGGGTGAGGATTAGTGTTAGGACTAGGATTAGGGTTAGGGTTATGGTTAGGCTGAGCGTAGGGGTGAGGTTGTGTGTGAGGGTTATAGTCAGGGTTAGTTTTAGGGTGAGGGTTAGGATGAGCGTGAGGGTTAGCTTGAAGGTTAGGGTGAGGGTGAGGGTTTCAGTTAGGAAAGGTTTAGGATTAGGTGTAGTGTGAGGATTAGGGTGATGTTGAGGTCTAAGATGAGGGTTATGGCTAGGGTGAGGATTAGGGTTAGGATTAGGATGAGGTTTAGGGTTAGGGTGTGTTTAGGTTGTGGGTGAGGGTGAGGGTTAGGGTGAGGGTTAGGGTGTAGGTGAGGGTTAGGTTTAGGGTGAGGGTTAGGGTGACCGTGAGGGTTAGGATGAAGCTGAGGGTTAGGGTTACTTTTAGGGTGAGTGTTTGGGTGAGGCTTAGTGTGAGGATAAGGGTTAGGTTTAGGGTTATGTAGAGGGTAAGGGTTAGGGTGAGGTTTAGGGTGAGTGTGAGGGTTAGGGTTAGTGTTAGAGTAAGGGTGAGTTTTAAGGTGAGTGTTAGGGTTAGGGTGAGGGTGAGGTTTAGGGTTAGGGTGAGGGTTGCGGTTAGGGTGAGGGTCAGGGTTAGGGTTAGAGTTAGATTTAGGGTGATTCTGAGGGTTAGGGTTAAGATTAGGGTTAGTGTTAATGTTAGGCTGAGGGTTAGGGTGAGGCTTAGGTTTAGGTTTAGGGTTAGGGTTATTTGAGTGTTTGGGTTAGGTTTAGGAAGAGGGTTTGGCTGAGGGTTGGGGTTATGTTTAGGGTTCTGGTGAGGGTAGGGTGAGGGTTAGGGTGAGGGTGAGGGTGAGGATTAGGGTTAGGTTGAGTGTTAGGGTGAGCATTAGGGTGAGGATTAGGTTTAGGTTGAGGGTTAGGGTGAGGGTTAGAGTGAGGATTAGTGTTAGTGTTAGGGTTAGAGTGAGTTTTAGGGTAAGGGTAACGGTTAGAGTGATGGTTAGGTTGAGGGTGAGGGTGAGGGTGAGGGTGAGGGTGATGGTGAGGGTTAGGGTCAAGGTGAGGGTTAGGTTAGGGTTTGGGTGAGGGTTAGGGTTAGGGTGAGGGTGAGGGGTAGGGTGAGGGGTAGGTTTAGGGTTAGGGTAAGTGTTAGGGTTAATGTGAGGGTAAGGTTAGGGTTAGAGTTAGTGTGAGCAAAAGGCGTAGGGTGAGGTTTAGGGTGAGGGTTAGGGTGGGGGTTAAGGTGAGGTTTACTTTTAGTATGAGAGTGAGGGTTAGAGTTAGGTTTAGGGTGAGGGTTAGGGTTAGGGTGAGGTTTAGGGTAGGGTTAGGGTGAGGGTGTGGGTTCCGGTGACGGTGAGTTTTAGGGTGGGCATGATGGTCATGGCTAGGGTGAGGGTTAAGGTGACCATGAGGGTTAGGGTGAGGGTGAGGGTTAGGATTACTGTGAGGATTAGGGTTAAGATTATGGTGAGGATTAGTGTTAAGTTTAGGGTTAGGGTTATGGTGAGGGTAAGGGTTAGGATGAGGTTTTGGGTGAGGGTGAGGTTTAGGGATAGCTTTAGATTTAGGGAGAGGGTTAGTGTGAGGGTTAGGATCCGGGTTAGGCATAGGGTGAGGGTTAGGATGAGGGTGAGGTTTATGGTTAGGTTTAGGGTTAGGGTGAGGATTAGGTTTAGGGTGAGGTTGAGGGTTAGGGTTAGGTTTAGGATTAGGCTTAGGTGTAGGGTTAGGCTTAGGGTGAGGGTGAGGGTGAAGGTTAGGGTGAGGCTTAGGTTTAGGGTGAGGGTTAGGGTTAGGGTGATGTTTAGGGTGAGGGTGGGTGTTGGGATGAGGGTGATGGTGATGGTGAGGGTGAGGGTGTAGGTGAGGGGTCGTGTTAGCGTGAGGGTAGGGTGAAGGTGAGGTTTAGGGTGAATGTTAGGGTTAGGGATAGGGTTAGGGTGAGGGTTAGGGTTAGGGTTAGGCTGACGGGTAGTGTGAAGGGTAATGTTAGGTTTAGGGTGAGGGTTAGGGTTAATGTGAGGTTATGGTTAGGGTTAGGGTTAGTGTGAGGATAAGGGTTAGGGTGACGGTTAGGGTGAGATTGAGGGTTATGGTTAGCGTTAGGGTTAGGGTGAGGGTTAGGGTAAGGGTTAAGGTGATGGTTAGGGTTAGTATGAGGATGAGGGTTAGAGTTAGCTTTAGGGTGAGGGTTAGGTTTTTTGAGGTTTAGGGTAAGGTTATGGTGACGGTGAGGGTTCAGGTGAGGGTGAGTTTTAGGGTGTGCGTGACGGTGATGGTTAGGGTGAAGGTGAGGGTTTGGGTTGTGGTGAGGATTAGCTTTAGGGTTACTGTTAGGTTTATGGTGAGGGTAAGGGTTAGAATGAGGTTGAGGGTGAGAGTTAGGTTTAGGGACAGCGTTAGAGTTTGTGTGAGGGTTAGGGTGAGAGTTAGGATTCAGGTTACACTTAGGGTGAGGGTGAGGGTTAGAGTTAAGGTTAGGGTTAGGGTTAGGGTGAGGCCAAGCTTTAGGAGGAGAGTTAGGGTGAGGGTGAGGTTTAGGTTTAGGTTGAGAGTTAGGTTGGATGTTAGGGTGAGAGTTAGGTTTAGGTTTAGTGTTAGGGTGAGGGTTAGGGAGAGGTTTAGTGTTAGTCTTAGGGTTAGGGTTAGGGTTAGGGTGAGGTTTAGGGTGAGGATAAGGTTTCGAGTGAGGGTTTGGGTGAGGGTGAGGGTTAGGGATAGCATTATTGTTAGGGTTAGGGTGAGGATTACGGTTAGGTTTAGGGATAGGGTAGGGGTTAATGTGAAAGTCAGTTTTAGGATTAGGGTTAGAGTTATGGTGAGTGTGAGTGTAAGGGTTAGGGTTACGATTAGGGTTAGGGTTAGGGTTAGGCTGAAGGTGAGGTTGAGGGTGAGGGTGAGGTTTAGGATTAGGTTCAGGGTTAGGTTTAGGGTTAGGTTTAGGGTTAGGCTGAGGGTGAGGATTAGGATGTAGGTGAGGGTTAGGTTGAAGGTGAGGGTTAGGGTTATGGTTAGGGTGAGTGTTAGGTTTAATGTTAGGATGAGGGGTAGGGTGAAGGGTAGGGTTAGGGTTAGGGTGAGGGTTAGCGTTGATGTGCGGGTTTGGGTTACTGTGAGGATAAGGGTTAGGGTGAGGCTTAGGTTGAGAGTGAGGGTTAGGGTTAGCATTAGCATTAGAGTGAGGGTTAGGGTGAGGGTTCAGGTGAGGGTTAAGGTTAGTATGTGGGTGAGGGTTAGAGTTAGAATTAGGGTGAGGTTTAAGGTTAGGATGAGGTTTAGGGTAAGGTTAGGTTGAGTGTGAGGATTTGGGTGAGGGTGAGTTTTACGGTGTGGGTGATGCTTAGTGTTAGGGTGAGGGTTAAGGTGAAGGTGAGGGTTACGGTGAGTGTGAGGGTTAGGGTTGCGGCGAGGATTAGGGTTAGGGTTAGTGTTACGGTTATGGTGAAGGTAAGGGTTAGGAATAGCTTTAGGATGAGGGTGAGGTTTAGGGATAGCGTTAGAGTTAGGTTGAGGGTTAGGGTGAGGGTAAGGGTTAAGGTTAGGCTTAGGGTGAGGTTGAGGGTTAGAGTTAGATTTATGGTTAGTGTTATGGTGTGGGTAAGGTTTAGGGTGAGGGTTAGGTTTAGGGTGAGGTTTAGGGTTAAATTGAGGGTTAGGGTGAGCGTTAGGGTGAGGGTATAGGTGAGGATGTGGTTTAGGGTGAGGGTTAGGTTTAGGGATATCGTTAGGGTTAGGGTGAGTTAGAGCTCAGGTTAGGCTTAGGGTGAGGGTGAGGGTTAGAGTTAGTTTTAGGGTTAGTGTGAGGTTGTGGGTAAGGTTAAGGGTGAGGGTTAGGGTTAGGGTGAGTGTTAGGGTTAAGTTGAGGTTTAGGGTGATCTTTAGGGTGAGGGTTAGGTTTAGGGTTAGGGGTAGGGTGAGGATTAGGGTGAGGTTTAGTGTTAGGGTTAGGGTTGGGGTGCGGGTGAAGGTTAGGGATACCATTAGGTTAGGGTTAGGTTTAGGGTGAGTGTTAGGTTTAGGGTAAGGGTGAGGGTTTGTGTTAGGTTGCAGGTTAGGGATAGGGCTGGAGTTAAGGTAAGGGTCAGGGTTAGGGTTAGGGTTAGAGTTAGGATGAGGGTGAGTGTGAGGGTTGGGTTAGGTTTAGGTTTAGAGTGAGGGTGAGGGTGACGTTTGGGGTTAGGAAGAAGGTTAGGTTTAGGTTTAGGGTTAGGGTTAGGTTGAGGGTTAGGGTTAGCGTTAGGGTGAGGTTTAGGGTTGAGTGAGGGTTAGGATTAGGGTTATGGTTAGGATTAAGGTGAGGGAAATGTTTAGGGTCAGTTTTAGGGTGACTGTGAGGGTTAGGGTTAGGGTTAGGGTTAGGGTGAGTGTTATGGTGATTGTTAGGGTTAGGTTTAAGGTTAGGGTGAGGGTTAGGGTGAGGTTTAGTTTTAGGGTTAGGGTTAAGGTTAGGGTGAGAGTAAGAGTTAGAGTGAGATTTAGGTTTAGGGTGAGGGTTAAGGATAGAATTAGTGTTAGGGTTAGGGTTAGGGTGAGGGTTAGGGTTACGGTTAGGGTTAGGGTTAGGGTGAGGGTGAAGGTGAGGGTTAGGGTTAAGGCTAGGAATAGGGTTAGGGTTAGAGTTCGGCTGAGTTTGGCGGTGAGGTTGAGTGTGAAGTTTAGGGTTAGGGTTTATTTTAGGGTGAGGGCTAGTGTGAGGGTTAGGGTTAGCGTGAGTGTTAGGGTGAGGTTGAGGGTTTCGGTTAGGAAAGGCTTAGGGTTAGGGGTAGGGTGAAAATTAGGGTGAGGGTCAGGTATAAGGTGAAGGTTATGTTTAGGGTAAGGATTAGACTTAAGGTGAGGATGAGGGTTAGGGTTAGGGTGATGTTTAGGTTGAGGGTGAGGGTGAGGTGAGGGTTACTGTGAGGGTTAAGTGTAGTTGCAGATTAGGTATAGGGTGAGGGATAGGGTGACGGTGAGGTTTAGGGTTAGGGTGAGGGTAAGGGTAGGGTTAGGGTGCGGGTGAGGGTTCAGGTTTGAGTGAGTTTTAGGGTGGGCCTGATGGTTAGGGTTAGGGTGAGGGTTGGGGTGAAGGTGAGGGTTATGGTGAGGGTGAGGGTAAGTATTACTATGAGGATTAGGGTTAGGGTTAGGGTTAGGGTTATGGTGAGGGTAAGTGTTAGGATGAGGTTTAGGTAGAGGTTGAGGTTTAGGGATAGCCTTAGAGTTAGGGTGAGAATTAGTGAGAGGGTTAGGATTCGGGTTAGGCTTAGGGCCACTGTGAGGGTTACAGTTAGTTTTAGGGTTAGGGTTAGGCTGAGGGTAATGTTTAGGGTGAGGGTTAGGGTGAGGGTGAGTGTTAGGGTTAGGTTGAGGGTTAAGGTGAGGATTAGGTTTAGGGTTAGCTTGAGGTTGAGGGTTAGGTTTAGGATTAGGCTGAGGTGTAGGTTTAGGCTTAGGGTGAGGCTGAGCGTGAGGGTTAGGGTGAGGGTTGGGGTGAGGGTGAGGGTTTCCTTAGGGTTAGGGTTAGGGTGAGGGTTAGGGTTTGGTTGAGGGTTAGAGTGACTGTGAGGGTAAGGGTTCGCGTGAGGGCTAGGGTTAGGGTTAGTGTTAGGGTGAGGTTTAGGTTTAGGTTGAGGATGAGGGTGAGGGTTAGGTTTTGGACTAGGCTTAGGTTTAGGGTTAGGCTTAGGGTGAGGTTGAGGGTGAGGGTCAGAGTTAGGTTTAGGTTGAGGGTTAGGGTTATGTTTAGGGTTAGGGTGACGGTGAGGTTGAGGGTTAAGGTGAGGGTTATGGTGAGGGTGAGGGTTAGGGTGAGGGTGAGAATTAGGTTTAGGGTTAGGGTTATGGTTAGTTTTAGGTTTAGGGTTAGCGTGAGGCCTAAGGTGAGGCTGAGGTCTAGGGTTAAGTTTGAGGTTTAGGGTTAGGTTTAGGGTTAGGGTGAGGGTTAGGTTTAGGCTTAGGATGAGGGTGAGGCTGAGGGTTAGGTTTAGGTTTTGGGTTAGGGGGAGGGTAAGGGTAAGGGTGAGTGTAATGTGAGGGTTAATGTTAGGCTTAGGTTTAGGGAGAGGATTAGGTTGAGGGTTAGTGTTAGGGTTAGGGTGTTGGTTAGGGTTAGGGTTAGGTTAAAGTTAGAGTTAGGGTGAAATGTTCGTTTAGGTTTAGGGTGAGGGTTAGTGTTAGTGTGAGGATTAAGGTTAGGGTTAGGGCTAAGGTTAGGGTGAAGTTGAGGGATAGGTTTAAGGTGAGGATTAGGTTTAGGGCGAGGTTTAGGGTGAGGTTGTTGGTTAATGTTAACATTAGGGTTAGGGTGAGAGGAAGGGTTAGGGTGAGGGTTAGGGTTAGGGTGAAGGTTGGGGTTAGGGTTAGGGTGAAGGTTAGGGTGAGGGGTAGTGTTAGGGTGAGGCTTAGGGTGAGGGTTAGGGTGAAGGTTAGGGTGAGGTTGAGGGTGAAGGTAAGGTTTAGGGTGAGCGTTAGGGTGAGGTTTAGGTTTATGGTTAGCATTAGATTTATGGTGAGGGTTAGGGTTAGGATTAGGGTTAGGGTGGGGTTGAGGGCAAGTGTTAGCATTAGGGTTAGTTCTAGGTTTAGGGTTAGGTTGAGGATGAGGGTGAGATTTAGTGTTAGGTTTAGGATTAGGTTTAGTGTTAGTGTTAGGCTGAAGGTGGGGGTGTGGTTGAGGGTGAGGGTTAGGGTTAGGGTTAGTTTTACAGTGAGGGCTAGAGTGAGGGTGAGGGTTAGGGTGAGGGTTAGGGTGATGGTGAGGGTATCGTTTAGGAGAGGCTTTGGGTTAGGCTTAGGGTGAAGATTAGGTTGAGGGTGACGTTTAAGATGAGGGTTAGGGTTATGTGAGGATTAAGGTTAGGGTTAGGGTGAGGGATAGGTTTAGGGTGATGTTTAGGGTGAGGGTGAGTGTTAGGGTGAGGGTTAGGGAGAGGGTTAGGGTTAAGGTTAGGGTGAGGGATAGGGTGAGACTGAGGGTTAGGGTGAGCGTTAGGGTTAGGGTGAGGGTTAAGGTGAGGCCTACGGTTAGTATGAGGGTGAGGTTTAGAGTTAGGTTTAGGGTGAGGGTTAGGGTTAGGGTGAGGTTTATAGTAGGGTTAGGGTGAGGGTGAGGGTTCAAGTTAGGGTGAGTTTTAGGGTGTGGGTGGCGGTTAGGGTTAGAGTGAGGGTTAAGGTGACGGTGAGGTTTAGGGTGAGGGTGAGGATTAGGGTTTGGGTGAGGATTAGGTTTAGGGTTAGGTTTAGGTTTATGGTGACAGTAAGGGTTACGATGAGGTTCAGGGTGAGGGTGAGGTTTACGGATACGGTTAGAGTTAGGGTGAGGGTTAGGTTTCAGGTCAGGCTTAGTGTTAGCATGAGGGCAAGGTATAGGGTGAGGGTGAGGGTGAGGGTGAGGGTTAGGGTTATGGTTAGTGTTAGGGTGGGGGTGAGGGTGAGGTTTAGGGTGAGGGTGATGGTGAGGTTGAGGGTGAGGGTGAGGGTTAGGGATAGGGATAGGGTTAGGATGAGGGTTAGGCTGAGGGTAAGGCTTTGGGTTAAGGTGAGGGTAAGGGTTAGGGTGAGGGTGAGGGTTATGTTTAGGATTAAGGTTAGGGTTAGGGTGAGGATTAGGCATAGGGTCAGGTTTAGGGTTAGGGTGAGAGTTTTGGTTAGGGTTAGATTAGAATTAGGGTGAGGGTGAGGGTTAGGTTTTGAATAAGGTTTAGGTTTAGGGTTATGCTGAGGTTTAAGTTGAGGCTGAGGGTGAGGGTTAGGGTGAGGGTGAGGCATAGGGTTAGGGTTAGGGTTAAGGTTAGGGTGAGGATTAGGGTTAGGGTTAGGCTTAGGATGAGGTGTAGGCTGATGGCTAGGTTTAGGGTTCGGGGGAGGTTAAGGTTTTGGGTGAGGGTTAGGGAGAAGGGGAGGATTAGGGTTAGGCTTAGGTTTAGGGTTAGGGTTAGGGTGAGGGTTAAGTTTAGGCTTAGGGTGAGGTTGAGGGTGAGGGTATGGGTTAGGGTTAGGGTGAGTGTTAGAGTTAGGGTGAGGGTTAGGGTTACGGTGAGGTGTGGGTAAGGGAGGTTAGGGAGAGGGCTAGGGTTAGGGTTTGGGTTAGGTTGAGGTTTAGTTCTAGGGTGAGGGTGAGGGTGATGGTTAGGTTTAGGATTAGGCTTAGGTGTAGGGTTAGGCTTAGGGTGAGGGTGAGGGTGAGGGTCAGAGTTAGGTTTAGGGTGAGGGTTAGGTTTATGGTTAGTGTTAGTGTGAGGGTGAGTTTGAAGGTTAGGGTGAGGGTGATGGTGAGGGTGAGAGTAAGGGTTAGGTTTAGGGTGAGGGTTAGGTTTATGGTTAGGGTTAGGGTGAGAGTGAGGTTGCGGGTTATGGTGAGGGTGATGGTGATGTTGAAGGTGAAGGTGAGGGTTAGGTTTAGGGTTAAGATTAAGGTGAGGTTTAGGGATAAGGTTAGGATGAGTGTTAGGCTGAGGGTTAGGGTTAGGGTTAGGGTGAGGTTTAGGGTTACGGTGAGGGTTAGGGTAATGCGATGGTAAGGGTTAGGGTGAAGTTGAGGGTTAGGATTAGGATTAGGGTTATGGTTAGGGTGAGGGTTAGGGAGAGGGTTAGTGTTAGGCTGAGGGTTTTGGTTAGAGTTAGGTTTAGATTTAGGGTGAGTGTGAGGGTGAGGTTTAGATTTGGATTACTGTTAGGGTTAGAGTTCGGCTGAGGCTGAGGTTGAGTGTGAGGGTGAGGGTTAGGGTTAGGTTTAGGGTTAGGTTGAGGTTGAGGGCTAGTGTTAACATTAGGGATAGGGTTAGGGTTAGTGTTAGTGTGAGGGTTAGGGTGACGGTGAGGGTTAGGGTGAAGTTGAGGGTTAGGGTTACTTTCAGGGTGAGTGTTAGGGTAAGGCTTAGTGTGAGGATTAGGGTTAGGTTTAGGGTTACGGAGAGGGTAAGGGTTAGGGAGAGGTTTAGGTTGAGGGTGAGGGATAGGTTTACCGTTAGAGTAAGGGTTAGGTTTAAGGTGAGTGTTAGGGTTAGGTTGAGGATGAGGGTTAGGGTTAGGGTGAGTGTTGGTGTTAGGGTGAGGGTCAGGTTTAGTTTTAGAGTTAGAGTTAGGGTGATGGTGAGGTTTAGGGTTAAGATTATGGTTAGGGTTAATGTGAGGCTGAAGTTTAGGGTGAGGGTTAGGTTTAGGGTGAGGGTTAGGTTTTGGGTTAGGACTAGGTTTAGTTTGAGTGTTAGGGTTAGGGGTAGGAAGAGTGTTTGGCTGAGGGTTGGGGTTATGGTTAGGGTTATGGTGAGGTTAAGGTTTAGGGTGAGGGTGAAGGTGAGAATTAGGGTTAGTTGAAGGTTAGGGTGAGCATTAGGGTGAGGATTAGCTTTTGGTTGAGGGTTAGAGTCAGGTTTAGTGTTAGTGTTAGTGTTAGGGTGAGGTTTAGGGTGAGGGTAAGGGTTACAGTGATGGTTAGGTTGAGGGTGAGGGTGAGGGTGATGGTGAGGGTTAGGATCAAGGTGAAGGTTAGGGTTAGGTTTAGCTGTTGGTTAGGGTTAGGGTTAGTGTGAGGATAAGCGTTAAGTTGAGGTTTAGGGTAAGAGTGAGGGATAGGGTTAGCGTTAGGTTTAGGGTGAATATTAGGGTGAGGGTTAAGGTGAGCTTTAGTTTTAGGATGAGGCGGAGGGTTACAGTTAGGTTTAGGGTGAGGTTAAGGCTAGCGTGAGGTTTAGGGTAGGGTTAGGGTGAGGGTGAGGGTGCGGATTTGGGTGAGTTTTAGGGTGGGCGTGATGGATAGGGTTGGGTGAGGTTTGGGGTGAAGGTGAAGGTTATGGTGAGGGTGAGGGTTAGGATTACTGTGAGGATTAGGGTTAGGGTTAGGGTTAGGGTTATGGTGAGTGTAAGTGTTAGGATGAGGTTTAGGGAGAAGGTGAGGTTTAGTGATAGCCTTAGAGTTAGCGTGAGAGTTAGTGTAAGGGTTAGGGTTCAGGTTAGGCTTAGGGCGTCTGTAAGGGTTACAGTTAGCTTTAGGGTTAGGGTTAGGCTGACGGTAATGCTTAGGGTGAGGGTTAGGGTGAGGGTGAGTGTTAGGGTTAGTTTGAGGGTTAAGGTGAAGATTAGGTTTAGGGTTAGGTTGAGGTTGAGGGTTAGGTTTAGGATTAGGCTGAGGTGAAGGTTTAGGCTTAGGGTGAAGCTGAGGGTGAGTGTTATGGTGAGGGTTGGGGTGAGGGTGAGGGTTTCGTTTAGGAAAGGCTTAGGGTTAGAGTTAGGGTGAGGATTATGGTGAGGGTGAGGTTTAAGGTGAGGGTTAGGTTTAGGGTGAGGATTAGGGTCAGGGTTAGGGTGAGGGTTAGGGTTAGGGTGACTTTTAGGGGGAGGGTGAGTGTTAGGGTGTGGGTGATGTTGAGCGTGAGGGTGTAGGGGAGATTTAGATTTAGGGTGAGGCTTGGGTGACGGTGTGGTGAAGGTGAGGGTTAGGGTTATGGTTAGGGTTAGGGTGAGGGGTAGGGTGAAGTGTAGGGTTAGGGTGAGGGGTATGGTGAAGTGTAGGGTGAGGGTTAGGGTGAGGGTTAGGTTTAATGTGAGGGTTAGGGTTAGGTTTAGTGTGATGATAAGGGTTAGGGTAAGTGTTAGGGTGAGATTGAGGGTTAGGATTAGCGTTAGGGTTAGGGTGATGTTTAGGGTGAGGGTTAAGGTAAGGGTTAGGGTTAGTATGAGGATGAGGTTTAGAGTTAGGTTTAGGGTGAGGGTTAGGTGTAGGGTGAGATTTAGGGTAAGGTTATGGTGAAGGTGAGCTTGAGGGTGAGGGTGAGTTTTAGGGTGTGGGTGACGGTTAGGGTTAGAGTGAGGGTTAAGCTGACAGTGAGGGTTAGGGTGAGGGTGAGGGTTAGGGTTGCAGTGAGGATTAGTGTTAGAGTTAGGGTTAGCGTTAGGGTGAGGGCAAGGGTTAGAATGAGGTTGAGGGTGAGGTTGAAGTTTAGGGACAGCGTTAGAGTTAGGGTGATGTTTAGGGTTAGGGTTAGGGTTCAGGTTACGCTTATGGTGATGTTGAGGGTTAGAGTTAGGGTTAGGGTTAGAGATAGGGTGAGGGTAAGGTTTAGGGTGAGGGTTTGGGTGAGGTTGAGGTTTAGGGTTAGGTTGAGACTTAGGGTGGGCGTTAGGTTTAGGTTTAGGGATAGGGTGAGGTTTATTTTTAGTGTTAGGGTTAGGGTTAGGTTGACTGTTAGGGTGAGGGTAAGGTTTAGGGTGAGGGTGAGGGTTAGGGATAGCATTAGGGTTAGGGTTAGGGTTAGGGTCAGGGTTTGGGTTAGGGTTAGGTGAGGGTTAGGGTTAGGGATAGCGTTGGGGTTAGTGTGAAGTTCAGCTTTTGGGTTAGGGTCAGAGTTAGGGTGAGGGTGAGTGTGAGGGTTAGGGTTAGGATTAAGGTTAGGGTTAGGGTTAGGCTGAGGGTGAGGTTGAGGGTTTAGGTGAGGGTTAAGGTGAAGGTGAGGGATAGGGTTAGGTTTAGGGTGAGGGTGAGGGTTAGGGTTAGGGTGAGGGGTAGGTTCAGGGGTAGGGTTAGGATTAGGGTGAGGGTTAGGGTTAGGGTTAGTGTGAGGATATGGGTTAGGGTGAGGCTTAGTGTGAGAGTGAGGGTTAGGGATAGCGTTAGGGTTAGGGTCATGTTTAGGGTAAGGGTT
This sequence comes from Dipodomys merriami, assembly GCF_024711535.1. Lineage (NCBI taxonomy): Eukaryota > Metazoa > Chordata > Mammalia > Rodentia > Heteromyidae > Dipodomys > Dipodomys merriami. The sequence continues at coordinate 3,501,907 of NW_027202327.1, forward strand.
AAGGTGAGGTTTAGGGTTAGTATGTGGGTGAGGGATAGAGTTAGAATTAGGGTGAGGGTTAGGGTTAGGATGAAGTTTAGGGTAAGGTTAGGGTGAGTGTGAAGTTTCGGGTGAGGGTGAGTTTTAGGGTGTGGGTGACATTTAGGGTTTGCGTGAGGGTTAAGGTGACGATGAGGGTTAGGGTGAGTGTGAGGGTTAGGGTTGCAGTGAGGATTAGCGTTAGAGTTAGGGTTAGGGTTACGGTGAGTGTACGGGTTAGGAATAGCTTTAGGGTGAGGGTGAGGTTTAGGTATAGCGTTAGAGTTAGGGTGAGGGTTAGGGTGAGGGTTAGGTTTCAGGTTAGGCTTAGGGTGAGTTTGAGGGTTAGAGTTAGGATTAGGGTTAGGGTTGGGGTGAGGGTAAGGTTTAGGGTGAGGGTTAGGGTGAGGGTGATAGTTAGGGTTAGGTAGAGGGTTAGGTGGAGCGTTAGGGTGAGGGTTAGTTTTAGGTTTAGTTTTAGGGTGAGGGTTAGGGTGAGGGTACGGGTTAGAGTGAGGGTTAGTGTGAGGGAGAAGGTTAGGGATAGCATTAGGGATAGGTTTAGGGTTAGGGTGAGGGTTATGGTTAGGGGTAGGGTGAGGTTTACTGTTAGGTTGAGTGTTAGGGATGTGGTAGGTGTTAGGGTGAGGGTCAGAGTTAGGGTTAGGTTTAGAGTTAGGGTGAGGGTGAGTGTGAAGGTTAGGGTTAGGATTAGGGTTAGGGTTAGGGTTAGGCTGAGGGTGAGGGTGAGGGTGTAGGTGAGGGTTAGGGTGAAGTTGAGGGTTAGGGTTAGGGTTAGGGTGAGGTTTAGGGTTAGGGTTAGGGTGAGGTTTAGGGTGAGGGGTAGGGTTAGGGTTAGGGGTGGGTGAGGGTTAATGTGACGGTTAGGGTTAAGGTCAGGGTTAGATTTAGGATAAGCGTTAGGATGAGGGTTAGGGTGAGGATTTAGGTGAGTTTTAGGTTTAGTATGAGGGTGAAGGTTAGATTTAGGTTTAGGGTGAGGGACAGGGTTAGGGTGAACTTTAGGGTAAGGTTAGGTTGAGTGTGGGGGTTCAGGTGAGGGTGAGTTTAGGGTGTGGGAAACGGTTAGGGTTAGGGTGAGGGTTAAGGTGTCGGTGAGGGTTCGGGTGAGGGTGAGGGTAAGGGTTGCGTTGAGGATTAGTGTTAGGGTTAGGGTTAGGGTTATTGTGAGGGTATGGGTTAGGATGAGGTTTAGTGTGAGGGTGATGTTTAAGGATAGCGTTAGAGTTAGGGTGAGTGTTAGAGTCCAGGTTAGGCTTAGGGTTAAGTTGAGTGTTAGAGTTAGTGTTAGGGTTAGTGTTAAGGTGAGGGTAAGGTTTAGGGTGAGGGTGAGGTTTAGGGTGAGGGTTAGGGTTAAGTTGAGGGTTAGGGTGAGCGTTAGGGTGAGGCTTAGGTTTAGGTTTAGGTTTAGGGTGAGGGTTAGGGTGAGGTTTAGTGTTAGTGTTAGGTTTAGGGTGAGGGTGAGGATTAGGGATAGGTTAGGGTTAGGTTTAGGGTTAGGTTTAGGGTTAGGGTGAGGGTTAGGGTTAGCCTAAGGTTGAGGGTTAGTGTTAGGTTGAGGGTTAGGAATAGGGTTGGAGTTAGGGTGATGGTCAGGGTTAGGGTGATGGTCAGGGTTAGGGTTAGGGTTAGATTTAGGGTGAGGGTGAGTGTGCGGGTTAGGGTAAGGAGTAGGGTTAGAGTTAGGGTTAGGCTGGGGGTGAGGGTGAGGGTGAGGGTGAGGTTTAGGTTTAGTTTGAGGGTTAGGTTTAGGGTTAGGTTTAGGGTTAGGTAGAGGGTTAGGGTTAGGGTTAGGTTGAGGGTTAGGGTTAGGGTTAGTAACAGGGTTTGGCTGAGGGTTAAGTTTAGGGTTAGGAGGGTTATGGTTACGGTTAGGGTAAGTTGAGGGTAAGGATTAGGGTGAGGGTTAGGGTGAGTGTGAGGGTTAGGGTTAACGTTAAGGTTAGGGTGAGGTTTAGGGTGAGGGTTAAGTTGATGGTTAGGGTTAGTATGAGGGTGAGCGTTAGGCTTAGGTTTAGGGTGAGGGTTAGGGTTAGGGTGAGGTTTAGGGTAAGTTTAAGGTGAGGGTGAGGGTTTTGGTGAGGTTGAGTTTCAGGTTGTGGGTGACGGTTTGGGTAAGGGTGAGGGTTAAGGTGACGGTGAGGGTAAGGGTGAGGGTGATGGTTAGGGTTGTGGTGAGGGTAAGTGTTAGGATAAGGTTAGGGTGAGGGTGAGGTTTAGGGATAGGGTTATATTTAGGTTGAGGGTGAGGGTGAGGGTTAGGGTTCAGGTTACACTTAGGGTGAGGATGAGGGTTAGAGTTAGTGTTAGGGTTAGGGTTAGGAAGGGGGTTTGGCTGAGGGTTAGGGTTAGGGTTAGGGTGAGGGATAAGGTTAGTGTGGATTAGAGTGAGGGAAAGGTTTAGGGTGAGGGTTAGGGTGACAGTGAGTGTTAGGTTTAGGGTGAGGGTTAGGGTGAGCCTTAGGGTGAGTTTTAGGGTTAGGTTTAGGGTTAGTGTGAGGGTTAGGGTGAGGTTTAGTTTTAGGTTTAGGGTTAGGGTTAGGGTGAGGGTAAGGGTTAGTATGAGATTTAGGGCGAGGGTGAGGGCGAAGGATAGCATTAGGGTTAGGGTTAGGGTTAGGGTCAGGGTTAGGTTTATGGTTAGGTTTAGGGTGAGGGTGAGAGTGAGGGTTATGTTGACAGTTACGGTTAGGTTTAGGATTAGGGTGAGGGTTAGGGTTAGGGTTAGGGTGAGTGTGAGGGTGAGGGTTAGGGTTAGGGTTGGAGTGAGGGTGATGTTTAGGGTTAGGGATAGAGTCACGGTGAGGGTAAGAGTTAGGGTGAGGGATAGGGTTAGGGTTAGCTTTAGGATGTGGTTTAGGTTTAGGGTTAGGGTTATGTTTAGGGTGAGAGTAAGGGTTAGAGTGAGGGTTAGGGTGAGGGTGTAGGTTAGGGATAGCATTAGGGTTAAGTTTAGGGTTAGGGTGAGTGTTAGGGTTACAGTTAGGTTTAGCTTGAGTGTGAGGGTTATGTAGAGGTGTAGGGTTAGGGTTAGGGTTATGGTGAGGGTTAGGGTTAGGGTTAGGGTGAGGGTGAGGGTGAGGGTTAGGGTGAGTGTTAGGGTTAATGTGAGGGTTAGAGTGACGGTGAGGGTAAGGGTTAGGTTGAGGTCTAGAATTAGGGTTAGGTTTAGGGTGAGGCTTAGTTTTAGGGTGAGGGTGAGGGTGAGGGTTAGGTTTAGGATTAGGCTTAGGTTTAGGGTTAGGCTTAGGATGAGCGTGAGGGTGAGGGTCAGAGTTAGGTTTTGGGTGAGGGTTAGGATTATGGTTAGAGATAGGGTGAGGGTGAGGGTTAGGGTGAGGGTGATGTTGATGATGAGGGTGAGGGTGAGAGTTAGGTTTAGGTTTAGGTTTATGGTTAGATTTAGGTTTAGGGTTAGGGTGAGGGCTAGGGTGAGCCTGAGTTCTAGGGTTAAGTTTAGGATTAGGGTGAGGATTAAGGTTAGGGTGAGTGTTAGGGTCAGGTGTAGAGTTAGCATTATTTTTAGGGTGAGGTTTAGGTTTAGTGTGAGGGTTAGGATTAGGGTTACTGTTAGGGTGAGGGTAAGGGTTAGGGTTAGATATAGGGTGAGGATTAGGTTTAGGGTTAGGTTTAGGGTGAAGGTTAGGCTGAGGGGTAGGGTTAGGGTTAGGGTTAGTGTGAGGGTTAGCGTGAGGGTTAGGTTTAGGGTGAGGGTTATGGTTAGGTTCAGGGTGAGGGTAAGGGTTAGAGTGAGGGTTAGGGTGAGGGTGAGTGTTAGAAATAGCATTAGGGTTAGGGTTAGTGTTAGGGTGAGGGTTAGGGTGAGGTTTAGGGTTAGGTTCAGGGTTAGGGTGAGGGTGAGTTTGAGGGTTAGGTTTAGGGTTAGGGTGAGGGTTAAGGTTAGGGTGAGGGTTAGAGTGACGGTGAGGCTAAGGGTTAGGGTGAGGGCTAGGGTTAGGGAGAGTGTTAGGGTGAGGTTTAGGTTTAGTGTGAGGGTGAACTTGACGTTTAGGTTTAGGTTTAGGCTTAGGTTTAGAGTTAATCATAGGGTGAGCGTGAGGGTTAGGGTCAGAGTTAGTTTTAGGCTGAGGTTTAGGGTTATGGTTAATGGTTAGGGTGAGTGTGAGGGTGAGGGATACGGTGAGGTTGATGGTGAGGATGAGGGTGAGGTTGAGAGTTATGTTTAGGGTTAGTTTTATGGTTAGTGTTAGGTTTAGAGTTAGGGTGATGGTGAGGGTTAGGGTTTGAATTAGTGTTAGGGTTAGGGTTAATGTTGAGGTTGATGTTGAGGCTAAGGGTGAGGGTGAGTGTTAGGGTGAGGTTTAGGGTGAGGTTGAGGTTTACAATTTGCATTAGAGTTAGTGTTAGTGTTAGGGTGAGGGTTAGGGTTAGGGTTAGGTTGAGGGAAGAGTCTTGTTGAGGGTGAGGGTTAAGGTTAGGATTAGTTTTAGGGTGAGGGCTAGGGTGAGGGTTAGGGTTAGGGTGAGGGTGAGGGTTTCGGTTAGGAAAGGCTTAGGGTTAGCGTTAGGGTGAGGATTAGGGTGAGGGTGAGTTTTAAGGTGAGTGTTAGGGTTAAGGTGAGGTTAGGGTTAGGGTTAGGGTAAAGGTTACGGTTAGGGTTATGTTTATTGTGAGGGTGAGGGTTAGGGTGAGGGTTAGGCTGATGGTGAGGGTGAGGGTTTAGATGAGGTTAAGGATTAGGGTGAGGTTTAGGGTGACAGTGAGGGTTAGGGTGAAGTTGAGGGTTAGGGTTAGGGTTAGTGTGAGGGTTAGGTTTAGTGTTATGGTGAGTGGTAGGGTGAGGGGTAGGGTTAAGGTTAGGGTGAGGGTTAGGGTTAATGTGTTAGGGTTAGTGTTAGGGATAGTTGGAGGATAAGGTTTAGGGTTACGTTTAGGGTGAGAGTGAGGGTTAGAGTTAGCGTTAGAGTTATGGTGAGAGTTAGGGTGTGGCGTAAGGTGAGGGTTAGAGTTAGTATGACAGTGAGGGTTAGAGTTAGGTTTAGGGTGAGGGTTAGTGTTAGGCTGAGGTTTAGGGAAAGGTAAGGGTGGGGGTGAGGTTTCAGGTGAGGGTGAGTTTTAGGGTGCAGATGACGGTTAGGGTTAGGCTGAGGGTTAATGTGATGGTGAGGGTTAGGGTGAGGGTGAGGGTTAGGTTTGCGGTGTGTATTACGGTTAGGGTTAGGGTTAGGGTTATGATGAGGGTAAGGATTAGGATGAGGTTTAGGGTGAGGATGAGGTTTAGGGATAGCGTTAGAATTAGGGTGAGGTTTTGGGTGAGGGTTAGGATTAAGGTTAGGCTTAGGGTGATGGTGAGGATTAGAGTTAGGGTTAAGGTAAGGGTGAGGATAAGTTTTAGGGTGAGGGTGAGGGTTAGGGTTAGGTTGAGGGTTAGGGTGAGCGTTAGGCTGAGAGTTAGGTTTAGGTTTAGGGTTAGGGTGAGGGTTAAGGTGAGGTTTAGTGTTAGTGTTGGGGTTAGAGTTAGGGTGATGGTTAGGGTGAAAATAAAGTTTAGAGTGAGGGTTAGGGGGAGGGGGAGGTTTAGGGATAGCATTAGGGTTAGGGTGAGGGTGAGGGTGAGGGTTGGGGTTAGGGTTAGGGTGAGGGTTAGGGATAGATTGAGGGTTAGGGATAGGGTTGGAGTTATGGTGATGGTCAGGGTTAGGGTTAGGGTTAGAGTTAGGGTGAGGGTGAGTCTGAGGTTTAGGGTTAGGAATAGGGTTAGGGTTAGGGTTAGGGTTAGGCTGAGGGTGAGGGTGAGGGTGAGGGTGAGGTTTAGGGTTAGGGTGAGGGTTAGGTTTAGGGTTAGGGTTAGGATTAGGTTGAGGGTTATGGTTAGGGTTAGGAAGACGGTTTGACTGAGGCTTAGGGTTAGGTTTAGGATTAGTGTGAGGGAAAGTTTTAGGGTTAGGGTGAGGGATAGAGTTAGGGTGAGGGTTAGGGTTAGGTTTAGCTTTAAGGTGAGGGTTACGATGAGGTTTAGTTAGGTTTAGGGTGAGGGGAAGAGTTAGCGTGAGGGTTAGGGTGAGGGTGAGGGTTAGGGATAGCGTTAGAGTTAGGGTTAGTGTTAGGGTGAGTGTTAGCGTTACAGTTAGGTTCAGGGTGAGGTTGAGGGTGAGGGTAATGGTGAGGGTTAGGTTTAGGGTTAGGGATACCGTGAGTGTTAAGATTAGGCTTAGGGTTTGGGTGAGGGTGACGGTGAGGGTTCAGGTTAGGCTTAGGGTGAGGGTTAGGGTTACAATGAGGGTTTAGGGTTAGGGACAGGGTTAGGGTGAGGTTAAGGGTTAGAATGAGGGTTAGGGTGAGGGTGAGGATTGGGTATAGCATTAGGGTTAGTGTTAGGATTAGGGTGAGGGTTAGGGTTACGGTTAGGTTTAGGGTGAGGGTGAGGTTTATGTTGAGGGTTAGAGTTAGGGTTAGGGTTAGGGTTAGGGTGAGGGTTAGGGTTAGGGTTAGGGTGAGGGTCAGGGACAGGGTTAGGCTTATTGTTAGGGTGAGGGTGAGGGTTAGGGTGAGGGTGCTGGTGAGGGTGATGGTGAGGGTTAGAGTTAGGTTTAGAGTTAGTTGTATGGTTAGTGTTAGGCTTAGGGTTAAGGTGAGGGCTAGATTGAGGCTGAGGGCTAGCGTTAAGGTTAGGATTAGGGTGAGGGTTAGGGTTAGTGTGAGGGGTAGGGTTAGTATTATTTTTAGGGTGAGGGTTAGGTTTAGTGTGAAGTTTTGGGTTAGGCTGAAGGTTAGGGTGAGAGTAAGGTTTAGGGTGAGTGTTAGGGTGAGAGTGAGGTTTTGGTTTAGTCTTAGTGTTAGGGTGAGGGTTACAGTGAGGGTTAGGTTTAGGGTTAGGGTTAGGGTTAATGTTAGAGTGAGGGTGAGGTTTATGGTTAGTATTAGGTTGAGGTTTAGGGTTAAGGTGATGTTTAGGTTGAAGATGACTGTTAGGGTGAGGTTTCGTGTTCGGGTTAGGATGAGGGTTAGGGTGTGGGTGAGGGTTAGGTTTAGAGTGAGGGTTAGGGTCACGGTGAGTGTTAGGGTGAGTTTGAGGTTTTGGGTTAGGATTAGAGTTAGTGAGAGGATTAGGGTTAGGTTTAGGGTTAGTGTGAGTGTAAGGTTAGGATAGAGGGTTAGGGTAAGGGTGAGGGTTAGGGTTAGCATTAGTGTTAGGGTGAGGATTAAGGTGAGGATTAGGGTTAGGTTTAGGGTTAGTGTTAGGGTGAGGGTTAGGCTTAGTGTGAGCGTTAGGGTTAGGGTTGGGTAAGGTTGAGGGTGAGGGTGAGGGTTAGGGTTAGGTTTAGCTTTAGGGTGAGGTTGAGGGGTAGGTTTAGGATTAGGGTTAGGGTTAGGGTTAGGCTAAGGATGAGGGTGAGGGTGAGGGTGAGGTTTAGCGTTAGGGTGAGGGTTAGTGTTAGGGTTAGGATTAAGGTGATGGTTAAGTTGAGGGTTAGGTTTATGTTTAGGTTTAGGGTTAGTGTGAGGATTAGGTTTAGGGTTAGGGTTAGCTTTAGGGTTAGGGTTAGGGTGAACGTGAGTGTGAGGTTTAGGCTTAGGATTAGGTTGAGAGTTAAGTTTCGTGTGTGGTTTAGGGTAACGGTGAGGGTGAGGATAATGGTTAGGATGAGGGTTAGGGTGAGGTTGTGGGTTAGGCTTTGCATTAGGGTTAGGGTTATTGTTAGACTTAGGTTTAGGGTAAGTGTAAGGTTTAGGCTGAGGGTTAGGCTGAGAATGAGGGATAGGGTTAGCGTTAGAGTGAGGGTGGGGGTTAGGGTAAGTTTCAGGGTTAGGGTTAGGGTGAGGGTGAGGGTTATATTTAGGATGAGGGTGAGGTTTAGGGTTATGGTGATGTTTAGGGTAAGGTTGAGGGTTAGAGTGACGATGACGGTTCAGGTGAGGGGGAGGTTTAGGTTGTGCGTGAGCGTTAGATTTAGGTGATGGTGTGGGTGATGGTGTGTGTTAGGGTGAGGGTCAGTGTTAGGGTTAGGATTAGGGTGAGGGTTAAGGTGAGGGTTAGGGTTATGTTTAGGTTTAGGGTTAGTGTGAGGATTAGGGTTAGGTTTAGGGTTAGCTTTAGGGTTAGGGTTAGGATGAAGGTGAGTGTGTGGTTTAGGCTTAGGGTTAGGTTGAGAGTTAAGTTTAGGGTGTGTGTTAGGGTGAGGGTGACGGTGAGGGTAAGGGTTAGGATGAGGGTTAGGGTGAGGGTGTGGGTTAGGCTTTGCATTAGGGTTAGGGTTATTGTTAGACTTAGGTTTAGGGTAAGTGTAAGGTTTAGGCTGAGGGTTAGGCTGAGAATGAGGGATATGGTTAGCGTGAGAGTGAGGGTGAGGTTTAGGGTGTGTTTCAGGGTTAGGGTTAGGGTGAGGGTTATAGTTAGGATGAGGGTGAGGTTTAGGGTTATGGTGATGTTTAGGGTAAGGGTGAGGGTTAGAGTGACGGTGACGGTTCAGGTGAGAGTGAGGGTTAGGTTGTGCGTGAGGGTTAGATTTAGGTGATGGTGAGGGTGACGGTGTGTGTTAGGGTGAGGGTGAGTGTTAGGGTTAGGGTTAGGATTAGGGTGTGGTTTAGGGTTAGGGTTAGGTTTAGAGTGAGCTTTAGGGTGATGGGTAGGGTCAGGGTTAGGGTGAGGGTGAGGGTTAGTGTGAGAGTTAGGTTTAGGGTTAGTGTTAGGATAAGGGTTAGGGTGAGGGTTAGGGTGACGATGAGGGTCACGGTTAGACTTACGGTTAAGGTGAGGGTTAGGGTGACGGTGAGGGTTAGGGTTAGGGTGAGTGTGAGGTTAAGTGTTAGGGTTAGGGTGAGTGTGAGGGTTAGGGTGAGGGTTGCGGTTCGGTTTAGGGTAAGGTTGAGGGTTACGTTGAGGTTTAGGGTTTGGTTTAGGGTTAGGGTGAGGTTGAGGGTTAGGTTTAGGATTAGTGTTAGGTTTAGTGTTAGGCTTAGGGTGAGGGTGAGGTTGAGGGTGAAGGTTAGGGTTAGGGTGAGGTTTAGGGTAAGTTTAGGGTTAGGGTTAGGGTTTGTGTTATGGTGAGGGTAAGTTTAGGGTTAGGGTGAGGGTGAGTTTTAGGGTGAGGGTGAGGGTGATGGTGAGGTTTAGTGTGTGGGTGAGGGTTAAGGTAAGGTTTAGGTTGAGGGGAAGGGTTAGCGTGAGGCTTAGGGTGATTGTGAGGGTTAGGGTGAGGGTGAGAGTGAGGGTTAGGTTTATGGTAAGTGTGAGGGTTAGGTTTAGGGTCAGGGCTAGGGTGAGGGTGAGAGTTACGCTGAGATTGATGGGGAGGTTGAGGGTGATGGTTTCAATTAAGTAAGGGTTATGGTTAGGGTTAGGATGAGGATTAGGTTTAGGGTGAAGCTTAGTTTGAGGGTTAGGGTTTGGGTGAGGCTAATGGTTAGGGTAAGGGTTAGGGTTAGGTTGAGGTTTAGGTTGAGGTTCTGGGTTAGGGTGAAGGTGAGGTTTCAGGTCAGGGTGAGGGTCCAGGAGAGGGTGAGGGTTAGGGTGTGTGTTAGGGTTCGGGTTCGGATGAGTGTTAGGATGACTGTGAGGTTTAGGGAGAGGGTGAGCGTTAAGGTTAGGGTGAGGGTTACAGTGAGGGTTAGGGTTAGTTTTCGGTTTAGGGTGAGGCTTAGATTGAGGGGTAGGGTTAGGGTTATGGTTAAGGTTAGGGTTAGTGTGAGGATAAGTGTTAGGGTGAGGTTTAGGGTGAGGGTGAGTGTTGGGGTTAGCGTTAGGGTTATGTTAAGGGCTAAGTTGAGGGTTAGGTTTAGGGTGAGGGTTATGGATAGGGTTAGGGTGAGGGTTAAGTTTAGGGTTAGGGTGAGGGTTAGGATTAGGGTGATGTTTAGGGTGAGGTTGAGGGTTAGGGTGAGCGTGAGGGTTAGGGTTTGATTTAGGGTTAGGGTTAGGGTGAGGGTGAGTGTGAGGGTTAGGTTTAGGATTAGGTTTAGGGTTAGAGTTAGGGTGAGTGTTAGGGTGAGGGTGAGGGTGAGGGTGATTGTTAGGGCATGGGTGAGGGTTAGGGTTAGGGTGAGGAATAGATTTATGGTTAGGGTTTGTGTTATGGTGAGGGTAAGGGTTAGGATGAGGTTTAGGGTGAGGGTGAGGGTTAGGGATAGCGTTAGAGTTAGGGTGAAGGTTAGGGTGAGCGTTAGGTTTCAGGTTAGGCTTACGGTTAGGTTGAGGGTTAGAGTCAGGGTTAGGGTGAGGGTTAGGTGTAGGGTTAGGGTTAGGGTGAGGGTGAAGTTGTGGGTTAGGTAAGGGTTAGTGTTAGAGTTACGTTGAGGCTAAGGATGAGGGTTAGGGTTAGGATTAGTATTAGGATTAGGGTCAAGCTTAGGCTGAGGCTGGGGCTGAGGGCAAGGGTGAGGTTGGGGTTAGGGTGAGGGTTAGTGTTAGTGTTAGGTTTAGGGTGATGGTAAGGGTGAGGTTTAGGGTTAGGGTGAGGGTTAGGCTGCGGTTTAGGCTGAGGGTAAAGGTTAGGGTGAGGGTTAGGGTTAGGGTTAGCATTAGTGTTAGGGTGAGGGTGAGGGTTATGTTGAGGGATAGGGTTAGGGTTAGGGATACGTTGAGGGATAGCTTTAGTGTGAGTGTTAGGATTAGTGTGAGGATAAGGGTTACTGTGAGGGTTAGGTTGAGGGTGAGGGTTAGGTTATCTTTTGGGCTAGGTTGAGGGTTAGGGTTAGGGTGAGTGTTATGTTTAGGGTTAGAGTGAGGGTTAGGGTTAGGGTGATGTTTAGGGTCTAGGTGAGTGTAAGTTTGAGGGTGATGGTGAGGGTGAGTTTTAGGGTGATGTTAAGTGTGAGGGTGAGGGTTACGGTAATGATTAGGGTTATGGTGAGGGTTAGGGGTAGGGTTAGAGTGAGGGTTATAGTTAGGATGATGTTTAGGGTGAGGGTGAGTGTAAGGGTGATGGTTAGGGTGAGGGTGAGGTTTAGGTTGAGGGTGAGAGTAAGGGTGAGGGTTATGGTTAGTGTTAGGTTTAGGGTGAGGTTTAGGGTAAAAGTGAGGGTGAGTGTTAGGGTTAGGTTGATATTTATGGTGAGGTTTAGGGTGAGGTTCAGGTTTCGTGTGAGGGTGTGGTTTAGGGTTAGGTTTAGGTGAGGGGTTAGGTGAGTGTTTGGGTGAGGGTTAGTCTGAGGGGCAGGGTTAGGTTTAGGGTGAGCTTTAGGTTTATTGTGAGGGTTAGGGTTAGGGATAGTGGTAGGGTTAGTGTGATGATAATGTTAGGGTGAGGGTTAGTGTGATGGTGAGGATTAGGGTTAGCGTTAGGGTTAGGGTGAGGGTTAGGGTAAGGGTGAGGGTTAGGGTGAGGGTGAGGGTGAGGGTAAGGGTTAGGGTTAGGTTTAGGGTGATGGTGAGGGTTAGATTTAGGATTGGGTTTAGGGTTAGGTTTAGGGCGAGGTTGAGGGTGAGGGTGAAGGTTAGGATTAGCGTGAGGGTTAGGGTTAGGGTTAGCATTAGTGTGAGGGTAAGGGTTAGGGTAAGAGTTAGGTTGAGGGAAAAGGTTAGGATGAGGCTTAGGGTGAGGGTGAGGCTTAGAGTTAGTTTGAGAGTGAGAGTTAGGGTGAGGGTTAGGGTGAGGGTTAAGTTTAGGGTCAGGGCTAGGGTGATGGTGATAGTTAGGCTGAGGGTGATGGTGAGGTTAAGGGTGAGGGTTTCAAAAAGGTAAGGATTAGGTTTAGGGTTAGGTTGAGGATTATGTTCAGGGTGAGGCTTAGTTTGAGGGTTAGGGTTCGGGTGAGGGTTAGGGTTAGGGTAAGGTTAGGGTTAGGTTTAGGGTGATGATTAGGGTGAGGGTCAGAGTTAGGGTGAAGGTGAGGTTTAGGGTGAGGTTGAGGGTTAGGGAGAGGGTGAGGGTTAGGGTGTGGGTGAGGGTTCGGGTTCGGGTGAGTGTTAGGGTGACAGTGGTGGTTAGGGTGACGGTAAGGGTTAAGGTTAGGGTTAGGGTTACAGTGAGGGTTAGGGTTAGTGTTAGGTTTAGGGTGAGGGTTAGGTTTAGGGTTAGGGTTAGGCTGATGGTGAGGGTTCGATTTATGATTAGGGTTAGGGTTAGGCTTAGGGTGAGGTTGAGGGTGAGGGTGAGGGTTTGGATTAGGGTGAGGTTTAGGGTTAGGGTTAGCATTAGTGTGAGGGTAAGGGTTAGGGTAAGTTTTAGTGAGTGGGAAAGGTTTAGGGTGAGGCTTAGAGTGAGGGTGAGGGTTAGGGTTAGTTTGAGAGTGAGGGTTAGGGTTAGGGTGAGGGTTAGGTTTAGGGTCAGGGCTAGGGTGAGGGTAATATTTAGTCTGAGGGTGATGTTGAGGTTGAGGGTGAGGGTTTCAGTAAAGTAAGGTTTAGGATTAGGGTTAGGATGAGGATTAGGTTCAGGGTGAGGCTTAGTTTGAGGGTCAGGGTTCGGGTGAGGGTTAAGGTTAGGGGAAGGATTAGGGTTAGGGTGATGTTTAGGGTGAGGATCAGGGTTAGGGTGAAGGTGAGGTTTCGGGTGAAGGTGAGGGTTAGGGAGAGGGTGAGGGTTAGGGTGTGGGTGAGGGTTCGGTTTCGAGTAAGTGTTAGGGTGACAGTGATGGTTAGGGTGAGGGTGAGGGTTAAGGTTAGGGTTATGGTTACATTGAGGGTTAGGGTTAGTGTTAAGTTTAGGGTGAAGCCTAGTTTTAGGGGTATGGTTAGATTTAGGTTTAGGGTTAGGGTGAGGATGAGGGTGAGGGTTAGGTTTAGGGTTAGGGTTATGGTGATGGTGAGAGTTAGATTAGGATTAGGCTTAGGCATAGGGTGAGGGTGAGGGATAGGATTAGGTTGAGGGTTAGGGTTAGGGTTAGCATTAGTGTCAGAGTATGGGTTAGGGTAAGGGTTAGGGTGTGGGTTAGGGTTAGGTTGAGGCTTAGGGTGAGGGTGACGGTTAGGGTTAGGGTGAGAGTGAGGGATAGGGTTAGGTTTAGGGTGAGGGTTAGGTTTAGGGTCAGGGCTAGGGTGAGGGTGAGAGTTAGGCTGAGGGTGATGGTGAGGTTAAGGGTGAGGGTTTCAATAAGGTAAGGGTTGGGGTTAGGGTTAGGATAAGGATTAGGTTCAGGGTGAGGTTTAGTTTGAGGGTTAGGGTTCGAGTGAGGGTTAGGGTTAGGGTATGGGTTAGGGTTAGGGTGATGTTTAGGGTGAGGGTCAGGGTTAGGGTGAAGGTGAGGTTTCGGGTGAGGGTGAGGGTTCGGAGAGCTTGAGGGTTAGGGTGTGGTTGAGGGTTTGGGTTCGGGTGAGTGTTATGGTGATGGTGAGTGTTAGGGTGAGGGTGAGGGTTAAGATCAGGGTTAAGGTTACAGTGAGGATTAGGGTTAGTGTTAGGTTTAGGGTGAGGCTTAGTTTGAGGGTTAGAGTTAGGCTTAGGTTTAGGGTTAGGGTAAGTGTGACGATAAGTGTTAGGGTGAGGTTTAGGGTGAGGGTGAGTGTTAGGGTTAGCGTTAGGGTTTGGGTGAGGGTTAGGGTTAGCGTTAGGGTTTGGGTGAGGGTTAGGGTGTGGGTGAGGTTTAGGTTGAGGGTGAGTGTGAGGGAGAGGGTTACAGTTAGGTTTAGTGTTTGTGTGAGGTTTAGGGGTAGAATTAGGTTTAGTGTTAGGGTGAGGTTGAGTTTTATGGTGAGGGCGAGGTTTAGGGTGAGGTTTAGGTTTCGGGTGAGGCTGAGGTTTAGGTTTAGGTTTAGGGTGAGGGTTAGGGTGAGTGTTAGAATGAGGGTTAGGCTGAGGGATAGTGTTAGGGTTAGGATGAGCATTAGGTTTAGTGTGAGGGTTAGGGTTAGGAATGGGATAGAGTTAATGTGATGATAAGTGATCGGGTGAGGGTTAGTGTGAAGGTGAGGTTTAGGCTTAGCACTAGGGTTAGGGTGAATGTGAGGGTTAGGGTTAGGGTTAGGGTGAGGGTTAGGTATAGGGATAGGGTTAGGGTGAGGGTGAGGTTAAGGTTAGGGTGAGGGTTAGGGTTAATGTTAGCTTTAGGTTGAGTGTAAGTGTGAGGGTTAGGGTTAGTGTGAGGGTTAGGCTGCGGGTTAGGCTGAGAGTAAGGGTTAGGGTGAGGTTTAGGTTGAGGGTTAGGCTTAGTGTTAGGATGAAGGTAAGGTTTAGGGTGTGGGTTATTGTGAGGGTTAGGGTTAGGGTTAGCATTAGTGTTTGGGTGAGGGTGAGGGTTATGGTGAGGGATAGGGTAAGGGTTAGGGATAAGGTGAGGGATACGGTTAGTGTGAGTGTTAGGGTTAGTGTGAGGATAAGGGTTAGGGTGAGTGTTAGTTAGATGGTGATGGATAGTTTTAGGGTTAGAGTGATGGTTAAGGTTAGGGTGTTGGTGAGTGTAAGGGTGAGGGTGATGTTGAGGGTGAGTTTTAGGATGCGGGTGAGATTGAGGGTGAGGGTTACGGTTAGGGTGAGGGTTATGGTGAGGTTTAGGGGTAGTGTTAGAGTGATGGTTAGGGTTAGGGTGATGTTTAGGGTGAGGGTGAGTGCAAGAATGAGGATGAGGGTGAGGGTGAGATTTAGGTTGTGGGTGAGAGTGAAGGTGAGGGTTATGGTTAGGGTTAGGGTTAGGGTTAGGGTGAGGTTTAGGGTTAGAGTTAGGGTGAGTGTTAAGGTTAGGTTGATGTTTATGGTGAGTGTGAGGTTTAGGTTTTGGGTGAGGGTGAGGTTTAGGGTTAGGTTTAAGGTGAGGGTTAGGGTGAGTGTTAGGGTGACGGTTAGGCTGAGGGTTAGGATTAGGTTTAGGGTGAGCATTAGGTTTAGTGTGAAGGTTAGGGTTAGAGATAGAGGTAAGGTTAGTGTAATTATAAGTGTTAGTGTGACGGTTAGTGTGATGGTGACGGTTAGGGTTAGCAATAGGGTTAGGGTGAGGGTTAGGGTGAGAGTTAGGTTTAGGGTTAGGGTGAGGGTAAGGGTCAGAGTTACGGTTAGGGTGATGGTGAGGGTTAGATTTAGGATTAGTGGTAGGGTTAGGCTTAGGGTGATGGTGAGGGTGAGGGTGAGGGTTAGGATTAGGGTGAGGTTTAGGGTTAGGGTTTGCATTAGTGTGAGGATAAGGGTTAAGGTAAGGGTTAGGGTGAGGGTAAGGGTTAGTGTGAGGCTTAGGGTGAGGGTGAGGGTTAGGGTTATTTTGAGGGTGAGGGTTAGGGTTAGGGTTAGGGTGAGGGTTAAGTTTAGGGTCAGGGCTAGGGTGAGGGTGAGAGTTAGGCTGAGGGTGATGGTGAAGTTGAGGGTGAGGGATTCAACTAATTAAGGGTTAGGGTTAGGGTTAGGATGAGGATTAGGTTGAGGGTGAGCCTGAGTTTGAGGGTTAGGGTTCGGGTGAGGGTTAGTT
This sequence comes from Dipodomys merriami, assembly GCF_024711535.1. Taxonomy (NCBI): domain Eukaryota; kingdom Metazoa; phylum Chordata; class Mammalia; order Rodentia; family Heteromyidae; genus Dipodomys; species Dipodomys merriami. The sequence continues at coordinate 3,517,237 of NW_027202327.1, forward strand.
TTAGGGTAAGGGTTAGGGTTAGGGTGATGTTTATGGTAAGAGTCAGGGTTAGGGTGAAGGTGAGGTTTCAGGTGAGGGTGAGGGTTCGGGAGAGGGTGAGGGATAGGGTGTGTGTGAGGGTTCGGGATCGGATGAGTGTTAGTGTGACCATTAGGTTGAGGGTGAGGTTGAGGGTTAAGGTTAGGGTGAGGGTTACAGTGAGGGTTAGGGTTAGTGTTAGGTTTAGAGTGAGGCTTAGTGTGAGAGTTAGTGTTAGGGTTAGGGTTAGGCTTAAGGTTAGTGTGAGGATAAGTGTTAGGGTGAGGTTTAGGGTGAGGATGAGGGTTAGGGTTAGGGTTAGGGTTACGGTGAGGGTTAGGTTGAGGGTTAGGGTTAGGGTGAGGTTTATGGTTAGGGTTAGGGTGAGGGTTAGAATTAGGGTGATGTTTAGGGTGAGGGTGAGGGTTACGGTGAGGGTGAGGGTTAGGGTTAGGTTTAGGGTTAGGGTTAGTTTGAGGTTGAGCGTGAGGGTTAGGTTTAGGATTAGGGTTAATGTTAGAGTTAGGGTGAGGGTGAGGGTGAGGGTGAGGGGATGGGTGAGATTTAGGGTTATGGTGAGGATTAGGTTTAGGGTTTGGGTTATGGTGAAGGTAAGGTTTAGGATGAGGTTTAGGGTGAAGTTGAGGGTTATGGATAGCGTTAGATTTAGGGTGATTTTTAGTGTGATGGTTAGGTTTGGGTGAGGCTTATGGTTAGGGTGAGGTTTAAAGTCAGGTTTAGGGTGAGGGTTTGGGATAGGGTTAGGATTAGGGTGAGGGTGAAGGTGTGGGTTAGGGTTAGGGTTAGGGTTAGAGTTAGGTTGAGGCTGAGGGTGAGGGTTAGGGTTAGGATTAGGATTAGGGTTAGGGTTAAGCTTAGGCTGAGGCTGAGGCTGATGGTGAGTGTGAGGATAGGGTTAGGGTGAGGGTTAGGTTTAGGGTTAGGTTTAGGGTGAGTGTAAGTCTGAGGGTTTAGATTAGGGTGAGGGTTAGGCTGCGGGTTAGGCTGAGGGTAAGGGTTAGGGTGAGGTTTAGGTTGAGGGTTAGGGTTAGGGTTAGCATTAGTGTTAGGGTTAGGGTGAGGGTTAGGGTGAGGGATAGTGTTAGGGTTAGTGATAGGGTGAGGGAGAGGGTTAGTGTGAGTGTTACGGTTAGTGTGAGGATAAGGGTTAGGGTGAGGGTTAGATTGATGGTGAGGGTTCGGTAAGAGTTCAGGATAGGTTGAGGGTTATGCTGAGGTTTAGGCTTAGTGTGAGGGTAAGGTTTAGGGTTAGAGTGAGGTTTAGGGTTAGGGTGATGTTTAGGGTGTGGGTGAGTGTAAGGGTGAGGGTGATGGTGAGGGTAAGTTTTAGGGTGAGGGTGAGAGTGACGGTGAGGATTACAGTTAGGGTTAGGGTTATGGTGAGGGTTAGGGGTAGGGTTAGATTGAGGGTTAGGTTTAGGGTGATGTTGAGGGTGAGGGTGAGGGTGAGGTTTAGGGTGAGGGTGAGAGTGATGGTGAGGATTATGGTTAGCGTTAGGTTTAGGGTGAGGTTTAGGGTTAGAGTTAGGGTGAATGTTAGGGTTAGGTTGATGTTTATGGTGAGGGTGAGGTTTAGGATGAGGTTTAGGTTTCGGGTGAGGCTGAGGTTTAGGTTTAGGTTTAGGGTGAGGGTTAGGGTGAGTGTTAGAATGAGGGTTAGGCTGAGGGGTAGTGTTAGCGTTAGGGTGAGCATTAGGTTTAGTGTGAGGGTTAGGGTTAGGGATAGGGGTAGGGTTAGTGTGATGATAAATATTAGGGTGAGGGTTAGTGTGAGGCTGAGGTTCAGGGTTAGCATTAGTGTTAGAGTGAGTGGTAGGGTGAGGGTTAGGGTTAGGGTTAGGGTTAGGGTGAGGGTGAGGGTGAGGTTAGGGTTAGGGTGAGGGTTAGGATTAGGGTTAGGTTTAGATTGAGTGTAAGTGTGAGGGTTAGGGTTCGGGTGAGGGTTAGGCTGCGGTTAGGCTGAGGGTAAGCTTTAGGGTGAGGTTTAGGTTGAATGTTAGGCTTAAGGTTAGGATGAAGGTAAGGGTTAGCGTGTGGGTTAGGGTTAGGTTTAGCTTTAGTGTTAGGGTGATCGTGAGGGTTCGGGTGAGGGATAGGGTAAGGGTTAGGGATAGGGTGAGGGATAGGTTTAGTGTGAGTGTTAGGTTTAGTGTGAGGATAAGGGTTAGGTTGAGGGTTAGGTTGATGGTGAGGGTTAGGTTAGCGTTCGGGATAGGTTGAGGGTTAGGCTGAGTGTTAGGGTTAGGGTGAGGGTTAGGTTTAGGGTTAGAGTGAGGGTTAGGTTTAGGGTGATGTTTAGGGTGTGGGTGAGTGTAAGGGTGAAGGTGATTGTGAGGGTGAGTTTTAGGGTGAGGGTGAAAGTGAGGGTGAGGGTTACGGTTAGGGTTAGGGTTATGGTGAGGTTTAGGGGTAGGGTTAGAGTGAGGGTTAGGGTTAGGGTGATGTTTAGGGTGAGGGTGAGTGTAAGATTGAGGGTGAGGGTGAGGGTGAGGTTTAGGGTGTGGGTGAGAGTGAGGGTGAGTGCTATGGTTATGGTTAGAGTTAAGGTTAGGGTGAGGTTTAGGGTTAGAGTTAGGGTGAGTGTTAGGTTTAGGTTGATGATTATGGTTAGGGTGAGGTTTAGGGTGAGGTTTAGGTTTCGGGTGAGGGTGAGGTTTAGGTTTTGTTTTAGGGTGAGGGTTAGGGTGAGTGTTAGAATGAGGGTTAGGCTGAGGGATAGTTTTAGGTTTAGTGTGAGCATTAGGTTTAGTGTGAGGGTTACGGTTAGGGACAGAGTTAGGTTTATTGTGAGGATAAGGGTTAGGGTAATTGTTAGTGTGATGGTGAGGGTTAGGGTTAGCGTTAGGGTTGGGGTGAAGGTTAGGGTGAGCGTTAGGTTTAGGGTTAGGGTGAGGGTGAGGGTTAGGGTTAGTGTTAGTGTTAGGGTGATGGTGAGGGTTAGATTTAGAATTAGGGTTAGGATTAGTCTTAGGGTGAGGGTGAGGTTTAGGATCATGGTTAGGGTGAGGGTTAGGTGTTACATTAGGGTTAGGGTTAGGGTTAGGGTGAGTGTAAGGATTAGGGTTAGTGTTAGAGTGAGGATGAGTGTGAGGGTTAGGGTTAGGGTTAGGGCTAGGGTAATGGTGAGGTAAGATTGAAGGTGAGGGTGAGGGAGAAGTTGAGGGTTTCAGTTAGGTAAGGTTTAGGGTTTGTGTTAGGTTGAGGATTAGGTTGAGGTTGAGGGTTAGTTTGAGTGTTAGGGTTACGGTTAAGGTTAGCGTTAGGGTTAGGGTGAGGGTGAGGTTTAGGGTTATGTTTAGGTTGAGGGTTAGGGTTAGGGTGAGGCTGAGGTTTCGGGTGAGGATAAGAGTTCATGTTTGGGTGAGGGTTAGGGTGTGGATGAGCGTTTAGGTTCGGTTGAGTGTTAGTGTGATGGTGAGGGTGAAGGTGAGGGTGAGTGTTAGGGTTAGGGTTAGGGTGAGGGTAAGGGTTAGGTTTAGGGTTAGTGTGTGGGTTAGGTTTCGGGGTAGGATTAGGGTTAGGTTGTGCATTAGGGTTAGTGTGAGGGTTAGGTTAGTGTTAGGGTTAGTGTGAAGATAAGGTTTAGGGAAAGTTTAGGGTGAAGGTTAGGGATAGCATTAAGGTTAGGGTGAGGGTTAGGGTAAGGGTTAGGTTTAGGTTGAGGTTTAGGGTAAGGGTTAGTGTGAGGGTTAGGGTGAGGGTTAGGGTTAGGGTTAGGATTAGTGATAGGATAAGGATCAGGTTTTGGTTAAGTGATAAGTTGAGGGTTAGGTTTAGGGTTAGGGATAGGGGAAGTATTAGGGTTAGGATTAGGATTAGGGTGAGGTTTAGGTTGAGGTGTAGGTTTAGGGTTAGGGTGAGGGTTAGGTTTAGTGTGAGTGTTAGTGTTAAGGTAAGGGTTAGGGTGAGGGTAAGGTTTAGGGTGAGGTTAAGGGTTAGGGTGTTGGTTAGTCTGAGGGTGAGGGTTAGGTGTAGCAGTAGGTTTAGGGTATGGTTAGGGTGAGGGTTAGGGTTAGGATTAGGGTTAGGGTGAGGGTGAGGGTGAGTGTTAGGGTTAGGATTAGGGTGAGGGTTAGGGTTAGGGTGAGGGCTAGGTTGAGGGTGAGGTTTAGGTTGTGGTTCAGGGTGAGGGTGAGGGTTTCAGCTAGGCAAGTGTTACAGTTAGGGTTAAGGTTAGGATTAGGGTGAGGTTGAGTGTTATTTTGAGGTTTTGTTTTAGGGTGAGGGTTAGGGTTAAGGTTAGGGTTAGGTTGAGGGGTAAGGTAAGGGTTAGGGTGAGGGTTAAGTTTAGTGTGAGTTTTAGGGTTAGGTTTAGGGTTAGTGTGAAGATAAGGGTTAGGGTGGGGTTTAGGGTGAGGCTGAGGGTTAGGGTTAGCCTTAGGGTTAGGGTGAGGGTGAGGGTTATGGTTAGGGTGATGTTTACAATGAGGGTGAGTCTTAGGGTGAGGGTGAGGGTTAGGGTTAGGATTATGTTTAGGGTTAGGGTTAGGGTGAGGGTTAAGCTTAGTTTGAGGGATAGGGTTAGCGTTAGGTTTAGGATGAATTTTAGGGTTAGATTTCGGGAGATGGTAAGTTTATGGTGAGGTTTAGGGTGAGGGTGAGGCTTAGGGTTAGGCTTAGGGTTAGGGTGAGGGTTAGGGTGAGGGTTAGGGTGAGGGTGATGAATAGGGTTATGGTGAGGGTTAGGGTTAGGTTTCGGGTGAGGTTTAGGTTTAGTGTGAGGTTTAGGGTTAGGGTTAGTGTTAAGGTTAGGGTGAAATTGAGAGATAGGGTTAGGGTGAGGGTTAGGGTGAGGTTTAGGGTTAGGGTTATGGTGAGGTTAGGTTTAATGTCAGGGTTAGGGTTAGGGTTAGTGTGAGGATAAAGTTTAGGGTGAGGATAAGGGTGAGTGTGAGGATTAGAGTTAGCGTTAGGGTTATGGTGAGTGTTAGGGTGATTTTTAATGTGAAGGGTAGGGTTAGTGTGAGGGTGAGGATTAGAGTTAGCCATAGGGTGAAGGTTAGGTTTAGGGTGAGGTTTAGGGTAGGGTTAGGGTGAGGTTTCGGGTTCAGGTTCGGGGGAGTTTTAGGGTGTGGGTGAAGGTTAGGGTTAGGGTGAGGGTTAAGGTGACAGTGAGGGTTAGGGTTTGGGTGAGGGTTGGGGTTACGGTGAGTGTTAGGGTGAGGGTTAGTGTTAGGGTTAGTGTGAGGATTATGGTTAGGGTTAGGGTTATGCTGAGGGTAAGGTTTAGGGTGAGGTTTATTATGAGTGTGAGGGATAGGGTTAGCGTTGGGGATAGGGTGATGGTTAGGGTTAGTGTGAGGGTGAGGGTTAGGTTTAGGGTTAGGGTTAGCGTAATGGTGAGGGTGAGGGTTAAGTTGAGGTTTTGCTATAGGTTTGGGGTTAGGGTGAGGGTCAGGGTTAGGCTTAGGGTTAGAGTTAGGGTGAGGGTGAGGATGAGTGTTAGGGTTATGGTTAGGTTTAGGTTTAGGATGAGAGTGAGGGTGAGGTGGGGGTTAGTGTTCGGGTGAGAGTGAGGTGCAAGGTGAGGGTTAGGGCGAGGGTCAGGCTTAGGGTTAGGGTAAGGGTGAGGGCTACATTTAGAGTGAGTGTTAGGGTTAGGGTTAGTTTTAGAGTTAGGGTGATGATAAGGGTTAGGGTTATGGTGATGGTTAGGGATAGGGTTAGGGTTAGGGTTAGCGTGAGGGTGAGGGTTAATATTAGGGTTATTGTGTGGGTTAAGGTTAGAGGGAGGGCTAAGGTGAGGGTGAGGGTTATGGTGAGGGTGAGGGTTTCATTTAGTTAAAGGATAGGTTTATGGTTAGGGTGAGGATTAGGGTGAGGGTGAGGGTTAGGTTGAGGGTTAGGGTTAGGGTTAGCTTTAGGGTTAGTGTTAGTGTGAGGATAAGGGTTAGGTTGAGGAGGGTTAGGGTTAGCGTTAGGGTTAGGGTGAGCGTTAGGGTGAGGGTTAGGTTTAGGGTGAGGTTTAGGGTTATGGCTAGGGTGAGGGTTAGGGTTAGGGTGTGTTTATGGTGAGGGTGAGTGTTAGGGTGAGGGTTAGGTTGAGAATTAGGTTTATGGTTAGGGATAGGGTTATGGTGAGAGTGAGTGTGAGGGTGAGGGTTAGGGTTCGGGTGTGGGTGAGGGTGAGGGTGAGGTTTAGGGTGAGCGTCAGGGTTAGGTTTAGGGTTACGGTGAGTTTGAGGGTTAAGGTTAGGGATCGGGCTCCGATGAGGGAGAGGGTTAGGGTGAGGGTGAGGGTGAGGGTTTGGGTTAGGTAAGGGTTAGGGTAGGGTTATGGTGAGGATTAATGTGAGGCTGAGGATTAGGTTGAGTGTTAGGGTAAGGGTGAGGGTTAGGGTTAGGCTTAGGTTGAGGGTTAGGGTTAGGGTGATGTTTCCGTTGAGGTTGAGGGTTACGATGAGGGTGAGGTTGAGGATTAGGTTTAGCGGTAGGTATAGGATGAGGGTTAGGGTTAGAGTGTGTTTATGGTGAGGGTGAGTGTTAGGGTGAGGCTGAATTTGAGGGTTAGGTTTAGGGTTAGGGTGAGAGTGAGGGTGAGGGTGAGGATTAGGTTTAGCGGTAGGTATAGGATGAGGGTTAGGGTTAGAGTGTGATTATGGTGAGGGTGAGTGTTAGGGTGAGGCTGAATTTGAGGGTTAGGTTTAGGGTTAGAGTGAGAGTGAGGGTGAGGGTGAGGGTTAGGTTTAGGGTGAGGGTGAGGGTGATCGTTAGGGTGAGGGTCAGGGTTATTGTTACGTTTAGAGTGAGGTTGAGGTTTAATGTTAGGGTGAGGGTGAGGGTGAGGTTGAGGTTTAGGGTGACGGTGAGGTTTAGGGTGAATGTGAGGGTTAGGGTTAGGTTTAGGGTGAGCATTAGGGTTAGGGTAGTTGTGAGGGTTAGGAGTAGGGTTAGGGTAAGGTTTAGATTTAGTGTGAGGGTTAGGGTTAGGGTTAGGTTGAGGGTAAGGGTTTGGGTGAGTGTTAGGGTGATGGTGAGGGTTAGGGTGAGGGTGAGTGTTAGAGTTATGGTTAGGCTTAGGGTGATGTTTAGGTTTAGGATGAGGGTGAGGGTGAATGTTAGATTTAAGATTAGGCTTAGGTGTAGGGTTAGGCTTAGTGTGAGGTTGAGGGTGAGGGTCAGAGTTAGGTTTCGGGTGTGGGTTAGGGTTTGGGTTAGGATTAGGGTGAGGGTGAGGGTGAGCTTTAGGTTGAGGGTGATGGTGAGGGTGAGGGTTAGATTTAGGATTAGGCTTAGTTGTAGGGTTAGGCTTAAGGTGAGGGTGAGGGTGAGGGTCAGAGTTAGGTTTCAGTTGAGGTTTAGGGTTAGGGTTAGGATTAGGGTGAGGGTGAGGGTGAGGATTAGGTTGAGAGTGATCGTGAGGGTGAGGGTGAGGTTTAGATTTAGGGTGAGGGTTAGGGTTAGGATTAGGGTGAGTGTGAGGGTGAGGATTAGGGTGAGGGTGATGCTGGGGTTGAGGGTGAGGGTGAGAGTTAGTGTTTGGGTGAGGGTTAGGTTTAGGGTTAAGTTTAGAGTGAGGGTTACTGTTAGGGTTAGGGTTAGGATGAGGGTTAGGCTGAGGGTTTGTGTTAGGGTTAGGGTGAGGGTAAGAGTTAGAGTGTGGGTGAGGGTGAGGTTTAGGTTTAGGATTAGGTTTAGGGTTAGGGTGAGGGTTAGGGATAGGGTTAGGTTTAGGGTGAGAGTTTTGTTTAATGTTAGGTTTAGAGTTAGGTTGAGGGTGAGGGTGAGGGTTAGGTTTTAGATTAGGCTTAGGTTTAGAGTTCGGCTGAGGGTGAGGGTGAGGTTGAGGGTGAGGGTTAGGGTTAGGTTGAGTGTTACGGTTAGGGTTTTGGTGAGGGTTAGGGTTAGGTTGAGGTTTAGGGTGAGGGTGAGGTTTAGGGTGAGGGTTAGGGTGAGGGTGAGGTTGACCGATAGGCTGTGGGTGAGGATTAGGGGTAGGGTGAGCTTTTGGGTGACTGTGAGGGTTAGGGTTAGGTTTAGGTTGAGTGTTAGGGTTAGGGGGATGATGAGGGTTAGTGTGAGGGTTAGGATTAGGGTTAGGGTGAGTTTTAGGTTTAGTGTGAGGGTTAGGGTTAGGGTTAGGGTTAGGTTGAGGGTGAGGGTTAGGGTGAGTGTTAGGGGGATGGTGAGGTTTAGGGTGAGGGTGAGGTTGAGGGTTATGGTTAGGCTTAGGATGAGGTTTAGGTTTAGTGTGAGGGTGAGGGGTGTGGGTTAGATTTAGGATTAGGCTTAGGTGTAGTGTTAGGCTTAGGGTGAGGGTGAGGGTGAAGTTCAGAGTTGGTTTTCGAGTGCGGGTTAGGGTTAGGGTTAGGATTAGGGTGAGGGTGAGGGTGAGGGTTAGGTTGAGGGTGATGGTGAGGTTGAGGGTGAGGGTGAGGTTTAGGTTAAGGTGAGGTTTAGGATTATGGTTACGGTTAGGGTGAGTGTGATGCTGAGGGTTACGGTGAGTGTGATGGTGAGTTTGAGGGTGAGGGTATGGGTTAGTGTTTGGGTGAGGGTTAGGGTTAGGGTTACGGTTAAGGTTAGGGTGAGGGTTAGGGTTAGGATTAGGGTTAGGATGAGTGTTAGACTGAGGGTTTGGGTTAGGGTTAGGGTGAAGATGAAGGTTATGGTCAGGGTGAGGGTGAGGGTTTCTTTTAGGTAAGGTTTAGCGTTAGGTTTATGGTGAGGATTAGGGTGAGGGTGAGGGTTAGGTTGTGGTTTAGGGTAAGTGTGATGGTTAGTGTTAGGGTTAGGGTGAGGGTTAGGGTTAGGGTGATATTTAGGGTGAGTTTGAGGGTTAGGTTGAGGGTGATGGTTCGGGTTAGGTTGAGGGTTAGGGTTAGGGTGTGTTTATGGTGAGGGTGAGTTTTATGATGAGGGTGATGTTGAGGGTTAGTTTTAGGGTTAGGATTAGGGAGAGAGTGAGGGTGAGGTTGAGGGTGAGGGTGAGGTTTAGGTTTCAGTGAGGGTGAGGGTGAGGGTTTCGGTTATGTAAGGGTTAGGTTTAGGGATATGGTGAGGATTAGGGAAAGATTAAGGTTTAGCTTGAGGGTTAGGGTTAGGGCGAGGGTTAGGGTGAGGGTTAGTGTGAGGGGTAGGGTTAGGGTTAGGGAGAGGGTTAGGTTTAGTGTGAGGGTTAAGGTTAGGGTTAGGTTTAGGGTTCGTGTGAGGATAAATGTTAGGGTGAGTGTTAGGTTGAGGGTGATAGTTAGGGTTAGCGTTGGGTTTACGGTTAGCAATAGGTTTAGGGTGAGGTTTTGTCTTAGGGTGAGGGTTAGGTTGAGGGTGAGGGTTAGGGTTAGGTTTAGGTTGAGGGTTAGGTTTAGGGTTAGGGTTAGGGTGATGGTTAGGGTGAGGGTTAGGGTTAGGGTTAGGGTTAGGGTTAGGGTGAGGGTTAGTGTGAGGGTTAGGTTTAGAGTTAGGGTTAGGATGAGGGTGAGGGTAAGTGTTAGGTTTAGGGTGAGGTTTACGGTTCAGGTGAGGGCTAGGGTGAGCGTGAGGATTAGGGTGACGATGAGGGTGAGTGTTTCACTTAGGTAATGTTTAGGGTTAGGGTTATGGTGAGGATTAGTTTGAGGGTGAGTGTTAGGTTGAGGGTTAAGTTAAGGGTGAGGGTGAGGGTTAGGGTTATGTTGAGGGTTAGTGTTAGGCTGATGTTTAGGGTGAGGTTGAGAGTTAAGGTCAGGGTGAGGGTTCGTGTGAGGGTGAGGATTAGGTTTAGGGTTGGGGTTAGGGTTAGTGTGAGGGGTAGGTTTAGGGTTAGGGTTAGGGTTAGGTTTAGTGTGAGGGTTAGGGTTAGATTTAGGATTAGGTGTAATGTGAGGATAAGGGTTAGGGTGAGGCTTAGGTTGAGGGTGAAGGTTATGGTTAGAGTTAATGTTGGGTTTAGCGTTAGGATTATGGTATGGGTTAGGCTGAGTGTTAGGTTTAGGGTGAGGTTTAGGTTGAGGTTGAGCGTTAGGGTTAGGTTTAGGTTGATGGTTAGGGTTACAATTAGGTTTAGGGTGAGGGTTAGGGTGAGTGTTAGAGTGAGGGTTAGTGTTAGGGTGAGGATTAGGGTTAGGATTAGGGTTATGGTGAGTTTTAGGGTTTGCGTTAAGGTTAGGGTAAGGGTTAGGGATAGGATTAAGGTTAGATTTAGGGTTAGGGTTATTGTTAGTTTTAGTTTTAGGGTTAGGGTGAGGGTGAGGTTGAGGTTGGTGTTAGGGCTAAGGTTAGGTTTAGGGTGATTGTGGGGGTGAGGGGTAGGTTTAGGATTTGGGTTATGGTTAGGCTGAGGGGGAGGCAGAGGGTGAGGGTGAGGTTTAGGGTTAGTGTGAGGGTTAGGGATAAGTTTAAGATTAGGGATAGGGTGAGGATAAGGGTAAGGGTGAGGGTTAAGTTGAGGGTGAAGGTTAGGTTTAGGGTTATGGTTGGGGTTAGCTTAAGGGTTAGGGTGAGGTTTAGGGTGAATGTTAGGGTTAGGGTGAAGGTTAGCTTGAGGGTGAGCGTTATGGTTAGGTTTAGGTTGATGGTTAGGTTTAGGGTTAGGTTTAGTGTGAGGGTTAGTGTGAGGGTTACAGTGAGGGTTAGTGTTAGTGTGAGGGGTAGGGTTAGGATTAGGGTAACGGTGAGTTTTAGGGTTAGGGTTAGGGTAAGGGTAAGGGTTAGGGTTAGGATTAAGGTTAGATTTAGGGTTATGGTTATTGTTAGGGTTAGGGTGAGGGTGAGGGTGAGGGTGGGCATTAGGGTTAGGGTTAGGTTTAGGGTGATGGTGGGTGTGAGGGGTAGATATAGGATTAGGGTTATGGGTAGGCTTTGGGGGAGGCAGAGGGTGAGGGTTAGGTTTAGGGTTAGGGTTAGGTTTAGAGTTACAGTGAGGGCTAAGGTGAGGGTGAGGGTTCAGTTGAGGGTTAGGGTTAGGGTGAGGGTTAGGGTAAGTGTTAGAGTGAGTTTTAGGGTTAGGTTGATGTTTAGGGTGAGGCTGAGTGTTAGGGTTCGGGTGAGAGTTCGGGTGAGGGTGAGGGTGAGGATGAGGGTGAGGTTTAGGGTGTGGCTTAAGGTTAGGTTTTGGATGAGAGTTAGGGTGAGGTTTAGGATTAGGGTTAGGGTTAAGTTGAAGTTGAGGGTGAGGGTTAGGCTTAGGGTTAGGTTGAGGGTTAGGATTATGTTGAGGGCTAGGGTAAGGGTGAGGTTTAGGGTGAGGGTTAGTGTTAGTGTTAGGTTGAGGGTTAGAGTTAGTGTGAGGGTTTGGGTTAGGGTTAGGGTTAGTGTGAGGTTAAAGTTTAGGGTTAGGGTGAGGGTGAGGGTGAGGGTTAGGGTTATCGTTAGGGTTAGGTGAGGGTTAGGGTAAGGGTTATGGTTAGGGTGATGTTTAGGGTGAGGTGAGGGTTAGGGTGAGGATGAAGGTGAGGGTTAGGGTTATGGTTACCATTAGGGTACGGGTGAGGGTGATGTTGAGTGTTAGGTTTAGGACTTTGTTTATAGTTAGGTGAGAGTTAGGGTGAGTGTAAGGATTCGGGTGTGGGTGAATTTTAGGGTGTGGTTGAGGGTTAGGTTTAAGGTGAGAATTAGGGTTAGGGTTAGGATTATGGTGAGCGTATTAGGGTGTGGTTTAGGGTGAGGTTGAGGTTTTGGATTAATGTTTGTTTTAGGGTGAGGGTTAGTGTGAGGATTAGGGTTAGGTTTAAGTTTAGGGTGATGGTGAGGTTTAGAGTTAGTGTTAGGTGGACGGTTAGGTTTAGTGTTAGGGTGATGGTAAAGGTTAGGGTGAGGGTTAGTTTGAGTTTGAGTGTTAGGGTTAGCATTAGAGTTAGGTTGAGGGTTAGGGTTAGGGTGAGGGTTAGTGTTAGGGTTTGAGTGAGGGTTATTTTTAGGTTGATATTTATGGTGAGGCTGAGTGTTAGGGTTCGGGTGAGTGTTCAGGTGAGGGTGAGTGTGAGGGTGAGTGTGAGGTTTAGGGTGTGGCTTAGGGTTAGGTTTTGGGTGAGGGTTAGGGTGAGGTTTAGGGTTAGGGTTAGGGTTAGGTTGAAGTTGAGGCTGAGGGTTAGGGTTACGGTTAGGTTGAGGATTAGGATTATTTTGAGGGCTAGGGTAAGGGTGAGGGTTAGGGTGAGAGTTAGTGTTAGGGTTAGGTTGAGGGTTAGAGTTAGTGTGAGGGTTTGGGTTAGAGTTAGGGTTAGTGTGAGGTTAAAGTTTAGGGTGAGGGTTAGGGTGAGGGTGAGGTTTAGGGTTATCTTTAGGGTTAGGGTGAGGGTTAGGGTGAGGATTAGGGTTAGGATGATGTTTAGGGTGAGGTGAGGGTTAGGGTGAGGATGAGGGTGAGGGTTAGGCTTATGGTTAGCGTTAGGGTGCGGGTGAGGGTGATGTTGAGTGTTAGGTTTAGGACTTTGTTTATAGTTAGGTGAGTGTTAGGGTGAGGTTAAGGATTCAGGTGAGGGTGAATTTTAGGGTGTGGTTGAGGGTTAGATTTAAGGTGAGAATTATGGTTAGGGTTAGGGTTATGGTGAGGGTAAGTATTAGGGTGTGGTTTAGGGTGAGGTTGAGGTTTTGGGTTAACGTTTGTTTTAGGGTGAGGGTTAGTGTGAGGGTTAGGGTTAGGTTTAGGTTTAGGGTGATGGTGAGGTTTAGAGTTAGTGTTAGGTGGAAGGTTAGGTTTAGGGTTAGGATGATGGTAAGGGTTAGGGTGAGGGTTAGGGTGAGTTTGAGTGTTAGGGTTAGCATTAGGGTTAGGTTGAGTGTTAGGGTTAGGGTGAGGGTTAGTGTTAGGGGTAGAGTGAGGGTTATTGTTAGGTTGATGTTTAGGGTGAGGCTGAGTGTTAGGGTTCGGGTGAGGGTTCGGGTGAGGTTGAGTGTGAGGTTTAGGGTGTGGCTTAGGGTTAGGTTTTGGGTGAGGGTTAGCGTGAGATTTAGGGTTAGGGTTAGGGTTAGGTTGAATTTGAGGTTGAGGGTTAGGGTTAGGGTTAGTTTGAGGGTTAGGGTTATGTTGAGGGCTAGGGTGAGCGTGAGGGTTAGGGTGAGGGTTAGTGTTAGTGTTAGGTTGAGGGTTAGAGTTAGTGTGAGGGTTTAGGTTAGAGTTAGGGTTAGTGTGAGGTTAAAGTTTAGGGTGAGGGTTAGGGTGAGGGTGAGGGTTAGGGTTATTGTTAGGGTTAGGTGAGGGTTAGGGTGAGGATTACGGTTAGGGTGATGTTTAGGGTGAGGTGAGGGTTAGGGTGAGGATGAGGGTGAGGGTTAGGGTTATGGTTAGCGTTAGGTGCGGGTGAGGGTGATGTTGAGTGTTAGGTTTAGGATTTTGTTTATAGTTAGGTGAGTGTTAGGGTGAGGGTAAGGATTCGGGTGTGGGTGAATTTTAGGGTGTGGTTGAGGGTTAGGTTTTAGGTGAGAATTAGGGTTAGGGTTAGGGTTATGGTGAGGGTAAGTATTAGGGTGTGGTTTAGGGTGAGGTTGAGGTTTTGGGTTAAGTTTGTTTTAGGGTGAGGGTTAGTGTGAGGGTTAGGGTCAGGTTTAAGTTTAGGGTGATGGTCAGGTTTAGAGTTAGTGTTAGGTGGAGGGTTAGTTTTAGGGTTAGGGTGATGGTAAGGGTTAGGGTGAGTGTTAGGGATAGGGTTAGGGTTAGGGTGATGGTGGGGGTGAGGTGTAGGTTTAGGATTAGGGTTAGTGTTTGGCTGAGGGTGAGGCGGAGGGGGAGGGGAGGTTTTGGGTTAGGGTTAGGGTTAGTTGAAGGCTAGGTTGAGGGTGAGTGTTAGTGAGAGGGTGAGGGTGAGGGTTAGGGATAACTTAAGGGTTAGGGTGAGGGTTAGCACTAGGGTTAGGTTTAGGTTTTGAGTTAGAGTGAGAGTGAGGGTTAGGGTTCAGTTTAGGGATAGGGTTAGGGTTATGGTTAGGGTGAGGTTTAGGTTTAGAGTTAGGGTTAGCTTGAAGGCGAGAGTAAGCTTTAGGGTGAAGTTGAGTGTTAGGGTTAGCATTAGGGTTAGGGTGAGAGTGAGTGTTAGGGTGAGGGTTAGGGTTAGAGTTAGGGATAGGGTGAGGGTGAGGTTTAGTTATAGGGTCGAGTGAGGGTTAATATTAGGTTGAGGATTAAGGTTAGGGTGAGGGATAGGGTGAGGGTGAGGGTTAGCGTGAGGGTGAGTGTGAGGGTTTCGTTTAGGTAAGGGTTAGATTTAAGGTTATGGTTAGGATTAGGGTGAGGGTGTGGGTTAGGTTGAGGATTATGGATAGGGTGAGGGTTAGAGTGAGGGTTAGGGTTAGGGTTAGGGTTAGGATTATGGTGAGGGTTAGGGTGAGGGTTAGGGTTAGGGTTAGGGTTAGGTTTAGGGTGAGGGTGAGGGTTAGTGTTAGGGTTAGGGTCGGATTAAGGTTAGCGTGAAGTCTAGGGTGAGGGTGAGGGTTAGGATCAGGGTTAGTGTGGGGGTAGTTTTAGGGTTAGGTTGAGGGTGAGGGTTAGGGTGAGGGTGAGGGTGAGGGTGAGGTTTAACATAACGTTAGTGTTAGGGTGAAGTTTAGCGTGAGGTTTAGCTTTACGTTTAGAGTTAGGGTGAGGGTAAGGGTTAGGTTTCGGGTTAGGGATAGGGGTATCATTAGGGTTAGCGTGAGGTTTAGGGTTAGGGTTAGGTTTAGGTTGAAGGTGAGGCTGAGGGTTAGGGTTAGGGTTAGGTTGAAGGTGAGGCTGAGGGTTAGGGGTAGGGTTAGTTTGAGGGCTAGGGTGAGGGTGAGGTTTAGGGTGAGGGTGAGAGTGAGGGTTTTGATAAGGTAAGTCTTAGGGTTAGAGTTAGGTTGAGAATTAAGTTGAGGGTGAGGGTTAGGTTGAGGGTTAGTTTTAGGGTGATTGTTAGGTTTGGGGTTAGGGTGAGGGTTAGGGTTAGGGTGATGTTTAGGGTGAGGATGAGGGTTAGGGTGAACGTGAGGGTTCGGGTGAGTGTGAGTGTTCGGGAGATGGTGAAGGTTAAGGTGTGGGTGAGGATTAGGTTAGGGAGTAGTGTTAGGGTGACAGTGAGTGTTAGGGTGAGGATGAGCGTTAGGGTTAGTGTTAGGGTTAGGGTGAGTGTTAGGGTTAGGGTTAGGGTTAGGGTCAGTGTTAGGGTTAGGGTTAGGGTGAGGTTGAGGGTTCTGGTGAGAGTGAGTGTTCAGGTGAGGATGAGGGTTAGAGTTTTGGTGAGGGTTAGGTTTCGGCTCAGCGTTAAGGGGATGGTGAGTGTTAGGGTTTGGGTTAAAGTTAGTTTTAGGGTGAGGGTTACGTTGAGGTTTAGGGTTAGGGTGAGTGTTAGGGTTAGGGTGATGTTTCAGTTGAGGTTGAGTTTTAGGTTGTGGATGAGCATTAGGGTTAGGGTGAGGATTAGAGTTAGGGTTAGGGTTAGGGTTATGGTGAGTTTAAGGGATAGGGTGAGGTTTACTGTGAGGTTGAGGGTTATTGTGAGTGTTAGGGTGAGTGTGAGGGTTAGGGTTAGGGTGCGGGGGAAAGTTAGGGTTAGGGTTAGAGTTAGAGTTAGGGTGAGGGTGAGAGTAAGGTTAGAATTTGGATTAGGGTTATTGATAGAGTTAGGGTAAGGGTTAGAGTTAGGGTGAGGGTGAGGGTTAGGGTTAGGATAAGAGTTAGGGTGAGAGTGAGGGTGAAGTTCAGTGTTAGGATTAGGGATAGGGTTCGGTTTAGGGTGAGTGTTAGGTTTAGGTTTAGGGATTGGGTTAGGGTGAGTGTTATGGTTAGGTTTAGGGTGAGGTTGAGGGTTCGGGTGAGTGTGAGTGTTCGGTTGAGGGTGAGGGTTACAATGTGGGTGAGGGTTAGGTTTCTGCTGAGTGTTAGGGTGATGGTGAGGTTTAGGGTTAGATTTAGCGTTACAGTTAGGTTGAGGGTTATGGTGAGGGTTAGTGTTAGGGTGAGTGTTAGGGTTAGGGTGAGGCTTAGGGTTAGGGTGATATTTTGGGTGATGGTGAGGGTTAGTGTGCGGGAGAGGATTAGGTTTAGTATTAGGGTTAGGGTTAAGGTTAGGGTGAGTGTAAGGGTGAGGGTGAGGTTTCGGGTGAGGTTTAGTTTTGGGTTTTGGTTGAGAGTTAGGGTTAGGGCGAGGAATAGGGTTAGGTTTAGGGTTAGGGTTAGGGTGAGTTTAAGGGTTAGGGTGAGGTTTAGGGTGAGGGTGAGGGTTACAGTTAGCATTAGGGTTGAGGTCAGTGTTAGGGTTAGGTATGGGTTAGGTTGAGTTTTAGGGTTAGGGTGAGAGTGAGGGTGAGGGTTAGGGTTAGGGTTAGGTTTAGAGTTAGGGTGTGGGTGAGACTGAGGGTTAGAATTTGGATTAGGGTTAGGGTTAGAATTAGGGTGAGGGTGAGGGTTAGGATTAGAGTTAGGGTGAGAGTGAGGGTGAGGCTCAGTGTTAGGATAAGGGTTAGGGATAGTGTTAGGGTGGGGATACGGGTAAATGTTAGGGTTAGGGTTAGGGTTAGGGTTACTGTGAGTATAAGGGTAAGGGTGAGGGTTAGGGAGAGGTTGAGGGTTAGGGTTAGGATGAGGGTTAGGTTTAGGGTTAAGGTGAGATTTAGGGTTAGGATGAGATTTAGGGTGATGGTTAGGGTCAGAGTGTGGGTTAGGTTGAGGGTTAGAGTTATGTTTAAGATTAGGGTGAGGGTGAGCGTTAGTGTTAGGGATAGTGTAAGGGTTAAGTTTAGGATGAAGGCTAGGGTGAGGGTGTTGGTTAGGGTGAGGGTGAGTGTGAGGGTGAGTGTTTCGGTTAGGTAAGGTTTAGGGTTAGGTTTATGATGAGGATTAGGTTGAGGGTGAGGTTTAGGTTGAGGGTTAGTTTGAGGTTGAGGGATAGGGTTAGTTTTAGGGTGAGGGTTGGGGTTAGGGTGGTGTTTAGTGTGAAAATATGGTTTAATGTGAGTTTTAGGGTTAGGGTTAGGTTTATTGTATGGTTTAGGTTTAGGGTTAGGGTGAGGAAGAAGGTAGGGATAGCGTTAGGGTTAGTGTGATGGTGGGTGTGAGGGATAGTTTTAGGATTAGGGTTAGGGTTAGGCTGAGGGCTAGGGTGAGGTTGAGGTTGAGGGTGAGGGTGAGGGTTTCTGTTAGGTAAGTGTTATGGTTATTTTCAGGGTGAGGATTAGATTGAGGGTGAGGATTCGGGTTAGGGTGAGTGTTAGGGTTATCGTTTTGGTGAGGGTTAGGGTTAGGGTGAGTTTTAGGGTGAGGGTGAGTGTTAGGGTGAGCGGTAGGGTTCGGGTGAGGTTGAGCGTTAGGGTGCGGGTGAGTGATAGGGTGAGGTTTAGGGTGTCGGTGAGGGTTAGGTTGATTGTGAGGGGTTAGGGTTAGATTTAGGGTGATAATTAGGGTTAGGGTTAAGGTTAGGGTGAGGTTTAGGGAGAGGGGTAGGGTTAGGGTTAGGGTGAGGGTTAGGATTAGGTTGAGGGTTAGGGTAAGGTTTAGGGTTAGGTTGAGTGTAAGGGTCAGCCTGAGGGTTAGGGTGAGGGTAAGGGTTAGGGTGAGAGTTAGGGTGAGGGTAAGGGTTAGGGTTAGCCTTAGGTTTAGGGTGAGGGTTACATTGAGGGTTAGGGTTTGGGTTAGTTTTAGGGTTATTGTGAGGGTTAGGATGAGGGTTAGGGTTAGGTTTAAGCTGAGGGTGAGGGTGAGGGTTAGGGTTAGGTTTAGGGTAAGGGTTAGGGTGAGAGTGAGGGTGAGGGTTTCGTTTAGGTAAGGGTTAGGGTTAGAGTGAGGATTACGGTGAGGGTTAGGTTGCGGGTTAGGGTTAGGTTTACGGTTAGGGTGAGGGTGAGGTTGAGGTATAGGGTTATGTTTATGGTTAGATTTAGTTTGACGGTGAGAAATAGGATTAAGTTTAGGGTTAGAGTTAGGGTGAAGTTTAGGGTGAGGGTTAGGGTTAGGGTTAGAGTTAGTGTGGGGGTGAGGTGAGGGTTAGTGTTAGGATTAGGGTTAGTGTTAGGGTTTGGGTGAGGGTGAGGGTGAATGTTAGGGTTAGGGTTAGGGTTAGGGTTATTGTGAGGATAAGGGTTAATTTGAGGGTTAGGGTGAGGATGAGAGTTAGGGTGAGGGGTAGGGTGAGGTTGAGGGTTAGGGTTAGGTTTAGGGTTAGGGTGAGTGTTAGGGTTACGGTTAGGGTGAAGCTTAGGGTTAGGGTGAGGTTTAGGGTTAGGGTGAGTGTTAGGGTGAGGGTTAGGTATAGGGTTTGGGTTAGGGTGAGAGTGAGGGTTAGTGTTAGGGTTACGGTGAGGGTTAAGTTTAGGGTGAGGGCTTGGGTGTCGGTGAGGTTTAGTGTGTTGGTGAAGGTGAGGGTGAGGGTTTCTGTTAGATAAGGGTTAGGGTTAGTGTTATGGTGAGGATTAGGACGAGGTTTAGGTTTAGTTTGAGGGTTTAGTTTAGGGTGAGGGTGATGGTGAGTTTTAGGGTTAGAGTCAGGGTGAGGGTTGGGGTGAGGTGAAGGTTAGTGGTAGGGAGAGGTTTAGGGTTAGGGTTAGGTTTAGAGTTAGATTTAGTATGAGGATAAAGGTTAGGATGAGGGTTAGGGTTAAGGTTAGGGTTAAGGTGAGGGTTAGTGTTAGTGTTAGGGTTAGCGTTAGGGTGAGTGTTGGGGTTAGGGTTAGGGTAAGTATTAGGGTTAGGGTGAGGGTTAGAGTTAGGGTTAGGTTGAGGTTTAGGGTTAGGGTTAGGTTTAGGTTGAGGGTTAGGTTTAGGATTAGGGTGAGGGTGAGGGGTAGGGTGAGGGGTAGGTTTAGATTTAGGGTAAGGGTTAGGGTTAGGGTGAGGGTTAGTATTAAATTTAGGGGTAGTTTGAGGGAGAGGGGAGGGGGACGGTTAGGCTTAGGTTTAAGGTGAGGGTTAAAGTGTGGGTGAGGATTAGGGTTACGTTGAGGGTTAGGGAGACCAAGAGGGTTAGGGTGAGGGTGAGGATTAGGGTTAGGGTTAGGGTGAGGGTTAGTGTTAGTGTTAGGTTCAGGCTTAGGGTGAGGGGTAGGGTGAGGGGTAGGGTTAGACTTAGGGTGAGGGATAGTGTTAGAGTGAGGGTTAGGGTTAGGGTTCGACTTAGGGTTAGTGTGTGGTTAAAAGTTAGAGTGAGGGTTAGGGTGAGTGTGAGTGTTAGGGTTACTGTTAGGGTTAGGTTAACGGTTGGGGTGAGGGTTTGGTTTAGGGTGAGGTTTAGGGTGAGAGTGCTGTTTAGCGTGAGGGTGAGGGTTAGGGTGAGGGAGAGGGTTAGGGTTAGGTTTAGGGTTACGGTGAGGGTTAGGGTTAGGGTGAGGGTCAGGTTGAGGGTTAGAGTTAGGGTTAATTAAGGGTTAGGCTTAGGGTTAGGGTGAGGATTAGGTTGAGTGTGAGGGTTAGGTAGAGGTTTAGGGTTAGGTGAGGGTTAGGGTAGGGGTTAGGGTGAAGGTTAGGGTTAGGTTGTTGTTTAGGGTGAGAGTGAGGGTTCGGGTGAGGGTGAGGGTTAGGGTGTGGGTGAAGGTTAGATTTCGGGTGAGTGTTAGGGTGACGATGAGGGTTAGGGTGAGGTTGAGCGTTAGGGTTATGGTTGTGAGTTAGAGTGAGGGTTAGGGTTAGGGTTAGGGTGAGGTTTAGTGTTAGTGTGAGTGTTAGGGTTAGGGTTATGATTAGGGTTAGTGTTAGGATAAGGGTGAGGCTGAGGGTTAGGTTGAGGGTGAGCTTGAGTGTTAGGATTAGTGTTAGGGTAAGGGTGACTTTTACGGTGAGTTTTAGGGTTAGGGTGAGTGTTAGGGTCAGGGTTAGGATGAGAGTTAGGTTTAGGGTGTTATTTATGGTGAGGGTGAATGTTAGGGTGAGGGTGATGGTTAGGGTTAGGGTTAGGGTTAAGGTTAGGTTGAGGGATAGGTATAGGATTACGGTTACGGTTAGGACTAGGGGTTCGGTTGATGTTTCGGGTGACCTTGAGTGTTAGGGTTTGGGTGAGGGTTAGCGTTAGAGTGCATGTTAGGGTTAGGGCTAGGGTCAGGGTTTTAATGAGTTTAAGGGTTAGGGTGAGGTTTATGGTGAGGTTTAGGGTTAGGATTAGCGTGAGGGTTAGGGGGAGGGTTTGGGTTAGGGTTAGGGTGAGAGTTAGGGTTAGGATGAGGGTTATATTTCGGGTTAGGGTGAGATTATTGCTTAGGGTGAGGGTGAGGGTCAGGGTCAGGGTGAGGTTGAGGGTGAGTGTTAAGGTGAAGGTGAGGGTGACGGTGACGGTGAGGGTTAATTTTAGGGTTAGGGTTAGGATTGAGGTTAGAGTTAGTTTTAGGCTTAGGGTTAGGGTGACAGTGAGGTTTAGCGTGAGGGTGAGGGTGATGGTGAATATTAGGGTTAGGATTATGTTTAGGGTGAGTTTTAGGGTTAGGGTTAGGGTTAGGGTGTGGGTGAGGGTTAGGTTTCGGCTGAGTGTTAGGGTGACGGTGAGGGTTAGGGTGAGTGTGAGGGTTAGGGTTATGGTTAGGTTTAGAGTCAGGTTTAGGTTTAGGGTGAGTGTGAAGGTGAGGGTTAGGTTTAGAATTAGTCTTAGGTGTTTGGTAAGGCTTTGGGTGAGTGTGAGTGTGAGGGTCAGAGTTAAGATTAGGGTGAGAGTTAGGGTTAGGGTTAGGGTTAGGTTGAGGGTGAGGGTGAGGGTTAGGTTGTGGGTGATGTTGAGGGTGACGGTGAAGGTGAGGGTTAGGTTTAGGTTAAGGTTTAGGGTTATGTTTAGGGTAAGATTGAGTGTGAAGATGAGGGGTAGGTTGAGGGTGATGGTGAGGTGGAGGGTGAGCGTGAGGGTTAGGGTTTGGGTGAGGGTTAGGGTTAGGCTTAGGGTTAAGGTTAGGGTGAGGGTTAGGGTTAGGGTTAGGGTTAGGATGACGGTTAGGCTGAGGGTTAGGTTTAGGGTTAGGGTGAGGGTGAGGGTTAGGATTAGGATTAGGGTTAGGGTTAGGTTAAAGTTTAGGGATAGGTTTAGGGTTAGGTTCAGGGTTTGTTTAGAGTTAGGTTTAGGGTTAGGGTGAGGGTGAGGGTGAGGGTGAGGGTTAGGGTTGGATTAGGGTTAGTGTTAGGGTTACGCTGAGGGTGTGGTTGAGGGTGAGTGTGAGGGTTAGGGTTAAGGCGAGGGTTAGGATTAGGTTTAGGCTAAAGGGTAAGCTGAGGGTTAGGTTTAGGATTAAGTTTAATATGAGGGTTAGGCTGAGGGTTAGTGTTAGGTTTCGTTGGAGGGTAAGGGTTAGGGTGAGGGTTAGGGTGAGGGTGATGCTTAGGGTTAGGCCTTAGGGTTAGGGTGAGTGTTAGTGTTAGGGTTAGGGTTAGAGTAGGTGAGGGTTAGGGTGAGGGTAAGGGTTAGGGTGATTTTTAGGGTGACGGTTCGTGTTACAGCTAGGATAAGGGTTCGGGTGAGGGTTAGGTTGAGGGTCAGGGTTAGAGCGAGGTTTACGATGACAGTGAGGGTTCGGGTGAAGGAGAGGGTTAGGGTTAGGGTTAGGGTGAGGTTTAAGGTTAGGGTGAGGACTAGTGTGAGGGAGAGGGTTAGGGTGAGGGTGAAGGGTAGGGGTAGGTTTAGGGTTAGGGTTAGGTTTAGGCTGAGGGTTCGGGTTAGTGTGAGGGTGAGGGCTAGTTTTAGCATTAGGGTTAGGGTTAGGTATAAGGTTAGGGTGAGGGCGAGGGTGAGATTGAGGTTGAGCTTAGGGTAAGGTTTAGGGTTAGACTGTGGGTGGGGGTGAGGGTGAGGGTGAGGTGAAGTTTAGGGTTATTTTTAGGGTGAGGGCTAGGGTGAGGGTGATGGTTAGGGTGACCGTTTGTGTGAGGGTGAGGATTAGGGTGAGGTTGAGGTTGAAGGTGAGTGTTAGGGTTAGGGCGAGGATTAGGTTTAGGGTTAGTGTGAGGGTTACGATTAGGGTGATGTTTAGGGTGAGGGTTAGAGTTAGGGTGAGGGTAGTGTGAGGATTAGGGTGTAGGTGAAGGTTAGGATTAGGGTGAGGGTTAGGGTGACGGTGAGGGTTAGGGTGAAGGTGAGTGTTAGGGTTAGGGTGAGTTTTAGGGTTAGGGTTAGGGTGAGGGGTTAAGTGAGGGGTAGGGTAAAGGTTAGGGTGAGAGTTAAGTTTAATGTGAGCGTTAGGGTTAGGCTTAAGGTTAGTGTTAGGGTAAGGGTTAGGGTGAGGGTTAGGTGGAGAGTGAGGGTTAGGGTTTGCCTTAGTGTTAGGGTGAGGTTTCTTGTGAGGAGTAAGGTGAGGGTTAGGGTTAGTATGAGGGTGAGGGTTAGAATTATTTTTATGGTGAGGGTTAGGGTGAGGGTGAGGTTTAGGGTAGGGTTAGGGTCAGGGTGAGGGTTCCGGTGAGGGTCAGTTTTAGGGTGTGGATGATGGTTAGGGTTAGGGTGAGGGTTATGGTGATGTTGAGGGTTAGGATGAGGGAGAGTGTTAGGGTTTCGGTGAGCGTTAGGTTTATTGTGAGGATTAGGGTTAGGGTAAGGGATAGGTTGAGGGCGAGGGTGAGATTCAGGTTGAGGTTAGGGTTAGAGTTATGGTTAGACTGAGGGTGGGGGTGAGGGTGAGGGTGAGGGTGAAGGTTAGGATTAGTTTTAGGGTGAGGGCTAGGGTGAGGGTTAGGGTTAGGCTGACGTTTTGGGCTAGGATGAGGATTAGGGTAAGGTTGAGGTTGAAGATGAGGGTTAGGGTTAGGGTGAGGATTAGGTTTAGGGTTAGGGTGAGGGTTAGGGTGATGGTTAGGGTGCGGGATAGGGTTAGGGTTAGGGTTAGGGTGAGGGTTAGGGTTAATGTGAGGGTTAGGGTTAGGGTTACTGCTAGGGCTCGGGTTAGTTTGAGGGTAAGGGTTAGAGTGAGTGTTAGGGTTAGGGTAAGCATTAGGGTTAGCTTTAGGGTTAGGGTGAGGGTTAGGGTGAGGCCTCAGGTTTAGGATTAGGGTTAGGGTGAGTGTTAGGTTGAGGGTTAGGATTAGGATTAGTGTTAGGATGAGGGTGAGTGTCAGGGTGAGGGTTAGGGTTAGGGTGAGAGTGAAAGTTAGGGTTTCGGTTATGTAAGGGATAGGGTTAGGGTTCGGGAGAGGATTAGGTTGAGGGTGAGGGTTAGGTGGACGGTTAGGATTAGGGTGAGGGTTAGAGTTAGGTATAGAGTGAGGGTTAGGGATAGGGTGAGGTTTAGGGTAGGGTTAGCGTGAGGGTGACGGTTTGGGTGAATGTGAGTTTTAGGGTGTGGGTGACGGTTAGGGTTCGGGTGAGCTTATGGTGACGGTGAGGGTTAGGGTGAGGGTGAGGGTTATGTTTAGGGTGAGGGTGAGGGTTAGGTTTACGGTGAGCGTTAGGGTGAGGATTAGGGTTAGGGTTAGTGTTAGGATTAGGGTTAGGTTTAGGGTTATGTTTCAGGTATGGTTTAGGGTGAGGTTTAAGGTAGGGTGAGGGTTAGGGTTAGCGTTAGGTTTAGGGTGAGGTTTAGGGTGAGGGTTAGGTTTAGGGTGAGGGTTAAGGTTAGGTTGAGGCATCGGTGAGTGTGATTGTTAGGGTTGAGGGTGAGGGAGAGGGTGAGGGTTTTGGTTAGGTAAGGGTTAGGTTTAGGGTGAGGGCTAGTTTGAGGGTGAGGGCTAGGGTGAGAGTGAGGGTGAGGGTGAGGGTGAGGGTTTCGGTTAGGTAAGGGTTAGGTTTATTGTTAGGGTGAGGTTTAAGTTGAGGGTGAGTGCTAGTGTGAGGGTTAGGGTTATGGTTAGGGTGAGGGTGAGGTTTAGGGTGAGGGGTAGATTTAGGTTTAGGGTGAGTGTTACGGTTCATGTGAGTGTTAGGATTAGGGTTATGGTTAATTTTAATGTGAAGATAAGTGTTAGGATGAGGGTTAGGGTGAGGGTGAGGGTTAGGGTTAGGTTTACGGTAAGGTTTATGGTTAGGGTGAGGGTTAGGGTTAGGGTTAGGATTAGGGTTAGAGTGAAGTGAGGGTTAGGGTTAGCGTTAGGTATAGGGTGACGGTTAGGTTGAGGGTTAGGCTTAGGTTTAGGGTTAGGGTGAGGGTTAGTGTTAGGGTTAGGTTTAGGGTAAGGTTTAGGTTTAAGGTGAGGGTTAGGGTTAGGGTTGGGGTGAAGTGAGGGTCAGGGTTAGCGTTAGGGTTAAGGCAGGGGTTAGGGTGAGGGTGAGGGTTAGGGTTAGGATTAGGGTTAGGGTGAGGGTGAGGGTTAGGGTTAGGATTAGGGTTTGGATAAGGTTTACGGTGAGGGTTAGGGTTAGGGTGATTGCTAGGGTTAGGGTTAGTGTGAGTGTTATTGTTAGGATTAGGGTTATGGTTAGGGTTAGTGTTATTGTTAGGGTTAGGGTTAGTGTGAGGGTGAGGTTTAGCGTTAGGGTTAGGGTTAGGGTGAGTGTGAGGGTGAGTGTTAGGTTTAGGGTTAGAGTGAATGTTATTGTTAGGATTAGGGTTATGGTTAGGGTTAGTGTTATTGTTAGGGTTAGGGTTAGGGTTAGAGTTAGGGTTAGTATGAGGATAAAGATTAGGGTGAGGGTTAGGGTTAGTGTTAGGGTTAAGGTTAGGGTTAGGGTGAGGTTTAGGGTTAGGGTGGTGTTTAGGGTGAGGGTGAGGGTTAGCGTGAGGGTGAGGTTGAGGGTGAGTGTGAGGGTGAGGGTGATGGTGACGGTTAGGTTTAGGGTGAATGTGAGGGTTAGGGTTGGGATTAGGGTTAGGTTTAGGGTTAGGCTGAAGTTGAGGGTGAGGGTGAGGGTTAGGGTTCGGGTGAGTTTTAGTGTGAGGCTTAGTGTTAGGGTTAGGTTTAGGCTTAGTGTGAGGGTTAGGGTGAGTGGTAGGGTTAAAGTATGGTTGAGGGTTAGTGTTAGTTTGAGGGTTAGGGTTAGGGTTAGACTTAGGGTTAGTGTATGGTTAAAAGTTAGGGTGAGGGTTAGGGTGAGGGTGAGTGTTAGTGTTATCATTAGGATTAGGGTGAGGGTTAGGATGAGGGTTAGGTGTAGGGTGAGGGTTAGGGTGAGGGTAATGTTTAGCGTGAGGGTGAGGGTTAGGTTGAGGGAGAGGGTTAGGGTTAGATTTAGGGTTAGGGTTACGGTGAGTTTTAGGGTTAGGGTTAGGTTTAGGTTGAGGGTGAGGTTGAGGGTTAGAGTTAGGGTTAGGTAAATGTTAGGGTTAAGTTTAGGGTGAGTATTAGGATGATGGTGAGGGTTAGGTTGAGGTTTGGGTAGGGGTTAGGGTGAAGGTTAGGGTTAGGTTGATGTTTAGGGTGAGAGTGAGGGTTCGGGTGAGGATGAGGTTTAGGGTGTGGGTGAGGGTTAAGTTTCGACTGAGTGTTAGGGTGACGATGAGCGTTAGGGTGAAGGTGAGCGTTAGGGTTATGTTTAGTGTTAGGGTGATTGTTAGGGTTAGGGTTAGTGTTAGGGTGAGGGTTATGGTGATGGGTAGGGTTAGGGTTAGGGTCAGGTTAGGGTTAGTGTGAGGGTTAGGGTTAGGGTTAGGGTTAGTGTTAGGATAAGGGTGAGGGAGAGGTTTAGGGTGAGGGTGAGGTTTAGGGTTTGGATTAGGGTTAGTGTTAGGGTTAGACTTAGGATAAGGTTGATGTTGAGTGTGATTGTTAGGGTTAGGGTGAGTGTGAGGTTTAGGCTTAGGGTTAAGGGTAAGGTGAGGGTTAGGTTTCGGGTTAAGTTTAATATCAGGTTTTGGCTGAGTGTTAGGTTTAGGGGTCATGTATGAGTAAGGGTTAGGGTGAGGTTTAGGGTGAGGGTGAGGGTTGTGGTTAGGCTTAGGGTTAGGTTGAGCGTTAGGGTGAGGGTTAGTGTGAGGGTTAGTGTTAGGGTTAGGGTGAGGGTTAGGGTGAGGATAAGGGTTAGGGTGAGGGTTAGGGTGAAGACTATTGTTACTGTTAGGGTAGGGTTAGGGAGAGGGTAAGGGTTAGGGCTAGTTTAGGGTGAAGGTGAGGGTTAGGGTGAAGGAGAGGGTTAGGGTTAGGGTTAGTTTGAGGGTTAGGTTTAGGGTGAGGGCTCATGTGAGGGAGAGGGTTAGGGTGTGGGTGAGGGATAGGGGTAGGGTTAGGGTTAGTGTTAGGTTTAGGCTGAGGGTTAGGGTTAGTGTGAGGGTGAGGGCTAATTTTTGCATTAGGGTTAGGATTAGGGTTAAGGTTATTGTGAGGGGGAGGGGGAGCTTGAGGTTGAGGTTAGGGTTAGGGTTAGGCTTAGGGTGGGGGTGAGGGTGAGGTTGGGGGTGAGTGTTAGGGTTAGTTTTTGGGTGAGGGCTAGGGTGAAGGTCAGGGTGAGGGTGACAGTTAGGATGACGGCGAGGTTTTCCGTTAGTAAAGGCGTACGGTTAGGGTTAGGAGGTGGATCAGGTTGAGGTTGAGGTTTAAGGTGATGGTTAGGGTTAGGGTGAGGGTTAGGGTAAGGGTGAGGGTCAGGGTGACGGTGAGGGTTAGGTGAAGGTGAGGGTTAGGGTTAGGCTGAGTGTGAGATGTTAGGTGAGGTGTAGGGTAAGGGTTAGGGTGAGGGTTAGGGTTAATGTGAGGTTTAGGGTTAGGTTTAGGGTTAGTGTGAGGATAAGGTTTAGGGTGAGGGTTAGGTTGAGAGTGAGGGTTAGGGTTAGCGTTAGTGTTAGGGTGAGGGTGAGGGTTAGGGTGAGTGTAAGGGTGAGGCTTAGGGTGAGGGTTAGTTTTAGTGTGAGGATTAGGGTTAAGGAGAGAATTAGGGTTAGTGTGAGGTTAAAGGTTAGGGTGAGGTTTAGGTTGAGAGTAAGGGTTAGGGTTAGGGTTAGGGTTGGGGTGAGGGTTAGTGTTAGGATTAGGGTTAGGTTTAGGGTTAGGGTTATTGTTAGGGCTAGGGTTAGGGTTAGGGTGAGAGTGATGGTGAACTTTAGCGTTACGGTTAGGTTTAAGGTGAGGATGAGGGTGAGTGTTAGGGTTAGGGTTACGGTTATGCTGCAGACGAGGCTGGGGTGAGGGTAGGTGTTAGGGTTAGGGTTACGGGGAGGGCTAGGTTGAGCGTGAGTGTTAGTGTGAGAGTGACGGTGAGGGTGAGGGATTCGATTACATTAGATTTAGGGTTATTGTTAGGGTGAGGTTTAAATTGAGGGTGAGGGTTAGTGTGAGGGTTAGGGTTAGGGTGAGGGTAAGGTTTATAGTTAGGTTGAGGAGTAGGTTTAGGGTGATGTTTAGGGTGACCTCACCCTACCACTCACCCTAAACCTAACCCTCACCCAAACCCTCACCCTCACCCTATGCCTAAACCTAACCCTAACACTAACCCTAAACCTAACACTCACCCTCACCCTAACCCTAAACGTAACCCTCACCCTAAACCTAAACCTAATCCTCACCCTTACCCTAACACTCACCGTCACCCTAACCCTCACCCTCCCTTAAACCTCACCTACACCCTAACCCTCACCCTCACCCGCACCCTAACCCTAACCCTCACGCTCACCCTATCCTCTTCCTAACCCTAACCCTAAACCTCACCCTAATCCTAAGCCTAACAGTAACCCTCACACTAACCCTAACCCTCCCACTAAAACTAACCCTATCCCTCACCCTAACCCTCATCCTAAACCTAACCTTAACCATCACCCTCACCCTAACGCTAACCCTAAATCTCACCCTAACCCTAAACCTCACGCTCACCCTCACCCTCAACCTAACCCTAACCCTACCCCTCACCCTAAACTTCATCCTAACCCTAACGCTAACCCTAACACTCACACTAATCCTAAACCTAACCCTAAACCTCACCCTCACACTCACTCTCAACCTAAACCTAAACCTAACCCTAACCCTCACCCTAACCGTAACCCTCACTGTAACCCTCACCCTAAACCTCATCCTCTCCCTAACACTCACCCTCACCCTAACCCTATCCCTAACCCTCACCCTCATCCTAACCCTCACCCTTACCCTTATCCTCAAGGGAAACCTAACCCTAAACCTAGCCATAACCCTCACCCTAAGCCTAACACTAACCCTAAAACTAACCCAAAACCCCCCTCACAATCACTGTCATCCACAGCCTAACTGTGACCGAATCCTAATCCTAAACCTAACCCTCACTCTCACCCTCACCCTAATCCTAACCCTAACCCTAAACCTCACCCTCACCCTCACTCTCACACTCACACTCACCTTCACCCTCACCCTTACCCTAAACCTAACCCTAACCCTAACCCTCACCCTACACTAACCCTAACACTAACCCTAACTCTCACACTAAACCTAACCCTCACCCTAACTCTAAACCTAAACCTCAGCCTAACTCTCATCTTAACCCTAACCCTAATCCTAATCCTCACCCTTTCCCTAACAGTTACCCTAACCCTAAACCTCACCCTCAACCTAGCCCTGACCCTAAACGTAACCCTAAACCTAACCCTCCCCTAACCCTAACCCTCACCCTAACCCTAACTCTCACCCTGACCCTAACAATCACCCTAACCCTAACCCTAACCCTAACCCTAAACTTAACGCTCACCCTCACACTAACCCTAACCCTCACCCAATTCCTCACCCGAAACCTAACCCAAAACCTCACCCTCAACCTAAACCTCACGTTAACACTTACCCTCACCCTGACCCTCACCCTAACCCTAACTCTAACCGTAAACCTCACCCTACCACTCACCCTAACCCTAAATCTAATCATCACCCGAACCCTCACCTGAACACTAACCCTAACCCTCACCCTCAACCTCACCCTCAGCCTAACCCTAACCCTAACCATAATCCTAACCCTCACCCTCACCCTCACCTAACCCTAACCCTAACCCTAATCCTAACCCTAACCCTCACCCTCACCCTCACCCTAACTCTAATCCTTACCAAAACCTAACTCTCACCCTAACTCTAAACCTTACCCAAACCTAACCCTCTCATTCATATTCACCCTAACCCTAACTCTAACACTAATCCTCACACTAACCCTAACCCTAACCCTCACCTTAACCCAAACCCTCACCCACACCCTCACCCTCACCCTCACAATAAGTCTAACCCTAACCCTAAACCTAATCTTAACCATAACCTCACCCTCACCTCACCCTAACTCTAACCATAACCCAAGCCTAATCCTCACCCTAACTCTAACCCTGAACCTAATACTAAACCTCACCCTAAGCCTCACTGTTACCCTAACTCTAACCCTAACCCTAAGCCTTACACTAACCCTAACACTAACCCTAACCCTCACCCTCACACTAACCCTAAAACTAACCCTAACCCTCACCCTCCCCCTTCCCCTCACCCTCAGCCTAACACTAAGTTTAATCCTAATCCTAACACTAACCCTCACTCTCAACTTCACCCTAAACCTAACCCTAACCATGAACATCCCCCTCCCTCTCCCGCTCCCCATAACCCTAAAAATAACCCTAACCATAAACCTAACCTTAATCCTCACCCTAACCCTAACCCTAACCCCACCCTCCCCCTCCCCCTCAGCCAAACCCTAAACCTAATCCTTATCCTAACCCTAATCCTCATTCTCTCCCTAACCATAAAACTAACCTAACAATACCCCTCAGCCTAAACCTCACCCTAAACCCAACCCTCATCCTAATCCTCAACCTATCCCTAACCTTCACACTAACCCTCACATTCACCCTAGCTCTCACCCTAACTGTAATAATAGACCTAACCCTCAACTTAACCCTAACACTCACCCTAACACTAGCACTCACCCTGAACCTGAACCTCACCCTAAGGCTAACCCTAACCCTCATCCTGAGCCTAACCCTCACCCTAAACCTAACCCTAAACCTAAACCTCAACTTAACGCTCACACTCACCCTAACCCTAACCCTCACTCTACTCCTCACCCTAACTGTTACCCTAACCCTCACCCAAACCCTCACCCGAACAC
The DNA here is from genome assembly GCF_024711535.1 of Dipodomys merriami. NCBI lineage: Eukaryota > Metazoa > Chordata > Mammalia > Rodentia > Heteromyidae > Dipodomys > Dipodomys merriami. The sequence goes on from NW_027202327.1 coordinate 3,547,002, forward strand.
ACACCCTAATCCTCACCCTCACCCTCACCCTAATCCTAACCCTAACCCTAACCCTAATCCTAACCCTCACCCTCACCCTAGCCCTCACCCTAACTCTAACTGTAACCCTAACCCTCACCTGAACTCTCAACCTCACCCTAACCCTCACCCTCATCCTAAACATCACCCTAACCCTAGCCCTCACCATCACCCTAAACTTACCCCACACAATAACCCTCAACTTAACCCTTATCTTCATCCTCACCCTAACCCTCACATTAACTCTAACTCTCACCCTAACACTAACCCTAATCCTCACCCTAAACATCACTCTAATCCAACCCTCACGCTAGCCTAAACCTAACCCTCACCCTAACCCTAATCCTCACACTCACCCTCACACTAAACCTCACCCTCACTATAGCCCTCACCATAAACTTAAACCTCACCCTAACCCTAACCCTGAACCTCAACTTCACCCTCAGCCTAACCCTAACCCTAACCCTACCCATAATCCTAACCCTAACCCTCACCCTCACCCTCAACCAAACCCTAAACCTAACCCTATCCCTCACCCTCACCCACACCCTCAACCTAACTCTAACCCTAACCCTAACCCTCACCCTAACCCAAACACTAACCTTAACCCTAACCCTCCCCCATCACTCTCAACCTAAGACTAACTTTAACCCTAACCCTAACACTAACACTAACCCTAACCCTAAAACTAATCCTAACACTAAACCTCACCTTCTTCCTAACCCTAACCCTAACCCTAACCCCAACCCTCACACTCACCCTAACCCTCACCCAAAACCTAATGCTAAACCTAACCCTCACCCTCACCCTAACCCTTACCATAAACCTAACCCAAATTCTCACCCTCATATTAGCCCTCACCCTAACTCTAACCCTAAACCTAACCCCCACCCGAAACCTCACACTCACACTAACATTCACCTTCAGCCTAAACATCACCCTAAGCCTAACCTTCAAACTAAACCTACTCTTAACCCTCACCCTAACACTAAACTTAACCCTAATCCTCACACTAACCCTAACCCTAAACCTTACCTAAACAAAACCGTCACCCTCACCCTCACCATAGCCCTCACCCTAACTTTAACCATAACCCTAACCCTAACCCTTAACCTCATCCTCATCCTCAGCCTAACCCTAAACCTAACCCTATCCTAAACCTAACCCTCACCTTCACCCTCACCCTAAAACTAACCCTAAACCTCACCCTCACCCACACCCTCTCCCTAACTCTAACCCTAAACCTAACCCTAATCCTAACCCTAACCTTAATGCTAACCCTAAACCTAACCCTCACCCTAAACCTCACCCTAACCCTTACCCTCACCCTAACCCTCACCCTAAACTTTTCCCTCACCCTAAACCTAACCCTAACCATCACACTTACCCTAACCCTCAACCTCACCCTAACCCTAAATGTAAACCTAACCCTCCCTCTCCCTTCCGCCTCCCCCTCAGCCTAACCCTAACCCTAATCCTAATCCTAAACCTAACCCTCACTCTCACCCTCAACCTAAACCTAACCCAACCCTAAACCTACCACTCCCTCTCCCCCTACCCCTCCCACTCCACGTCACCCCAACAATAAAAATAAGCCTAAACCTAAACCTAACCTTCATGCTAACCCTAACGCTCACACTAACCCTCCCCCTCACTCTCACCCTCACCCTAAACCTAAGCCTAACCCTAAACCTCACCCTCACCCTCACCCTCACACTCACCTTCACCCTCACCCTAAACCTAACAATAAAAATAAACCTAACCCTAACCCTAACACTCACCCTAACACTAACACTAACCCTAACACTAACCCTAACCCTAACTCGCACACCAAACCTAATCCTCACCCTAACCCTAACCCTACCCCTCAGCCTAACCCTCAACATAACCCTCAACAAAAGCCTTAACCTCACCCTCACCCTAACCGTCACACTAACCCTAACCTTCACCCTAACCCTAACCCTCACCCACACCCTCACGCTCACCCTCAGCCTAAACCTAACCCTAACCCTAAACCTAATCCTAACCCTAAACCTCACCCTCACCTTACCCTAACCCTAACCCACTCTCTCATTCTCACCCTCACCCTAAAATTCAGGCTCACCCTATCCCTCATCTTAACCCCAAACCTAACCCTAAACATCACCCTAACCCTAATCCTCAACCTAACCCTAACCCTCACACTAACCCTAACCTTCACCCTCACCTTAACCCTAAAAGTAAACCTAACCCTCCCCCTCCCCCTCCCCCTCCGCCTCAGCCTAACCCTAACCCTAATCCTAATCCTAAACCTAACCCTCACTCTCACCCTCACCCTCAACCTAACCCAATCCTAAACCTCCCCCTCCCTCTCCCCCCTACCCCTCCCACTCCGCCTCACCCCAACAATAAAAATAACCCTAAACCTAAACCTAACCTTCATCCTAACCCTAAAGCTCACCCTAACACTCCCCCTCCCCTTCACTCTCACCCTCACCCTAAAACTAACCCTAACCCTAAACCTCACCCTCACCCTCACCCTCACCCTCACCTTCACCCTCACCCTAAACCTAACAATAACAATAAACCTAACCCTAAGCCTAACCCTCACCCTAACACTAACACTAACCCTAACCCTAACCCTAACTCGCACACTAAACCTAATCCTCACCCTAACCCTAACCCTACCCCTCAGCCTAACCCTCAACAAAACCCTCAACAAAAGCCTTAACCTCACCCTCACCCTAACCATCACACTAACCCTAACCCTCACCCTAACCCTAACCCTCACTCACACCCTCACGCACACCCTCAGCCTAAACCTAACCCTAACCCTAATCCTAATCCTAAACCTAAACCTCACCCTCACCCTCACCTTACCCTAACCCTAACCCACTCCCTCAACCTCACCCTCACACTAACCCTCAGGCTCACCCTCTCCCTCATCCTAACCCCAACACTAACCCTAACCATCACTCAAACCCTAATCCTAAGCCTAACCCTCAACCTCACCCTAAACCTAACACTAACCCTCACCCTAAACATCACCCTAACGCTAATGCTAATCCTAACCCTCACGCTCACCATAACCCTCACCCTAACCCTTATTCTCACCCTCACCCTAACGCTAATCCTAATTCTCACCCTATCCCTAACCCTTACCTTAACCCTCAAAATCTCCCTATCTCTCACCCTAACTCTAACCCTCACCAGAACTCTCACCTTCACCCTAACACTCACCCTCACCCTAAACATCACCCTAACCCTACCTTTCACTCTAAACCTAACCCTAACCCTCACCCTAACCCTAACCCTCACCCTAACCATCACCCTCATCGTAATCCTCACACTAACACTAACCCTAATACTTACCAACCAAAACGCTCACCCTCACCCTCACCCTCAGCCTAACCCCAACCTCACCCTCAGCCTAACCCTAATCCGAACCCTAATCATAACCCTAACCCTCACCCTCACCCTCACCCTTACCCTAACCCTCACCCTCACCCACACCCTTACCTAACTCTAACCCTAAACCCAAGCCTCAACCTAACCCTAAACCTCACACTAACCCCAACCCTCACCTTCACACAAACACTAATCCTAATCCTAGCCCTAAGCCTAACCCTCACCCTCACCCTAACCCTCTACCTAACCCTTACCCTCACTCTAAACCTAACCCTGTCCCTAACCCTCACACTAACCCTAATCTTAACCCTAAACCTAACCCTAAAGGAAACCCAAACCCTAACACTCACACTATCCCTAACCCTCACACTCACAATCAACTTCACCATAACCCTCACCCTCACCCACGACCTCACCCTAACCTTAACCCTAACCCTAAACCTCAACCTCACCCTCACCCTCACCTTAATCCTAACCTAATCCTAACACTAATCCAAACCCTAACCCTAACCATCACACTCACCCTGACTCTAAACCTAACACTCACCCTCACCCACACCCACTACCTAAATCTGACCCTAAACCTAACCATCACCCTAAACCTAAATCTCACCCGAAATCTAACCCTCACACTCACGCAACCAATAATCCTAACCTTAAACCTAAGCCTAACACTCACACTCACCCTAAACCTCCACCTAAACTTTTCCCTCACCGTAACCCTAAACCTAACACTCACACGAACCCTAACACTCACCCTCACCCTAACTCTAACCCTAACCCTAAACCTAACCCTCCCCCTCAGCCTAACCCTAACCCTAATCCTAATCCTAACCCTAACCCTCACTGTCACCCTCACACTAAACCAAACCCCAACCCTAAAATTCACCCTCACCCTCACTCTCACCCTCACCCTCAACTTCAACCTCAACGTAAACTTACACATAAACCTAACATTAACCCTCACCCTAACACTAACCCTAACACTAATCCTAACTCTCAAACTAAACCTAACCCTCACCCTAAGCCTACGCCTACCCCTCAGCCTAACCCTAACCCTAACCCTAACCCTAATCCTCACCAAATCCCTAACCGTAACCCTAACCCTAAAACTCAATCTCACCCAAGCCATCACCCTAACGCTAAGCGTAAACCTAACCCTCTCCTAACCCTAACCCTCTCCCTAATTCTAACCCTCACACTGACCCTAACCCTAACCCTCACCCTAAACCTCAACCTAACCCTAAAACTAACCCTCACATGAACCCGAACCCAAAACCTAAGCCTAACCCTCACCCGAAACCTCACTCTCAGCCTAACGCTAAAACAAACCCTAATCCTAACCCTAACCCTGACCCTCACCCTCAACCTCAACCTCACCCACAGTCTAACCCTAACACTCATCCTCACCCTCAATATAACTATAACCCTAACCTAACCCTAACCCTCACCCTAACTCTAACCGTCACCCAAACCTAACCCTAACCCTCACATTCACCCTAACCCTAACTCTAACCCTTACCTTCACCCTAACCCTAACACTAACACTCACCCTAACCCAAACCCTGATGCTCACCCTCACCCTCACCATAAGTCTAACCCTATCACTACCCTAATCTTTAGCCTAACCCTCACCCTCACCTCACCCTAACTCTAACCATAAACCAAACCTAATCCTCACCCTACCTCTAACCCTCAAACAACCGTAACCCTCACCCTCACCCACACCCTAACCCTAACCCTAACCTTAACGCTAACGCTCACCTAACCCATACCCTAACCCTAAGACAACCCCTCAGCCAAACCCTCACCCTCACCCTAACCCTAAACCTAACCCTCACCCTAACACTCACCCTAACCCTAACGTTAACCCTAAATCTCTCCCTCAACATAAACCTCACCCTAACCCTTACCCTCACCCTAAGCCTAACCCTAACCCTAACACTAACCCTCACAATAATCCTAACCCTAAATCTAACCCTAACACTAAACCTCATCTTAACCCTCATCTAACCCTAACTTTAACCCTAACCCTAATCCTTACACTAAGCCTAACAATAACCCTAATCCTAACCGTAACCCTCAACCTAACACTAACTCTAACCCTAACCCTAACTCTCATACTAAACTTAAACCTCAACCTAACCCTAAGCCAACCCCTCAGCCTAACCCTAACCCTAACACAAAACCTACACCTAATCCTCACCCTATCCCGAACCGTAACCCTAACACTAAACCTCACCCTCAGCCTAGCCCTCACCCTAACCCTAACCCTAAACCTAACCCTCCCCTAACCCTAACCCTCACCCTAACTCTAAACCTCACCCTGAACCTAACCCACAACTTAACCCTAACCCTAACCCTCAACCTCAACTTAACGCTTACCCTCACCTTACCCCTAACCCTCAAGGTACTCCTCACCCTAACCCTAACCTTAACCCCCAACTTCACCCTAAACCTGATATTAACCCTTACCCTCACCCTGACCCTCAGCCTAACCCTAACCATAACCATAACCCTCACCCTAACCCTAAATCTAACCCTCACCGAAACCTCACCCAAACCCTAACCCTAAAACACACCTTCACCCTCAACCTCAGCCTAACCCTAAACCTAACACTAATCCTTACCCTAACCCTCATCCTCACTTCACCCTAACTCTATCGATAACCCAACCCTTAATGTCATCCTCACTCTAACCCTCAACCAACCATAACCCTCATCTTCACCCTCACCCTCACCCTAACCCTAACCCTAAAGCTAACGCTCACCCTAACACTATCATTAACCCTAAACCTCACCCTCAACATAAACCTCATCCTAACCCTTACCCTCACCCTAGCCTAACTCTAACCCTAACACTAACCTTCACACTAATCCTAAACCTAAACCTAACTCTAACACTAAACCTCACCCTAACCCTCACCCTAACCCTAACTGTAACCCTAACCCTTACACTACCCCTAACAATAACCCTAACCCTAACCCTCACCCTAACACTAACCCTAACCCTAACCCTAACTCTCACACTAAACCTAACCCACACCCTAACACTAAGCCAAACCCTCAGCTTAACCCTAACCCTTACCCTAACCCTCACCCTATCCCTAACCGTAACCCTAATCCTAAACCTCACCCTCACCCTACCACACACCCTACCCCTAAACCTAAATCTAACCCTCCCCTAAACCTAACACTCACCCTAACCCTAACCCTAACCCTCACCCTGAACTTAACCCTCACCATAACCCTAACCCTAACCCTCAACCTCAACTTAAAGCTCACCCTCACCTTAACCCTAACCCTCTCCGTACTCCTCACCCTAAACCTAATCATAACCCTCAACTTCACCTAAACCTCACGTTAACACTTACCCTCACCCTGACCCTCACCCTAAGCCTAACCATAAACATAACCCTCAACCTAACCATCAACCTAACCCTAAATCTAACCCTCACACTCAACCTCAGCCTAACCCTAACCCTAACCTTAATCTTAACCCTAACGCTGACCCTTATCCACACCCTAATTCTAATCCTAACCCTAACCCTCACCCTCACCCTTAACATAACTCTAACTCTTACCCAACGCTTACCCTCACCCTAACTCTAACCCTAACCCAATCCTAAACCTCACCCTCATATTCACCCTAACCCTAACTCTAACCCAAACCCTCACCCTAACCCTAACCCTAACATCACCCTAACATAAACCCTCACGCTCACCCTCACCCTCACCCTAAGTCTAACCCTAATCCTAACCCTAATCTTAACCCTAACCCTCACACTCACCTCAACCGAATTCTAACAATATCCAAACCCTAATCCTCAACTTCACTCTAACACTCAACCTACCCTAACCCTCAGCCTCAACCTCACCCTAACCCTAACGCTAATGCTGACCGTAACCCTTAACCTCACCCTATCCCTAAGCCTAAACGTCACCCTCACCGAAAACCTAAGCGCTAAACATAACCCTCACCTTAACCCTGCTTCTCCCCCTTCCCCTCCCCCTCAGACAAAATCTATCCCTAATCCTAATCCTAACCCAACCCTCACTCTCTCCCTCACCGTAAATCTAACCTTAACCCTAAACCTCCCCCTCAAGCTCCCCCTAACAATAAACCTAAAAATAACCCTAACCCTAACCCTAACCCTCACCCTCACCCTAACCCAAATCTTCCCTCTCCCCCTAACACTAACCCTAACCCTAACCCTCACACAACCCTCACCGTAAAACTAAACCTAAACCTCACCCTCACCCTAACCCTCAACCTAAACCTTACCCTCACCCTAAATGTAACCCTATCGCTAACCCTAACCATAACTCTCAGACTAAACCTAACCCTCACCCTAACCCTAACCCTACCCCTGAGCCGAACCCTCACCCTAACCGTAACCCTAACCCTAATTCTCACCCTACCCCTAAAAATAATCCTAACCCTCACACTCACCCTATCCCTCAACCTAACTCTATCCTTAACCCTAACCCTGACCTGAACTCTCACCCGAATCCTAACAATAATTTTAACCCTAACTGTCTCCGTAACCCTAACCCTAACCCTAACTCTCCCTTCCCCTTCCCACTCACGCTCAGCCTAAACCTATCCCTAAACCTAATCCTAACCCTAACCTTCACTCCCACCCTCACTCTAAACCTAACCCTATCCCTAAACCTCACCCTCACCGTCACCCTCACCATCACGCTAACCCTAACAATAACCCCAACTCTAAACCTAACCCTAAACCTAACCCTCACACTAACACTAACACTAACCCTAATCCTCACATTAAACCTTACCCTCACATTAAAGGTAAACCTACCCCTCAGCCTAAGCCTCACAATAAACCGAACCCTAAAGCTAATCCTCACCCTATCTCTAACCCGAACCCTAATGCTCACCCTGACCGTCACTGTCACCCTAACCCTAACCCTCACCCTCAACCTCACCCTAATTTTAACCCTAACCCTAGTCCTAATCCTAATTCTAACACATTCCCTCACCGTCATACTCACCCTAAACATAAACATAACTCTAAACCAAAACCTAACCCTAACACTAACCTTCACCTAAATCTAAACCTAACCCTCACCCTCACACTAACCCTAACCCTAACCCTAACCCTAACCCTAACCCTAACACTAACCCTCATCCTAACCCTCACCCTAACACTCATGCTAAATGTAACCCTCACTCTCACTCTAGCCCTCACCCTCCCCTAAGCCTTATCCTCACCATAACCCTAAGTGTCACCCTAACCCTCACACTAAACCTAACCCTCACCTTAACCCTAAAACTACCCTCTCGCTAACCCTAACCCTAAACCTAACCCTAACCCTCACCCTAACCCTAAGCCTAACCCTAACCCTCACCCTCACACTAGCCTTCACCCTAACCATAATCCTAACCCTAAACCTCACCCTAACCCTAACCCTCATTCTATCCCTAACCCACACACTAAACCTAACCCTCACCCTAAGCCTAACACTCACCCTAACACTTACCCTAACCCTAACCCTAATATTAACCCTAACCCTCACCCTAAGCTTAACCTAATATTAACCCTAACCCTCACCCTAAAACTAACCCTCTAACTAAACCTCCCACTCATCTGAACCCTCAAACTAAACCTTATCCTCACCCTCACCCTAACCCTCACATTAACCCTAAACCTCACCATAACACTAAGCCTAACCCTCACCCTCAACCTAAACCTCAACATCACCCTAACCCTCACCCTAACCCTAACCCTCAACCACACCCTACACCTCACCCTAAACTTAAGACTCACCCTCAACCTAACCCTCATCCTAAGACTAACTCAAACCCTAACACTAATCCTAAACTTAACCCTCACACTCACCATCACCCTAACACTAACCCTAACCCTCACCCTAACCGTAACCCTCATCCTAACCCTAACCCTAACCCTAACCCTCACCCTAAACCTAACCCTCACCCTAAACCTAACCATAACCCTCACCCTAATCCCAACCCTAACCCTAACCCTCATCCTCACCCTCACCCTCAGCTTAAGACTAACCCTAACTCTCACCCTCACCCTATCTCTCTCCCGAACCCTAAGCCTAGCCCAAACCCACATCCTAACCCTAACCCTAACACTTAACCTCACCCTAACCCTTACCCTCACCCTCACCCTAACACTCACCCTAAACCATACCCTCATCTAAACCCTAACCTAACCCTCACACTAAACCTAAACTTCACCCTACCCCTAACAATAACTCTAACCCTAATCCTAACCCTCACTTTCACCCTCACCCTCAGCCTAACCCTCACCCTCACCTCAACCTAATTCTAACCATAACCAAACCCTAATTCTCAACCTCACTCTAACCCTCAACAAACCCTAACCCTCACCCTCAACCTCACCCTAACCCTAACCCTAACCCTAACGCTAACGCTGACCGAAACCCTTACCCTCACCCTAACCCTAACGCTAAATGTCACCCTCACCCAAACCCTAGCGCTAAACCAAACTCTCAACCTAACCCTCCTTCTCCACCTCCCCCTCATCCTCAGACTAAATCTATCCTGAATTCTAATCCTAACACTAACCGTCAATCTCACCCTCACCCTAAACCTAACTCTAACCCTCAACCTCACCCTCACACTAAAACTAACAATAACCATAACCCTCAACCTCACCCTAACCCTAACCCTCCCTCTCCCCTTACACTAACCCTAACCCTAACCCTCACCCAACCCTCACCGTAACCCTAAACCTAAACCTCACCCTCACCCTAACCCTCAACCTAAACCTTACCCTCACCGTAACCGTAACCCTATCGCTAACCTTAACCATAACTATCAGACTAAATCTAACCCTCACCCTAAACCTAACCCTACCGCTGAGCCTAACCCTCAACCTAACCCTAATCTTCCCTCTCCCCCTAACACTAACCCTAACCCTAACTCTAACCCTAAACCTAACCCTCACACTAAACCTAAAACTAAACCTCACGCTCACCCTAACACTCACCCTAACCCTTGCCCTCACCCTAACCGTAACCCTAAAGCTAACCCTAACCATAACTCTCAGACTAAACCTAACCCTCCCCCTAACCCTAACCCTACACCTCAGACAAACCCTCACCCTAACCCTAACCCTAACCCTAACCCTAATTCTCACCCTATCCCTAACCCTAACCCTAAACCTCAACCTCACTCTAGCCCTCAAGCTAATTCTAACCCTATCTCTAACCCTCACCCGAACCATCACCCTCACCCTAACCCTCAACCTCATCCTAAACATCATCCTAAAACTAACACTAACCGTCACCCTGACCCTAACCCCAACCCTCACCCTAACCCTAACCCTCACCCTAACACTTACCCTCACCCTAATCCTCAACCTAACCCTAAAACTAATCCAGACCTAATGGAAAACCTCACCCGCACCCTCACCCTCAACCTAAACCTGACCCTTACCCTAGACCTCACCCTAACCTTCACACTAATCCCAAACCCTCAACCTCACCCTCACCCTCAGCCTAACCATAACCCTAAACCTAATCCTAAACTTAAACCTCACCTTCACATTAACCCTAACCCTAACCCTCATAATAACCCTCACCCTAACCATCACCCTCACCCACACCGTCACCCTAACCCTAAACCTAACCCTAACCCTCACCCTAACCCTAACCTCACCCTAACCCTAACCCTCACCCTCACCCTAACCCTAACCCGAAACCTAACCCTCACCCTAACCCTCCCTTCTTCTCTCACACTCAACCTTTTCCTAAGCCTAAAACTAATGCTAATCCTAACCGTAAAACTCAATCTCACCCTCACCCTAAACCTTACTCTAACTCTAAACCTCACCCTCACCCTCATCCACAGTCTGACCCTTAACCTAACCCTAATCCTAACCCTAACCCTCACCCTCACCCTCACCCTCACCCTAAATCTAACCCTAATCCAACCCTAACCCTCACTCTAACTCTAACCCTCACCCAACCCTAACCCTCATTCTCAACCTCAATCTAAACCTAACCTTAACCCTAACTCTCACCCTAAACCTTAGCCTCACCATAATCCTAACCCTCGCCCTAACCCTCACCCTAAACCTAACCCTCACCCTAATCCTTATCCAAACCCTAACCCTCACCCTATGCCTCACCCTAAACCTAACCCTAACCCTAACCCTCACTCTACCTAACCCTCACCCTAACCCTTACCATCACCCTAATCCTCACCCTAACCCTAACCCTAACCCTAACATTAAACTTCACAGTAACCCTCACCCTAACCCTAACCCTCACACTCACCCTCAACCTAACCCTCATACTAACCCTTACCCTCTCCCTAAATCTAAACGTAACCCTCACCCTAAACCTCATAGTAACCCTAATGCTCACTCTAACTACAACCCTACCCCTCAACCTACCATCATCCTACCCCTAACCCTAACACTCAGGCTTACCCTCACCCTCACACTAACCCTAACCCTCACGCTAACCCAAACCTCCACCCTCACCCTCACCCTCACCCTCAGTCTAACCCTACCACTAACCCTAATCCTAACCCTAATCCTCACCCTCACCCTCACCCTAACTCTAACACTAATCCAACCATAACCCTCACTCTAACTCTACCCCTCAACCAACCTTAAACCTCACCCCCAACCTCAATCTAACGCTAACCTTAACCGTAACTCTCAACCTAACCTTAACCCTCACCCTAACCCTAACTCTAACCCAAACCGTCACAATAAACTTAATGGTAACCCTTAACCTAACCCTCAAACTGACCCTCACCCTAACGCTAAAACTAACGCTAACCCTCACACTAAACCTAACCCTAATTTTCACCCTCACCCTAAACGTCACCATCACCATAACCCTCACCCTAACCTAACTCTCACCAACACCCTAACCCTCATTCTCACCCTGACCCTCACACTCTAAACATCATCCCAAACATAACCCTCACCCTAACCCTAAACCTAAGCCTCACCCTAAACCTAACCCACAGCCTCACCGTCACCCTCACTCACAATCTAAGCCTAACCCTAAACATAAACCTCACCCTAACACTAACCCTAAGCCTAAACTTCACCCTAACCCTAACCCTCACCATAACCCTCACCCTAAAGCTAACCCTCACCCTAAACCTAGCCCTCACCCTCACCCTAACCCTCCCCCTAACGCATAACCTCACAATAACCCTAACCCCAACCCTAACCGTCACCCTCAGACTTAACCTAACACTCATCCTAACCGTAAACATTCCCCTCATCGAAACCCTCACCCTAACCCTGACCCTAACCCTAATTCTCACTCTATCCCTAACCCTAACCCTAACTCTCACCCTCAACCTATCCCTCAACCTAAATCTAACGGCAACCCTAACCTGCAACGAAACCTCACCCACAACCTAAATCTCACCCTCATCCTTAACATCAACCTAACCCTATCCCTCACCCTAACCCTAACACTAACCCTCACCGTAACCCAAAACTTCACACTAACCCTCTCCCTCAACCTAATCCTCACCCTAACCCAAACCCTAACTCTTACCTGACGGAAACCCTCACCCTCACCCTCAACCTAAACCTCACCCTCACAATAGCCCTCACACTAACATTAACCCAACCCTAAACCTAACCTTCAAACTCACGCTCACCCTCAGCTTAAACCTACCCCTAACCTTAATCCAAAACCTAACCCTCACCTTCACCCTAACCCTAAACCTAACGCTAACCCTCACCCTCCCTCAAACACTCACCCTAACCCTGACCCTAACCCTAACCCTCAACCTCACACTAACTCTCACCCTCACCCTCACCCCCACACTAATCCTAACACTAACCCTAAGCCTAACTCTCACCCTCACACTAAACCTCAGCCTAACCCTTACCCTCACCCTAAACTTAACCCGAAACCTAACCCTCACACTAACCTAAGCCTTGCCATCTCCTTAACCCTAACCGTAACCCTAACCCAAATCCTCACCTGAACCATAACCCTACCCCTCAATCTAACCCTCATCCTACCCCTAAACCTAACCCTTTCGTTTACCCTCACTCTCACCCTAACCCTATCCCTCACCTTAAAAAAAAAATCACCCTCACCCTCACCCTCACCCTCAGTCTAACCCTAAGCCTAACCCTAATCCTAACCCTAACCATCAACCTCAAATCACCCTAACTCTAACCCTAAACCAACCATAACCCTCACTCTAACTCTAATCCTCACCCAAACCTAACCCTCACCCTCAAACTGAAACTAACCCTAACCTTAAACTTCACTCTCACCCTAAACCTAACCCTCACCCTAACACTTACCCTCACCCTAACCCTAACCCTAACCCTAACCATCTCACTAATCCTAATGCTAACCCTAACCCTAAACCTCACCCTAACCCTAAAACTAACCCTAACTCTCTCCCTAACCCTAACCTTAATCCTCACCCTCACCGTCACCCTAACCCTAACCCTCACCCACACTGTAACCCTCACTCTCACCATGACCCTCACCCTCACCCTAAAAATCACCCTAAACATAACCCTCACCCTAACCCTAAACCTAACGCTCACCCTAACGCTAACCCTAAACCTAACCCTCACCCTAACCCTAACACTAACCCTAAACATCACCCGAACCCTAAACCTCACCCTTACCCTGACCCTATCCCCAACCCTAAACCTCACCCTTACCCTCACCCTAAGGCTTACCCTAAACCTAACACTAATCCTAAACGTACCTCTCACTCTCATCTTTACCCTAATGCTAAACCTAACCCTAACCCACACACTAATACTTACCCTCACCTTCACGCAAACTCTAACACTAAACCTAACCCGAACCGTCACCCTCACCCTAACCCTCACGCTCACACTAAACCTCACCTTCACACTAACCCTCACCCTAACCCTACCGCTAACCCTCACACTAAGATTTACCGTCACCCTAATCCTCAAGTCACCCTAATCCTCACCTAACCCTAAAGTTAAACCTTATGCTAACCCTAACCCTTACCCTCACCCTCACCCTCACCTTCACCCTCACCCTCACCCTCACCATCACCCTAGCCCTCACCCTAACCCTAACCTTAACCCTAACCCTCACCTTGACCCTAACCCTCACCGTCATACTAATACTCACCCTAAGTCTTACTCTAACCCTAACCCTAACCCTCACCCTCACCCTCACCCTATCCCTAACCCTCACCCTCACCCTAACCCTAATCCTAAACCTAACCCTAACCCTAACCATCACCCTCACCCTAACCCTAACCCTAACCCTATCCCTCACCCAACCCTCACCCTAAACCTAACCCTAAACCTCACCCTCACCCTAAACCTCACCCTAACCCTTACCCTCACCCTAAGCGTACCCTAACCCAAAACTTAACCGTAAACCTCAGACTAAACCTAACCCTCACCCTCACCCTAACCCTAACCCTAATTCTCACCCTATCCCTCACCATAACCCTAACCCTCACACTAACCCTAGCCATCACCCTAACTCTATCACTAACCCTAACCTTCACCCGAACCCTCACACTCACCATCACCCTCACTCTAATCATAACAGTAATTTTAACCGAACTCTCACTGTAACCCTAACCCTAAACCTACCCCTAACCCTAACCCTCCCCCTCCCCTTCCAGCTCATCCTCAGCCTAACCCTAACGCTAATCCAAATCCTAACCATAACCCTCACTCCCAACCACAGTCTAACAATAACACTAATCCTAATCCTAACCCTAACCCTCACTCTCACCCTAACCCTAACTCTAACCCTAATCCAACCATAACCCTCACTCTAACTCTAACCCTCACCCAACCCTAACCCTCACCCTCAACCTCAATCTAACCCTAACCTTAACCATAACTCTCACCCTAACCTTATCCTCACCCTAACCCTTACCCTCATCCAAACCCTAACACTAACACTAACCTTAACCCTAACCCTAGCCCTCACAATAATCTTAATGGTAATTCTAACCCTAACCCTCAAACTGACACTCACCCTAACCCTAAAACTAGCAATAACCCTCACCCTAACCCTAAACCTACTCCTCACCCTCACCCTAAAGGTCACCGTCACCTTAACCCTCACCCTAACCCTAACACTCACCAACACCCTAACCCTCACTCTCACACTGACCCTCACCCTCACCCTAAACGTCATCCTAAACATAACCCTCACCCTAACCCTAAACCTAAGTCTCACCCTAAACCTAACCCTCAGCATCACCCTCACCCTCACTCAGCCTAAGGCTAACCCTAACCCTAAACCTCACCCTAACACTAACCCTAAACCTAAACCTCACCCTAACCCTAACCCTCACCCTAACCTTCACCCTAAAGCTAACCCTCACCCTAAACCTAGCCCTCACCCTCACCCTCACCCTCACTCTAAACCTTAACCTCACAATAATCATAACCTTAACCCTATCCCTAAGCCTCAGACTAAACCTAACCCTCACCCTAACCTTAAACATTCACCTCAGCCTAATCCTCACCCTAACCCTGACCGTAACCCTAATTCTCACTCTATCCCTAACCCTAACCCTAACTCTCAACTTCACCCTATCCCTCAACCTATCTCTAACCGTAACCCTAAACGCTCCCGAACCCTCACCCTCAAACTAACCCTCAACCTCATCCTTAATATCACCCTAACCCTATCCCTCACCCTAACCCTAACAATAACCCTCACCCTAACCCTAACCCTCACCCTAACCCTCTCCCTCAACCAAATCCTCACCAAACCCTACCCTAACACTTACCTAACGGAAACCCTCACCCTCACCCTCACCCTAAAGGTCACCCTCACAATAGCCCTCACCCTAACCTTCACCCAACCCTAACCCTAACCCTCAAACTCACATTCACCCTCAGCCCAACCCTACCCCTAACCCTAATCCCAAACCTAACCCTCACCCTCACTTAACCCTAACCCTCACTCTAACCCTCACCCTCACTCAATCCTTCACACTAACCCTGACCCTAACTCTGACCCTAACCCTAACCCTAAACCTCACAATAACTCTCACCCTCACCCTCACCCACACACTAGTCCTAACACTACCCCTAAGCCTAACTCACAACCTCACCCTAAACCTCACCCTAAACTTTACCGTCATCCTAAACCTAACCGTAACCCTAACCCTCACACTAACCGAAGCCTTACTCTCTTCCGAACCCTAACCTTAACCCTAACCCTAACCCTCACAGTAACCCTAACCATTACCCTAACCATAACCCTACCCCTCAATCTAGCCCTCATCTTACCCCTAACCCTAACTCTTTCGCTTAACCTCTCTCTCACCCTAACCCTAACCCTCACCTTAAAAAAAACCGATCACCCTCACCGTCACCCTCACCCTCAGTCTAACCCTAACCCTAACCCTAATCCTAACCATAACCCTCACCCTCACCCTCACCCTAACTCTAAACCTAATCCAACCATAACCCTCAATCTAACACTAACCCTCAACCAACCCTAACCCTCACCCTCAACCTCAATGTAACCCTAAACTTAACCCTAACTTTCACCCTAACCCTAACCCTCACCCTAACACTTACCCTCACCCTAACCCTAAACCGAACCCTAACCCTCACCCTAAACCTACCCCTAAACCTAACCCTCACCCTCAAGCTCAGCTTCAGCCTAACCCTAATCTTAAAACAAATCCTTACCATAATTCTCACCCTTACCCTCACCTTAACCCTAACCCTCAAACTCACCCTCACCCTCACCCTCACCCTAACCCTCAGCCTCACTCTCAACCTCACCCTAAACCTAACCCTAACCCTAACCCACAACTTCACCCTCACCCTAACCCTAACCCTATCCCTCACCCAACCCTCACCCTAAACCTAACCCTATATCTCACCCTCACCCTAACCCTCACCCTAACCCTTACCCTCACCCTAAGCGTACACTAACCCAAAACCTAACCGTAACCCTCAGACTAAACCTAACCCTCACCCTATCCCTAACCCTACACCTGAGATTAACCCTCACCCCAACCCTAACCCTAACCCTAATTCTCACCCAATCCCTCACCATAACCCTAACGCTCACATTCACCCTAGCCATCACCCTAACTCTATCCCTAACCCTAACCTTCATTCGAACCCTCACACTCACCATCATCCTCACCCTAATCCTAACAATAATTTTAACCTAACTCTCACTGTAACCCTAACCCTAAACCTACCCCTAACCCTAACACTCACCGTCACCCTCACCCTCAGTCTAACCCTAACCCTAACCCTAATCCTAACCATAACCCTCACCCTCACCCTCACCCTAACTCTAAACCTAATCCAACCATATACCTCAATCTAACACTAAACCTCACCCAACCCTAACGCTCAACCTCAACCTCAATGTAACCCTAAACTTAACCTTAACTCTCACCCTCACCCTAACCCTTATCCTCACCCTAACCCTAACCCTAACCCTAACCTTCACCCTAAACCTACCCCTAAACCTAACCCTCACCCTCAAGCTCAGCCTCAGCCTAACCCTAATCTTAAACCAAATCCTTACCATAATTCTCAACCTTACCCTCACCTTAACACTAACCCTCAAACTCACCCTCACCCTCACCCTCACCCTAACCCTCAGCCTCACTCTCACCCTCACCCTAACCCTAACCCTTACCCTCACCTTCACCCTCACCCTAACCCTAACCCTATCCCTCACGCAACCCTCACCCCAAACCTAACCCTATACCTCACCCTCACCCTAACCCTCACATTCACCCTAGCCATCACCCTAACTCTATCCCTAACCCTAACCTTCACCCTCACCCTCACACTCACCATCACCCTCACCCTAACCCTAACAATAATTTTAACCTAAGTCTCACTGTAACCCTAACCCTAACCCTACCAATAACCCTAACACTCCCCCTCCCCTTCCCACTCTTCCTCAGCCTAACCCTAACAATAATCCAAATTCTAACCCTAACCCTCACTCCCACTCTCACTCTAAACCTAAACCTATCCCTAAACCTCACCCTCACTGTCACCCTCACCCTCACCCTAACCCTAACAATAACCCCAACTCTAACCCTAACCCTAAGCCTAAACCTCACCCTAACACTAATCCTAACCCTAACCCTCACATTAAACCTTACCCTCACCCTAAATGTAACCCTACGCCTCAGCCTAACCCTCACACTAAACCTAACCCTAACGCTAATCCTCACCCTATCCCTAAACCTAAACCTAACCCTAAACCTCACCCTGACCCTCACTGTAACCCTATCCCTAACCCTCACCCCCAACCTGACCCTAATCCTAAACCTAAACCTAATCTTAATTCTAACAATATCCCTCACCCTCAACCTCACCATAAACCTAACCCTAACCCTAAACCTCACCATAACCCAAACCTTAACCCTAACACTAACACTAATCCTAACAATAACCCTGACCCTACCCGTCAGCCTAACACTCAAACTAACCCTAACACTAACCCTAAACCTCACACTAAACCTAATCCTCACCCTAACCCTAAAACTACCCCTCATGCTAACCCTAACCCTAACCCTATCCCTAAGACTAACACTAACACTCACCCTCACCCTAGCCCTCACCTTAACACTAATCCTAACCCTAAACTTCACCCTAACCCTAATCTTCATTCTAACCCTAACCCACACCATACACCTAACCCTCACCCTAACCCTAACACTCACCCTAACAATTTCCCTAACCGTAAACCTAACAATAACACTAACCCTCACCCTAACCCTAACCTAACCTTAAGCCTAACCCTCCCCCTAACGCTCACCCTAACCCTAACCATAACCCTAAAACTCCCACTCATCCTAACCCTCAACCTAACCGTTCTCCTCACCCTCACCCTAACCTTCACATTAACCCTAAACCTCACCCTAACCCTAAGCCTAACTGTCACCCTCATTCTAACCCTCACTGTCACCCTAATCCTCAACCTAACCCTAACCCTCACCCACACACTAACCCTCACCCTAAACTTAACCCTAACCCTCACCCTAACCCTCAAACTAAGACTAACGCTAACCCTAACACTAATCCTAAACTTAACCCTAACACTCACCCTCACCTTAACACTATCACTAATCCTCCCCCTAACCTTAACACTCATCCTAACCCTAACCCTCACCCTAACCCTCACCCTAAACCTAACTCTCACCCTAAACCTAACCCTAACCCTAACACTCACCATAATCCTAACACTAACCCTAACCCTCACCCTCACCCTAAACATCAACCTTTACCTAACTCTCACCTTAACCCTAACCCTAATCCTCATTCTAAACCTTAACCTCAACCTAAGTCTAATCCTAAACCTAACACTAATCCTAAACTGAACTCTCACCCCCACCCTCACCCTAAGGCTAACCCTAAGCCTAAACCTAACCCTAACTCTCACCCACACCCTAGCACTCTCCCAAACCCTAAGCCTAACCCTAACCCACAACCTAACCCTCAACCTTACCCTTACCCTCACCCTAACCCTAAACCTCACCCTCACCCTAAACCTCTCCCTAACCCTTACACTCATCCTAACCCTAACCCTAACCCTCACACAAACCCTAACTCTCATTCTAACCCTACCAATACCCCTCACCCTAACCCTAACCCTCAACGTCACACTATCCCTAAACTTCACCCTAACCCTAACACTAACACTCACCCTAATCCTAACCCTCACCGTCACCCTCACCCTCAGCCTAACCCTAACCCTAATTCTAATCCTAACCCTATCCCTCACACTCACCCTCACCCTAACCCTAAACCTAACCCTAAACCTCAACATCACGGTCACCATCACCCTCACCCTCAGCCTTAACCTAACCCGCACAATAAACCTAAGCCTAACCCTAACCCTAACCTTCACCCTAAAACTAACCCTAAATGTTAAGTTCACCCTAACCCTAACCCTAACCCTCACCCTCACCCTAACCCTAACCCTAACCCTCAACCTAACCCTCACCCTAACACTTTCGGTATCCCTAACCCTCATTCTCAAGCTAACCTTAACCCTAAACCTTACCCTCACCCTAAACCTCACACTAAACGTAACCCTCACCGTAACCCTAAACCTATCCTCACCCTAACCCTAACCCTCTACCTAAGCCTAACCATCACCCAAACCCTAAGACTAACCCTAACCCTCACCCTAAACCTACCCCTCACCCTAAGCTTAACCCTAAACCTCACCCTATCCGTAACCCTCACACTAACCCTAACCCTCACCCTAACCCTTACCACAAGCCTAAATCTAACATTAACCCTAACCCTCACCCTAAAACTCAAGCTAACCTTAAACTTAACCCTCATTTTAACCCTCACCCTCACCCTAACCCTAAGCCTAACCCTCCACCAAACCCTAACTTCAATCTAAACCTTGCCCTTACACTCACCCTAACAATAAGCCTAAACCTCCCCCTCCCACTAACCCTCACCCTAAACCTCAAGCTCATCCTCAGCCTAACCCTAATCCTAACACTAATCCTTACCCTAATCCTTACCCTTACCCTCACCTTAACCCTAACCATCAAACTCACCCTCACCCTCACCCTCACCTTAACCCTCAGCCTCACTCTCACCCTCATCCTAACCCTAACCCTAACCCTAACCCTCACCCTCACACTAACCCTAACAAAAACCCTAACCCTCAACCAACCCTCACCCTAAACCTAACCCTAAACCTCACCCTCACCCTAACCCTTACCCTCACCCTATGCCTAAACCTAACCGTAAACCTCAGACTAAACCTAACCCTCACTCGAAACCTAACCCTAACCCTAATTCTCACCATATCCCTAACCATAATCCTAACCCTCATACTCACCCTAGCCCTCATCCTAACTCTATCGCTAACCCTGCCCTCACCTGAACCCTCACCCTCACCTTGACCCTAATCCTAACAAGAACTTTAACCCTAAGTCTCACCGTAACCCTAACTCTAAACCTTCCCCTAACCCTAAACTTACCCTCCACTTCCCACTCACACTTAGTGTAACCCTAACCCTAATCCTAATAATAACCCTTACCCTCTTTCCCACCCTCAATCTAATCCTAACCCTATCCCTAATCCTCACCCTCACAGTCAGCCTCACCCTCACCCTAACCCTAACTATAACCCCAACTCTAAACCTAACCCTAACCCTAACCCTCACCCTAACACTATCCCTCACCCTAAACCACTCCCTAACACTCACGCTAACACTAACACTCACTCTCACCCTAAACCTCACCATTGCCCTAACCCTTACCCTCACCTAAACCTAACCCTAACCCTAACACTCACACTAAACCTAACCCTAACCATAAACCTAAAACTGCAACTCACATTAACCCTAACCCTAAACCTAACCCTAACCCTCACCTTCACCCTAAGCCTAAACCTAACACTCACCCTTACCATAATCCTAACCCTAAACCTCACCCTAACCCTGACCGTCAATCTAACCCTAACCCGCAACCTAAACCTAACACTACCCAATACCCTAACCTAACCTTAACCCTAACCCTCACCTTAACTCTCACCCTAAACCTCCTACTCACCTTAAACCTCAAACTAACCCTTATCCTCACCCTCACCCTAACCCTCACATTGACAGCAACCCTGGCTCGAACCCTATGCCTAACCCTCACCCACAACCTCATTCTCACCCTCAGCCTAACCCTAACCCTAACCCTAATGGTAACCCAAACCCTAAACCTAACCCGAACACTCACCCTCACCCTAACACTCACCCTCATACTAAATATCACCCGAACCCTATCCCTCACCCTAAACCTCACCCTAACCCTCACCCTCACCCTCACCCACACACTTATACTAAAACTAACCCTAAGCCTAACCCTCACCCTCAAGCTCACCCTAACCCTTACCTTCACCCTAAATCTAACCCTAACCCTAACCCTCACACTAACCTAACCCTCACCCTCACCCTAAACCTAACCCTAACCCTAACACTAACCTTCCCCCTCACCCTCACCCTCAACCACAGCCTAATGCTAACCTTCACCCTAATGCTAACCCTCACCCTAACCCTTACCCTAACCCTAACCCTAACCCGTACCTAACTGAAACCCTCAACCTAACCCTAATCCTCACCCTAAGCCTCACCCTCATGCTAATACTCACCCAAACCCTAACCCTAACCCTTACCTAACCGAAACCCTCACCCTAACCCTCACCTTCACCCTCACCCACACACTAATCCTAACACTAACCCTAAAACGTACACTCACACTAAACCTAAACCTCACACTAACCCTAAACCTATGCCTCACTAAACACTAACCCTTATCCTAAACCTAAACCTTACCCTCACCCTAATCCAAACCCTAACCCTCACCCTCACCCTAACCTTCACCCTAAAGCTAACCCTCACCCCAAACCTTACCATAACAGTAACCCTATCATCAACCCTAACCTTCAACCTAACCCTCATCCTAAACCTAACACTAACCCTCCCCCACCCCCTAACTCTCAACGTAACCCTTACCCTCACCCGCACCCTAAGAATCACACTGACCATAACACTCACCCTAACCCTAACCCTAACCAACACCCTAACCCTCAGCCTAACCCTAACCCTAATCTTAACCCTAACCCTCACACTCACCCTCATCCTAACACTATCCCAATCCTCACACTCACCCTCACCCTCACCCTAACCCTCAGCCTCACCCTCCCCCACACACTAATCCTAACACTAACCCTAAACCTAACACTCACACTAAACCTAAACCTCACACTAACCCTAAACCTACCCCTTACTTAACCCTAACCCTAATCCTAAACCTAAACCTTACCCTCACCCTAAGCTTAACCCTAACCCTCAACCTCACCCTAGCCTTCACATTAACCCTAATCCAAACCCTAACCCTCACCCTAACCATAAACGTCACCGTAAAGCTAACCCTCACCCTATCCCTTACCCTAACCCTAACCCTATCATTAACCGTAACCTTCACCCTAAGTCTGATCCTAAACCTAACACTAACCCTCCCCCTCACACTAACAGTCAATGTAACCCTTACCCTCACCCTCACCCTAAGAATCACACTGACACTAACACTCACCCTAACCCTAACCCTAACCCTCACCCTCAACCTCAACCTCACTCTCAGCCTAACACTAACTCTAACCCCAATCCTAACCTTAACCCTCACCCTCACACTCATCCTAAATTTATCCCTAAACCTCACCCTCACCCTCACCCTCACTCTCACCCTAACCCTCAGCCTCACCTTCACCCTCATCTTAACCCTACCCCTAATCCTAAACCTCACCCTCACCCTAAACCTCACCCTAACCCTAACCCTCACCCTCACATTAACCAAAACCCTAACCCTCAACTTATCCCTCACCCTAACCGTAATGCTAAATCTAAACCTCATCTTCACCCTAACCCTCACGCTAACACTTACCCTAACCCTAACCCTAACCCTACCCTAACCCTAACCCTCAGACTAACCTTAAACCTAACTCTAATTCTCACCCTATCCTTAACCCTCACCCTCACCCTCAACCTCACCCTAGCCCTCAACCTAATTCTAACCCTATCCATAACCCTCATCCGAACCCTCACCCTCACCCTAAACCTCACACTCATCCTAAACATCACCCTAAACCTAACCCAACCCTCACCCTAACCCTAACCTCAACCCTCACCCTATCCCTAACCCTCACTGTAATCCTCAACCTAACCCTAAAACTAACCCTTACCTAAGCGAAACCCTTACACTCACCATCACCCTGACCCTCACCCTAGCCCTCATGCTAACCTTAACAATAACCCTAACCCTCAACCTCACAATCACACTCAGCCTATCCCTAATCCTAAACCTAATCCTAAACCTAAACCTAACCTTCACGCTAACCCTAACCCTAACCCTCAACCTCACAAACACCCTCAGCCAAACCCAAAACCTAACCGTAACCCTCAACGTAACCCTAAACCTCAACCTAAACCTAACCCTCACACTCACCCTAACCATAACCCGAACCCTAACCCTAACCCTACTTCTTACTCACAACCTCAAACTGAGCCTAAGCCTAACCGTAATCCTAATCCTAACCCTAAACGTCACTCTTACCCTCACCCTAAAACTAACTCTAACCCTAAACCTCACCCACACCCTCACCCTCACCCTAACCCTAATCCTAATCTTAACCCTAAACCTCACTCTTACCCTCACCCTAACCCTAACCCTACCTCGAACCCTAAAACTCACATGAAACGTAACCCTCACCCTAACCCTAACCCTACCCTTCAGCCTAACCCTCACCCTAACACTTACCATAACACTCACCTTAACCCTAATCCTCACCCTAAACCTAACCCTCACCCTACCACTTACCCTAACCCTAACCCTAACATTAACCCAAACCCTCACCCTAACCTTAACCTAATATTAACCCTAACTCTCATCCTAACCCTCACCCTAACACAAAACCTATAACTAAAGCTCCCACTCATCCAAACACTCAACCTAACCCTTATCCTCACCCTCACATTAACCCTCACATTAACCCTAAACCTCACGCTAACACTAACCCTTAACTCTCACCTTCACCCTAACACTCAACGTCACCCTAACCCTCACCCTAACCCTAACCCTCACCCACACCTTACCCCTCACCATAAACTTAAGACTCATCCTCAACCTCAGCCTCACCGTAAGATTAACACTAACTCTAACACTAATCCTAAACTTAACCCTCACACTCAACGTCACCCTAACACTCTCTCTAACCATAACCCTAATCCTAACCGTAACCCTAAACCTAATACTCACCCTAACCCTAACCCTAATTCTCACCCTATCCCTAACCATAACCCTAACCCTCCCACTCACCCTAGCCCTCACCCTAACCCTATCCCTAACCCTAACCCGAACCCGAACCCTCACCCAAACCCTCACCCTAATCCTAACAATCACTTTAACCCGAACTCTCACCTTAACGCTAAACCCAAACTTACCCCTAAACCTAAACCTCCTCCTCCCTTTCCCACTCAACCTCAGCCTAACGCTAACACTAATCCTAATCCTAACCCTAACCCTCACTCCCAACCTCACTCTAAACCTAACCCTAAGGTAAACCTCACGCTCACCCTCACCCTCACCCTAACACTCACGATAACCCTAACCCTCACCCTCACCCTCACCCTAATCCTCACTCTCAGCCTAACACTTACCCTCAACCTAACCCTAACCCTCACACTAAACCTATCCCTTACCCTAACCCTAAAACTACCCCTAAGGCTAACTCTAACCATAAACCTAACCATAACCCTCAACCTAACCCTAACCCTAACCCTAACCCTCACCCTCACCCTAGCCCTAATCCTAAAGATAATCCTAACTCTAAACCTTACCCTAGCCCTAAACCTCATTCTAACCCTAACCCTCACCCTCACCCTAACACTTACCCTAAGCCTAAGCCTAACATTAACCCTAATTCTCACCCTAACCCTAACCTAAACTTAACTCTAACTCTGAACCTAATCCTCACCCTAAACATCCCACTCACCCTAACCCTCAACCTAACCCTTATCCTCACCCTCACCCTAACCCTCATATTAACCCTAACCCTCACCCTAACTCTAAGCCTAACCCTCATCATCACCCTCATTATCACCCTGAGGCGAACCCTAACCCTAACCCTAATCCTAACCCTAAACGTCACCCTCACTCTTACCGTAACCCTAACCCTCACCCTCACCCTCACCCTAAACCTCAGCCTCAACTTCACCCTCACCCTATCCTTAACCCTAACCCTAACCCTCACCCTAACCCTCACCCTAACTCTAATCCAAACCCTAAACCTAACCCTTACCCTCACCCTCACCCTCACCCTAACCTTAACCCTAACCCTAACCCTCACCATCACACTAACCCTCACCCTAACCCATAAGCTCACACTAACCCTAACCCTAACCCTAACACTCAGATTAAACTTAAACCTCTCCCTAACCCTAACCATTCCCCTCAGCCTAACCCTCACCCAAATCCTAACACTCCCCCTAATTCTCACCCTATCCCTAACCCTAACCCTAAACCTCTTGCTCACCCTAGTGCTCACCCTCACCCTATGCCTAACCCTAACCATCACCATAACCCTAACCCTCACCCTAACCCTCACCCTCAACCTAATCCTCACCATAACCCTAACCCTAAGCCTTACATCAACGAAACCCTCACACTCACCCTCAACCTTACCCTAACCCTCACTCTCACAATAGCCTTCACCCTAACCTTAACCCAACACTAACCCTAACCCTCAACCTCACCCTCACCCTCAGCCTAAACCTAACCCTAACCCTAATCCTAACCCTAACCCTCACCCTCACCCTAAACCTAACCCTAACTTTAACCCTTGCCCTCACTCAAACCCTCACCCTATCCCTAACCCTAACCCTAACCCTAACCCTCACACTAACCTAACTATCACCCTCACCCTCACCCTAAGCCTAATCCTAACCCTAACCTACACCCTAACACTAACCCAAACCCTAACACTAAACCTTACACGAAATCTAACCCTCACCCTAACCCTTACCCTTCCCCTCAGACTAATCCTCACCCGAACCCTGACTCTAACCTGCACCATAAACCTAACCATAATCTTAAACCGAACCCTAACCCGGACCATAACCCTTAAACTCACTCTAAACCTCAAACTAATTCCAAGCCTAACTCTAACCCTAAACCTCACCCTAACCCTCACCCTAAGCTTAACACTAACCCTAAATCTCAGCCTAACCCTAAGCCTCACCCTCACCCTAGTTCTCACCCGAACTCTAACCCTCACCCACAACTTAAACCTCACCCGTCAGCCTCACACTCACCCTAGGCATAACCCTAATGCTAACACTAATCCTAAAGTTAACACTCACCCTAACACTCACCCTAAACATAACCCTAACCCTAACCATCACCCTAATCCTTACCCTCATCCTAACACTAACCCTAACCCTAAACCTAACACTCACACTAAACCTAAACCTCACACTAGCGCTAAAGCTACCCCTCACCCTAACACTGAACCTAACCTTAAACCTAAACCTTAACCTCACCCTAAGCCTAACCCTAACCCTCAGCCTCACCGTAGCCCTCACCTTAACCTAATCCAAACCCTAAGCCTCACCCTAACTCTAAACTTAACCCTAACCTTAACCCTCACCCTAACACTTACCCTATCCATAACCCTAGCATTAACCCTAATCTTCACCCTAATCCTCATCCTTTCCCTAACCCTAACCCTCACCCTCAGCCTAACCCTCAACCTAACCCTTATCCTCAACCTCACCCTACGACTCACACTGACCCTAAAGGTCACCCTACCCCTAACACTAACCCTCCCCCTCCCCCTCACGCTCAACTTCAGCCTAACCCTAACACTAACGCTAATCCTAACCCTAACCCTCACCCTAAACCTCACCCTAACCCAAACAGTAAACCTCACCCTCACCCTCACCCTCACCCTCACCTTAACCCTCTGCCTCACCTTCACCCTCACCCTAACGCTAAACCTAATTCTAACCCTCACCCTAATCCTCACCCTCAACCTAACCCTAACGCTCACCTTCACATTAACCATAACCCTAACCCTAACCATAACCTTATCCCTCACCCTAACCCTAATGCTAAAACTAACCCTCATTCTCACCCTAACCCTCACCCTAACCCTTACCTTAACACTAACCCTAAGCCTACCCTAACCCTAACCCTCAGATTAAACGTAACACTCACCCTAACCCTAATCCTAACCCTCACCCTAACCCTAACCCTAACCCTAATTCTCACCCTATCCTTAACCATAACCCCAATCCTAAAACTCACCCTAGCCCTCACCATACTTCTAACCCTAACCCTCACCCTAACCCGAACCCCAAACCTCACCCTAACCCTAACCCTCACCTCAACCCTCACTCTCACCTTAAACCTCAACCTAACCCTAATACTAACCCTTACCTAACTGAAAGCCTCACCGGCACCCTCACCCTCACCCTAACCCTTATCCTCACCCTAGAACTCACCCTAACCATCATACTAATCCCAAAATCTCAAACTCACCCTCACCCTCAGCCTAACCCTAACCCTAACCCTAATCCTAAACCTAAACCTCACCTTCACCCTAACCCTAAACCTAATCCTCACCCTAAACCTCACCCTCAACCACCCAGTCACCCTAACCCTAAACCTAACCCAAACCCTCACCCTAACCCTAAAACTCACACTAACCGTAAACCTCACCCTCAACCTGAGCCTAAGAATAACCCTAATCCTAATCCTAACCCTAAAACTCACTATCACCCTCATCCTAAACCTAACTCTAAACCCAAACCTCACCCTCACCATCACCCTCAGTCTAACCCTAACCCTAACCCTAATCCTAATCCTAACCCTCACCCTCACCCTCACCATAACTCTAACCCTAATCCAACCCTAACCCTCACTCTAACTTTAACCCTCACCAAACCCTAAACTTCAAACTCAAACTCAATCTAACCCTAACATTAACCCTAACTCTCACCCTAACCCTTACACTGACCCTAATCTTAACCCTCACCCTAACCCTAACCCTCACCCTAAACCTAACCCTCACTGTGACACTTACACTCACCCTAACCCTAACCCTAACACTAACCCTCACCCTAACCCTCACCCTAAACCTAACCCTAACCCTAACCCTCACCCTACGCCTCACCCTAACCCTAACCCTAACCCTAAATCTCCGTTTCCCTCACCCTCACCCTAAACCTTACCATCACCCTAATCCTCACCCTAACCTTGACCCTAACACTAATCTTAAATCTCACAGTAACCCTCAATCTAACCCTAACCCTAACCCTCACCCTCAACCTAACCCTCATTATAACCCTTTCTCTCTCCCTAACCCTAACCTTAACCCTAACACTAAACCTCATAGTAGCCCTAACACACACCCTAACCCTCACGCTTACCCTCACCCTAACCCTAACCCGAACCCTCTCCCTAACGCGAGGCGCTCACCCTTACCTTCAACCTCAGTCTATGCCCTAACCCTAACCCTAATCCTCACTCTCACCCTAACTCTAACCCTAATCCAACCCAAATCCTCACTCTAAATCTAACCCTCACCCATCCCTAACCCTCACACTCAACCTCAATCTAACCCTAACTTTAACCCTAACTGTCATCCTAACCTACCCTCACACTAACCCTTACCCTAAACCTAACCCTAACAGTATCCCTAACCTTCACACTAATCCTAATGCTAACCATAACCCTAACCCTCCAGCTAACCCTCAACCTCACGCTAAAACTAACCCTAACCATCATCCTAATCATAACCCAAATCCTCACACTCACCCTAACGCTCACCGTCACCCTAACCCTCACCCTAACCCAAACCCTAACCCACACCCTAACCCTCACTCTAACCCTGACCCACACCCTCACGCTATACATCACCGTAAACATAACCCTCACTCTAAGGCTAATCCTAAGCCTCACCCTAACCTAACTCTCACCCTCACCCTCACCCTCACTCAAAGCCTAAACCTAACCATAAACCTAACACTCACCCTAACCCTAACCGTAAAACTAACCCTCACGCTAACCCTAACCCTCAACCTAACCCTAACCCTAACCCTATACATCACTCTAACCCTAAACCTCACCCTAACCTTAACGCTATCCCTAACCCTACACCGCACCCTCAGCCGCACCCTAGGCCTATCCCTAAACCTATCACTAATCCTAAACCTAACTGTCACGCTCACCCTAACCCTCACCCTAACCCTAACCTAACCTTAACCCTAACCCTCACCCTAACCCTCACCCTAACCGTAACCCTAAACCTAAACCTCCCACTCACCCCAATAATCAACCTAAATCTTATCCTCACCCTCACCCTAACTTTCACCTTAACCCTAACCTTCACCCTAACTCTAAGCCTAACCCTCACCCTCACCCTCATTCTCACCCTCAGCCTAACCCTAACCTTAACCCTAACCCTAACTCTAACCCTAACCCTCACCGTCACCCTTACCCTATCCCTAACCCTCACCCTCACACTCACCCTCACCCTAAATCTCAACCTCAACCTCACACTCACCCTATCCTTAACAATAACCCTAACCCTCACCCTAACCCTCACCCTAAACCTAACCCTAACCCTCAACCTAATCCTAACTCTCAAGCTCACCCTCACCCTCACCCTAACCCATACCCTAACCTAACCCTAACACTCACCCTCACCCTAACCCTAACCCTAACCCGAACGGTCACCCTCACCCTAACCCTCACGCTCACACTAAACCTCACCCTCACCCTAACGCTTACCCTAACCCTCACCTTAACACTTACCATCACCCTAATCCTCATGTCACCCTAATCCTCATCCTAACCATAAATTAAAATGTTACACTAACCCTAACCCTCACCCTCACCCTCACCTTCACACTCAGCCTTACCTTCACCCTGACCCTAACCCTCACCGTCATACTAATACTCACTCTTACTCTTACTCTAACCCTATCCTTAACAATAACCCTAACCCTCACCCTAACCCTCACCCTAAACCTAACCCTAAGCCTCAACCTAATCCTAACTCTCAAGCTCACCCTCACCCCCACCCTATTTCTAACCTTCACCCTCACCCTAACCCTAACCATCACCCACACCCTAACCGTCAAACTCACCCTGACCCTAACCCTCACCCTAAACATAACCCTGACTCTAACCCTAACCCTAAGCCTCACCCTAACCCTAACCCTCACCCTCACCCTCACTAACAGCTTAAGCCTAAACCTAACCATAACCTTCACCTTAACCATAACCCTAAACCTAACCATCAACCTAACCCTAACCCTCACCCTAACCCTAACCCTAAACCTAACCCTAATCCTAACCCTAAACCTAACCCTCACCCTAACCCTAACCCTAACCCTAACCCTCACGATCACCTAACCCTCACCATAACCCTAACCCTCAACCACATCCTAAACGTCACTCTCACACTGACCCTCACCTTCACGCTAAATATCACCCTAAACATAACCCTCACCCTAAACCTAACCCTAATCCTCACAGTCACCCTAATCCTCACCATCACCCTAACCCTCACCATAACACTACCCCTCACCCATAACCTAACCCTCACTCTCACCCTGACCCTCAACCTAACCCTTAACCTCAAACTTACCCTAACACTTACCCTAACCCTAACCCTCAGACTAAACCTAACCCTCACCCTAAACCTCACCCTCATCATTAATATCACCCTAACCCTATCCCTCACCCTAAACCTAACACTAACCCTCACCCTAACCCTAACCCTAACCCTCACCCTAACCATCACCCTCAACGAAATCCTCACCCTAACCCTAACCCTTAATCTTACCTAACCGAAACCCTCACCATCACCCTCATCCTCAACCTAATCCTCACCCTCAAAATAGCCCTCACATTAACATTAACAAAACCTTAACCCTAACCCTCAAACTCACCCTCACATTCAGCCTAACCCTAAAACTAACCCTAACCCTAACCCTAACCTTCACTCTCACTCAAACCTTCTCCCTAACCCTAACCCTTAACCTAACCCTAAACCTCACACTAACTCTCACCCTCACCCTCACCCCCACACTAATCCTAACACTAACCTTAAGCCTAACTCTCACCCTCACCTTAAACCTCATCCTAATATTTACCCTCACCCTAAACCTAACCCTAACCCTATCGCTCACACTAACCTAAGCCTTACCCTCTCTCTAACACTAACCTTAAACCTAACCCTAACCCTCACAGTAATCCTAACCCTCACACTAACCATAACCCTACCCCTCTAACCATCATCCTACCCATAACCCTAATCCTTTCGCTTACCCTCACCCTCACCCTAACCCTAACCCCCACCTTAAAAAAAACTGTCAACTTCACCCTCACCCTCACCCTCAGTCTAACCCTAAACTTAACCCTAATCCTAACCCTAACATTCACCCTCACCCTCACTCAAACTCTAACCCTAATCCAACCATAATCCTCACGCTAACTCTAAACCTCACCCAACCCTAACCCTCACCTTCAACCTCAATCTAACCCTAACCTTAACCCTAACTTTCACACTAGCCCTAACCTCACCCTAACACTTACCCTCACCCTCCCTAACCCTAACCCTAACCTTAACCCTCTCAGTAATCCTAATGCTAACCCTAACCCTAACCCTCACACTAACCCTCAACCTAACCCTAACCCTAATCCTAACCCTCACCCACACCCTAACCCTCACTCTCACCATTACCCTCACCCTCACCCTAAACCTCACCCTAAACATAAACCTCACACTAACCCTAACCCTAAGCCTCATCCTAAAGCTAACCCTCACCCTCTCCCTCACCATCATTTACAACCTAAGGCTAACCCTAACTCTAAACCTCACCCTAACACTTACCTTCACTCTAACCCTAACCCTAACCCTAACCCTCACACTAATCCTAATGCTAACCCTAACCCTAACCCTCACACTAACCCTCACCCTCAGCCTAAAACTTGCCCTAACCCTGACGCTAAACCTAACCCTAATCCATACCCTCACCGTCAACCTAACCCTCACCCTAAACCTAACCCTCACCCACACCCTAATCCTCACTCTCACCATGATCCTCACCCTCACCCTAAATATCACCCTAAACATAACCCTCACCCTAACCATAACCCTAAACCTTACCCTAAACCTAAACCTCACCCTCACCATCAGCCTCATTCACAGCCTAAGCCTAACCCAAACCCTAACCTTCCCCCTAACCCTAACACTAAATCTAACCCTCACCCTAACCCTAACCCTCACCCTAACCCTAACACTATAACTAAACATCACCCTAACCCTAATCCTCACGCTTACACTAACCCTATCCCTAATCCTAAACCTCAACCTCACCCTCATCCTATGCCTAACCGTAAACCTAACACTAATCCTAAACCAAACTCTCCCTCTCATCCTTACCCTAATGCTAACCCTAACCCTCACCACATACTAACACTCACCCTCACCCTCTCCCTCAACCTCACCCTCACCCTAACCCTTACCCTAACCTAACCCTAACACTCAACCTCACCCTAATCCTAACCCTAACCCGAACGGTTACCCTCACCCTAACCCTCACGCTCACACTAAACCTCACCCTCACCCTAATCCTTACCCTAACACTAGCGTTAACCCTCACCCTAACACTTACTGTCACCCTAATCCTCAAGTCACCATAATCCTCACACTAACCCTAAACTAAAACGTTACCCTAACCCTAACCCTCAGCCTCACCCTCACCTTCACCCTCAGCCTAACCCTCACCCTAACCCTAGCCCTAACCCTATCCCTAACCCTAACCCTAATACTCACCCTGACCCTAATCCTCACCGTCATACTAATCCTCACCCTAACTCTTACTCTAACTCTAACCCTAACCCTAACCCTCACCCTCACCCTATTTTTAACCTTCACAATCACCCTAACCCTAACCCTAAGCCTAACACTTACCTAACCGAAACACTCCCCCTCCCCCTCATCCTCACCCTAACCCTCACTCTCACAATAGTCCTCACCCTAACCTTAACCCAACCCTAACCCTAACCTTCAAACTCACCCTCACCCTCAGCCTAAACCAACTCTAACCCTAATACTAAACCTAACCCTCACCCTCACCCTAACCCTAACACTAACCCTCACACTAACCTAACTCTCACCCTCACCCTCACCCTAAACCTAAACCTAATACTAACCTTCTCCCTCACCCTCACCCTCAACCTCATCCTAATGCTAAATCTACTCCTAATCCTAAACCTAACCCTCACTCTCACCCTCACCCTAAACCAAAACCTAAACCTAAAGCTCCCCCTCCGCCTCCCGTCACCTTTACCCTAACCCTAACAATAACCCTAAGCATAACCTTAACCCTAACCCTCCCCCTACCACTCACCCTCCTCCTCAGCCTAACCCTAACCCTAATCCTAATCCTAAACCTAATCCGCAATCCCATCCTCACCCTAAAATTAACCCTATCCCTAAAACTCACCCACATCCTCAACCTCACCCTCATCCTCACCCTAACCCTAACAATCACACTAACCCTAACCCAAACCCTCACCCCAACCCTTTCCATATCCCTCAGCCTCACACTCACACTCACACTCACCCTAACCATAACATTCACCCTAACCCTAACCCTAACCCTAAGCCTCACACTAAATCTAACCCTCACCCTCACCCTTACCCTACCCCTCAACCTAAGCCTCACCTAAGCCTAACCCTGACCCTAACATGCAACCTAAACCTAACCATAATCCTAACCCTCACTCTAACCCTAGACCTAAACCGTACCCTCACCCTAACCCTCACACTAATCCTAAGCTTAACCCTAACCCTAAGCCTTAACCTCACCCTAACCATCACCCTCACCCTAAACCTAACCCTAAACCTCACCCTCACTCTCAACCTCACCCTCAACCTCATCCTAACCCTAACAATAACACTAACCCTAAAACTAACCCTCACCCCAACAGTTACGCTACCCCTCAGCCTAACCCTCACCCTCACCCTAACCCTCACCCTAAACTTAGCCCTAACCCTAAACATCCTACTCACCCTAACCCTCAACCTAACCCTTATCCTCACCCTAATCCTAACCCTCACATTAACCCTAACTCTCACCCTAACCCTAAGCCTAAATCTTACCTTCACCCTCATTGTCACCCTCAGTCTAACCTTAACCATAACCCTAACCCTAACTCTAACGCTAACCCTCACCCTCACCCTTACCCTAACCCTAACCCTCACCCTCACCCTCACGCTAAACCTCAGCTTAAAACTCACCCCCACACTATCCTTAACAATAACCCTAACCCTCACCCTAAACCTATTCCTCACCATGAACTTAACCCTAACACTCACCCTCACCCTCACATTAAGCCTAACACTAAACCTAAAACTCACCCTCACCCTAACCCTCATCCTTTCCCTTTCCTTCACCCTAACCCTCACCCTCACCCTCAGTCTAACCCTAATCCAACCATAACCCTCACTCTAACTCTAAACCTCACCCAACCCAAACCCTCACCCTCAACATCAATCTAACCCTAACCTTAAACCTAACTCTCACCCTAAACCTAACCCTCACCCTAACCCTTACCCTCACCCTAAACATAACCCTAATCCTCACCCTCACCCTAACACTCACTGTCATCCTGACCCTCACAGTAAACCTAACCCGCACCCAAACCCTAACCCTCACTCTTACCCTGACACTCACCCTACCCTAAACATCACCCTAAACATAACCCTCACTCTAACCCTAACCCTAAGCCTCACCCTAAACCTAACCCGCACTCTCACCCTCATCCTCACTCACAGCATAAGCCTAACCCTAATTTTAACTTTCACCCTAAACCTAAACCTAAACCTAACCCTCACCCTAACCCTCACCCGTAACCTAATCCTCACCCTAAACCTAACCCACACCCTAAAACTAACCCTAATGCTCATCCTCATCCTAACCCTAACCCTAACCCTAAACATAACCTTCACCTTAACCCTCACCCTACCCCTAACCCTCAGCCACACCCTAAGCCTCACTCTCACTCTGACCCTCACTCTCACCCTAAATATCACCCTAAACATAACACTGACTCTAACCCTAACCCTAAGCCACACCCTAAACCTAACCCTCACACTCACACTCACCCTCACTCATAGCCTAAGCCTAACCCTATCCCTAACCTTCAACCTAACCATAACCCTAAACCTAACTATCACCCTATCCCTAACCCTCACCCTAACCCTTACCCTAAGCCTAACCCTCACCCTAAAACTAAACCTAACCCTAACCCTAACCCTCACCCTAACCCTAACCCTAACCCTCACCCTAACTATCACCCTCAACCAAATCCTCACCCTAACCCTAACAGTTACCTAACCGAAACCCTCACCCTCACCCTCATCCTCACCCTAATCCTCAGGCTCACAATAGCCCTCACCCTAACCTTAACCCAACTCTAACCCTAACCCTCCAACTCACCCTAACCCTCAGCCAAACCCTAAACCTAACCCTAACCCTAACCCTAAACCTCACTCTAACTCAAACCTTCACCCTAACCCTAACCCTAAACCTAAACCTAAACCTGACACTAACTCTCACCCTCAACCTCACACCCACAATAATCCTAACACAAACAATAAGCCTTACTCTCACCCTCACCCTAAACCTCATCCTAACATTTACCCTCACCCTAAACCTAACCCTAACCCTAACCCTCACACTAACCTAAGCCTTACCCTCTCCCTAAACCTAACCTTAAACCTAACCGTAACCCTCACAATACCACTAACCCTCACCCTAACCATAATCTTAACTCTCAATCTAACCCTCATCCTACGCCTAAACCTAACCCTTTCGCTTACCCTCACCCTCACCCTAATCCTTACCCTCACTTTAAATAAAACCCTCACCCTCAGTCTAACCCTAACCCTAACCCTAATCCTAACCTTAACCCTCACACTCACCCTCACTCTAACTCTAACCCTAATGCAACCGTAACCCTCACTCTAATTCTAACCCTCACCCAACCCTAACCCTCACCCTCAACCTCAATATAACCCTAACCTTAACCCTAACTCTCAACCTAACCCTAGCCTCACCCTAACACTTACCATCACCCTCACCCTAACCCTAACCCTAACTATCACACTAACCTTAATTCTAACCCTAACCCTAACCCTCACACTAACCCTCAAACTAACCCTAAACCTAACCCTTACCCTCACCCACACCCTAACCCTCATGCTCACCATGACCATCACCCTCACCCTAAACATCACACTAATAACCCACACCCTAACCCTAACCCTAAGCCTCACCCTAACCCTAACCCTCACCCCAACACTTACACTCACACTAACCCTAACCCTTACCCTAACCCTCACACTAAACCTCAACCTAAGCCTAAAACTTGCCCTAACCCTCACACTAACCATAACCCTAATCCTCACCCTCACTGTCAACCTAACCCTCACCCTAAACCTAACCCTCACCCACACCCTAACCCTCACTCTCACCATGACCCTCACCGTCACACTAAATATCACCCTAAACATAACCCTCACCCAAACCATAACCCTAAGCCTCACCCTAAACCTAACCCTCACCCTCACCCTCAGGCTCATTCACAGCCTAAGCCTAACCCAAACCCTAACCCTCACCCTAACCCTAACCCTAATACTAACCCTCACCCTAACCCTAACCCTCACCCTAATCCTAACACTAACCCTAAACATCACCCTAACCCTAATCCTCACCCTTACCCTAACCCAATCCCTAACCCTAAACATCAACCTCACCCTCACCCTAAGCCTAACCCTAAACCTAACACTAATCCTAAAACTAACTCTCCCTCTCTTCCTTACCCTAATGCTAACCCTAACCCTAACCCACACACTAACACACACCCTCACCCTCACCCTCACCCTAACCCTTACTCTAACCTAACCCTAACACTCACCCTCACCCTAACCCTAACCCGAACTGTCACCCTCTCCCTAACCCTCACGCTCACACTAAACCTCACCCTCACCCTAAACCTTACCCTAACCCTAGCGCTAACCCTCACCCTAACACTTACAGTCACCCTAATCCTCAAGTCACCCTAATCCTCACACTAACCCTAAACTAAAACATTACGCTAACCCTAACCCTCAGCCTCACGCTCACCTTCACCCTCAGCCTAACCCTCACCCTCACCCTAGCCCTCACCCTAACCCTAACCCTCACCCTGACCCTAACCCTCACCGTCATACTAATCCTCACCCTAACTCTTACTCTTACCCTAACCCTAACCCTCACCTTCACCCTATCCCTAAACTTCACCCTCACCCTAACCCTAACCCTAACCCTAACCCTGACCTCAACAAAACACTCACCAGCACAACTATGTTTATTGCAGCATTATTTACCATAGCTAAGATATGGAACCAACGCAGTTGCCCCTCAGTAGATGAATGGATCAAGAAAATATGGTATATATACACAATGGAATTCTATGCCTCCATCAGAAAGAATGACATTTCCCCATTTGTTAGGAAATGGAAAGGCTTGGAAAAATTTATATTAAGTGAAGTAAGCCATGCCCAAAGAAACATAGGTCCCATGGTTTCCCTTATTTGCAATATCTAGTATAGGTATGAGTCAAGCGGCAGAGGTCAGATAATGGGATGTTAGGAAAACGAACCCTTAAATATGTATTTTAATATTTTCGTTTCTTTCATGCATGTGTTTCTAATGCATTTATAAGATTATTTCTTTGTTGCTTTGTATGTCCCTCCCGCACACTGTAACCCCTGCTTTCACTATATTTGATATAAGTATAACATGTGGAGGAGATGGGGACAAACAAGTCGTTTAAGGATTCAGGTGGACCTGTTGCAACAATGAGAAGTTCAAAATGTCATGTCAAAACCAGCTTTACAATGTCGGTGGGGGGGTATGATTGGGAGGGGGGAGGGGGGAGGCTGGGAAGGGAGGTGAAGGGTAAACAAAGGAGGAGGCTGCAATGCTTGGTAAGAAATGTATGCATTATGCTGCCCATGTAATTGTAACCCCTCTGTACAGTATGTTCTCAAATAAAATAAAGTAAAAAAATTAAAAAAAAACACACTCACCCTCACCCTCACCCTAACCCTGACTCTCACAATAGCCCTCACCCTAACCTTAACGCAAACCTTACCCTAACCCTCAAACTCACCCTCACCTTCAGCCTAAACCTAACCCTAACCCAAATCCTAACCCTAACCCTCACCCTCACCCCAACCCTAACCCTAACCCTAAACCTCACCATCACACAAACCCTCACCCTAACCCTAACCC
The DNA here is from genome assembly GCF_024711535.1 of Dipodomys merriami. Lineage (NCBI taxonomy): Eukaryota > Metazoa > Chordata > Mammalia > Rodentia > Heteromyidae > Dipodomys > Dipodomys merriami. The sequence goes on from NW_027202327.1 coordinate 3,586,312, forward strand.
TCATACTAACCTAACTCTCACCCTCACCCTCAACCTAACCCTAAACCTAACACTAACCTTCTCCCTCACCCTCACCCTCAACCTCATCCTAATGCTAACTGTAATCCTAATCCTAAACCTAACCTTCACCCTAAAACAAACCCTAACCCCAAACCTCCCCCTCCCACTCCCGCTCACCTTTACCCTATCCCTAACAATAACCCTAAACCCAACCCTAACGCTAACCCTCATCCTAACCCTTACCCTAACCCTAAACGTAACCCTACCCTCCCCCTACCCCTCACTCTCATCCTCAGCCTAACTCTAACCCTAATTCTAATCCTAAACCTAATCCTCAAACTCACACTCACCCTAAAACTAACCCTATCCCTAAAACTCACCACACCCTCAAACTCATCCTCACCCTCACCCTAACAATAACAATCACCCTAATCCTAACCCAAACCCTCACCACAACCCTTTCCCTATCCCTCAGCCTAAACCTCACCCTCTCCCTAACCCTAACATTCACCCTAAGACTAACCCTAACCCTAAGTCTCACACTAAACCTAACACTCACCCTAACACTTACCCTACCCCTCAGCCTAACCCTCACCCTAAACCTGACCCTAACATGCACCCTAAACCTAACCATAATCCTAACCCTCACCCTAACCCTAGCCCTAACCCTTACCCTCACGCTAACCCTCACACTAATCCTAAGCCTAACCCTAACTCTAACCCTAAACCTCAACCTAACCATCACCCTCACCCTAACCCTAACAATAACCCTAACCCTAACATTAACCCTCACCCCAACACTTACCCTACACCTCAGCCTAACCCTCACCCTCACCCTAACCCAAACCCTAAACTTCACCCTAACACTAACCCTAACCCTAACCCTTACACGAAATCTAACCCTCACCCTAACCATTACCCTACCCCTCAGCCTAAACCTCACCCTAACCCTGACTCTAAACTGTACCCTAAACTTAACCATAACCCTAACCCGATCCCTAACCGGGACCCTAACCCTTACCCTCCCCCTAACCTTCAAACTAATCCTAAGCCTAAGCCTAACCCTAAACCTCACCCTAAACCTCACCCTCACCCTAACCCTAACCCTCAGCCTAACCCTAATCCTAAACCTAAGACTCACGCTCACCCTAACCCTAACCCTCACCCACAACCTAAACCTCACCCTCACTCTCACACTCACCCTAGGCCTAAGCCTAATCCTAACACTAATCCTAAACTTAACATTCACCCTAACACTCACCCAAAACATAACCACAACACTAAAACTCACCCTAATCCTTACCCTCATCCTAAAACTAACCCTAACCCTAAACCTAACACTCACACTAAACCTAAACCTCACACTAACCTTAAACCTACCCCTCACCCTAACCCTAAACCTAACCCTAAACGTAAACCTTACCCTCACCCTAAGCCTAACCCTACCCTCACCCTCACCCTAGACCTCAACTTAACCTAATCCAAACCCTAAGCCTCACCCTAACCCTAAACTTCACCCTAACCCTAACCCTCACCCTAAACCTTACCCCAACCCTAACCCTAGCATTAACCCTAATCTTCACCCTAACACTCATCCTATCCCTAAACCTTACCCTCACCCTCAAACTAACCCTCAACCTAACCCTTACCCTCACCCTCACCCTAAGACTCACACTGACCCTAGCCTTCACCCTAACCCTAACATTAACCCTCACCCTCACTCTAACGCTCACCCTCAGCCTAACCCTAACCCTCACCCAAATCTGAACCCTAACCTTCACCCTCACCCTAACCCTAACCCTAAACCAAACCCTCACCCTCACCCTCATCCTCACCCTAACCCTCAGCCTTAGCTTCAACCTCACCCTAACGCTAACCCTAATCCTAACCCTCAACCTCACCCTAATCCTAACGCTCACCCACACATTAAACATAACCCTAACCCTAACCATAACCTTATCCCTCACCCTAACCCTAATGCAAAACTAACCCTCATCCGGACCCTTAAGGTCACCCTAACCCTTACCCTAACCCTAAACCTAATGCTATCCTAACCCTAACCCTCAGATTAAACGTAACCCTCACCATAACCCTAACCCTACCCTTCAGCCTAACCCTCACCCTAACCCTAACCCTAACCCTAATTCTCACCCTATCCCTAACCCTAACCCTAACTCTCAACCTCACCCTAGCCCTCACCCTAATTCTAACCCTATCCCTAACCCTCACCCGAACCATCACCCTCACCCTAACACTCAACCTCATCCTAAATGTCACCCTGAACCTAACCCTAACCCTCACCCTAATACTAACCTAACCCTCACCCTAACCCTAACCCTCACCCTTACCCTTACTCTCACCCTAATCCTCAACCTAACCCTAAAACTAACCCTTACCTAACCGAAAGCCTCACCCTCACCCGAACCCTGAACCTCACCCTAGCCCTCACCCAAACCTTCACACTAATCCCAAACCCTCAACCTCACCCTCAACCTCAGACTAAACCTAACCCTAACATTAACCCTAAACCTAAACCTCATCTTCACCCTAACCCTAACCCTAGCCCTCACCTTAACCCTCACCCTCACCCACACAGTCACCGTAACTCTAAACCTAACCCTAACCCTCACCCTAACCGTAAACCTGACCCTAACACTAAACCTCACCCACACCCTAACCCTAACCCGAAACCTAACCCTCAACCTAAACCTCCCTCTTACACTCACACTCAACCTTAGCCTAAGCCTAACCCTAATCCTAATCCTAACCCTAAAACTCACTCTCACCCTCACCCTAAACCTAACTCTAACTCTAAACCTCACCCTCACCCTCACCCTCAGTCTAACCCTAATCCTAACCCTAAACCTCACCCTCACCCTCACCCTAACTCTAACCCTAATCAATCCTAACCCTCACTCTAACTCTAACCCTCACCCAACCCTAACTCTCACTCTCAACCTCTATATAACCCTAATCTTAACCCTAAGTCTCGCCCTAACACTTAGCCTAACCCTAACCCTAACCTTCACCCTAACCCAAACACTCACCATAAACCTAACCCTCAACGTGACCCTAACCCTCACCCTAACAATAACCCTAACCCTAACCCTCACTCTACCTAACGCTCACCCAGCCCTTACAATCACCCTAATCCTCACACTAACCCTAATCCTAAAACTAATCTTAAACTTCACAGTAACCCTAACCCTAACCCTAAAAATAACCCTCACCCTCAACCTAACCCTCATGCTAACCCTTACCCACTCCCTAACCCTAACCCTAAACCTCATAATAACCCTAACACTCACCTTAACCATAACCCTACCCCTCAACCTACTGTCATTCTACCCCTAACCCAAACCCTCACGCTTACCCTCAACCTCACCCTCACCCTAACTCAAATCGCCACCCTCCCCCTCATACTCACCCTCAGTCTAACCCTAACACTAACCCTAATCGTAAACCTAACCCCCACCCTCACCCTAAGTATAACCCTAATCCAACCCTAACTCTCACTCTAACTCTAACCCTCACCCAACCCTAACCCTCACCCTCAGCCTAAATCTAACCCTAAACTTAACCCTAACTCTTAACCTAACCCATACCCTCACCCTAACCCTTACCCTAAACCTAAACCTAAACGTAACCCAAACCCTCACACTAATCCTAATGCTAACCTTAACACTAACCCTCACCCTAACCCTAAAACTAACCCTAACCTTCACACTAAACCTAACCCTAATCCTCACACTCACCCTAAACCTCACTGTCATCCTAACCCTCACCCTAACCCACACCATAACCCTCACTCTCACCCTGACCTTCACCCTCACGCTAAACATCACCATAAATGTAACCCTCACCCTAACCCTCACCCTAAGACTCACCCTAAACCTTACCCTCACCCTCACCCTCACCCTCACTCACATCCTAAACCTAGCCCTAACCCTAACCCTAACCCTAAACCTAACCGTCACCCTATCCCCAACCCTCAACCTAACCCTAACCCTATCCCTAACCCTAAACCTCACCCTCACCCTCACCCTAAGCCTAACCCTCAACCTAACACTAATCCTAAAACTAACTGTCACTCTCACCCTAACCCTCACCCTAAGCCTAACCTAACCTTAAACCTAAACCTCACCCTAACCCTCACCCTAAACTTAACCCTAACCCTAAACCTCTCACTCACCCTAACCCTCACATTTACCCCAACCCTCACCCTAACCATAAGCCTAAACCTTACCCTCACACTCATTGTCACCCTCAGCCTAACCCTAAACCTAACCCTAACCCTAACTCCAACCCTAACCCTCACCCTCACCCTTTCCCTAACCCTAACCCTCACCCTCACCCTCAAGCTAAACCTCAGCTCAAACCTCACCCCCACCCTATCCTTAACAATAACCATAATCCTCAACCTAACCCTCACCCTAAACCTAATCCTCACCCTAAACTTAACCCTAACCTCACCCTCACCCTCACTCTAAGCCTAACCCTAAACCTAACACTCACCCTCACCCTAACCCTCACCCTTACCCTTACCCTCACACTAACCCTCACCCTCACCCTCACCCTAACTCTAACCCTAATCCAACCATAACCCTCACTCTAATTCTAAACCTCACCCAAAGCTAACCCTCAACCTCAACATCAATCTACCCCTAACCTTAACCCTAACTCTCACCCTAAACCGCACACTCACCCTATCCCTTACCCTCACCCTAAACCTAACCCTAACCCTAACCCTAACCCTCACCCAAACCCGAAAACTAACGGTAACACTCACCCTAAACCTAACCCTAATTCTCACCCTCACAATAACCTTCACTGTCATCCTGACTCTCACCTAAACCTAACCCTCACCCACACCCTAACCCTCACTCTCACCCTGACCATCACCCTCACCCTACATATCAACCTAAACATAACCCTCACTCTAACCCTAACCCTCCCTCAGCCTCAACCTAAACCTAACCCTCACTCTCACCCTCACTCTCACTCACATCCGAAACCTAAACCTAAATCTAAATTTCATCCTAAATCTAACCCTAAACCTAACCCTCACCCTAACCCTCACCCTCACCCTAACACTCACACTAAAACTTACCCTAAACCTCACCCTCACCCTAACCCTAACCCTAACCCTAGCCCTCACCCTCACCCTAACCCTCACCCTAAACCTTAACCTCACACTAAACCAAACCCTAACCCTAAACCTCAGACTAAACCTAACCCTCAACCTAGTCCTAACCATTCCCCTCAGCCTAACCCCCACCCTAACACTGACGCTAACCCTTATTCTCACCCTATCCAAAAACCTAAACCTAACCGTCACCCTCAACCTAGCCCTCAACCTAACACTAACGCTAACCCTAAACCTCACACTAACTCTCACCCTCACCCTCACCCACACACTAATCCTAACTTTACCCCTAAGCCTAACTCTCACCTTCACCCTAAACCTCACCCTAACCCTTACCCTCACCCTAAACCAAACCCTAACTCTAACCCCCACACAAAACTAAACCTTTCCCTCTCCCTAACCCTAACCTTAACCCTAACCCTAAACCTCACAGTAACCCTAACCCTCACCCTAAGCATAACCCTACTCCTCAATCTAACCCACATCCTACCCCTAACCCTAACCCTTTCGCTTACCCTCACTCTCATCCTAAACCTAACCCTCACCTTAAAAAAAACCATCACCCTCACCCTCACCCTCACCCTCACTCTAACTCTAAACCTCACCCAACCCTAACCCTCACCCTCAACCTCAATCTAACCCTAACCTTAACCTTAACTCTCACCCTAATCATAACCCCCACCCTAAACCTAACCCTCACCCTCACCCTAACCCTAACCCTAACCCTCACAATAATCCTAATACTAACCCTAACCCTAACCCTCAAACTGACCCTCAACCTAACCCTAAAACTAACGCTAACCCTCACCCTAACCCTAACCCTAATTTTGACCCTCACCCTAAACTTCACCGTCACCTTAACCCTAAACCTAACCCTCACCCACACCCTAACCCTCACTCTCACCCTGACCCTCACCCTCACTCTAAACATCATCCTAAACATAACCCTCACCCTAACCCTAACCCTAAACCTAAACCTAACCCTAACACTAACCCTCACACTAACCCTCACCCTAAAGCTCACCCTCACCCTAAACGTAGCCCTCACACTCACCCTAACCCTCACCCTAATGCTTAACCTCAAAATATCCATAACCCTAACACTCACCCTAACCCCCTGACTAAACCTAACCCTCACCCTAACCCTAAACATTCCCCTCAGCTAACCCTCACCCTAACCCTGACCCTAACCCTAATTCTCACCCTATCCCTAACACTAACTCTAACCTTCACACTCATCCTATCCTCAACCTAACTCTAAACGAAACCCTAAACCGCACCTTCACCCTCAGCCTCAACCTAACCCTAGCACTCATCCTTAATATCACCCTAACCCTATCCCTCACCCTAACCCTAACCCTCACCATAACCCTAACCGTCACACTAACCCTCTCCCTCAACCAAATCCTCACCCTAACCCTAACACTAACACATATCTGATGGAAAACCTCACCCTCATTCTCACCCTCACCCTAACCCTCACCCTCACAATATCCCTCACCCTAACCTTAACCCAACCCTAACCAAACCCTCAAACTCACCCTCAGCCTCAGCATAACCCTAACCCTAACCCTAATCCCACCCCAAAACCCACACCCTAACACTAACCCTAACCCTAACCCTAACCCTCATCCTCACTCAAAACCTCACCCTAACCCTATCCCTAACCCTAACCCTAAACCTCACACTAACTCTCACCCTCACCCTCACGCACACACTAATCCTAACACTAACCCTAAGCCTAACTCTCACCCTCACACTAAACCTCACCCTAACCCTTACCCTCACAGTAAACCTAACCCTAACCCTAAACCTCACACTAACCTAACTCTTACCCTCTACCTAACCCTAACCTTAACCCTAACCCTAACCCTCACAGTAACCCTAACCCTCACCCTAACCATAACACTACCCCTCAATCTAAAGCTCAACCTACCCCTAACCCTAACCCTTTCGTTTACCCTCACCCTCACTCTAAACCTAAACCTCACTTTAAAAAAAAACATCACCCTCACCCTCACCCTGACCCTCAGTCTAACCCTAACCCTAAACCTAACCCTAACCCTGACCCTAACCCTCACCCTCACCCTCACCCTAACTCTAACCCTAATACAACCATAACCCTCACTCTAACTCTAATCCTCACCCAACCCTAACCATGACCCTGAACCTCAATCTAACCCTAACCTTAACTCTAACACTCACGCTAACGCTAACCCTCACCCTAACACTTACCCTCACCCTAACACTTACCCTAAACCTAACCCTCACCCTAAACCTAACCCTAAACCTCACCCTCACCCAAACACTCACCATCACCCTAACCCTCACCATAAACTTATCCCTCACCCACACCCTAACCCTCACTCTCATTCTGAACCTCACCCTCATGCTAAACATCACCCTAAAACTAACATTCACCCTAAACTTAAACCTAACCCTCACCCAAACCCTAACTCTCACCCTAACTCTTACCCTAAACCTAACCCTCACCCTAAACCTAACCTTAAACCTCACCCTCACCGTAACCCTCACCATCACCCTAACCATCACCATAAACCTAACCCTACCCACACCCTAACCCTCACTCTCACCCTGACTCTCACCCTCATGCTAAACATCACCCTACACATAAACCTCACCCTAAACCTAACCCTAATCCTCACACTCACCCTACCCTGACCATCAACCTAACCCTCACCATAACCCTAACTCTTACACACACCCTAACACCCACTCTCACCCTGACCCTCACCCTAACTTTTAACCTCACACTAACACTAACCCTAACCCTAATCGTAACCCTCAGACTAAACCTAAACCTCACCCTAACCCTAACCATTCCCCTCAGCCTAACCCTCACCCTAACCCTAACCCTAACTCTAATTCTCACCCTATCCACAACACTAACCCTAACCTTCATACTCACCCTATCCCTCAACCTAACTCTAAATGAAACCCTAACCCGCACCCTCACCCTCACCCTCAACCTAACCCTCGCCCTCATCCTTAACATCATCCTAAAGCTATCCCTCACCCTAACTCTAACCCTAACCCTCACCATAACCCTAACCCTCACACTAACCCTCTCCCTCAACCAAATCCTCACCCTAACCCTAACATTAACACTTACATAACGGAAAGCCTCACACTCACCCTCACCCTCACCCTAACCCTCACCCTCAAAATAGCCCTTACCCTAACCTTAACCCAACCCTAACCTTAACCCTCAAACTCACCCTCACCCTCAGCCTAACACTAACACTAAGCCTAATCCCAACCCAAACCCTCACCCTCACACTAACACTAACCCTAACCCTAACCCTCACCCTCACTCAAAACCTCACCCTAACCCTAACCCTAACCCTAACCCTAAACCTAACACTAACTCTCACCCTCACCCTCACCCACACACTAATCGTAACACTAACCCTAATCCTAACTCTCACCCTCACACTAAACATCTCCCTAACCCTTACCCTCACCCTAAAACTAACCCTACCCTAACCCTCACACTAACCTAACCCTTAATCTCTCCCTATCCCTAACTTAAACCCTAACCCTAACCCTTACATTAATCCTACCCCTCACCCTAACCATAACCCTACCCCTCAATTTAACCCTTATCCTACCCCTACCCCTAACCAATTCATTTACCCTCACCCTCATTCTAACCCTAACCCTCACCTTAAAAAACCATCACCCCCACCCTCACACTGACCCTCAATCGAACCCTAACCCTAAAACTAAACCTAACCCTAACCCTCACCCTCACCCTAACTCTAACCCTAATACAACCATAACCCTCACTCTAACTGTAATCCTCACGCACCCCTAACCCTCACCCTCAACCTCAATCTAACCCTAACCTTAACTCTAACTCTCACCCTAACCTAACGCTCACCCTAACACTTACCCTCACCCTAACACTCTCCCTAAACCTAACCCTCACCCTAAACCTAACCCTAACACTAACCCTCACCCAAACCCTCACCATCACCTTAACCCTCACCATAATCCTAACCCTCACCCACACCCTAACCCTCACTCTCACCCTGATCCTCACCCTCATGCTAAACATCACCCTAAACATAACCCTCACCCTAAACCTAAAGCTAACCCTCACCCTAACCCTAAAACTCACCCTAACCCTCACCCTAAACCTAACCCTCACCCTAAACCTAACCTGAAACCTAACCCTCACCATAACCCCAACACTCACCATAACCCCAACCCTCAACCACACCCTAACCCTCACTCTCACCCTGACCCTCACCCTCACGCTAAACATCACCCTAAAGATAACCCTCACGCTAAACTTAACCCTAATCCTCACACTTCCCCTAACCCTCACAATCACCCTAACCCTCACCATAAACCTAACTCTCACCCAAACCCTACCCCTCACTCTCACACTGACCCTCACCCTAAACCTTAACCTCACACTAACCCTAACCCTAACCCTAACCCTCACCCTCAGACTAAAACTAACCCTCACCCTAACCCTAACCATTCCCCTCACCCTAACCCTCATCCTAAACCTAACCCTAACCCTAATTCTCACCCTATCCCTAACCCTAACCCTAACCCTCACCCTCTCCCTAGCCCTCAACCAAACTCTAACTGTAACCCTAACCCGCACCCGAACCCTCACCCTCAACCTAAACCTCACGCTCATCCTTAATATCACCCTAACCTATCCCTCACCCTAACCCTAACCCCAACCCTCACCCTAACCCTCACTCTCACACTAACCCTCTCCCTCAACCAAATCCTCATCCTAACCCTAACCCTAACACTTACCTAAATGAAAACCACACCCTCACCCTCACAATCACCCTAAACAATCACCCTCACAATAGCCCTCACCCTATCCTTAACCCAACCCTAAACTTAACCCTCAAACTCACCCTCACCCTCAGCCTAACCCTAAACCTAACCCTAAACCTAACCCTAAACCCAACCCTAACCCTCACTCTCATTCAAAACTTCACCCTAACCCTAACACTAAACCTCATACTAACTCTCGCCCTCACCCTCACCCCCAAACTAATCCTAACAATAACCCTAAGCCTAACCCTCACCCTCACCCTAAAACTCATCCTAACATTTAACCTCACCCTAAACCTAACCCTAACCCAAACCCTCACACTAACCTAACCCTTACCCTCTCCCTAACCGTAACCTTAACACTAAACCTAACCCTTCAAAGTAACCGTAACCCTCACCATAACCATAACCCTACCCCTCGAATCTAACCCTCATTCTACCCCTAACCCTAAACCTTTCACTTACCCTCACCCTCACCCTAACCCTAACCCTCACTTAAAAAAAAACCCTCACCCTCACCCTCACCCTCACCCTCAGTCTAACCCTAACCCTAACCCTAATCCTAACCTAACCCTCCACGTCAGCCTCAATCTAACTCTAACCCTAATCCAAACATAACCCTCACTCTAACTCTAACCCTCACCCAACCCTAACTCTCACCCTCAACCTCAATCTAACCCTAACCTTAACCCTAACTCTCACCCTAACCCTAGCCTCACCCTAACACTTACCCGAAACCTAACCCTAACCCGAAACCTAACCCTAACCCTCACACTAATCCTAATGCTAACCCTAACCCTAACCCTCACACTAACCCTCTAACTAACCCTAAACCTAACCCCAACCCTAACCCACACCCTAACCCTCACGCTCACCATGACCCTCAACCTCACCCTAAACATCACACTAAACATAACCCACACACTAACCCTAACCCTAAGCCTCACCCTAAACCTAACCCTCACCCTCTCCCTCACCCTCATTCACAGCGTAACCCTAAACCTAACCCTCACCCTAACACTTACACTCACCCTAACTCTAACCCTAACCCTCACACTAATCCTAATGCTAACCCTAACCCTAACCCTCACACTAACCCTCACCCTAACCCTTAAACTTGCCCTAACCCTCACCCTAAAACAAAACCTAATCCTCACTCTCACCGTCAACCTAACCCTCACCCTAACCATAACCCTCACAAACACCTTTACCGTCTCTCTCACCATGACCCTCACCCTCACCCTAAATATCACCCTAAATATAATCCTCACCCTAATTATAACCCTAAGCCTCACCCTAAACCTAACCCTCACCCTCAGCCTAAGCCTCATTCACAGCCTAAGCCTAACCCAAACCCTAACACTCACCCTAACCCTAACCCTAAACTGACACTCACCTTAACCCTAACCCTCACCCTAACCCTAACACTAAACCTAAGCATCACCCTAACCCTAATCTCGCACTTACCCTAACCTTATCCCTAACCCTAAACCTCAACCTCACCCTCATCCTAAGCCTAACCCTAAACCTAACACAAATCCTAAACCTAACTCTCCCTCTCATCCTTATCCTAATTCTAACCCTAACACTAACCCAGACACTAACACTCACCCTCACTCTCACCCTCACCCTCACCCTAACCCTTACCCTAACCTAACCATAAAACTCACCCTCACCCTAACCCTAACCTGAACGGTCACCCTCAACCTAACACTCACGCTCACACTAAACCTCACACTCACCCTAACCCTTACCCTAACCCTAGCGCTAACCCTCACCCAAACACTTACAGTCACCCTAATCCTCAAGTCACATTAATCCTTACCCTAACCCTAAACTAAAACGTTACACTAACCCTATCCCTCACCCTCACCCTCACCCTCACCTACACCCTCAGCCTAAGCCTCACCCTCACCCTAGCCCTCACCCTAACCCTAACCCTAACCCTAACCCTCACCCTGACCCTAACCCTCACCCTCATACTAATCCTCACCCTAACTCTTACTCTAACCCTAACCCTAACCCTCACCCTCACCCTAACCCTAACCTTCACCCTCACCCTAACCCTAACCCTAATCCTTACCTCACCCTCACCCTCACACTCACCCTCACCCTCACCCTAACCCTCAATCTCACAAGAGCCCTCACCCTAACCTTAACCCAAACCTGACTCCAACACTCAAACTCACATTCACCCTCAGCCTAAACCTAACCCTAACCCTAATCCTAACCCTAACACTCACCCTCACCCTAACCCTAACCCGAACTCTAAACCTCCCCATCACTCAAAACCTCACCCTAATCCTCACCCTAAACCTAACCCTAACACTAACCTTCTCCCTCACCCTCAACCGCAACCTCATCCTAATGCTAACCGTAATCCTAATCCTAACCCTAACCCTCACTCTCACCCTCAACCTAAAACAAACCCTAACCAAAAACCTCCCCCTCCCCCTCACCCTCACCTTTACCCTAAACATAACAATAACCCTAACCCTAACCCTAACCCTAACCCTCACCCTAAACCTTACCCTAACCCTAACTTTAACCCTACCCTCCCCCTACCCCTCACTCTCATCCTCAGCCTAACCCTAACCCTAATCCTAATGCTAAACCTAATCCTCAAACTCACACTCATCCTAAAACTAACCCTATCACTAAACCTCAACCACACCCTCAACCTCACCCTCACCCTCACCCTAAAACTAACAATAACCCTAACCCTAACCCAAACTCTCACCCCAACCCTTTCCCTATCCCTCAGCCTAACCCTCACCCTCACCCTAACCCTAAACTTCACCCTAACACTAACCCTAACCCTAACCCTAAGCCTCACACTAAATCTAACACTCACCCTAACCCTTACCCTACCCCTCAGCCTAACCCTCACCCTCAACCTAACCCTAACCCTAAATTTCACCCTACCATTAACCCTAAACCTAACTCTTACACGAAATCTAACCCTCAACCTAACCCTTACACTACAGGTCAGCCTAATCCTCCCCCTAACCCTGACTCTAACCTGCACCCAAAACCTAACCATAACCCTAACCCGATCCCTAACCAGGAACCTAACCCTTACCCTCCCCCTAACACTCAAACTAATCCTAATCCTAACCCTAACCATAAACCTCACCCTAAACCTCACCCTAACCCTAATCCTAACCCTAACCCTAAGCCTAACCCTAATCCTAAACCTAAGCCTCACCCTCACCCTAACCCTAACCCTCACCCACAAACTAACTCTCACATTCACCCTCACTCTCACGCTAGGACTAACCCTAATCCTAACACTAATCCTAAACTTAACACTCACACTAACACTCACCCTAAACCTAACCCTAACACTAACACTCACCCTAATCCTTACCCTAATCCTAACACTAACCCTAACCCTCACCCTCACCCTAACCCTAACCCTAACCCTAGCAATAACCCTAAACTTCACCCTAACCCTCAACCTATCCCTAACCCTAACCCTCACCCTCACCCTAACCCTAACCCTAACCCTAACCTTCTCACTAATCCTAATGATAACCCTAACCCTAACCCTAACCCTAACCCTAACACTCACAATAACCCTAAACCTCACCCTAAACCTAACCCTAATCCTCACCCTCACCGTCAACCTAACCCTCAACCTAACCTTAACCCTCACCCACAACCTAACCCTCACTCTCACTATGACCCACTCCCTCACCCTAAACATAACCCTCATCCTAACCCTAACACTAAGCCTCACCCTAAACCTAACCCTCACCCTCACCCTCATTCACAGTATAAGCCTAAACTTAAACCTAACACTCACCCCAACCCTAACCCTAAACCTAACCCTACCCCTAACCCTAAAACTCACCCTAAACCTAACACTAACCCTAAATATCACCCTAACCCTAACTCTCACCCTTACCCTAACCCTATCCCTAACCCTAATCCTCACACTCATGCTCACCCTAAGGCTAACCCTAAATCTAACACTAATTCTAAACCTACTTCTCACTCTCATCCTTACCCTACTAGTAACCCTAACCCTAACCCACACATTAATACTCACGTTCACCTTCACCCTAACACTAACGCTAACCTAACCCTAACCCTCATCCTCACCCTCACACTAACCCTAACCCTAACCCTAACCTGAACCATCACCCTCACCCTAACCCTCACGCTCACACTAAACCTCACCCTCACCCTAACCCTAGCGCTAACCCTCACACTAACATTTACCTTCACCTGAATCCTCAAGTCACCCTAATGCTCACGCTAACCCTAAAGTTAAACCTTATGCTAACCCTAACCCTCACCCTCACCCTCACCTTCACCCTCAGCCTAACCCTCACCCTCACCCTAGCCCTCACCCTAACCCTAACACTAATCCTAACCCTCACCCTAACCCTAACCCTCACCCTCACACTAACCCTAACCCTAAACCTAACGGTAACCCTCACTTTAAACCTACCCCTAAACCTAACGCTCACCCTCAAGCTCACCCTCAACCTAACACTAATCTTAAACCAAATCCTTACCATAATCCTCACACTTACCCTCACCTTCACCCTAACCCTAAAACTCACCCTCACCCTCACACTCACACTGACGCTCAGCCTCACTCTCACCGTCACCCTAACCCTAACCCTAAACCTCACCCTCACACTAACCCTAACACTAACCGTAATCCTAACCCAAATCCTTACCCTAAAGTTGACCCTCACCCTCACCTTAACCCTAACCGTCAAACTCACCCTCACCCTCACCCTCACCCTAACGCTCAGCCTCACTTTCACCGTCTCCCTAACCCTAACCCTCACCCTCACCCTCACACAAACCCTGACACTAACCCTAACCCTCAACCAACCCTCACTCTAAACCTAACCCTAAACCTCACCCTCACCCTAAACCTCACCCTAACCCTTACCCTCACCCTAAGCCTAAACCTAACTCTAAACCTAACTGTAAACCTCAGAATAAACCTCAATTTCACACGAACCCTAACCCTAACCCTAATTCTCACCCTATCCCTAACCATAAACCTAACCCTTACACTCACCCTAGCCCTCATCCTAACTCTATCCCTAACCCTAACGCTCACCTGAACCCTCACCCTCACCTTCACCCTAATCCTAACAATAATTTAACCCTAACTCTCACCGTAAACCTAACTCTAAACCTACCCCTAACCCTAACCTTCCCCTCACCTTCCCACTCAGCCTCAGCCTAAACCTAACCCTAATCCTAATTCTAACCATAACCCTCTCTCCCACCCTCATTCTAATCCTAACCCTATCCCTAAACCTAACCCTCACTGTCAACAACACCCTCACCCTAACCCTAACAATAACTCAAATCTAAACCTAAACCTAACCGTAAACCTCACCCTAACACTAAACCTAACCCTAACCCTCATATTAAACTTTACCCTCACCCTAAAGGTAACCCTATCCCTCAGCCTAAACCAAATCCTGACACTAATCCTCACCCTACCCTTAACCCTAACCCTAACCCTAACCCTCACCCTCAACCTCTCCCTAATATAAACCTTAACCCTAATCCTAAATCTAAAACTATCCCTCACCCTAAACCTAAACCTAACCATAACTCTAAAACTACAACTCACACTAACCCTCACCCTAAACCTAACCCTAACCCTCACCTTCACCCTAGTCCACAACCTAACCATAATCCTAACCCTAAACTTCAACCTAACCCTAACCCTCAATCTAATCCTAAGCCACAACCTAAACCTAACCATCACCCTTACCCTAACCCTCACCCTAACACTTACCCTAACCCTAACATTAACCCTAACCCTCACCCTAACCCTAACTTAACCTTAAACCTAACCCTCACACTAAACCTCACCCTAAACCTCCCACTCACTTTAACCCTCAACCTAACACTTATCCTCACCCTCACCCTAACCCTCACATTAACACTAACCCTCGCCCTAACCCTAAGCCTAACATTCACCCTAACACTAACCTTCCTCCTCACCTTCAGCCTAATGCTAAACTTCACCCTAACTCTAACCCTCACCCTAACCCTTACCCTAACCCTAACCCTAACCCTTACCTTAATGAAATCTTCAACTTAACACTAATCCTCACCCGAAACCTCCCCCTCCCCCTAATACTCACCCAAACCCTAACCCTAACACTTACCTAACCAAAACCCTCACCCTAACCCTCACCCTCACCCTCACCCACACACTAATCCTAACAGTAACCCTAAACCTAACATTCACATTAAACCTAAACCTCACACTAACCCTAAACCTACCCTTCATTAACCCTAACCCTAATCCTAAACCTAAACCTTACCCTCGCACTAAGCTTAACCCTAACCCTCACCCTCACCCTACACCACACAATAACCATAACCCAAACCCTAAATCTAACCCTAACCCTAATATTCACCCTAACGCAAAAGCTCACCCTAACCCTTACCCTAACCCTAACCCTGTCATTAAACCTAAACTTCACCCTAAACCTCATCCTCAACCTAACTCTAACACTCCCAGTCACCCTAACTCTCAATGTAACCCTTACCCTAATCCTCAGCCTAAGAATCACACTGAACCTAACCCTCCCCCAAACCCTAACCCTAAGCCTCACCCTCACTCTCACCCTCACCCTCAGCCTAACACTAAACTTAACCCTATTCCGAACCCTAACACTCACCCTCACCCTCATCCTAACCCTATCCCTAAATCTCACCCTCAGCCTCACACTCACCCTAACCCTAAACCTCACCCTAACCCTCACCCTCATCCTCACATTAACCATAACCCTAACCCTAACCCTCAATTTATCCCTCACCCTAAACCTAATGCTAAAACTAAACCTCAGTCTCACCCTAACCCTCACCATAACCCTTACCCTAACCCTAACCCTAACCCTACCCTAACTCTAACCCTCAGACTAAACATAACCCTCACCCTAACCCTAAACCTACCCCTCAGCCTAACCCTCACCCTAACCTTAACCCTAACTCTAATTCTCACCCTATCCCTAATCCTAACCCAAACCCTCAACCTCACTCTAGCCCTCACCCTAATTCTAACCCTATCCATAACACTCATCCGAACCCTCACCCGAACCCTAAACCTCACCCTCATCCTAAACATCACCCTAAACTTAACCCTAACCCTCACTCTAACCCTAACCCCAACCCTAACCCTATCCCTAACACTCACCCTAAATCTCACCCTCAACCTAATCCTCATCCTAATCCTAAAACTAACCATTACCTAAGCGAAACCCTCACCCTCAACCTGACTCAAACCCTAGCTCTCACCCTATCCTTAATAATACTCCTAACCCTCAACCTCACAATCACCCACAGCGTAACCCTAATCCTAAACCTAATCCGAAACCTAACCCTCACCTTCACCCTAACCCTAACCCTAACCAGAACCCTAACCCTAATACTACCACTTACTCACAACCTCAATCTGAGCCTAATCCTAAGCCTAATCCTAATCCTAACCATAAACCCCACTCATACCCTCACCCTAAAACTAAATCTAATACTAAACCTCACCTACACCCTCACCCTCAAACTAAACCTAATTCTAATCCTAACCCTAACACTAATCCTCACCCTCACCCTAACCCTAACCCTAACTCTAACCCTAAAACTCACACGAAACCTAACCCTCACCCTAACCCTAACCATCAGCCTAACCCTCACCCTAACACTTACCCTAACCCTAATCCTAACACTCACCCTAAACCTAACACTCACCCTAAACCTAACCCTCACCCTGACCTTAACCCTCACCCTAACACTAACCCTATCCCTAACCCAAACCCTCACTCTAACCCTCATCATAAGCCTAACCCTAGTCCTAAACCTAAACCTAAACCTAACCCTAACCCTCACCCTAAGCCTAACCCTAACACTAAATTTAACCCTCACCTTAACCATCACCCTAACCCTAAACCTAACCCTCACCCTCACCCTAAACTTCATGCTAACCCTTACCGTCTCCCTAACCCTAACCTTAACCCTAACCCTAACCCTCACAGTAACACTAACCCTCACCCTCACCATAACCCTACCATTGACCTAACCCTCATACTACCTCTAACCCTAACCCTCACGTTTGCCCTCACCCTAAACCTAACCCTAACCCTCAACCTAACCCAAACCGTCACCCTGACCCTCACCCTCACCCTTAGTCTAACCCTAATGCTAACCCTAATCCTAAGCCTAACCCTCACCCTCACCCTCACCCTAACTCTAACCTTAATCCAACCTTAACCCTCACTCTAACTCTAACCATCACAGAACCATAACCTTCACAATCTAACCCTAACCTTAACCCTAACTCTCACCGTAACCCTGACCATCACCCTAACGCATACCCTCAACCTAACCCAAACCCTAACCCTAACCCTAACCCTCACACTAATCCTAACGCTAACCCTAAACCTAACCCTCACCCTAACCCGAAAACTAACACTAACCCTCCCCCTAAACCTAACCCTAATATTCAAACTCACCCTAACCCTCACTGTAACCCTAAACTTCACCATAACCCTAACCCTCACCCACACCCTAACCCTCATTCTCACCCTGACCCTCACCCTCACGCTAAAAATCACCCTAAACATAACCCTCACCCTAACCCTAACCCTAAGACTCACCCTCACCCTCACCCTAACTCTAACCTTAATCCAACCCTAATCCTCACGCTAACTCTAACCCTCACCCAACCTTAACCCTTATCCTCAAACTCAATCGAAACCTAAACATAACCCTAACTCTCAACCTAATCCTAACCCTCTCTCTAACCCTAACCCTAACCCAAACCCTAACCCTAACCCTCAGATTAAACCTAAACCTCAACCAAAACTTAACCCTATCCCTCAGCCTAATCCTCACCCTGACCCTAACCCTAACCTTAATATTCCCCCTATCATTAACCCTCACCTAACCATCACCCTCACCCACACACTAATCCAAACCCCAACCCTAACCCTAAGCCTCACCCTCACCCTAACCCTCACCATAACCCTTTCCCTCACCCTAACCCTAACCCTAACCCTAACCCTCACACTAAACCTAACCGTCACACTAAACATAACCATACCCCTCAACCTAACCCTAACATTAAACGTGACCCTAACTTTCAAACTAACCTTAATCCTCACACTAACCATGACCCTACCCCTCACACTGAACTTCATCTTAACCCTAGCCCTAAGCCTAACCTTAATCTTCACCCTAAGCCTAACCCTCACCCTAACCCAAACCCTCACCCTCACCCTCACCCTCACCCTCACCCACAGTATAACCCTAACGCTAATCGTAATCCTAACCCTAACCCTCACCCGCATCCTCAACCTATCCCTAACCCTAAACCTCACCAACACCTTCACCGTCACTCTGACCCTCACACTTACCCTAACCCTAACACTAACCCTAACCCTCACCCTCACCCTCACCCTAAACCTTACCCTATCCCTAAACCTCAACCTAACCCTAACACTCACCCTAATTCTAACACTCAATCTCACACACACCGTAATCTTAATCTTAACCCTATCCCTAAACCTCACCTTCAACCTAACCCTCATCCACACCCTAACACTCACTCTAACCCTTATCCTCACTTAAACCGAACTTTAAACCAAATCCTAACCCTCACCCTAACCATCACCCTCACCCTAATCCTTACCCTAACCCTTACCCTCAGCCTCTTCCTATCCCTAACCCTCACCCTTACCCTCACCCTAAACCTAACCCTATTCCTAAACCTCACACAAACCCTAACCCTAACCCTAACCCTCACACTAACCCTCACCCTCAGCTTTACCCTAACCCTAATCCTAATCCTTACCCTAACCCTCAACCTAACCCTAAACCTAACCCTCACCCTAACCCTAACCCTAACACTCATGCTAACCCTAACCCTCACTCTCACCCTATCCTTAACCCTAACCCTTACCCTCCCCCCAATCCTAACCCTAACCTCAACCCTAACACTCACACTAAACCTAACCCTCCCCCTAACCCTAACCCTAACCCTAACCGTCACCCTAATCTCAACCTAATCCTAAACCTAACCCTGACCCTCACACTAACCCTTACCCTCACCCTCAATCTAACCATGACCCTCAACCTAACCCTAAACCTTACGCTAAACCTAAACTTAACATTAAACCTAAACCTCACCCTAAACTAACCTAAACCTAACCCTCCCCCTCACCCTATCCCTCACCCTAAACCTTTACCTCACCTTCACCCTAACCCTCACACTAAACCTAACACTCACCCTAACCCTAACCCTAACCATAACACTCAATCATATCCTAGCCCTCACCCTAACACTTACCCTCACACTAAACCTCATTTTAACCCTAACACTAACCCTAAACTTAACCCTAAACTAACCTAAATCCTCACCTTCAACCTCAACCGCACACTAACACTCACCCTCACCATATCCCTAACCATAACCCTAACCCGAACACTCACCCTAACACTCACAGTAACCCTAACCCTCACTCTCACCTTAACCTTAACACTAATCCTTACCCTCACCCATATCCTAACCCTAACCCTAAACCTAACCATCACACGAAACATAACCCTCACCCTAACCGTAAACTTAACCCTAACCCTAACCCTCACCCTAACTCTAAAACCCAACCCTACACACACCATAATCCTAACCTTAATCCTATCCCTAAACCTCACCTTCACCCTAACCCTCACCCTAACCCTTTCCCTCAAATTAACCCTCACCCTATTCCTAAACCTCACACAAAAGTTAACCCTAACCCTAACCCTATCCGTAACCCTCACCCTCACCCTCAGCTTTACCCTAACCCTAATCCTAATCCTAACCCTAACCCTCACCCTAACCCTAACCCTAACCCTCAGCCTAACACTCAACCTAACTCTCACGCTAACCCTAACCCTCACTCTCAACTTAACCTTAACCCTAATCCTTACCCTCACCCAAATCCTAACCCTAACCCTAAACCCAACCCTCAAACTAAACCTAACCCTCCCCCTAACCGTAACCCTAACCCTAACACTAACCGTCACCCTTACCCTAACCCTCAACCTCACCCTAACCCTCGCCCTCACGCTTAACCTCACTTTCACCCTATCCCTCACCCTAACCCTATCCCTATACCGCACCCTCACCCTCACCCTCAACCTCAGCCTAACCCTCATGATAACCCTAACCTAACCCTAAATCTCACCCTATACCTCACCCTAACCCTGAACCTAACCCTCACCCTCAACCTCACACAAGCACTAACCGTCACCCTAAACCTAAGCCTCACCCACACACTAACCCTCAACCTAAACCTAAGTCTCACTCTCACGCTAACCCTCACCCTCTTCCAAACCCGAACGCTCACCCTAACCCAGACCCTCACCCTAAACATCAACCTAATGCTAACCCGCACCCTAACCCTAACCCTAACCCTAACTCTAACATTCACCCTCACTCTCACCGTAAGCCTAAGCCCAACCCTAACCCTAATCCTAAACCTTACCCTAACCCTCACCCTAACCCTAACCCTAACCCTCACCCTCACCCTCACCCTAATGCTAACCCTAAAACTAAACCTCACCCTAACCCTATCCCTAACCCTCAACCTCAACCTAACGCTAACCCTAACACTAAACCTGACACTAACCCTCACCCTAACCCTAACGGTAACCCGAAACCTCACAGACACCCTAACCCTCACACTATCACTTATTTTCACCCAAACCCAAACTTTAACCCAAATGCTAACCATCACCCTAACCCTCACCCTCAACCTAACCCTTACCCTCAGCCTATTCCTATACCTAACGCTCCCCCTAACCCTCACACTAAACCTAACCCTCACGCTAATCATAACCCTATGCCTCAACCTAACCCTCACCCTCACCCTCACCCTCACCTTAACCCTAACCCTAACGCTTACCCACACAATAACCCTAAACCTAAGCCTCACCCTAATCCTAACCCTCACCTTCACCCTCACCTAAATCCTAACCCTAACCCTAACCCTGACCCTAACCCTAACCCTAAACCTAACCGTAAACCTCACACTAATCCTCAACCTAAGCCTAACCCTAAACCTAACACTAACCCTCACCCTAACCCTCAACATAACCCTTACACTCACCCTCACCCTAAACCTCACACTAACCCTAACCCTCAACCTAACCCTAACCCTAACCTCACCCTCACCCTCACACTCAGCCTAAAACTTACCCTCAACCTAACCCTCACCCTAACCCTAACCCTAACCCTAACCCTCACCCTAACCCTCACAATAGACGTAATCCTAACTCTAACCCTCAACCTAATCCTCACCCTAACCCTAAGCCTGACCCTAACACTCACTCTCACCCTAACCCTTTCCCTCACACTAACCCTAACTCTAAACTAATCCTAACCCACACACTAACACTAAACCTCACCCTATCCCTAAACCTATCCCTCAACCTAAACCTCATCCTAAACCTTACCCTAACCCTAACCCTCACCCTAATCCCAAACCTAACCCTAAACCTCACGCTAACCCTAATCCTCAGCCTCACCCTCACCCTCAGCCTAACCTTATCCATAACCCTAATCCTAACCGTAACCCTCATCCTCAGCCTCACCCTAACCCTAACCTAAACCCTAAACCTCACCCTCAACCTCACCCTAACCCTAACCCTAAACCTAACACTAACCCTCACCCTAACGCTAAACATCACCTTAAACCTAACCCTAACCCTCACCCTCACCCTCACCCTAAACTTAACCCTAAACCTAACTCTCACCCTAATCCCAACGCTATCCCTAAACCTCACCCTCACCCTAACCCTCACCCTAAACCTTACCCTCACCCTAACACTAACCATAACCGTCACACGAACCCTCACCCTCAACCTAACCCTAACCCAAAACCTTACACTACACCTCACCCTAACCATAAACCTAACCCTATCCCTCACCATAATCCTAACCCTAACCCAAACCTAACCATCAATCTAATGCTCACCCTAACCCTCACCCTCACCCACACACTACGCTTCACCCTCACCCTCACCCTCACCCTCACCCTAAATCTCACACTTACCCTAAACATCACCCTAACCCTAACTCACACCCTAATCCTAACCCTCACCGTCACCCTAACCCTAAGCCTCACCCTCACCCTAACACTCACCCTCAACCTAATCCTCACCCTAACCCTAACCCTTACACTTACCTAACAGAAATCCTCAGGCTCACCCTCATGCTCACGCTAACCCACACCCTCACCCTAGTCCTCAACCTAACTCTAACCCTCACCATCACCCTCAACCTCAGCATAACCCTAAACCTATACATCACAATAACCCACACCGTAACCCTAAACATCACCCTCACCCTCACACTCACCCAAGCCCTCACTCTTAACCTTACCCTCAACCTAATCCTAACTCTCACACTAAACCTAACCCTCACCCTAACCCTAAGATTCAACCTCACCTTAGTCCTCACCCTAACCGTAATCCTAACCCTAATCCTCATCCTAACCCTAACATTCACCCTCACCCTCACACTCACCCTCACACTAACCCTAAACCTCACTGTCACACTCACCCTCACCCTAACCCTCACACTAACCCTAACCTACACTCTAAACCTAACCCTAACTCTCACCCTCACCCTCACCCTCAGCCTAATACTAACCCTAACTCTAATCCTATACCTAACCCTCACCCTCATCCTACCCTAACTCTAACCCTAAACCTCACCTTCACCCTCACCCTAAACCTCACCCTCACACTAACCCTCACACTCACCCTCACCCTCACCCTAACCCTAACCATAACACTTACCTAAACGAAATCCTCATGCTCACCCTCACGCTCACGCCAACACACACCCTCACTCTAGCCCTCAACCTAACACTAACCCTTACTCTAACACTCACCATCCATCTCAACCTCAGCATAACCCTAACCCTAACCGTCACAATAACCCTCACCGTCACCCTAAACATCACCCTCACCCTCACCCTCACCCTAACCCTCAACCTCAACCAAGCACTCACTCTTAAACTTATCCTCACCCTAATCCTAACCCTCACACTAAACCTAACACTCACCCTAACCCTAAGCTTCACCCTCCACTTAGTCCTCACCCTAACCGTAATCCTAACCCAAATCCTCATCCTAACCCTAACATTCACCCTCACCCTAACCCTCGCCCTCACCCTCACCCTCACCATCACCCTCACCCTCACCCTACCCCTAAACCTCACGGTCACATTAAGTATCACCCTAAACCTTACACTCACCCTCACCCTAACTCTCACACTAACACTAACCTACACCCTCACCCTAACCCTAATCCTAACCCTAAACCTCAACCTAACCCTGACCCTAATGCTAATCCTAAACCTCACCCTCACCCTAACCCTTACCCTCACCTTAACCCTAATCCTAAACCTAACCCCAACCTTCACACTAACCCTAAATCTAACCCTAACCCTAATCATAACCCTAATCCTCACCCTATCCCTAAACCTAACCCTAACCCTGACATTCAACCTAGCCCTCACCCTAACTCTAAACCTAATCCTAGGCTCAACCTCACCCTAACCATAATGCTATCCCTAACACTCACCCTCAACCTAACCCTCACCTTAACCCTTACCCTCACCTAACCCTAACCCTCACCCTCACCCTAACCCTCACCCTAACCCTAACGCTACCCTCACCCTAACCCTAATGTTAACATTAAACCTCACCCTCACACTAACCCTCACCGTAACCCTTACTCTCACCCTATCCCTAACCCTTACCCTAACCCTTACCTTCTCCCTCACACTAACACTAAATTTCACCCTAACCGTAACTCTAACCCTAACCCTCACCCTCACCCTCACCCTCACCCTAAACATAATGGTCACTCTAACCCTAATCTTATCCCTCACCCTAACCCTCATCTTAACCCTAAACCTAACCATCACCCTAACCCTGATCTGAACCCTAAACCTAACCATCACCCTAACCCTAACACTACCCCTCACACTAACCCTCACCCTAACCCTCAGCCTCAGCCTCATCCTCACCCTAACCCTAACCATAACCCTAATCCTCACCCTAAACCTAACCGTACCCCTCACCCTAACCCTAAACCTAACCCTAACCCTAACACTAACCCTAACCCTCAGCCTAACCATGACCCTACCCCTCACCCTAACACTCATCCTAACCCTAACCATAATCCTAATCCTCATCCTTACCCTAAACTTAACCCTAACCCTAACCCTCACCCTAATTCAAACCCTCACCCTCACCCCCATTCTAACCCTAACCCTAACCCTAATGCTAACCCTAAACCTCACCCTCACCCTCACCCTCACCCTAACCCTAACCATAATGCTACCGCTCATCCTCACCCTCACTTTAACCCTAACAATAACCCTACTCCTAACCCTAACCTGAAACCTAACCGTAACCCTTACCTAACCCTAACCCTAACCCTAACACCATTCCTAACCCTAACACTCACCCTAATCCTAACCCTCACACTAAACCTCACCCTAATCCTAATTCTCACTCTAACCCTAACCCTAACCCTATGCTAACCTAAACCGTCACCCTCAACCTCAACCACACACTAACACTCCCCCTCACCCTAGACTCACCCTAACCTTAACCCTAACCCTAAACCTCACCCTCACCTTCACACTCACTCTCACCCTCAGCCCAAACCTAAACCTAACTCTAACCCTAACCATCACCCTCACCCTAACCCTAAAACTAACCCTAAAACTCACCCTCATCCTCACTCTAAACCTAACCCTAACCCTCACCCTAACTCTAAAATTCAAGCTCACACACACCATATTCCTAAACCTATCCCTATCCCTAAACCTCACCTTCACCCTAATCCTCACCCTAACCCTTACTCTCACCCTAACACTAACCCTATTCCTAAACCTCACACAAACGCTAACACTAACCCTAACCCTTTCCCCATCGCTCACCCTCACCCTCAACATCACCCTCAGCTTTACTAACCCTTATCCTAATCCTAACCCTAACCCTCACCCTAAGCCTAACCCTAAACCTCACCCTAACCCTCACCCTAACCCTCACGCTAACCCTAACCCTCACTCTCACCCTAACCTTAACACTAACCCTTACCCTCACCCTAATCCTATCCCTATCCCTAACCCTAACCCTCCCACTAAAACTCACCCTCCCCCTAACACTAACCCTAACCCTAAACCTATCCGTCACCCTAACCCTCAACCTAACAGTTACCCCAACACTAACACTCAACCTCACCCAATCCTTCACCCTAACCCTTAACCTCAACTTCACCCTAACCATCACACTAATCCAAACCTCACCCTAACCCTCCCCTATCTCGCAACCTCATCCTCAACCTCAACCTCAGCCTAACCCTCACAATAACCCTAACACTAACCCTAACACTAAATCTCACCCTACTATTCACCCTAACCCTAACACTAACGCTAACCCTCAGCCTCAACCAAACAGTTACCCTCAACCTAACCCTCACACTAACCCTCACTCTAACCCTCACAATAACCCTAAGCCTAAACCTAACCCTCAACCTAAATGAAACCCTAACCCAAACTCTAACCATAACCCTCAACCTAAACCTAATCCTAAACCTAACCCTCAAACTCACCCTAACCCTCACACTCACCCTAACCCTCACCCTAACCTTACCACTGACCCTCACCCTCGACCTAAACCTCACCCTCACCCTAACCCTATCCCTAACCCTCACCCTCATCCTAACCCTCACCCTTACCCTAAGCCTCAAGGTAACCCTAAACCTAACCCTAACCCTAACCCTCACACTAACACTAAGGCTCACACTAACCCTAACCCTAACTTTCAACCTAAACCTCAACCTGATCCTAACCCTAACCCTTACCCTCACCCTAACTCTAACCCTCACTCTAACAATTACCCTCACCCTCACCCTCACCCTCACCCTCACCCTAACCCTAAACCTAGCCCTCACACTAACCATCAACCTATCCGTTACCCCAACACTAACACTCAACCTCACCCTTTCCTCACACTAACCCTTAACCTCATCTTCACCCTAACCATTACACTAACCCTAACCCTCACACTAATCATATCCCTATCCCGCAACCTCACCCTCACCCTCAACCTCAGCCTAACCCTCACAATAACCCTAACCCTAACCCTAACCCTAAATCTCACCCTACAACTCACCCTGACCCTAACCCTCAACCTCATCCTAACCCTCACTCTAACATTTACTCTCAACTTAACCCTCACCCTAACACTAACACTAACCCTAACCCTCACTGTAACCCTCAAAATAACCCTAAGCCTAAACCTAACCCTCAACTTAAACGTCACCCGAACACAAACCCTAACAGTAACCCTCAACCTAACCCTAATCCTAAACCTAAACCTCAACCTCACCCTAACCCTCACCCCCAACCTAACCCTCACCCTAAACCTACCCCTCACCCTCACCGTAAAACTCACCCTCTATTAACACTACCGGTAACCCTAACCCTAACGCTAACCCTCAACCTAACCCTCCCCCTACCCCTCACCCTAACCCTAACCCTAACTTTGACCCTAATCCTAATCCTAAACCTCACCATAGCCCTCACCCTCACCCTGATCCTCACCCTCACCCTACCCCTCACCCTAACTCTCACCCTAATCATTTTCCTCACCCTAACCCTAACCTTAACCCTGATCCTAACCCGCACACTAACACTAACACTCACCCTAACTCTGACCTTATCCCTCACCCTAACCCTCACACTAACCCTAACCCTCAACGTCACCCTAGCCCTAACACTCACCATAACCCTAAGCCTCACCCACACCCTAAAACTCTACCTAAAACTAAGCATCAACCACACCCTAACCCTCACCCTCACCCGAACCTGAACCTGAACCCTAAACCTGACCCTCACCCTAAATATCAAACTAACGCTAACCCTCACCCTAACCCTAACTCTAACCCTCACCCTCACCCTCACCCTCAACCGAAGCCTAACGCTATCTCTCACCCTAACCTTAACCCTAAACCTAAACCTAAACCTCACCCTAACCCTAACCATCGCCCTAACCCTAAACCTAACCCTCAACCTCAACCTAATGCTAACCCTAACCCTAACCCTAACCCTGACCCTAACACTCACACTAACCCTAACGGTAATCCTAACCCTCACCTGCACCCTAACCCTCACCCTAACCCTTATACTCACCCTAACCCTAAGTTTAACCCAAATCCTAACCCTCACCCTAACCCTCACCCTCACCCTAACCCTCACCATAACCCTTACCCTCAGCCTCGTCCTATCCCTAACACTCACCCATACCCTCACATTAAACCTAACCCTCAACCTAACCGTAAACCACCCCTCACCCTAAACCTCACCCTCACCCTAACCCTAACCCTAACTCTCACCCTCACCCTAACATTCACCGTCATCCTAAACCTCACCCTAACCCTAACCCTCACACACACCTTAACCCTCAAACTTACCTGAAACCTCACCCTCACCCTAACAATCACCCTCACCCTAAATATCACCCTAACCCTAACCCTAACCCTAGCCCTCACACTAACCCTAACCTTGACCCTAAACCACACCCTCACCCTAACACTCACCCTAACCTTTACTCTCACCCTAACCCTAAACCTAACCCTAACCCTATCCCTCACACTAACTCTAACCCTCACCCTAAACCTAACCATACTCCTAAGCCTAACCCTCATCCTTACCCTCACCCTCAACCTTACACTCACCCTCAGCCTAACGGTAACCCTAATCCTCATCTTTATCCTAACTATCACCCACACCCTCAGCCTAACTCTAACCCTAATCCTAATACTCACCCTCACCCTCACACTAAACTTAACCATAACCCTATACCTAACCCTCACCCTAACCCTAAATCTCACTCTAACAATAGCCCTAAACCTCAGCCTCACCCTAACCCTAACCTTAACCCTCACTCTCACCCTAAACTTCACCCTAACCCAAACGCTAACCCTAACCCTAAATCTCACCCTAAAACGTACCCTCACCCTAACCCTAACCCTAATGCTCACACTAACCCTAACCTTAACCCTAACCCTAACCCTCACTCTAACCTTTACCCTAATCCTAAGATAACCCTAACCCTTACACTCATGCTAACCCTCACCCTAACCCCAAACCTCACCCTAACCCTAACCCTAACCCTAAACCTAACCTTTACACTATCGCTAACCCTAACCCACATGCTCATCGTAACCCTCACCATCACCCTAAACTTCAACCTAAACCTAACCTTCACCCACACACTAAACCTCACCATCACCCGAACCCGAATCCTCACCCTAACCCTCACACTATCCCTAACCCTAAGCCTCATCCTAACCATAATCCTAACCCTATCCCTCACCGCAACCCTAACCCTAACCCTAACCTTCACCCTAAACCTTATCTTAACACTCACCCTCACCCTAAGTTTAAAACTAAACCTAATCCTGCACCTAAACCTCACCAACACCCTCACCCTAAGTATAAACCTAAACCTATCCCTAAACCTCACACTCAACCTCAACCTCACCCGAAGCCTAACCCTAACCATAACCCTAATACTAAATCCTAACCATCACCCTCACCCTCACACTAACCCTAAACCTAACCCTAACCCTCACACACTCACGCTAACAATAACCCTAACCCTAACCCTAACCCTCTCCCGAATCTGAAAACTAACCCTAACCCTAACCCTAACCCTCACCCTAAACCTAACAATCACTCTCAATCTAATCCTCACCCTAACACTAACTCTAACCCTTACCAAAAGGAAAACTTCACCTTCACCCTAACATTCACCCTCACCATAGTCCTCACCCTAACCCTAACCCTATCACTAACACTAAGCCTCACACTTACCCTCACGCTAACCATAACCCTAACCCTAACCCTAACCCTCACCCTAAACTTAACCCTCACCCTAACCCTAACACGAACACTCACCCTCAACCTAAACCTAAACTTAACCCTAACACTCACCCTAAACTTCATCCTAACCCTAACCCTCATCCTCACCCTAATCCTCACCATAACTCTTATCCTCACACTAACTTTAACTCTAACCCAAACACTAACCCTCACACTAAGCCTAACCCTAACCCTCACCCTAACCTTAAACCTTACCTTAACACTCACCCTCAACCTAATCTTCACCCTAACCATAACCCTAACTCTAACCAAAAGGAAAACCTCACCCTCACAATCACACTCACCCTAAAATTCACCCTCATCCTAGTCCTCACCCTTACCCTAACCTAACTCTCAACCTCACCCTCACCCTAACATTAATATTAACCCTAACCCTCACCCTAACCCTAAGCATCACCCTAAACCTAAATCTCACCCTCGCACAAACCCTCACCCTAACCCTTACCCTCATCCTTACCCTAACCCTAAACGTCACAATAACCCTAACCCTAACCCTAACCTTCCCCCTAATGCTAACCCTAACTCTAACCCTAAACCTCACCCTTACCCACAACCTTACCCTAACTCTAACTATAAACCTAACACTAACCCTAACACTCACCCTAACCCTAACCCTAACCCTCACCCTAACGCTAACCCTAACTCTAACCCTAAACCTCACCCTAACCCTCAACCTTACCCTAACCCTAACCATAATCCTCACACTAACCCTAACACTCACACTAACCCTAACCCTAACCCTCACCCTCTACGTTACCCTAACCCTAACTATAATCCTCACACTAACCCGAACCTTCACTCTAACCCTAATCCTAAACATAACCCTCACCTTCAACCTAAACCTAAACCTAACCCTAACCCTCACCGTCACCCTTACCCTCAACCTTACCCTAACCCTAACCATCATCCTCACACTAACCCTAACACTCACCCTATCCCTAACCCTAACCCTCACCCTAACGCTAATCCTAACTCTAACCCTAAACCTCACCCTAACCCTCACCCTAACATTAACGCTCATCCTAACCCTCACGCTTACCCTAAACCTCTCCCTAACCCTTACACTCACACTAACCATAAACCAAACACTAATCCTCACACTAATCCTAATCCTAACCCTAAACCTCAAACGCACCCTAACCCTCACCGTCACCCTAACCCTCACTCTAAACCTAACTCTCACCCACACCCTAACCCTCACCCTAACCGTCACCCTCAACCTAAACATCAGCCTACCCTAACCCTCACACTAACACTAACCATAACACTCACACTCACCCTAACCTTAACGCTAACCCTAACCCTAACCCTCACGGTAACACTCAACCTAACACTCAGGCTAACCCGAACCCTCACTCTCACCCTAATACTCACCTTAAACCTTAATCCCACCCTAAACTTAAGGTTTACATAAAACCTCACACTAAACCTAAGTCTCACAGTAACAATCACGCTAACCCTACCCCGCACCCTAACACTCACCCTTTTCCTAAACTTACCCCTAGCCCTCAGCATCACCCTAGCCCTCACGCTAACCCTAAACCTAACACTAACCATACAACTAACCCTAAACCTAACTCTCACCCTCACCTTCACCCTCACCCTCACCCTCACCCTAATCCAAGCCATAACCCTAACCCTCACCCTAAACCTAACTCTGACACTCACCCTCACCCTAAGCCTAACCCTAAACCTAAGCCTAATCCTAAACCTAACTCTCACATACACCCTCACCCAAACCTAAACCTCACCCTAACCCTAACCCTAAACCTAGCCCTCGCCCTAAACCTTACCCTCTCTGTCACTCTAACCCTCACCCTAACCCTAACCGTCACCCTAACCCTAACGCTAACCCTCAACCTCACTCTCACCCTCACCCTAACCCTAACCCTTACCCTCACCCTCACCCTAACCCTAACCGTAACTCTAACACTCAACATAACCCTCGCCCTCACCCTAACCCTAACCGTAACCCTAACCCTCACCCTAACCTAACCTAAACTCTAATGCTTTCCAAAAACCTCACCCTCACCCTAAATCTCACTCTAACCCTTGTATTCACCCTAACCCTAACCCTAATCCTAAACCTAAACCTCACTCTAACCCTAAACCTAACCTAGCGCTCACCTAAACCCTTAACCTCACTGTCACTCTAAACCTCACCGTATCCCTAACCCTCACCCTAACTCTAACCTTAACCCTCACCCTCACCCTCAACCTAACCCTAACCCTAACACTAACCCTCACACTAAACCTAACCCTAACCCTTACCCTCAACATAACCCTCACCCTCACTCTCAACCTAACCCTAATCCTAACCGTAACCCTAACCCTCAACGCTAACCTTAACCATAAACCTAATGCTATCCCTAAACCTCACCCTCACCCTAACCCTCACTCTAACTATTACCCTCAAACTAACCCTAAGGCTAAAACTAATCCTCATCCTAACCCTCACCCTAAACCTAAACCTAACCCTAACCATCACCCTAACGCTCACCCTAACACTCATCCTAACCCTCACCCTAACCATAAACCTTTCCCTCACCCTAATCCTAAACCTAACCCTCAGCCAAACCGTCTCCCTAACCCTAACCATAACCCTGAACCTAACCCTAACGCTAACCCTAGACCAAATCCTCACCCTAAGACTAAACCACACCCTCACTCACACCCTCAAACTCAGCCTAACCCTAACCCTAACCCTAATCCTAAACCTAACCCTTCACCCTCACCCTAACTCTAATCCTAACCCTAAACCTGACCCTAACACTAACCCCAACCCTATCTCTAACCCTCAACCGAACCCTAACGCTCACCCTAACCCTAACCGTACCCTCACCCTAACCCTAATCCTAACCCTAATGCTATCCCTAAAACTCACCCTAACCCTAACCCTCACCCTAACCCTAAACCTAAACCTAAACCTCACCCTAACGCTCACCCTAACTGTCAACCTAACCCTAACCCTCACCCTCACCCTAAACCTCACCCTAAATCTTACCCTCCCCCTAACCCTATCCCAAACCCTAACTCTAAAACTCACCATCACCCTAAGCCTAACCTGAACCCTAACACTCACCCTAAAACTCACCCTAAATCTAACCCTCTCCCTAAACCTCACCCTCACACTAAACCTCATCCTAACCCTTACCCTCATCATAACTCTAACCCTAAACCTAACCGTAATCCTCACCGCAACCCTAACCCTCACCCTCACCCTAGACCTCACCCTAAAACTGACCCTAACCCTAACCTTCACCCTCAACCTCATCCCACCCTCAGCCTATCCCTAACCCTAAACCTCACCCTAACCCTAACCCTAACCCTAATGCTATCCCTAACCCTCACACTCACCTTAACCCTCATACTAACCCTTACCTTCACTGTAACCCTCACCCTAAACCTAACCCTAACACTAACACTAAACCTCACCATAACCCTGGCCCTAAACCTAAACCTAAACCTAACCTTCATCCTAACGCTTACCCTAACCCTCAACCTAACCCTAACCCTCACCCTCACCCTAACCCTCACCCTAAACTTTACCTTCACCCTAACAATAACACTAAAACTAACTCTAACCCTCACCCTCACCCTAAGCCTAACCTGCACCCTCACCGTCACCCTCACCCTAACTCTAACGCTATCCCTAAACCTCACTCTCACCCTAAACGTCATCCTAACCCTTACCGTCACCATAACACTAGACCTAACCCTAACGCTAATCCTCACTATAATCCTAACCCTCACCCACACCCTCACCCTCACAGTCACCTTAACCCTCACACTAAATCAAACTGCCACGCACACCCTAAAATTCACCCGGACCCAAACCCGAACCCTGACCCTAGCCCTACCCTAAAACTCACCCTAACCCTAAACCTCACCTTAAACCTAACTCTAACCATCACCCTCATACTAACCCTAACCCTCACCTTAACCCTTAGCTTTACCCTAAAGTTAACCCTAACCCTCACTCTCACCCTAAACTTCACCCTAACCCTTATCCTCACACTAACCCTACCCCTAACCCTCACATAATACCTAACCCTCACCCTAACCCTAAAACTACACCTCACATTACCCCTCACCCTAACCCTAAACCTAACCCTCACCAAAACCTAACTGTAGCCCGCATTTTCACCCTAACCCTCACCATCACCCTAACCCTCACCCCAACCCTAATCCTCACCTACACCCTCACCCTTACCCTCACCCTAAACCTCACACTAACCCTGACCCTCACCCTAGCCCTCACCCAAAAACTAACCCTAACCCTAACCCTCACCCTCAACCTCACCCCTAACTTCAGCCTAATCCTAATCCTAAACCTAATCTTAACCCTAACCCTCACCCTCACCCTAATCCTAACCCTAACCCTAACTCTAATGCTAACACTAGCCATCACCCTCACCCTAAACCTTACCCTAACCCTACCCGTCAGCCTAACCCTCACCCTAACCTTCACACTAACCCTAACCCTAACCCTAAACCACACCCTCACCCTAACACTCATCCTAACCATTACCCTCACCCTAACCCTAACCCTAACCCTAACCCTCACACTAACTATAACCCTAACCCTATACCTAAACCTACTCCTCAGCCTAACCATCATCCTAACCTTAAACCTAAACCTAACACTCACCATACCCCTAACCTTAACCCTAATCCTCAGCCGAACCCTATCCCTCACCCTCACCCTCACACTCACCCTCAGCCTAAACCTAAACCTAACCCTCATCTTAACCCTAACCATCAACCACACCCTCAGCCTAACTCTAACCCTAAACCTAACCCTAAACCTCACCCTCATCCTCACCCTAAACTTAACCGCAAACCTAACCCTAACCCTCACCCTAACCCTAACCCTCACCTTAACCCTTACCCACACCCTAAACCTAACGCTAACCCTAACCCTCACCCTAAACCGTACCTTCACCATAAACTTAACCCTAACCCTAATCCTCACACCAAACCTAACCTTAACCCTAAACCTAAACCTCACTCTCACCCTCACCCTAATCCTAAACCTAACCCTAACCCTCAACCTAAATCTAACGCTAACCCTAACCCTCACCCTAACACTCACCGCCACTCTAACCCTCACCCTAACCCTAACGCACACCCACACCATAATCTTCACCCTCACCCGAAACCTCACCCTCACCCTAAACTTCACACTCACCCTAACCCTAACCCTAATCCTCACCCTAACCCTTTCCCTAATCCTCAACCTCACCATCACCCTCACCCTAACCCTAACCCTAACCCTAATCCTCACCCTAACCCTAATCCTAACCCTCACCCTAACCCTCACCCTCACACTCACACTAAACCTCACCCTCACCATAACCCTAATCCTAAGCCTAACACTCACCCTCACCCTAACCCTAACCCTAACAATAACCCTAAACTTAACACTCACCCTTACCCTCACCCTAACTCTGAACATAACCATCACCATCACCCAAAACCTAACCCTCACCCCCACCCTAAACTTAACCCTCACCCTAAACCTAACGATAAACCTCACCCTCACCCTAACGCTTACCCTAACCCTAACACTCACCCTAAACTTCACCCTAAACCTAACGCTAACCCTAAACCTCACCAGAATCATAACCCTCACCCTAACCTTTATCCCCACAGTAACCCTAAACATAACCCTAAATCTAACCCTACCCCTCCCCCTAACCCTCACCCTAAACCTAACCCTAACCCTCACCTTCACCCTAACCCTAACCCTAATCCTCAGCCTCACACCAAACCTCACCGTCACCCTAACCCTCACCGCCAAAATAACCCTCACCCACACCCTAACCCTCACCCTCACCCTCACCCGAACCTGAACCCTAAACATCACCCTAAACCTAACCCTCATCCTAAACGTGACTTTAACCCTCACCCGAACCCTAATCCTCACACTCACCCTCACCCTCACACTAAGCCTAACCCTCACCTTAACCCTAACACTCATCCTAACCCTACCCCTAACCTTAACCTTCCCACTAACCCTCACACTAATCCTAACGCTAACCCTAACCCTCAACCTCACGCTAAACCTCACCCTAACCCTAAACCTAAACATAACCCTAATCCTCATACTAACCCTAACCCTAATCCTAACCCTAACCCTCAAACTAACTCTAACCCTAAACCTAA
Organism: Dipodomys merriami; assembly: GCF_024711535.1. Classification (NCBI taxonomy): domain Eukaryota; kingdom Metazoa; phylum Chordata; class Mammalia; order Rodentia; family Heteromyidae; genus Dipodomys; species Dipodomys merriami. The sequence continues at coordinate 3,622,462 of NW_027202327.1, forward strand.
CCCACACCCTCACCCTAACCCTCAGTGTCACCCTGAACATCCACCTAAGCCTAACCCTTACCCACAAACTAAACCTCACCATCACCCTCATCCTCAACCTAAACCTCACCCTAACCCTAACCCTAACCCTAAACCTAATCCTCACCCTAAACCTAACCTTTAGCCTTAACCGCACCCTCACCCTAAGCCTAACCCGAATCCGAACCATAATCCTAAACCTAACCCTCACCCTCACCCTCACCCTAAACCTAAACCTAAACCTCACTTTCATCCTCACCCTTACCCTAAACCTAACCCTAACCCACACCCTAACCCTAACACTCACCCTAACCATAACCCTTAACCTCACACTCACCCTAACCCTAACACTAACCCTCAACCTCACCCTAGCCCTCACCCTAACACTAAGACTAACCCTGACACTAACCCTCACCATAATCCTCACCCTAACCCTTATCCTAACACTAACCCTAACCCTAACCCTAACCCTCACAGTAACCCTAAACCTCACCATAACCCGGACCCTCCTCCGCATCCTAAACCTCACCCTAAACCTAACCCTAACCCTAAACCACACCCTAACCTGAACCCTACCCCTAATCCTCACCCTCACCTAACACTCACCATCACCTTAACCCTCACTCTAAATCTAACCGTCACGGACAACCTAACCCTCACCCTCACCCTCACCCTCACCGTCACTCTAACCCTCACCCTTACCTAAACATGACCCTAACCCTAACTCTCACCCTCACCCTACCATAACCCTCACCCTCACCTGAACCCTAACCCTGAAACTCACCCTAATCCTCAAATTCACATTCACGCTAATCTTAACCCTCTCTCAGTCTAACAATCAGCTTAAACCTTACACTTACCCTAAACCTAACTCTAACCCTAACCCTAAACTCACACTAAAGATAACCCTCACCATAACCCTACCCCTAAACCTACCCCTCATCATAAAACTCACCCTAAACCTAAACCTCACCCTAACCCTAACCCTAAACCTCACCCTCACCATAGACCTCACCCTAACTCTAATCCAAACCTAACCCTAAACCTAACCCTTACCCTAACCCTAAACCTCAACATAACCCTCACCCAAACCCTAACCCTAAACCTAACCCTAACCATATCCCTATCCCAAATGCAAACCCTAAACCTCACCCTCACCCTAACCCTCATCCTAACCCTTACCTTCACCCTCAAACTAAACCTCACCCTAGGCTTAACCCTCAACCTAAGCCTAAACCTAAACCTCACCCTCAACTTTACCCCAACCCTAACCCTAAACCTAACCCTCAGCCTAAGACTAATCCTCACACTAACCCTAATCCTATCCATAACCCTAACCCTCACCTTAAACCTTACCCTAATCCTAACCTTAACACTAACCCTCACCCTAATGCTAACACTAACCCTAACACTCACCCTTACCCTAAACCTCACCCTCAACCTAACCCTCACCCTAAACCTAACCCTAACCTTCACCCACACATTAAACCTCAACCGAACCCTCACACTCACCCTAACCGTCAAACTCACCCTCACCCTAATCCTAACCCTAACACTAATCCTCACACTATCCCTAACCCTCACCCTCACCCTCACCCTCATCCTTAGCCTAACCCTAAACCTAACCCTAATCCTAAACCTGACCCTCACCCTCACCCTCACCCTAAACCTAAACCTAACCCTAAACCTCAGCCTAACCCTTATCCTAACCCTAAACCTAACCCTAACCCTAACCCTAACCCTAACCCTAACCCTAACCCTCACACTAACCCTAAACCTAAACCTCATCCTAAACCTGATTCTACCCCTATCCCAAACCCTAACCCTCATCCTAATCCTAACCCTAACCCTCACCCTCCCCATCACCCTCAGACTAACCCTAATCCTAACCCTAATCCCTACCCTCACCCTCACCCTCACCCTAACTCTATAGCTAAACCTAACCCTAACACTCACCTTCAACCTCACCCTAACCCTAACCCTCACCCTCACCCTAACACTAACCCTGACTCTAACACTCACCCTAACCCTAAACCTAACCCTAATCCTAAACCTAACCCTCACACTCAAACTCACCCTAACCGTAACACTAACCCTCCCTGTCCCCCTCCCCCTCACCATCACACTCACCCTAAACCTCACACTAACCCTAACCATAAACCTAACCATAACCCTCACACTAACCATAACACTCACCCTAACCCAAACCATAAGCCTAACCTTCACCCTCACCCTGACAGTCACCCTCAGCCTAAACCTAACACTAACCCTATTCTTATTCCTAACCCTCACACTCACCCTAACCTTCACCCTCACCCTAACCCTCATCCTCACCCTAAACATCACCCTAACCCTAACACTCACCGTAACACTAACCCTAACCCTCACCCTAAACCTAACCTCATCTTAACCCTCACCCTCACCCTAATACTCACCCTAACCCTCAACCTTACCCTCAACTTCACCCTAACCCTTACCCTCACCCTAACCCTCAAGCTCATCCTCATCCTAACCCTCACCCTGACCTTTACCCATCCTAAACCTAAAACTAACCCTCACACTAACCCTAACCCTAACACTCAGCTTAACACTTTTCCTAACCCTAAACCTAACCCTAACCCTAACCATAACCCTCACACTAACCCTAACCCTAACCCTCAACCTAACCCTCATCCTAACCCTAATACTAATCCTAACCCTCACCCTCACCGTGCCCTAACACTAACCCTCACCCGAACCATAACCCCCACCCTCACCCTCCCCATCACCCTCAGTCTAACCCTAATCTTAACCCTAATCCTAACCCTCACCCTCACCCTCACCCTATCTCTAATGGTCAACCTAACCCTAACATTCACCCACACACTCACCCTAAACCTAACCCTATCCCTACACCTCACCCTAACCCTAATTCTCAACCTATACCTCACCCTCACCCTAACCCTAAACCAATCCCTAACCTTCACCTAACCCTAACACTAACCTTAACCCTCATCCTCACACTAAACCTCACCCTAACCCTGACTCATACCATAACCCTAATCCTAATCCTAACACTAACCCTCTCCCACACCCTAACTCTCAACCTCACCCGAATTCTCACCCTCACTCTAACATTCTACCTAACACTAACCCTAACCCTAAGGTTAGGGTTTGGGTGAGGTTTAGGGTGAGGGTTAGGGTTAGGGTGATGTTTATGGTGAGGGTGAGTGTTAGTGTGAGGGTGAGGGTGAGGGTGAGGTTTAGGTTTAGGGTTAGGGTTTGGGTTAAGGTTAGGTTGAGGGTGAGGGTGAGGGTGAGGGTTAGGTTTAAGATTAGGGTTAGGGTTAGGGTTAGTGTGAGTGTTAGGGTGAGGATGAGGGTTAGGGTGATGGTGAGGGTTAGGGCATGGGGGAGCTTAGGGTTAGATTGAGGATTAGGGTTAGAGTTAGAGTTAGGGATATGGTGAGGATAAGGGTTACGGTGAGGTTTAGGGTGAGGGTCAGGGTGAGAGTTAGGGTGAGGTTGAGTGTTAGGGTGAGGGTGAGGTTTCGGGTGAGTGTGAGGGTTAGATTTAGGGTTAGGTTTATGGTAAGGTTCAGGGTTAAGGTTAGGATTAGGGTGAGAGTTACAGAGAGGTCGAGGGATAGGATTAGTGTGAGGGTTAGGGTCAGGGTGAGGGTTAGGATTAGCGTTAGGGATAGCGTGTGGGTTAGGTTGAGGGTGAGGGTTAGGGTGTGTGTGAGTGTGAGTTTTTCTGTTAGGTAAGGGTTAGGGTTATTTTTAGGGTGAGGATTCGTTTGAGGTTGAGGGTTAGTTTGAGTGTTAGGGTTAGGGAGAGGGTTAGGGTTAGGATATTGGTGAGGGTTAGGGTTAAGGTGATGTTTAGGGTGAGGTTTAGGGTGATATTTAGGGTGAGGTTGAGGGTTAGTGTGAGGGTGAGGGTGAGGGTTAGGGCGAGGGTGCTGGTGAGGGTGAGGTTGAGCATGAGGTTTGGGGTTAAGGTTAGGGTGAGGGAGAGGTTTAGGGTTAGGATTAGGGTTAGGGTTAGGGTTAATCTGAAATTGAGGGTGAAAGTGAGGGTGAGGGTTAGTGTTAGGGTTAGGGTGAGGGTTAGGGTTAGTGTGAGGGTAAGTGTGATTTTGAGGATCAGGATGAGAGTGAGGGCTAGAATGAGGGTGAGGGTGAGGGTGAGGGTTAAGATTAGGTTTAGGGTGAGTTTTAGTGTTAGGGTTACAGTTAGTGTTAGGGTTATTGTCAAGGTTAGGGTTAGGATGAGGTTGAGGGTGAGGGTTAGCTTTAGGGTTAGTGTTAGTGTTAGGATGAGGGTGGGGTGGAGGGTTAGGGTTAGGATTAGGGTAAGGGTTAGGGTAAGGCTGGGGGGGAAGAGGAGGTTGAGGGTGAGGTTTAGGTTTATGTTTAGGGTGAGGGCTAGATTCATTGTGAGGGTGACGGTGAGCGTGAAGATGATGGTTTCCATTAGGTAAGGGTTATGGTTAGCGTGAGGATTAGCGTGAGTGTGAGGGTTAAGCTGAGTTTAGGTTTAGGGTGAGGGTTAGTGTTAAGGTTAGGGAGAGGTTTAGGGTTATGATGATGTTTAGTGTGATGGTGAGGATTAGTGTGTGGGTGAGGATTAGGGTGAGGGCGAGGGAGAGGGTGAGGGTGACGGTTAGGATTAGGAATAGGGTTAGGGTTAGAGTTAGGCTAAGGGTGAGGGTCAGGGTGAGGGTGAAAGTTAGGGTTAGGTTTATGCTTATGTTTAAGGTTATGGTGGGAGTTATGGTTAGTGTGAGCATTATGGATAGGGTTAGGGAGAGAGTAACATTAGGGTGAGGGTTAGCGTTAGGGTGAGGGTTAGGGTTAGGGTTAGGGTTAGGGTGAGGATTAAGATTTGGGTGATGTTTAGGGTAAGGGTGAGGGTTAGGGTGTGGGTGAGGATTAGGTTTAGGGTGATGGTTAGCGTTAGGTTTAGTGTTAGAGTGAGGGTGAGGGTTATGGGTAGGGTTAGGTTTAGGTTGAGGGTTAGGGTGAGGGTTTGGGTGAGGGTTAGGGAGAGGGGGAGGGGGAGGGTTAGGTTGCAGTTTAGGGTGACTGTGAGGGTTAAGGTGAGGGTGAGGGTGAGGGTTAAGGTTAGGGTTAGGGTTAATGTTAGTTTGAGGGTGAGGGTTAGGTTTAGGATTAGGTTTAGGGTTAGGGTTAGAGTGAGTGTTAGGGTGAGGATTAGGATTAGGATTAGGGTTAGGGTTATGGTGAGGGTTAGGATTAGGGTGAGGTTTAGTGTGAGGATGAGGTTTAGGGTTAGTTTTAGTGTTAGGGTGAGGGTTAGTTTGATGGTTAGGGTCAGGGTTAGGATTAGGGTGAAGGTAAGATATAGGGTGAGGGTTAGAATTAGGATCAGGGTTAGGGATACGTTTAGGGTTAGGGGGAGAGTGAAGGTGAGTGTAAGGTTTAGGTTTAGGGTTAGAGTTAGCATGAGGATGAGGGTGAGGGTTAGGATTAGGGTTAGGTTTAGGGCTGAGGGTGATGGGGAGTGTGAGGGTGAGGGTTACACTTAGGATGAGGTTACGGTTTAGAGTTAGGGTTAGGGTTATGCTTAGGTTTAAGATGAGGTTTAGACTGAGGGATAGGATTAGGTTTAGTGTGACGGTTAAGGTTAGGGTTAGGGTTAGGTTTAGGGTGAGGGTTAGGGTTAGGTTTAGGGTTAGTATAAGGTTTAGGCTGAGGGTTGGAGTTAGGGTTAGTGTGAGGGTTAGGTTTAGGGTTAGGGTAAGGGTTAAGGTGAGGGTAAAGTTTAGGGTGAGGGTTAGGGTGTGGGTGAGGCTTAGGGTTAGATTAAGGGTAAGGTGAAAGTTAGGTTTATGGTTAGGTTTAGTGTGAGTGTTTGGGTGTGGGTATGTGTTAGGGTGAGGGTAAGGCTGAGGGTGAGTCTTAGGGTTCGGGTGAGGGTAAGGGTAAAGGTGAGGGTTATGGTGAGAGTGAGGGATAGGGTGATGGTTTGGGTCAAGGTTAGGTTTAGGGTGAGGGTTAGGCTGAGGGGTAGGGTTAGGTTAAGTGTGAGGGTTAGGTTTAGTGTGAGGGTTAGGGTTAGGATGACGGTAAGTGTTAGTATGAGGGTTAGGGTGAGTGTGAGGTTTAGGATTAGAATTAGGTTTGGGGTTAGGGTTAGTATGAGTGTTAGGGTTAGGTTTATGTTTAGGTATAGGGTGAAGGTGAGGGTTAGGTTTATGGTTAGGGTGAGAGTTAGTGCTAGGGTGAGTGCTAGGGTGAGAGTGAGGTTTAGGGTGAGGGTAAGGGTGAGGGTGAAGTTTTTGGTAAGGTAAGGGTTAGGGCTAGGTTTAGGGTGAGTATTAGGGTGAGGGTTTGGGTTAGGGTTAGGATGAAGGTTAGGGTTAAGGTGAGGGTGACGGTGAGGGTGAGGGTGAGAGTTAGGGTTAGGATTAATGTGACGGTTAGGGTTAAGGTGATTGTTAGAGTTAGGGTGAGGGTTAGGATTAGGGTTTGGGTTAGGCTGAGGGCTTGGGTGAGGGTGAGGTTGAGGGTGAGTGTTAGTTTTAGGATGAGGGTTAGGGTTAGGGTATGCCTGAGTGTTCAGTTCAGAGTTAGGTTTAGGGTTAGGGTTAGGGATAGGGTTAGGGTGAGGTGTAGGGTGAGTGTGAGGGTTAGGGTTAGGGTTAGGATGAGGGTTATGGTGAGGTTTAGGGTGAGGGTTAGGGTGAGGGTGAGAGTTAGGGTTAATATTAGTGTTAGGGTGAGGGTGAGGGTTAGGGTGAGTATTAGGAATAGGGTGAGGATTAGGGTTAGTGTGAGGGTTAGGGTTAGTGTTAGGGTTAGTGTGTGGATAAGGGTTAGAGTGAGGGTTAGGTTGAGGGTGAGGTGTAGGGTTAGCGTTAAGGATAGGGTGAGCGTTAGGGTGAGGGTTAGGTTTAGGTTGAGTGTTAGGGTTAGTTTTAGGGTGACGGTTAGGGTTAAGGTGATATTTTTGTTGAGGGTGAGTGTTAGGATGAGGGTGAGGGTTAGGTTAAGGGTTAATGTTAGGGTTAGGGTTAGAGTGAGGGATACGGTGAGGAGTAGGGTTAATGTGAGGTTTACTGTTAGGATTAGGGTTAGGGTTAGTGTGAACATAAGGGTTAGGATGAGGGTTAGGCTGAGGGTGAGGTGTAGAGTTAGCATTAGGGATAGGGTGAGGGTTAGGGTGAGGGTTACGGTTAGGGTGAGTAGGAGGTTAGGTTTAGGTTTAGGGCTAGGTTTAGGCTTATGGTGAGGGTGAGGGTGAGGTTGATGGTTAGGTTTAGAATTAGGGTTAGGGTTAAGGTTAGTGTGAAGGTTAGGGTGAGGATGAGCTATTGGGCAATGGTGAGGGTTAGGATGTGGGGGAGGGTTAGGGTTAGGGTGAAGATTAGGGTTAGGGTTAGGGTTAGGTTATGGTGAGGGTAAGGGTTAATTTGAGGTTTAGGATTAAGGTGTGGTTTAGGGTTAGCGTTAGTGTTAGGATGAGGGTTAGGGTGAGGGTAAGTTTTAGGGTTAGTGTGAGGGTGAGGGTGAGGGTGTGGGTTAGTGTTAGTATTAGGATTAGGGTTAGGGTGAGGGTGAGGGTGAAGGTAAGGTTTAGGGTTAAGGTTAGGGTGAGGACTAGGTTTAGGGTGAGGTTTAGGGTTTGGTTTAGGGTTAGTGTGAGGGTTAGGGTTAGAGTTATTGTTAGTGTGAGGGTCAGGGTGAGGTTTAGGGTAAGGTAGAGGGTTAGGGTTAGGGTTAGGGTTAGGGTAAGGGTGACGGTGAGTTTTAGAGTGAGGGTGAGGGTTAGGTTTAGGGTTAGGTTTAGGGTGAGGGTTAGGTTTAGAGTTAGGGTGAGAGTTAGGGTGAGGTTTAGGGATATAGTTAGGGTAAGGGTTAGGGTTAGCGTTAGGGATAGGGTGAATGTTAGGGTGAGGGTTAGGGTTAGGTTGTGGGTGAGGTTTAGGGTGACGGTAAGGGATAAGGTTAGGGTTATGGATAGGGTTAGGGTTAAGTTTAGGGTGATGGCTAGGGTCATGTTGAGTTTTAGGGTGAGGGTGAAGGTGAGGTTTTTGGTTAGGTAAGGGTTACGGTTATTTTTATGGTGAGAATTATGTTTAGATTGGGGGTTAGTGTTAGTGTTAGAGTTAGGCTGAGGGTTAGGGTTAGGATTTGGGTGAGAGTTAGGGTTAAGTTGATGTTTAGGGTGAGGTTTAGGGTTAGGGTGAGGGTTAGGGTTCTGGTGAGGGTGAGGATTAGGGTGTGGGTGAGGGTTACAGTTAGGGTGAGTGTTAGGGTAACGGTGAGGGTTAGGGTGAGGGTGAGGGTTAGGGTGAGATTTAGTTTTAGGGTGATGGTTAGCATGAGGGTTAGGGTGAGGGGTAGGGTTAAGATTAGGGTGAGCAAGTGGTCGCCAGCCGCCTCCACGATGGCGGCGGCGGCGGCAGGGTCGCAAGCGGCAGAGACCACAGCCGGGGGCCATACCTGATCGCTCACACAGAGAGTCCGGGACGAAAGAGCCAGACGCAGCAGGCGAGCGGATTCTACTCAACACCAGCAAGAACCAACAAAGAGCGGACATCTTCACCCTGCAGCTTGCAGACCAGAGACGACCCAGGATCCAAGACTCGGCACCAGAGACGACCCAGGATCCAAGACTCGGCGTGAGTACAAGCCCGACATCCTCACTCCTCAGGGAGCAGAGGAAAGAAGGCCACCCCTCCCCCCCCAGCACCGGTGATCTCCATCTTGGATACCGACAAAGCTCAGAGTTGCTGCTAGCTCCAGCTCAGGCCTAGGAATAAAATGAGTCATTTAGCAGGTCACAAGAACTTAACGCCGAAGTGACCTGCCAGACTCAGCTCCATCCAGGGAAAAGTCACCCAGCTCAGGCGCCAGCCTAGACTCACTGGGTAACCAGAGCCAGAGGCTGCCCCTCCCTCTAGCAGCCACCACAATCAATTGAAAAACAGAAACCCTGAGAATGGCTCCAGGCTGGGCGCTGTGAGCTTTATCACAAAATAGCCCCAGGGAAAAGCTACTGTTTGTTGAAAGGCCTCAACTCTACCCAGAACCTAGCCTCATCACCACATCCCCCTCTTTTGTGACTCTCAAAGCAGACCACCCTCCCAGAAAACTAACCTGGGAGGGGGATCTCAAAATCTTGGGTAAAGCAGAGCATTTTTCTGCCTCTTCCAACCAACCGACTTAAGAAACCAATCAAGCCACAGGACCTCAAGCTGACCAGAGACTCCAACAAGAGACTGGTTGCAGACAAAAGGGAGATACAGGATTCTTCCCACTCCTCCACCCCCCAAAAAAAAAAATCAAAAGACTTTTTTTTTTCTTTTTTTTTTTTCTTCTTCTTCTTCTTTTCTTTTTTTTGCTTGTTTTTTGTTTTTTGTTACCTTATATATATATATATATATATATATATATATATATATATGTATATAAATTTTTTCCCTTCTCAAACTTTTATTAATCTTTAATTTTTGCCTCTTCTGAAAAAATAATTGTTTTCCAGTAACTTTTTTTTTCTCATCTTATAATTTTTATTTCAGAATTACGTGAATGAGAGTTTTCCTTTCTTTTCTTGTCTTCTTTCTCTTTTTCTTTCTTTCTTAATTATCTTTTAGTTTTTTATCTAGCTCTACTGAACTTCTGATCTTTTCTTCTCCCTTAAAGCTTTTCACATCTCCTCTATGTCCCTCCCCTTCTCTGAACATATTCACATTCCTCTCTAAATAGACGGTCTTTTAACCTCTATAATAACATTAATTTTTACGTTTCTATTCTTTTTCTGGTCTCTCTTTATTCCCCTTTCCATCTCTTCTTTTTCTCTCTCTCTCTACTTGCATCCTACCCAACCCATTTCCTGCACTGTGATTAGGACATAGTTAACTCTCCCTGTGCCTCCCCACACCAATCTATTCCTATTTTTTACCCACATTTCTCACTAATCCTAATAATTTCTGGTTTTCCAAATTCTTTTCTGCGGTTCGAAGTCCTTTAACATATAGTCGTTTGATGTTGAATAGATGTATCTGTTGAACTAGATTGTATCTGTAGACTATTGACTGTACAAATGCAAACTTTGGTTGATGGTTGCCTTAAGATAGTGTTCTAGCACAAAACTGGTGCAATCTTTATCTCAAATGGGCCGAGTAAGCCGGAAAAACACAAGAAAAATGGCAAATTCGGGTATCTCAATTCCCAACCTTGATAATCAGGGATTAGAACAGATAAAGAATAATCCAGAGGAGAGTTCCCAAACAGCTCTACAAACACTAATAGCAAACATGATAAATGAGAAGTTTGACAATGTACAAAGGACTCTGTATGAGCGTGATAGGGAGAGAGAGGAGGCATCCCAGAAGTTTATACAGGAATATCATAAGCGTGAGGAAGCTTCTCAAAAACTGATACAGGATTTGCATGAACAACTTGAGAATACTCAAAGAGAAAGGGAGGAATGGCGTGAGCAGGCAGAGAACACTCAAAGAGAACTGCAGGAATCCCACAGAAGGGAGAAAACTAATCAAAGAGTAATTCACGAATTAAGAGACCAGGTAGAGAATACACAAAGATCACTAAAGACATTCATGGAAGCCATTAACAAAGAGCTGAAGGAAGTCAGGGAGACCACAAAGGGAATGCTGAATGGAACCCAACAGAAGGAATGGGAGTCCAAAGAAACCATAACCAATCAACTAAGTGATTTGAGAACAAACACTGAACACCAAATTAAGGAAGTAAAGAAATTCATACAAGACCTAAAACAGAGCTTCAACAAAGAACTTGAAGCCATCGAAGCTGACCAATTAGAAGGAAAAGAGATAAAAAACAAAGTAGAGAGTCTTGACAGCAGGTTAGACCATGCAGAAGATCGAATCTCAGGGATTGAAGACAGCCTAGATATTATAGAGAAAGAACATACAACCATCCAAGACAAGTCCAAGAAATATGATAGGCCTATCCAACACCTGGAGGACACCATCAGAAGGCCCAATCTAAGGATAATGGGTGTAGAGGAGCACCTAGAAACAGAAGTTAATGGTCTAGGAAATTTGTTTAACAGGATCCTAGCAGAGAACTTCCCAAACATACAAAAAGATAGGCCTATTCAGATACAAGAAGCTTTTAGAACCCCAAATAGACCAGACCAGAATAGGACATCCCACCGTCACATTATAATCCACACAGGATCAACCCAGACCAAGGAAAAGATCCTTAAAGCTGTCAAGGAGAAAAGGTTAATCACCTATAAAGGGAAACCAATTAGAATTACCTCAGATTTCTCAGCAGAGACAATCAAAGCAAGAAGAGCCTGGAATGACGTATGCCATGCCCTAAAAACAAACAACTATCAACCAAGAATACTGTACCCAGCTAAACTCTCCTTCATAACTGAAGGCCAAATAAAAACCTTCCATAGCAAAGAAAAATTGAAACAATACATCTCCACCAAACCAGCCCTGCAAAAGATTCTTAAAGATGTCCTACACATAGAAAACCAACAAGAACGCAACAAAGGCCAAGAAACTGCACCCAAACTGAGAATCCAAGAACCTTAGGAAGAACCCAGTTTTCACCGCCCCCAAGAAGGTGGATAACATGGCAGGAACTCCCAAATACCTCTCAGTCCTATCTCTTAACGTTAACGGACTGAACTCTCCAATTAAGCGACATAGACTGTCTAGTTGGATTAAAAAACAAGACCCTTCTATCTGCTGCCTGCAGGAGTCACATCTTGCCCGTAAAAACAAACATATTTTCAAGGTTAAAGGCTGGAACAAAATCTACCAAGCAAACGGCCCTCATAAACAGGCGGGAGTTGCAATCCTAATATCAAATAAAATAGACTTCAAATTAAAATTCGTGAGAAGAGATAAAGAAGGTCGCTACATACTAATTAAAGGATCTCTCCTTCAGGAGGATATTACAATTCTAAATATCTATTCGCCAAACAATGGAGCACCCAAATTTATCAAAGAAACACTACTTTCCCTCAAATCCCAGATAGATCCAAAGACATTAATCGTTGGGGATTTTAACACACCACTCTCCCCACTAGATAGATCAACTCGGCAAAAACTCAACAGAGAAACCGCAGATCTAAACAGCTGCATAGATCAACTAGACTTAACAGACATTTACCGAACATTTCACCCAGCAGCATCAGAATACACGTTCTTCTCAGCAGCACATGGAACGTTTTCTAAAATAGACCACATTTTAGGCCACAAAGCAAACTTGTCTAAATTCAGAAACATTGAAGTTATACCTTGCATTCTCTCTGACCACAAGGGAATAAAATTAGAACTCAACACCAAAAGCCACCAAAGAAAGTCCGGTATCACATGGAGGCTGAACAACACACTGCTGAATCATGAGTGGGTCATGGAAGAGATTAGAAAGGAAATTCAAATGTTCATGCTATTCAACAAAAATGAACACACAAATTACCAGCTCCTCTGGGACACAGCAAAGGCAGTACTCAGAGGAAAGTTTATAGCTCTGAGCTCCTACATCAACAAATTGGAGAGATCGGAAACTAACAATTTAATGACACATCTAAACCTCCTTGAAAAAGAGCAGCAAGATAAACCCCAACCCAGTAGACGGAAAGAAATAATCAAAATTAAATCAGAATTAAATTAATTAGAATCCAAAAAAACTATAGAAAGAATCAACAAAACAAAGAGTTGGTTCTTCGAAAAACTTAACAAAATTGACAGACCCTTAGCAAACCTTATCAGAAAAAGGAGAGAACACACCCAAATTAATAAACTCAGAGATGAGAATGGAAACATCACCACGGAAACAACCAAGATTCAGAACATTATAAGGGAATACTTCTCAAAACTTTATGCTAATAAGTTTGAGAACTTGACAGAAATGGACCTTTTCCTAGCAAATATTGACATGCCAAAACTAAACCAAGATGAGTTAAACCAGCTTAACAGGCCCATATCAAGCATTGAAATAGAAACAGCAATAAGAGACCTCCCAGCTAAGAAAAGTCCAGGACCAGATGGTTTTACAGCGGAATTTTACAAGGCCTTCAAAGCAGAGCTCACACCAATACTCCTCCAACTCTTCAATGAAATTGAAAGAGAAAGCTCACTACCGAACACATTCTATGAAGCCATCATAACCCTCATCCCAAAACCAGGCAGGGACTCATCAAAGAAAGAAAACTATAGACCCATTTCTTTGATGAACATTGATGCAAAACTTCTCAACAAAATTTTGGCCAATCGACTTCAACAATTCATCCAAAAAATCATACACCATGATCAAACAGGATTCATTTCAGGGATGCAAAGCTGGTTCAATATACGCAAATCAATTAATATTATTCATCACATCAACAGGAGCAAGAATAAGAACCACATGGTTATCTCAATAGATGCAGAAAAAGCATTTGACAAGATCCAACACCCCTTTATGATGAAGGTTCTGGAAAAATTAGGAATCCATGGAATATTCCTCAATACAATAAAGGCTGTATATGACAAACCTACAGCCAGCATTATACTCAATGGTGAAAAACTAAAGCCATTTCCTCTTAGCTCAGGAACAAGACAAGGATGCCCACTCTCTCCACTTCTCTTCAATCTAGTATTAGAATGCCTAGCTACAGCAATAAGGCAAGATGCAGACATAAAGGGGATCCAAATAGGGAAAGAAGAAATAAAACTTTCCCTCTTTGCAGATGACATGATCTTGTATTTAAAGAATCCCATAGACTCCACTCCCAAATTACTCAAGCTGATTCAAAACTTTGGCAAAGTAGCAGGATATAAAATTAACCCCCAAAAATCAATGGCTTTTCTATATGCCAACAATGAGAAAAGTGTGGCTGAAATTAGGAAAGCAACTCCATTTGTAATAGCCCCACAAAAAATAAAATACCTAGGAATTAACTTAACCAAAGAAGTGAAGGACCTCTATGATGAAAACTTTAAAATCTTAAAAAAGGAAATCAACACAGAACTTAAAAAATGGCAAAACCTCCCATGCTCCTGGATTGGCAAGATTAACATCGTGAAAATGGCAATACTTCCCAAGGCTATCTACAAATTCAACGCGATACCTATCAAAATTCCACCCTCATTCTTCAAGGAAATAGAGGAGGCAATCCAAAAATTCATATGGAACAATAAAAGACCCCGAATAGCAAAAACGCTCCTCAACGGAAAGAACACTGCTGGAGGAATATCAATACCAAATTTCAAACTCTACTATAAAGCCATAGTAATCAAAACAGCTTGGTATTGGCATAAGAACAGACCTCAGGACCAATGGAATAGAATTGAAAACCCAGAAATGAACCTACAGACCTATAGCCATCTAATCCTCGATAAGGAAGCTAAAACAATAGAATGGAAGAAAGACAGCCTCTTCAGTAAATGGTGCTGGCAAAATTGGTTAACTACATGTAGAAAACTAAAGCTAGATCCTTATATATCACCCTGCACCAGAATCAACTCCAAATGGATCAAAGACCTTGAACTCAAAGCAGACACTTGAAAACATTACAGGATGGAATAGGAGAAACCCTAGGTCTCCTTGGCTCAGGTCGAAATTTTCTGAATAGAGACCCGGAAACACAACAAATCAAAGAAAGGTTGGACAAATGGGATTGCATAAGATTGCAGAGCTTCTGCAGGGCAAATGACATAGCTGGCAAGATCAATAGAAAGCCCACCGATTGGGAGAAGATCTTTACTAGCCATACAACGGACAAGGGTCTCATATCTAAAATATACTTGGAACTCAAAAAATTAAACCCCCCAACAACAAATCCTCAAAGAAACAACTGCCCAATAAATAAGTGGGCGAAAGACTTAAAGAGAAGCTTCTCTGAAGAAGAAAGAAGGATGGCCAATAGACACATGAAGAAATGTTCAACATCCCTAGCCATAAAAGAAATGCAAATCAAAACAACATTGAGATATCACCTCACTCCAGTTAGAACAGCAAAAATCAAGAACTCTAATAACAACAGATGCTGGAGGGGATGTGGACAGAAAGGAACCTTACTTCATTGTTGGTGGGAGTGTAAACTTGTTCAACCACTTTGGAAAGCAGTATGGAGGTTCCTCAAAAGACTTCACATAGATCTCCCCTATGATCCAGCAATCCCACTTTTGGGCATTTACCCAAATGTTTACAAACAAGACCACACTAAAGCTACCAGCACAACTATGTTTATTACAGCATTATTTACCATAGCTAAGATATGGAACCAAGCCAGATGCCCCTCAGTAGATGAATGGATCAAGAAAATGTGGTATATATACACAATGGAATTCTATGCCTCCATCAGAAAGAATGACATTTCCCCATTTGTTAGGAAATGGAAAGGTTTGGAAAAAATTATATTAAGTGAAGTAAGCCAGGCCCAAAGAAGCATAGGTCCCATGGTTTCCCTTATTTGCAATATCTAGTATAGGTATGAGTCAAGCGGAAAAGGCCAGATAATGTGATGTTAGGAAAATGAACCCTTAAATATGTATTTTAATGTTTTCGTTTCTTTCATGCATGTGTTTCTAATGCATTTATAAGATTATTTCTTTGTTGCTTTGTATGTCCCTCCCCCACAGTGTAACCCCCGCTTTCACTATATTTGATGTCAGTATAACATGTGGAGGAGATGGGGACAAACAAGTCGTTTAAGGATTCAGGTGGACCTGTTGCAACAATGAGAAGTACAAAATGTCATGTCAAAACCAGCTTTACAATTTCAGTGTGGGGGGGAGGGGGGTATAATTGGGTGGGGGGAGGGGGGTAAAATTGGGTGGGGGGACGGGGGAGGCGGGGAAGGGAAGTGAAGGGTAAACAAAGGAGGAGGCTGCAATGCTTGGTAAGAAATGTATGCATTATCCTGCCCATGTAATTGTAGCCCCTCTGTACAGTATGTTCTCAAATAAAATAAAATACAATTTAAAAAAAAAAAAGATTAGGGTGAGGCATAGGGTTAGAATTAGGGTGAGGGTTCGGTTTAGTGTGAGGGTTAGAGATAAGGTTTGGGTGAGGGTAAGGGTTAGGGTGAGGGTTAGGGTGAGGGGTAGGGTTAGGTTTAGGGTGAGGGGTAGGGTGAGTGTGAGGGTTAGGTTTAGCGTGAGGGTGAGTGTGAGGGTTTCGATTAGGTAAGGGTTAGGGTTAGGGTTAGGTTGAGGTTTAGGGGAGTGTGATGGTTAGGTTGAGGGTCAGGTTTAGGGTGAGGGTTAGGGTTAGTGTTACGGTGAGTGTTTATGTTAGGGTGATGTTTAGTATGAGGGTGAAGGTTACTGTTAGTGTTATCCTTAGGGAAAGCGTTAGGGTTAGCGTTAGGGTTATGGTGATGGTTAGAGTGATGGGTAGGGTTACCGTTAGGGTTAGCGTGAGGATTAGGGTTAGGGTGAGGGTTAGGGTTAGGGTTAGGGAGAGGGTTAGGGTTAGGGTGAGGTTTAGGGTGAGGTTGAGGTTTAGTGTGAGGGTGAGTGTGAGGGTGAGGGTGAGGGTTAGGGCGAGGGGGCTGGTGAGGGTGAGGTTGAGCATGAGGTTTAGGATTAGGGTTAGGGTGAGGGTGAGGTTTAGGGTTAGGATTAGGGTTAGGTTTAGGGTTAGTCTGAAGTTGAGGGTGAAAGTGAGGGTGAAGGTTTCGGTTAGTGTGAGGGTAAGTGTGATTTTGAGGATCAGGATGAGAGTGTGGTTTAGAATGAGGGTGAGGGTGAGGGTGAGGGTGAGGGTTAGGATTAGGTTTAGGGTGAGTTTTACGGTTAGGGTTATGGTTAGTGTTAGGGTTATTGTCAGGGTTAGGGTTAGGGTGAGGGTGAGGGTGAGGTTTAGCTTTAGGGTTGGTGTTAGTGTAAGGATGAGGGTGAGGTGGAGTGTTAGGGTTAGGATTAGGGTTAGGATGCGTGTAAGGCTGGGGGGGAAGAGGAGGTTGAGGGTGAGGGTTAGGCTTATGGTTCAGGTGAGGGCTAGATTCTTTGTGAGGGTGAGGGTGAGCGTAAGGATGAGGGTTAACATTAGGTAAGGGTTATGGTTAGGGTGAGGATTAGGGTTAGTGTGAGGGTTAAGCTGAGTTTAGGTTTAGGGTGAGGGTTAGGGTTAAGGTTAGGGAGAGGTTTAGGGTTATGATGATGTTTAGTGTGAGGGTGAGAGTTAGTGTGTGGGTGAGGATTAGGGTGAGGGCCAGGGTGAGGGTGAGGGTGAGGGTTAGGGTTTTGGTTAGGATTATGGTGAGGGTGAGGGTTAGGATTAGGAATAGAGTTAGGGTTAGAGTTAGGCTGAGGGTGAGGGTCAGGGTGAGGGTGAAATTCAGGGTTAGGTTTATGCTTATGTTTAGGGTTATGGTGAGTGTTATTGTTAGTGTGAGCGTTATGGATAGGGTTAGGGTTAGGGTTAGGGAGAGAGTAACATTAGGGTGAGGGTTAGGGTGAGGGTGAGGGTAGGGTTAGGGTGAGGATTAGGGTGAGGGTTAAGGTTTGGGTGATGTATAGGGTAAGGGTGAGGGTTAGTGTGAGTATGAGGTTTCGGGTGAAGTTTCGGGTGAGGGTGAGGGTGAGGGTTAGGGTGTGGGTGAGTATTAGGTTTAGGGTGATGGTTTGCATTAGGTTTAGGGTTAGTGTGAGGGTGAGGGTTAGGGGTAGGGTTAGGGTTAGTTTGAGGGTTAGGGTGAGGGTTTGGGTGAGGGTTAGGGAGAGGGAGAGATGTAGGGTTAGGTTGCAGTTCAGGGTGAGTGTGAGGGTTAGGGTGAGGGTGAGGGTGAGTGTTAGGGATAGGGTTAGGATTAGGGTTATGGTGAGGGTAAGGGTTAAGGTGAGGTTTAGTGTGAGGATGAGGTTTAGGGTTAGTGTTAGTGTTAGGGTGAGTGTTAGTGTGATGGTTAGGGTCAGGGTTAGGATTAGGTTGAAGGTAAGGTATAGGGTGAGGGTTAGAGTTAGGGTCAGGGTTAGGGATACGTTTGTTGTTAGGGGGAGAGTGAGGGTGAGTGTTAGGTTTTGGTTTAGGGTTAGAGTTAGCATGAGGATGAGGGTGAGGGTTAGGATTAGGGTTAGGATTAGGGCTGAGGGTGATGGGGAGGGTGCAGGTGAGGGTTAGGGTTAGGATGAGGTTAAGGTTTAGGGTTAGATTTAGGGTTATGGTTAGGGTTAGGATGAGGTTTAGACTGAGGGTTAGTGTTAGGTTTAGTGTGACGGTTAGGGTTAGGGTTAGGGTTAGGTTTAGGGTGAGGGTTGGTTCAGGTTTAGGGTTAGTATAAGGGTTAGGCTGAGGGTTGGAGTTAGGGTTAATGTGAGGGTTAGGTTTAGGGTTAGGCTAAGTGTTAGGGTGAGGGTAAAGTTTAGGGTGAGGGTTAGGGTGAGGGTGAGGCTTAGGGTTAGATAGAGGTTAAGGTGAAAGTTAGGTTTTTGGTTAGGTTTAGTGTGAGTGTTAGGGTGTGGGTATGTGTTAGGGTGAGGGTAAGTTTGAGGGTGAGTCTTAGGGTTTGGGTGAGGGTAAGTGTAAGGGTGAGGGTTAAGGTGAGAGTGAGGGATAGGGTGATGGTTTGAGTTAAGGTTAGGTTTAGGGTGAGGGTTAGGCTGAGGGGTAGGGTTAGGTTAAGTGTGAGGGTTAGGTTTAGTGTGAGGGTTAGGGTTAGGGTTAGGATGACGGTAAGTGTTATTTTGAGGGTTAGGGTGAGTGTGAGTTTTAGGGTTAGAATTAGGTTTGGGGTTAGGTTTAGGATGACTGTTAGGGTTAGGTTTATGGTTAGGGTTTGGGTGAGGGTGAGGGTGAGGGTTAGGTTTAGGCTTAAGGGTGAGAGTTAGTGGTAGGGTGAGTGCTACGGTGAGAGTGAGGTTTAGGGTGAGGGTAAGGGTGAGGGTGAAGTTTTTGGTTAGGTAAGGGTTAGGGCTAGGTTTAGGGTGAGTATTAGGGTGAGGGTGTTGGTTAGGGTTAGGATGAGGTTTAGGGTTAGGGTGAGGGTGAGGGTGAGGGTAAGAGTTAGGGTGAGGGTTAATGTGATGGTTAGGGTTATGGTGATTGTTAGAGTTAGGGTGAGGGTTAGGATTAGGATTTGTGTTAGACTGAGGGCTTGGGTGAGGGTGAGGTTGAGGGTGAGTGTTAGTGTTAGGATGAGGGTTTGGGTTAGGGTGAGCCTCAGTGTTCGGGTCAGAGTTAGGTTTAGGGTTAGGTTTAGGGATAGGGTTAGGGTGAGGGGTAGGGTGACGGTGAGGGTTAGGGTTAGGGTTAGGATGAGGGTTAGGATGAGGTTTAGGGTGAGGGTTAGGGTGAGAGTGAGAGGTAGGGTTAGGATTAGTGTTAGGTGAGGGTGGGGGTTAGGGTGAGTGTTAGGAATAGGGTGAGGATTAGGGTTAGTGTGAGTGTTAGAGTTAGTGTAAGGATAAGGTTTAGAGTGAGGGTTAGGTTGAGGGTGAGGTGTAGGGTTATCCTTAGGGATAGGGTGAGCGTTAGGGTGAGGGTTAGGTTTAGGGTGAGTGTTAGGTTTAGTTTTAGGGTGACGTTTAGGGTTAGCGTGATATTAA
The DNA here is from genome assembly GCF_024711535.1 of Dipodomys merriami. Classification (NCBI taxonomy): domain Eukaryota; kingdom Metazoa; phylum Chordata; class Mammalia; order Rodentia; family Heteromyidae; genus Dipodomys; species Dipodomys merriami. Next base: position 3,641,973 of record NW_027202327.1, read on the forward strand.
TGGTGAGGGAGAGTGTTAGGGTGAGGATGAGGGTGAGGATTAGGTTTAGGGTTAATGTTAGGGTTAGGGTTAGAGTGAGGCATACGGTGAGGTTCAGGGTTAGTGTGAAGTTTAGCGTTAGGATTAAGGTTAGGGTTAGTGTGGACATAAGAGTTAGGGGGAGGATTAGGCTGAGGGTGAGGTGTAGGGTTAGCATTAGGGATAGGATGAGGTTTAGGGTGAGGGTTAGGTTTAGGGTGAGGGGGAGGGTTAGGTTTAGCTTTAGGGCTAGGTTTAGGCTTATGGTGAGGGTGAGGGAGAGGTTGAAGGTTAGGTTTAGAATTAGGGTTAGGGTTAAGGTTAGTGTGAAGGTTAGGGTGAGGATGAGCTATTGGGCAATGGTGAGGGTAAGGATGTGGGCGAGGGTTAGGGTTAGGGTGAGGATTAGGGTTAGGGTTAGGGTTATGGTGAGGGTAAGGGTTAGGGTGAGGTTTAGGATTAAGGTGAGGTTTAGGGTTAGTATTAGTGTTAGGATGAGGGTTAGGGTGAGGGTAAGGGTTAGGGTTAGTGTGAGGGTGAGGGTGAGGGTGTGGGTTAGTGTTAGTATTAGGATTAGGGTTAGCGTGAGGGTGAGGGTGAAGGTAAGGTTTAGGGTTAGGGTTAGTGTGAGGGTAAGGGTTAGGGTGAGGGCTAGGTTTAGGGTGAGGATTAGGATTAGGGTAAGGGATAGTGTGAGGGTTAGGGCTAGGGTTATTGTGAGGGTTAGGGTTAGGTTGAGGGCTAGGTTTAGGGTGAGGATTCGGTTTAGGGTAATGGTTAGTGTGAGGGTTATGGTTAGGGTTATTGTTAGTGTGAGTGTCAGGGTGAGGTTTAGGGTTAGGTAGAGGGTTAGGGTTCGGCTGAGGGGTAGTGTTAGGGTGATGTTTATTGTGAGGGTGAGGGTTTGGGTGAGGAGAGTGTTAGGGTAAGTGTGAAGGTTCGGGTGAGGGTGAGGGTTAGGGTGTGCTTGAAGGTTAGGGTTAGGGTCAGGGTTAGGGTGACTGTGAGTTTTAGAGTGAGGGTGAGGTTTAGGTTTAGGGTGAGGGTTAGGTATAGGGTTAGGGTGAGAGTTAGGGTGCAGTGTAGGGATATAGTTAGGGTGAGGGTTAGGATGAGGGTGAGGATTAGGGTTAGCGTTAGCGATAGGGTGACTGTTAGGTTGAGGGTTAAGGTTAGGGTGAGGGTGAGGTTTAGGGTGACGGTAAGGTATAAGTTTAAGGTTAGGGATAGGGTTAGGGTTAAGGTTATTGTGATGGCTAGGTTCAGGGTGAGAGTTAGGTTGAGGGTGAGGGTGAGGTTTTCGGTTAGGTAAGGGTTAGGGTTATTTTTAGGGTGAGAATTATATTTCCATTGAGGGTTAGTGTGAGTGTTAGGGTTAGGCTGAGGGTTAGGGTTAGGATTTGTGTGAGGGTTAAGGTTAAGATGATGTTTAGTGTAAGGTTTAGTGTTATGGTGAGGCTTAGGGTTCAGTTGAGGGTGAGGGTTAGGGTGTGGGTTAGGGTTACGGTTAGGGTGAGTGTTAGGGTAACGGTGAGAGTTAGGGTTAGGGTGAAAGTTAGGTTTATGAATAGGTTTAGGCTTATGGTGAGAGTAAGGGTTAGGGTGAGTTTTAGGGTGCGGGTGAGGGTTTGGGTTAGCGTTAGCATGTTGGTTATGTTTAGGGTGAGTGTTAGGGTTAAGTTGAGGGGGAGGGTTAGGGTTAGGGTAGTTTTAGAGTTAGGGGGAGGGGGAGGGGGAGGGGGAGGGGGAGGGGGAGGGTTAGATTTAGGGTGAGGTTTAGATTTAGGGTTAGGATTAGGGTGAGGGTTATGGATAGGGGTAGGGTTACGGTTAGGGTTAGTGTGAGGATTAGGGTTAGGTTTAGGGTGATTTTTGGTGTGAGGGCGAGGGTTAGGGTGAGGTTGTGTGTTCCGGTGAGATTTAGGGTTAGGTTTAGGGTTAGGGATAGGGTTATGCTGAGGGTAAGGTTTAGGGTGAGGGTTAGGATGAAGGTGAAGATTAGTGTTAGGGTGAGGATTAGGGTTGGTGTTAGGGTTAGGGTGAGGGTGAGGGTTAGGGTGAGGATTAGGGTTAGGATGAGGGATAGGCTGAGGTTTAGGATTAGGGTTAGTGTGAGGGTTAGGTTTAGGGTTAGGGTTCTGGTGAGGGTTAGGATTAGGGTTAGGTTTAGGGTTAGGATAAGGGTTAGGCTGAGGTTTAGGGTAAGGGTTAGTTTAAGTGTTAGGTTTAGGGTTAGGGTTTGGTTTAGGTTGAGGGTAAAGTTCAGGGTGAGGTTTAGGGTGAGGGTGACGTTTAGGGTTAGGGTGAGGGATAGGGTCAAGGTTAGGCTTAGGGTTATGGTTAGGGTTAGGGTGAGGTTTAGGGTGAGGGTTATGTTTAGGGTTAGGGTTCGGGTTAGGGAGTGGGTAAGGGTTAGGGTGAGGGTTAGGTTGAGCGTGAGGATTAGGGTTAGCATTAGGGTTAAGGTGAGAGTGAGAGTTGGGGTGAGGGTTAAGTTTAGGGATAGAGTGAGGATTAGGGTGCGGGTTATTTTTTGGGTGAGGGTTAGGCTGAGGGGCAGGGTTAGGGTTAGGTTGAGGATTTGGTTTAGTGTGAGGTTTAGGGTTAGCATTAGTGTGAGGGTTAGGTTTAGTGTGAGGGTTAGGTTTAGGGTTAGCGTGAGGGTTAGGTTTAGGGTTAGCATTAAGTTTATAGTTAGGGTTAGGATGAGGGTTAGGGTTAGGGTGAGGGTGAGGTTGAGCGTGAGGTTGAGTGTTAGGGTTAGGTTTAGTGTGAGGGTCAATGTTAGGGTGAGGGTTAGGTTTAGGCTGAGGGTTAGGTTTACGTTGAGGGTTAGGGTTAGTTTGAGGGTTAGCGTTATTGTTAGGGTGAGATTTAGAGTTAGGGTGATGTTTATTGTGAGGGTGACGGTTAGGGGGAGGGTGAGTGTTCGGGTTCAGGTTCGGGTTTGGGTTCGGGTTCGGGTTAGGTTGTGGTTGAAGGTTAGGTTTAGGTTGAGGGTTAGGGTGACGGTGACGGTTAGGGTGAGGGTGAGGGTTAGGTTTAGGGTTAGGTTTAGGTTGAGGGTTTCGTTTAGGGTTATGGTTATGTTGAGAGTGAGGTTGAGGTGTCGGGATAGGGTTAGGGTGTGGGTTAGGGTTAGTGTGAGGTTTAGGTTTAGGGTTAGGTTTAGTGTGAGGATAAAGTTTAGGGTGAGGGTCAGGGTTAGATTGAGGGTTAGGGTAAGGGTGATGTTTAGGGTGAGGTTCAGGGTTAGTGTGAGTGTGAGGGTGATGGTGAGGTTGAGGTTGAGTGTGAGTGTTAGGGTTAGGGTTAGGATGAGGGTGAGGGTTAGGGTTAGGATTAGGTTTAGGGTTAGGGTTAGGGTGAGGGTGAGGGTGAAAGTGAGGGTGAGGGTTAGGTTTAGGGTTAGGGTGAGGTTTAGCCTTAGTGTGATGGTTAGTGTTATGGTGACGGTGAGGGTGAGATTGAGGATGAGGGTGTGGGTGAGGCTGAGGGTTAGGGTTAGGGCTAGGGTGAGGGTTATTTTTAGTGTTAGGTTTAGGGTTAGGGTGAGGGTGAGGGTCAGGTTTAGCGTTAGGTGGGGTTGAGTGTTAGGGTTAAGATTAAGGTTAGGTTTAGGATAAGGCTGAGCGTGAAGGCGAGGTGGAGGGTGAGGTTTAGGTTTAGGGTTAGGTTTAGGGTGAGGGCTATGGTGAGGGTGAGGGTTAGGGTGAGGGTGAGGGTTTCGTTAGGGAAGGGTTATGGTTAGGGGGAGAATTAGGGTGAGTTTGCGGGTTAAGATAAGGTTAGGTTTAGGGTGAGGGTTAGGGTTAGGGTTAGAGTGAGGGTTAGGGTTAGGGTGATGTTTAGGGTTTGGATGAGGATTAGGGTGTGGATGAGGGTTAAAGTGAGGGTGAGGGTGAGGGTGAGTGTGAGGGTTAGGGTTTGGTTTAGGTTTAAGTCGAGGGAGAGGGTGAGTGTTGGGAATAAGAATAGGTTTACGGTTAGGTTTAGGCTGACGGTGACGGTGAGGGGGAGGGTGAAGTTTAGGGTTAGCGTTCGGGTTAGGGTGAGGGTTACAGTTAGTGTGAGGGTTATGGTTAGGTTTATGGTTAGGGTTAGGTTGAGGGTAAGGGTTAGCGTGAGGGTTTTGGTGAGGGTTCGGGTGAGGGTTAGGGTTAGGGTTAGGGTTTGGGTGTTGTTTAGGGTGAGGGTTCGAGTTAGGGTGAGGATGAGGGTTCAGGTTCAGGTTCAGGTTCGGGTTCGGGTTCGGGTTCGGGTTAGGGTGTGGGTATTAGGGTTAGGGTGAGGGTTAGCGTTAGGTTTAGGGTTAGTGTGTGGGTGAGGGTTAGGGGTAGGGTTAGGGTAATTTTGAGGGTTAGGTTTAGGGTGAGGGTTATGGAGAGGTGTAGGGGTAGGGTTAGGTTGAGGCTTGGGTGAGTGTGAGGGTTAGGGTGAGGGTGAGGGTGAGGGTTAGTGTTAGGATTAGTGTTTGGGTTAGGGTTAGAGTGAGGGTGAGGGTTAGTGCTAGCATTAGGGTTAGGGTTAGGGTTCGGGTGAGGGTTAGGGTTAGGTTTAGGGTTAGGATAAGGATTAGGCTGAGGGTTACGGTTAGGGTTAGTGTGAGAGTTAGGTTTAGGGTTAGGGTTTGGGTTAGGTTGAGGGTAAAGTTTAGAATGAGGGTTAGTGTGAGGGTGAGGTTTAGGGTTAGGTTGAGGGTTAAGGTGAGGTTAAGGGTTAGGGTTATGGTTAGCTTTAGGGTGAGGGTTAGGTTTAGTGTTAGTATTAGGGTGAGGGTGAGGGTATGGTTAAGGGTTAGGGTGAGGGTTAGGTTGAGGGTGAATTTTAGGTTTAGGGTGTGGGTAAGATTTAGGGTGAGCGTTACGGTGAGGGTGAGTGTTCGTGTGAGGGCAAGGGTTCGGGTTCGGTTCAGGGTTTGGGTGTGGTTATGGGTTAGGGTTATGGTGAGGTTTAGGGTGACCGTGAGTGTTAGGGTGAGGGTGAGTGTTTGGTTTAGAGTGAGGGTTAGTGTTAGGCTTAGGGTGAGGGTTGGGTTTAGTGTGAGGTTTAGGTTTAGGGTTAGGGTTATGGTGAGAGTTAGGGTGAAGTTTCGGGATAGGATTAGTGTGTGGGTTAGGGTTAGAGTGAAGCTGAGGCTTAGGGTTAGGATTAGTGTGAGAATAAGGGTTAAAGTGAGTGTTAGGGTGAGGGTGAGGGTTAGGGTTAGTGTAAGGGTTAGGGTGAGGTTTAGGGTTATAGTTAGCGTGAGGGTTACGGTTAGGGTGATGTTTAGGGTGAGGTTGAGGGTTAGTGTGAGGGTGAAGGTTAGGGTGAGTGTGAGGGTGAGGGTGAGTGTTAGCGTTAGGTTTATGGTTAGAGTTAGCGTGAGTGTGAGGGTGCGAGTTAGGATTAGGATTATGCTGAGGGTGATGGGTAGCGTGAGGGTGAGGGTTAGGGTTATGGTGAGGATTCGGGTTAGGGTTATGGTTAGTGTTAGGGTGAGGGTTAGGTTTAGGGTTAGGGTTAGGATGAGGGTTAGGCTGAGGGTTAGGTTTAGGGTTAGTGTGCGGGTTAGGGTTAGGGTTAGGGTTAGGGTTAGGGTTAGAGTTAGTTATAGGTTGTGGGTAAGTGTTAGGGTGAGGGTTAGATTGAGGGTGAGCGTTAGGGTTAGGGTGAGGGTACGGTTTAGGGTGAGGGTTAGGGTGAGTGTGAGGGTTAGGTTTAACATTAGTGTTAGGGTGATGGTGAGGGTTAGGGTGAGGGTTTGGGTTAAGCTTAAGGATAGGGCGAGGATTTGGGTTGTGTTAGGTTTAGGGTGAGGGTTAGGCTGAGGGGTAGGTTTAAAGTTAGTTGTAAGGTTAGGTTTAGTGTGAGGGTTGGGGTTAGGGTTAGAGTGACGGTAAGGTTTAGGGTGAGGGTTAGGGTGAGTGTGAGTTTTAGAGTTACCATTAGGTTTAGGGTTAGTATTAGGAATAGGGTTAGGGTTAGGTTTAGGGTTAGGGTGAGGTTGAGGGAGAGTTTTAGTGTTAGCGTTAGGGTGAGGGTTAGTGTTAGGGTGAGGGCTTGGGTGAGGGTGAAGGTTAGTGTGAGGGTGAGGTTGAGCCTGAGGTTTTCGTTTAGATAATAGTTAGGGTTAGTGTTAGGGTGAAGATTACGGTGACCATGTGGGTTAGCGTTTGGGTTAGGTTTAGGGTGAGGGTGAGGGTGAGAGTTAGTGTTAAGATGAATGTTAGGGTTAGGATTAGGGTGAGGGGGAGTGTGAGGGGGAGGGTTAGGATTAGGGTTAGTGTGAGTATTAGGTTTAGTGTTAGGGTTTGGTTTAGGTTGAGGTTAAAGTTTAGGATGAGGGTTAGTGTGAGGGTGACGGTTAGGGTTAGGATGAGGGTTAGGGTGTGTGTAAGGTTTAGGGTGAGGGTTAGGGTACGGGTGAGTTTTAGGGTTAGGGTTTGTGTAAGGGTTAGTGTGAGTGTTAGGGTGAGGGTGAGTTTTCGTGTGAGGGCTAGGGTTTGGGTTCGGGTGAGGGTTTGTTTGTAGTTATGGGTTAGGGTTACGGTGAGGTTTAGGGTGACTGAGTTTTAGGGTGAGTGTGAGGGTTAGGTTTAGAGTGAGGGTTAGTGTTAGGCTTCAGGTGAGGGTTAGGTTTATTGTGAGGGTTAGGGTTAGGTTTAGGGTTATGGTGAGAGTTAGGGTGAAGTGTAGGGTTAGGATTAAGGTGAGGGTTAGGGTTAGAGTGAAGGTTAGGCTTAGGGTTAGGGTTAGTGTGAGAATAAGGGTTAAAGTGAGTGTTAGGGTGAGGGTGAGTGTTAGGGTTAGTGTTAAGGTTAGGGTGAGGGTTACGGTTAGGTTTAGTGTTAGGGTGAGGTTTAGGGTTATGGTTAGCGTGAGCGTTAGGGTTAGGGTGATGTTTAGGGTGAGGTTGAGGGTGAGGGCTATGGTGAGGGTGAGGGTGAGGGTGAGTATTAGGGTTAGGTTTAGGGTTAGATTTAGGGTGAGGGTAAGGGTGAGAGTTAGGATTAGGGTTATGCTGAGGGTGATGGGTAGCGGGAGGGTGAGGGTTAGGGTTACGGTGAGGGCTCGGGTTAGGTTTAGGGTTAGTGTTAGGGTGAGGGTTAGGTTTAGAGTTAGGATTAGAATGAGGGTTAGGTGAGGGTTAGGTTTAGGGTTAGTGTGCGGGTTATGATTATGGTTAGGGTTAGGGTGAGGGTTAGGGTTTGTGTGAGGTGTAGGGTTAGCGTTAGGGATAGGGTGAGCGTTAGGATTTGGGTGAGGGTTAGGGTGAGGTTGAGGGATAGGGTTGGGTTTAGGGTGAGGGTTAGCGTTAGGGTGAGGATGAGGGTAAAGGTTAGGTTGAGGCTTAGGGTTAGATTTAGGGTTAGTGTGAGTGTTAGGGTTAGGATTAGGGAAAGGGTTAAGGTTAGGGTTAGGGTGAGGGCTAGGGTTAGGGTTAGGGTGAGGGCTAGGGTGAGGTTTAGGGTGAAGGTGAGGGTTAGGTTGAAGTTGAGGGTAAGGTGAGTGTTTCGGTTAGGATAGGGTTTGGGTTAGTGTTAGTGTGTGGATTAGGGGAGAGTGAGGGTTATGTTGAGGAATAGGTTAGGGTGAGGGTTAGGGTTAGGGTTAGTGTGAGGCTTAGCGTTAGGATGATGTTTAGTATGAAGGTGAGGTTTACTGTTAAGTTTAGGGTTAGGGAAAGGGTGAGGGTGAAGGTTAGTTTGAATGTGATTGTTAGGTTTAGGGTTAGGTTTAGTGTGAGGATAAGGGTTAGGGTGAGGTTTATGATGAGGGTGAGGCTTAGGATTGTCGTGAGGGTTAGGGTGAGGTTAGGGTGAGTGTTAGGGTTAGGGTTATGGTTAGGGTTAGTGTCAGGGTTAGGGTTAGGGGAGGTTTAGGGTGAGGGTGAGGGTTAGGGTGAGGATGAGGGTGAGGGTTAGGTTGAGTATTAGGGTGAGGGTGAGGGGTACAGTTAAGGTTACGGTTAGGGAGAGTGTGAGGGTTAGGGTTAGGGTGAGGGTTAGGTTTACTGTGAGGATTAGGGTTCTTTTTAGGGTTAGGGTTAGGGTGAGGGTGAGGGTTAGTGTTAGATTTAGGGTGCGGGAAAGGGTGAGGTCAGGTTTAGGTTTAGGGTGAGGGTTTGCGTGATGTTGAGGGTTACTGTGTTAGTGAGGGTTAGGGTTAGGGTGAGGGTTAAGCTGATGGTAAGCTTTAGGGTGAGGGTGAAGATTTGGGTGAGCATTAGGGTGAGGGTTAGATTTAGGGTTAGTGTGAGGATTAGGGTTAGGGTTAGGTTAGGTTTAGGGATATGGTGAGGGTAAGGGTTTGGGTGAGGTTGAGGGTTAGGGTTAGCTTTAGGGTTTGGGTGAGTGTTAGGGTGAGGGTTAGGGTTAGGGTGAGGGTGAGGATTAGGGTTAGGGTTAGGGTGTGAGCTAGGTTTAAGATGAGGGTTAGGGAAAGGGTTTGGTTGAGTGTTAGAGTTAGGGTTAGGGTTAGGATTAGAGTTTGGGTGAGGGTAAGGATTAGGGTGAGATTTAGGGTAAAGTTGAGGGTTAGTGTGAGGGTGAAGGTGAGGGTTAGAATTTGGATTAGGGTTAGGGATAGGGTTAGGCTAAGGGGGAGTTTGAGTGTGAGCATGAGGGTTAAGGTTAGGGGGAGTGTTAGGGTTGGGGTTAGGGTTAAAGTTAATGTGATGATTAGGATTAGGGTTAGGGTTAGGATGAGAGTTATGCTGAGGGATAGGGTTAGGGTTAGGGTGAGGGTAAGGGTTAGCTTGAGGTTGATGGTCAGGATTAGGCATATGGTTAGGGTGAGAGTTAGAGTGAGGGTTAGGGTTAGGGTTAGGTTTAGGCTTAGGTTGAGGGTTAGGGTGAGGCTTAGGGTTAGGGTTAGTGTTAGGGTGAGGGTGATGGTAAGGTTTTGGTGAGGGTTAGGGTGAGGGTGAGGGATAGGGTTATGGTGAGTTTAAGGGTTAGGTTGAGGTTTAGGTTGAGGTTTAGGCTTCATGTTAGCATTAGGCTTAGGGTAAGGTTGAGGGTTTGGCTGAGGGTTATGGTTATGGTTAGTGATAGGGTGAGGGTTAGGTTTTTGATTAGGGTTAGTGTTAGGGTTAGGGTGATGGTTAGGCTGAGGGGTAGGGTTAGGGTTAGGGTTAGGGTGAGGGTTAGTGTGAGGGTTAGTGTTAGGGATTGGATTAGGGTGCGCTTGAGGGTGAGGGTAAGGGTTAGTGTGATGTTTAGGGTGAGGTTGAGGTTTAGGGATAGAATTAGGATTAGGGTTAGGGTTAGGGTTAGGCTTAGAGTTATTGTGAAGGTTAGTGTTAGCATTAGGGTTAGGATTAGGTTTAGTGTAAAGGTTATGGTTAGGGTTAGGAGTAGGTTTATGGTTAGGTTTAGGCTGAGGGTGGGGTGAGGGTGAGGGTGCGGGTTAGGGTTAGGGTTAGGTTTCGGGTGAGGGCTAGGGTGAGGGTGAGGGTTAGGGTAAGGGTATGGGTGAGGGTGAGCGTTTCAGTTAGGAAAGGCTTATGGTTAGGGTTAGGGTGAAGATTAGAGTGAGGGTGAGCTTTAAGGTGAGGATTAGGGTTAGTGTGAGCCTTACGATTAGGGTTAGGGTGAGAGTTAGGGTTAGATTGATGTTTAATATGAGGGTGGCTTGTTAATGTGAAGGTGAGGGTGAGGGTGAGGGTGAGGGTGTAGGTGAGTGTTAGGGTTAGGGGTGACTGTGAGGGTTAGGGTGAAGGTGAGGGTTAGGTTTACGGTTATTGTAAGGATTAGTATTAGGTTTAGGGTGAGGGTTTGTGTGAGGGTTAGGTTTAGGGTGAGTGTGAGGGTGAGGGTTAGGGTTAGGGTTAGGGTTAGGGTTAGCATGAGGGTTTGGAATAGTGTTAGGGTTAGGGTTAGAGTTAGGGTTAGGGTTAGTATTAGAGTTAAGTTGAGAGTAAGGCTTACGGTGAGGGATAGTGTGATGTTGAGGATTAGGTTTATGGTGAGGGTGAGGGTAAGTCTTAGGCTGAGAGCTCGGGTTAAGATTAGGGTTTGGGTGAGTGTTAGGGTGGTGGTGAGGTTGAGGCTGAGGGTTAAGTTTAGGATTAGGGTTATGGTTAGCATGAGGGTTATGGATAGGGTTAGGGTTAGTGTGAGGTTTAGGGTTAGTGTTAGGTTTAGAGTTAGGGTGAAGGTGAGGGTGAGGGTTAGGGTTTGGATTAGGTTTAGGATAAGGGTTAGGGTTAGGGTAAGGCTGAGGGGTAGGGGTAGGGTTAGGGTGAGGGTGAGGGTAAAGTTGACGGTGAGGGTTAGGGTTTGGGAGAGGGTTAGGGATTGCATTAGGGTTAGGGTTAGGGTTAGTGTGAGTGTTAGGGTTAGGTTTAGGGTGAGGGTGACGTGTAGGGTTAGCATTAGAGTTACGCTTAGGTTTAGGTCGAGGGTTAGGGTTAGGGTAGGGTTAGGGTGAGTGTGAGGGTGAGGGTTAGGGTTAGGGTTAGGGTGAAGGTTAGGGTGAGTGTTAGGGTTACGGTGAGTTTGAGGGTAAGGGTTAGGCTTAGGATTAGGGTTAGGGTTATGGTGAGGTTTAGGGATAGGGTTAGGGTGAGTGTGAGTGTTAGGGTGAGGGTTAGGGTTAGAATTAGGTTGGGGGTGAGGGTGAATGTTAGGGTTTGGATTAGGTTTAGGGTTAGGTATAGGCTGATGTTGAGGTTTAGTTTGAGGGTGATGGTTAGGGTTAGGTTGAGTGTTAGGGTTGGGGTTAGGGTTAAGGTTAGGGTGAGGGTTAGGTTTAATGTTAGGCTTGGGATGAGGGTTAGGCTGAGGGTAAGGGTTAGGTTTAGTGTGTTTTTAAGGGTTAGGGTGAGGGTTAGGGTGAGGGTGAGGGTTAGCATTAATTAATATTATTCATCACATCAACAGGAGCAAGAATAAGAACCACATGGTTATCTCAATAGATGCAGAAAAAGCATTTGACAAGATCCAACACCCCTTTATGATGAAGGTTCTGGAAAAATTAGGAATCCATGGAATATTCCTCAATACAATAAAGGCTGTATATGACAAACCTACAGCCAGCATTATACTCAATGGTGAAAAACTAAAGCCATTTCCTCTTAACTCAGGAACAAGACAAGGATGCCCACTCTCTCCACTTCTCTTCAATCTAGTATTAGAATGCCTAGCTACAGCAATAAGGCAAGATGCAGACATAAAGGGGATCCAAATAGGGAAAGAAGAAATAAAACTTTCCCTCTTTGCAGATGACATGATCTTGTATTTAAAGAATCCCATAGACTCCACTCCCAAATTACTCAAGCTGATTCAAAACTTTGGCAAAGTAGCAGGATATAAAATTAACCCCCAAAAATCAATGGCTTTTCTATATGCCAACAATGAGAAAAGTGTGGCTGAAATTAGGAAAGCAACTCCATTTGTAATAGCCCCACAAAAAATAAAATACCTAGGAATTAACTTAACCAAAGAAGTGAAGGACCTCTATGATGAAAACTTTAAAATCTTAAAAAAGGAAATCAACACAGAACTTAAAAAATGGCAAAACCTCCCATGCTCCTGGATTGGCAAGATTAACATCGTGAAAATGGCAATACTTCCCAAGGCTATCTACAAATTCAACGCGATACCTATCAAAATTCCACCCTCATTCTTCAAGGAAATAGAGGAGGCAATCCAAAAATTCATATGGAACAATAAAAGACCCCGAATAGCAAAAACGCTCCTCAACGGAAAGAACACTGCTGGAGGAATATCAATACCAAATTTCAAACTCTACTATAAAGCCATAGTAATCAAAACAGCTTGGTATTGGCATAAGAACAGACCTCAGGACCAATGGAATAGAATTGAAAACCCAGAAATGAACCTACAGACCTATAGCCATCTAATCTTCGATAAGGAAGCTAAAACAATAGAATGGAAGAAAGACAGCCTCTTCAGTAAATGGTGCTGGCAAAATTGGTTAACTACATGTAGAAAACTAAAGCTAGATCCTTATATATCACCCTGCACCAGAATCAACTCCAAATGGATCAAAGACCTTGAACTCAAAGCAGACACTCTGAAAACATTACAGGATGGAATAGGAGAAACCCTAGGTCTCCTTGGCTCAGGTCGAAATTTTCTGAATAGAGACCCGGAAGCACAACAAATCAAAGAAAGGTTGGACAAATGGGATTGCATAAGATTGCAGAGCTTCTGCAGGGCAAATGACATAGCTGGCAAGATCAATAGAAAGCCCACCGATTGGGAGAAGATCTTTACTAGCCATACAACGGACAAAGGTCTCATATCAAAAATATACTTGGAACTCAAAAAATTAAACCACCCAACAACAAATCCTCAAAGAAACAACTGCCCAATAAATAAGTGGGCGAAAGACTTAAAAAGAAGCTTCTCTGAAGAAGAAAGAAGGATGGCCAATAGACACATGAAGAAATGTTCAACATCCCTAGCCATAAAAGAAATGCAAATCAAAACAACATTGAGATATCACCTCACTCCAGTTAGAACAGCAAAAATCAAGAACTCTAATAACAACAGATGCTGGAGGGGATGTGGACAGAAAGGAACCTTACTTCATTGTTGGTGGGAATGTAAACTTGTTCAACCACTTTGGAAAGCAGTATGGAGGTTCCTCAAAAGACTTCACATAGATCTCCCCTATGATCCAGCAATCCCACTTTTGGGCATTTACCCAAATGTTTACAAACAAGACCACACTAAAGCTACCAGCACAACTATGTTTATTGCAGCATTATTTACCATAGCTAAGATATGGAACCAAGCCAGATGCCCCTCAGTAGATGAATGGATCAAGAAAATGTGGTATATATACACAATGGAATTCTATGCCTCCATCAGAAAGAATGACATTTCCCCATTTGTTAGGAAATGGAAAGGTTTGGAAAAAATTATATTAAGTGAAGTAAGCCAGGCCCAAAGAAGCATAGGTCCCATGGTTTCCCTTATATGCAATATCTAGTATAGGTATGAGTCAAGCGGAAAAGGCCAGATAATGTGATGTTAGGAAAATGAACCCTTAAATATGTATTTTAATGTTTTCGTTTCTTTCATGCATGTATTTCTAATGCATTTATAAGATTATTCCTTTATTGCTTTGTATGTCCCTCCCCCACAGTGTAACCCCCGCTTTCACTATATTTGATATCAGTATATCATGTGGAGGAGATGGGGACAAACAAATCGTTTAAGGATTCAGGTGGACCTGTTGCAACAATGAGAAGTACAAAATGTCATGTCAAAACCAGCTTTACAATTTCGGTGTGGGGGGGGGAGGGGGGTATAATTGGGTGGGGGGAGGGGGGTAAAATTGGGTGGGGGGAGGGGGGAGGCAGGGAAGGGAAGTGAAGGGTAAACAAAGGAGGAGGCTGCAATGCTTGGTAAGAAATGTATGCATTATTCTGCCCATGTAATTGTAGCCCCTCTGTACAGTATGTTCTCAAATAAAATAAAATACAATTTAAAAAAAAAAAAAAAAAAAAAAAAGCTTAGGCTTAGCGTGAGGATTAGGGTGAGTGTGAGTTTGAGGTTTATGTTTAGCATTATGGTTAGGTTTAGGGTTAGTGTGATTTTTAGGGATAGGTTTAGGGTTAGGGGGCGGGTGAGGGTTAGGGTTAGGCTTAGGATTTGTGTTAGGGTGAGGGTTAGTGTTATGGTTAATGTTAGGTTTAGGGTGAGGGCTAGGGTGAGGGTGAGGTTTAGGGTGGAGGTTAGGGTGAGGGTGAGGGTGAAAGTTAGGGTTAGGGTGAGGCTTAAGGTGATGGTGAGGGATAGTGTTCGCTTTAGTGTTAGGGTTTAGGGTTAGGGTTAGGTGAGAGTTAGGGTTAGGGTTAGAGTTAGAGTTAGAGTGAGGGTTAGGCTTTTGATTAGTGTTAGTGTTAGGGTTAGGGTGAGGGTTAGGCTGAGGGGCAGAGTTAGGGTTGGCTGAGGGTGAGGGTGATGGTTAAACTTAGGGTGAGGGTTAGGTATAGCATTAGGTTTAGGGTTAGGGTTAGGGTGAGTGTTAGATTTATGGTGAGTGTGAGATTAAGGGTTAGGTTTAGGATTAGGATTAGGGTGAGTGTGAGGGAGGGTTAAGGTTAGGGTGATGTTTAGGGTAAGGGTTAGTGTTAGAGTTAGGGTGAGGGTGAGGGTTAGGTTTTGGATTGGAGTTTGGGTTAGGTTTAGGCTGAGGTTGAGGTTGAGTGTGAGGGTGAGGGTTAGGTTTAGATTGAGTGTTAGGGTTGGGGTTAGGGTTAAGGTTAGGGTGAGGGTTAGTGTTTGGGTTAGGGTTAGGATGAGGGTTAGGCTGAGCGTTAGGGTTAGGGTTAGGGTGAGGGAAAGGGTTAGGGTGAGGGTTAGGGTTAGGGTGAGGGTTAGCGTGAGGGTGAGGTTTAGGGTTAGGGTGAGGGCTAGGGTGAGGTTGAGGTTAGGGTGAGGGTGAGGGTTAGGGTTAGGGTGAGGGTAAGGTTTAGTTTGAGGGTTGGGTGAGGGTGACATTTAGAGTTAGTTGAGGGCTAGTGTGAGTTTGAGGGTTAGGGTGAACATTAGTGTGAAGGTTAGGTTTACGTTTAGTTTTAGGCTGAGGGTTAGGTTGAGGTTTAGTGTTAGAGTTAGGTTTAGGGTTAGGATGAGGGTAAGGGTTACAGTGAGGTTTAGTGTGAAGGTGAGGTTTAGGGATAGCATTAGGGTTAGGGTGAGGGTTCGGCATAGGGTTAGGGTTAAGGTGAGGGAGAGGTTTAGTGTTAGCATTAGGGTTAGGGTTCGGGTTAGGGTGAGGGTGAAGTTTAGTGTTAGCATTAGGGTTAGGGTTAGGGTTAGGGTGAGGGTTACGGTTAGGGTTAGGTTTAGGGTTAGGGTGAGCGTGAGTGTTAAGTTTAGGATTAGGGTGAGGGTTAGGGTTAGGGTGACAGTTAGGGTTAGGATGAGGGTGAGGGTTAGGGATAGGATTCGGCTTAGGTATAGGGCTAGGCTCAGGGTTAGGGTGACGTTGAGGGTTAGGTTTTGGGTGTGGGTTAGGGCTAGGTTTAGGATCAGAGTTAGGCTGTGGTTTGGGGTTAGGTTTAGGGTGTGGGTAAGTGTTAGGATGTGGGTGAGGGTTAGGTTTTGGATTAGGTTTAGGTTAGTGTGTGGGTTAGGAATAGGGTTAGGGTTAGGGTGAGGGTTTTGCCTAGGGTTAGGTTTAGAGTTAGGGTGAGGGTGAGGGTGAGGTTTAGGGTTCGGATTAGGGTTAGGGTTAGGGTTAGGCTGAGGGTTCGGGTTTGTGTTAGGGCTAAGGTCAGGATGAGGGTTAGGGTTAGGGATAGGATTTGGATGAGGGTTAGGGTGAGGGTTACTGTTAGTTTTCGTTTGAGGGTAAGGATTAGTTTGAGTGTTAGGTTGAGGGTTAGGGTTAGGTTTAGGCTTAGGGTTCAGGTGAGGGTTAGGTTGAGGGTTAGTGTTAGTATTAGTGTTAGGGTTAGCTTGAGGGTTAGGGTGAGTGTAAGGGTTAGGGTTAGGGTTAGGGTTAGTGTTAGGGTTTGGATTATGGTTAGGGTTAAGATAAGGGTGAGGTGGAGGGTGAAGGTAATGTTTAGGGTGAGGTTTAGCGTGAGGTTGAGTTTTAGAGTTAACATTAGGGTTAGGCTTAGTGTTAGGCTGACGGTTAGGTTTAGGGTTAGGGTTAGGGTGAGTGTTTGGTTTAGGGTTAGGGTGAGGGTTAGGGTGATGGGTTAGGGTGAGGGTTAGGGTTAGGTTTAGCGTTAGTGTGAGGATAATGGTTAAGGTGTGGGTTAGACTGAGAGTGAAGGTTAGGGTTAGCGTTAGAATTAGGGTGAAGTTTTGGGTGAAGGTTAAGGTAAGGGTTAGGGTTAGTATGAGGGTGAGGGTAACAGTTAGGTTTAGGGTGAGAGTTAGAGTTAGTGTGAGGTTTAGGGTAGGGTTAGGGTGAGGGTTAAGGTGATAGTGATGGTTAGGGTGAGGGTGAGGATAAGAATTACGATGAGAGTTAGGGTTAAGGTTAGGGTTAGGGTTATGGTGTGTGTAAGGTTTAGGATGAGGTTTAGGTTGAGGGTGAGGTTTAGGGGTAGCATTAGAGTTAGGGCGAAGGTTAGGCTTAGGGTGAGGGTGAGGGTTAGAGTTATGTTTAGGGATAGGGTTAGGGTGAGGGTAAGGTTTAGGGTGACGGTTAGCGTGAGGGTGAGGGTAAGGGTTAGGTTGATGGTTAGGGGGAGTGTTAGGGTGAGGGTTAGGTTTAGATATAGGGTTAGGGTGAGTGTTAGGCTGAGGGTAAGGGTTAGGGTGAGGGTGAGGGTTAAGGAAAGCATTAGGGTTAGGGTTAGGGTTTGGGTGAGTGTTAGGGTTAGGGTTAGCGTGATGGAGAGTGTTAGGGTTAGCTTTAGGGTTAGGGTGACAGTGAGGGTTATGGTTAGGGTGAGGGTTAGGGTTAGGGTTAGGGTGAGGTTTAGGGTTAGGGTGACAGTGAGGTTAAAGTTTAGCTTTAGGATTAGGCTTAGGTGTAAAGTTAGGCTTAGGCTGAGGGTGAGGGTCATAGTTAGGTTTAGGATGAGGGTTATTGTTATGGTTAGGTTTAGGGTGAGGGTGAGGGTAAGGGTTAGGGTTAGGGTGATGGTGAGGGTGAGGGTGAAGGTGAGGGTTAGTTTTAGCGTGAGGGTTATGGTTAAGATGAGGGTTAGGATGAGAGTTAGTATTAGGGTTAGGCTGAGGGTAATGATTAGTGTGAGGGTTAGGGTTAGGGTGAGAGTAAGGATTAGATTTAGGGTGAGGGTTAGGCTTAGGATTGGGGTTAGGGTTAGGGAGAGTTTTAGGGATAGGGTTAGGGTTAGGGTGAGGGTTTTGGTTAGAGTTAGGTTTAGAGTTATGGTGAGGGTGAGGGTGAGGTTCAGGTTTTGGATTTGGGTTAGGGTTAGGGTTAGGCTGAGGCTGAGTTTGAGGGTGAGGGTGAGGGTGAGGGTTAGGGTTAGGGTGAGGGTGAGCATTAGGGTTAGTGTTGGGGTTACAGTTAGGATGAGGGTTAGGGTTAGGGTTAGGATGTGGGTTAGGCTGAGGTTTAGGGTCTGGGTTCGAGTGAGGGTAATGGTTAGGGTGAGGGTTAGGGTGAGGGTGAGGGTGAGGTTTGGGCTTAGGTTTAGGGTGAGGTTTATGTTGAGAGTAAGGGTTAGGGTGAGGATAAGGGTGATGGTGAGGTTGAGGCTTAGGCTTAGGGTTAGGGTGAGGTTTAGGATGAGGGTAAGTTTTAGGCTGAGGGTTAGGGTGAGGGTGAGGGTAGGGTTAAGGTGAGGGTAAGGGTAAGGGCGAGGTTTAGGTTTATTGTTGGCATTAGTGTTACGGTGAGGGTGAGGGTTAGGGTGAGGGTTAGGGTTAGGGTTAGGGATAGAGTGAGGATTAGAGTTGGAGTTAGGTGTAGTGTGAGGGTTAGGCTGAGTGGTAGGGTTAGGGTTAGGGTTAGGGTGAGGGTTAGGTTGAGGGTTAGGGTTAGGGTGAGGGTTAGGGTTAGGGTTAGGTTAGGGTGAGGGTTTGGGTTAGGGTTAGGTTTTGGTTGAGGGTGAGAGCTAGTGTTAGCATTAGGGTAAGGGTTAGGGTTAGGGTTAGGGTGAAGTTGAGGGTGAGGATTACATTTAGGTTTAGGATTAAGGTTAGGGTTAAGGTTAGACTGAGGCTGAGGTTGAGTGTTAGGGTTAGGGTTAGTTTTAGGGTGAGGGCTAGGGTGAGGGTGAGGGTTAGGGTCAGGGTTAGGGTCAGGGTGAGGGTTTCGGTTAGGAAATGCTTAAGTTTAGGGTCAGGGTGAGGATTAGGGCGATGGTGATATTTAAGGTGAGGGTTAGGGTAATGGTTAGGGTGGCGATTAGGGATAGGTTGAGGGTGAGTGTTTCAGTTAGGATTGTCGTAGGGTTAGGCTGAGGGTGAGGGTGAAGTTTAAGGTGAGGGTTAGGGTGAGGGTTAGGGTGAGGCTGAGGGTTTCAGTTAGGAAAGGCTTAGGGTTAGGGTTAGGGTGAGGATTAGTGTGAGGGTGATGTTTAAGGTGAGGCTCAGGGTTAGGTTTAGGGTGAGGGTGAGGGTTAGGGTTAGGGAGAGGGTTAGGGTGAGGCTTAATGTTAGGTTTAGCATTAAGGTTAGGGTGAGGGTTAGGGTTATGATTAGCATTAAGGTAAGGTTAGGGTTAGGGTTAGGGTTAGGTTTAGGATTAGGTTTAGGCTGAGGGTTAGGGTTAGGGTTCCGGTGAGTGAAAGGTTAGGTTGAGGGTTAGGTTTAGGCTTAAGTTTTCGGGTGAGGATTAGTTTTAGGGTTAGGGTTAAGGTTAGGTTGAGGGTTAGGCTGAGGGTAACGGTTAGGGTGAGCGTTATGGTGAGGGTGAGGGATAGGTTTAAGGTGAGGGAACGGTTAGGGAGAGGTTTAGGCTATGGTTGAGGGTTAATATTAGTATTAGGTTTACGGTTAGGGTGAGGGTTAGGGTGAGGTTGAGGGTAAGGGTTAGGGTGAGGACTAGGGCTAGGGTGATGGTTAGGGTGAAGGTTCGTGTTAGTGTTAGGATTAGGGTGAGGGTTAGAGTTAGGATATGTGTGAGGATTAGGGTTAGGTTTAGGGTTATGGTGAGGGTAAGGGTTAGGGTGAGGTTTATGGTGAGGGTGAGGTTTAGGGTTAGCATTAGGGTTAGAGTGATGGTTAGGGTGAGGGTTAGGGTTAGGGTGAGGGTGAGGTTTAGGGTTAGGTTTAGGGTGAGTGTTAGGGTTTGTGTGAAGATTAGGGAAAGTCTTAGGTTTAGGGTGAGGTTTAGGGTTAAGGTTAGGGTTAGAGTTAGGGTGAGGTTGAGGGTGATGGTTAGGTTTAGGATTAGGGTTAAGGTTGGGGTTAGGCTGAGGGTGAGGGATAGGGTTAGGGTGAGGGTAAGGGGGAGGGTTAGAGTGAGGGAGAGGGGTAGGTTTCGGTTTAGGGTTAGGGTTAGGGTGAGGGTTATGCTAGGGTGAGGGCGAGGGTTAGGGTTAGGATTAGGCTTAGATATAGGGTTATGCTTAGGGTGAGGGTGAGGGTGAGGTCAGAGTTAGGTTTAGGGTGAGTTTTATGCTTATGGTTAAGTTTAGGGTGAGGGTGAGGGTGATTGTTAGGGTAAGGGTGATGGTGAGGTTGAGGGTGAGGGTTAGGTTTAGGTTGAGGGTTACGTTATGGTTAGGGTTAGGGTAATGGTGAGGGTGAGGTTTAGGGTGAGGTTGAAGGTGAGGTTGAGGGTGAGGGTGAGCTTTAGGGTTTGGGTGTCGGTTAGGGTTAGGGTTAGGATGAGAGTTAGGCTGAGGGTTAGCGATGGGGTTAGGGTGAGGGTTAGCGTTAGGGTGAGTGTGAGGGTTAGGTTTTGGTTTATTGTTAGGGTGAGGATTACGCATAGGTTTAGGATTAGGGTGAGGGTTTTGCTTAGGGTTGGTTTAGAGTTATGGTGAGGGTGAGGGTGAGGTTTAGGTTTTGGATTAGGGTTAGGATTTGGATTAGGCTGAGGGTGAGGTTGAGGGTGAGGGTGAGGTTTAGGGTTAGGGTGAGGGTTAGGGTTTGTGGTAGGGCTAAGGTCAGAGTGATGGTTAGGATTAGGGTTAGGTTTAGGATGAGGGTTAGGCTGAGGGTTAGGGTTAGTTTTCGTGTGAGGATAAGGGTTAGGCTGAGTGTTAGGGTGAGGTTTAGGGTTACGTTTAGGCTTAGGTTTCTGGTGAGGGTTAGGGTGAAGTGCAGTGTTAGGGTTAGAGTTTGGGTTAGCGTGAGAGTTAGGGTATGTGTAAGGGTTAGGGTGATGGTTAGGGTGAGGGTGAGGGTTAGGGTTAAGGTTTAGGTAAGGGTTAGGGCAAAGTTTAGCGTGTGGTTGAGAGTTAATGTTAACATTAGTGTTAAGGTGAGGGTAAGGGTTAAGGTGAGGGTTAGGTTTAGGGTTAAGGATAGGGTGAGGATTAGCGTTAGGGTTAGGTTTAGGTTGAGGATTAGGCTGAGGGTAGGGTTAGGGTTAGGGTGAGGTTGAGGGTGAGGTTAAAGGTTAGGGTGAGGTTTACGGTAAGGTTGAGGTTTAGGGTTAGCATTAGTGTTAGTGTTAGGGTTAGGGTGAGGGTTAGGGTTAGGGTGAGGGCTAGGTTTAGGGTTAGGGTGAGGGGTAGGGTGAGGAGTTAGGGTGAGGGTAAGGGTTAATGTGAGGTATAGGGTTGGGGTTATCGTTAGTGTGAGGATAAGGTTTAGGGTTAGTGTTAGGGAGAGGTTTAGTGTGAAAGTTAAGGTTAGGGTTAGGGTTAGTATGAGTGTGAGGGTTAGAGTTAGGTTTAGGGTGAGGGTTAGAATTAGGGTGAGGTTTAGGGTAGGGTTAGGTTGTGGGTGAGGGTTCGGGTTCGGGTGAGTTTTAGGGTGTGTGTGAGGGTTAGGGTTAGGGTGAAGGTTAAGGTGATGGTGAGGGTTAGGCTGAGGGTGAGCGTAAGGATTACGGTGAGTATTAGGGTTAGGGTTAGGTTTCTGGTGAGTGTAAGGGTTAGGATGAGGTTTAGTGTAAGGGTGAGGTTTAGGGGTAGCGTTAGAGTTAGGGTGAGGGTTAGGGTGAGGGTTAAGGTTCGGATTAGTCTTAGGGTGAGGGTGAGGGTTAGAGTTAGGGTTAGGGATAGGGTTATGGTGATGGTAAGGTTTAGGTTGAGAATTAGGGTGAGGGTTAGGGTTAGGGTTAGTTTGACTTTTAGGGTGAGCATTAGGGTGAGGGTTAGGTTTAAGGTTAGGGTTAGTGTGAGGGTTAGAGTCAGGTTTAGTGTTAGTGTTAGGGTTAGGGTTAGGGTGAGTGTTAGGGTTAGTTTTAAGTTTAGGGTTAGGGTGAGGGCTAGGGTTAGGGTTAGGGTTAGGGTGAGGTTTAGGTTTAGGGTAAGGGTGAGGGTTAGGTATAGGATTAGTCTTAAGTGTAGGGTTATGCTTAGGGGGAGGGGGAGGGTGAGGGGGAGGGTCATAGTTAGGTTTAGGGTGAGGGTTAGGGTTATGTTTAGGTTTAGGGTGAGGGTGAGTGTTAGGGTGAGGGTGATTTTGAAGTTGAGGATGAGGGTTACGGTTAGGTTTAGGGTGAGGGTTAGGGTTAAGGTTAGGATTAGTGTGAGGGTGAGGGTGAGTGTGAGGGTTAGGGTGAGGGTGATGGTGAGGTTGATGATGAGGGTGAGGGTCAGTGTATGGGTGAGGGTTAGCTTTAGGGTTAGGGTTAGGATGAGGATTAGGCTGAGGGTTAGTTTTAGGGTTAGGTTGAGGGTAAGTGTTAGGGTGAGGTTTAGGGTTAGGGTGAGGGTGAGGGTTAGGGTTAGGTTTAGGGTTAGGGTTAGGGAGAGGGATAGGGATAGGGTTAGGGTTAGGGTGAGGGTTTTACTTAGGGTTAGGTTTAGAGTTAGGGTGAGGGTGAGTGTGAGGTTTAGGGTTTGTATTAGGGTTAGGGTTAGGGTTAAGCTGAGGGTGAGGGTGAGGGTGAGGGTGAGGGTTAGGGTTAGGGTGAGGTTGAGGGTTAGGGTTAGTGTTTGGGTTATTGTTAGGGTGAGGGCTAGGTTTAGGTTTAGGGTTAGGCTGAGGGTTAGGTTCTGGGTTCGATTGAGGGTAAGTGTTAGGGTGAGGGTTAGGGTGAGTGTGAGGGTGAGGGTTAGGCTTAGTGTTAGGGTGAGGTTTAGGGTGAGGGTAAGGGTTAGGGTGAGGGTTAGGGTGAGGGTGAGTATAGGGTTAAGGTGAGGTTAAGGTATAGGGAGAGATTTAGGGTGAGGTTGAGGGTAATTTTTAGCATTAGTGTTATGGTGAGGGTGAAGATTAGGGTGAGGGTTAGGGTTAGGGTTAGGGATAGGGTGAGGATTAGGGTTGGGTTTAGTTGTAGGGTGAGGGGTAAGGTTAGGTTTAGGGTTAGGGTGAGGGTTAGATTGAGGGTTAGAGTTAGGGTTAGTGTTAGTGTTAGGGTGAGTTTGAGGGTGAGGGTAAGGGTTAGGGTGAGTTTTAGGGTGGGGTTGAGGTTTAGAGCTAGCATTAGGGTTAGGGTTACGTTAGGGTGAGGGTTTGGGCTAGGGTTAAGTTCAGGGTTAGGGTTTCGGTTAGGAAAGGCTTAAGTTTAGGTTTAGGGTGAGGATTAGGGTAAGGGTGATGCTTAAGGTGAGGGTTAGGGTTATGGTTAGGGTGAGGATTAGGGTTAGGCTTTGGGTGAGTGTTAGGTTTAGGGTGATTTTTTGGATGAGGGTGAGGTTGAGGGTGAGGGTTAGGGTGTAGGTGAGGTTTAGGGTTAGGGTGAGGGTTAGGGTGAAGTTAAGTGTTAGGGTGAAGGTGAGGGTTAGGGTTAGGGGAAGGGGGAGGAGTAGGGGTTGGTTTTGTGTTAGGTTGGGGGTTAGGGTTAAGGTGAGGATTAGTGTTAGGGTTAGGGTTAGTGTGAGGATAAGGGTTAGGGTGAGGGTTAGGGTGAGAGTGAGGGTGAGGGTTAGTCTTATGGTTAGGGTGAGGATAAGCTGAAGATTAAGATCAGGGTTAGGGTTAGGATTAGTATGAGGGTGAGGGTTAGAGTTAGGGTTAGGGTTAGCTTGAGGTATAGGATAGGGTCAGGGTGATGGTTAGGGTTCGGTTGAGGGTGAGTTTTCGGGATTGGGTGATGGGTAGGGTTAGGGTGAGAGTTAAGGTGAAGGTGAGGGTTTGGATGAGGGTGAGGGTTAGGATTATGGTGAGGATTAAGGTTAGGGTTAGGCTTAGGCTTATGTTGAGGGTAAGGGTTAGGATGAGGTTTAGAGTGAGGGTGAGATTTAGCGATATAGTTAGATTTAGGGTGAGGGTTTGGGTAAGGGTTAGGGTTCGGGTTTCGCTTAGGGTGAGGGTGAGGGTTAGACTTCGGGATAGGGTTAGGGTTAAGGTGAAGGGTAAGGTTTAGTGTGAGGGTTACGGTGAGGGTGAGGGATAGGGTGAGGTTGAGGGTTAGGGTGAGCATTAGGGTGAGGTTTAGGGTTAGGTTTTGGTTTATGGTGAGGGTTAGGGTGAGGTTTACTGTTAGGGTTAGGGTTAGCGTTAGGGTGAGGGTTAGGGTGAGGGTAAGGGTTAGAGTGAGTTTTAGGGTGAGGGTTAGGGTTAGGGTCATCATTAGGTTTAGTGTTAGGGTGAGGGTGAGGGTTAGGATTAGATTTAGGGTGAGGGTTAGTGTTAGGGTGAGGTTGAGGGTTATGGTGAGTGTTAGGGATAGGGTTAGGTTTAGGGTGAGTTTTAGGATTAGGGTGAAGATGAGTGTTAGGTTTAGGATTAGGCTTAGGTGTAGGGTTAGGCTAAGGGTGAAGTTGAGGATGAGGGTCAGAGTTAGGTTTAGGGTGAGGGTTAGGGTTATGCTTAGGTTTAGGTGGGGGTGAGGGTGAGGGTTAGGGTGAGGTTGATGGTGAGGGTGTGGGTGAGGGTGAGGGTTAGGTTTAGGGTGACGGTTAGGGTTATGTTTAGGGTTAGGGTGAGGGTGAGTTTGAGGGTGATGGTGAGGTTCAGGGTTAGGGTGAGGGTTAGTGTTTGGATGAGGGTTAGTTTTACGGTTAGGGTTAAGGTTAGGGTGAGTGTTAGGGATAGGATTAGTGTTAGGGTGAGGGTTAGCATTAGGGTTAGGGTGAGGGTAAGGTTTAGTTTGAGGGTTAGGATTAAGATTAGGGTTAAGATTAGGGTGAGTCTTAGGGATAGGGATAGGATTAGGGTGTGTGTTTTGGTTAGGGATAGGTTTAGAGTTAGGGTGAGGGTGAGGGTGAGGCTGAGGGTGAGTGTTAGGTTTAGGGTGAGGGTTAGGGTTAGGGTTTGCATTAAGGTTAGGGTGAGGGTTAGGGTTAGGGTTAGG
This sequence comes from Dipodomys merriami, assembly GCF_024711535.1. Lineage (NCBI taxonomy): Eukaryota > Metazoa > Chordata > Mammalia > Rodentia > Heteromyidae > Dipodomys > Dipodomys merriami. The sequence continues at coordinate 3,665,757 of NW_027202327.1, forward strand.
ATGAGGATTAGGCTGAGGGTTAAGGTTAGGGTTTAGGTCAGTGAAAGGGTTAGGTTGAGGGTTAGGGTTAGGGTTAGGTTTAGGATTAGGATTCAGGTGAGGGTTAGTGTGATTGTTAGTGTTAGGGTTAGGGTTAAGGTTAGGTTGAGGGTTAGGCTGAGGGTAACGATTAGGGTGAGGGTTATGGTGAGGGTGAGGGATAGGGTTAAGATGAGGGAAGGGTTAGGGCGAGCTTTAGGATATGGTTGAGGGTTAATGTTAACATTAGGTTTACGGTGAGGGTGAGGGTTAGGGTGAGGGTTAGGGTTAGGGATAGGTTGAGGATTAGTGTTAGGGTTAGGTTTAGGGTGAGGGTTAGGCTGAGGGGTAGGGTTAGGGTTAGGGTTAGTTTGAAGGTTAAGGTGAGGGTTAGGTTTAGGATTAGGTTTAGGGTCAGGGTGAGGTTGAGGGTGAGGGTAAGGTTTAGGGTGAATGTTAGGGTGAGTTTGAGATTTAGGGTCAGCATTTGGATTAGGGTTAGTGTTCAGGTTCGGGTTAGGGTGACGGATAGGGTGAGGGTGAGGGCTAGAGTTAGCATTAGGGTTAAGTTTAGGGTTAGGGTTAGTGTGAGGGTGAGGGTGAGCGTTAGGGTTCGGGTTAGGATTAGGTTTATGGTTAGGGATAGACTGAAGGTGGGTTGAGGTTGAGGGTGAGGTTTAGGGTTAGGGTTAGTTTTAGGGTGAGGGCTTGGGTGTGGTTGAGAGTTAGGGTGAGAGTGAGGGTTTCAGTTAAGAAAGGTTTAGGGTTAGGATTAGGGTGAGGGTTATATTTAACGTGAGTGTTAGGGTTATGTGTGGATTAAGGTTAGGGTTAGGGTGAGGGTTATGGGTAGGGTGATGTTTAGGGTGAGGGTGAGTGTTAGGTGTGGGAGACGGTGAGAGTGAGGGTGTAGGTGATGGTTAGGGTTGAGGTGAGGGTTAGGGTTACGGTGAGGGTTAGGGTAAATGTAAGGGTTAGTGTTAGGGTTAGGGTGAGGGTTAGAGTTTGTGTTAGGGTGAGTGGTAGGTTGAGGGGTAGGGTTAGGGTTAGGGTGAGGGTTAGGGTTAATGTGAGGGTTAGGGTTAGGGTTAGGGTTAGTGTGAGGATAAGGGTTTTGGTGAGGGTTAGTGTGAGAGTGAGGGTTAGGGTTAGCGTTAGTGTTAGGGTGAGGGTTAGGGTGAGGATTAAGGTGAGTGTTAGGGTTAGTATGAGGGTGAGCGTTAGAGTTAGGTTTAGGGTGAGGGTTAGGGTTAGGGTGAGGTTTAGGGTAGGTTTAGGGTGAGGATGTGGGTTCGGGTGAGGGTGAATTTTAGGGTGTGGGTGGCGGTTAGGTTTAGAGTGAGGGTTAAGGTGACGGTGAGTGTTAGGGTGAGGGTGAGGGTTAGTGTGAGGGTGAGGATTAGGGTTAGGTTTAGGTTTAGAGTTATGGTGTTGGTAAGGGTTATAATATGGTTTAGGGTGAGGGCGAGATTTAGGGATAGCGTTAGAGTTAGGGTGAGGGTTAGGGTTCAGGCTAGGCTTAGGGTGAGAGTGAGGGTTAGAGTTAGGGTTACGGTTATGGTTAGGGTGAGAGTAAGGTTTAGTGTGAGGGTTAGGGTGAGGGTGAGGGTTAGGGTTAGGTTGAGGGTTAGGGTCAGCGTTAGGGTAAGGGTTAGGTTTAGGTTTAGGTTTAGGGTGAGGGTAAGGGTGAGGTTTAGTGTTAGGGTTAGTTTTAGGGTTAAGGTGAGGATGAAGGTTATGGATAGCAATAGGTTTAGGGTTAGGGTGAGGGTTAGACTTAGGGTTAGGGTTAAGGTGAGGGTGAGGGTGAGGATTAGGGTTAGTATTAGGGATAGGGTTAGGGTTAGGTTTGGGTTGAGGGTGAGGGATAGGGATAGGGTTAGGGTGAGGTTGAGCTTGAGGGTTAGGGTTAGGGTTAGTGTGAGGGTTAGGTTTAGGTTGAGGATTAGGGTTAGGGTGATGGTGAGGATAAGGGTTAGGGTGAGGGCTAGGTTTAGGCTTAGGGTTAGGCTGAGTTTTAGGTTTGGGTGAGGGTGAGGGTGAGGGTGAGGTTTAGGATTAGGCTTAGGTGTAGAGTTAGGCTTAGGGTGAAGGTGAGGATGAGGGTCACAGTAAGGTTTAGGGTGAGCTTTAGGGTTATGGTTAGGGTTAGGTTGAGGATTAGGGTGAGGGTCATGGTGAGGGTGAGGTTGATGGTTAGGTTTAGGGTGAGGGTTAGGATTATGGTTAGGGTTAGGGTGAAGGTGAGTGTGAGGGTTAGGGTTAGGGTGACGGTGAGGTTGAGTGTGAGGGTTAGGGTTTGTGTGAGGTTTAGATGTAGGTTAGGCTTAGGGTGAAGGTGAGGGTGAGGGTCAGAGTTAGTTTTACGTTGAGGGATAGGGTTATGGTTAGGATGAGGGTGAGGGTGAGGGAAGGGTTAGGGTGAGGGTCATGGTGAGCGTGAGGGTGATGGTTAGGTTTAGGGTGAGAGTTAGAGTTATGGTTAGGATTAGGATGAGGGTGAGTGTGAGGGACAGGGTCAGGTTGATGGTGAGGTTGAGGCTTAGGGTTTGGGTGAGTGTTAGGGTTAGGGTTCGGGTTAAGGTTAGGGTTAGGGTTAGGGTTAGTATGAGGGTTAGGCTGAGGGTTAGCCTTAGACTTAGGGTGAGGGTTAGGATTAGGGTCAGGGTGAGGGTTAGATTTAAGATTAGGTTTAGGTTTAGGTTGAGTTTTTGGGATAAGGTTAGGCTTAGAGTGAGGGTTTTGGTTAGGGTTAGGTTTAGAGTTAGGGTGAGGGTGAGGGTTAGGATTTGAATTGGAGTTAGTGTTAGGGTTAGGGTGAGGTTGAGGTTGAGGCTGAGGGTGAGGGTTAGAGTTAGGTTTAGGGTGAGGATTAGGTATAGGGTGAGATTTAGTGAATGTTATGGTGAGGGTGTGGGTTAAGGTGAGGTGAGTTTTAGGGTGTGGGTGAGGGTTAAGTTTAGGGTTAGGGTTCGGGTGAGGGTGAGTTTTAGGGTTAGGGTGAGGATTAGGGTTAGGGTTAGGGTTAAGGTTAGGATGAGGGTTAGGGTTAGGGATAGGTTTAGGTTGAGGGTTAGGCTGACGGTTAGGGTTAGGGTTTGGGTGAGGGTAAGGGTTAGGGTGAGTGTTAGGGTTAGGGTTAGGGTTAGGGTTAGGGTTAGGGTTAGGGTGAGGGTGAGGTTTAGGGTGAGGGTCAGCATTAAGGTGAGTGTTAGGGTGAGGGTTAGGAATAGGGTTAAAGTGAGGGTAAGGGTTAGGGCGAGGTTTAGGGTGATTTTGAGGGTTAATGTTAGCATTAGATTTATGGTGAGGGTGAAGGTTAGGGTGAGGGTTAGGGTTAGGGTTAGGTATAGGGTGAGGAATAGGGTTAGGGTTACGTTTAGGGTGAGCGTTAGGTTAAAGTTTAGTGTTAGGGTTAGGGTTAGGGTTAGGGTGAGGGTGAGGGTTGGAGGAGGGTTAGGGTAAGAGTTAGTGTTAGGATTAGGTTGAGGGTTAGGGTGAGCATTCGGGTGAGGTTTAGGTTTTAGCTTAGGGTGAGGTTTAGGGTGAGGTTTATTTTTAATGTTAGGTTTAGGGTTAGGTTGAGAGTTATGGTGAGGGTAAGTGTTAGAGTGAGGGTTAGGGTTAGGGTGAGAGTTAGGGATAGCATTAAGGTTAGGGTTAGAGTTTGGGTGAAGGTTAGGGTTAGGGTTAGGGTGATGGTGAGTGTTAGGGTTAGCTTTAGGGTTAGGGTTATGGTGAGGGCTAGGGTTAAGGTTAGGGTTAGGGTGAGGTTTAGGTTAACGGTGAGTGTGAGGATTAGGTTTATTTGTAGGGTTATGCTTAGGGTGAGGGTGAGGGTGAGGGTCATAATTAGGTTTAGGGTGAGGATTAGGGTTAGGGTTGGGGTGAGGGTTAGGTTTAGGGTGATGTTTAATGTAAGGGTTAGGTTGAGGTTGTAGGTAAGAATTTAGGTGAGGTATAGGGTTAGGTTGAGGGGAAGGTTGAAGGTGAGGGTTAGGGTTAGGTTTAGGGTTAGAGTGAGGGTGAGGGGTAGTGTTAGCATTAGGGTTAGGGTTAGGATTAGGGTGAGGGTGAGGGTGATGGTTAGGGTTAGGGCTTGGATTAATGTTAGGGTTAGGGTTAGGCTGAGGGTGGGGGTGAGGTTGAGGTTGAGGGTTAGGGTTAGGTTTAGTTTTAGGGTCAGGGTAGGGTGAGGGTGAGGGTTAGGGTGAGGGTGAGGGTTTCATTTACGAAAGGCTTAGGGTTAAGGGTAGGGTGAGTATTAGGTGAGGGTGAGGTTTAAGGTGAGGGTTAGGGTTAGGGTGAGGATTAGCGTTAGGGTTAGAATGAGGGTTAACGTTAGGGTGATGTTTAGGTTGAGGGTGAGGATGAGGGTGAGGGTGAGTGTTAGGGTGAGGTTTAGGGTGTAGGTGAGAGTTTGGTTTAGGTTGAGGGTTAGGGTGACGGTGAGGGTTAGGGTGAAGGTGAGGCTTAGGGTTAAATTTAGGGTGAGTGTTAGGGTGAGTCTTAGTGTGAGGATTAGGGTTAGGTTTATGGTTATGGAGAGGGTAAGGTTTAGGATGAGGTTTAGGGTGAGGGTGAGGGTTAGGGTTAGCGTTAGATTAAGGGTGAGGGTTAAGGTGAGTGTTAGGGTTAGGGTGAGGGTGAGGGTTATGGTTAGGGTGAGGGTTGGGGTTAGGGTGAGTGTCAGGGTTAGTGGTAGTGTTAGAGTTAGGGTGATCGTGAGGGTTAGGGTTAAGATTAGGGTTAGGGTTAGGGGTTGGCTGAGGTTTACAGTAAGGGTTAGGTTTAGGGTGAGGGTTAGGTTTAGGGTTAGGGTTCGGGTCAGTTTGAATGGTAAGGTTAGGGTTAGGAAGAGGGTTTGGCTGATTGTTGGGATTAGGGTTAGGGTTATGTTGAAGGTAAGGTTTAGGGTGAGGGTGAGGGTGAGTATTGGGGTTATTTTGAGGGTTGGGTGAGCATTAGGGTGAGGATTAGGTTTCGGTTGAGGGTTAGGGGGAGGGTTAGAGTGAGCTTTAGTGTTAGTGTTAGGGTTAGGGTTAGCGTGAGGTTTAGGGTGAGGGTAAGGTTTAGAGTGATGTTTAGGTTGAGGGTGAGGGTTAGGGCTAGCATTAGTGTTGGGGTTAAGGTTAGGGTGAGGGTTAGGGTTAGGGTGAGACTGAGTTTTAGTGTTAGCATTAGGGTTAGGGTTAGGGTTAGGGTGAGGTATAGGTTTATGGTTATGGTTAGGGTTAGGGTGAGGGTGAGGTTTAGGGTTAGGAGTAGGGTGAGGGTTAGGTTTAGGTTGAGGGTTATGGTTAGTGTTGTGGTGAGGGGAAAGGTTAAGGTGAGGGCTAGCTTTAGGTTTAGGGTTAGGATGAGGTTTGGGTTAGGTTGAGGTTCAGAGTTAGGTTTAGGGTGAGGGTTAGGGTTATGGTTAGGGTTAGGGTGAGGGTGAGGGTGAGAGTTAGGGTGAGGGTGATGGTGAGGGTGAGGTTGAGAGTTAGGTTTAGGATGAGGGTTATTGTTATGGTGAAGGTTAAGGTGAGTGTGAGGGTGAGGGATATCGTGAGGGTGATGGTGAGGTTGAGCTTGTGGGTGAGGGTTAGTGTTTGGGTGAGGGTTAGGCTTAGGATTAGGGTTAAGGTTTGGGATAGGGTTACGGTTACAGTTAGGGTTAGTATGAGGGTGAGGTTTAGAGTTATGTTTAGGGTGAGTGTTAGGGTTACGGTGAGGTTTAGGGTAGGGTTATTGTCAGGGTGAAGGTTCGGGTGAGGGTGAGTTTTAGGGAGAGAGTGATGGTTAGGTTTAGGGTGCGGGTTAAAGTGACAGTGAGGGTTGGGGGAGGGTGAGGGTTAGGATTACGGTGAGGATTAGGGTTAGAATTAGGGTGAGGGTTATGTTGAGTGTAAGGGTTAGGATGAGGTTTAGGGTGAGGGTGAGTTTTAGGGATATCATTAGAGTTAGGGTGACGGTTTGGTTGAGGGTTAGGGTTCGGGTTAGGCTTAGGGTGAGGGTGAGGGTTAGAGTTAGGGTTAGGGTTAGGGTTAGGGTGAGGGTAAGGTATAGGGTGAGGGTTAGGGTGAGGTTGATGTTGAGGTTGAGGGTGAGGGTGAGGGTTAGTGTTGAGTTTAGCGTTAGGGTTAGGCTTAGAGTTAGGGTTAACGTTAGGGTGAGGGTTAGGGTTAGAGTTAGGGTTAGTATGAGGGTTAGACTGAGGGTTAGGCTTAGGGTTAGGGTGAGGGTAAGGATTAGGGTGAGGTGAGGGTTAGGTTTAGGATTAGGTTTAGGGTTAGGGTGAGGGTTAGGGATAGGTTTAGGTTTAGCATGAGGGTTTTGGTTAGGGTTAGGTTTAGATTTAGGGTGAGGGTGAGGGTTAGGGTTTGAATTAGGGTTAGGGTTAGGGTTAGGCTGAGGTTGAGGTTGAGGCTGAGGGTGAGGGTTTGGGTTAGGGTGAGGGTTAGAGTTAGGTTTAGGGTTAAGTTAGGGTGAGGGTTAGGGTTAGGGTTAGGTTTACGCTGAGGTATAGGTTGAAAGTTAGGTTTAGGGTTCGGGAGAGTGTTAGGGTTAGGGTGAGGTTTAGGGTGAGGTTGAGCCATAGTATGAGGGTAAGTGTTAAGGCGAGGGTTAGGGTGAGGGTGAGGGATATGTTTAAGGTGACAGTTAGGGTTAAGGCGAGATTTAGGGTGAGGTTGAGGGTTAATGTTAATATTAGATTTATGGTGAGGGTGAGGGTTAGTGTGAGGGTTAGGGTTAGGGTTAGGTATAGGGAGAATATTAGGGTTAGGGTTAGGTTTAGGGTGAGGGTTAGTCTAAGGTGAGGTTTAGGGTTAGCATTAGGGTTAGGGTTAGGGTGAGGGTTAGGGTTAGGGTTAGGGTTAGGTTGAGGGTGGGGGTGAGGTTGAGGGTGAGGGTTAAGGTTAGGGTTAGTTTCACAGTGAGAACTAGCATGTGGGTCAGGGTTAGGGTGAGGTTTAGGGTTAGGGTGATGTTTAGGGTGAGGGTGAGTGTTAGGCTTAGGGTGAGGGTGATGGTGAGGGTGAGGGTGTAGGTGAGGGTTTGGGTTAGGGTGAGGATGAAGGTTAGGTTTAGGATTAGGGTGAGGGGTAGGGTGAAAAGTAGGATTAGGGTTAGTGTGAGGGTTAGGGTTAATGTGAGGGTTAGGGTGAGGGTAAGAAGGAGATTGAGGTTTAGGTTTAGTCTTAGGGTTTGGGTGAGGGTTAGGGTGTTGTTTAAGGTGAGGGTAAGGGTTAGTATGTGCTGAGGGTTAGAGTTAGGTTTAGGTTGAGGGTTAGGTTTAGGGTGAGGTTTAGGGTAAGATTATGGTGAGGGTGAGGGTTCGGGTGAGGGTGAGTTTCAGGGTGTGGGTGAAGGTTAGGGTTACAGTGAGTGTTAAGGTGACGGTGAGGTTTAGGGTGAGGGTGAGGGTTAAGATTGCGGTGAGGATTAGGTTTAGGGTTAGGTTTAGGGTTATGTTGAGAGTAAGGGTTAGAATGAGGTTTAGGGTGAGGGTGAGGTTTAGGGACAGCATTGGAGTTAGGGTGTGGGTTAGGGTTAGGGTTAGAGTTCAGGTTAGGCTTAGGGTGAGGGTGAGGGTTAGAGTTAGGGTTAGCGTTAGGGTTAGGGTGAGGGTAAGTTTTATGGTGAGGGTGAGGGTTAGGGTGAGGTTTAGGGTTAAGTTGAGGGTTAGGTTGAGCATTAGGATGAGGGTTAGGTTTCGGTTTAGGGTTAGGGTGAGGGTTAGGGTGAGGTTTAGTGTTAGTATTAGGGTTAGGGTCAGGGTGAGGGTTAGGGATAGCATTAGTGTTTGGGTTAGTGTGAGGGTTATTGTTAGCGTAAGGGTGAGAGTTATTGTTAGGTTGAGCGTTAGGGATAGGTTTGGAGTTAGAGAGAGGGTCAGGGTTAGGGTTAGGGTTAGAGATAGGATGAGGATGAGTGTGAGCGTTAGGCTTAGGATTAGGGTTATGGTTAGGGTTAGGCTGAGGGTGAGGGTGAGGTTTAGGGTTAGGTTTAATGTTAGGGTTAGGGTTAGGTTGTCGGTTAGGGTTAGGTTGAGGGTTAGGGTTAGGGTTAGGTTGAGGGTTAGGTTTAGGGTTAGGAAGAGGGTTTGGCTGAGGTTTATGGTTAGGGTTAGGGTGAGGGTTAGGGTTAGTGTGAGGGTTCGGATTAGGGTTAGGGTTAGAATTAGGGTGAGGGAAAGGTTTAGGGTTAATTTTAGGATGAATGTGAGGGTTAGGGTTAGGGTGAGGGTTAGGGTGCGGGTTAGGGTGTGGGTTCGGGTTAGGTTTAGGGTTAGGGTGAGGGTTAGGATGAGGTTTAGTTTTAGAGTTAGAGTTAGGGTTAGGGTAAGGGTAAGAGTTAGGATGAGGTTTAGGGTGAGGGTGAGGTTTAAGGATAGCGTTCAAGTTAGGGTGAGGTTTACGGTGATGGTTAGGGTGAGGGTTAGGCTTAGGGTGAGGGTGAAGGTTAGAGTTGGGCTTAGGGTCAGGGTTAGGTTGAGGGTAAGGTTTAGGGTGAGAGTTAGGGTTAGGGTGAGTGTAAGTGTTAGAGTGAGGGTTAGGGTGAGGGTGAGGGTTAGGGTTATGGTTAGGGTTAGGGTGAGGTTTAGGTTTAGGATTAGGGTTAGGGTGAGGGTAAAATTATGGTTAGGGTGAGGGTTAGGGTTTGGCTGAGTGTTAGTGATAGCATTAGGGTTAGGGTTAGGTATAGGGTGAGTTTAGGGTTATGTTTAGGGTTAGGTGAGTTTGAGGGTTATTTTGAGAGTTAGGGTTCAGGTTAGGGTTAGCGTGAGGGTGAGGGTGAGGATTAGGGTTAGTTTGAGGGTTAGAGTGGCGGTTTGGGTTAGGGTTAGGGTGATGGCTAGGTTTAGTGTTAGGGTGAGGTTTAGGTTTAGGTTGAGGGTTAGGGCGAGAGGGTTGGTGAGGTTGAGGGTGAGGGTGAGAGTTAGGTTTAGGGTTAGTATTATGATTAATGCTAGGTTTAGGGTCAGGTGAGGGCTAGGGTCAGGCTGAGGGCTAGGGTTAAAGTGAGGATTAGGGTTAGGTTGAGTGTTAGTGTGAGGGGTTGGGTTAGCGTTATTGTTAGGGTGAGAATTAGGTTTAGTGTGAGGGTTAGGGTTATGGTTAGGGTTAGGGTGAGATTAAGGGTTAGGGTTAGGGTGAGGTTGAGGGTTAATATTAGCATTAGGGTTATGTTGAGGTTGAGCGTTAGGGTAAGGGTTAGGGTTAGGATTAGGGATAGGGTGAGGATTAGGGTTAGGTTTAGGTTTAGGGTGAGGTTTAGGCTGAGGGGTAGGCTAGGATTAGGATTAGGGTGAGGTTTAGGGTTAGGGTTAGAGTTAATATTAGGGTGAGGTTGAGATTGAGGGTAAGGGTTAGGGTGAGGGTTAGGTTGAGGTTCAGGTTTAGGGTTAGTATTAAGGTTAGGGTAAGGGTTAGGTTTAGGATTAGTTTTAGGGTGAGGGTGGGGGCTAGTGTTAGCATTAGAGTTAGGGTTAGGGTGAGGGTGAGGGTGAGGGTGAGGGTGAGTGTTAGGGTTATGTTTAGGATTAGCTTTAGGGTTAGGGTTAGGCTGAAGTTGGGGGTGAGGTTGCGGGTGAGGGTTAGGGTTAGGGTTAGATTTAGGGTGAGGGCTATGTTGAGGGTGAGGGTTAGGGTGAGGCTTAGAGTGACGGTGAGGGTAAGGGCTAGGGTGAGGGTTAGGGTTAGGGTTAGGTTTAGGGGGAGTTTTAGGTTTAGGGGGAGGGGGAGGGGGAGGGTTAGATTTAGGATTAAGCTTAGGTTTAGGGTTAGGCTTAGGGTGAGGGTGAGGGTCAGGGTTAGTTTTTGTGTGAGGGTTAGGTTTATGGTTTGGGTTAGGGTGAGGGTGAGTGTGACGGTGAGGGTGAGAGTTACTGTTAGGATGAGGGTTAGGGATAGCATGAGGGTGATTGTGAGGGTGAGGTTTAAGGTTAGGGTTAATGTGAGGGTTAGGGTTATAGTGAGGGTTAGGGTTAGGGGATGGGTTAGGATTAGGGAAAGGGTTAGGGTGAGGTTTAGGGTTAGGGTGATGTTTAGTTTGAGGGTTAGAGTGAGCGTGAGTGTTCCGTTCAGAGTTAGGGTTAGGGTTAGGTTTAGGGATAGGGTTAGAGTGAGGGTTATGGTGACCGTTAGGGTTAGGGTTAGGTTTAGTTTGCAGGTTAGGGTGAGGGTAAGGGTTAGGGTGTGTTTTAGGGTGAGGGTTAGGGTGAGGATGAGAGGTAGTGTTAGCATTAGAGTTAGGGTGAGGGTGAGGGTTAGGGTGAAGATTAGGGATAGGATGAGGATTAGGGTTAGTGTGAGGGTTAGGGCTAGGGTTAGGTTTAGTATGAGGATAAGGGTTAGGGTGAGGTTTAGGGTGAGGCTGAGGTGTAGGGTTAGCGTTAGGGATAGGGTGAGCGTTAGGGTAAGGGTTAGCTTTAGGGTGAGGGTTAGGGTTAGGTTTATGGGGAGGGTTAGGGTTAGGGTGATGTTTATGGTGACGGTGAGTGTTAGGTTGAGAGTGAGGGTGTGGGTGATGGTTAGGTTTAGGGTTAGGCATAGGGTTAGGGTTAGGTTGAGAGTGAGGGTGAAGGTGAGGGTTAGGTTTAGGATTAGGGTTAGGGTTAGGGTTAGTGTGAGTGTTAAGCTGAGGATGAGGGTTTGGATGATGGTGAGGGTTAGGGTGTGGGCGAGGGTTAGGGTTAGGGTGAGGATCAGGGTTAGAGTTAGGGTTAGGGTTATGGTGAGGGTAAGGGTTCGCCTGAGGTTTAGGGTGAGGGTTAAGGTGAGGGTGTGAGGTAGGGTTAGCATTAGATTTAGGGTGAGGGTGAGTATTAGGATGAGAGTTAGGGTGAGAGTTAGGTTTAGGCTTAGGTTTAGGCTGTGTGTGAGGGTGAGGGTGAGGGTAAGTGTTAGGATTAGGGATACGTTTAGGGTGAGGGTTAGGGTTTGGCTGAGGGTTAGGTTTAGGTTAATGTATATTGTGAGGGTGAGGGTTAAGGTGAGGGTGTTAGAGTGAGTCTGAGGGTTCAGGTGAGTCTGAGGGTTAGGGTGTGGTTGAGGGTTAGGGTTAAGGTGAGTGTTAGCGTGACGGTGAGGGTTAGGGTGAGGATGAGGGTCAGATTTAGTGTTAGGGTTATGGTGAGGTTTAGGTTTAGGGTTAGGGTTAGGGTGAGAGTTACGGTGAGGTGTAGGGATAGGGTTAGGGTGAGGGTTAGGGTGAGGGGGAGGGTTAGGGTTGGGAATAGCATGAGTGTTAGGGTGAGAGTGGGGGTTAGGGTGCTTGTGAGGGTGAGGGTTTCGGTTAGGTAAGGGTTAGGGTTATTTTTAGGGTGAGGATTAGGTTGAGGTTGAGGGTTAGTGTGAGTGTCAGGGTTAGGGTGAGAGGGTCAGGATTTGGGTGAGTGTTAGAGTTAGGGTGATGTTTAGGGTGAGGTTTAGTGTTAGGGTAAGGGTTAGGATTCGGGTGAGGGTGAGGGTTAGGGTGTGGGTGAGGGTTAGAGTTAGTTTGAGTGTTAGGTTGACTGTGAGTGTTAGGGTGAGGGTGAGGGTTATGGTTAGGTTTAGGGTTAGGGTTAGGGTTATGGTGAGGGTTAGGGTGACCGTAGGGTTAGGGTTAGGGTGAGGGTTAAGGTTAGTTTGAGGGTTATCGTTAGGGTTAAGGTAAGGTTTAGTGTGAGGTTTAGGGGGAGGGATAGGGTTAGGGTTAGGTTGAGGGCTAGGGTGAGGGTGAGGGTTAGGTTGAGGGTGAGGGTGAGGGTGAGGTTTTCGGTTAGGTAAGGTTGAGGGTTAGGTTTAGGGTGAGGTTTAGGGGAGTGTGAGGGTTAGGTTGAAGCTTAGGGGTAGGGTGAGGGTTAGGGTTAGGGTTAGGATGTGGCTTAGCGTTAGGGTGATGTTTAGTGTGAGGGTGAGGGTTACTGTTAGGGTTAGCCTTAGGGAAAGGGTTAGGGTTAACATTAGGTTAAGGTGAGAGTGAGGGTTTGGGTGAGGGTTAAGTTTAGGGATAGGTTGAGTATTTGGATGAGGGATATTTTTAGGGTGAGGGTTAGGCTGAGGGGTAGGGTTACGGTTAGTGTGAGGATTAGGTTTAGTGTGAGGTTTAGAGTTAGCGTTAGGGTGAGGGTTAGGTTTAGTGCGAGGGTTAAGGTTAGGGTGAGGGTGAGGGTGAGGTTTAGTTTTAGCATTAGGTTTAGGGTTAGGGTTAGGATGAGGGTTAGGGTTAGGGTTAGGGTTAGGGTAAGGGTTAGGGTTAGGGCTGGCGTGAGAGTTAGAGTTAGGGTGAGGGCTAGTGTGAGGGTGAGAGTTAGGGTGAGGGTGAGGGTGAGGATGAGGTTTTTCGTTAGGTAAGGGTTAGGGTTAGGGTTAGGATGAGGATTATTGTGAGGTTGTGGTTTAGGGTTAGGGTGAGGGTGAGGGTTATTGTTAGGATGTGGGATAGGGTTAGGGTTAGGGTGAGGTTGAGGGTGAGGTTTAGGTTTAGGGTTAGTGTGAGGGTTATGGTTAGGGTGAGGGTTATGGTTAGGGTGATTTTTATTGTGAGGCTGAGCGTTAGGTTCAGGTTGAGTGTTCGGGTGAGAGTTGGGGTTAGGTTTAGGGTTACAGATAGGATTAGGTTGAGGGTAAGGGTTAGAGTGAGGGTCAGGGTGAGGGTGAGGGTTAGTGTTAGGGTGAGGGTTAGCGTTACGGTTAGGGTGAGGTTGAGGGTTAGGGTTAGGTTTAGGGTTAGGAGTAAGTTTAGGCTGAGGGTTAGGGTTAGGGTTAGTGTGAGGGTTAGGGTTAGGTTTAGGGTTTGTGTTAGGTTGAGGCTAAAATTTAGGGTGAGGTTTAGGGTGAGGGTGAGCGTTAGGGTTAGGGTGAGGATTAGGCTTAGGGTAATGGTTAGGATTAGGGTGAGGTTTAGGGTGAGGATTAGGTTTAGGCTTAGGGTGACGGTGAGGGTTAGCGTGTGGGTAAGTGTTAGGGTGAGGGTGAGGCTTAGGTTTAGGGTCAGGGTAATGTTTAGAGTGAGGGTTAGGGTTAGTATTACGTTAGGATGAGAGTGAAGGTTAGGGTGAGGAATAAGGTTAAGGTTAGGGATAGGGTGAGGATTAGGGTTAGGGTTAGGTTTAGGGTGAGGGTTAGGCTGAGGGGTAGGCTTAGGGTTAGGGTGAGGGTTAGGTTTAGTGTGAGGGTTAGGTTTAGGGTTAGGGTGAGGTTTAGGGTTAAGGATAATTTGAGGATTAAGTTTAGAGTTAGGTTTAGGGTGAGGGTTAGGCTGAGGGGTAGGGTTAGATTTAGATTGAGGTTTAGGTTTAGTGTGAGGGTAAGGGTTAGGGTTAGGGTGATGGTAAGGTTAGGGTGAGGGTTAGGGTGAGTGTGAGTTTTAGGGTTAGCATTAGGTTTAGGGTTAGTGTTAGGATGAGGGTTAGGTTTAGGATTAGGTTTAGGGTGAGGGTGAGGGTGAGGGTTAGTGTTAGGGCTGGGGTGAGTGTTAGAGTTAGGGTGAGGGCTAGTGTGAGGGTGAGGGATAGGGTGAGGCTGAGGATGACAGTGAGGTTTTTGCTTAGGTAAGGGTTAGTGTTAGGGTTAGGGTGAGGATTAGGGTGAGGGTGTGTGTTAGGGTTAGGTTTAGGGTTTGGGTGAGGGTGAGGGTGAGGGTGAGGGTGAGGGTGAGGGTTAGGTTTACGGTGAGGGTTAGGGTTAGGGTTAGGGTGAGGGTTAGGTTTAGGGTGATTTTTGGTGTGAGTGTGAGGGTTAGGGTTAGGTTGAGTGTTCATGTGAGATTTAGGGTTAGGTTTAGGGTTAGGGAGTGGGTTATGTTGAGGGTAAGGTTTAGAGTGAGTGTTAGGGTGAGGGTGAGGGTTAGTGTTAGGCTGAGGATTAGGGTTAGTGTTAGGGTTAGGGTGAGGGTGAGAGTTAGGGTTAGCATTAGGGTTAGGATGAGGGTTAGGCTGAGGGTTTGGGTTAGGGTTAGTGTGAGGGTTAGGGTTAGGGTTAGGTTAAGGGTTATGGTGAGGGTTAGGGTTAGGTTTAGGGTTAGGGTAAGGGTTAGGCTGAGGGTTAGGTTAAGTGTTAGTGTGAGTGTTAGGTTTAGGGTGAGGGTTTGGGTTAGGTTGAGGGTAAAGTTTCGGGTGAGGTTTAGAGTTAGTGTGAGGTTTAGGGTTAGTTGAGGCTTAGGGTCAGGGTTAGGCATAGGGTTATGGTTAGGGTTAGGGTGAGGTTTAGGGTGAGGGTTAGATTTAGCGTTAGGGTGTGGGTAGGTGTTAGGGTGAGGGTTAGGGTGAGCGTGAGGTTTAGGCTTAGGGTTAGGGCAAGGTTTAGGTTGAGGGTTAGGGTGAGCGTGAGGGTTTGGGTTAGCTTTAGGGAGAAGGAGAGCGTGAGGATTAGGTGAGGGTTAAGTTTAGGGATAGTGTGAGGATTAGGGTGCAGTTTATTTTTAGGGTGTGGTTTAGGCTGAGGGGTAGGGTTAGGTTTAGGGTGAGGATTAGGTTTAGTGTGAGGTTTAGGGTTAGCATTATGGTGAGGTTTAGGTTTACTGGGAGGGTTAGGGTTAGGGTTAGGGTGAGGGTGAGGTTTATGGTTAGCATTAGGTTTAGGGTTAGGGTTAGGATGAGGGTTAGGGTTAGGGTGAGGGTGGGGTTGAGGCTGAGGTTGAGTGTTAGGGTTAGGTTTAGTGTGAGGGTTAGTGTTAGGGTTAGGGTTAGTGTGAGAATAAGGGTTAAAATGAGTGTTTGGGTATGGGTGAGGGTTACTGTTATTGTTAGGGTTAGGGTGAGGTTTAGGGTGAGGTTTAGCTTTAGGGTGAGTTTTAGGATTATGGTTAGCGTGAGGGTTAGGGTTAGGGTGATGTTTAGGTTGAGGTTGAGGGTTAGTGTGAGGGTGAGGTTTAGGGTGAGGATGAGGGTGAGGGTGAGGGTGAGTGTTAGGGTTAGGTTTATGGTTAGAGTTAGGGTGAGTTTGAGGGTGAGGGTTAGGATTAGGGTCATGCTGAGGGTGATGGGGAGAATGAGGGTGAGGGTTAGGGTTACAGTGAGGGTTCAGGTTAGGGTTACGGTTAGTGTTAGGGTCAGGGTTAGGTTTAGGGTAATGGTTAGGATGAGGGCTAGGATGAGGGTTAGGTTTAGTGTTAGTGTGTGTGTTAAGGTTAGGGTTAGGGTTAGGATGAGGTTTAGGGTGTGGGTAAGTGTTAGGGTGAGGGTTAGTTTGAGGGTGAGGGTTAGGTTTAGGGTGAGGGTAAGTGTTAGGTTGAGGGCTTGGGTGAGTGTGAGTGTTAGGGTTAACATTAGGGTTCAAGGATAGGGTGAGGATTTGTGTTGGGATAGGTTTAGGGTGAGGGTTAGGCTGAGGGGTAGGGTTAGAGTTAGTTTCAGGGTTAGGTTTAGTTTGAGGTTTAGGGTTAGGATTAGGGTGACGGTAAGGTTTAGGGTGAGGTTTAGGGTGAGTGTGAGTTTTAGGGTTAGAATTAGGTTTAGCGTTAGTGTTAGGATGAGGGTGAGGGTTAGGTTTAGGGTTAGGGTGAGGTTGAGGATGAGTTTTAGGGTTAGGGTTAGGGTGAGGGTTAGAGTTAGGGTTTGGGCTTGGGTGAGGGTTAAGTTTAGGGTGAGGTTGAGGTTGAAGGTAAGGTTCTCTGTTAGGTAAGGGTTAGGGTTAGGTTTAGGGTGAGGATTAGGATGAACTTTTGGGTTAGGGTTAGGGTTAGGGTGAGGGTGAGGGTGAGGGTGAGTGTGAGGGTGAGTGTGAGGGTTAGTGTTAGGATGAATGTTAGGGTTAGGATTTGGGTGAGGGTGAGGGTGAGGGTTAGGGTTAGGGTTAGTGTGTTAGGGTTAATGTGAGGGTTAGGTTTAGGGTGAGGGTTAGGGTTAGGGATAGGGTGATGGTTAGGGTTAGGGTGATCTTTAATGTGAGGGTGAGGTTTAGGGTGAGGGTTAGTGTTCGGGTGAGATTTAGGGTTAGATTTAGGTTTAGGGATTGCGTTAGGTTGAGGGTAAGTTTTAGGGTGAGGGTGACGGTGAGGGTTAGGGTGAGGGTTAGGTTTAGGATGAGGGTTAGGTTGAGGGTTAGGGTTAGGGTTTGTTTGAGGGTTAGGGTTAGGGTTAGGGTTACAGTGAGGGTTAGGGTTAGGGTTAATGTTAGGGTTAGCGTGACGGTGAGGGTTACAGTTAGGGTTAGGGTTAGGTTGAGAGTTAGGATTAGCGTTAGTGTGAGTGTTAGGTTTAGGGTTAGGTTGAGGGTAAATTTCAGGGTGAGGATTAGGGTGAGTGTGAGGGTTAGGGTTAGGGTGAGGGTTAGGTTGAGTTTTGGGGTTAGGGTTATGGTGAGGATTAGGGTGAGGGTTAGGTTGAGGGTTAGGTTTAGCGTGAGGGTAAATTTTAAGGTGAGGATCAGGATGAGGTTGAGTGTTAGGTTTAGCATTAGGGTGAGGGTGAGTGTGAGGGTTAGGGTTAAGGTTAGGGATAGTGTGAGGTTTAGGGTTAGGTTTATGGTTAGGGATAGGGTGAGGATAAGTGTTAGGGTGAGGGTTAGGGTGAGGGTGAGGTATAATATTAGCATTAGCTTTAGGGTTAGGGGAAGGATGAGAGTTAGTGTTATGTTGAGGGTGAGGTAGAGGGTGAGGGTGAGTGTTAGGTTTAGGTTGAGGGTCAGGGTGAGGGTTAGGGTTAGTTTGAGGGTTAGGTTTAGGGTGAGTGTTAGGGTTAGTGTTAGGGTGAGTGTGATGGTAAGGGTGATGATTATTGTGAGTGTGAGGTTAGAGTGAGTGTTAGTGTTCAGTGAGGGTTCGGGTTCAGGTGAGTGTGAGAGTTAGGGTGTGCTTGAGGGATAGGTTTAGTGTGAGGTTTAGGGTGACGGTGAGTGTCAGGGTGAGGGTGAGGTTTAACTTTAGGGTTAGGGTTAGGGTGAGTGTTAGGGTTAGGGTTAGGTTTAGTGGGAGAGTTAGGGTGAGGTGTCGGGATATGGTTAGGGTGAGGGTTAGGGTTAGGGTTTGGGTTAGTGTTCAGATAAGGGTTAGGGTGATGGTAAGGGTTAGGATTAGCATTAGGGTGAGGGTTAGGGTTAGGGTTAGGATGAGCGTGAGGGTGAGGTTGAGGTTTTCGGTTAAGTATGGGTTAGGGTTAGGGTTAGGGTGAGGATTAGGTTGAGGGTGAGGGTTACAGTTAGGGTTAGGTTTAGGACTAGAGTGAGCTTGAGGGTGAGGGTTAGGTTTAGGGTTAGTTTGAGGGTTAGGGTTACGGTTAGGGTTAGGGTTAGTGTGAGGGTTAGGGTTAGCGTTAGGGATAGGGTGAGGGTTAGGATGAGGGTTAGGGTTAAGGTGAGGTTGAGGTTAGGGTGAAGGTGAAGGTGAGGTTTTCTGTTAAGTAAGGGTGAGGGTTATTTTTAGGGTGAGGATTAGGTTGTGGTTGAGGGTTAGTGTGAGTGTTAGGGTTACGGTGAGGTTTAGGGTTAGGATTTGGGTGAGGGTTAGGGTGAGGGTGAGGTTTAGAGTTGGGTGTAGGGTGAGGGTTAGGGTTAGGGTGAAGGTGAGATTGAAGGTTAGGGTGAGGGTTAAGGTTAGGGTTAGGGTTAGTGTGAGTCTTAGGGTTAGGATGAGGGAAAGGGTTAAGGTTAGGGTTAGGGTGAGGGCTAAGATGAGGGTGAGGGTTAGTTTGAGGTTGAGGGTGAGGTGAGTGTTTCTGTTAGGTAATGGTTAGTGTTAGGGTTAGGGTGAGGATTAGCGGAGAGTGAGGGTTATCTCGAGGGATAGGGTTAGGGTGAGGTTTAGGGTTAGGGTTAGGGTGAGGTATAGCGTTAGGGTGATATTTAGTATGAGGGTGAGGGTTAGTGTTTAGGTTAGGGTTAGGGAAAGGGTTTGGGTTAGGGTTAGGGTTAGTGTGAGGTTTATGGTGAGGGGTATTGTTAGAGTTAAGGTGAGGGTTAGGGTTAGTGCGAGGGTTTGGTTTAGGTTTAGGGTTAGTGTGAGGATAAGGGTGAGGGTGAGGTTTAGGATGTGGGTGAGGATTAGGATTATCGTTAGTGTGAAGGTGAGGTTAGGGTTTGTGTTAGGATTTGGGTTAGGGTTAGGGTTAGGATGAGGTTAGTGTTAGGGTGATGTTTAGGGTTGTGGTGAGGGTTAGGGTGAGGATGAGGATGAGGGTTAGTTTGAGGGTGAGGGTGAGGGTGAGGATTACAGTTAGGGTTAGGGTTAGGGTGAGGGTTAGTGTGAGGGTTAGGTTTAGGGTTAAGATTAGAGTGCGGGTGAGGTTGAGGGTAAATGTTAGGGTGAGGTTTAGGGTTCTTGTTAGGATTAGGTTTAGGTTGAGGGTGAGGGTTAGGGTTAGGTTTATGGTGAGGGAAAGGGTGAGGGGCAGGGTAAGGTTGTGGGTGAGGGTTAATGTGTGGGTGACGGTTAGGGTTAGGGTGAGGGTTAAACTGATGGTAAGGTTCAGGGTGAAGGTGAAGATTAGGGTGAGCATTAGGGTGAGGGTTAGGGTTAGTGTTAGTGTGAGGATTAGGGTTAAGGTTAGGGTTAGGGTTAGGGATTTGATGAGGGTAAGGGTTAGGTTGAGGTTTAGGGTGAGTTTGAGGGTTAGGGTAAGCTTTAGTGTTTGGGTGAGGGTTAGGGTGAGGGTTAGGGTTAGGGTGAGGGTGAGTGTGAGGGTTAGGGTTAGGGTTAGGGTGTGAGTTAAGTTAAGGATTAGGGTTAGGTATAGGGTTTGGTTTAGTGTGAGAGTTAGGCTTAGGGTTAGGATTAGAGTTAGGGTGTGGGTAAGGCTTAGGGTGAGGTTTAGGGTGAGGTTGAGTGCTAGTGTGAGGGTGAGGGTGAGGGTTAGGGTTTTAATTAGGGTTAGGGTTAGGGTTAGGCTGAGGGTGAGTTTGAGTGTTAGGGTGAGGGTTAGGGTTAGGGGGAGTGTTAGGGTTGGGGTTAGGGTTAAATTTAAGGTGATGATTAGGGTTAGGGTTAGGGTTAGGATGAGTTTTAGGTTCAGGGTTAGGGTTAGGGTTAGGGTGAGGGTAAGGGTTAGGGTGAGGGTGAGGGTTAGGATTAGGCATAGGGTTAGGGTGAGAGTTAGAGTGAGGATTAGGGTTAGGGTTGGATTTAGGTTTAAGGTGAGTATTAGGTTGAGGGTTATGGGTAGGGTTAGGGTTAGGGTGAGGTTGAGGGTGAGTATTAGGGTTAGGTTGAGGGTTAGGCTGAGGGGTAGGGTTAGGGTTAGTGTTAGGGTTAGGGGGAGGGTTAGGGGGAGGGTTAGGGTTAGGGTTAGGATTAGGGTGCGGGTGAGGTTGAGGGTAAGTGTTAGGGTGATGGTTTGGGTGAGGTTGAGGTTTAGGGTTAGAATTCGGATTAGGTTTATGGTTAGGGTTAGGCTTAGAGTGATTGTGAGGGTTAGTGTTAGCATTAGGGTTAGGATTAGGGTTAGTTTAAGGGTTATGGTTAGGAGTACGGTTATGGTTAGGGTTAGGCTGAGGGTGGGGGTGAGGGTGAGGGTGAGGGTTAGGGTTAGTGTTAAGTTTAGGATGAGGGTGAGGGTTAGTATGAGTGTATGGGTGTGGTTGAGGGTTTCTGTTAGGAAGGGCTTATAGTTAGGGTTAGGGTGATGATTAGAGTGAGGGTGAGTTTTAAGGTGAGGATTAGGGTTAGGGTGAGCATTAGGGTTAGGGTTAGGGAGAAGGTTAGGGTTAGATTGATGTTTAATGAGCGGGTGAGTGTTAGGGTTAAGGTGAGCCTGAGGGTGAGGGTGAGCATGCAGGTGAGGGTTAGGGTGAGGGTGTGGGTTAGGGTGACTGTGAGGGTTAGGATGAAGGTGAGGGTTAGGGTTAGGGTTAGTGTGAGGATTAGTGTTATGCTTAGGGTGAGTGGTAGCGTGAGGGTTAGGTTTAGGGTGAGGGTGAGGGTGAGGTTTAGGGTCCGGGTTAGTGTTAGTGTTAGGTTTAGCATGAGGGTTTGGGATAGGGTTAGGGTTAGGGTTAGAGTTTGGGTTAGGGTTTGTATAAGAGTTAGGGTGAGGTTAAGGCTTAGGGTGAGGGATAGGGTGATGTTGAGGATTAGGTTTAGGGTGAGGGTGAGGGTAAGTCTTAGGGTGAGGGCTGAGGTTATGGTTAGGGTTTGGGTGAGTGTTAAGGTTATAGTGAGGATGAGGGTGAGGGCTAAGTTTAGGATTAGGGTTATGGTTAGCATGAGGGTTATGGATAGGGTTAGGTTTAGGGTGAGGTTTAGGATTAGGGTTAGGTTTAGTGGTAGGGTGAGGGTGAGGGTGAGGGTTAGTGTTTGGATTAGGTTTAGGGTAAGGGTTAGTGTGAGGGTTAGGCTGAGTGGTAGGGGTAGGTTTAGGGTAAGTGTGAGGGTAAAGTTGATGGTGAGGGTTAGGGTTTGGGTGAGGATTAGGGATAGCATTAGGGTTAGGGTTAGTGTGAGTGTTAGGATTAGGGTTAGGGTGAGGGTGAGGTGTATGGTTAGCATTAGGGTTACAGTTAGGTTTAGGTTGAGGGTTAGTGTTAGGGTAGGGTTAGGGTGAATGTGAGGGTGAGGGTTAGGGTGAGGGTGAGGGTGAGGGTTACGGTGAGTTTTAGGGTTAGGGTGAGGTTGAGGTTAAGTGTTAGGGTGAGGGATAGGGTTAGGATTAGGGTTATGGTGAGGGTGAGAGTAAGGGTTAGGTTTAGGATTAGGGTTAGGTTTAGGGTGAGGGTTAGGGATAGGTTTAGGGTTAGGGTGAGGGTTAGGGTTACGGTTAGGGTTAGAGTTAGGTTGAGGGTGAGGGTGAGGGTTAGGGTTTGGATTAGGGTTAGGGTTAGGTTTAGGCTGAGGTTGAGGTTGAGGGTGAGGGTGAGGGTTAGGGTTAGTGTGAGTGTTAGTTTTGAGGTTAGGGTTAAGGTTAGGGTGAGGGTTAGGGTTAGGCTTAGGCTTAGGATGAGGGTTAGGCTGAGGTTTAGGGTTAGGGTTAGGGTGATTGTAAGGGTTAGGGTGAGGGTTAGGTTGAGGGTGAGTGATAGGATTAAGCTTAGGTTTAGGGTGAGGGTTAGGGTGAGGGTGAGTTTGACGTTTATGTTTAGCATTAGGCTTAGGGTTAGGGTTAGGGTTAGGTTTAGGGCTAGGGTTAGGGTTAAGGTTAGAATTAGAGTGAGGGTAAGGGTGAGGATTTGGGTTTTGATTAGGGTTAGTGTTAGTGTTAGGGTGAGGGTTAGGCTGAGTTGTAGGGTTAGGGTTGGGTGAGGGCGATGGTGAGGGTGAGGTTTAGGGTGAAGTTTAAGGTGAGGGTGAGGGTGACAGGGTTAAGTTGAGTCTTAGGGTGAGGGTGAGTGATAGTGTTAGCATTAGGTTTAGTGTTAGGGTTAGGGTTAGGTGAGAGTTAGGTTTAGGGTTAGGGTTAGAGTTAGAGTGAGGGTGAGGTGAGGGTTAGAGTGAGGGTTAGGGTTTTGATTAGGGTTAGTGTTAGGGTTCGGGTGAGGATTAGGCTGAGCGGTAGGGTTAGGGTTAGGTTGAGGGTGAGGGTGAGGGTAAGGTTGTGTGAGGGTTAGGGTGAGGGTGAGGGTTAGGGATAGCTTTAAGTTTAGGTTTAGGGTTAGGGTGAATGTTAGGTCTATGGTGAGGGTGATTGTAAGGGTTAGGTTTAGGATTAGAGTTAGGGTTAGGGTGAAGGTGATGGTTAGGGTTTCGATTAGAGTTAGGGTTAGGTTTAGGCTTAGGTTGAGGTTGAGTGTGAGGGTGAGGGTTAGGATTAGAGTGAGAGTTAGGGTTGGGGTTAGGGTTAAGTTTAGGGTGAGGGGTAGTGTTAGGGTTAGGGTTAGGATGAGGGTTAGGCTGAGGGTTAGGGTTAGGGTTAGGGAGAGGTTAAGCGTCAGGGTGAGGGTTAGGGTTAGGCTAAGGGGTAGGATTAGCGTTAGGGTTAAGGTTAGGGTTAGGTTGAGTGTTAGGGTTAGGGTTATAATTAGGGTGAGGTTGAGGGTGAGGGGAAGTGTTAGGGTGAGGTTTAGAGTGAGGTTGAGGTTTAGGTTTAGCATTAGGGTTAGGGTGAGCTTTAGGGTTAGGGTTAGAGTGAGGGTGAGGGTTACTGTTACCATTAGGGTTAGAGTTAGTGTGAGGGGTAGGGTTAGGGTTATGGTGACGGCGAAGGTGAGGGTTAGGCTTAGGATTAGCTGTAGGGTTAAGTTCAGGGTTAGGCTGAGGGTGGGGGTGAGGGTTAGGGTTAAGGTGAGGGTTAGGGTGATGGTGAGGGTTAGTATTAGTATTAGGGCTAGGGTTAGGGTTATGGTTAGGGTGAGGATTAGAGTTAGGGTTAGGGTTAGAGTTAGAGTGAGGGTGAGGGTGAGGTTTAGGGTTTGGATTAGGGTTAGTATTAGGGTTAGAGTGTGGGTGAGGTTGAGGGTAAGGGTTAGTGTGAGGGTTAGGGTGAGTTTGAGGTTTAGGTTTAGCATTAGGGTTAGTGTAAGGGTTAAGTTGAGTGTTAGGGATAGGGTTAGGGTGAGGGTGATTTTCAGGTTTAGGGTTAGGTTTAGGGTTAGGGTTAGGGTGAGGCTTAGGTTTAGGATTAGGGTTAGGTTTAGGGTGAGTGCTAGGGTGAGGGTGAGGTTTAGGGTGAGGGTTAGGGTGAGGATGAGGGTGACATTTAGGGTTAGGATGAGGCTTAGGGTGAGTGTGAGTGTTAAGGTTTTGATTAGGATTAGTGTTAGGGTTATGTTGAGGGTTTGGCTGAGGGGTAGGGTTAGGGTTAGGGTAAAGGTGAGGGTGAGTGTTAAGGTTAGGGTGAGGGTTACTGGTGAGGTTGAGGGTTAGGGATAGCATTAGCTTTAGAGTTAGGGGTAGGTTGAGTTTTAGGGTTAGGGTTAGGGTGAGGGAGAGTTTTATGGTTAGCATTAGGGTAACGGTTATGGTTAAGTTGAGAGTTAGGGTTAGGATAGGTTTAGGATGGGTGTGAGGATGAGTGTTAGGGTTAGGGTTAGGGTGGGGGTTAGGGTAAGGGTTAGGGTGAAGGTTATGTTTAGGGGAGGTTGAGGGTGACCGTTAAGGTGAGGGCTAGGTTTAATGTTATGGTTAGGGTGAGTGTTAAGGTTAGGGTTAGGTTTAGGGTTAGACTGAGGGTTAGAGTGAGGGTTAGGGTTACGTTTAGGGTTAGGGTTAGGGTTATGGTGAGGGTGAGGGTGAGGGCAAGCGTTAGGTGGGTGACGGTTAGAGTTAATGTTAGGGTTAGAGTGAGGGTGAGGGTTGGTATTAGCATTAGGGTAAAGGTTAGGCTTAGTTTGGGGGTTAGGGTTAGGGTTAGGTTGAGGGTAAGGATGAGGGTTAGTGTTAGGGTTAGGTTTAGGGTGAGGGATAGGCTGAGGGGGAGGATTAGGCTGAGGGTTAAGGTGAGGGTGAGGGTGTAGGTTAGGAAAGGCTTAGGGTTAGGGTCAGGGTTAGGATTAGGGTGAGGGTGAGGTTTAAGGTGAGGATTAGGCTTAGGGTGACGATTAGGGTTAGGGTTAGGGTGAGGGTTAGAGTTAGATTGATGTTTAGGGTGAGGGTGAGGGTTAAGGTAAGGGTGAGGGTGATTGTAAGGGTGAGGTTGTAGGTTGGGGTTAGGTTTAGGGTGAGGGTTAGGGTGACCATGAGGGTTAGTGTGAAGGTGAGTGTTAGGGTTAAGGTTAGGATGCGGGTTAGGTTTAGGTTTAGGGTGAGGTTTAGGGTTAATGTGGGGGTTAGGTTTAGGGTTAGGGTTAGTGTGAGGATAAGGTTTAGGGTGTGGATTAGGGTGAGAATGCGGGTTAGGGTTAGCGTTAGGGTTAGGATGAGATTTAAGTTTAGGGTGAGGGTTACGGTGAGGTTGAGGTTTAAGTATAGGTTGAGGGTTAGGGTTAGTTTGAGGCTTTTCGTTAGGGCTCTGGTTAGTGTGAGGATAAAGTTTAGGGTGAGGTTTAGGGTGAGAATGAGGGCTAGGGTGAGTGTTAGGTTTAGGTTGAGGTTTATTGTGAGGGTTAGGGTTTGGGTTAGGGTGACGGTGAATGTTAGATTTAGGGTTAAGGTGAGGGTTATATTTAAGTTGAGGGTTAGGTTTAGGCTTACGGTGAGGGTTAATGTGAGGGTGAGGTTGAGGGTCAGTGTGAGGTTTAGGGTGTGGGTGACGGTTAGGGTTAGGGTGTGGGTGAAGGTGACTGTGAGGGTTAGGGTGAGGGTGAGGATTAGGGTTATGGTGAGAATTAGGGTGAGGGTTAGGGTTAGGGTTAGTGTGAGGATTAGGGTTAAGGTAAGGGTTAT
Source organism: Dipodomys merriami (assembly GCF_024711535.1). Taxonomy (NCBI): domain Eukaryota; kingdom Metazoa; phylum Chordata; class Mammalia; order Rodentia; family Heteromyidae; genus Dipodomys; species Dipodomys merriami. The sequence goes on from NW_027202327.1 coordinate 3,689,934, forward strand.
TGTTATGATGAGGTTAAGGGTTATGGTGAGGTTTAGGGTGAGGGTGAGGATTAGGGTTAGCGTTAGGGTTAGGGTGAGGTTTAGGGTTTGGGTTAGGGTGAGGGTTAGGGTTAGGTTTAAGGTGAGGGTTAGGATTAGGGTGAGGGTTAGTGTTAGGGTGGGGGTTAGGGTTAGGGTTAGGGTGAGGGTTATGTTTAGGGGAGGTTGAGAGTGACAGTTAAGGTGAGGTCTAGGGTTAATGTTATGGTTATGGTGAGCGTTAATGTTAGGGTTAGGTTTAGGGTTAGACTGAGGGTTAGGGTGAGGGTTAGGGTTACGTTTATGGTTTGGGTTAGGGTTATGGTGAGGGTGAGGGTGAGGGCAAGCATTAGGGTGAGGGTGACGGTTTGAGTTAGTGTTAGGGTTAGAGGGAGGGTGAGGGTTGGTGTTAGCATTAGGGTAAAGGTTAGGCTTAGTGTGGGGGTTAGGGTTAGGGTTAGGGTGAGGGTGAGGATGAGGGTTAGTGTTAGGGTTAGGTTTAGGGTGATGGATAGGGTGAGGGGGAGGATTAGGCTGAGGGTTAAGGTGAGGGTGAGGGTGTTGTTTAGGAAAGGCTTAGGGTTAGGGTTAGGGTGAGGATTAGTGAAGTTTAAGGTGAGGATTAGGCTTAGGGTGACGATTAGGGTTAGGGTTAGGGTGAGGGTTAGAGTTATATTGATGTTTAGGGTGAGGGTGAGGGTAAAGGCAAGGCCGAGGTTGATGGTGAGGGTGAGGTTGTAGTTTGGGGTTAGGTTTAGTGTGAGGGTTAGGGTTAATGTGGGGTTATGTTTAGGGTTAAGGTTAGTGTGATGATAAGGTTTCGGGTGTGGATTAGGGTGGGAATGCGGGTTAGGGTTAGCATTAGGGTTAGGGTGAGATTTAAGGTTAGGGTGAGGGTTAGGGTGAGGGTGAGGTTTAAGTTTAGGTTGAGGGTTAGGGTTAGTTTGAGGCTTTACTTCAGTGTTCTGGTTAGTGTGAGGATAAAGGTTAGGGTGAGGTTTAGGGTGAGAATGAGGGCTAGGGTGAGCGTTAGGTTTAAGGTGAGGTTTATTGTGAGGGTTAGGGTTTGGGTTAGGGTGACGGTGAATGTTAGATTTAGGGTTAAGGTGAGGGTTATATTTAAGTTGAGGGTTAGGTTTAGGCTTACGGTGAGCGTTAGTGTAAGGGTGAGATTGAGGGTCAGTGTGAGGTTTAGAGTGTGGGTGAAGGTTAGGGTTAGGATGAGGGTGAAGGTGACTGTGAGGGTTAGGGTGAGGGTATGGATTAGGGTTATGGTGAGAATTAGGGTGAGGGTTAGGTGTAGGGTTAGTGTGAGGATTAGGGTTAAGGTTAGCGTTGTTATGATGAGGTTAAGGGTTAGGGTGAGGTTTAGGGTGAGGGTGAGGATTAGGGTTAGCGTTAGTGTTAGGGTGAGGTTTAGGGTTTGGGTTAGGCTAAGGGCTAGGGTTAGGGTTAGGGTGAGGGTTAGGATTAGGGTGACGGTTAGGTATAGTGTTAGGGTTAGCATGAGGGTTAGGCTGAGGGTTAGGTTTAGGGTTAGGGTGAGGGTGAGGGTGAGGGTAAGGGTTAGGGTGAGGGTTAGGTTGAGTGTAAGGGATATGGTTAGGTTTAGGGTTCATGTGGGCGATAGGGTGAGTGTTATTGTTTGGTTTAGGGTAAGGGTTAGGGTGAGGGTTAGGGTGAGCTTAAGGGTTAGGTTGAGGGTTAGGTTGAGGGTGAAGGATAGGGTTATGATGAGGGTAAGGATTAGGGTGAGGGTTAGAGTGAGGTTGAGGGTTAGGGTTTAGGTGATTGTAGGATAAGTGTTAGGGTGTGGGCTACGGTTAAGGTTAGGGTTAGGATGAGTGTTAGGGTTACGTTGAGGGTGAGGTTGCGTGTTACCTTTAGGATTAGCTTTAGGGTTAGGGTGAGGGTTAGGGATAGGGTTAGGGTTAGGGTGAGGTTTAGGGTTAGGGTTAAGGTTAGGGTTAGATTTACAGTGAGGATGAGGTGAGGTTTAGGGTTTGGATTAATGTTACTGTTAGGGTTAGGGTGAGGGATAAGCTGATGGTAGGGTTAGGGTTATGGTGAGGGTGAGAGTGAGTGTTAAGGTTAGAGTGATGTTTAGGGTGAGGCTGAGGGTTAGGGATAGCATTAGGGTTAAGCATAGGGAAGGGTAAGGGTTAGGGTTAGGGTTAGGGTGAGGGTGAAGTTTAGGGTTAGAATTAGGGTTTCGATTAGGCTTACATTGAGGATTAGGGTCATGGTTTGGGTTAGGGTGATGGTTAGGTTTAGGGTGAGGTTGAGGTTAAGGGTTAGGGTTGAGGGCTAGTGTTAGGGTAAGGGTTAGGTTGAGTGTTATGGTTATGGTGAGCGTGAGGGTGAGGTTTAGGTTTAGGATTATGTTTAGGGTCAGGTTGAGGGTTAGGGATAGGGTTAGGAGTAGGGTTAGGTTTAGAGTTAGGGTGAGGGTGAGGGTGAGGATTACGATTTGGATTAGTGTTAAGTTTAGGCTTAGGCAGATGGTGAGTTTGAGTGTGAGGGTGAGGGTTAGTTTTAGGGTGTGTGTTAGGGTTAGGGTTAGGGTTAAGGTTAAGGTGAGGGTTAGGGTTAGGGTTAGGGTTAGGATGAGGGTTAGGCTGTGGGTTAGGTTTAGGTTTAGGGTGAGGGTAAGCGTTAGGGAGAGGGTGAGGCTTAGTATTAGGCTTAGGGTCAGGGTGAGAGTTAGGGTGAGGGTTAGGGTTCGGGTTAGGTTTAGGGTTAGTTTGAGGGTTAAAGTGAGGGTTAGGGTTAGTGTTATGGTTAGGGTGAGGGTGAGGGTGAGGGTAAGGCTTAGGTGAGGGTTAGGGTGAAGGTGAAGCATAGGGTTTTTTTGTGAGGGTGAGGGTTAGGGCGAGGTTAAGGGTGAGGTTTAGGGTTAATGTTAGCATTAGCCTTAGGGTAAGGGTGAGGTTTGTGTGAGGGTTAGGGTTAGGGATAGGGTGAGGATTAGGGTTCGATTTAGGGTTAGGGTGAGGGTTAGGCAGAGGTGTAGGTTCAGGGTTAGCGTTAGGGTGAGGGTTAGTTTGAGGGTTAGGTTGAGGGTGAGGTCTAGTGTGAGGGTGAGGTTTACGGTGAAGTTTAGAGTGAGGGTGAGGGTGACAGTAAGGGTTAGGTTGAGGCTTAGGGTGAGGGTGAGTGATAGTGTTAGCATAAGGGTTAGGGTTAGGGTTACGGTTAGGGTGAGAGTTAGGGTAAGGGTTAGGTTTAGAGTTAGACTGAGGGTGAGGGTGAGGGTTAGGGTTTTGATTAGGGTTATTGTTAGGGTTAGGGTGAGGGTTAAGCTGAGGGGTAAGGTTAGGGTTAGGGTGAGGGTGAGGGTTAAGTTTAGGGTGAGGGTTAGGGTGAGGGTGAGGATTAGGGATAGAATTAGGTTTAGGGTTAGGTTTAGGGTGAGTGTTAGGCTTATGGTGAGTGTGAGAGTAAGGGTTAGGTTTAGGATTCGGGTTAGGCTTAGGGTGAGGGTTAATGATAGTGTTAGGGTTAGGGTGAGGGTTACGGTTAGGGTTAGGGTTAGAGTAAGGTTGAGGGTGAGGGTGAGGTTTAGGGTTTGGATTAGCTTAGGATTAGGGTTAGTTTGTGGGTTAGGCTGAGGGGTAGGGTTAGGGTTATGCTGAGGGTGAGGGTGAGTGTTAAGGTTAGGGTGAGGTTTAGGGTGAGTGTGAGGGTTAGGGATAGCATTAGGTTTAGGCATAGGGAAGGGTGAGGTTAGAGTTAGGGTTAGGGGGAGAGTGAGGTTTAGGGATATCATTAGGCTTTGGGTTAGTGTTACGTTGAGGGTTAGGGTTAAGGTAGGGTTAGGGTGAGTGTGACGGTGAGGGTTAGGTTTAGGGTTAGGGTCATGGTTAGGGTTAGGTTGAGGGTTAGGTTTAGGGTGAGGTTGAGGGTAAGGGTTAGGGTGAGGGCTAGGGTTAGGGTTAGGGTTAGGGTGAGTGTTAGGGTTATGGTGAGGGTGAGGGTGACGGTTAGGTTTAGGATTAGGGTTAGGGTCAGTGTGAGGGTTAGGGATAGGGTTATGGTTAAGTTTAAGATTTGAGTTAGGGTGAGGGTGAGGGTGAGGGTTACGGTTTGGATTAAGGTTAGGGTTAGGGATAGGCTGCGGGTGAGTTTGAGTGTGAGTGTGAGGGTTAGGGTTAGAGTGAGTGTTTGGGTTGTGGTTAGGTTTAAGTTTAAGGTGAGGGTTAGGGTTAGGGTTAGGGTTAGGATGAGGATCAGGCTGAGAGGTTGGGTTAGGGTTATGGTGAGGGTAAGTGGTAGGGTGAGTGTGTGGGTTAGGATTAGTCTTAGGGTAAGGGTGAGAGTTAGGGTGAGGGTTAATGTTAGGGTTAGGTTTAGGGTTAGAGTGAGGGTGAGGCTGAGGGTAAGGCTTAGGTGAGGGGTAGGGTGAGGGTGAGGGATAGGGTTTTTGGTGAGGGTAAGTGTTAGGGCGAGGTTTAGGTTGAGGTTTAGGGTTAAAGTTAGGATTATCCTTAGGGTAAGTGTAAGGGTTTGGTTGAGGGTTAGGGTTAGGGTTATGGATAGGGTGAGGATTAGGTTTCGGGTTAGGGTTAGGATGAGGGGTAGGGTTAGGGTTAGGGCGAGGGTGAGGGTTAGTTTAAGCATTAGGGTTAGGGTTAGGTTTAGGCTGAGGTTGAGGTTGAGTGTGAGGGTGAGGATAAGGGTTAGGGTGAGTGTTAACGTTGGAGTTAGTGTTAAGGTTAGGGTGAGTGTTAGTGTTAGGGTTTGGATTAGGATGAGAGTTAGGCTGAGAGTTAGGGTTAGGGTTAGGGTGAGGATAAGGGTTAGGGTGAGGGTTAGGATGAGGGTGAGGGATAGGGTTATGGTGAGGGTAAAGGTTAGGGTGAAGGTTAGGGTGAGGGTGAGGGTTAGGGATAGCATTAGGGTTAGGGATATGGAAGGGTGAGGGTGAAGGTTCCAGTTAGGGTGAGGGTGAAGTTTAGGGTTAGCATTAGGGTTTCGGTTAGGGTTATGTTGAGGGTCAGGGTTAGGGTAGGGTTAGGGTGAGTGTGATGGTTAAGGTTAAGGTTAGGTTTAGGGTCATGGTTAGGGTTAGGGTGAGGGTTAGGGTTAGGGCGAAGTTGAGGGTAAGGGTTAGGGTGAGGGCTAGGGTTAGGATTAGGGTTAGGGTGAATAGTAGGGTTATGGTGAGGGTGAGGGTGAGGGTTAGGTTTAGGATTATGGTTAGGGTTAGGTTTAGGCTGAGGTTGACGGTGAGGGTGAGGGTTAGGGTTAAATTGAGGTTTAGGGTGAGGGTAAGGGTTAGGGTGAGGTTTAGGGTGAGGGTGAGGGATAGGGTGAGGTTGAGGGTAAGATTTATGGTGAGGGTTACGTTGAAGTTGATGGATAGGTTTATGGTGAGGGTAAGGGTTAGGGCGAGGTTTAGGGTGAGGTTGAGGGTTAATGTTAGCTTTAGGGTTACGGTGATGCTGAGGGTTAAGGTGAGGGTTAGGGTTAGGTTTAGGGAGAGAGTGAGGATTAGGGTTAGTTTTATGGTTATGGTGAGGGTTAGGCTGAGGGTTAGGTTTAGGGTTATTGTTAGGGTGAGGGTTAGGGTGAGGGTTAGGGTTAGGGTGAGGATAAGTGTTAGGGTGAGGGTTAGAATGGGGTGGAGGTTTAGGGTTAGCATTAGGGTTAGGTTTAGGGGTAGGGTGAGGGTTACAGTTAGGGTTAGGGTTAGGGTGAGGGTGAGGGTAAGTTTAAGCATTAGGGTTAGGGTTATGGGTGAGCATTATAGGGTTATAGGGTTAGCGTTAGGGTGAGGGTGAGGGTGAGGGTTAGGGTTAGGGTGAGGGTGAGGGTGAGGGTTAGGGTTAGGTTTAGGATTAGATTTATGGTTAGGGTTAGGCTGATTGTGGGGGTGACAGTGAGGGTGAGGGTTAGATTTAGGTTGAGGTCTAGGATCAGTGTGAGGGTTAGAATGAGGGTGAGTGTTTGGGTTAAAAAGGCTTAGGGTTAGGGTTAGGGTGAGGATTAGGGTGAGGGTGAGGTTTAAGGTGAGGGTTAGGGTTAGGGTTATGGTGAGGGTGAGGGTGAGGGTGAGGATTAGGGTTCGGGTTAGGATTAGGGTTAAGGTTGGTGTTAGGCTGAGGGTGGGGGTGAGGGTGAGCGTGAGGGTGATGCTTCGGCTTTAGGTGAGGGTTTGTGTTAGCGTGAGGGTTAGGGTGACGGTGAGGGTTAGCTTAAAGTGACGGTTACGGTTAGGGTGAGGGTTCGGGTGAGGGTTCGGGTGAGGGGTAGGGTGAGGGGTAGGATGAGGGTTAGGGTTAATGTGTGGTTTAGGTTTGGGTTTAGGTTTAGAGTGAGAAAAAGGGTTAGGGTGAGGGTTAGGATGAGAGTGAGGGTTAGAGTTAGTGTTAGGGTTAGGGTGAGGGTTAAAGTGAGGGTTAGGATTAGGGTTAGGGTTAGAATTAGGGTGAGGTTGAGGGTGAGGGTTAGGGTTTGGATTAGGGTTAGGGTTAGGTTTAGGCTGAGGTTGAGGGTGAGGGTGAGGGTGAGGGTTAGAGTTATGGTGAGTGTTAGGGTTGGGGTTAGGGTTAAGGTTAGGGTGAGGGTTAGTGTTAGGATTAGGGTTAGGATGAGGACTAGGCTGAGGGTGAGGGTTAGGGTAAGGGTGATGGTAAGGTTTAGGTGAGGGTTAGGGTGAGGTTGAGGGTTAGGATTAAGCTTAGGGAGAAGGTTAGTGTGAGGGTTAGTGTTAGGATGAGGGTTAGGGTGAGTGTTAGCGTTAGGGTTAGGGTGAGGGTAAGGTTTAGGGTGAGGGTTAGGGTGAGGTTGAGGTTTAGGATTAGGCTAAGGGTTAGGGTGAGGGTTAGGGTGACTTTAGTGTTAGGGATAGGGTTAGGTTGAGATTTAGGCTGTGGTTTAGGTTTAGGGTTAGGGTGATGGTAAAGGTTACGTTGAGGGTTAGGGTTAGGCTAAGGGGTAGGGTTAGGGTTAGGTTTAGTGTGAGGGTTAGGGTCAGGGTTAGGTTTAGTTTTAGGCTCACCCTCACGGTGAGGGTGAGAGGAGGTTTAGGATGAGGGTTAGAGTGAGGTTGAAGTTTAGGTTTAGCATTAGGGTTAGGGTTAGGGATAGGGTGAGGGTTAAAGTTAGGGTTAGAGTGAGGGTGAGGGTTAGTTTTAGCATTAGGGTTACGGTTACGGTTAGTGTGAGGGTTAGGGTTAGGGTTAGGGTGAGGGCGATGGTATGGGTACGGGTCGGGGTTAGCATTAGGGTTAAGGTTAGGGTGAGGCTGAGGGTGCGAATAAGGGTTAGTATTAGGCTGAGGGTTAGGATGAGGGTGAGGGTTAATGTAAGCATTAGGATTAGGGTTAGGATTAGGGTTAGGATGATGGTTACTGTTTGGGGTAGGATTCGAGTTAGAGTGAGGGTGAGGGTGAGGGTTAAGGTTTCAATTTGAGTTAGTGTTACCCTTAGAGTGAGGGTGAGGGTGAGCTTAAGGGTTAAGGTGAGGATTAGGGTGAGTTTGAGGTTTAGGTTTAGCAATAGGGTTAGGGTTTGGTTAGGGTGAGGGTTAGGGATAGGGTTAGGGTTAGGGTGAGGGTCAGTGTTAGGGTTAGGGTTAGGGTTAGGGTTAAGGTAAGGGTTAGGGTTAATGTTAGAGTTGGGTTAAGGGTGAGGGCTAGGGTGATGGTGAGGTTTAGTCAGAGGGGTAGGGTGAGGGTGAGGGTAACAGGGTTAGGGTGAGGCTTAGGGTGAGGGTGAGTGTTAGTGTTAGCATTAGGTTTAGGGATAGGGTGAGGGTTAGAGTGAGAGTTACGGTTATGGTTAGCTTAATAGTTAGAGTAAGGTTGAGGGTGAGGGTTAAGGTTTTGATTAGGGTTAGTTTTATGGTTATGGTGAGGGTTAGGCTGAGGGGTAGGGTTAGGGTTAGGGTGAGGCTGAGGGTGAGTGTTAAGGTTAGGGTGAGGGTTAGGGTGAGGTTGAGGGTTAGGGACAGCATTAGGTTTAGAGTTAGGGTTAGGGTGAGGGTTAGTGTTAGTGTTAGGGTGAGGGTGAGGTTTAGGGTTAGCATTAGGGTAACGGTTAGGGTTTGGTTGAGGGTTATGTTTAGGATAAGGATAGGATGTGTGTGAGGGTGAGGGTTGGGGTTAGGGTTAGGGTGAGGGTGAGGGTGAGTGTTAAGGTTAGGGTGAGGGTTAGGGTGAGGTTGAGGGTTAGGGATAGCATTAGGTTTAGAGTTAGGGTTAGGGTGAGGGTTAGGGTGAGGGTGAGGTTTAGGGTTAGCATTAGGGTAACGGTTAGGGTTTGGTTGAGGGTTATGGTTAGGATAAGGATAGGATGTGTGTGAGGGTGAGGGTTAGGGTTAGGGTTAGGGTGAGGGTTAGGGTTCTTGTGAGGGTTAGGGTTAGGGGAGGTTGAGGGTGAGGGTTAGTGTGAGGGCTAGGGTTAATGTTAGGGTTAAGTGAGTGTTAGGGTTAGGGTTAAGTTTAGGGTTAGAGTTAGGGTTAGGGTGAGTGATTGGGTGAGGGTTAGGGTTAGGGTTAGGTTTGTGGTGAGGGTGAGGGTGAGGGCAAGGGTTAGAGTGAGGGTGAGGGTTAGTGTTTGCATTAGGGTTGGGGTTAGGCTTAGTATGAGGGTTAGGGTGAGGGTGAGCATGAGGGTTAGGGTTAGGGTTAGGTTTAGGGTGAGGGCTAGTGTGAGGGTGAGGGTTAGCCTGAGGTTTAGGGTGAGGGTGAGGGTTTCCTTTAGGAAAGGCTTAGGGTTAGGGATAGGGTGAGGATTAGGGTGAGGGTGAGGTTTAAGGTGAGGATTAGGGTTAGGGTAAAGATTAGGGTTAGGGTTAGGGTGAGGTTTAGGGTTAGGGTGATGTTTAGGGTGAGGGTGAGGGTTAGGGTAAGGGTGAGGTTGATGGTGAGGGTGAGGTTGTAGGTTGGGGCTAGGTTTAGGGTGAGGGTTAATGTGACAGTCAGGGTTAGGGTTCAGGTGAATGTTAGGGTTAGGGTTAGGACGAGGGTTAGGGTTAGGTTTAGGGTGACTTTTAGGGTTAATGTGGGGGTTAGGGTTAGGGTTAGAGTTAGTGTGAGGATAAGGTTTAGGGTGTGGATTAGGGTGAGAATGCGGGTTAGAGTTAGGGTTAGGGTGAGATTTAAGGTTAGGGTTCGGGTTAGTGTGAGGATAAGGTTTAGGGTGAGGTTTAGGGTGAGAATGAGGGTTAGGGTTAGCGCTATGTTTAGTGTGTGGTTTATGGTGATGGTTAGGGCTAGGGATAGGGTGACAGTGAATGTTAGATTTAGGGTTAAGCTGAGGGTTATGGTTAAGGTGAGGGTTAGGTTTAGGCTTACAGTGAGGGTTAGGGTGAGGGTGAGGGTGAGGGTGAGGGTGAGGTTTAGGGTGTGGGTGATGGTTAGGGATAGGGTGAGGGTGAAGGTGACTGTGAGTGTTAGGGTGAGGGTGAGGATTAGGGTTATGGTGAGAGTTAGGGTGAAGGTTAGGGTTAGGTTTAGTGTGAGGATTAGGGTTAGGGTTAGGGTTAGGGTAATGATGAGGTTAAGGTTTAGGGTGAGGTTTAGGGTGAGGGTGAGGATTAGGGTTAGCATGAGGGTTAGGGTGAGGTTTAGGGTTAGGATTAGGGTGAGGGTGAGGGTTAGGGTTAGTGTGAGGGTGAGGGCTAGGTTTAGGGTGAGGGTTAGGGATAGGATTAGGGTTAGGATGAGGGTTAGGCTGAGGGTTAGGTTTAGAGTTAAGGTGAGGGTGAGGGTGAGGTTAAGGGTTACGGTGAGGGTTAGAGTGAGTGTGAGGGATAGGGTTAGGGTTAGGTTTAGTGTGGGCCTTAGGGTGAGGGTTAGGGTTTGGTTTAGGCTAAGGTTTAGGGTGAGGGTTAGGGTGAGTTTAAGGGTTAGGGTGAGGGTTAGGTTGAGGGTGAGGGATAGGGTTATGATGAGGGTAAGGATTAGGCTGAGGTTTAGGGTTAGGTCGAGGGTTAGGTTTTGGGTGAGTGTAGGGTAAGTGTTAGGTTGTGGGCTAGGGTTAGGGTTAGGGTTAGGATGAGTGTTAGGGTTATGGTGAGGGTGAGGTTGAGTGTTAGCTTTAGGATTAGGGTTAGGTTTAGGGTGAGGGTTAGGGATATTGTTAAAGTGAGGGTTAGTGTGATGATAATGTTGAGGGTGAAATTTAGGGTGGGAATGAGAGTTAGGTTTAGCGTTTGGTTTAGGGTGAGGTTTATTTTGAGGGTTAGGGTTAGGGTTAGGGTGAAGGTGAATGTTAGAATTAGGGTTAAGGTGAGGGTTATGGTCAAGAGGGTTAGGTTTAGGTTTAGGGTGAGGGTTAGGGTGAGGGTGAGGGTGAGGGTGAGGTTTAGGGTGTGGGTGACGGTTAGGGTTAGGGTGAGGGTGAAGGTGACTGTGAGGGTTAGGGTGAGGGTGAGGATTAGGGTTATGGTGAGAGTTAGGGTGAGGGTTAGGGTTAGGGTTAGTGTGAGGATTAGGGTTAGGGTTAGGGTTAGGGTTATGATGAGGTTAAGGGTTAGCGTGAGGTTCAGGGTGAGGGTGAGGATTAGGATTAGCGTTAGTTAGGATGAGGGTTAGGCTGAGAGTTAGGCTTAGGCTTAGAGTTTGCAACAGATTGAGGGTGAAGGTAAGGATTATGCTGAGGTTTAGGTTGGTTGTGAGGGATAGGGTTAGGGTTAGTTTTAGTGTGGTCGTTAGTGTGAGGGTTAGGGTTTGGTTTACGGTAAGGGTTAGGGTGAGGGTTAGGGTGAGGTTAAGGGTTAAGGTGAGGGTTAGGTTGAGGGTGAGGGATAGGGTTCTGATGAGGGTAAGGATTAGGGTGAGCGTTAGGGTGAGGTTGAGGGTTAGGGTTTGGTTGAGTGTAGGGTAAGTGTTAGGGTGTGGGCTAGGGTTAAGGTTAGGGTTAGGATGAGTCTTAGGGTTATGTTGTGGGTGAGCTTGAGTGTTAGCTAGAGGATTAGGGTTATGGTTAGGGTGAGTGTTAGGGATAGGGTTAGGGTTAGGGTAAGGTTTAGAGTTAGGGTTAGGGTGAGCGTGAGGGTTAGGGATAGCATTAAGGTTAGGGATAGGGAAGGGTGAGGGTTAGTGTTAGGGTTAGGGTGAGGGTGAGGTTTAGGGTTAGCATTAGGGTTCCGGTTAGGGTTACGTTGAGGGTTAGGGTTAGGGTAGGGTTAGGGTGAATGTGAGGGTGAGGGTGAGGGTTAGGGTTAGGGTCTTGGTTAGGGTTAGGGTGAGGGTTAGGTTTAGGGTAAGGTTGAGGATAAGGGTTAGGGTTGAGGTCTAGGGTTAGCATTAGGGTTAGGGTGAGTGTTAGGATTATGGTGAGGTTGAGGTTGAGGGTTATGTTTAGGATTAGGGTTAGGCCAGGGTGAGGTTTAGGGATAGGGGTAGGGGTAGGGTTAGGGTTAGAGTTAGGGTGAGGGTGAGAGTGAGGGTTACGATTTTCATTAGGTTGACGTTTAGGCTTAGGCTGAGGGTGAGTTTAAGTGTGAGGGTGAGGGTTAGGGTGAGTGTTAGGGTTGGGGTTAGGGTTACTGTTAAGGTGAGAGTTTGGGTTAGGTTTAGGTTTAGGACGAAGGTTAGGCTGAGAGTTAGAGTGAGGGTAAGTGTTAGGGTGAGGGTGAGGTTTAGGATTAGGTTTAGGGTTAGGGTGAGTTTTGGGGGAGGGTTAGGTTTAGGTTTAAGTTTATGGTGAGGGTGAGGGTTAATGTGAGGGTTAGGGTTAGTGTTAGGGTTAGGGTGAGGGTGAGGGTGAGGGTAAGGCTTAGGTGAGGGTTAGGATGAGGGTGAGGAATAGGGTTTTTGGTGAGGGTAAGGTTTAGGTCGAGGTTTAGAGTGAGGTTTAGGGTTAATGTTAGCATTAGCCTTAGGGTAAGGGTGGGGTTTCGGTGAGGGTTAGGGTTAGGGTTAGAGATAGGGTGAGGATTAGGGTTCGGGTTAGGGTTAGTGTGAGGGGTAGGCTGAGGGTTAGGGTTAGGGTTAGGGTGAGGTTTGGTGTGAGGGTTAGGGTTAGGTTTAGGCTGAGATTTAGGGTGAGGGTTAGGTTTAGGGTGAAGTCTAGGGTTTGGGTGAGGTTTACGGTGAAGGTTAGGGTGAGGGTGAGGGTTACACTTTGAGTTAGGTTGCTGCTTAGGTTCAGGGTGAGGGATAGTGTTAACATTAGGGTTAGGGTTAGGGTTAGGGTGAGAGTTAGGGTTAGTGTTAGGTTTAGAGATAGATTGAGGGTGAGGGTGTGGGTTAGGGTTTTGATTAGGGTTAGTGTTAGGGTAAGGGTGAGGGAAAGGCTGAAGGCTAGGGTTAGGGTTAGGGTGAGGGTGAGGGTGAGGGTTAAGGTTAGGGTGAGGGTTAGGGTGAGGGTGAGGATTAGGGATAGCATTAGTTTTAGGGTTACGGTTAGGGTGAGAGTTAGGGTTATGGTGAGGGTGAGGGTAAGGGTTAGGTTTAGGATTAGGGTTAGGCTTAGGGTGAGTGTTAGGGATAGGATTAAGGTTAGGGTGAGGGTTAGGTTTAGGGTTAGTGTTAAAGATAGGGTGAGGGTGAATGTGAGGGTTAGGGTTTGGATTAGGGTTAGGGTTAGGTTTAAGCTGAGGTTGAGGTTGAGGGTGAGCGTGAGGGTTAGGGATAGCATTAGGTTTAGGGATAGGGAAGGGTGGGTTAGGGTGGGGGTTAGGTTTAGGGTTAAGGTGAGTGTGAGTTTTAGGGTTGGCATTAGGGTGAGGGTTAGGGTTACGTTGAGGGTCAGGGTTAGGGTACGGTTAGGTTGAATGTGAGGGTGAGGGTTAGGTTTAGGGTTAGGGTCATGGTTAGGGTTAGTGTGAGGGTTAGGTTTAGGGTGAGGTTGAGGGTAAGGGTTAGGGTGAGCCTTAGAGTTAGGGTTAGGGTTAGGGTGAGTGTTAGGGATAGTGTTAGGGGTATTTTTAAAATTAGAGTTAGGGTGAGGGTGGGGGTGAGGGTTACGTTTTGGGTTAGGGTTAGGTTTAGTGTTAGGCTGAGTGTGAGTTGGAGTGTGAGTGTGAGTGTTATGGTTAATGTGTTAGGGTTGGGGTTTGGGTTAAGGTTAAGGTGAGGGTTAGGGTTAGGATGAGGGTTAGGCTGAGGGTTACGGTTAGGGTTAGGGTGAGGGTAAGCGTTAAGGTGAGGGTGAGGGTTAGGATTAGGCTTAGTGTTAGGGTGAGATTTAGGGTGAGGTTTAGGGTTAGGGTTAGGTTTAGGGTTAGTGTGAGGGTTAGTGTTAGTGTTAGGGTTATGGTGAGGGTGAGGGTGAGGGTAAGGGTTAGGATGAGGGCTAGGGTGAGGTTGAGGTTTAGGGTTAGCATTCAGATTAAGGTTAGTGTGAGGGTTAGCGTTACGATTAGGGTTAGAGAGAGGGTGAGGGTTAGTGTTAGCATTAGGATTAGGATTAGGGTTAGTGTGAGGGTTAGGGTTAGGGTTAGGATTATGGTTATGGTTATGATTAGGCTGAGGTTCAGGTTGAGCGTGAGGTTGAGGATTAGGGTTAGGTTGAAGGTTAGAGTTAGGTTTAGTGTTAAGTTTAGGGTGATGGTTAGGGTTAGGTTTAGGGTTAGGATGAGGGTTAGGGTTACGTTTTGGCTTAGGGTGAGGGTTAGGGATAGGGTTAAAGTGAGGGATTGTGTGAGGGTAAGGGTTAGGGTTAGGGTTAGGGTGAGGGTGAGGGATAGGTTTATGGTGAGGGTAAGGGTTATGGTGAGGGTTAGGGTGAGGTTGAGGTATAGGTTTATGGTGAGAGTAAGGGTGAGGGCGAGGTTTACGGTGAGGTTGAGGGTTAATGTTAACATTAGGGTTATTGTGAGGGTGAGGGTTAAGGTGAGTGGTAGGGTTAGGTTTAGGGAGATGGTGAGGATTAGGGTTAGTTTTATGGTTAGGGTGAGGGTTAGGCTGAGGGGTATTGTTACGGTTATTGTTAGGGTGAGGGTTAGGGTGAGGGCTGGGTTAGGGTTAGGGTGAGGTTGAGGGTGAGTGTAAGGGTTAAGGTGAGGGTTAGTGTGAGATGGAGGTTTAGGGTTAGCATTAGGGTTAGGTTTACTGTTAGGGTAAGGGTTACAGTTAGGGTTAGGGTGAAGGTGAGGGTTAGGTTGAGGGTGAGGGCAAGGGTTAGGGTTAGGGTTAGGATTAGAGTTAGGGTTAGGGTTAGGCTGATGGTGGGGTGACGGTGAGGGTGAGGGTGAGGTTTAGGATGAGGTGTAGGGTCAGTATGAGGGTTAGAATGAGGGTGAGTGTTTCGGTTAGAAAAGGCTTAGGGTTAGGGTTAGGGTGAGGATCAAGGTGATGGTGAGGTTTAAGGTGAGTGTTAGGGTTAGAGTTAATGTGTGGTTTAGGTTTATGTTTAGGGTTAGAGTGAGAATAATGGTTAGGGTGAGGGTTAGGGTGAGAGTGAGGGTTATAGTTAGCGTTAGGTTTAGGGTGAAGGTTAGAGTGAGGGTTAATGTGAGGGTTAGGCTTAGGGTTAGGGTTAGAGTTAGGGTGAGGATGAGGGTGAGGGTTAGGGTTAGGCTTAGGGTTACGGTTAGGTTTAGGCTCAGGTTGAGTTTGAGGGTGAGGGTTAGGGTTAATGTGAGTGTTAGGGTTGGGGTTAGGGTTAAGGTTAGGGTGAGGGTTAGTGTTAGGGTTAGGGTTAGGATGAGGGTTAGGTTTAATGTGTTGTTTAGGTTTAGGTTTAGCGTTAGAGTGAGAATAAGGGTTAGGTGAGGGTTAGGATGAGAGTGAGGGTTAGTGTTAGCGTTAGGGTTAGGGTGAGGTTTAGGGTGAGGGCTAAGGTGAGGGTTAGGTTTAGGGTTAGGGTTAGAGTTAGGGTGAGGGTTAGGGTGAGTGTTAGTGTTAGGGTTAGTGTGAGGTTTACGGTGAGGGTAAGGTTTAGGGTGGGAGTTAGGGTGAGGTTGAGGGATAGGGTTATGGTGAGAGTAACTGTTAGGGCGAGGTTTAGGGTGAGCTTGAGGGTTAATGTTAGCATTAGGTTTAGGGTGAGGGTTCGAGTGACAGTGAGGGTAAGGGTTAGGGCGAGGGCTTGGGTTAGGGTTAGTGTTTGGGTGAGGTTTAGGTTTAGGGTGAGGGTGAGGGTGAAGTTTAGGTTTAGGACTAGGCTTAGGTTTAGGATTAGTATTAGGGTGAGGGTGAGGGTGAGGGTCAGAGTTACGTTTAGTGTGAGGTTTAGCGTATGGCAAGGGTTAGGGTGAGGGTGAGAGTGAGGTTGAGGGTGAGGGTGAGAGTTAGGTTTAGGGTTAGGGTTATGGTTAGTTTTTGGTTTAGGTTACGGTGAGGGCTAGGGTGAGGCTGAGGTCTAGGGTTAAGGTTAGGATTAGGGTGAGGGTTAGGGTTAGGGTGAGTGTTAGGGTGAGTGGTAGGGTTCGCTTTATTGTTATGGTGAGGGTTAGGTTTAGTGTGAGGGTTAGGGTTAGGCTTAGGATTAGCGTGAGGGTAAGGGTTAGGTTTAGGTTTAGAGTTAATGTTAAGGTTAGTGTGAGGGTGAGGATTATGGTTAGTGTTAGGGTGAGGGTTAGTTTTAAGGTGATGTTTAGGTTGAGGGTGACAGTTAGGGTGAGTGTTCGGGTTCGGGTTAGGGTGTGTTTGAGGGTTAGGGTTAGAGTGAGGGTTAGGGTGACGGTGAGGGTTAGGGTCAGTTTGAAGTTTAGGGTTAGGGTAAGGTTTATGGTGAGGGTTAGGGTTAGGTTAATGTTAGGGTTAGGGTGACGTTTAAAGTTAGGTTTAGGGTGATGCGTAGGGTTAGTGTGAGGATAAGGGTTAGGGTTAGGGTTAAGGTTAGGCTGAAGGTTAGGGTTAGTTTTCGGTGGAGGGTAAGGTTTTGGTGAGGGTAATGTGAGGGTTTGGGTTAAGCTTAGGTTTAGGATGAGGTTTAGGGTGAGGGTTAGTGTTAGGGTTAGGGTGTGGGTTAGGGTTAGGGTAAAGGTTAACCTTATCGTTAGGGTGATGTGTACGGTTAGGTTTAGGGTGAGGGTTAGGGTTAGTGTGAGGTTTAGGGTTATGGTTAGGGTTAAGATTAGGATGAAGGTGATGGATGGGGTTAAGGTGAGGGTAATGGTTAGGGCAAGGTTTAGGGCGAGGTTGAGGGTTAATATTACAATTAGGGTTACGGTGAGGAGGAGGGTTAGGGTGTGGGGTAGGATTAGGGTTAGGGATAGGGTGAGGATTACGGTTAGGGTTAGGTTTAGTGTTACAGTTAGGCTGAGGGCTACTGTTAGGGTTAGGGTTAGATTGAGGGTTACAGTGAGGGTTAGGGTTAGTGTTATTGTTAGGCTGAGGTTGAGGGTGAGGGAAAGGGTTAGGTTGAGTGTTAGGGTGAGGTTTAGGTTTAGGGTTAGCATAAGGTATAGGGTAAGGGGTAAGGTTAGAATTAGGGTTAGGGTGGGGGTGAGTGTTAGTGTTAGCATTAGGGTTATAGTTAGGGTTAGGTTTAGGGTGAGGGTGAAGGTGAGGGTTAGGTTTAGATTTAGGATTAGGTTTAGGGTTAGCGTTAGGCTGAAGGTGGGGGTGAGGTTGAGGGTGAGTTTTAGGGTTAGGGTTAGTTTTAGGGTGAGGTTTATGTTTAGGGTAAGCATTAGGTATAGGGTAAGTGTTAGGGTTAGAATTAGGGTTAGGGTCGGGGTGAGCGTTAGTGTTAGCATTAGGGTTAGAGTTAGGGTTAGGTTTAGGGTGAGGGTGAGGGTGTGGTTTAGGCTTAGATTTAGGATTAGGTTTAGGGTTAGGGTTAGGCTGAAGGTGTGCGTGAGGTTGAGGGTGAGTTTTAGGGTTAGGGTTAGTTTTAGGGTGAGGGCTAGGATGAGGGTGAGGGTTAAGATGAGGGTTAGGGTTAGGGTGAGGGTGAGGACTACGGTTAGGGTTAGGATTAAGATTAGGGTTAGGGTTAGACTAAGGGTGACGGTGAGGTTGAGGGTGAGTGTTAGGTTTAGGGTTAGTTTTAGGGTGTGGTCTAGGGTGAGGGTTAGGGTGAGGTTGAGGGTTTTGGTTAGAAAAAGCTTAGGGTTGGGTTTAGGGTGAGGATTAGGGTGAGGTTGAGGTTTAAGATGAGGGATAGTGTTATGTGAGGATTAAGTTTAGGGTTAGGGTGAGGGATAGGGTTAGGGTGGTGTTTAGCGTGATGGTGAGTGTTACGGTGAAGGTGAGGGTGAGGGTGAGGTTGAGGGTGCAGGTGAGGGTTACGGTTGGGGTGAGCGTTAGGGTGACCATGAGGGATAGGGTGAAGGTGAGGGTTAGGGTTAGGGTTAGGGTGAGGGTGAGTGTTAGGGTTTGGGTGAGGGGTAGGGTGAGACTGACGGTTAGGGTGAGCGTTAGGGTTAGGGTGAGAATTAGGGTGAGGGTTAAGGTGAGCGTTAGGGTTAGTATGAGGATGAGAGTTAGATTTAGGTTTCAGGTAAGGTTTATTGTTAGGGTGAGGTTTAAGGTAGGATTAGGGTGAGGGTGAGGGTTAGGATTAAGATAGGGAGAAGGTTAGGGTGAGGGTTAGGGTTAGGATGAGGGTTAGGGTGAGTGTTATGGTTAGGGTTAGGTTGAGGGTAAGGTTTAGGGTCAGGGTTAGGGTGAGGTTGAGTGTTAGGATTAGGCTAAGTTTAGGGTGAGGGTTAGGGTGATTTTAGGGTTAGGGATAGGGTTAGGATGAGAGTTAGGCTGAGGTTAGGTTTAGGGCTAGGTTGAGGGTAAGGGTTAGGTTGAGGGTTAGGGTTATGCTAAGGGGTAGTGTTAGAGTTATGGTGAGTGTTAGGGTAGGGTTAGGGTGAGTGTGAAGGTTAAGGTTAGGGTTAGGGTTAGGGTCATGGTTAGGGTTAGGGTGAGGGTTAGGGTTAGGGTGAGGTTGAGGGTAAGGGTTAGGGTGAGGGCTAGGGTTCGGATTAGGGTTAGGGTGAATGGTAGGGTTATGATGAGGGTGAGGGTGAGGGTTATGTTTAGGATTATAGTTAGGGTCAGGGTGAGGGTTAGTTATAGAGTTAGAGGTAGAGTTAGGGTTAGATTTAGGGTGAGCGTTACAGTTTGGATTGTTGTTAGGTTTAGGTTTATGCTGAGATTGAGTTTGAGTGTGAGGGTGAGCGATAGGGTTAGGGTGTGTGTTAGGGTTGGGGTAGGGTTAAGGTTAATGTGAGTGTTAGGGTTACGGTTAGGGTTAAGGTTAGGATGAGGATTAGGCTGAGGGTTAGGGTTAGGGTTAGTGTGAGGGTAAGCATTAGGGTGAGGGTGAGGGTTAGGTTTAGGCTTAGGGTTAGGGTGAGAGTTAGGGTGAGGTTTAGGGTTAGGGTTAGGTTTAGGGTGACGGTGAGTGTAAGGGTAAGGCTTAGGTGAGGTTTAGGGTGATGGTGAGGGACAGCGTTTTTGGTGAGGGTAAAGTAAACTTTAATTTAGTTGAGTTTTAAGGTGAGGTTTGGGTTAATGTTAGCATTAGCCTTAGTGTAAGGGTGAGGGTTTGGGTGTGGGTGAGGGTTAGGATTAGGGATAGGGTGAGAATTAGGGTTTGGGTTAGTGTTAGTTTGAGGGTTACGCTGAGGTGTAGGGTTAGGGTTAGGTTTATGGAGAGGGTAAGTGTGAGGTTTAGGGTTAGAATGAGGGTGAGGGTGAGGGTAAGTGTTAGTGTGAGGGTTAGGGTGAGGTTGAGGTTTAGGGTTAGCATTCGTATTAGGGTTAGGGTGAGGGTTAGTGTTAGGGTTAGGGTTAGAGTGAGGGTGATGGTTAGTGTTAGCATTAGGGTTAGGATTAGGGTTAATGTGAGGGTTAGGGTTAGGGTTAATATTATGGTTATGTTTAGGGTTAGGCTGAGGGTGAGGTTGAGGGTGAGGGTGAGGGTTAGGGTTAGGTTGAGTGTAAGTGTTAGATTTAGGGTTAAGTTTAGGGTGAGTGTTAGGGTTAGGGTTAGGGTTAGGATGAGAATTAGGGTTAGGCTTAGGGTTCGGGTGAGGTTTAGGGTGAGGGTTAGGGTTAGGGTTAAAATGAGGGTTAGGGTGAGGGTAAGGGTTAGGGTGAGGTTTAGGGTGAGGTTGAGGGTTAATGTTAGCTTTAGAGTTACGGTGATGGTGAGGTTTAGGGTTAGCATTAGGGTTAGGTTTAGGGAGAGGGTGAGGATTAGGGTTAGTTTTTTGGTTATGGTGAGGGTTAGGCTGAGGGGTAGTTTTAGGGTTATTGTTAGGGTGAGGGTTAGGGTTAGGGTGAGGTTGAGGGTGAAGATAAGTGTTAGGGTGAGGGTTAGAATGGGGTGGAGGTTTAGGGTTAGCATTAGGGTTAGGTTTAGGGGTAGGGTGAGGGTTACAGTTAGCGTTAGGGTGAGGGTGAGGGTTAGTTTAAGCATTAGGGTTAGGGTTATGGGGAGGGTTAGCGTTAGGGTGAGGGTGAGGGTGAGGGTGAGGGTTAGGGTTAGGTGAGGGTTAGGGTGAGGGTGAGGGTGAGGGTGAGGGTTAGGGTTAGGTTTAGGATTAGAGTTAGGGTTAGGGTTAGGCTGATTGTGGGGGTGACGGTGAGGGTGAGGGTTAGATTTAGGATGAGGTCTAGGGTCAGTGTGAGGTTTAGAGTGAGGGTGAGTGTTTGAGTTAAAAAGGCTTAGGGTTAGGGTTAGGGTGAGGATTAGGGTGAGGGTGGGGTTTAAGGTGAGGGTTAGGGTTAGGGTTATAGTGAGGGTGAGGGTGAGGGTGAGAATTAGGGTTCAGGTTAGGATTAGGTTTAAGGTTGGGGTTAGGCTGAGGGTGAGGGTGAGGGTGAGCGTGAGGGTGACAGTTCGGCTTTAGGTGAGGGTTGGTGTTAGCGTGAGGGTTAGGGTGACGGTGAGGGTTAGCTTAAAGTGACGGTTACGGTTAGGGTGAGGGTTCGGGTTCGGGTTCAGGTGAGGGGTAGGGTGAGGGGTAGGATGAGGGTTAGGGTTAATGTGTGGTTTAGGTTTGGGTTTAGGTTTAGAGTGAGAAAAAGGGTTAGGGTGAGGGTTAGGATGAGAGTGAGGGTTAGAGTTAGCGTTAGGTTTAGGGTGAGGTTTAGGGTGACGGTTAAAGTGAGGGTTAGGATTAGGGTTAGGGTTAGAATTAGGGTGAGGTTGAGGGTGAGGGTTAGGGTTTGGATTAGGGTTAGGGTTAGGTTTAGGCTGAGGTTGAGGGTGAGGGTGAGGGTGAGGGTTAGAGTTATGGTGAGTGTTAGGGTTGGGGTTAGAGTTAAGGTTAGGGTGAGGGTTAGTGTTAGGATTAGGGTTAGGATGAGGACTAGGCTGAGGGTGAGGGTTAGGGTAAGGGTGATGGTAAGGTTTAGGTGAGGGTTAGAGTGAGGTTTAGGGTTAGGATTAAGCTTAGGGAGAAAGTTAGGGTGAGGGTTTGGGTTAGGATGAGGCTTAGGGTGACCATTAGGGTTAGGGTTAGGGTGATGGTAAGGTTTAGGGTCAGGGTTAGGGTGAGGTTGAGTGTTAGGATTAGGTTAAGTTTAGGGTGAGGGTTAGGGTTACTTTAGGGTTAGGGATAGGGTTAGGATGAGAGTTAGGCTGAGGGATTGTTTTAGGGTTAGTTTGAGGGAAAGGGTTAGGTTGAGGGTTAGGGTTACACTAAGGGGTAGGATTAAGGTTAGGGTTAGGGTGAGGGTTAGGGTGAGGCTTAGGGTTAGGGTTAGTGTTAGTGTGAGTGTGAGGGAGAGAGGAAGGGTTTGGATGAGGGCTAGGGTGAGGTTGTCGCTTAGGTTTAGCATCAGGGTTAGGGTTAGGGATAGGGTGCGGGTTTAGGTTAGGGTTAGAGTTAGGGTGAGGGTTAGTTTTAGCATTAGGGTTACGGTTACCATTAGTGTGAGGGTTAGGGTTAGGGTTAGGGTGAGGGCGAGTGTGAGGGTAAGGGTTAGGGTTACCATTAGGGTTAAGGTTAGGGTGTGGCTGAAGGTGGGGGTAAGGGTTAAGGTTAGGGTGAGGGTTAAGGTGAGGGTTAGGGTTAGGGTTAGGTTGAGGTTGAGGGTGAGGGTAAGGGTTAGGGTGAGGGTTAGAGTGAGCTGGAGGTTTAGTGTTAGCATTATGGTTAGGTTTAGGGTTAGGGTGAGGGTGAGTGTTAGTTTAAGCATTAGGGTTAGGGTTATGGTGAGGGTTAGGCTTAGGGTGAGGGTGAAGGTGAGGGTTAGGGATAGGGTTAGGGTAAGTGTTAGGGTTAGGGTGAGGGTGAGTGTTAGGGTTAGGGTTAGGTTTAGGATTAGAGTTAGAGTAAGGGTTAGGCTGATTGTTGTGGTGACGGTGAGGGTGAGGGTTAGGTTTATGGTGAGGTCTAGGGTCAGTGTGAGGCTTAGGTTGAGGGTGAGGGTTTCAGTTAGATAGGGCTTAGGTTTAGGGTTAGGGTGAGGATTAGGGTGAGGGCGAGGTTTAAGGTGAGGGTTATGGTTAGGGTTAGGGTGAGGGTGAGGGTGAGGATTAGGATTAGGGTTAGGATTAGGGTTAGGGCTGGGGTTAGGCTGAGGGTGGGGGTGAGGATGAGGGAGAGGGTGATGCTTAGGCTGTTGGTAAGAGTTTGTGTTAGGGTGAGGTTTAGGGTGACTGTGAGGGTTAGGGTGAAGGTGACGGTTACGGTTGTTGTCAGGGTTCAGGTGAGGGTTCAGGTGAGGGTTCGGGTGAGGGGTAGGGTTAGGGGTAGGATGAGGGTTAGGGTTAATGTGTGGTTTAGGTTTAGGTTTAGGGTTAGAGTGAGAATAAGGGTTAGGGTGAGGTTCAGGATGAGAATGAGCGTTAGAGTTAGAGTTAGGGTTAGGGTGAGGTTTAGGGTGAGGGTTAAAGTGAGGGTTAGGATTAGGGTTAGGATTAGAATTAGTGAGGGTGAGGGTGAGGGTTAGGGTTTGGATTAGGGTTAGGGTTAGGTTTAGGCTGAGGTTGAGGTTGATGGTGAGGGTGAAGGTTAGAGTTATGGTGAGTGTTAGGGTTGGGGTTAGGGTTAAGGTTAGGGTGAGGGTTAGTGTTAGGGTTAGGGTTAGGATGAGGGTTAGGATGAGGGTTAAGTTTAGGGTTAGGGTGAGGGTAAGGGTTAGGGTGAGTGTTAGGGTGAGGTTGTGGTATAGGTTTATGGTGAGGGTAAGGGTTGGGCGAGGTTTAGGGTGAGGTTGAGGGTTAATGTTAGCATTAGGGTTATGGTGAGGGTGAGAGTTAGGGTGAGGGGTAGGGTTAGGGTTAGGGAGAGGGTGAGGATTACGGTTAGGGTTATGGTTAGGGTGACGGTTAGGCTGAGGGGTAGGGTTAGGGTTATTGTTAGGGTTCGGGTTAGATTGAGGGTTCGGGTTAGGGTTAGGGTTAGGGTGAGGTTGAGGGTGATGGTAAGGGTTAGGTTGAGGGTTAGAGTGAGGTGGAGGTTTAGGGTCAGCATGAGGTTTAGGTTTAGTGTTAGGGTGAGGGTTTGGGTTAGGGTTGGATTGAGGGTGAGGGTTAGTTTTAGCATTAGGGTTAGGGTTATGGTGAGGGTTAGGGTTAGGTTGAGGGTGAGGTTGAGGGTTATGTTTAGTGTTAGGTTCAGAGTTAGGTTAGAGTTAAGCTGATGGTTGGGTAACTGTGAGGGTGAGTGTTAGGTTTAGGTTGAGGTCTAGAGTCAGTGTGAGGGTTAGGGTGAGGGTGAGGATTTTGTTTAGAAAAGGCTTAGGGTTAGGGTTAGGTTGAGGATAAAGGTTAGGGCGAGGGTTAGGGTGAGGGTGAGGGTTAGGGTTAGAGTTAGGTTTAGGGTGAGGTTTATGGTGAGGGTTAGGGTTTGGGTTAGGGTGACGCTGAGGGTTAGATTTAGGGTTAAGGTGAGGGTTAGGGTTAAGGTGAGGGTTAGGTTTAGGGTTACGGTGAGGGTGACTGTTCAGGTTCGGGTGAGGTGTTGGGTGTTGGTGACGGTTAGGGTAAGGGTGAGGGAGATGGTGACTGTGAGGGTTAGGGTGAGGGTGAGGATTAGGGTTAGCGTTAGAATAAGGGTGAGGGTTAAGTTTAGGGTTAGGGTGTGGGTGAAAGTTAGGATTAGGGTTAGGCTGACTGTTAGGATTAGGGTGAGGGTTAGGGATAGGGTTTGGGTTAGGATGAGGGTTAGGCTGAGGGTTAGGTTTAGGGTTAGGGTGAGGATGAGGGTGAGGGTAAGGGTTGGGGTGAGGGTTAGGGTGAGTGTGAGGGATAGGGTTAGGTTTATATTTAGTGTGGGCATTAGTGTTAGGGTTAGGGTTTGGTTTAGGGTAAGGGTTAAGGTGAGGGTTAGGGTGAGGATAAGGGTTAGAGTGAGGGTTAGGTTGAGGGTGAGTGATAGGGTTCTGATGAGGGTAAGGATTAGGGTGAGGGTTAGGTGAGGTTGAGGCTTAGGGTTTGGGTGAGTGTAGGATAAGTGTTAGGGTGTGGGCTAGGGTTAGGGTTAGGGTTAGGATGAGTGTGAGGGTTATGGTGTGGGTGAAGTTGAGTGTCAGCTTTAGAATTAGGGTTAGGTTTAGGGTGAGGGTTAGGGATAGGGTTAGGGTTAGGGTAAGGTATAAGGTTAGGTTTAGGGTGAGGTGAGGTTTAGGATTTGGATTAGGGTTAGTGTTAGGGTTAGGGTGAGCGTTAGGTTGAGGGTTAGTGTTAGGGTTATGGTGAGGGTGAGGGTGAGTGTTAAGGTTAGCATGAGAGTTAGGTTGAGGTTGAGGGATAGGGTTAGGGTTAGGGTTAAGGTTAGGGTGAGGTTTAGGGTTAGGGTTAGGTTTAACATGAGGGTTAGGTTGATGGTTAGGGTTCGGGGAAGGGTAAGGGTTAGGGTGAGGTATAGGGTGAGGATGAGGATTAGAGTTAGGCTTACGGTTAGGTTTAGGATATAGGGTAAGGGTGAGGGTTAGGGTTAGGGTCAGGGTCAGGGTGAGGGTTAGGTTAGGTTTTGGGTTAAGGTGAGGGTTAAGATGACAGTGAGGGTTAGGTTGAGGGTGAGGGTTAGGTTTTGGTTTAGGGTTAGGGTTAGGGTGATGGTTAGTGTTAGGTTTAGGGTTAAGTTGAGCATTTTGGTTAGGGTTAGGTTTAGAGTTAGGGTGACGGTGAGGGTGAGGTTTAATATTTGGATTAGTGTTAGGGTTAGGTTTAGGATGAGGGTGAGGTTGAGGGTGAAGGTGAGTGTTAGGGTTTGTTTGAGGGTTAGGGTTAAGGTTAATGTGAGTGTTAGGGTTAGGGTTAAGGTTAGGATGAGTTTTTGGCTGAGGGTTAGGTTTAGATTTCAGGTGAGGGTAAGGTTTAGGGTGAGCATTAGGGAGAGGGTGAAGGTTAGACTGAGGCTTAACGTTAGGGTGAGGGTTAGTGTGAGGGTAAGGGTGAGGGTAAGGTTTAGGGTGAGGGTTAGGGTGAGGGTGAGGGATAGGGTTAAGGTGAGGGTAAGATTTAGGGCAAGGTTTAGGGTGAAATTGAGGGTTAATGTTAGGGATACGGTGAGTGTGAAGGTTAGGGTTAGGGTTAGGGATAGGGTGAGGATTAGGGTTAGGGTTAGGTTTAGGGTGAGGGTTAGGCTGAGGGGTGTGGTTAGGTTTAGGGTTAGGGTGAGAGTTAGGGTGAGGTTTAGGGTTAGGTTTGGGGTTAGTGTTAGGGTGAGGGAGGGTGAGTGTAAGAGTTAGGCTGAGGGTTAGGGTGAGGTTGAGGTTTACGGTTAGCATTAGGGTTAGGTTTCGGTTGAGGTTTAAGGTTAGGTTTAGGGTTAGAGTGCGGGTGAGGGCTATTGTTAGCATTAGGGTTAGGGTTAGGTTTAGTGTTAGGGTGAGGTTGAGGGGGAGCTCTAGGTTTAGGATTAGGGTTAGGGTTAGGGTTAGGCGAGTGTGAAATTGAGGATGAGGGTTAGGGTTAGGATTAGTTTTAGGGTGAGGGCTAGGGTGAGGGTGAGGTTTAGAGTAGGGTTAGGGTGAGGGTGTGGGTTCGGGTTCCTTTGAGTTTTAGGGTGTGGGTGATGGTTAGGGTTAGGGAGAGGGTTAAGTTTAGGGTGTGGGTTAGGATATGGGTGAGGGTTAGGATTAAGGTGAGTATTAGGGTTAGGGTTAGTGTTAGGGTTATGTTGAGGGTAAGGGTTAGGATGAGGTTTAGGGTGAGGGTGAGGTTTAGGGATAGCGTTAGAGTTGGGTGAGGGTTAGTGTGAGGGTTAGGATTCGGGTTACGCTTAGGGTGATGGTGAGGGTTACAGTTAGGGTTAGGATTAGGGTTAGGGTGAGGATTAGGTTTAGGGTGAGGTTGAATGTGAGGGTTAGGTTTAGGATTAGGCTTAGTTTTAGGGTTAGGCCTTGGGTTAGGGTGAGGTTGAGGCTCAGAATTAGGTTTAGGATGAGAATTAGGGTTATGGTTAGGGTTAGGGTGAGGGTGAGGGTGAGGGTTGGGGTGAGGGTGATGGTGAGGGCGAGGGTGAGGTTGAGGGTTAGGTTTAAGTTGAGGGTTAGGGTTAGGGTTAGGGTTAGGGTTAGGGTGAAGGTGGTGGTGAGGTTGAGGGTAAATGGTGAAGTTTAGGGTTTGGGTGAGGGTTAGGTTTAGGGTTAGGTTGAGTGTGAGGGTTAGGGTTAGGTTTAAGGTTACCGTTGGGGTGAGGGTTAGGGTTATGGTTAGGGTTAGGATGAGGGTTAAACTGAAGGTTAGGGTTAGGTTTCGGGTGAGCATAAGGGTTAGGGTGAGCGTTAGGTTGAGGGTGAGAGGATGGTTAGGCTTAGGGTTATGGTGAGCTTTAGGGTGAGGGTAAGTGTTTTTGTGAGGGTTAGAGTGGGGGTGAGGATACAGTTAAGATGAGGGTAAGGGTTAGGGCGAGGTTTAGGGTGAGGTTGAGGGTTAATGATAGCATTAT
The DNA here is from genome assembly GCF_024711535.1 of Dipodomys merriami. Lineage (NCBI taxonomy): Eukaryota > Metazoa > Chordata > Mammalia > Rodentia > Heteromyidae > Dipodomys > Dipodomys merriami. The sequence goes on from NW_027202327.1 coordinate 3,715,648, forward strand.
GGTTATGGTGAGGGTGAGGGTTAGGGTGATCGTTAGGGTTAGGGTTAGGTATAGGGTGAGGATTAGGGTAAGGTTTAGGTTTAGGGTGAGGTTTAGGCTGAGGGGTAGGGTTATGATTAGGGTTAGGGTGAGGGCTATGTTGAGGGTTTGGGTTAGGATTAGGGTTAGGTTTAGGGTGAGTTTGAGGGTAAGGGTAAGGGTTAGGGTGAGGTTTAGTGTGAGATTGAGCTTTAGGGTTAGCATTAGGGTTAGGGTTAGGGTTAGGGTTAGGGTTTGGGTACGGTTAAGGTTATGGTGAGGGTGAAGGCTAGTGTTAGCATTAGTGTAAGGGTTAAGGTTAGGGTTAGGGTGAGGATGAGGGTTACAGATTGGGTTAGGATTAGGGTTAGGATTAGGGTTATTCTGAGTGTGGGGGTGAGGTTAAGGGTGACGGTTAGGGTTAGGGTTGGTTTTAGGGTGAGTGCTAGGGTGAGGGTGAGGGTTAAGGTGAGGGTTAGGGTGAGGGTGAGGGTTTTCCGTTAGGAAAGGCTTAGTTTTCGGGTTACGGTGAGAATTAGGTTGAGGGTGAGGTTTAAGGTGAGGGTTAGGGTTAGGGTGAGGATTAGGGTTATGGTTAGGGTGAGGGTTAGGTTTAGGGAGATGTTTAGTGCGAGGGTGAGGGTGAGGTTGAGGGTAAGTGTTAGGTGAGGTTTAGGGTTTGGTTGAGGGTTAGGTTGAACGTGAGGGTTAGGGTTAGATTTAGGGTAAGGGTTAGGGTTAGGGTTAGGGGGAGGGATAGAGTGAGGGGTAGGTTTAGGGTTAGGTTCGGGGTTAGGGTTAATGTAAGCGTTAGGGTTTGTGTTAGGGTTAGTGTGAGGGTAAGGGTTGGGGTGAGGGTTAGGGTGAGAGTGAGGGTTAGGGTTAGCCTTAGGGTTAGGGTGAGGATTAGGGTGAGGGTTAAAGTGAGGATTAGGGTTAGGGTTAGTATGAGGGTGAGGTTTAGAGTCAGATTTAGTGTGAGTGTTAGGGTTACGGTGAGGTTTAGCTTAGGATTATGGTCCGGGTGAGGGTCGGGTGAGGGTGAGTTTTAGGGATTGGGTGAGGATTAGGTTTAGGGTGAGGGTTAAGGTGACAGTGAGGGTTAGGGTGAGGGTGAGGGTTAGGATTACTGTGAGGATTAGGGTTAGGGTTAAGGTTAGGCTTATGTTGAGGTTAAGGGTTAGGATGAGGTTTAGGGTGAGGGTGAGTTTTAGGGATATCATTAGAATTAGGGTGAGTGTTTGGTTGAGGGTTAGATTTCGGTTTAGGCTTAGGGTGAGGGTGAGGGTTAGAGTTAGGGTTCGAGTAAGGGTTAGAGCAAGGGTAAGTTTTAGGGTGAGGTTTAGGGTGAGGGTGAGGATTAGGGTTAGGTTGAGGGTTAGGGTGAGCATTAGGGTGAGGGTTAGTTTTAGGTTTAGGGTTAGGGTGAGGTTTCATGTTAGGGTTAGTGTTAGGGTTAGTGTGAGGGTTAGGGTGAGGGTAAGGTTTAGAGTGAGGGTAAGGGTGAGGGTGAGGGTTAAGGATAGCATTAGGGTTAAGGTTATGGTTAGGTTGAGGGTTAGAGTTAGGGTTAGTGTTATGGTGAGTGTGAGGGTGAGGGTGTGGGTGAGGGTTAGCATTAGGTTTAGGGTTAGGCTGAGAATGAGGGTTAGTGTTAGGTTTAGGGTGAGGTTTAGTTTTAGGTTTAGGGTGAGGGTTAGTGTTAGGGTGACCGTGGTGGTGAGGTTGAGTGTAAGGGTGAGGTTTAGGGTTTGGGTGAGGGTTAGGGTTAGGGTTAGGGTTAGGCTGAGGTTGAGGTTGAGGGTGAGGTTGAGAGTTAGGGTTAGGGTTAGGGTGAGGGTTAGGGTTAGAGTTAGGGTTACGGTTAGGGTGAGGGTTAGGGTTAGGGTTCTGGTGAGGTTAAGGGTTATGTTGAGGGTTTGGGTGAGAGTGAGGCGAGGCTTAGGCTTAGGGTTATGGTGAGCTTTTGGGTGAGGTTAAGGGTTAGGGTGAGGGAGAGGGTAGTGTTAAGGTGAGGGTAAGGGTTAGGGCGAGGTTTAGGGTGAGGTTGAGGCTTAATGTTAGCATTAGGGTTATGGTGAGGGTGAGGGTTTCGGTGAGGGTTTGGGTTAGGGTGAGGGTGAGGGTGAGGGTGAGGGATAGGGTTAGGGCTAGGATTAGAATTAGGTTTAGGTTTAGGCTGAGGGTGGTAGTGAGGTTGAGGTTGAGGGTTAGGGTTAGGGTTAGTTTTAGGGTGAGGGCTAGGGTGAGGGTGAGGGTGAGGGTGAGGGTTACGTTGAGGTTGAGGATTAGGGTTAGGGTTAGATTGAGGGTTAGGGTTAGGGTGATGTTTAGGTTGAGGGTGAGGGTGAGGGTGAGGGTTAGGGTGAGCGTTCGGGTGTAGGTGAGAGTTAGTTTTAGGGTGAGTGTTAGGGTGATGGTGAGGGTTAGGGTGAATGTGAGGGTTAGGGTTAATTTTAGTGTGAGTGTTAGGGTGAGTCTTAGTGTGAGGATTAGCGTTCGTTTTAGGGTTATGGAGAGCGTAAGTTTTAGGGTGAGGTTTAGGGTGAGGGTGAGGGTTAGGGTTAGCGTTAGAGTAAGGGTGAGGTTTAAGTTGAGTGTTAGGGTTAGGGTGAGGTTTAGGGTTAGGGTTCGGGTTCGGGTTAGGGTGAGGGTCAGGGTTAGTGTTAGGGTTAGATTTAGGGTGATGGTGTGCATTAGGGTTAAGATTAGGTTTAGGGGTAGGGGTAGGCTGAGGGTTAGGGTGAGGCTTAGGTTTAGGGTGAGGGTTAGGTTTAGGGTTAGGGTTCGGGTGAGTTTGAGTGGTAGGGTTAGGGTTAGGAAGAGGGTTTGGCTGAGGATTGGCATTATGGTTATGGTTAGGTTGAGGGTAAGGTTTAGAGTGAGGGTTAGGGTGAGGGTGAAGGTGAGGATTAGGGTTAGGTTGAGGGTTAGGGTGAGCATGAGGGTGAGGGTTAGATTTAGGTTGAGGGTTAGGGGGAGGGTTAGAGTGAGGATTAGTGTTAGGGTTTGGGTAAGGGTTAGGTTGAGGGTGAGGGTTAGGGTGAGGTTGAGGTTTAGGCTTAGTATTAGGGTTAGGGTGAGGGTTAGGGTTAGGTTTAGGGTTAGGGTGAGGGTGAGGGCTAGTGTTAGCATTAGAGTTAGGGTTAGTTTTATGTTTAGGGTGAGAGTGAGGGTTTGGGTTTGCCTGAGTGTTAGGGTGAGGTTTACGGTGAGGGTTAGGTTTCGGGCTAGGGTTAGTGTTTAGGTTAGTGTGAGGGTGAGCATTATGATTAGTGTTAGGTTGAGGGTTAGGGTTAAGGTGATGTTTAGGTTGAAGGTAACGGTTAGGGTGAGTGTTCTGGTTCGGGTTAGGGTGAGGGTGAGGGTCAGAGTTAGTTTTAGGGTGAGGATAAAGGTTATGGTTAGGTTTAGGGTGAGTTTGAGGGTGAGGGTTAGGGTGAGGGTGATGGTGAGGTTGAGGGTGACGGTGAGAGTTATGTTTAGGGTAAGTATTATGGTTAGTGTTAGGTTTAGAGTTAGAGGCTGAGGGCTTTGGTTAAGGTTAGGATTAGGGTGAGGGTTAGGTTTAGGGTGAGGGTTAGGAATAGGATTAGGGTTAGGGTGAGGATGAAGGCTAGTGTTAGCATTAGAGTTAGGGTTAGGGTTAGGGTTAGGGTAAGGGTGAGGATGAGGGTTAGGGTTAGGATTAGGATAAGGTTTAGAATTAGGGTTAGGCTGAAGTTTGGGTAAGGTTGAGGGTGAGGGTTAGGGTTAGTTTTAGGGTGATGGCTAGGGTGAGGGTGAGGGTTAGGTTGAGGGTTAGGTTGAGGGTGAGGGTTTTGGTTAGGAAAGGCTTAAGGTTAGGGTTAGGGGGAGGATTAGGGTGAGGGTGAGGTTTAAGGTGAGGGTTAGGGCTATGTGAGGTTTAAGGTTAGGGTTAGGATGAGGGTTAGGGTTAGGGTGAGGGTGAGGGTGAGGGTGTAGGTGAGGGTTAGGGTTATGGTGAGGGTTAGCGTGACGGTGAGGGTTAGGGTGACGGTGAGGGTTAGGGTGCATGTGAGAGTTAGGGTTAGGGTTAGGGCTAGGGTTAGGGTTTAGGGTTTGGTTGAGAGTTAGGGTGAGCATTAGGGTCCAGGTTAAGTTTAGGTTTAGGGTTATGGTTAGGGTTAGGGTGAGGTTTAGTGTTAGTGTTAGGGTTAGGGTTAGGTTCAAGTTTAGGGTGATCGTTAGCGTGAGTTTTAAGTTTAGGTTTAGGGTTAGGGTTAGGTTTAGGGTGAGGTTTAGTGTTAGTGTTAGGGTTGGGGTAAGGGTGAGAGTTAGGGTGATGGTAAGGGTTGGAGTCAAGTTTAGCTTGAGGGTGAGGGTGAGGTTTAGGTTTAGGGTGAGGTTTAGGTTTAGGTTTAGGGTGAGGGATAGGTTTAGTGTGAACGTTAGGATAAGTGTTAGGTTTAGGTTTAGGGTGAGGGTTAGGTTTAGTGTGAAGGTTAGGCTAAGTGTTAGGGTTAGGATTAGGGTGAGGGAAAGGTTTATGGTGAGGGTCAGGTCGACGGTAAGGTTTAGGGTTAGGGTGAGGTTTAGGGTGAGCGTTAAGATGAGGGTTAGGTTTAGGTTTAGGGTGAGGGTGAGGGTTAGGGTTAGGGTTTGTATTAGGGTTAGGGTTAGGGTGAGGTTTAGGGATAGGGATAGGGTTAGGGTGATTGTTTGGTTTAGGTTTATGTTTAGATTTCGGGTGAGGGTGAGGGTTAGGTTTTGAATTAGGGTTAGGGTTAGTGTTATACTGAGTGTAAGGTCTGCACCTGGATGGCGAGCAGACTCCACCCTCCTCGCAGCAAAGTCTCCACCCAGTACCTGCGTTACCTAGGCAACTGGGACACCTGGAAGAGGTCACATCTGAATTTGATGTGGCCACACCTTTCCCCACCCATACCCTACATAAGGGCTAGCCCAGGCCCAGACTCCCCCCTTTTTTCTCTCTCTGTTCGTTTCTAGCTCTTGCTGCTCTTTTCTTGCTCTCTTGCTCTCTCTCTTTCCCAGCCACGTGGAGTGCCAACCTTGCCTGGTCCCAGCAGATCTACCCCTTACCTGAATACCACGTGAGTGCTACTGTTCTTACCCCTCTCTCTGCTCTTTCTGGCTCTTTTCTCTCTTTCCTCTCTTCCCAGCTCTCTCTCATTCCCAGGCCTTTCCCAGCCACGTGGAGTGCCACCCTTGCCTGGTCCCAGCAGGTCTACTGAATAAACCTACCCCTTACCTGAATACCACGTGAGTGCTGGTGCAGTTCTTACTCGGTTACCTCTTTTTAAAAACCTAACATAAATGGTGCCGTGACTTGGATAAAGGCTTAAAGTCAGGATAGCTGGGATTTTTCTGTTTTTTTCCCCTCGTTTTTCTTTTTTTTTGTTGTTCTTCCCTTTTTGCTCTGAGGAATACCCGCAGTTCTGACGGCCTTTTGCGAACCAGTCTGTCTGCGGCGGAATCAACGCATCGATACCATTGCTGCCTTCACATCCACGTCCACACTTCTCTACTCTGGTGAGTGAAACTACTCTATGGCTCTCTGTCACTCAGTCTCTGTCCAGACGTGGCGCCACGCCAGAGAGCTCCTACGGCCTTTAGCTGAAAGGCGGTCACCTCTGAAGCCGAGGACGCTTGGCTTTGGGGGCTTGGCCATTTCTCTCTAGAGGGCTCTGGGGGAAGTCGGGACGCCGCTTCTGCCTGGTCAGCTCTCCTTCACTCACCAGACTGACTCTCCTACTCATTTAATGGGGTGCTATGAATCACGCCTGAGCCGTGAAACCCCTTTGAAATGTCTCCCACGCTCCCTGGAAAGCCAGAGAGCCTCATTTTTATGCCAGTCTCAGAAGCACAGTTTTTGCTACTGCAATGGTAAATGGTCAGAAGTTTAATTTCAGGCTTTTTGCTCTCTCTCTGCCATTCATGGGCAACTTTCTACCCTTTTTTTCTACAACTTTTTGGCTTGAGCATTGAAGAGTGCGACGCAGGCTGGGTCCCAGGGACCCCCTTCTAGGTTCCCTCTCAAAGGCTAGCCAATGTAGGCTTAATCTATTCAGGCTTTCTTTGCATTCTTTCAGAAATTCGCGATCTTGAATTCGCCATCTTGGCCACGTGGTGCGTTAAGGGTTTGGCCCCATCTGACCCTTAACCTTCCACTAAGTTTACTACATCTATTCTAAGGTGCCTTGCTAACAAGTTGCTCTTTTCACAGGCCCTGGTAACTGAGGCCCAACCAGCTGATATGCTTTGTTAGCAAAGATGTCTAAATGTTGTCAAAATTTTAGGTTTTGAGTTTTGCCTTTTTTGTTTTGTGTTGTGTATTCTACTACTGACTACATGGTTCTAAAATACTGGGCATATCTATGCTAAAATTTTCATCACATCTAATGAGTTTTGTCATTTCAGAATATTTGTTGGCAATTCTTGATAAGAACCAGGTAAGCTCTACTTATTCTACTTGATCTCCTTGTTGCTTTAATTGAAAATAATAAAGGGCTTTTGTGGCAAAGATTTCAGTTCAAAGCCAGCTCGGGCTAAAAAATCCCTAAGACTCTGTCTCCCAGCTAAACTCTGCAAGTGATACTATAACTCAGTGTGGTAGAGTGCTAGCCTTGAGCAGAAGTGCTCAGGGACAGTGCCCAGGCCTTGAGTTCAAACCTCCTTAAATACTAGTGGTACTATAACTCAAAGTGGTTCAGTGCTAGCCTTGAGCAGAAGCGCTCAGGGACAGTGCCCAGGCCTTGAGTTCAAATCTTGAATACCAACTGGGACAAGCCATCCCAGCAACGAGCACCTAGACTCAGCCAGTCTGGGGAACAAGGGAACGTGGAAAGGAGTAAGAGGAGATGATGTCACATCAGCTACTTTGTGCCTGCCCTTTCAAAATTAACCTGAGCCGGGAGGTCAGTAGAAGTAAGAAGCCTGCCCATCCAATGTCTATACCTGTCTACCTATTAACTGAACAGGAATTTATATTCTTGCCTTTGTCACCTGACTTCTCTACCTAGTCGCCAGATGTTAGAAGTAACTAGGGACATTTCTACCAACATTTTCAGCCCCAAGTCCTTCCTCTTGCCATTTATTTGCTCTCTAGTATTTTTTTCCAGCCCCTCAATGCTCAGGAGACTTCTCCAGATTTCATCTAAGGACTCACGCTACCAAGGGACAGCTGCTGCTCACTGCCATCTCTGGGAGGAGACCAAATTCCAGCCTTTTACCCCTATTGTCGACGCCCCTTGTCAGCAGGAAGTAGCCAGAGAGAATCCTCGCCCTATTTCATGATTATTAAAAGGCTGGAATGTAAGGTCTGCACCTGGATGGCGAGCAGACTCCACCCTCCTCGCAGCAAAGTCTCCACCCAGTACCTGCGTTACCTAGGCAACTGGGACACCTGGAAGAGGTCACATCTGAATTTGATGTGGCCACACCTTTCCCCACCCATACCCTACATAAGGGCTAGCCCAGGCCCAGACTCCCCCCTTTTTTCTCTCTCTGTTCATTTCTAGCTCTTGCTGCTCTTTTCTTGCTCTCTTGCTCTCTCTCTTTCCCAGCCACGTGGAGTGCCAACCTTGCCTGGTCCCAGCAGATCTACCCCTTACCTGAATACCACGTGAGTGCTACTGTTCTTACCCCTCTCTCTGCTCTTTCTGGCTCTTTTCTCTCTTTCCTCTCTTCCCAGCTCTCTCTCATTCCCAGGCCTTTCCCAGCCACGTGGAGTGCCACCCTTGCCTGGTCCCAGCAGGTCTACTGAATAAACCTACCCCTTACCTGAATACCACGTGAGTGCTGGTGCAGTTCTTACTCGCCTACCTCTTTTTAAAAACCTAACACTGAGGTTGAGGTTGAGTCTGAGGGTGAGGGTTAGGGTAAGGATGAGGGTTAGGATTAGGGTTAGTGTTAAGGTTAGGGTGAGGGTGAGGGTTAGGGTTAGGTTTAGGATGAGGTTTAGGCTGATGGTTAGGGTTAGGGTTCGGGGGAGGATAAGGGTTAGGGTGAGGATTAAGGTGAGGATGAAGGTTAGGGTTAGGCTTAAGGTTAGGGTGAGGGTTAGGGTGAGGGTTAGTGTTAGGTTTAGCGTTACAGTTAGGATGAGGGTTAGGGTGAGGATAATGGTTAGGGTGAGGTTTAGGGTGAGGGTGAGGGATAAGGTTAAGATAAGGGTATGTGTTAGGGCGAGGTTTAAGGTGAGGTTGAGGGTTAATGTTAGTATTAGGTTTATGGTGAGTGTGAGGGTTAGGTTGATGTTTAGGGTTAGGGTTAGGTATAGGGTGAAGATTAGGCTTAGGGTTAGGTTTAGCCTGAGGGTTAGGCTGAGGGTTAGGATTAGAGTGAGGGTTAGGTTGAGGGTTAGGGTTATGGTTAGTGTTAAGGTTAGGGTGAGTTTGAGGGTGAGGGTAAGGGTTAGGGTGTGGCTTAAGGTGAGGTTGAGGTTTAGGGTTAGCATTAGGTTTAGGGTTAGGCTTAGGGTGAGGGTTAGGGTTAGGGTTAGGTTGAGGGTGGGGTGAGGTTGAGGGTGAGGGTTAGGGTTAGGTTGAGTTTTAGGTTGAGGGCTAGGGTGAGGGTGAGGGTTAGGGTGAGGGTTAGGGTGAGAGTGAGGTTTTCGGTTAGGAAAGGCTTAGGTTTAGGGTTAGGTTGAGGATTAGGGTGAGGGTGAGGTTTAAGGTGAGGTTTAGGGTTAAGGTGAGGATTAGGGTTAGGGTGAGGGTGAGGGTTAGTGTTAGAGTGATGTTTAGGGTGAGGGTGAGCGTTAGGGTGAGGGTGAGGGTGATGGTGAGGGTGAGGATGTAGATGAGGATTAGGGTTAGGGTGAGGTTTAGGGTGAACTTGAGGGTTAGGGTTAGGTTTAGGGTGAGGGTTAGGGTAAGGGGTAGGGTGAGGAATAGGGTGAAAGGTAGAGTTAGGCTTAGGGTGAGGGTTAGGGTTAATGTGAGTGTTAGGTTTAGGATTAGGGATAGTGTGAGGATAAGGTTTAGGCTTAGGGTTAAGTTGAGAGTGTTAAGGTTAGGGTTAGGGTTAGGGTAAGGGTTAAGGTTAGGTTTAGGGTTAGGGTTAGGGTTAGGGTTATTGTTAAGGTTGCGTTAGTTTTAGGGGGAGGGTGAGGATGAGGGTGAGTTTTAGGGTTTGCATTAGGGTTAGGGTTAGGGTTAGACTGAGGGTGAGGGTGAGAGTTTGGGTTTGGGTGAGGGTTAGTGTTAGAGTTAAGATTAGTGTGAGGATGAGGGTTAGGGTTATGGTTAGGGTTCGGATGAGTGTTAGGGTGACGGGTAGGGTCATGGTTAGGGTGAGGGTTAGGGTTAGTGTGAGGGTTAGTGTTAGGGTTAATGTTAGGTTTAGGGTGAGGGGTACGGTTAGGTTTATGGTGAGGGTTAGGGTTAGGTTTATGGATAGTTTGAGGGTGAGGGTGAGGGTGAGGCTGATGGTTAGGGCAAGGGTTAGTGTGAGGGGTAGTGTTAGGGCTAGGGTGATGGTTAGGTTTAGGGTTAGGATGAGGGGTAGGGTGCGCGTGAGTGTGAAGGTGAGGTTTTCCTTTTGGTAAGGGTTAGGGTTAGGTTTAGGGTGAGGATTAGGTTGAGGGTGAGGGTTAAGTTGAAGGTTACGGTTAGGGTGACGATTAGGGTTAGGGTGAGGGTGAGGGATAAGGTTAGGCTTAGTGTGAGAGTTAGTCTTAGTGAGAGGGTTAGGGTTTGGTTTAGAGTCAGAGTTAGTGTGAGGATAAGGGTTAGAGTGAGGGTGAGGGTGACAGTTACCATCAGGGTTAGGGTGAGGGTTAGGGTCAGGGTTAAGGTTAGGGTTAGGTTTAGCATTAGTTTGAGGTTGAGGGTTAGGGTTATGGTTAGGGCGAGCGTTAGGGTAAGGATGAGGTTTCGGTTTAGGGTTAGATTTAGGGTTAGGGTGAGGGTGAGGGTGAGGGTTAGGGTTAGTGTTAGGGTGAGGGTGAGGTTAAGGTTTAGGATTAGGGTTAGTGTTAGTCTTAGGGTGAGGGTGAGGATGAGGGTGAGGGTTAGGGTGAAGTTTATGGTTAGTGTTAGGTTTAGTTTGAGGGTTAGGTTGAGAGGTAGGGTTAGGTTTAGTGTGAACCTTAGTGTTAGTTTGAGGGTTAGGGTTAGGTTTAGGTTTAGGGTTACCGTGAGGCTAAGGCTAAGGGTAAGTGTTAGGATGAGGGTGAGGTTTAGGGATAAGGTTAGGGTGAGGGTGAGGGTTAGGGTGAGGGTTAGGGTGAGGTTGAGGTTTAGTCTTACCGTTAGGGTTAGGGTGAGTTGTAGGGTGAGATTTAGGGTTAGGGTCAAGTTTAGGGTTATTGTGACGGTTAGGCTGAATTTGAGGGTGAGGGTGAGGGTGCGGGATAGGGATATGGTTAGGATGAGGTTTAGGATTAGTGTTAGGCTGAAGTTAGGGGTTAGGTTGAGGGTGAGGGTTACGGTTAGATTTAGTTTTAGGGTGAGGGCTAGTGTGAGGGTGATGGTTAGGGTGAGGGTTAGGGTGAGGGTGAGGGTTTCGTTTAGGAATGCCTTAGGGATAGGGTTAGGGTGAGGATTAGGGTGAGTGTGAGGTTTAAGGTGTGGGTTAGGGTTATGTGAGGATTAAGGTTAGGGTTAGGGTGAGGGTGAGGGTGAGGGTGTAGGTGAGGGTTGGGGTTGGGGTGAGGGGTAATTTGAGGGGTAGGTTTAGGGTTAGTGTGAGGATAAGGGTTAGGGTGAGGGTTAGGGTGAGAGTGAGGGTTAAGGTGATGGTTAGGTTTAGTATGAGGGTGATGGTTAGAGTTAGATTAGGGTGAGGGTTAGGTTTAGGTTAAGGTTTAGGTCCAGGTTTAGGGTGAGGTTTAGTGTTAGATTTAGGGTTAAAGTTAGGGTGAGGGTTAGAGTGAAGGTAAGGGTTAGAATGAGGTTTAGGGTGAGGGTGAGTTTTAGGGATAACATTAGGGTTAGGTTTAGGGTTAGGGTGAGGGTGTGGGTTAGGGCTAGCAGTAGGGTTAGTGTTAGTGTTAGTGTTAGGGATAGGGTTAGTTTGAGGGTGAGGGTAAGGGTTAAGATTAGGGTTAGGTTTAGGGTGAGGGTTAGGGTTAAGGTGACGGTGAGTGTAAGGGTTAGGTTGAGGGCTAGGGTTAGGGTTAGGGTTAGGGTTGGTTTAGGTTTAGGGTGAGGGTGAGGGTCAGAGTTAGGTTTTAGGTGAGGATTAGGGTTATTGTTAGTGTTAGGGTGAGGGTGAGGTTGAGGGTGAGGGTGAGGATTAGGGTTTTGGTGAGGGTTAGGGTTAGGGTTAGGTTTAAGGTTAGGGTCAGGGTTAGGTTTAGGGTTAGGGTCAGAATGATAGTTAGGCTGATGGTTAGGCTTAGGGATAGGGTGAGGGTAAAGTTTAGGGTGAGGGAGACGGTTAGGTTTAGGATTAGGGTTAGGGTTAGGGTGAGGTTTAGGGATACGGTTAGTTTTACAGTGAGGATTTTGGTTAGGGTTAGGTTTAGAGTTAGGGTGAGATTGAGGGTTAGGGTTTGAATTAGGGTTAGGGTTAGGGTTATACTGAGGTGGAGTTTGAGGCTGAAGGTGAGGGTCAGGGTTAGGGTGAGGGTTAGGATTTGGGTTAGGGTTAAGGTTAGGTTGAGTTTTAGGGTTAGGGTTAGGTTAATGATGAGGGTTAGGCTGACGATGAGGGTTAGGGTTCGGGGGAGGATAAGGTTTAGGGTGAGGGTTAAGGTGAGGGTGAGGGTTAGGGTTAGGCTTAGGGTTAGTTTGAGGGTTAGGGTGAGACTTTAGTGTTTCCTTTAGGGTTAGGGTGAGGGTGAAGGTTAGGGTGAGGATAAGGGTTAGGGTGAGGGTCAGGGTGAGGGTGAGTTTTAGGGTAAGGGTTAGGGTTTGGGTTATTGTTAGGGTTAGGTTTAGGCTGAGGGTGAGAGTGATGGTGAGGGTGCGGGTGAGATTTAGGGTTGGTGTGAGGGTTAGTGTTAGGGTGAGTGTGAGATTTAGAATGAGGGCTAGGTTGAGGGTGAGGGTTAGGGTTAGGGTGCAGGTGAGGGTGAGGGGTAGGTTCAGCGTTAGGGTGAGTTGAGGGTGAAGGTTTCCGATAGGTAAGGGTTAGTGTTATGGTTAGTGTGAGGTCTGGGTTAGGGTGAGGTTTAGGGTGAGTATGAGGGTGAGGATTAGCTTTAGAGTTAGGGTTAAAGTTAGGGTTAATGTTTTTGTTAGTGTGAGGGTAAGGTTGAGGGTTAGGTTTAGGGTGAATGTTAGGGTTAGATTTAGGGTGTGGGTTAGTGTTAGGGTGATGTTTAGGATGAGGGTGAGGGTGAGGATGAGGGTGAGGCATAGTGTTTGGGTGAGGGTTAGGTTTAGTGTGAGGATTACCGTGACGTTGAGTGTTTGGGATAGTGTTAGGGTTAGGTTGAGTGTTAGAGTTAGGGTTAGGGTTAGGGTGAGTGTTATTGTGAGGGTTAGTGTTAGGGTTAGATTGAGGGTTAGGTTTAGAGTTAGAGTGAGGGCTAGGGTGAGGTTTAGGGTTAGGGTTAGGGTTAGGGTGAGGGTTAGTGTTAGGGTGAGTGTGAGGGTAAATATTAGGGTGAGTGTTAGTGTTAAGTTGAGAGTAAGGGTTAGGGTGAGGGTGAGGTTTAATTTTAGCATTAGGCTTAGGGTGAGGGTAGCTTTAGTGTTAGGGTGAGGGTGAGGTTTAGGGTTAAGGTTGGGTGAGTGTGAGGGTGAGGGTTAAGGTTACTGTTAGGGTGAGGGTGAGGGTTAGGGTTAGGATTAGGGTTATTGTTAGAATTAGGCTGTGGTTGAGGGTTAGGGTGAGGGTGAGGGTTAGGGTTGTGTTCGGGTGTAGGTTAGGGTTAGTGTGAGGGTTAGGTTGAGGTTGAGTGTAAGGGTTAGTGTGAGACTTAGAGTTACCGTGAGTTTTAGGGTGAGGGTGAGGGTGAGGGTGAGGGTGAGGGTTAGTGTGAGGGTGAATGTTAGGGTTAGGATGAGGTTTACGGTAAGGATTACGGTTAGGGTGAGGGCTAGGGTGAGGGTAATGTTTAGGGTGAGGGTCTGGGTGAGGTTAGGCTGAGGGAAAATGTTATGGTTACGTTGAGGTTTAGGCTTAATCTGAGGATTATGGTTAGGCTTAGGTTGAGGGTGAGGCTGAGGTTTAGGGTGAGCGTGAGTGTGAGGGTGAAGGTTAGGGTTATGGTTAGGGTAAGGGTGAGCTTTAGTGTGAAGGGGAGTGTTAGGGTTATGGATAGTGTGTGGGTTAGGGTGAGGGTTTGGGTTAAAGATAGGGTTAGGTTTAGTGTGAGGGTTAAGGTTAATGTTAGCGTTTCGGTTAGTGTAAGGGTTAGTTTGAGGGTGAGGGTGAGGGTTAGGGATAGGTTGAGGTTTAGGTATAGGGTGAGGGTTAGGGTTAGGATTAGGGTTAGGGTGAGGGCTAGGGTGAGGGTGAGGGTTAGGGTTAGAATTAGGGTAGGGTGAGGTTTAGGGTTAGTGTTAGGATTTGGGTGAGGTGTAGGCTTAGGGTTAGGGTGAGGGTTAGGCTTAGGGTTAGGGTTAGGGATAGGGTAGGGTGAGGATCAGGGTTAGGGTAAGGGTTAGGGTGGGGGTGAGGCTTAGGTTTAAGGTGAGGGTTAGGGTGAGGGTTAGGATTAGTCTTAAGTATATGGTGAGGGTGAGGTTAAGGCTTAGGTTTAGGGTTAGGGTGAGGGTGAATGTTAGGGTTAGTTTTAGGGTTAGGGTGAGGGTTAGGGTTACGGTTAGAGTTAGGGTTAGTGTGAGGGTTATGGTTAGGGTTAGGTTTAGCGTGAGGGTAAGGCTTAGGGTGAGGGTTAGGGTTAGTGTGAGAGTTAGGGTTAAGAATAGTGTTAGATTGAGTTTGAAGGTGAAGGTTAAGCTTGGGTGAGGTTTAGAGATAGAGTGAGGGTTAGGGTTGGATAAGGGTTAGAGTTAGTGTGAGGGTGAGGGTGAGGGTTAGAGTTAGGGTTAGACTAAGGGTGATGGTGAGTGTGAGGGTGACGGCTTGGTTTAGGGTGAGGGTTAGGGTTATGGTTAGGGTGAGTGTAAGCGTGAGGGTTAGGGTTAGGGGTAGGATGAGTGTTAGGTTTAGGGGTAGGGTTATGGTTAGTGTGGGGGTCGGGTTACTGTGACTGTAAGGTTTACGGTTAAGGTTAGGGTTAGGGAGAGGTTAAGTGTTAAGTTAGTGTGAGGGTTAGGGTTAGGGTTAGGTTTAGGGTGAGGGTAAGGTTTAGGGTGAGTTTTAGTGTGAGTTTGAGGGTTAGGCTTAGGGTTAGTGTTAGGATTACTGTGTGGTTGAGGGTGAGGTTGAGGGTAAGTGTGAGGTTTAGGGTTAGGTTTAGGGTTAGGTTTAGGGTGAGGGTTGAGGTGAGGGTTAGAGTAAGGGTTAGGTTTAGGGTTAGGATGAGAATGAGGGTTAGGTTTAGGATCAGGGTTAGTGTTAGGGTTAGGCTGAGGGTGAGGGTGAGGTTGAGGGTTAGGGTTAATGTTGGGTTAATGCTAGGCTGACTGCTATTGTGAGGGTAAGGGTTAGGGTGAGGTTGAGGGTGAGAGTGTGGGTTTCATTTAGGGGTTAGGGCTAGGTTTAGGGTGAGGATTATTTTGAGGGTGAGGCTTAGGGTTAGGATGCGGGTTAATGTTAGGGTTAGGTTGAGGGATAAGTTTAGGGTGATGTTAAAGATAAAGGTGAGAGTTATGGTGTGGGTGAGTGTTCGGGTGTGGGGTACGGTTACGGTTAGAGTTTGGTTGAGGTCTAGGGTGAGGGTGAGGGTTAGGTTTAGGGTTAGGTATAGAGTGACAATTAGGTTTAGGGTTGGGGTTAGGGTGAGGTTTAGGCTGAATGGAATGGTTAGGGTTAGGGTGAGGGTTAGGTTTAGTCTGAGGGTTAGGGATAGGGTTAGGGTAAGTGTGAGGTTAATGGTTAGGGTGAAGGTTAGGTTGAGGGTGCGGGTTAGGCTTAGGGTTATGGTTAGGGTGAGGGTGAGGGTTACATTTAGGTTGAGGGTGAGGCTTAGGTTTAGGGTGAGGGTTAGGGTGAGGGTTAGGATTAGGGTTAAGCATAAGGTGAGGGCGAGGTTGAGGCTGAGGTTTAGGGTGAGGGCAAGGGTGAGGGTTAGTTTTAGGGTAAGCTTGAGGGTTTGGGTTAGGGTTAGGTTTAGGATTAGGGTTAGGGTTAGGGTTGGGCTGAGGGTGAGAATGAGGGTGAGGGTGAGGGTTAGGCTTAGGGTTAGGGTGAGGGTTAGTGTTAATCTGAGGGTTAGGTTGAGGGTGAGGATAAGGGTTAGGATGAGGGTTAGGGTGACTGGGAGATTTAGGGTTAGGGCTAGTGTTAGGGTGAGTGTTAGGGTGAGGGTTAGGGTTAAGGTTAGGTTAGGGTTAGGGCGAGGGTTAGGATGAGAGTGAGAGGTAAGTTTAGGATTAGTTTTAGATTTAGGGTTAGGCTTAGGGTGAGGGTGAGGGTGAGGTTTAGGGTTAGGGATAGTGTTAGGGTTACGGTGAGGGTTAGGGTTAGGTTGATGTATAGGGTCATGGTTAGGGTTAGGGTGCGGGTTAGGGTTAGGGTGATTCTTAGGGTTAGGGTTAGGTTTAGGGTGAGGGTTAGGGTTAGGCTTAGGCTTAGGCTGTGAGTGAGGTTGAGTGTGAAGGTGAGGGTTAGGTTTAGGGTGAGGGTTATGTTTAGAGTGATGTTTAGCGTGAGGTTGAAGTTCAGGGTGAGAGTGAGCGTTAAGGTTTGGGTGAGGGTTTGGGTTAGGGTGAGGGTTAGGGTGACGGTGAGGTTTAGGGTGAGTGTGTGGATTAGGTTTACGTTTAGGGTGAGGGTTAGGGTTACTTTTTGGGTTAGGGTAAGGGTTAGGTTTAGGGTTAGCGTTAGGATTAGTTTGCGGGTTAGGGTTAGGGTTAGGGTAAGGGTTAGGGTGATGGTAAGGGTTAGGGTGAGAGTTATGGTTAAAGGTTAGGGTTATATTGAGGTTGAGTATGAGGGTGAGGGTTGGGTGAGGTTTAGAGTTAGAATGAGGGTTAGGGTTGGATTAGGGTTAGAGTTAGGGTGAGGGTGAGTGTGAGGGTTAGGGTTAGGATTAGGGTTAGGGTTAGGGCAAGTGTTAGTGTGAGGATTAGGGAGACTGAGGGTTAGGGCTAGGGTTAAGTGTAGGGTGAGGCGTAGGGTGAGGGTGAGGGTTAGGGTTAATGTTAGGATGAAGGTTAGAGTGAGGGTTATGTTTAGGGTTAGGGTTAGGTTGAGGGTTATGATCAGAGTGCGGGTTAGGTTGAGGGTGAGGGTTAGGGTTAGGGTGAGGGTATTGATTAGGTTTAGGTTAAGTATTAGGGTGAGGGTTAGGGTGAGGGGTAGGGTTAGGGTTAGTGTGAGGGTTAGGCTTAGTGTGAGGTTTAGGGTTAGAGTTAGAGTTCCTGGCAGTGCTAGGGTGAGTTTGAGCGTTAGGGTTAGGGTTAGGATTAGGATTAGGGTTAGGGTGAGGGTGAGGGTGTGGGTGAGATTTAGGGTTAGAATTAGGTTTAGGGGGAGCATGAGAGTGAGTGTTAGGTTTAGGATTAGGATTAGGGTTAAGCTTAGGCTCAAGTTGAGGGTGAGAGTAAGAGGTAGGATTCGGGTTAGGGTTCAGGTTCAGGTTAGGGTGAGGGTTAGGGTTAGGGTGAGGTTTAGGATGAGGATGAGATTGAGGGTTAGGGTTAGGTTTAGGGTGAGGGTTATGGTTAGGATTAGGATTAGGGTTAGGTTAAACCTGAGGTTGAGGGTGAGGGTGAGGGTAAGGGTGAGGGTGAGGGTTAGGGTTAAGGTGAGGGATTGGGTGAGGTTTAGGTTTAGTGTGAACGTTAGGTTTAGTGTGAGGGTTAGGGTGAGGTTTCGTGATAGGACGATGCTGAGGGTAAGTGTTAGGTTGAGTGTTAGGGTGAGGGTGAGGGTTAAGTTGAGGGTTAGGGTTAGGATGAGGTTTAGGGTTAGGGTTAGGGTTAGGAATGGTTTTAGGGTTAGGGTTAAGGTAAGGGTTAGGGTTAGGATTAGGGTTAGGGTTAGGGTTAGGGTTATTGTTAGGGTTAGGGTTAGGATTTGGGTGAGTGTGAGGGTGAGGGATAGCGTTAGGGTTAGTGTTAGGTTTAGGTTTAGGGTGAGGGTGAGGGTTAGGGTTAGGATTACGGTTAGGGTTAGGGTTAGACTGTGGGTGAGAGTGAGGGTGAGGGTTGGGCTTAGGGTTATTTTTAGGGTTAGGGTTAAGATTAGGGTGAGGGTGAGTTTTAGTTTTAGCGTTAGGGTGAGTGTTAGGGTTAGGGCTAGGCTTAGGTTGAGGATGAGGGTTAGGGTTATGGTTAGGGTTAGGATGAGGGTTAGGGTGAGGGGTCGGGTCCTGGTTACGGTGAGGGTTAGGGTTAGTGTGAGGGTTAAGGTTAGTTTAGTGTTAGGGTTAGGTTTAGGGGTACATTTATGGTTAGCTGGAGGGTTAGGTTTAGTTTGAGGGTTAGGGTTAAGGTTAGGATTAGCGTGAGGGAAAGGTTTATGGTGAGGGTTAGGGTCAGGGTGAGGTTTGGGTTTAGTGTGACCGTTAGGGTTATGGTTAGGGTGAGGTTAAGGGTTAGGGTGAGGGTGAGGGTTAGGGTGAGACTGAGGATTAGGGTTAGTGTGAGTGATAGGGTGAGGGTTAGGTTGAGGGTTAGTGTTAGTGTTAGGGTTAGGGTTCGTGTGAGGGTGAGGGTTAGGGTTAAGGTTAGGGTGAAAGTCAGGGTTAGGCTTAGTGTGATGTTTAGGGTTAGGGTTAGGTTTAGAGTCAGGGTGAGGGTGAGGGATAAGGTTAGAATTAGGATTGTGGTTAGGGTTAGGATGAGGGTGAGGTTGACTGTGAGTGTTAAGGTTAGGGTGACAGTGAGGGTCAGGGTTAGGGTTAGGGATTGGGTGAGGGTTACGGTGAGGTTTTGGTTTAGTATGAGGGTTAGGCTGAGGGCTAGGGTTAGGGTGAGGGTGAGGGTTATGTTTAGTGTGAGGGTTAGAATTAGGGTTAGTGTTAGGGTGATGGTTAGGGTTAGGTTTAGGGTTAGAGTTAGGGTTATAGTTAGGGTTAAGATGAGGGTGAATGTGAGGGTGAGGGTAAGGTTTAGGGTAAGGTTTAAAATGAGGGTTGGGTGAAGGTTAGGGTTAGGGTTAGGGTGAGGTTTAGGGTTAGGATTAGGGTTAGGGTGAGGGGTAGGGTGAGGGTGAGGGTTTGGTTTAGTGTGAGGGTAAGTGTCAGGGGGAGGGTTAGCTTGAAAATGAGGGTTAGGGATAGCGTAAAAGTTTTAGTTTGAGAGTTAGGGTTAAGGTGAGGTGAGGGTTAGGGTTAGGGTTAGGTTTACGGTGAGGTTGAGGGTGAGGGGTATTGTTAGAATTAGTATTCGCGTTAGGTTTAGGATTAGGGTGAGGTTCAGGGTGAGGGTTAGGTTTAGGGTTACAATGAGGTTCAGGGTGAAGGTTAGGCTTAGGTTTATGGTTAGGGATAGGGTGAGGATTAGCGTTAGGGTTACGTTCAGTGTGAGGGTTAGGCTGAGGGGTAGGGTTATGTTTAGGGTGAGGGTAATGTTTAATGTGAGGGTTAGGGTTAGGGTTAGTTTTAGGGTGAGGGTTTAGTGTTAGGGTTAGGGTTAGAGTTGGGGTTATCTTTAGGGTTAGGGTGAGGGTGAGGGTGATGGTGAGGGTGAGGTTTAGGGATAGGGTTAGGTTTAGTGTGATGGTGGGAGTGAGGGTTAGGATTAGGATTAGGATTAGGGTTAGGTTTAGGATGAGTGTGAGTGGGAAGGGGAGGGGGAGGGTTAGGTTTAGGGGTATGTTTAGGTTTAGGGTTAGAGTGAGAGTTAGGTTAAAGTTATTGTTAGGATTAGGGTGAGGGTGACGGTGAGTGTGAGGGTTCGGGTGAAGGTTAGTGTTAGGGATAGATTTAGTGTGAGGGCTAGGGTGAGTGTGAGGTTTAGGGTTATGGTGAGGTATAGGGTGAGAATTAGGGTTAGGTTTAGGGTTAGGGTGAGGGTTAGGCTCAGGTGTAGGGTTAGGATTAGGGTGAGGGTTAAGTTTAGTCTGAGGGTTACGGTTAGTTTTTGGGTTAGGGTTAAGCTTAAGGTGAGGGTAAGGGTAAGGGTGAGTGTGAGGTTTAGGGTGAGGCTTTGTTTGAGGGTTAGGGTTAGGGTTAGGGTTAGGGTTAGGGTGAGGGTGAGGGTTAGAGTTAGGGTAAGGGTGAGGGTGAGAGTGAGGCTGAGGGTTAGGATGAAGGTGAGGGTGAGGGTGAGGGTGAGGGTTAGGGTTGAGGTGAAGGTAAGGGTGAGGATTACAGTAAGGTTTTGTTTTAAGATTAGGGTTAGGCTGAGGGTGAGGTTGAGGGTGAGGGTGAGGTTTAGGGTTAGGTTTAGGGTGAGTGTGAGGGTTAGGGATAGAGTGAGGTTGAGGGTTAGGATTAGCATTAGGGTTAGAGTAAGAGTTAGGGTGAGGATTAGTATGAGGGTGCGGGTTAGGGTCAGGGTGAGCGTTAGGTTTAGGTTTAGGGTTAGGGTAAGGGCTACGGTGAGGGTAAGCGTTAGGGTGAGGGTGAAGGTGAGGTGAGGGTGAGGGTGAGGGTTAGGGTTATCTTAAGGTTTAAGTTTAGGGTTAGGGGGAGTATTAGGGTGACTTGATGATTAGGGTGACGGTAAATGTTAGGGTGAGGGTTAGCGCTATGGTTAGGGTGAGGGTTAGGGTGAGGGTGAGGTAAAATGTGAGCATGAGGGTTAGGGTGAGTGTGAAGATTTAGGTTAGGGTTAGGGTTAGGGTTAGGTTGGGGGTGAGGGTTAGGATTAGGTTAGGGTTAGATTTAGGGTGAGGGTGAGAGTGAGTATTAGTGTGTAGGTTACGGTTAGGGTTAGCATTGGGGTAAGGATGAGAGTGAGAGTTAGGTTTAGGATTAGTGTTAGGTTAGGGTTAGGGTTAGGGTAGGGTGAGGGTGAGGTTTCTGGTTAGGGATAGGGTTAGGGTTAGGTTGAGTGTTAGGGTTAGGTTGATGTTTAGTGTTAGTATTAGGGTTAGGGTGAGGGTTAGTGTTAGGTTGAGGTTTAGGTTTAGGGTTAGGGTTAGGGTGAGGGTTAGGCTTAGGGTAAGGCTTAGGCTGTGAGTGAGGGTGAGGGTGAGGGTGAGGGTTAGGTTTAGGGTGAGGCTTAGGGTTAATGTGATGGTTATGTTTAGGGTGATGTTTAGTGTGAGGGTGAGGGTCATGGTGAGAGTGAGGTTTAGGTTTTGGGTGAGGGTTAGGTTTAGGGTGAGGGTTAGGGTGACTGTGAGTGTTAGGGTGAGGGTGAGGATTAGGGCTAGGGTTAGGGTGAGGCTTAGGTTTATTTTTAGGGTTATGGTGAGGTTTAGTGTGAGGTTTAGTTTTAGGGTTAGCATTACGATTAGTGTGAGTGTTTGGGTTAGGTTTAGGGCTTGGGTTAGGGTGAGGGTAAGGGTTAGTGTGAGGGTTAGGGTTAGGGTGAGAGTTAGGGTTAAGGTTAGGGTTAGATAGATGTTGAGGGTGGGGGTTATGGTTGGGTGAGTGTTAGAGTTAGACTGAGGGATATGGTTGGATTAGGGTTAGAGTTAGGTTGAGGGTGAGGGTGAGGTTTAGAGTTAGGATTAGGGTTAGGGTTAGGGTTAGACTGAGGGTGAGGGTGAGGGTGAGAGTGAGGGTTAGGGTTAGGTTTATGACTAGGGTGAGTTTTAGGGTTCGGGTTAGGTTGAGCGTGAGGGTTAGTTTTAGGGTGAGGGTTAGGGTTAGGGTTACGTTTAGGATGAGGGTTACGGTTAGGGTGAGGGTTAGGGTTAGTGTTAGGTTGAGGGTGAGGCTGAGGGTTAAGTTTAGGATTAGTGTTAGGGTTAGGGTTAGTCTTAGGGTGAGGTTTAGGGTGAGGGTGAGGCTTAAGTTTAGGGTGAGCGTTAGGGTGTGAGTGAGGGTTAGAGTTAGTTTGAGAGTCTGGGTGATGGTGAGTGTTAGGGCGAGAGTGATGGTTAGACTTAGGGTTAAGGTGAGGGTTAGGGATAATGTGAGCCTTAGTGTGAGGGTGAGGATAAAGTTTAGGTTGAGGGTTAGTATGAGTGGCAGGTTTAGCTTTAGCGTTATTGTTAGGGTGAGGGTTAGGGTTAAGTTTAAGTTAGGGTCAGGGTGAGGTTTAGGGTTAATATTAGGGTTAGGGTTAGGGTAAGTGTTAGGGTGAGTGTTAGGGTTAGGGTGAGGGTTAGGTTTAGTGTGTGGGTTAGGGTTAGAATGAGGGTTAGGGTTCGGATTATGGTTAGGGTGAGGGCTAGGGTGAGGGTGAGGTTTAGGGTTAGACTTAGGGTTAGGGTGAGTGTTAGGGTTAGGGTTAGTGTTAGGGTTATTGTGAGTTGAAGTTGTTTTGTTTTTTGTTTTTAGTTTTTTTTTTGTCGGTCGTGGGGCTTGAACTCTGGGCCTGGGCGTTGTCCCTTAGCTCTTCAGCTCAAGGCGAGCGCTCTACCACTTGAGCTACAGCGCCCCTTCCGGTTTTCTGGTGGTTTTATTGGAGATAGGAGTCTCACGGTCTCTCCTGCCCGGGCTGGCTTTGAACCGCGATCCTCAGATCTCAGCCTCCTGTGTAGCTAGGATTACAGGCGTGAGCCACCAGCGCCCGGCGTGAGTTGAAGTTTTGGGTTAGGGTGAGGGTTAGGTTTAGTGTGAGGGTTAGGGTTAGGGTTAGGGTAAGGGTGAGGGTTAGGGTGAGAGTGAGGGTTAGGGTTAGCGTGAGTGTTAGCGTGAGGGTTAGGTTTAGGGTTAGTTTTAGTGTTAGGGTTAGGTTTAGGGTGAGGATGAGGGTAAGGGATAGTGTTAGAATTAGGATTAGGGTTAGGGTTAGGATTAGGGTGAAGTTGAGGGTGTGGTTTAGGTTTATTGTGACAGTCAGTGTCAGGGTGAGTTTTAGGGTTAGGTTTAGGGTTAGGGATAGGGTGAGGATTAGTGTTAGGGTTCGGTTTAGTGTGAGGAGTAGGCTGAGGGGTAGGGTTACGTTTAGGGTGAGGGTAAGGTTTAATGTGAGGGTTAGAGTTATGGTTAGTGTTAGGGTAAGGGTTAGGGTTAGGTTTAGGTTTAGTGTTGGGGTTATTGTTTGGGTTAGGGTGAAGTTGAGGGTGACAGTGAGGGTGAGGTTTAGGGATAGGGTTTGGTAAAGAGTGAGGGTGGGAGAAAGGGTTAGTGTTAAGATAATGATTAGGGTTAGGGTTAGGCTGAGGGTGAGTGGGAAGGGGAGGGGAGGGATAGGTTTAGGGGTAGGTTTAGGGTTAGTGCTACGGTGAGAGTTAGGGTTATATTTATTGTTAGGATTAGGGTGAGGGTGAGGGTGAGGGTTCAGGTGAGGGTGAGGGTTAGGGATAGATTTAGGATGAGGGCTAGGATGAGTGTGAGGGTTAGGGTTATGGTTAGGGATAGGGTGAGAATTAGGGTTAGGGTTAGGGTTAGGGTGAGGTTTAGGCTCAGGGATAGGGTTAGGGTTAGGGTGAGGTTTAGGTTTAGTCTGAGGGTTACGGTTAGGTTTAGGCTTAGGGTGAGGGTAAGGGTAAGGGTGAGGTTTAGGGTGAGGGTGAGGTTTAGGGTTAGGTTTATGTTGAGGGTTGGGTGAGGGTTAGGGTTAGGGTTAGGTTTAGCGTGAGGGTGAGGGTTAGGGTTAGGTTTAGGTTTAGGGTTAGGGTTAGGGTTAGGATTACGGTGAGGGTGAGGGTTAGGGTGAGGTTTAGGATTAGGGTGAGGGTGAGAGTGAGGCTGAGGTTTTGGGTGAGGATGAGGGTGAGGGTGAGTACGAGGTTTAGGGTCAAGATGAGGGTAAGGGTGAGGATTAGGGTAAGGATTTGTGTTAGAATTAGGGGTAGGTTGAGGGAAAGCTTGACGGTGAGGTTGATTGTGAGGGATAGGGTAAGGATTAGGGTTAGGATTAGTTAGGCTGAGGATGAGCTTGAGGATGAAGGTGAGGGTTAGTTTTAGGTTTAGGGTCAGGGTTAGGGTTAGTGTGAGGGTTAGGTTGAGTGTAAGGGTAAGGTTTAGATGGAAGTTACAGAGGGTGTGGGTTAGGGTTAGGGTTAATGTGAATGTGAGGCTTAGGATGAGGGTTAAGTTTAAGGATACGGTTAGGGTTAGGGTGAGGGTTAGTGTTAATGTTAGAGTTAGGCTTAGGGGAAGGGTTAGGGTGAGGGTTAGGGTTAGTTTGAAGGTTAGGGTTAGGTTGAGGGTTACGGTAAGGATTAGGGTTAGGGTGAGGGGTAGGGTAAGGGTGAGGGTTAGGGTGAGGGTTAGGGTTAGGGTTAGGGTGAAGTTAAGTGTGAGGGTTAGGTTTAGGGTGAAGGTTAGGGTTAGGGTTAGGGTTAGGGTTAGGATTATTGTTAGGATTAGGGTAAGGCTGAGGGCGAGGGTGAAGGTGAGGTTGAGGTTGAGGTTTAAGGTTAGGTTTATGGTTAGGGTGAGGGTGAGTGTGAGGGATAGGGTTAGGATTAGAATTAGGGTTAGGGTTAGGCTGTGGGTGAGGGTGACGGAGAGGGTTAGGATTAGGGTGAGTGTTAGTGTTCAGTTTAGGGTGAAGTTTAGGTTTAGTGTGAGGGTGAGGGTTAGGTTAGGGTGAGGGTAAGGGTTAGGGTTAGGATGAGGGCTAGGGTCAATGTGAGGGTTAGGGTTAGTGTTAGTATGAGGTTAAGGGTTAGGGAGAGGGTTAGGGTGAGGTTGAGGTTTAAAGTTACTTTGAGGGTAAGGATTAGGGTGAGGGTTAGGGTGTGGGTAAGGGTTAGCCTTAAGGTTAGGCAGAGTGCTAGGGTGAGGGTGAGAGTTAGGGTTAGGTTTAGGGTTAGGGTTTTTCATAGGGTGTGGGTGAGGGTGAGAGTTTGGTTTAGGATTAGTGGTAGGTTCAGGGTTAGACTTAGGGTGAGGATGAGGGTGAGGGTAAGGGTTAGGGTGAGGGTTAGGTTAAGGTTGATGTTTAGGGTGAGGGTGTGGGTTAGGGTTTGGTTTAGGATTAGGGTGAGTGTTAGGGTTAGGGTGAGTGTTAGGTTTGGGGTAAGGGTTAGGGTTAGGGTTTGGGTTAGGATGAGTGTTACGGTTAGGGTGAGGGTTAGGGTTAGTGTTAGGTTCAGGGTGAGGGTGAGGGTTAAGTTTAGGATTAGTGTTAGGGTTAGTGTTAGTCTTAGGGTGAAGGATAGGTTAAGGGTGAGGCTTAAATTTCGGGTGAGGATTAGGGTTAGGATGAGGATTAGAGTGACAGTGAGGGTTAGTTTGAAGGTGACAGTAAGGCTTAGGTTTAGGGTGAGGGTTAGGGTTAATGTGAGGCTTAGGGTGAGGGTGAGGATAAGGGTTAGGTTGAGGGTTAGGATGAGTGGGAGGTTTAGAGTTAGGGTTAGGGTTAGGGTGAGGGTCAGGGTTAAGGTTAGGTTAGGGTTAGGGTGAGGGTTAGGTTTATTGTTAGGTTAGGGTTAGGGTTAGGGTGAGGTTTAGGTTTTAGGGTTAGGTTTAGCGTGAGGTTGAGGGTGAGGGATTTTGTTAGAATTCGGATTAGGGTTAGGTTCAGTATTAGGGAGAGGTTGAGGGTGCCGGTTAGGTTTAGGTTTACAATGAGGGTCATGGTGAGGTTTAGGGATAGGTTTAGCCTTAGGGATAAGGTGAGGATTAGCATTTGGGTTAGGTTTAGTGTGAGGGTTAGTCTGAGGGTTAGGGTTACGTTTAGGGTGAGGGTAAGGTTTAATGTGAGGGTTAGGGTTAGGGTGAGGTTGAGGGTGATGGTGAGGGTGAGGTTTAGGGATAGGGTTAAGTTTAGAGTGAGTGTGCGAGTGAGTGTTAGGGTTAGGATTAGGATAAGGGTTAGGGTTAAGCTGAGGGTGAGTGCGACGGGGAGGGGGAGGGTTAGGGTTAGGTGTAGGTTTAGGGTTAGGGTTACAGTGAGAGTTAGGTTAAACTTATTGTTAGGATTAGGATTATTGTGAGGTTGAGGGTGAGTGTGAGAGATCGGGTGAAGGTTAGGGTTAGGGTTAGGGTGAGGGTGAGGGTGAAGGTTAGGTTAGTATGAGGGTTAGGGTTAGGGTTAGTGTCAGGTTTAGGGTGAGGGTTTGAATGAGGGTTCGGGTTCGGGTTAGGGTTAGGATTAGGGTGAGGGTGAGGGTTAGGGTTAGGATTAAGTTTACGGTTATATTTAGGCTGAGGGTGAGGGTGAGTTTGAGGGTTAGGGTAGGGTTGGGTTAATGTTTGGCTGTGGGCTATTGTGTGAGTGATGGTTTGAGTGAGGGTGTGGGTGAGTGTGAGGGTTTCGGTGAGGTAAGGGTTAGTGTTAGGGTTAGGGTGAGGATTAGGATGAGGGTGAGGGTTAGGGTTAGAGTGAGTGTTAGTGTTATGGTTAGGGTCAGGGATAGGTTTAGGGTGATGTTTAGGATGAGGGTGAGGGTTAGGTTGAGGGTTCGGTTTCCGGTGCTGTTTAGGTTTACGGTTATAGTTAGGGTTAGGGCTAGGGTAAGGGTCAGGGTTAGGGTTAGCGTTAGGGATAGCGAGAGAATTAGGATTAGGTTTAGGGTTTGGGTGAGTGTTAGGCTGAGGGGAATGGTTAGGATTAGGGTGAGGGTTAAGTTTAGTCTGAGTGTTAAGTTTAGGATTAGGGTTAGTGTGAGTTTAAGGGTTAGGGTGAGGGTTAGGGTGAGGGTGAGGATTAGGGTTAGGTTTAGGGTGAGGGTTATAGTTAGGGTGAGGATTAGTGTGAGTGTTATGGTTAGGGTTAAGGATAGGGTGACGGTGAGGTTGAGGCTAAGATTTAGGGTGAGGGTGAGGGTGAGTGTGAGGGTTAGGGTTAGGGTAAGAGTGAGGGTGAGGGAAAGGGTTAGGTTTAGGGTTAGGGTTATGGTTAGGATAAGGGTGAGAATGAGGGTGATGATGAGGGTTTGGCTTAGGTTTAGCTTGAGGTTTAGGGTTAATGTGAGGGTTAGGGTGAGGGTGAGGGTAAGGGTTAGGTTTAGGGTTAGGGTGAGTGGGATGTTTAGGGTGAGGGTTAGTTTGAGAGTTAGGGTTAAGGTTAGGTTAGGGTTAGGGTGAGAGTTAGGGTTAATGTTAGGCCTAGGGTTAGGGTAAGTGTTAGGGTGAGGGTTAGGGTTAGAGTGAGGGCTAGGGTGAGGGTTAGTGTTAGGGTAAGGGTTAGGGTTAGGGTTAGGGTGAGGGTGAGGGTTAGGGTTAGGGTTAGGGTGAAAGTAAGTGTTAGGTTTAGGGTTAGGGTGAGGTTTAGGTTTAGAGTTAGGTTTAGTGTGAGGGTGAGGGTGAGGGATAGGGTTAGAATTAAGATTATGGTTAGGCTTAATATGAGGGTGAGGTTTAGGGTGAACGTTAGGGTTAGGGTGACAGTGAGGGTCACGGTGAGATTTAATGTTAGGGATGGGATAGGTATAGGGTGAGGATTAGCGTTAGGGTTCGGTTTAGTGTGAGGGTTATTCTGAGGGGTAGGGTTCGGGTTAGGGTGAGGTTTAGGTTTAGTGTGAGGGTTAGGGTTAGGGTTAGTGTTAGGGTGAGGGTTAGGGTTAGGGTTAGGGTTAGAGTTGAGGTTATTGTTAGGGTTAGGGTGAGGGTGAGGGTGAGGTTTATGTTAGGGTTAGGTTTAGAGTGAGGGTGGGAGTGAGGGTTAGGTTTCGGATTAGGATTATTGTTAGGGTTAGGCTGAGGGTGAGTGGGAAAGCGAGGGGGAGGGTTAGGATTAGGGGTAGGTTTAGGGTTAGTGTTAAGGTGAGAATTAGGGTTAAAGTGATTATTAGGATTAGGGTGAGGGTGAGTGTGAGGGTATGGGTGAGGGTTCGGGTGAGGGTTAGGTTTAGGGATAGAGTTAGGGTGAGGGCTAGGTTGAGTGTGAAGATTAGGGTTATGGTTAGGGATAGGGTGAGAATTAGGGTACTGTTAGTTTTAGGGTGAAAGTTAGGCTCAAGGTTTTGGGATAGGTTTAGGGTGAGGGTTAGGTCTAGTCTGAGAGTTACAGTTAGGATTAGTGTTAGGGTTACGGTTAGGGTGATGGTAAGGGTTAGGTTGAGGGTTAGGGTGAGAGTGATGTTTAGGTTTACGTTTACGGTGAAGGTTGGGTGAGGGTTAGGGTGAGGTAGAGAGTTAGGTTTAGGTTTAGGATGAGGGTTATGGTTAGAGTGAGGGTTAGGGTTAGGGTTATGATGAGGGTGAGGGTGAGGCTGAGGGTTAGGTTGAGGGTGAGTGTGAGGTTGTGTTTGAGGGTTCGGGTTAGGGTGAGGATGAGGGTGACGGTGAGGGTTAGAGTAAGGATTTGGGTTAGGATTAGGGTTAGGCTTAGTGTGAGCATGAGGGTGAGGGTAAGGGTTAGTGTGAAGGTTAGGGTTAGGGTTAGGGTGAGGGTTAGGTTTAGGTTGAGGTTTAGGGTGAGGGTGAGAATTAGGGTTAGGGTTAGGATTAGGGTGAGGGTTAGGGTTAGGGTTAGGGTTAGGGTGAGGGTTAGGTTTAGGCTGAGGGTTAAAGTTAGAGTTAGGGTTAGGATGAGGGTTACGGTTAGGGTGAGGGTTAGGGTTAGTATTAGGTTTAGGGTGAGGGTGAGGGTTAAGTTTAGTTTTAGTGTTAGGGTTAGGGTTATTCTTAGGGTGAGGGTTAGGGTGAGGGCGATTCTTCAGTATAGGCTGAGAGGTAGGGTGTGGGTGAGGGTTATGGTTAGGGTGAGTGTTAGGGTGAGTGACATTGAGGGTTAAGTGAGGGTGAGGGTTGGTCTTTGTTTTAGGGTGAAGTTTAGTTTTAATGTGAGGCTTAGGGTGAGGGTAAGAATAAGGGTTAGGTTGAGGGTTAGTATGAGTGGGAGGTTTAGTTATAGGGTTAGTGTTAGGATCAGGGTTAGGGTGAGGTTTAGGGTTAATATTAGGTTAAGGTTAGGGTGAGGGTTAGGGTTAATGTTAGCGTTAGGTTTAGGGTAAGTGTTACGGTGAGGATTAGGGTTAGGGTGAGGGTTAGGTTTAGGGTGTGGTTTAGGGTTAGAATGAAGGTCAGGGTTAGGGTGAGGTTTACGCTAAGGATTATGGTTAGGGTGAGGGCTAGGGTGAGGGTGAGGGTTAGGGTTAGGCTTAGGGTTAGGCTGAGGATTAGGGTTTGGTTTAGGTTTTGGGTTAGTGTGAGTTGTAGTTTTAGGGTTAGGGTGATGGTTAGGTTTAGTGTGAGTGTTAGGGTGACAGTTAGGTTTAGGGTGAGGGTAAGTGGTAGGGTATGGGTGAGGTTTAGGGTGAGAGTAAGGGTTATGGTTAGCGTGAGTGTTAGGGTGAGGGTTAAGGTGAGGGTTAATGTTAGGGTTAAGGTTAGGTTTACGGTGAGGGTGAGGGTTAGGTTTAGAGTTAGGGTTAAAGTTAGGTTTAGGGTTAGGGTTAGGTTTAGGGTGAGGTTTAGGGTTAGGGTTTGGTTTAGCATGAGGGTGAGGGTGAGGGATAGGGTTAGAATTAGGATAATGGTTAGGCTTAAGATGAGGGTGAGTTTAAGGGTGAGCGTTAGGGTTAGGGTGACAGTGAGGGTCAGGGTGAGATATAGGGTTATGGACGGTTAAGAGATAGGGTGAGGATTAGCGTTAGGGTTCTGTTTAGTGTGAGGGTTAGGCTGAGGGGTAGGGTTATGGTTAGGGTAAGGGTTAGGTTTAATATGAGGGTTAGGGTTAGTGTTAGTTTGAGAGTTATGCTTAGGGTTACGGTTAGAGTTGGGGTTATTGATAGGTTTATGGTGAGGGTGAGGGTGAGGCTGAGGGTGAGGTTGAGGTTTACGTTAGGGTTAGGTTTAGAGTCAGTGTGGGAGTGAGGGTTAGGGTTAAGATTGGGATTAGTGTTAGGGTTAGGCTCAGGGTGAGTGGGAAAGGGAGGAGGAGGTTGAGGGGTAGGGGTAGGTTTAGGGTTAACGTTAAGGTAAGAGTTAGGGTTAAAGTGATTGTTAGGATTAGGGTGAGGTTGAGCGTGAGGGTTCGGTTGAGGGATCGGGTGAGGGTTAGGGTTAGTGATAGAGTTATGGTGAGGGCTAGGGTGAGTGTGAGGGTTAGGGTTATGGTTAGGTATAGGATGAGAATTAGGGTTAGGGTTAGGGTTAGTTTGAGAATTAAGCTCAGGGGTAGTTTTAGGGTTAGGGTGAGGGTTAGGGTGAGGGTGATGTTTAGTTTTAGGTTTATGATGAGCGTTGGGTGAGGGTTAGGTTTAGGGTGAGGGAGAGAGTTAGGGTTATGATGAGGGTGAGGGTGAGGCTGAGGCTTAGGTTGAGGGTAAGGGTGAGGTTGAGCTTGAGGGTTAGGGTTAGGGTGAGGGTGATGGTGAGGGTGAGGGTTAGGGAAAGGATTTGGGTTAGGATTAGGGTTAGGCTGAGGGTGAGCTTGATGGTGAAGGTGAGGTGATGGTTAGGGTTAGGACTAGGGTTAGGATTAGGGTTAGGCTGAGGATGAGCTTGAGGGTGAGGTTGAGGGATCGGGTTAGGGTTTGTGTGAGGGTTAGGATTAGGGTAAGGTTAAGGTTTAGATTGAAGTTTAGAGTGAGGGGGAGGGTTAGGATTAGGGTTAGGGTTAGGGTGAGGTTTAGGATGAGGGTTAAGTTTAAGGTTAGGGTTAGCGTTAATATTAGGGTTAGGCTTAGGGTAAGGGTTAGGGTGAGGGTTATGGTTAGTGTGAGAGTTAGGGTTAAGGTGAGGGTTAGGGTTAGGATTAGGTTTAGGGTGAGGGGTAGGGTGAGGGTGAGGGTTAGTGTTAGGCTTAGGGTTCGGGTGATTTTTAGGTTTAGGTTGAGGTTTAGGGTTAGGGTAAGGGATAGGTTTAGGGTTAGGGTGAGGGTTAGATTTAGTGTGAGGGTTAGGGTGAGGGTAAGGGTTAGGGTGAGGTTTAGCTTGAGAATGAGGGTTAGGGATAGAGTAAGTGTTAGGGTGAGGGTTAGGGTGGGTGTTACGGTTAGGGTGAGAGTGAGGGTTAGGTTTAGTGTTAGGGTGAGTTTAAGGGTTAGGGTTTGGTTTAGGGTGAGGGTTAGTGTTAGGGTTAGGGTTAGGGTTATTGTTAGGGTTAGCGTTAGGCTGAGGGTGAGGGTGTAGGTGAGGATGAGGTTGAGGTTTAGGGTAAGGTTTAGGGTTAGAGTGAGGGTGAGAGTGAGGGATAGGGTTAGGATTAGTATTAGGGTTAGGGTTAGGCTGAGGATGAGTGTGAAGGTGAGGGTTAGGATTAAGGTTAGTGTTATTGTTAGGGTTAGGGTGAAGTTTAGGTTTAGTGTGAGGGTTAGGGTTAGGGTTGGGGTGAGGTGTAGGGTAAGGGTTAGAATGAGATGTAGGGTTACTGTGAGGGTCAGTTTAGGGTTAGGATGAGGGTAAGGGTTACGGTGCGTGTGAGGGTGAGGGTGAGGGTAAGGGTTAGGGTGAGGTTAAGGGTTAGGGTGAGGGTTAGGGTGTGGGATAGGGTTAGGCTTAGGGTTAGGGAGAGGGCTAGGATGAGGGTGAGAATTAGGGTTATGGTTAGGGTTAGTTTTAGCCTTAGGGTGAGGGTGAGGTTGAGGGTTAGGTTTAGGATTAATGTTAGGTTTAGGGTTAGGCTTAGTGTGAGGGTGAGGGTGAGGGTTAGTGTGAGGGTTAGGGTTAGGTTTAGGGTGAGGGTTAGATTTAGGTTGAGGTTTAGGCTGCGGGTGAGGTTTAGGGTTAGGGTTAGGTTAGGCTGAGGGTTACGGTTAGGGTTAGGTGAGGGTTAGGTTTAGCGTGAGGGTTAGGGTTAGGCTTAGGGTTAGGATGAGGTTTAAGGTTAGGATGAGGGTTAGGGTTAGTGTTAGGGTGAGGGTGACGGTGAGGATTAAGTTTAGGATTAGTGTTAGTGTTAGGTTTAGTCTTAGGTTGAGGGTTAGGGTGAGGGCGATTCTTCAGTTTAGGGTGAGAGGTAGGGTGTGGGTGAGGGTTAAAGTTAGGTTGAGCGTTAGGGTGTCATTGAGGGTTAACTGAGGGTGAGGTTTAGTCAGTTTTAGGGTAAGGATTAGGGTTAATATGAGGGTTAGGGTGAGGGTGAGGATAAGAGTTAGGTTGAGGGTTAGGATGAGTGGGAGGTTTATTTATAGGGTTAGTGATAGGGTTACTGTGAGGGTAACGGTTTAGATGAGGGTGAGGTTTAGGTTTAGTGTTAGGGTTAGGATGACGGTAATTGTTAGGGTGAGGGTTAGGATGAGGGTGAGGGTTTGGGTTAGGGTAAGGGTTAGGGTGATGTTTAAGTTTAAGGTTTGGGTTAGGGTTAGAGTTAATTTAGGGTTAGGTTGAGGATGCGGATTAGGGTTAGGGTTAGGGTTAGTGTGAGGGGTAGGGTTAGGGTTAGAGTGACGGTTAGGTTTAGTGTGAGGGTTATGGTTACAGATAGGGTTAGGGTGACGGTAAGGTTTAGGATGAGGGTAGAGTGAGATTGAGGTTCAGGGTTAGCATGAGTGTTAATGTGAGGGTTATTGTGAGTGTTAGGGTTAGGGTTAGGTTGAGGGTGAGGGTTAGGGTTAGGCTTAGGATCTGGGTTAGGGTTAGTGTGAGGGTTAGGGTTACCGTTAGTGTTAGGGTGAGGGTTTGGTTGATGATGAGGTTTGGGTTGTGGGAGTGGGTTAGGGTAAAGGTAAGGGTTAGTTTGAAGGGAAGGGTTAGAGTGAGGGCGAGGTTAAAGTTGGGTTAGGGTGATGGATAGTATTCGTATTAGTGTTACGGTGAGGGTTAGGGTGAGGTGTATAGTTTGGGTTAAGTTGAGGGTTAGGATTAGTGTGATGGTTAGGGTTAGGGTTAGAGTGAGCGTACGGATTAGGTTGAGGTTTAGGGTGAGGTTTAGGGTTAGGGTTTGAGTTACAGTTAGGTTGAGGGTTAGGGTGAGGTTTAGAGTTAGGTTGTGAGTGATGGTTAGGGTTAGGTTTAGGGTGAGTGTTAGGGTTAGGGTGAGAGTTAGAGTTAGGGTTAGGGTGAGGGTGAGGGTGAGAGATAGGGTTTGGTTAAGGTTTAGGATGAGGGTTAGGGTAAGGGGTTTAGATAGGGTTAGGGTTAGGGTGAGAATTAGGGTGAGTGTGAGGGTTCGGATTAGGGTTCGGATTAGGTTTAGGTTAGAGTTAGGCTGAGGGTCAGGGTGAGTGTTAGGGTTAGGGTTAGGGTTAGGGTGAGTGTTAGGTTTAGGCTTAGGGTTAGGATGAGGGTTAAGGTGAGGGGTAGATTTAGGGTTAGGTTGAGAGTTA
Organism: Dipodomys merriami; assembly: GCF_024711535.1. Classification (NCBI taxonomy): domain Eukaryota; kingdom Metazoa; phylum Chordata; class Mammalia; order Rodentia; family Heteromyidae; genus Dipodomys; species Dipodomys merriami. The sequence continues at coordinate 3,747,793 of NW_027202327.1, forward strand.
CTGTTAGGATGAGGATAAGGGTTAGGGTGAGGGTTAGGATGAGGGTGAGGATTAGGGTGAGGTTTAGGGTTAGGGTTAGAGTTAGAATTAGGGTGATGGCTAGGATGAGGGTGAGGGTTAGGGTGAGGGTGAGGGTGAGGTTTAGGGGGTGGGTTAGGATTGGGGTTAGGGTCAGGGTTATGTTGAGTGTGAGGGTTAGGTTAGGGTTAGGGTTAGCATGAGGTTTAGGCTGAGGATTAGGTTTAAGGTGAGGGTGAGGGTGGGTGTGAGGTTGAGGGTCAGAGTTCGGGTTAGGGTTAGGTTGAGCTTATGGGTGAGGGTTAGTGTTTGGAATAGGGTTAGGTTTAGGGTTAGGCTGAGAGTGAGCGTGACGGGTTAGTGTTTGGATTATGTTAGGGTTAGTGTTAGGCTGAGGGTGAGCGTGAGAATGAGTGTGAATGTTAGTGTTAGGGTTAGGGTGCGGGTTAGGTTTATTGTGAGGGTTAAGGTGAAGATGAGGGTAAAGGTTAGGTTCAGGGTTAGGGTGAGGGGGAGGGTTAGGTTTAGGGTTAGTGTTAGGGTGAGGGTTAGGGTTAGGGTTATGGTTAAGTTAAAGTTTAGGTTTACGGTGAGAGTTAGGGTTATGTTTAGTGTAAGGATTAGGGTTAGTGTGAGGGTTAGGGTTAGGGTGAGGTTTAGGGTTAGGGTGAGGGATAGGGTTAGGATTAGTGTTAGGGTGAGGGCTAGGGTGAAGGTAAGGGTTAGGATTAGGCTTAGGGTTAGGGTTAGGGTTAGGGTGAGTGTTAGGGTGAGGGTTAGTGTTAGGGTTAGTGTCTGGGTTAGGTTTAGGGTAGGGTTAGGGTTAGGGTTAGGGTGAGAGTGAGTTTGACGGTGAGGGTTAGGTTTAGGGTTAGAGTTAGGGATAGGTTGAGGGTTGGGTTGTGGGTGAGGGTTAGGATAAAGGTGAGGGTTAGGTTGAAGGGGAGGGTTAGAGTGATGGCGAAGTTTAAGGTTAGGTTTAGGGTGGTGTTTAGTGTTCGTAGTAGTGTTAGGCTGAGGGTCAGTTTGGGTGTTAGGGTTAGGTTTATTGTTAGGTTGAGTATTAGGTGTAGGCTTACGGTTAGGATGAGGCTTAAGGTGAGGGCTAGGAGTAGGGTTAGGGTGAGGGTTAGGGTTAGGGTGAGGTTTAGGGTTAGAGTTAGGATTATGGTAAGGGTTAGGCTGAGGGTGTGGGTTAGCATGAAGGTGAGTTTGAGGGTGAGGGTTAGGGTTAGGTTAAGGGTCAGGGTGAGGGCTAGGGTGAGGTTTCGGGTTAGGATTTTGCTTAGGGTTAGGGTGAGGGTGAGGGTGAGGGTTAGGATTAGGGTTAGGGTGAGTGTGAGGTGAGGTTTACTGATAGGTTTAGGTTTAGGGTGAGGGTGAGTGTTAGGTTTAGGATTAGTGTTAGACTTAGGGTTTGGCTTAAGGTAAGGGTGAGTGTGAGGATTAAGATTAGGTTGAGGGTTAGGGTTAGGGTTAGGGTTGGGGTTATGCTTAGGGTGATGTTTAGTGTGAGGGTGAGGTTTAGGGTGAGGGTGAGTGTTCGGGTGAGGCTAAGGGTTAGGGTGTGGGTGAGGGTTAGTTTTAGGGTGAGTGTTAGGGTGACCGTGAGTTTGAGTGTTAGGGTTTGCATGAGTGTTAGTATTAGGGTTAGGGTTAGGGTAAGGTGGGGTAAGTTTTAGGGTGAGGGTTAGGGTTTTGTTGAGGGTGAGGGTGAGGGTGAGGTTTAGGGTAGATTTAGGGTTAGGGTGATTGTTAGGGTGAGGGTTATAGTTAGGGTTAGAGTTAGGGTTAGAATTAGGGTGAATGTGAGCCTGAGGAATAGGCTCAGATCTGGATTAGGGTTAGGATTAGGCTGAGGGTCAGAGTGTGTGTTAGGTTTAGGGTTAGGGTGAGTGTTAGAGTTAGGCTTAGGGTTATTGTGAGGGTCACAGTTAGGTTTAGGGAGAGGGTAATGTTTAGGGTGAGGGTTAGATTTAGGTTTAGGATTATTGTGAGGCTGAGGGTGATGCTTAGGTTTAGGATTAGTGTTTGGGTTAGGGTGAGGGTGAGGGTGAGGCTTAGGGTCCGATTAGAGTTTGGCTTAGGCTTAAACTGAGCATGAGGGTGAGGGTTAATGTTAGCATGAGGTTTAGGTTTAGGGTTAGGTTTAGGACGAGGGTTCGGGTGAGGGTGAGGGTTAGGGTGTGTGTGAGGATTAGGGTTAGGGTGAGTGTTAGATTTAGGGTTTGGGTGAGTGTTAGGGTTAGAGTTAGGGTTGGGGTGAGGCCTAGGTAGAGGATAAGGGTTAGTTTGAGGGTGAGGGTGAGGGTGAGAGTAAGGGTGTGGGTTAGGGTTAGGGTTAGGCTCAGGGTTACCGTTAGGGTGAGGGTTACTCTTAGGGTTAGGGTTAGGTTGACGTTGAGGCTGAGGCTGAGTTTTAACCTGAAGGTGAGGGTGAGGGTGAGGGTGAGAGTTAGGGTTAGGATTAGTGTTAGGGTGAGTGTTAGTGTTAGTGTTAGGTTTAGTATGAGGGTTAGGGTGAGGGGTAGGTTTAGGCTTAGTGTGAGAGGTATGGTTAGTGTGAGGGTTAGAGTTAGGTTTAGGCTTACCGTGAGGTTAAGTGCAATGGTGAGGGTTAGGATGAGGGTGAGGGTTAGGGTTAGGCTGAGGCTTAGGGTTAGGGTGAGGTTGAGGGTTAGGGATAGAGTGAGTGTTAAGTTTAGGGTTAGTGTGCGGGTTAGGGTTAGGTGACGTTTAGTGTGAGCGTGAGGTGTAGGGTGAGTGTTCGTGTTCGGGTGAGGGTGAGGGTTAGGTCGTGTGTGAGAATTAGGATTAGGGTGAGTGTTAGTGTGATGGTGAGTTTGAGGGTTAGGTTTAGGGTTAGTGTTATTGTTAGGGTTTGGGTGAGTGTTAGGGTCAAAGTTAGGATTAGGGTGAAGAGTAGTGTGAGGTTGACGGTTAGGGTGAGTTTGAGGTGAGGGTGAGTTTTAGGGTGAGGGTCAGGGTTAGGATTAGGCTTAGGGTTAGGTTAAGTGTTAGGGTGAGGGTGAGGGTTACGGTTAGGGTTAGTGTTAGGGTCTTGGTTAGGTTTAGGATGAGGGTTAGGGTTAGGGTTATTGTGAGGGTGAGGTTGAGGTTGTGGGTTAGGTTTAGGGTTACGGTTAGGGGTAGGTTGAGTTTTTGGGTGAGGGTGAGGGTTGGGTTGTGGGTGAGGATTAGGGTAAGGGTGAGGGTTAGATTGACGGGGAGGGTTAGAATGAGGGCGAGGGTTAAGGTTAGGTTTAGGGTGATGGTTAGGGTTCATATTAGTGTTAGGGTGAGGGTTAGGGTGAGGGGTATAATTAGGGTTAGGTTGAGGGTTAGGATTGGTGTGAGGGTTAGGGTTAGGTTTAGGGTTAGAGTGAGGGTAAGGATTAGGGTAAGGTTTAGGGTGAGCTTTAGTGTTTGTGTTAGAGTTAGGATTAGCTTGAAGGTTAGGGTGAGTTTTAGATTTAGGGTGAGGGTGAGGGTCAGGGTTAGGGTAAGGGTGAGTGTTAGGGTTAGGGTGAGAGTTAGAGTTAGGGTTAGGGTGAGGGTGAGGGTTAGGGTGAGGGATAGGGTGAGGGTCAGGTTTAGGTGGAGGGTTAGAGGGAGGGGGAGGGTTAGGGTTTGGGTGAAGATTAGGGTTAAGTTTAGATTTAGGTTTAGGGTGCATGTTAGGGTTAATATTAGGGTTAGGTTTAGAGTAAGGGTTAGGGTTAGGGTTAGGGTGAGTGTCACAGTTAGGTTTAGGGTGAGGGTTATGGTTAGGCTGAGGGTTAGATTTTGGTTTAGGTTTAGGGTGAAGCTGAGGGTGAGGCTTAGGGTTAGGATTAGTGTTTGGGTTAGGGTGAGGGTGAGGGTGAGGCTTAGGGGTTGGGTTTGTGTTCGGGCTATGGTTAGGGTAGGGTGAGGGTTAGGGTTAGGCTAAAGGTTAGTGTTAGGGTGAGGGTTAGGGTTAGTGTTAGGGTTAGGGTTTGCTTGAGTGTTAGGGTGAGTGTTTGGGTAGGTTAGTTTTAGGGGGAGGGGGAGGGTTAGGGGGAGTGTTAGGGTTAGCATATGGGTTAGGCTGAGGGCTAAGTTTAGGGTGAGGGTTAGGGTGATGTTGAAGGTGAGGGTGAGGTTTAGGGAGTAGGTGAGATATAGGCTAGGGTGTGGGTTAGAGTGAGGGTTCATGATAGGCTGATAATGAGCATGAGGGTGAGGTTTAGGGTTAGTTTTAGGATTAGTGTCAGTGTTAGGGTTAGGGTTAGGGTTAGGATGAGGTTTAGGGTAAGGGGTGGGGTTAGGGTTAGTTTGAGGGTGAGGGTGAGGATGAGGTTTAGGGTTAGGTTGAGTGTTATGGTTAGGGTTGGGGTTAGGGTGAGGGTTAGGTTTAGGTTTAGGATGATGGTTAGTGTGAGGGTTAGGGATAGGGTTAGATTTAGGGTTAGGCTGAGGGCTAGGGTGAGGGTGAGGTTTATGGTGAGGGTGAGCGTGAAGGTGAGGGTGAGGGTGTTGCTGAGGTTAAGGGTAGGGTGAGGGTTTTGGTGACGGTGAGGGTTAGGGTCATGTTTATGTTTAGGTTAAGGGTAAGGGTGAGGGTTAGGCTTAGGGTTAGTGTGAGCCTTAGTGTAAGTATGAGGGTTAGGATTAGGTTTAGGGTTAGGGTTACCGTGAGGGTAAGTGTAAGTGTGAGTGTTAGGATGAGGGTGAGGGTTAGGGATAGTTTTAGGGTGAGGGTGAATGTTAGGGTGAGAATGAAGGTTAGGGTTAGGGTTAGGGTGAGGTTTAGGGTTAGGGTGAGGGTGAGGGTTAGTTTTAGCGTTAGGGTGAGGGTTAGGATTAGGGTTAGGTTAAGGGTTAGGGTGAGGGGTAGGGTGAGGTTTAGTGTTAGGGATTTGTTTAGGGTTAGGGTGAAGGTGAGGGTTAGGGTTAGGGTTAGTGTGAGGTTTAGGTGAGGGTTAGGGTTAGGGTGAGGGTTAGGTTTAGGGTTAGGATTAGGGTGAGGTTATGGTGAGGGTGAGGGTGAGGGTTAGGGTTAGGATTATGGTTAGGGTTAGGGTTAGAATGAAGGTGAGGGTGAGGGTGAGGGTGAGGGTGAGGGTTTGTTTAGTTTGAGGTTCAGGGTTAGGGTTAGGTTTAGGGTGAGGGTGACTGTTAGGGTTAGTGTTAGTGTTAGGGTTCAGATGAGGATTAGGGTGAGGTGTAGTGTTAGGTTAGGGTGAGGATGAGGGTGAGGGTAAGGTTTAGGTTTAGGTTTAAGATTAGTGTGCGTGTTAGGGTTAGGGTTAGTGTTAGGATGAGGTTTAGGATGAGGGGTAGGGGTAGGGTTAGGTTGAGGAGGGGGTGATGGTGAGGTTTAGGGCTAGGGTGAGGGTTAGGGTTAGGGTTACGTTGAGCGTGAGGGTTAGGGTCAGTTTTAGGATGAGGGTTAGGGTTAGGGTTAGGGTTAGCGTTAGGGTTAGTGTGAGGGTTAGGGTTAGGGTAATGGTTAGCGTTAGGCTTACGGTTATGCCGAGGGCTAGGGTGAGGGTGAGGGTTAGGTTGAGGGTGAGGGTGAGGGTGAGGGTTAGGGTAGTGTGAGGATTAGGATGATGTTGAGTGTTAGATTAAGGTTGAGCATATGGGTTAGTGTTAGGGTTAGGTTCAGGGTGTGGATTAAGGTTACTGTTAGGGTTAGGATGAAGGTTAGGGTGAAGGGTAGGTTTAGGTTTGGGGTTAGGTTTACCGTGAGGGTAAGGATTAGTTTGAGGGTGAGGGTTAGGTTTAGGGTTATGGTGAGGGTAATTGTTAGGGTGAGGGTTAGGATGAGGGTTAGCGTTTGGGTAAGGTTTAGGCTGATGTTTAAGTTTAAGGTTAGGGTTTGGTTAGGGTTAGGGTTAGGGTGAGGGTAAGGTTTAACTCGAGCGTGCAGATTAGGTTTAGGGTTAGGGTTAGTGTGAGGGTTAGGTTTAAGGTTAGGTTGAGGGTTACGTTTAGTGTGAGGGTTATGGTTAGGGATAGGGTAAGGGTGAGGATAAGGGTTAGGATCAGGGTAGGGTGAGAGTTAGGTTTAGGGTTAGCATTAATGTTAAGGTGAGGTTTAGGGTGAGGTTTATGGTTAGGGTTAGAGTTAGGGTTAGGTTGAGTGTTAGGGTGAGGTTTAGAGTTAGGGTGAGGGTGAGTGTTAGGGTTAGGGTTAGGGTGAGGGTTAGGATTAGGGTGAGAGTTAGAGTTAGGGTTAGGGTTAGGTTGAGGGCTAGGGTGAGGATGAGAGTTAGGGTAAGGGTGAGGGTGAGGGTGAGTGTTAGGATGTGGGTTTGGGTTCGAGTTCGGGTCAGGGTTTTGTTTAGGGTAAGGGTTATAGTTTGGGATAGGGTGAGGTTGAGGCTGAGGCTGAGGTCTAAGGTGAGGGTGAGGGTGAGTGTGAGGGTGAGGGATAGGGTTCGGGATAGGGTTAACTTGAGGGTGAGCTTGAGGGTTAGTGTTTGGATTGGTGTTAGGGTTAGGGTTAGGCTGTGGGTGAGCGTGAGCGTGAGGGTGAGGGTTAGGTTTTTTGTGATAGTTAAGGTGAGGATGAGTGTAAGGGTTAGGTTGAGGGTTAGGGGGAGGGGGAGGGTTGGGGTTAGGGTTAGGGTGAAGGTTAGGTTTAAGTTTAGGTTTAGGTTTAGGTTTAGAGTGAGGGCTAGGGTTAGGTTTAGGGTAAGGGTTAGGGTTAGGGTTATGGTTAGGGTGAGGGTTACAGTTAGGTTTACGGTAAGGGTTAGGGTTAGGGTGAGGGTTAGGTATAGGTTTAGTGTTAGGGTGGGGGTGAGAGTGAGGGTTAGGTTTAGGGTTAGGGTTACGGTGAGGGTGAGAGTGAGGGTGAGGCTTAGGGTTCGGAGTAGTGTTTCGGTTAGGTTTAGGCTGAGGGTGAGGGTGAGGGTTAGACAGAGGTTTATGGGTATGTTGAGGGTTAGGCTTAGGGTTAGGTTTAGGTTGAGGGTTATGGTGAGGGGTAGGTTTAGGCTTAATGTGAACCTTAATGTTAGTGGGAGGTTAGGATTAGTGTTAGGGTTAGGGTTACCTTGAGGGTAAGGGTAAGGATGAGGGTTAGGATGAGGGTGAGGGTTAGCGATAGGTTTAGGGTGAGGGTGAGGGTTAGTGTGAGGGTGAGGGTAGGGTTAGGGTTAGGGTGTGGGTGAGGGTTAGGGCTAGGGAGAGAGTTAGAGTGACGGTGAGTTCGAGGGTTTGGTTTAGGGTAAGGGTTAGGGTGAATGTTAGGGTGAGGGTGAGGTTTAGGGTTAGATTTGAGGTTAGTGTGAGGTTTAGGGTTTGGGTGAGTGTTAGGGATAGGGTTACTGTTAGGGTTAGGGTAGGGTGTGGGTAAGGTTTTGGGTGAGGTTTACGGTTAGGCTGAAGGTGAGAGTGAGGGTGAGGCTTAGGGTTAGGTTTAGGGTGAGGATGAGGGTTTGGGTGAGGGGTATAGTTAGGGTTATGTTTACGGTTAGAATTAGGGTGAATGTGAGGGTGAAGGATAGGTTTAGGATTAGGGTAATGGTTAGGGTTAGGCTGAGGGTCAGGGTGAGTGTTAGGGTTAGGGTGAGGTTAGTGTTTAGGGTGAGGGTTAGTATGAGCGTGAGGTTTAGGGTGAGGGTTAGGGTTAGGGTGAGGGTTAGGTTTCGAGTTAGGATTATGGTAAGGGCTAGGTTGAGGGTGAGGGTTAGGGTGAGAGTTAGAGTGAGGGTGAGATTACGTTGTGGGTTTGGTTTAGGGTTAGGGTCAGGATTACGGTTATGGTTCGGGTTAGGGTTAGGTTGAGGGTGAGTCTGAGGCTGAGCTTTAAATTGAGGGTGAGGGTGAGGTTTAGGGTTCGTGTTAGGGTTAGGTTGAGAGTGAGGGTGAAAGTTCGTGTTTGGATTAGGGTTAGGGTTAGTGTTAGGCTGAGGGTGAGCGTGAGTGTGAGGGTGATGGTTAGTGTTAAGGTTAGGGTGAGGGATAGGTTTATTGTGAGGGTTAGGGTGAGGATGAGGGTAAGGGTTAGGTTGAGAGTTAGGGTGAGGAATAGTGTTATGGTTAGGGTTAGGGTAAGGGTGAGGGTTAGGGTGAGATTTAGGGGTAAGTTAAGGGTTAGGTTTAGGGTGAGATTTAGGGTTAATGTTAGGATTAGGTTTAGGGTAAGGGTTAGGGTGAGGGTGAAGGTTAGGGTTAGGGTGAGGTTTAGCTTTAGGATGAGGGTTCAGGTTAGGGTTAGGGTTAGGGTGAGGGCTAGGGTGAGGGTGAAGGTTAGGTTTAGGCTTAGGGTTAGGGTGAGGTTCAGGGTTAGGATTAGGTTTAGGGTTAGTGTGAGGGGTAGGGTTGTAGTTAGGGTGAGGGTTAGGTTTAGTGTGAGTGTTATGTTTAGGGATAGGGTTAGGGTGAGGGTGAGGGTTACGGTTAGGTTTAGGGTTAAGGTGAGTGTTAGGGTTAGGATGAGGGTTAAGGAGAGGGTTAGGGTTACTGTTATTGTGAGGGATAGTGTTAGTGTGAGGGTAAGGGTTAGGGTGAGAGTTAGAGTTAGGGTGAGGGTTAGGGTGAGGGTGAAGGCCAGGGTGAGGGTGAGGGTTAGGGTTAGAGTTAGGGTTAGGTTGAGGGTTAATTTGAGGTTTAGAGTTAGCATGAGGGTTCACGTTAGGGTTCGAGTTAGGATGAGGTAGAGGCTGAGGCTGAGGTTTAACGTGAGGGTGAGGGTGAGGTTGAGGGTCAGGGTTAGTTTTCAGGTTAGGATTAGCTTGAGGGTGAGGTTGAGTGTTAGTATTTAGATTAGTGTTAGGGTTAGGGTTAGTCTGAGGGTGAGCGTGAGGGTGAGGGTGAGATTCAGTGTTAGGATTAGGGTGAGGGTTAGGTTTCTTGTGAGATTTAGGGTAAGGATGAGGGTAAGGTTTAGGTTGAGGTTTAGGTTGAGGGGGAGGGTTAGGGTTAGGGTGAGGTTTAGGGTAAAAGTTAGGGTTTAGTTTAAGTTTAGGTTTAGGGTGAGGATTAGGGTTAATGTTCAGGTTAGGTTTAGGGTAAGGGTTAGGGTTAGGGGTAGGGTTAGGTTGAGGGTTAGTGTTAGGGTGAGCGTTAGGTTTAGGTTTAGGGTTAGGATATGGTTGAGGGTGAGGTTTAGGTTTGGGGTTAGGGTTAAGGTGAGGGTGAGGGTGAGGGTGAGGCTGAGGGTTAGAATTAGAGTTTGCGTTAGGTTTAGGCTGAGGGGGAGGGTGAGAGTTAGCGTGAGGGTTAGGGTTAGGGTTAGGTTTAGGTTGAAGTTAGGGTGAGGTGTAGGATTAGGGTTAATTTGAGCCTTAGTGTAAGTGTGAGGGTTAGGATTAGGTTTAGGGTTTGGGTTACCGTGAGGGTAAGGGTAAGGGTGAGGGTTAGGATGAGTGTGAGGGTTAGGGATAGGTTTAGGGTGAGGGTGAGTGTTGGGGTGAGATTGAGGGTTAGGGTTAGGGTTAAGGTCAGGGTTAGGGTTAGGATGATGGTGAGGTTTAGTTTTTAGGGATAGGGTGAGGGTTAGGATTAGGGTTAGGTTAAGGGTTAGTGTGAGGGGTAGGGTGAGGTTTAGGGTTAGGGTTTTGTTTAGGTTTAGGGTGAAGGTGAGGGTTAGGGTTAGGGTTAGCATGAGGGTTAGGGTGAGGGTTAGGGTTAGGGTGAGGGTTAGGTTTAGGGTGAGGATAGGGTGAGGGTGAGGGTGAGGGTTAGGGATAGGATTACGGTTAGGGTTAGGGTTAGACTGAGGGTGAGGGTGAGGATGAGGGTGAGGGTTTGGTTTAGGTTGAGGGTAAGGGTTAGGGTTAGGTTTAGGGTGAGGGTGACGGTTATGGCTAGGGTTAGGTTTAAGGTTAGGATGAGAGTTAGTGTGAGGTGTAGGGTTAGGTTAGGGTGAGGATGAGGGTGAGTGTGAGGTTTAGTGTTAGGTTTAGGATTAGTGTGCGTGTTAGGGTTAGGGTTAGTGTTAGGATGAGGTTTAGGTTGAGGGGTAGGTTTAGGTTGAGGGTGAGGGTGAGGGTGATGGTGAGGTTTAGGGTTAGGCTGAGGATTAGGGTTAGGGTTAGGGTGAGCGTGAGGGTTAGGGTTAGGTTTAAGATGAGGGTTAGTGTGAGGGTTAGGGTTAGGGTTATTGTTAACGTTAGGGTTAGTGTGAGGGTTAGGGTTAGGCTTAGGGTTAGGGTAATGGTTAGGGTTAGGTTTACTGTTAGGCCGAGGGCTAGGGTGAGGGTGAGGGTTAGGGTGAGGGTGAGGGTGAGGGTGCGGTTTAGGGTGTCGGTGAGGTTTAGGGTAGGATGAGGATTAGGTTGACAGTGAGTGTTAGATTGATGGTGAGGGTAAGGGTTCGGGTTGGGTTAGGGTCAGGGTGAGGATTAGGGTTAGGATGAGGGTTAGGGTGAGGGGTAGTTTTATGTTTGGGGTTAGGGTTACGGTGAGGGTAAGGATTAGGGTGAGGGTGAGGGTTAGTTTTAGGGTTATGGTGAGGGTAATTGTTAGGGTGAGGGTTAGGATGAGGATGAGGGTTAGGGTTAGGTTAAGGGTTAGTGTGATGTTTAAGGTTAAGGTTAGGGTTTGGATTAGGGATAGGGTTCGGGTGAGGGTTCGAGTGAGGGTAAGGGTTAACTTGAGAGTGCGGATTAGGTTTAGGGTTAGGATTAGTGTGAGGGTTAGGCTTAGGGTTAGGGTGAGGGTTAGGTTTAGTGTGAGGGTTATGGTTAGGGATAGGGTTAGGGTGAGGGTAAGGGTTAGGATGAGGGTAAGGTGAGAGTTAGGTTTAGGGTGAGCATGAATGTTAGCGTGAGGTTTAGGTTTATGGTTAGAGTGAGGGTTAGGTTGAGGGTTAGGGTGAGGTTTAGAGTTAGGGTGAGGGTGAGTGTTAGGTATGGGGTTAGGGTTAGCGTGAGAGTTATAGTTAGGTTTAGGGTTAGGTTGAGGGGTAGGGTGAGGGTGAGTCTTAGGGTGAGGTTGAGGGTGAGGGTGAGGGTTAGGGTGTGGGTTTTGGGTTAGATTTAGGATCAGGGTTTCGGTTAGGGTAAGGGTTAGGGTTGGGGTTAGGGTGAGGTTGAGGCTGAGGCTGAGGTTTAAGGTGAGTGTGACGGTGCGTGTGAGGGTGAAGGTTAGGGTTTGGAATAGGATTAACTTGAGGGTGAGGGTGAGGGTTAGTATTTGGATTGGTGTTAGGTTTAGGGTTAGGCTGAGGATGAGGGTGAGGGTGAGGTCGAGGGTTAGGTTTATTGTGAGGGTTAAGGTGAAGATGAGGGTAAGGGTTAGGTTGAGGGTTAGGGTGAGGGTGAGGGTGAGGGTTAGGATTAGGGTTAGGGTGAGGGTTAGTGTTAAGTTTAGGTTTAGGTTTAGGGTGAGGGTTAGGGTTAATGTTATGGTTAGGTTTAGGGTAAGGGTTAGGGTTAGGGTTATTTTTAGGGTGAGGGTTACGGTTAGGCTTACAGTGAGGGTAAGGGTTAGGGTGAGATTTAGGGTTAGGTTTAGGGTTAGGGTGGGAGTGAGAGTGAGGGTTAGGTTTGGGATTAGGGTTAGGGTGAGGGTGAGGGTGAGGATGAGGTTTAGGGTTAGGATTAGTGTTTCGGTTAGGTTTAGGCTGCGGGTGAGGTTGAGAGTTAGCATAAGTGTTAGGGTTAGGGTTAAGTTTAGGTTAAGGGGTAAGGTGAGGGTTAGGTTTAGGTTTAGGGTGAGGGTTGGGCTGAGGTTTAGGGTTAGGTTGAGGTTTAGGGTTAGGGTTAGTTTTAGGTTGAGGGTTATGGTGAGAGGTAGGGTTAGGCCTAGTGTGAACCTTAGTGTTATTTTGAGGTTAGGATTAGTGTTAGGGTTAGGGTTACCGTGAGGGAAAGGGTAAGGATGAGCGTTAGGATGAGGGTGAGAGTTAGGGATAGGTTTAGGGTGAGGGTGAGGGTTAGTGTGAGGATGAGGGTTAGGATTAGGTTTAGGGGTAGGTTTAGGGTTAGGGTTAGGGTTAGATTGAGGGTGAGGGTGAGGGTGAGGGTGAGGGTTTGGGATAGGGGGAGGGTTAGGTTTAGGGTTAGGTTTAGGGTGAGGTTGAGGGTGAAGGTTATGTTTAGGGTTATGGTTAGGATGAGGGGTAGGGTGAGGTGTAGGGTTATGGTTAGTGTGAGGGTTAGGGTTAGTGTGAGGTTTAGTGTTAGGGTAAAGGTGAGGCTAAAGGTTACTGTGAGGGTTAGGGTGAGGGTGAGTATAGGGTTAAGGTTAGGGTGTGAGTGAGGGTTAGGGTTAGGGTGAGTGTTAGTGTGACGGTGAGTTTGAGGGTTAGGTTTAGGGTAAGGGTTAGGGTGAGTGTTAGGGTGAGGGTGAGGTTTAGGCTTAGATTTAAGGTTAATGTGAGTTTTAGGTTTTGGGTGAAATTTAGGGTTAGGTTTAGTGTTAGGGTTAGGGTAGGGTGCGGGTAAGGTTTAGGGTGAGGGTTAGGGTTAGGCTGAGGGTGAGGGTGAGGCTTAGGGTTAGGTTTAGGGTTAGGCTGAGGTTTCAGGTGAGGGGTATAATTAGGGTTAGGGTTAGGGTTACAATTAGGGTGAGTGTGAGGGTGAGGTTTAGTTTTAGGTATGGGTAAGGGTTAGGGTTAGGGTTAGGCTGAGGATCAGGGTGAGTGTTAGGGTTAGGGTTAGGCTTAGGGTGAATGTTAGGGTTAGGCTTAGGGTTAGGATGAGGGTTAAGGTGAGGGGTAGGGTTAGGGTTAGGTTGAGGGTTAGAGTTAGTTTGAGTGTTAGGGTTAGGGTGAGGGTAGTGTTTAGGCTGAGGGCTAGTATGAGCGTGAGGGTTAGTGTTAGGGTGGGGGTTAGTTCTCGATTTAGGATTACGGTGAGGGCTAGGGTGAGGGTGAGATTTAGGGTGAGGGTGAGAGTGAGGGTGAGGATTACGTTGTGGGTTAGGTTTATGGTTAGGGTCTGGGTTACATTTAGGGTTCGGTTTCGGGTTAGGTTGAGGGTGAGGCTGAGGCTGAGGTTTAAGTTGAGGGTGAGGGTGAGTGTGAGGGTGAGGTTTAGGGTTCGGGTTAGGGTTAGGTTGAGGGTGAGGTTGAGGGTTCGTGTTTGGATTAGGTTTAGAGTTAGTGTTAGGCTGAGGGTGAGCGTGAGTGTGAGGGTGATGGTTAGTGTTAGGTTTAGGGTGAGGGATAGGTTTACTGTGAGGGTTAGGGTGAGGATGATGGTGTGGGTTAGGTTTAGTGTCAGGGTGAGGGATAGGGTTAGGGTTAGGGTTAGGGTGAGGGTTAGGGTTAAGTTAAGGGTTAGGTTTAGGGTGAGAGTTAGGGTTAAGTTTAGGTTTAGGTTTAGGGTGAGGGTTAGGGTTAATGTTCAGGTTAGGTTTAGGGTAAGGTTTGGGTTAGGGTTAGGGTGAGGGTGAGGGTTAATATTAGGTTCAGGGTTAAGGTGAGGGTTTGGGTGAGGGTTAGGTTTAGGTTTAAGATTAGGGTGAGAGTTAGCATGAGGGTTAGGGTTACAGTTAAGTTTAGGGTTAGGGTTAAGGTGAGGGTGAAGGTTAGGATTAGGCTTAGGGTTAGGGTGAGGTTTAGGGCTAGGGTCTAGGTTTAGGGTCAGAGTGAGTGGTAGGGTTAGGTTTAGGGTGAGGGTTAGGTTTACTGTGAGTGTTATTTTTAGGGATAGGTTGAGGGTGAGGGTAAGGGTTAGGATGAGGGTAGGGTGAGAGTGAGGTTTAGGGTTAGCTTGAGTGTTAAGGTGAGGGTTACTGTGAGGGTTAGGTTGAGGGTGAGATTGAGGGTGAGGGTTAGGGTTATGGTTAGGGTTAGGGCTAGGGTGAGGGTTTGGGTGAGGGTGAAGTTTGGGTTTGGGTGACGGTTAAGGTAAAGGTGAAGGTTAGGTTGGCAGGGAGGGTTAGAGTGAGGGCGAGTGTTAAGGTTAGGGTTAGGGTGAAGGTTAGGGTTCGTATTAATATTAGGATGTGGGTTAGTGTGAAGGGTATAGTTAGGGTTGAGGTGAGGGTTAGGATTATTGTGAGGGTGATGGTTAGGGTTAGTGTTAGAGTGAGGGTAAGGGTTAGGGTGAGGTTTATTGTGAAGTTTACGGTTAGGCGTAAAGTTAGTTTTAGGTTGATGGTTAGGGTGAGGTTTAGATTTAGGGTGAGGGTGATGGTTAGGGTTAGGGTTAGGGTGAGGGTTAGGATTAGGGTGAGAGTTAGAGTTAGGGTTAGGGTGAGTGTTAGAGTGACGGTGAGTTTGAGTGTTAGGTTTAGGGTAAGTGTTAGGGTGAGTGTTAGGTTGAGGGTGATGGTTAGGGTTAGGTTTAGTGTTAGTATTACGATTAGGGTTTGGGTGAGTGTTAGGGTTAGGGTTAGGGTTAGGGTTAGTGTAGGGTGAAGGTAAGATTTAGGGTGAGGGTTAGGCTTAGGCTGAGGGTGAGGGTGAGGGTTAGGTTTAGGGTTAGGGTAAGGGTTAGGGTGAGGGGTATAGCTAGGGTTATGGTTAGGGTTAGAATTAGGGCGATTGTGAGGGTGAGGAATAGGGTTAGGATTAGGATGAAGGTTAGGTTTAGGCTGAGGGTCAAAATGAGTGTAAGTTTTATGTTTAGGTTTAGGGTGCGTGTTAGGGTTAGGCTTAGGGTTAGGATGAGGGTTAAGTTGAGGGGTAGGTTTAGGGTTAGGGTGAGGTTTAGGGTTAGTGTGAAGTTTAGGGTTAGGGTGAGGGTAAGGTTTAGGGTGAGGGTTAGGATGAGGGTGAGGGTTAGGGTGAAGATTAGGGTTAGGGTGAGGGTTAGGGTTAGATTTAGCATTAGGGTGAGAGCTAGAGTGAGGTTGAGGGTTAGTGTGAGGTTGAGGTGAGGGTGAGGGTTAGGGTGTAGTTTAGGGTTAGGGTCAGGGTTACGGTTAGTGTGCGTGTTATGGTTAAGTTTAGGGTTAAGTTAAGGGTGAGGCTAAGGCTGAGGTTTAAGGTTAGGGTGAGGGTGAGTGTGAGGGGAGGTTTAGGTTTTGGGTTAGGGTTAGGTTGAGGATGTGCGTGAGGGTTAGTGTTTGGATTAGGGTTAGGGTTGGGTTAGGCTGAGGGTGATGGTGAATGTGAGGGTTATGGTTAGTGTTAGGGTTAGGGTGAGGGAGAGGTTTATGGTGAGGTTTAGGGTGAGGATGAGTGTAAGCGTTAGGTTTAGGGTTAGGGTGAGGGGCAGGGTTAGGGTTAGGGTTAGGGTTAGGGTGAGGGTTAGGGTGAGGGTTAGGGTTAAGTTAAGGGTTAGGTTTAGGGTGAGAGTTAGGGTTAATATTAGGGTTAGGTTTAGGGTAAGAGTTAGGGTGGGGGTGAGGGTTAGGATTAGGGTCAGGTTTAGGGTTAGGGTGAGGGTTAGGGTTACGATTAGGGTTAGAGTGAGGGGTAAGGTCAGCGTTAGGTTTAGTGTGAGTGTTATGGTTAGGGATAGGGTTAGGGTGAGGGTAAGGGTTAGGATGAGGGTAGGGTGAGAGTGAGGTTTAGGGTTAGCATGAGTGTTAGGGTGAGGGTTATTTTGAGGTTTAGGGTTAGGGTTAGGTTGAGGGTGAGTTTGAGGGTGAGGGTTAGGGTTAGGCTTAGGGTTAGGTATAGGGTGAGGGTTTGGGTGACGGGGAGGGTTGTATTGTGCATGAGGGTTAGGGTAAATGTGAGGGTTAGGTTGACAGAGAGGGTTAGAGTGAGAGCGAGGTTTAAGGTGAGGGTTAGTGTGAAGGCTATGGTTCGAATTAATGTTAGGGCGAGTGTTATGGTGAGGGTTAGGGTGAGGATTATAGTTAGGGTTGAAATGAGGGTTATGATTAGTGTGAGGGTTAGGGTTGGGTTTGGGTTAGAGTGAGGGTAAGGGTTAGGGTGAGGTTTAGAATTAGGGTTAGAGTTAGGGTTAGGTTGAGGGTTAGGGTGAGGTTTAGATTTAGGGTGAGGGTGACGGTTAAGGTTAGGGTTAGTGTGAGGATTAGGGTTAGGGTGAGAGTTAGAGTTAGGGTTAGATTGAGGGTGAGGTTTAGGGTTAGCTTTAGGGTTAGAATTAGGGTGAGGGTGAGGGTCAGGTATAGGTTTATTATTAGAGTTAAGGTTAGGGTTAGGCTGAGGTTGAGGGAGAGTGTTAGGGTTAGGTTAGGGTTAGGGTGAGTGTTAGGGTTAGGCTTAGGTTTAGGATAAGGTTTAAGGGGAGGGCTAGGTTTAGGATTTGGGTGAGGGTTCGGGTGTGGGTTATGGTTAGTGTTAGGGTCAGGGTTATGGTTACGTTGAGGGTTAGGGTTAGGTTTAGAGTTAGGGTGAGGGTGAGGTTTAGGCTTAGGTTAAGTGTTAGGGTGAGGGGAAGGGTTATGGTTAATTTTAGGCTGAAGCTGAGCTTTAATTTGAGGGTGAGGGTAAGTGTGAGGGTCAGGATTAGGGTTTGGTTTAGGGTTAGCTTGAGGGTGAGGGTGAGGGTTAGTGTTAGGATTAGTGTTAGGTTTAGGGTTAGGCTGAGGGTGAGCATCAGGGTGAGGGTGAGGTTTAGTGTGAGGGTTAGGGTGAGGGTTAGGTTTCTTGTGAGGGTTAGGTTGAGGATGAGGGTAAGGGTTAGGGTGAGGTTTAGGGTGAGAGTTAGGGTTAAGTTAAGGTTTAGGTTTAGGGTGAGGGTTAGGGTTAATGTTAGGGTTTGGTTTAGAGTAAGAGTTATGGTTAGGGTTAGGGTGAGAGTTAAGGTTAGGTTTAGGTGAGGGTTAGGTTAAGGGTGAAGTTTAGGGCTAGGTTTAGGGTTAGGGTGAGGGTGAGGGTGAGGTTTAGGTTTGGGGTTAAGGTTAGGGTGAGGGTGAGGTTGATGGTGAGGCTGAGGGTTAGGATTAGGGTTTGGGTTAGGTTTAGGCTGAGGGTGAGGATGAGGGTAGCGTGAGTGTTAGGTTTATGGTTAGGTTTAGGTTGAGGGTTAGGGTGAGGGGTAGGTTTAGGGTTAGTGTGAGCCTTAGTGTTAGTGTGAGGGTTAAGATTGGGGTTAGGTTTAGGGTTACCGTGAGGGAAAGGGTAAGGTTTAGGCTTAGGATGAGGGTGAGGGTTCGGGATAGGTTTACGGTGAGGGTGTGTGTTAGGGTGAGGATTAGGGTTAGGGTTAGGGTTAGGGTGAGGGTTAGGGTTACGGTGAGGGTGAGGGTTAGTTTTAGGGTTAGGGTGAGGTTGAGGATTAGGGGAGGTTAAGGGTTAGGTTGAGGAGTAGGGTGAGATTTAGGGTTAGGTTTTTGTTTAGGGTTAGGGTGAAGGTGAGGGTTAGGTTTAGGGTTAGTGTTAAGGGTTAGTGTGAGGGTTAGGTTTAGGGTGAGGGTTAGGTTTAGTGTTTGGTTTAGGTTGAGGATTAGGGTGACTGTGAGGGTGAGGGTTAGGGTTAGGATTACAGTTAGGGATAGGGTTAGACTGAGGGTGAGGGAGAGGGTTTTGGGGTAGGTTGAGGGTTAGGGTTAGGTTTAGGGTTAGGGTGACGGTTAGGGTTAGGGTTAGGGTTAGGTTTAGGGTTTGGTTAAAGTTGAGGGTTAGGGTGACGGTGAGGGTGAGGGTTAGGGTTAGAATTACGGTTAGGGTTAGGGTTAGACTGAGGGTGAGGGTGAGGGTTTGGTTTAGGTTCAGGGTTAGGGTTAGGTTTAGGGTGAGGGTGATGGTTAGGGTTAAGGTTAGGATGAGGGTTAGGGTGAGGGGTAGGTTTAGGTTAGGGTGAGGGTTAGGGTTAATAAGAAGTTTAATGTTAGGGTTAGGGTTAGGATGAGGGTTAGGGTGAGTGGTAGGGTTAGGTTAGGGTGAGGGTTAAGGTTAATATGAAGGTTAATGTTAGGGTTAGGTGAAGGTAAGTGTTCGTGTGTTAGGATGAGGGTGAGGGTTAGGGTTAGGGTTAGGGATAGGGTTTGGTTTAGGGTTAGGATGGGGCTTAGAGTGAGGGTTAGGTTTAGGATTAGGTTTAGGGTGAGGGTGAAGGTGAAGGTAAGGCTAAGGATGAGAGTTAGGGTGAGGGTGAGTGTTAGGTTTAGGGTAAGGTTTAGGGTGAGGGTTAGGTTTAGGGTGAGTTTGACGTTTAGGGTTAGGTTGCAGGTTAGGGTTAGGGTGATGTTTAGTGTGAGAGTGAGGGTTAGGTTGAGGGTTGAGGTTTGGGTTCGGGTTACGGTTAGGGTGAGTGTTAGAGTGACGTTGAGTTTGAGTGTTACATTTAGGGTCAGGATTAGGGTTAGTGTTAGGGTGAGTGTGAGAGTTAGGGTTAGGTTTAGGGTTAGTGTTAGGATTAGTGTTTGGGTGAGTGTTAGTGTTAGGGTTAGGTTTAGGGTTAGGGTAGGGTGAGGGTAAGCTTTAGGGTGAGGGTGAGGGTGAGGGTTAGGGTTAGGGTGCGGGTTAGGGTTAGGTTGATATTTAGTGTGAGGGTGAGGGTTCGATTGAGCGTTCGGGTTCGGGTGAGGGTGAGGGTTAGGGTTAGGGTGAGTGTCAGAGGGAGGGTGAGTTTGAGTGTTACGTTTAGGGTAAGTGTTAGGGTGAGTGTTAGGGTGAGGGTTAGGGTTAGGTTTAGGGTTAGTGTTAGGATTAGGGTTAGGGTTAGGATTAGGGTGAGGGTAATGGTTAGGTTATTGTGAGGTTAGGGTTAGGTTTATGGTTAGGGTGATGGGGAGTGGGAGGTTTATGGTTGAGGTTAGGGTTAGGGTGAGGGTGAGGGTGAGGCTTAGGGTTAGGATTAGGTTTTGGGTTAAGGATAGGCTGATGGTGAGCTTGAGGGTTAGGGTTAGTGTGAGGGTTAGTTTCAGGGTTAGGTTTAGGTTGAGAGTTAGGGTGGGGAGTAGGTTTAGGGTTAGGGTAAGGTTGAGAGTGAATGGGACGTTGAGGGTTAGGGTGAGGTTTAAGTTTAGGATGAGGGTAAGGGTTAGAGTTAGGTTTAAGTTGAATGTTATGGTGAGGGGTATTGTTAGGGTTAGTGTGAGGCTTATTGTTAGTGTGAGGGTTAGGGTTAGTGTTAGGATTAGGGTTAACGTGAGGGCAAGGGTAAGATTTAGGGTGAGGGTGACGGTTAAGGTTAGGATTAGTGTGAGGATTAGGGTTAGGGTGAAGTTTACGGTTAGGTTTAGATTTAGGGTGAGGTTGAGGTTTAGGGTTAGGTTAAGTGTTAGGGTGAGGGGAAGGATGAGGGTTAGGGTTAGGGTTTTTTTTAGGGTTAGCATGAGGGTGAGGGTTAGTGTTAGATTTAGGGTGAGTGTGTGGGTGAGTTTTAATTATAGGTTTAGTGTGAGTGTGAGTGTTATGTTTAGTATTAGTGTTAGGATTAGGGTTAGGCATAGAGTTAGGGTGAGGTTGAGGGTTAGAGTTAGGGTTAGGGTGAAGATGAGGTTTAGTGTTAGGTTTAGGGTGCGAGTTAGGGTTAGAGTGATATTTAGTGTGAGGGTGAGGTTTAGGGTGAGGGTGAGTGTTCGGGTGAGGGTTAGGGTGTGAGTGAGGGTTAGGGTTAGGGTGAGTGTTAAGGTGACAGTGAGTTTGAGGGTTAAGTTTAGGGTAAGGTTTAGGGTTAGTGTTAGGGTGAGGGTGAGTGTTAGCGTTTGGTTTAAGATTAGTGTTATCCTGTCCATGTAATTGTAACTCCTCTGTACAGTATGTTCACAAATAAAATAAAATTAAATTAAAAAAAAAGGTTAGTGTTAGTGTTAGGGTTTTGGTGAGTGTTAGGTTTAGGGTTAGTGTTAGGGTAGGGTGAGGGTAAGGTTTAGGGTTAGACTGAGGGTGAGTGTTAGTGTGAGGGTTAGAGTTAGTGTGAGGCTTAGGTTTAGCGTTAGGGTTAGGGTGAACGTGAGGGTAAGGGTAAGGGGGAGGGTTAGGATGTGGATGAGGGTTAGGGTTAGGGTTAGGTTTAGGGTGAGGCTTAGGGTGAGGGTTAGGGTTATGGTGAGTGTGAGGGTGAGGGTTAGGTTTGGGGTAAGGTTTAGTGTGAGGGTTAGGTTTAGGGATAGGTTTAGGTTGAGGGTAAGGGTTATTGTGAGGGTTAGGATAAAGTTGAGAGTTTGGGTGAGGGTTAGGATTATGGTGAGTATTAGGGTTATGGTTAGGGTTAGGTTGATGGCTACTGTGAGGGTGTGGGTTAGGGTGAGGGTGAGGGTGAGGGTTAGGGTGTCGGTGAGGATTAGGGTAGGGTGAGGGTTAGAGTGTTAGGTTGATGATGAGGGTTAGATTTAGGGTTAGGTTTAGTGTCAGGGTGAGAATTACTGTTAAATGTAGGGTTAGCATGAGGGTTAGGGTGAGGGTTTGGGTTAGGGTTAGGTTTAGAGTGAGGGTAAGTGTTAGTTGAGCGTGAGGGTTAGGGTTACGGTTAGGGTTAGTGTTAGGGTAATTGTTAGGCTGAGGGTTATTATGAGGGTGAGGATTAGGCTTAGGGTAATGTTTAAGTTTAGGGGTAGCGTTAGTGTTAGGGTTAGACTTAGCATGAGGTTTAGGGTGAGGATAAGGGTTAGGGTGAGGGTTAGGTTGAGTTTGAGGGTTAAAAGGAGGGTGAGGGTTAGGTAGAGTGTTAGGGATAGGGTTAGGGTGAGGGTAAGGGTTAGTGTGAGTGTAAGTGTTAGGGTGAGGGTTAGGATGAGGGTGAGTTTTAGGGTTAGGGTGAGGGTGAGGGTTAGGGTGATGTTTAGGGTTAGGGTTAGGGTTAGGGTTACTGTGAAGGTTTGGGTTAGGGTTAGAGTTAGGATTAGTGTGAGGGTTAGGGTGAGGGTAAAGGTTAGGGTGAAGGTTAGGTTGAGGGTGAGGTTTAGGGTTTGGATTAGGGTTTGGGTGAGGTTTAGACTTAGGGTGAGGGTTTGGGATAGGGTCAGGTTTATGGTGAGCGTTAGGGTCAGGGTGAGAGTTAGAGTTAGGGTTAGGTTGATGTTGAGGGATAGGTTTAGGGTTAGAGTTAGGTAGAGGGTAAGGCTTAGGTTGAGGGTTAGGATGCGGTGAGTGTTAGGGTTAGGGTGATGTTTAAGGTTGGATTAGGGTTAGGGTGAGGGTTATGGTGAGGGTTAGGGTTAGTGTTAAGGATAGGTTTAGGATGAGGGTTAGGGTGAAGGTTATGGTGAGGGTGATGGTTAGAGTTAGGGTTAGGGTAAGGTGTAGGGTGAAGGTTAGGTTTACAGTTAGGGTTCAGGTAAGCTTTAGGGTGAGGATTAGGGTTAGGGTGAGGATTAGGGTTAGGGTTAGGGTTAGGGTGAGGGTGAGGGTTAGGGTTAGGGTGAGGGTCAGGGTAAGGATAAAGTTTAGGGTTAGGATTAGTTTTAGGGTTAGGAATTGTTTCAGGGTGAGGGTGAGTGTGAGGGTGAGGGTTAGGATTAGGCTGAGGGCTACAGTGAGGGTGAGGTTTAGGGTGAGAGTGAGGGTGAGGGTGAGAGTTTGGGTTAGTTAAGTGTTAGGGTTATGTTTAGGTTGAGGATTAGGGTGAGTTTGTGGGTTTGAAGGTGGGTTATCCTTAAGGATAGGGTTAGGGTTAGGCTTAGGGTGAGGGATAGGTTTAGGGTGATGTTTTGGTTGAGGGTGAGGTTTACCATGAGGTGAGGGTTCGAGTGTGTGTGAGGGTTAGGGTGAGGTTTAGGGTAAGGGTTAGGGTGAAGGTTAGGGTTAGGGTGATGTTTTGGCTGAGGGTGAGTGTTACCCTGAGTTGCGTGTTCAGGTGAGGCTGAAGGTTAGGGTTTTAAGGCTTAGGGTGAGGGTGAGGCTAGGTTTAGGGTGAGGGTGACCGTGAGGGTGTGGATGAGGGTGAGGGTTAGTGTTAGCGTGAGGGTTAGGGTTTGGGTATGGGTTAGGGTTAGGGTTCGGGTGAGGGTTAGGGTGAGGGTGAGGGTGAGGGTTTCGGTTAGGTAAGGTTTAGGGTTAGGGTTATGGTGAGGGCTAGGTTAAGGGTGAGGTTTTGGGTGAGAGTGAGGGTGAGGTTGAGGGTTAGGGTGTGTGTGAGGATTAGGGTTGGGGTGAGGGTTGGAGTGACGCTGATGATTATGGTGAGGCTGAGGGTTAGGTGTAGGGTGAGTATTAGGGTCAGGATGAGGGTTAGGGTTAGGGTTAGGGTTAGGCTGAGGGTAATGTTTAGGGTGAAGTTTAGGATGAGGGTGAGTGTTAGGGTTAGGGTTAGGATGAGGGTTAGGGTTTTTGTTAAGCTGAGGGTGAGGTTGAGGGTGAGGATTAGGGATAGGGTAAGATTTAGGGTTAGGGTTAGTGTGAGAGTTAGAGTGTGGGTGAAATTTAGGGTGAGGGTTAGCATTAGGGTGAGGGTTAGGTTTAGGATTAGGGTGAGGGTTAGAATTAGGGTTATGTTTAGGGTGAGGCTGAGGGTAAGGTTAAGGGTGAGGGTTAGGTTAATGGTTAGGGTTAGGGTTAGGCTAGGGTGAGGGTAAGGTTTAGGGTGAGGTTCAGGATCAGGGTGAGTGCTAGGGTTTGGGTGAGTGTTAGAGTTAGGTTGGAGGGTTAGAGTGAGAGCTAGGGTGAATGTGAGGGTTAGTGTGAGGGTTAGGGATAGGTTGAGGATTAGTGTGAGTGTTAGGGTTAGGGTGAGGTTTAGGCTGAGGTGTAGGGTTAGGGTTAGTTTTAGGGTGAGGTTGAGAATGAGGATTAGGTTTAGGATAAGTATTAAGTTTAGGATTAGGCTAAGGGGGAGAGGGAGGGGGAGAGGGAGGGGGAGGGTTAGGGTTAGGGTTAGGTTTAGGGTTAGGGTTATTGTTAGGGTTAGGTTGAGGGGGAGGGGGAGGGGGATGTTTAAGGTTAGAGTTAGGTTTATGGTGAGGTTGAGAGTGAGGGTTAGTGTTAGGATTAGTATTAGGGTTAGTGTTAGGCTTAGGGTGAGGGGAAGGGGGAGGGTTAGGGTGACATTGAGGGTGAAGTTGAGAGTGAGGGTTAGGGTTAGTGTTAGGGTTAGTGTAAGGCTTTGGGTTAGGGTTATAGTTAGGGTTAGGGTGAGTTTAGGGTTAGGTTTAGTGTTAGGGTTAGGGTTAGAGTTAGGGTTAGTGTTAGGGTTAGGGTTAGGGTTAGGGTGAGGGTAAGGATTAGAGAGAGGTTTAGGGTGAGGGTGAGGTTTAGGGTTAACGTTAGGGCTAGGGTGAGTGTTAGGGAAAGTGTTAGGTTTAGGGTTACGGTTAGGGTAAGTGGGAAGTTTAGGATTAGGGTTCTGGTGAGGGTTAGGGTGATCGTTAGCGTTAGGGTTAGGGTTAGGGTTAGGTTGAGGGTGAGGCTGAAGGTTAGGGTTGGTTGAAATTTAGAGTTAGGGTGAGGATTAGGGTTGGGTTATGGTTAGAGTTAGGTTGAGGTGAGGGTGAGGGTTAGGATTAAGATTAGGTTTAGGGTTAGGGTTAGACTTAGGGTGAGGGTGAGGGTGAGGGTGTGGGTTTGGGTTAGGGTGAGGGTTAGATTTAGGGTGAGAGTTAGGGTTTGGTACGGGTTAGGGTTAGACTGAGGGTGAGGTTGAGGGTTAGGGTTAGGGTTAGGGTTAGACTGAGGGTGAGGTTGAGGGTTAGGGTGAGGGTTGGGGTTAGGGTTAGGGTGAGGGTGAGGGTGATGGTTAGGATTAGGGTTAGAATTAGGGTGAGGATGAGAGTGAGGGTTAGGGTTAGGATTAGGGTTATGGTTAGGTTTAGGCTGAGGGTGAGGGTGAGGGTTAGGGTTAGTGTTCCGGTTAGTTTTCCTGTGAGGATTAGATTTAGGGTTAGGTTGAGGTTTATGGTGAGGGTTATGTTTAGGGATAGGGTTAGGGTGAGGGTAAGGGTGAGAGTAAGTGTTAACGTGAGGTTTAGGTTGAGTGTGAGGGTTATGGTTAGGTTTAGCGTGAAGCATAGTGTGAGGGTTAGGGTTAGGGTGAGGGTGAGCATTAAGTTGTGGGTTAGGGTTAGGGTTAGGGTGATGGTTAGGTTCAGGGTGAGCGTTAGGGTTAGGGTGAGGGTTAGGTTTAGGGGAGGGTTAGGTTTAGGGTTACGGTTAGGGTGAGGGCTAGGGTGAGAGTGAGGTTTATGGTTAGGGTTACTATTAGGGATAGGGTGAGGATTAGGTTTAGGGTTATGGTTAGGATGAGAGTTAGGCTGAGAGGTAGGGTTAGGGTTAAGGTGAGGGTTAGGTTTAGTGTGAGAGTTAGGGTTAGTGTTAGGGTTAGTGTTAGGGTGAGGGGTAGGGTTAGGGTAAGGGTTAGGGTTAGGGTGAATGTGAGTTCGAGGGTGAGAGTGAGGTTGAGGGTGAGATATAGGGTTAGGTTTAGGTTTAGTGTGAGGGTGAGACTGAGGGTTAGGGTTAGGATTAGTATTAGGTTGAGGGTTAGGCTGAGGATGAGAGTGAGGTTCAGCGGGAGTGTTAGGTTTAATGTGAGGGTTAGGTTTAGGGTTATTTTTAGTGTTAGGGTGAGGGAGATGGGGAGGCATAGGGGGAGAGGGAGGTGGAGGTTTAGGTTTAGGGTTAAGTTTAGGGTGAGAGTGAAAGTGAGGGTTAGGTTTAGGATTAGGATTAGGGTTAGGGTTAGGCTGAGGGGGAGGGGGGGTTAGGGTTAAGTTTAGTGTTCGGGTGAGGTTGATGGTTAGTGTTAGTGTTAGGTTTAGGGTTCGGCTTAGGTTTAGGGTGAGGGAAAAGTTTAGGGGGAGGTTTAGGGTGAGTGTGAATGTTAGTCTTAGGGTTAGGATTAGGAATATTGTGTGGGTGAGTGTGAGGTTTATATTTAGGGTGAGCTTTATATTTAGGATTAAGGTTAGGGTTAGGGTTGGTCTGAGGGTGAGGGTGAGGTTGAGGGTTAGGTTTTGGTTTAAGATTATTGTGAGGGCTAGGGTGAGCGTGAGGGTTAGGGTGAGGTTCAGGGTGGGTGTGAGGTTTAGGGATAGGGTGAGGGTTAGGGTTAGGGTTTCGTCTAGGGTAAGGGTTAGGGTGAGGGTTAGGGTTAGTGTGAGGGTTACGGTGAGGGTTATGTTTGGGGTGAGGGTAAGGGTTAGGGTGTGGGTTAGGGTGAGTGTGAGGGTTAGGCTTAGGGTTAGGGTTAGGAATAGTGTTTGGGTGAAGGTGAGGGTTGGGGTTCCGGTGAGGTTTTGGGTTTGCCTGAGGCTTAGGTTAAGGGTTAGAGTTAGGGTGAGGGTGTGGGTGAGGGTGAGGTTTAATCTTAGGGTGAGGGTGCGGGTGAGGGTTAGGGTTATGATTAGGGTTATGTTTAAGTTTAGGCTGACTGTGAAGCTGATGGTTAGGGTGAGGGTGAGGGTGAGGGTGAGGTTTTCGGTTAGGTTAGGGTTAGCTTTAGGGTTAGTGTGAGATTAGGATGTGGGTGAGGATTAGGGTGAGGGTTAGGGTTAGGGTGAGGTTTAGGGATAGGGTTATGGCGAAATCTAGGGTCATGGTGATGTTTAGGATCAGGGTGAGTTTTAGGGTGAAGGTAAGGGTTCGGGTGATGGTTAGGGTTAGGGTTAGAGTTAGGGTGAGTGCTAGGGAGAGGGTAAGGTTTAGGGTAAGGGTTAGGGATAGGGTGAGAATAAGGGTTATATCTAGGGTTAAGCTGAGGATAATGATTAGGGTGAGGGTTAGGGGGAAGTTGAGTGTTAGGGTTAGCATTAGCGTTAGGGTGATGTTTAGGGTGAGAGTTAGTGTTAGTGTTAGGGTTAGGGTGAGGGTGAGGTTGAAGTTTAGGGTTAGGGTTAGGTTGAGGGTTAGGGTTAGGGTTGAGGGTAGGCTTAGGGTTATGGTTTGGGTGAGGGTGAGGCTGAGGGTGAGGCTGAGGGTTACGGTGAGTTTTAGGGTGAGGCAGTGGATTAGGGTTAGGGTTCAAGTGAGGGTGAGGGTGAGGGTTATGGTTAGGATTATGGTTAGGTTTAGGTTTAGGTTGAGGGTGAGCGTGAGGGTGTGGGTGAGAGTTAGGGTTAGGGTGAGGGTTAGGGAGAGGGTAAGGTTTAGGGTAAGGGTTAGGGCTACGGTGAGAATGAGGGTTATATTTAGGGTTAAGATGAGGATAATGATTAGGGTGAGGGTTAGGGTGAGGTTGAGTGTTAGGGTTAGCATTAGGGTTAGGGTGATGTTTAGGGTGGGAGTTAGTGTTATTGTTAGGGTTAGGGTGAGGGTGAGTTTGAAGTTTAGGGTTAGGGTTAGGTTGATGGTTAGGGTTAGGGTTGAGGGTAGTCTTAGGATTAGGGTTGGGGTGAGGGTGAGGCTGAGGGTGAGGCTGAGGGTTAGGGTGAGTTTTAGGGTAAGGCAGTGGATTAGGGTTAGGGTTAGTGTGAGGGTGAGGGTGAGGGTTATGGTTAGGTTTATGGTTAGGGTTAGGTTTAGGCTGAGGGTGAGCGTGAGGGTGTGGGTGAGGGTTAGGGTTAGGGTGAGGGTTAGGGTTAGTGTGACAGTTAGTGTGAGGGTGAGGGTAAGGGTTATGTTGAGGGTTAGGTTGAGGGTTAGGGTGAGGGGTAGGTTTAGGGTTAGGTTGAGGGTTAGGTTTAGTGTGAGAGTTAGGGTTATGTTTAATGTTAGTTTTAGGGTGAGGTTTAGTGTTAGGGTTAGCGTTATACCTATTGTTAGGGTTAGGTTGTGGGTGAAGGTGAGGGTGAGTGAGGGTTAGGGTGAGGTTTAGGGTTACGGTTAGGTTTAGGGTGAGGGTAGTGAGGGTGATGAGGAGGGTTAGGGTTAGGGTTAGGATTAGTGTTGGGGTTAGGATGAGGGTTAGGGTTCGCGTTATTTTTAGTGTTAAGGTGCGGTGTATGGGGAGGGGGAGCGGGAGAGGGAGAGGCAGGTTTAGGGTTAGGGTTAGGTTTAGTTTGAGGGTGAGAGTGATTGTTAGGTTTAGGATTAGGATTAGGGTTAAGTTTAGGCTGATGTTGAGGGGGAAGGGGAGGGGGAGGGTTAGGTTTAGGGTTAGGGTTAGGGTGAGGGTGTGGGTTCGGGTTCGTGTGAGTGTTAGGTTTAGGTTTAGGTTGAGGGAAAAGTTTAAGGTGAGTGTTAGGGTGAGGGTGTGGGTTTGGGGTAGTGTGAGTGTTAGGGTTTAGGGTTTGGGTGAGGGAAAAATTTAGCGTGAGGTTTAGGGTAAGTGTGAGTGTTAGGCTTAAGGTTTGGGTTAGGATTAGTGTGTTGGTGAGAGTGAGGGTTAGGGTTATTTTGAGGTTTAGGGTTAGGGTGAGGGTTAGGGTTAGGGATAGAGTTAGGGTGAGGGCGTGGGTGAGTGTGAGTGTTAGGGTTAGTTTTAGGATTATGGTGAGGCTGAGGGTGAGGATTAGTGTTAGGATTAGTGTTAGGGTTAGAGTTAGAGTTAGGCTGAGGGTGAGCATGAGGGTGCGGTTTAGGGTTAGGGTTAGAGTTATGGTGAGGGCTAGGGTGAGCGTGAGGGTTAGGGTTAGGATTAGGGATAGGGTGAGATTTAGTATTAGAGTTAGGGTTAGGGTGAGGGCAAGGGTAGGGTGAAGCTTAGGGTTAGGTTTAGGGTTAGGGTTAGGGTGAGGGTAAGGGTTAGGGTGAGGGTTTGTGTGAGGGGGAGGGTTAGGATTAGGGTTAGGGTTAGGATTAGTGTGTGGGTGAGGGTGAGGGTTAGGGTAAGGGTGAAGTTTAGGTTTAGGGTGTGGGTTAGGGTTATGGTTAGCGTTAGGGTGAGGGTGTGGGTGAGTGTGAGGCGTAGGGATAGGACTAGGATTAGGGTGATGGTGAGGTTGAGGGTTACGGATAGGGTTAGGCTTAAGGTTAGGGTAAGGGCTAGGGTTAGGATTGGGGTTAGGGTTAGAGTTAGGGTGAGGATGAGGGTGAGGGTGAGCGTAAGGGTTATTGTGAGCATTAGTGTGAGGGATGGGTTAGGTAAGGGTGATGGTTAGGGTTAGGATGAGGGTTAGGTTTATAGTTAAGTTTAGGGTGATGGTTAGGGTTAGGGTGAGGGTGAGCGTGAGGGTTAAGTTTAGGATTACTGTTAGGGTTAGGGTTAGGCTTAGGGTGAGTTTGAGTGCTAAGGTGAGGGTGAGGGTTAGGGTTATGTTTAGGGTGAGGGTTAGGTTTAGGGTGTGGGTCACGGTTAGGGTTAGGGTTATGGTGAGGGTTAAGGTTAGGGTTTTGTTAGGGTGAGGTTTAACGTGAGGTTTTGTGTTAGGGTTAGGGTGAGGTTGAGGGTGAGGGTTAGTGTTTGGATTAGGATTAGGGCTATGGTTAGGTTGAGGGTGAGCGTGAGGATTTGGGTAAGGGTTAGGTTGAGGGTTAGGGTGAGGGTGAGTGTTAGGGTTAGGGTTAGGGTAAGGGTTTGGTTGAGGGTTAGGGTTATGTTTAGGGTTAGGTTTAGGTTGGGAGTTAAGGTTAATGTTAGGGTTAGGTTTAGGGTAAGGGCTAAGATGAGGGTGAGGGTTAGGGTTAGGGTGAGCTTTAGGGTTAGGGTGAGGGTTAGGGTTACGGTTAGGATTGGGGTTAGGGTGTGGGCTAGGGTATGGGTAAGGGTTAGGATTAGGCTTAGGTTTAGAGTGATGTCCAGGGTTAGGTTTAGGTTTAGGTGAGGGGTAGGGTGAGGGTTAGAGTGAGGTTTAGGTTTAGTGTCAGAGTTAGTTAGGGATAGGTTAGGGTGAGGTTAAGGGTTAGGATGAGGGTAGGGTGAGAGTGAGGTTTAGGGTTAGCATGAGTGTTAGGTTGAGGGTTAGGGTGAGGGTTAAGATTAGGGTTAGGGTGATGTTTAGGGTTCGTATTAGTGTTAGGGTGAGGGTTAGGGTGAGGGGTATAGTTATGGTTAGGGTGAAGGTTAGGATTACTGTGAAAGTTTAGGTTAGGCTTACAGGTAGAGTGAGGGTAAGGGTTAGGGTGAGGTTTAGGGTGAGGTTTAGGTTTAGGGATACAGTTAGGGTTAAGGTGAAGGTTAGGGTGAGGTTTAGAGTTAGGGTGATGGTGAGGGTGAGGAATAGGGTTACGATTAGTGTTAGGGTTAGGGTTAGGCTGAGGGTGAGTTTTAGGGTTAAGTTTAGGGTTAGGTTTAGGGTAAGGGTTAGGGTTAAGGTGAGGGTTAAGTTTAGGTTTAGGGTTGGGGTGAGGTTGAGGGTTAGGTTTGGGGTTTGGATTAGGGTGAGGGTGAGGGTGAGGCTTAAAGTTAGGATTAGGTTTTGGGTTAGGGTTAGGCTGAGGGTGAGTGTGAGGGTTAGGATTAGGGTTAGGTTTAGGTTGAGTGTTAGGGTGAGGGATAGGTTTATGGTTAGGGTGAGTGTGAGGGTGAGTTTTAGGGATAGGTTTAGGGTTATAGTGAGGGTGAGTATTAGGTTTAGGATTAGAGTTAGGGTTAGGGTTAGAGTTAGGGTTAGGGTGAAGTTTAATGTGAGAGTAAAGGTTACGATTAGGTTTAGGGTTAGGGTGAGGGTAAGGGTTAGGGTGAGGTTTAGAGAGAAGATGAGGGTTAGGGTAAGGTTTAGGTTTAAGATTAGGGTCATGTTGAGGGTGAGGGTTCATGTTAGTGTGCGGGTTAGGCTGAGGTGTAGGGTTACGGTTAGAGTGAGGGTAGGGGTGAGGGTTTTGGTTACGTGAGGTTTAGGTTTAGGGTTAGGGAGAAGCTTACGTTTTGTGTGAGGGTTAGGGTGAGGGTAAGTGTTAGGGTTAGAGTGGAGCTGAGGGCAAGGGTTTTATTAGGTTAGGATTAGGGCTAGGGTTAGGGTTAGGTTGAGGGATAGGGTGAGGTTTTGCGTGAGGGTTAAGTTTAGAGGGTTAGATTTAGGGATAGGATTAGGGTTAGGGTGAGATTACGGGTTAGGGTGAGGGTTAGGATGAGAGTGAGGTTAAGGGTTAGCGTGCGTGTTAGTGTTTTGTTTAGGGTGAGGGTTAGGGTTAGGCTTAGTGTGAGGGTGAGGGTGAAGTTTAGCGTTAGGGTTAGTGTTAGGGTTAGTTTTTGGGTGAGGGTGAGGTTTAGAGGTATCGTTAGAGTTAGGGTGAGTGTAAGTGTGAGGGTTAGGGTGACAGTGAGGGTTAGTGTAGGGTGAGGTTTAAGGTGACATTGAGGTTTAGGCTTAGGGGTTGGGTTAGGGTTAGAGTTAAGGTGAGGGGTAGGGTTGGGGTTAGTGTAAGGGTTTAGGGTTAGGGTGAGGGTTAGGGTTAAGGTTAGGGTTAGGGTGAGGTTTAGGGTTAGGGTTAGGCTGAGGACTAGGGTGAGGGTGAGGTTTAGGGTGAGCGTGAGTGTGAGGATGAGGGTTCGGGTGTCAGTGAGGGTTAGGGTAGGGTGAGGGTTAGGGGGACAGTGAGGGTGAGGGTTAGGGTGAGGGTGAGCGTTAGGGTTATGGTTATGGTTAGGGTTAGGGTCAGGTTGAGGTTTAGGATTACCATTAGGGTTAAGATGTGAGTTAGGATAAGGGGTAGTTATAGGGTTAGGGTTAGAGTTTATGTGAGATTAAGTGTTAGGGTGAGTGTGATGGTTAGGGTTAGGGTTAGGGTTAGGGTTTTGTTAGTGTGAGGGTTAGGATGAGGGTAAGGGTTAGGGTTAGGGTGATGTTTACGGTTAAGGTTAGGGTTAGTGTTACGGTTAGGGTGAGGGTAAGGGTTAGGTTGAGGGTGCGGTTTAGGGTTAGTCTGAGGGGTAGGGTTAGAGTTAGGGTGAGGGTAAGGGTTAGGGTTAGGGTGATGTTTAAGGCTAAGGTTAGGGTTAGTGTTACGGTTAGGGTGAGGGTGAGGGTTAGGGTGAGGGTAAGGGTTAGGTTGAGGGTGCGGTTTAGGGTTAGTCTGAGGGGTAGGGTTAGGGTTAGGGTGAGGCTTAGGTTTAGTGTGAGGGTTATGGTTACCGATAGGGTTAGGGTGAGGGTAAGGATTAGGATGAGGGTAGGGTAAGAATGAGGTTTAGGGTTAGCATGAGGGTTAGGATGAGGTTTAGGTTTAGGTTTAGGGATAGGGTGAAGGTTTGGGTGAGGGTGAGGTTTGGGTTGTGGGTGAGGGTTAGGGTAAAGGTGAGGGTTAGGTTCACGGGGAGGGTTAGAGTGAGGACGAGGGTTAAGATTAGGGTTAGGGTGATGGTTAGGGTTCGTATTAGTGTTAGGGTGAGGGGTAGGGTGAGGAGTATGACACGCCGACCCCAGTAGAGTCTGCTAAGCATGGGAAACCATCTATCAGACCATGATAGGGGCCTCGAGACCTATCTCTGAGTTTTGGGACTTCACCGAAGTCTACCTCAGAGAATGGGGCTTTACAGAAACCTATCTCCAAGTTTTGGGACTTCACCGAAGTCTACCTCGGAGAATAGGCCTTCTAAGAGGCCTACTCCTGGGAAAAGGCTGGAAAAACCCCTGGGAAAAGATGTGTTTCTGTCTTTCCTCTCCTCATAAAGAGTGCCTATTAATCTTTTACTGTTTCTACTGCTCATTGTACTTACTCATTGTCAACGTTCCCTTATTCAAAGCTCTTAAGAGTGTTTGACGACTCCAATATCTGATGAGTGTCTTAACTCACCAGAGTTAAGTGCTACCCTGAAACCCCTCTTATGGAGGCTAGTAGACAAGTTATAAGTAAATATAAAAGTATTGGGGTTTTCAAAAAGTCACTCCAGCAGAAGGAATTGTAAGAAATTTACAAAAAGTTGTAGGCGCAGCTAGAACAGAAAGAATGTATGGCAATTGCTGAGATAACTACTTAGGAGAAAGAACTTCCTCATTTACTAAAAGACTTGCTAAATCTAAGTCTCCTTGGTGCTTACTATTAAAGAAGAAACAGGAAAGATCTTAATGGGACAGTTAAGGCCTCTATAGAAAAAAGTAGTAGTTAATTGGTGACAATCATTGAAACCAATTGTATTTCTTAAAAATAGAGGTAAAGCCGGAAACAAGTGCCTATCAGGCAACCAGCTGGTGACCGCCCAAGAATGAAGCCCTGCAGCAAGATTATGTAACCTTTTGCCCTTTCTTATGGAGACTTTTTTGCTATAAAAGTTTGTTATCCTCTGCATTAAATCGCACTCAGCACTCAGCATCCACTCCTAATGTGTGTGAGTTGTCTGTTTGCCATCTCCCCGTCCTATTCCAGGTTCCTCCCCTAGGTATCCTCCGTCGTCCCGACAGAACCCGGTCCGCGGCAGGTGGCGGTTACGATTAGTGTGAGAGTTAGGGTTAGGGTGAGGTGTAGGGTTAGGGTTAGGTTTAGGGTTATGGTTAGGGTAGGGTGAGGGTTAGGGTGAGGTTAAAGGTTAGTGTTAGGGTTAGGGTTAGGGTTTGTGTTAGGGTTAGAGTTAGTATTAGGGTAAGGGTTAGGTTTAGGGGTAGGGGTAGGGTAAGAGTTAGGTTGAGGGTTAGACTGAGGGTGAGGGTTAGGGTAAGTTTTAAGTTTAGGATTAGGGTCAGAGTGAGGGTGAGGCTTAGGGTTAGTGTGAGGGTTAGGCTGAGGGTGGGGTTAGGTTTAGGGTGAGGGTGAGAGTGAGGGTTTCGGTTACATAAGGGTTAGGTTTAGGGTTAGGGAGAGGATTAGGTTTGGGGTGAGGGGTAGGGTGATGGTAAGTGTTAGAGTTTGGGTGAGTGTTAGGGTGTGGGTGAGGGTTAGTGTTAGGGTGAGGGTTAGATTGAGGGGTATAGTTAGGGTTAGGGTGATGGTTAGGATTTGTGTGATGGTTAGGATTAGGGTCAGGGTTAGAATGAAGGTAAGGGGTAGGCTGAGGTTTATGGTGAGGTTTAGGGTTAGGTTTAGATTTATGGTTAGGTTGAGGGTTAGGGTGAGGTTTAAAGTTAGGGAGAGGGAGAGGGTTAAGGCTAGGGTTAGGTTGAGGGTTAGGGTTAGGGTGAGAGTTACAGTTAGGGTTAGGGTGAGGGGGAGGTTTAGGATTAGGGTTAGGGTTAGAATTAGTGTGAGGGTGAGGGTGAGGAATAGGGTTAGGATTAGGGTTAGGGTTAGTGTTAGGCTGAGGGTGAGGATGAGTGTTAAGGTTAGGGTTAGGGTTAGCTTGAGTGTTAGGGTAAGGTTTAGGGTTAGGATTAGGTTTATGGTGAAGGGTAGGTTTAGGGTTAGGGTGAGTGTTAGGGAGAGAGTGAGGGTGAGGTTTAGGGTGAGGTTTAGGTTTAAGTTTAGAGTTAGTTTAGGGTGAGGGTTAGGGACAAAGTTAGGGATAATTTTAGGGTAAGGGTTATGGTTACGGTTAGTGTGAGGGTTATGTTTAGGTTTAGGGTGAGGGCTAAGGTGAGGGGAAGGTTTAGGGTTAGGGTGAGGGTGAGGGTGAGCCTTAGAGTTAGGATTAGGGTTTGGGTTAGGGTTAGGCTGAGGGTGAGGTTGACGGTTAAAGTTAGAGTGAGGGTTAGGGTTAGGGACAGGTTTAATTTGAGGGTTAAGTTGAGGGGTAGGTTTAGCGTTAGGTTGAGGGAGAGGCTGATGGTGAGAGTGAGGGTTAGGGTGAGGCTAACGGTTAGGGTGAGGGTTAGCGTTATGGTTAGGTTTAGATTGAGGGTTATGGTGAGGGGTAGGGTCCGGGTTAGTGTGAGCCTTAGCGTTAGTGTGAGGGTTAGGGTTAGGGTTAGGGTTACCGTGAGGTTATGGGTAAGGGTGAGGGTTACGATGAGGGTGAGGGTTAGGTATAGGGTCTGGCTGAGGGTGAGTGTTAGGGTAAGGATGAGGGTTAGGGTTAGGGTTAGGATGAGGTTTAGGATTAATGTGAGGGTTAGGGTTAGGTTTAGGGTTAGGGTGATGGTGAGGGTTAGGGTTAGGTTAAGGGTTAGGGTGAGTGGTAGGGTGAGGTTTAGGGTTAGGGTTTTGTATAGGGTTAGGGTGAGGGTGAGGGTTGTGGTTAGGGTTAGGGTGAGTGTGAGGGTGAGGTTTACTGTTGGGATTAGGCTTAGGGTGAGTGTGAGTGTTAGGTTTAGGATTAGTGTTAGGGTTAGGGTTAGGTTTAGGTTTAGTGTTAAAGATAGGGTTTGGGAGAGTTTTAGGGTTAGGGTTGGGGTTAGGGTATGGTTAGGTTAAGGTTTAGGGTGAGGGTTAGGGTTAGGCTGAGGGTGAGGGTCAGGGTGATGGTTAGGGTTTGGTTCAGGGTTAGGGTGAGGGATATGATGAGGGTTATAGTTAGGGTAGGGTTAGGTTTAGAATTAGGTTGAGTGTGAGGGTGAAGAACAGGGTTAGGGTTAGGGTTAAGGTTTGGCTTAGGGTCAGGGTGATTGCTAGGGTTAGTGTTATGTTTAGGTTGAGTGTTAGGGTTAGGCTTAGGGTTAGCATGAGGGTTAAGTTGAGGGTTAGGGTTAGGGTTAGGGTGAGGGTTAGGGTTAAGCTGAGGGTAAGGGTTAGGGTGAGGGTTACGAGGAGGGTGACTGTTATGGTGAGGGTTACAGTTAGGGTGAGGGTTAGGGTTAGAGTTAGGATTAGGGTGAGGGCTAGGGAGAGGGTGAGGGTTAGTGTGAGGGTGAGGGTGAGGGTGAGGGTTAGGGTGTTGGTTTGGGTTAGGTTTAAGTTCAGGGTTACAGTTAGGGTGAGGGTAAGGGTGAGGGTTAAGATTAGAATTAGGGTGAGGGTGAGGGTGAGGAATAGGTTTAGGATTAGTGTTAGGGTTAGGATTAGGCTGAGGGTGAGGGTGAGTGTTAGGGTTAGGTTTAGGGTTAGGGTGAATGTTAGTGTTAAGCTTAGGGTTAGGATGAGGGTTAAGGTGAGGCGTAGGGTTAGGGTTAGGTTGAAGGTTAAGTTTAGGGTGAGGGTTATGGTTAGGGTTCGGGTAAGGGTTCGGGTGAGGGTTAAGACGAGGCTGAGGATTAGGTCGAGGGTAAGATTTAGGGTGAGGGTTAGGGTTATGGTGAGGGTTAGGGTAAGGGTTAATGTGAAGGTGAGGCTTAGGGTGAGGATGAGGGTGAGGGTGAAAGTTAGGGTGTGAGTTAGGGTTCGGGTTAGGGTCAGGGTTACAGTAGGGTGAGGCTTATGGTTAGGTTTAGGGTGAGGTTGAGGCTGAGGCTGAGGTTTAAATTGAGGGTGAGGGTGAGTGTGAGGGTAAGGTTTAGGGTTCGGATTAGTGTTAGTTTGAGGGTGAGGGTGAGGGTTAGTGTTTGGATTATTGTTAGGGTTAGGGTAGGCTGAGGTTGAGCATGAGGGTGAGGGTGAGGGTTAGGTTTATTGTGAGGGTTTGGGTGAGCATGAGGGTAAGGTGTAGGTTGAGGTTTAGGGTGAGGGGGAGGCTTAGGGTTAGGATGAGGGTTAGGGTGAGGTTTAGCGTTAAGTTTAGGGTTAGTTTTAGTGTGAGGTTTAGGGTTAATGTTAGGGTTAAGTTTAGGGTAAGGGTTAAGGTTAGGGTTAGGGTTAGGATGAGGGTTACGGTTAGGTTTAGGGTGAGCATTAGGGTGATGGGTAGGTTTAGGGTTAGGTTGAGGGTGAGGCTTAGGTTTACGATTAGGGTTTGGGTTAGGGTTAGGCTGAGGGTGAGTTGAGGGTTAAGTTTAGCGTGAGGCTTAGGGTTAGGTTTAGGTTTAGGTTGAGGGTTAGGGTGAGGGGTAGGTTTATGGTTAGGGTGAGGGTGAAGATGAGGGTCAGGGTGAGGGTGAGGTTAGGGGTTAGGGTGAGGGTTAGGTTTAGGGTTAGGTTTAGGTTTTTGGTTAGGGTGAGTGGTAGCATTAGGGTTAGTGTGAGCCTAAGTGTTAGTGTGAGGGTTAGGGTTAGGGTTAGGGTTACCGTGAGGGTAAGGGTAACGGTGAGGGTTAGGATGAGGGTGAAGGTTAGGGATAAGGTTTGGGTGAGGGTGAGTGTTAGGGTGAGGATGAGGGTTAGGGTTAGGGTGAGGGTGAGGGTTTTGATTAGGGTGTGGATTAGGGTTAGATTTAGAGTTAGGTTGAGGTTGAGGTTTTGGCTTAGGTTAAGGGTTAAGGTGAGGAGTAGGGTGAGGTTTAGGGTTGGGTTTTGTTTAGGGTTAGGGTGAGGGTGAGTGTTAGGGTTAGGGTTAGTGTGAGTGTGAGGGTGAGGTTTACTGATAGGTTTAGGTTTAGGGTGAGGGTTAGGGTTAGGGTTAGAGTTAGGATTAGGGTGAGGGCTAGGGTGAGGGTGAGAGTTAGTGTGAGGGTCAGGGTGAGGCTGAGGTTTAGGGTGTGTGTTAGGGTCAAGGTTAGGGTCAAGGTTTCGGATAGGGTGAGGGTTAAGGTTAGGTTTAGGGTTAGGGTGAGGTTCAGGCTGAGGCTGAATTTTAAGGTGAGGGTGAGTGTGAGTGTGAGGGTGAGGGTTAGGGTTCGGGTTATGGTTAGGTTGAGGGTGGGGGTGAGGGTTAGTGTTTGGATTAGGGTTAGGGTTAGGCTGAGGGTGAGCGTGAGGGGGAGGGGGAGGGTTAGTGTTAGTGTTAGGGTGAGGGTTAGGTTTCAGGTTAGGGTTAGGATGAGGATGAGGGTAAGGGTTAGGTTGAGGATTAGGGTGAGGGTGAGGGTTAGGTTTGTGGTTAGGGTTAGGGTTAGGGTTAGGGTTAGGGTTAATTTAAGGGTTAGGTTTAGGCTGAGAGTTACGGTTAATGTTAGGTTTATGTTTAGGGTAAGGGTTAGGGTGAGGGGAGGGTTAGATTTTGGGTGAGATTTAGGGTTAGGGTGAGCGTTAGGGTTTGGATTAGGGTGAGTGTTAGCCTTAGGATCAGGGTTAGGGTGAGGGTGAGGGTGAGTGTTAGGGTTAGGTTTAGGGTCTGGGTTAGGGTTAGGGTGTGGGTTATGGTTATGGTTAGGGTGAGGTTGAGTGTGAGGGTAAGGGTTAGGGTTATGGTTAGTGTGACTGTGAGGGTGAGGTTTAGGGTTAGGTTCACGGTCTGGGTTAGGGTTAAGGTGAGGGTTATTGTTACAGTTAGGGTGAGGGTGAGGTTGAGGGTGAGGCTAAGGGTTAGGGTTTGGGTTAGGGATAGGGTTAGGGTTTGGGTGAGGGTGAGTGTTGGGTTGTGGTTGAGGGTTAGGTTATAGGTGAGGGTTATTTCGACGGGGAAGGTTAGAATGAGGGCGAGGTTTAAGGTAAAGTTTACATTGATGGTTAGGGTTCATATTAGTGTTAGGTTGAGGGTGAGGGGTATAGTTAGGGTTAGGGTGAGGGTTAGAATTAGTGTGAGGGATAGGGTTAGGGTTAGTTTTAGAGTGAGGGTAAGGGTTAGGGTGAGGTTTAGGGTGAGGTTTAGGGTTAGGGTTAGAGTTAGGGTTAGGTTGAGGGTTAGGGTGAGGTTTAGAGTTAGGCTGAGGGTGAGGGTTAGGATTAGTGTTAGGGTGAGGGTTAGGCTTAGCGTGAGAGTTAGAGTTCGGGTTAGGTTTAGAGTAGGGGTTAGTGTTAGGGTTAGTGTGAGGATGAGGGTAAGGTTTAGGTTGAGGGTTAGGGTGAGGGGGAGGTTTAGGGTTAGGGTTAAGGTTAGATTGGGGTTTAGTGTGAGGGTTAGGGTTAGTCTGAGGGTTAGCGTGAAGGTGAGGCTGAGGGTTAGTGTTAGGGTTAGGGTGAGGGTTAGGTATATTGTGAGGGTTAGGGTGAGGATGACCGTAAGTATTACGTTCAGGGTTAGGATGAGTGGGAAGTTTAGGGTTAGGGTGAGGGTTAGAGTGAGGGTTAGGTTTACAGTTAAATTTAGGGTTAGCTATAGGGTGAGAGTTAGGGTTAATGTTAGGGTTAGGTTTAGGGTAATTGTTAGGTTTCGGTTTAGGGTTAGTGTGATGGTAGGGTTAGGATTAGTGTGAGTGTTAATGTTAGTGTGAGTGTTATGGTTAGGTTTAGGGTTACCGTGAGGGTAAGAGTAAGGGTGATGGTTAGGATGAGGTTGAAGGTTAGGGATTTCGTTAGGGTGAGGGTGAGTGTTAGGGTGAGGATGAGGGTTAGGGTTAGGGTTAGGGTGAGTGTTAGTGTTAGGGTGAGGTTTAGGGTTAGGTTTACTGTTATGGTGTGTGTGAAAGTTTTGGTTAGGTTAAGTGTTAGGGTGAGGGGTAGGGTGAGGGTTAGGGTTAGGGTTTTGGTTAGGGTAGGGTGATGGTGAGGGTTAGTTTAGGGTTAGGGTGAGTGTGAGGGTGTTTTAGGGATAGGTTTAGGGTGAGGGTGAGTGTCAGGTTTAGGATTGGTGTTAGGGTTAGGCTTAGGCTTAGGGTTAGCATGAGTGTGAGGATTAGGGTTAGCGTGAGGGTTAGGGTTAGGGTTAGGGTGATGTTTAGTGTGAGGGTGAATTTTAGCGTGAGGCAAGGTTTCGGGTTCCGGTTCGGGTTAGGGTGTGGGTGAGGGCTAGGTTTAGGGTGAGTGTTAGGTTAAGGGAGAGGTTTAGTGTTAGGTTTAGGGTTTTTGTTAGGGTTAGGGTTTGGGTGAGTGTTAGGGTTAGGGATAGGGTTAGGGTTCGGGTAGGGTGAGGGTAAAGTTTAGGGTGAGTGTTAGGGTTAGGCTGAGAATGAGGCTGAGGATGAGGGTTTAGGTTTAGGGTTAAGGTGAGTGTTAGGGTGAGGTTTAGGTTTAGGATGAGGGTTAGGGTGAGGTGTAGGATTAGGTTTAGGGTGAGTGTGAGGGTGAGTTTTATGGTTAGGGTGAGGATTAGGCTTAGGGTTAGGGTGAGTGTTAGGAATAGTGTTAGGTTTAGGATGAAGGTTAGGGCGAGGGTTAGGGTGATGTTTAAGGTTAAGATTAGGGTTAGGGTGAGGGTTAGGATTAGTGTGAGGGTTAGGGTTAGGGTTAGCGTTGGAGTGAGGTTAAGGGTTAGGATGAGGTTTATGTTGAGATTTAGGGTTAGGGTTAGAGTTAGGGTTAGGTTGAGTGTTAGGGTGAGGTTTAGAGTTAGGGTGAGTGTGAGGGTTAGGGATAGGGTTAGAGTGAGGGTTAGGGTTAGGGTGAGAGTTAGAGTTAGGTTTAGGCTGAGGGTGAGGTTAGGGTTAGGGTTAGGGTGAGGGTTAGGTGAGGATGATCGTAAGGTTTAGGTTGAGGGTTAGGATGGGGGGAGGTTTAGGGTTACGGTTAGGTTTAGGGTTAGTGTTAGGATGAGGTTTAGGGTTAGGCTGAGGGTGAGCCTGAGGGTGAGGGTGAGGGTTAGTGTTAGGGTTAGGGTGAGGGCTAGGTTTATTGTGAGGTTTAGGTTGAGGATGAGGGAAAGGATTAGGTTGAGGATTAGGGTGAGGGGGTGGTTTAGTGTTAGGGTTAGGGTTAGGGTGTGGGTTAGGGTTATTGTTAGGATTAGGTTTAGGGAAAGGGTTAGGGTGAGGGTGAGGGTTAGGGTTAATGTTAGAGTTAGGTTTAGTGTAAGGGTTAGGGTTAGGGTAAATGTTACTGTTAGGTTTAGGATGTGGGTTAGGTTTAGGGTAAGGTTTAGGGTTAGGTTTGGGGTTAGGGTTTGGGTGAGGGTGAGGCTTAGGGTGAGGATTAGGGTTTTAGTTAGGGTTAGGCTGAGAGTGAGGGTGAGCCTTAGGGTTAGCATTAGGGTTAGGGTTAGGGTTCGTTTTAGGTTGAGGTTTAGGGTGGGGGCTAGGTTTAGTGTTAGGGTGAGGGTGAGGGTGAGGGTGAGGGTGAGGGTTAGGGTTAGGGTTAGGTTTAGGTTTAGGTTTTCGGTGAGGGGTAAGGTTAGGGTTAGTGTGAGCCTTCGTGTTAGAGTGAGGGTTAGGGCTAGGGTTAGGGTTAGGTTTTCCATGAGGGTAAGGGTAAGCGTGAGGGTTAGGATGAGGCTGAGGGTTAGGGATAGGGTTAGGGTGAGGGTGAGTGTTAGGGAGAGGATGAGGTTTATGGTTAGGGTTAGGGTGAGGTTTAAGGTTAGTGTGAGGGTTAGGGTTAGGTTTAGGGTTAGGGTGAGTGTGAGGGTTAGGGTTAGGTTAAGTGTTATGGTGAAGGGTAGGGTGAGGGTTACGGTTAGGGTTTTGGTTAGGGTAGGGTGAGGGTGAGGGTTAGGGTTAGGGTGAGTGTGAGGTTGTTTTAGGGATAGGCTTAGGGTTAGGGTGAGGGTTAGTGTTATGGTTAGTATTAGGCTGAGGGCTAGGGTGAGGGTGAGGGTTAGGGTGACTGTGAGGGTGAGGGTGATGGTTACGGTGTTGGTGAGGTTTAGGGTAGGGTGAGGTTAAGGGCGACGGTTAGGTTTAGGGTGAGAGTGAGGGTTAGGGTTATGGTTAGGATTAGGGTTAGAGTCAGGTTGAGGATTAGGGTTACTGTTAGGATTAGGATGAGGGTTAGGGTTAGGGGTAGGTTTAGGGTTAGGGTTAGGGTGAAGGTGAGGGTTAGGGTTACGGTTAGCGTTAAGGTGAGGGTTAGGATGAGTGTGAGGTTTAGGTTTAGGGTGATGTTTAAGGTTATGGTTATGGTTAGGGTTAGGGTGACGGTGACGGTGAGGGTTAGGGTGAGGGTAAGGTTTAAGTTGAGGGTGCAGATTAGGGTTACAATTAGGGTTAGTGTGAGGGGTAGCGTTAGGCTTAGTCTGAGGGTTAGGTTTAGTTTGTGGGTTATGGTTAGCGACTGGGTTAGGGTGAGGGTAAGGGTTTGGATGAGGGTAGGGTGAGAGTCAGGTTTAGGGTTAGCATTAGTGTTAGAGTTAGGGATAGGGTTAGGTTTAGGGATAGGTTGAGGGTTGGATGAGGGAGAGGGTTGGGTTGTGGGTGAAGGTTTGGGTAAGTGTGAGGGTTAGGTTAACGGGGAGGGTTAGAGTGAGGGCGAGGGTTAAGGTACATGTTAGGGTGATGGTTAGGGTTCGTATTAGTGTTAGTGTGAGGTTGAGGGTGAGTGGTATATTTAGGGTTAGTGTGAGGGTTAGGATTAGTGTGAGGGTTAAGGTTAGGGTTAGAGTGAGGGTAAGGGTTGGGGTGAGGATTAGGGTGAGGTTTAGGGTTAGGGTGAGGGTTAGGGTTACGGTGAGGGTGAGTGTTAGGGTTAGGGTGAGAGTTAGATTTAGGGATAGGGTGAGGGTGAGGGTTAGTGTTAGTGTTAGGGTAAGGGTTAGGGTGAGGATGAGGGTAAGGTTTATGTTGAAGTTAGGGTGAGGGGGAGGGTTAGGGTTAGGGTTAGGGTTAGGGTTATGTTTATTGTGAGGATTAGGGTTTTGATGAGGGTAAGGATTAGGCCAGGGTTAGGGTTAAGTTTAGGGTTAGAATTAGGGTGAAGGTTAGGGTTAATATTAGTGTTAGTTTTAGGATAAGTTTTAGGTTTAGGGTAAGGGTTAGTGTTAGGGTGAGTGTTGGGTTTAGGGTGAGGGCTAGATTTAGGTTTGGGGTTTGGGTGAGGGTGAGGGTGAGGCTAGGGTCAAGATTAGCGTTTGAGTTAAGGTGTGGGTGAGGGTGAGGCTTAGAGTTAGGATTAGGGTTTGAGTTAGGGTTAGGCTGAGGGTGAGGGTGAGGTTTATGGTTAGCGTGAAGGTTAGGGTTAGGGTTAAGTTTACGTTGATGGTTAGGGTGAGGGCTAGGTTTAGGGTTAGCGTGAGGGTGAGCTTGAGTGTTAGGGTGAGGGTTAGGGTTAGGGTGAGGGTTAGGGTTAGGGTTAGGTTTAGGTTGAGGGTTAGGGTGAGGGGTAGGGTTAGGTTTACCGTGAGGCTAAGGATAAGGATGAGGGTTAGGATGAGGATGAGTGTTAGGGTTAGGATGAGGGTTAGGATTAGTGTTAGGTTGAGGGTTAGGGTTAGGGTGTGTGTTAGGGTTAGGTTTAGGTTGAGGTTTAGGGTGAGTGTGAGGGTGTTTTAGGGATAGGCTTAGGGTTAGGGTGAGGGTTAGGGTTAGGGTTAGGGTGGGGGTTAGGTTTACGGTGATGTTTAGTTTTAGGTTGAGGTTTAGGGTGAGGGTGAGGGTTCGGGTGAGGGTGAGGGTTCGGGTGAGGGTTCGGGTGAGGGTTAGGGTGAGTGTTAGGGTGAGCATGAGGGTTATGGTTATGTTTAGCTTTAGTGTTAGGGTTAGGGTTTGTGTGAGTGTTAGGGTTAGGGTGAGGTTTATGGTAGGGTGAGGGTAAAGTTTAGGGTTAGTGTTAGGTTTAGTCTGAAGGTGAGGGTGAGGGTGAGGGTTAGAGTTATGTTTAGGGTTGAGTGTAAGGGTTAGGGTGAGTTTTAGGATGAGGGTTATGGTGAGGTGTAGGATTAGGTATAGGGTAAGGGTGAGGGTGAGGGTGAGGGTGAGGTTTAGGCTTAGGTTTAGGATTAGTGTGAGTGTTAGGGTTAGGTTTAGGGTTAGGATGAGGTTTAGGGTGAGGGGTAGGTTTAGGTTTAATGTGAGGGTGAGGGTTAGGGTTAGGTTTAGGATGAGGGTTAGGGTGAGGGTTAGGGTTAGGTTTAGTGTGAGGTTTATGGTTATTGTGAGGGTTAGAGTTAGGATTAGGCTAAGGGTGACGTTTAGGGTTAGGGTTAGTGATAGGCTGAGGGTAGGGTGAGGCTGAGGGTTAGGGTGAGGATGATGGTGAGGGTGAGGGTTAGGGTGTCGTTGAGGGTTATGGTACAGTGAGGGTTAGGGTTAGCGTGAGAGTTAGATTTAGGGTTAGGGTGAGGGTTAGGTTTAGGATTAGTGTTAGGGATAGGGTTAG
Source organism: Dipodomys merriami (assembly GCF_024711535.1). Lineage (NCBI taxonomy): Eukaryota > Metazoa > Chordata > Mammalia > Rodentia > Heteromyidae > Dipodomys > Dipodomys merriami. The sequence continues at coordinate 3,789,977 of NW_027202327.1, forward strand.
GCTTAGGGTGAGGGTGAGCGGAAGGGTGAGGGTTTGGGTTAGGGTTAGGATTAGTGTGAGGTTGAGGGTTAGGGTGAGGGTTAGGGTTAGGGTGTTGGGTAGGGTGAGGTTTAGTGTTAGTTTTATGATTAGGATAGGGTGAAGGTTAGGGTGAGGTTTAAGGTTCGTGTTAGGGTTAGGGTTAGGTTGAGTGTTAGGGTTAGTGTTGACGTTTAGGGTTAGGTTTAGGTTTAGGGCTAGTGTTAGGGTGAGGGTAAGGTTTAGGGTGAGGGTTAAAGTTAGTGTGAGGGTTAGGGTAAGGTTTAGTTTTAGGATTAGGGTCAGGGTAAGGGTGAGGGTTAGGGTTAGTGTGAGGGTTAGTCTGAAGGGTATGGTTAGGGTTAGGTGAGGGTGAGGGTGAGAGGTTGAGTTTTGTAAGGGTTAGGTTTAGGGTTTGGGAGAGGATTATGGTTTGGGCGTGGGTTAGGGTGAGGGTAAATGTTAGGGTTTTGTTGAGGGTTAGGGTTAGGGTGAAGCTGAGGGTGAGGATTTTCCTTAGGTAAGGGTTAGGTTTAGGGTTAGGGTTATGGTTAGGTTTAGGGATAGGATGAGGGTTAGCGTGAGGGGTAGGGTTAGTGTTAGGGTGAGGGTTAGGGTTAGTGTGAGGGTTACCCTGAAAATGATGGTTAGGATTAGGGTGAGGGTTAGTGTTAGTGTTAGGGTTAGGGTGAGGATTACTTTTAGGGTTATTATTAGGATTAGGTTGAGGTTGAGTGGTATGGTTAAGGTTAGGGTGGGGGTTAGGTTTAGGGTTAGAAAAAGGGTGAGGGTAAGGGTTAGGGTGAGGGTTTGGATGAGGGTGAGGGTTAGGATGAGGGTGAGGGTTAGGGTTAGGGTGATGTTTAGGGTTAGGGTTAGGCTTAGGGTGAGGTTTAGGTTTAGGGATAGGGTGAGGGTGAGCTTTAGTTTTAGGATTAGTGTTAGTGTTAGGGTTAGGCTTAGTGTGAGGGTGAGGGGTAGGGTGAGGGTTTGGGTTAGGGTTAGGGTTAGGGATATGGTGAGGGTTAGGGTTAGTGTTAGGGTTAGGGTTTTGGTGAGTGTTAAGGTGAGGGTAAGGGTTAGGGTTAGGAAGATTGAGGGTAAGGGTTAGGGTGAGGGTTAGTGTTACGATGAGTGTGAGGTTGAGGGTGAGGATTAGAGTTAGGTTTAGGATTAGTGTGAGTGTTCCGGTTTCTGTTAGGGTTAGGATAATGGTTAAGCTGAGAGGTAGGCTTAGGGTTAGGTTGATGGTGAGGGTGAGGGCGAGGTTTAGGGTTAGGGTGAGGGTTATTGTTAGGGTTAGGGTGAGGGTGAGAATTAGTGTTAGGTATAGGATGTGGGTTATGGTGAGCGGTAGGGTTAGGTTTAGTGTGAGGTTTAGGGTTAGTGTGAGTCTTAGGGTTAGGGTTAGGGTGAGGGTTTGGTTTAGGGTTAGGGTTCGGCTGAGGGTTATTGAGAGGGTGAGGATTAGGGTGATTGTGAGGGTAAGGTTGAGGTTTAGGGTGTCGGTGAGAGTTAGGGGAGGGTGAGGGTAAGGGCAACAGTGAGGGTTAGGGTGAGGGTGAGGTTTAGGGGTAAGTTTAGGGTTAGGGGTAGGGTTAGGTTAAGGGTAAATGTTAGGGTGAAGGTGAGCGTTAGGGTTACGGTTAGGGTAAGGGTGAGGGTAATTTTTAGGGTGAGGGTTAGGATGAGAGTGAGGGTTGGTGTTAGGGTGATGTTTAAGGTTTAGGTTATTGTTAGGGTGAGGGAGAGGGTTAGGGTGAGGGTATGGGTTAGTTTGAAGTTGCGGATTAGGGTTACGGTTAGGGTTAGTGTGAGGGTTAGGGTTAGGGTTAGGGTAAGGGTTAGGTTTACTGTGAGGGTTATGGTTAGGGATAGGGTTAGGGTGAGGGTAAGGGTTTGGATAAGGGTAGGGTGAGATTAAGTTTTAGGGTTATCATGTGTGTTATGGTGAGTGTTAGGGTTAGGTTTAGGGATAGCGTGAGGTTTGGGTTAGGGTTAGGGTTGGGTAGTTGGTGAGGGTTAGGGTAAAGGTGAGGGTTAGGTTGACGGGGAGGGTTAGAGTGAGGGCGAGGGTTAAGGTAAGTTTTAGGGTAATGGTTAGGTTTTGTATTAGTGTTAGGGTGAGGGTGAGGGTGAGGGGTATAGTTAGGGTTAGGGTGAGGGTTAGGATTATTGTGAGGGTTAGGTTTAGGGTTAGGGTTAGAGAGAGGGTAAGATTTAGGGTGAGGTTTATGGTGAGGTTTAGGGTTAGGGTTAGAGTTAGGAATAGGCTGAGGGTTAGGTTGAGGTTTAGAGTTAGGGTGAGGGTGAGGGTTAGGGTTAGGTTTAGGGTGAGGGTTAGGTTGAGGATGAGGGTAAGGTTTAGGTTGAGGATTAGGGTGAGGGTAAGGGTTAGGTTTAGGGTTAGGTTTGGGGTGAGTGTTAGGGTGACGGTTACGGATAGGCTGAGGGTGAGCATGAGGGTGAGGCTGAGGGTTAGTGTTAGGGTTAGGGTGAGGGTTAGGTTTATTGTGAGGGTTAGCGTGAGGATGAGGGTAAGGATTAGGTTGAGGGTTAGGGTGAGGGAGAGGTTTAAGGTTGGGTTAGGTTTATGGTGAGGTTTAGGTTGAGGGTTAGTGTTAAGTTTAGGGTTAGGTTAATTGTGAGTGTTAGGGTTAATGTTAGGTTTAGGGTAAGGGTTAGGATTAGGGTAAGTGTTAGGATTAGGGTGAGGGTTACGGTTAGGTTTAGGGGGAGGGTTAGGTTTAGGGGGAGTGTTATGTTTTCGGTGAGGGTTAGGGTTATGTTTAGGGTTAGGGTGAGGGTGAGGGTTAGGCTTAGGTTTAGGATTAGGGTTTGGGTTAGGGTGAGGTTGAGGGTGAGCCTTAGGTTAGGAGTAGTGTTTGAGTTAGGGTTAGGCTGAGGGTGAGGGTGAGCATTTGAGTTAGCATGAGGGTTAGGCTCAGGGTTAGGTTTAGGTTGACGGTTAGGTGAGGGCTAATTTTAGGTTGAGGGTGAGGGTGAGGGTGAGGGTTATGGTGAGGGTTATGTTTACGGTGAGGGTTAGGGTTAGGGTTAGCTTTAGGTTGAGGGTTAGGGTGAGAGCTAGGGTTAGGGTTAGAGCCTTAGTGTTAGTGTGAGGATTAGGGTTAGTGTAAGCTTTAGGGTTACCGTTAGGTTAAGGGTAAGGGTGAGGGTTAGGATGAGGATGAGGGTTAGGGTGAGGGTTATGGTTAGGGTTAGGGAAGGGTGAGGGCAAGGGTTAGGATGAGGGTTAGAGTTAGGCTGAGGGTGATGGTGAGGGTGAGGTTTAGGGTTAGGTTTAGGTTTAGTGTGAGTGTTAGTGTTAGGGTTAGGGTTATGATGAGGTTTAATGTGAGGGGTAGGTTTAGGCTTAGGTTGAGGGTGAGGGTGAGGGTAAGGTTTGGGGTAAGTGTGAGGGTTAGCTTTAGGGTTAGGGTGAGGGTGAAGGTTAGGGTTAGGTTTAGGATGAGGATTAGAGTGAGGGTTAGGGTTAGGGATAGTGTGAGGGTTAGGGTTAGTGTGAGGGTTAGGGTTAGGGTTAGGTTTAGGGGTAATGTGAGGTTAAGGTTAAGGGTGAATGTAAGGATGAGTGTGAGGTTTAGGGTTACAGTGAAGGTTAGGTTTAGGGTGAAGGTTAGGGTGAGGGTTAGGGTTAGGGTTAGGGTAAGGGTGAGGTAAAGGGTGAGGGTAAGGGTTAGTGTGTGGGTTAGGTTTAGGATTAGCTTTAGTGTTAAGGTAAGGGTTAGGGTTAGGTTTAGGGTTATGATTAGGTTTAGGTTTAGGGTTAGGGTTAGGGTTAGGGTTAGCGTGAGGGTTAGGGTTAGGGTTAGGGTGAGGGTTAGGGTTAGTCTGAGGGTTAGGTTTAGGGATAGGATTAGGGATACGGTGAGGGTAAGGGTTAGGGTAAGGGTTAGGATGAGGGTGAGGTTTATGGTTAGCGTTATGTTTAGGGTGTCGGTTAGGGTGAGGGTAAGGGTTAGGTTTAGGTTGAGGGTGAGTGTGACGGTTAGGTTTAGTGTGAGGGTGAGTGTGAAGTTTATGGTTAAGGTGAGGGTGAGGGTTAGGTTTAGGAGTAGTGTTAGGGTTAGGCTTAGTGTGAGGGTGAGGGGAAGGGTGAGGTTTTGGGTTAGGGTAAGGATTAGGGTTAGGGTGAGGTTGAGGGTTAGGGTTAGTGTTAGGGTTGGGGTTTGGTTGAGTGTTAGGGTGAGGGTGAGGGTTAGGGTTAGGGTTAGGGTTAGGGAAGGTTGAGGGTAAGGGTTAGGTTGAGGGTTAGTGTTAGGCTGAGGGTGAGGGTGAGGGTGAGATTTAGTGTTAGCGGTAGGGTGAGAGTTATGGTGAGGTTTATGGTTAGTGTCAGGGTGAGGGTGAAGTTTATGCTGAGGTTAAGGGTTAGTGTGATGGTTAATTTTAGGATTATGTTTACGATGAGGGTTAGGGTTAGGGTGAGGTTAGGATGAGGGTGAGGGTTAGGGTGAGGGTTAGAGTTAAGGTGAGGAATCGGTTTAGGTTTTGGGTTAGGCTGATGGCTTGGCTGAGGGTGAGGGTGAGGGTGAGGGTGAGGTTGAGGGTGAGGGTTAGAGTGTCGGTGAGTGTTAGGGTTGAGTGAGGGTTACGGTGATGTTTAAGGTTAGGGTTTGGGTGAGGGTGAAGGTGAGCGTTATGTTTAGGGTGAGGGTGAGAGTTAGGTTCAGGGAAAGGATGAGGGTGAGCATTAGGTATATGATTAGTTATAGGGTTAGGGTTAGGGTTAGGGTTAAGGAAGTGTGAGGGTAAGGGTTATGGTGAGGGTTAGTGTTAGGCTGAGGGTCAGGGTGAGTGTGAGGATTAGGGCTAGATTTAGGAATAGTGTGAGTGTTAGGGTTAGGGTTAGGTTTAGGATGAGGTTTAGGGTGGGAGGTAGGGTTAGGATTAGGTAGAGGGTGAAGGTGAAGGTTAGGTTTAGTGTGAGGGTTAGGGTAGGTTTAGGGTTAGGGTGAGGGTTAGGGTTAGGGTTAGGGTTAGGCTGAGGGCTAGGGTGAGGGTGAGGGTTAGGGTGAGGCTGAGGGTTAGGGTTATGGTTATGGTTAGGTTTAGGGTCAGGTTGAGGATTAGGGTTACAGTTAAGGTTAGATTGAGGTTTAGGGTGAGGGATAGGTTTAGGGTTAGGTTTAGGGTGAGGGTGAGGGTAATTGTTAGGGTGAGGGTTAGGATGAGGGTGAGGGTTAGGGTTAGAGTGATGTTTAAGGTGAAGTTTAGGGTTAGGGTTGGGTTAGTGTGAGGGTGAGTGTTAGGGTGAGGGTAAGGGTTAGGTTGAGGGTGCAGATTAGGGTTACGGTTAGGGTTAGTTTTAGGGGTAGGGTTAGGTTTAGGGTGAGGGTTAGGTTTAGTGTGAGGGTTATCGTTAAGGATAGGGTTTGGGTGAGGGTAAGGGTTAGGATTAGGGTAGGGTGAGAGTAAGGTTTAGGGTTAGCATGAGTGTTAGGGGGAGGTTAGGGTTAAGTTAAGGGATAAGGTGAGGGTTGGGTGAGGGTGAGTGTTGGGTTGTGGGTGAGGGTTAGGGTAAAAGTGAGAGTTAGGTTGACGGGGAGGGTTAAAGTTAGGGCGAGGGTTAAGGTTAGGGTTAGGGTGATGGTTAGGTTTTGTATTAGTGTTAGGGTGAGGGTTAGGGTGAGGGGTATATTTAGGGTTAGTGTGACGGGTAGGATTAGTGTGAGGGTTAGGGTTAGGGTTAGAGTGAGGGTAAGGGTTAGGGTGAGGTTTAAGGTGAGGTTTGGCATGAGGATTAGAGTTAGGGTGAGGTTTAGAGTTAGGGTGAGTGTGAAGGTTAGGGTTAGGTTTAGGGTGAGGGTTAGGTTTAGGGTGAGAGTTAGAGTTAGGGTTAGGGTGAGGGTGAGGTTAGGGTTAGGTTAGGGTTAGAATGAGGGTGAGGGTGTGGGTGAGGAATAGGGTTAGGATTAGGGTTAGGGTTAGGGTTAGGGTTAGGCTGTGGGTGAGGGTTAGTGTTAAGGTTAGGGTTAGGGTTAGTGTTAGTGTTACATTTAGGCTTAGGTTTAGGATGAGGGTTAAGGTGAGGGGTAGGGTTAGGGTTAGGGTGAGGGTTAGGGTTAGGGTAAGGGTTAGGTTTAGGGTGAGGGTAAGGGTTAGGGTGAGGGTTAGGCTTAGGGTGAGGGTAAGGGTTAGGGTGAGGGTTAGGATGAGGCTGAAGGTTAGGTTGAGGATTAGAGTTAGGGTGAGTTTAGCGTTAGGTTTAGGGTTAGGGTTTGGGCTAGGGTGAGGGTGAGGGTTAGGTTGAGGGTGAGGGTGAGGGTTAGGGTGAGGGTAAGGGTTAGTGTGGGGGTTAGGGTTAGAGTTAGGTTTAGGTTGAGGGTTAGAGTGAGGGGTATGGTTAGGGTTAGTGGGAGCCTTAGCATTAGTGTGAGGGTTAGGGTTAGGGTTTCAGTGAGGGTAAGGGTAAGGGTGAGGTTTAGGTTGAGGGTGAGTGTTAGGGATAGGTTTAGGGTGAGGGTGAGTGTTAGGGTGAGGAAGAGGGTTAGGGTTAGGGTTAGGGTTAGAATGAGGATTAGGGTTAGATTTAGGGTGTGTTTAAGGTTTAAGGTGAGGGTTACGGTGAGGGTGAGTATTAGGGTTAGGTGAGGGTTAGGGTGATGTTTCAGGTTAGTGTTATGGTTAGGGTTAGAGTGAGGGTGAGTGGTAGGGTGAGGGATTGGGTTATGGTTAGGGTTAAGGTGAGGGTGAGGGTTAGGCTGAGGGTTAGCGTTAGTCTTAGATTTAGTGTTTGGGTGATTGTTAGGGTGAGAGTGAGGGTTATGATGAGGGTTAGGGTGAGGGGTAGGTTTAGGGATAGGTTGAGGTTGAGGATGAGGGTGAGGTTTAGGGTAAGTGTGAGGGTTAGGTTTAGGGTTAGGATGAGGTTGAAGGTTAGGGTAGGTTTTAGGATGAGCGTTAGTTTGTGGGGTAGGATTAGGGATAGTGTGAGGTTTAGGGTTAGGATTAGGGTTACCGTGATGGTAAGGGTAAGCGTGATGGTTAGGATGAGGCTTAGGGTTCGGGTTAGTGTTAGGTTTAGGGAGAGGATTAGGTTAAGAGTAATGGTTAGGTTAAGGGTTACGTTGAGTGGTAAGGTTAGGATTAGGGTTAGGTTTAGGTTGAGGGTTAAGGTGAGGGCTAGGTTGAGGGTTAGGGTGAGGGGGATGGGGAGGGGGAGGGGGAGGGTTAGGTGAGGGTTAGGGTTAGGGAAATTATAAGGGTTAGGGTTAGGTTTAGGATGAGGGTTAGGGTGAGGTGTAAGATTAGGGTTATGGTGAGGGTGAGGGTGAGGGTTAGGGTTAATGTGAGGTTTAGGCTAAGGGTTAGGGTGACTGTTAGTGTTAGTGTTAGGTTTAGGATGAGGGTTAGGGTTTGGTGTCGTATTAGGGATAGTGTGAGGGTTATTGTGAGTGATAGGGTTAGGGTTAAGGTTACCGTGAGGGTAAGTGTAACCGTGAGGGTTAGGATGAGGCTGAGAGTTAGGGTTAGGGTTAGGGTTAGGGTGAGGGTTAGGTTTAGGGTTATTGTAAGGGTAGGATGAGGGTTAGGGTTAGGCTTAAGGGTAGTTTTAGGGTGAATGTTAGGGTTAGAGTTTGTTTCAGTGTTTGGGTGAGGGTTTGGTTTAGGGGTAGGGTAAGGAAAGGGTGAGGGTTAGGGTGACGGTTAGTGTTAGGTTAGGGTTAGGGTTTGGGTTGGGCTGAGGGCTAAGATGAGGGTGAGGTTTAGGGTGAGGGTGAGGGTGAGGGTGAGGTTTAGGGTGTCGGTTAGGGTTAGGGTAGGGTGAAGGTTAGGGTGAGGGTTAGTGTTAGGCTGAGGGTGAGGGTGAGGGTGAGGTTTAGGGTTAGGTTTAGGATTAGTGTGAGCGTTAGGGATAGGGTTAGGGTTAGGATGAGGTTTAGGGTGAGGGGTAGGTTTAGGGTTAGGTTGAGGGTGAGGGTGAGGGTGATGTTTAGGATTATGGTGAGGTTTAGGGTTAAGGTTAGGTTGAGGGTGAGTTTTAGGGTTAGGTTTAGGATGAGGGTTAGTGTGAGGGGTAGGGTTAGGGTTAGTGTGAGTGTTAGGGTTAGTGTGAGGGTTAGGGTTAGGCTTAGGATTAGGGTAAGGGTTGGGGTTAGTTGTAGGGTTATGCTGAGGTTAAGGTGAGGGTGATGGTTAGGGTGAGGGTAAGGGTGAGGGTGAGGGTTAGGGTGACATTGAGTGTTAGGGTGATGTTTAGGATTAGGGTTAGGGTTAGGCTTAGGGTGAGGCGGAGGGGTAGGGTGAGGGTTTGGTTTAGGGTCAGGGTTAGGGTGAGGGTGAGGGTTAGGGGGAGATTTAGGGTGAGGATTAGGGTTAGCGTTAGAGTTAGGGTTAGGTTGAGGTTTAGGGTGAGGTTTAGAGTTAGGGTGAGGTTGAGGGTTAGTGTTAGGGTTAGGTTGAGGTTTAGGGTGAGGGTTATGGTTAGGCTGAGGGTGAGCTTGAGGGTGAGGGTGAGGGTTAGTGTTAGGGTTAGAGAGGGTTAGGTTTATTGTGAGTGTTAGTGTGACGATGAGGGTAAGGATTAGTTGAGGGTTAGGGTTAATTTCGGGTTAGATTTAGGGTGAGGTTTAGGGTTAACATTAGGGTTAGATTTAGGGTAAGTGTTAGGTTTAGGGCAAGGGTTAGAATTAGGGTGAGGGTTTCGGTTAGATTTAGGGTGAGTGTTAGGTTTAGGTTTAGGTTTAGGTTGAGGGTTACGGTGAGGCTTAGGGTTAAGATTAGGGTTTGAGTTAGGGTGATGTTGAGGCTGAGGCTTAGAGTAGGATTAGGGTTTGAGTTAGGGTTAGGCTGAGGCTGAGGGTGAGGGTGAGGGTTAGGGTTGGGGTTAGGGTTAGGGTGAGGATTAGGCTTAGTTTTAGGATTAGGGTATGGGTTTCGCTGAGGCTGAGGCTGAGGGTGAGGGTGAGGGTTATGGTTAGCGTGAGGGATAGGTTTAGGGTTAGGTTTAGGTTGAATTGTAGGGTGAGGGGTAGGTTTATGGTTAGGTTGAGGGTGAGGGTGATGGTGAGGGTGAGGGTTAAGGTGAGGGTAAGGGTTAGGCTTAGGGTTAGGATTAGGGTTTGGGTTAGGTTTAGGATTAGGGTTTGGGTTAGATTTAGGCTGAGGCCGAGTGTGAGGGTTAGGGTTAGCGTGAGGGATAGGTTTAGGGTTAGGTTTAGGTTGAGGGGTAGGGTGAGGAGTAGGTATAGGGTAAGGGTGAGGGCGAGGGTGAGGGTGAGGGTGAGGGTTAGGGTGACAGTGAGGGTTAGGGTGAGAGTGAGGGTTAGTGTTAGGAGGGTTAGTGTTAGGTTCAGGGTGAGGATTAGGGTTACGGTTAGGGTTAGGATGAGTGTTAGGGTGATGGGTAGGGTTAGGGTTAGGGTGACGTTAAGGGTTAGTATGAGGGTTAGAGTTAGGTTTAGGGTTAGGTTGAGGGTAATTGTTAGCGTGAGGGTTAGGATGACGGTGAGGGTGATGGTTAGGGTGAGGGTTAGGCTGATGTTTAAGGTTATGTTTAGGGCTTCGGTTAGGGTTAGGGTCAGGGTGAATGTTAGGGTGAGGTTAAGGGTTAGGTTGAGGGTGAGGATTAGTGTTAGGTTTAGGGTTAGGTTTGGGGTGTGGACTAGGGTGATGGTTAAGGTTAGACTGAGGTTGAGGGTGAGGCTTAGGTTTAGGGTATGGGTGAAGGTTAGGGTTAGGAAGAGGTTTATCGTGAAGGTGAGGGTGAGGGTTAGGGTTAGGGTTAGGGTTAGAATTAGGGTGAGGGGGAGGGGGAGGAATAGGGTTAGGATTAGGCCTAGTGTTAGGGTTAGGCTGAGGGTGAGGCTGAGAGGGTTAGGGTTAGTGTTAACGTTAGCCTGAGGGCAAGTTGACAGTGAGGGTTAGGGTGAGGGTGACTGTTAGATTGTGGGTCAGGGTTAGGGTTTTGGTCAGAGTTATGATTAGGGTGAGGGTTAGGGTTAGGGTTAGGATGAGATTGAGGCTGAGGCTGAGTTTTAAGGTGAGAGTCAGGGTGAGTGTGAGGGTGAGGGTTAGGATTCGGGTCAGGGTTACGTTGAGGGTGAGGGTTAGTTTTTGGATTAGTGTTAGGGTTGGGTTAGGTTGAGGGTGAGCATGAGGTTGAGGGTGAGGGTTAGTGTTAGGTTTAGGGTGAGGGTTAGGTTTATTGTGAGTGTTAGGGTGAGGATGAGGGTAAGGGTTAGGTTGAGGCTTAGGGTGACGGAGAGGGTTAGGGTTAGGGTTAGGGATAGCGTGAGGGTAGGGTGAGGTTTAGGGTTACATTTAGGGTTACTTTTAGGGTCAGGGTTAGGGTTAATGTTAGGGTTAGGTTTAGGGTAAGGGTTAGGGTTAGGGTTAGGGTTAAGGTGAGGGTTACGGTTAGGTTTAGGGTGAGGGTTAAGGTTAGGTTTAGGGTTTTGTGAAGGTGAGGTTGAGGGTTGGGATTAGGGTTAGGGTGATGGTGAGGTTAGGGTTAGGATTAGGGTTTGGGTTAGGTTTAGGGTGAGGGTGAGGGTGAGGGTTAGGTTTAGCGTGAGGGTTAGGTTTATGCTTAGGTTTAGGTTGAAGGTTAGGGTGAAGGGTAGCTTTAGTGTTAGGGTGACGTTGATGGTGAGGGTGAGGTTGAGGGTTAGGTTTAGGATTATGTTTAGGGTTAGGGTTAGGCTTAGGGTTAGGGTGAGGGTTAGGGTTAGTTTTAGGGTTAAACTGAGGGTAGGGTGAGGTTGAGGTTTAGGGTTAGGTTAAGCATTAGTGTGAGTGATAGGGTTAGGGTTAGCTTTAGCATGAGGGTTAGAGTGTGGGGTAGGGTTAGGGTTAGGTAGAGACTGAGGATGAGGGTGAGGTTTAGGTTTAGGGTGAGGGTGAGGGTTAGATTTAGTGTGATGGTGAGGGTTAGGGTTAGGTTTAGGATGAGGGGTATGTCAAGGGGTAGCTTAGGTTGAGTGTGAGGGTTAGGGTTAGTGTGAGGGTTATGGTTAGGTTTAGTGTGAGGTTTAGGGTTAGGGTAAGGGTTAGGCTAAGGGCTAGGATGAGAGTGAGGGTTAGGGTGAGGGTGATGGTGATGGTGAGGGTTAGGGTGTCGGTGAGAGTTAGGGTAGGGTGAGGGTTAGGGGGAGGTGAGGGTTAGGGTGAGGGTGAGGGTTAAGGTTATGGTTAGTGTTAGGGTTAGGGTGAGGTTAAGGGTTAGGGTGAGGGTGAGGGTTAGGGTTAGGGTTAGGGTTAGGGTGAGGGTAATTGCTAGGGTGAGGGTTAGGATGAGGGTGAGGGTTAGGGTTAGGGTGATGTTTAAGGTTAAGTTTAGGGTTAGGGTGAGGGTGAGATTTAGGGTGAGGGTAAGGGTTAGGTTGATGGTGCGGAATTAGGGTTACGGTTAGGGTTAGTGTGAGCGGTAGGGTTACGGTAAGGGTGAGGGTTAGGTTTAGTGTGAGGGTTAAGGTTAGGGATAGGGTTAGGTTGAGGGTAAGGGTTAGGATGAGGGTAGGGTGAGAGTAAGGTTTAGGGTTAGCATGAGTGTTAGGGTGAGGGTTAGGGTTAGGTTTAGGGATAGGGTGCGGATTGAGTGAGGGTGAGGGTTGGGTGTTGTGGGAGGGTTTGGGTAAAGGTGAGGTTTATGTTGACTGGGAGTGTTAGAGTGAGGGCGAGGATTAGGGTTAGGGTTAGGGTGAGGTTTAGGGTTAGGGTAAGGGTTAGGCTAAGGGCTAGGTTTAGGATGAGGGTTAGGGTGAGGGTGATGGTGATGGTGAGGGTTAGGGTGTCGGTGAGTGTTAGGGTAGGGTGAGGGTTAGGGGGAGGTGAGGGTTAGGGTGAGGTTGAGGGTTAAGGTTATGGTTAGTGTTAGGGTTAGGGTGAGGTTAAGGGTTAGGGTGAGGGTGAGGGTTAGGGTTAGGTTTAGGGTTAGGGTGAGGGTAATTGCTAGGGTGAGCGTTAGGATGAGGGTGAGGGTTAGGGTTAGGGTGATGTTTAAGTTTAAGGTTATGGTTAGTGTGAGGTTGAGATTTGGGGTGAGGGTAAGGGTTAGGTTGATGGTGCGGAATTAGGGTTACGGTTAGGGTTAGTGTGAGCGGTAGGGTTACGGTAAGGGTGAGGCTTAGGTTTAGTGTGAGGGTTATGGTTAGGGATAGGGTTAGGTTGAGTGTAAGGGTTAGGATGAGGGTAGGGTGAGAGTAAGGTTTAGGGTTAGCATGAGTGTTAGGGTGAGGGTTAGGGTTAGGTTTAGGGATAGGGTGCGGATTGAGTGAGGGTGAGGGTTGGGTGCTGTGGGAGGTTTTGGGTAAAGGTGAGGTTTAGGTTGACTGGGAGGGTTAGAGTGAGGGCGAGGGTTAAGGTAAGTGTTAGGGTGATGGTTAAGGTTCGTATTACTGATAGGGTGAGGTTGAGGGTGAGATGTATAGTTAGGGTTAATGTGAGGATTAGGATTAGTGTGAGGGTTAGGGTTAGGGTTAGGGTTAGAGTGAGGGTATGGTTTAGGGTGAGGTTTAGGGTGAGGTTTAAGGTTAGGGTTAGAGTTAGGGTTAGGTTGAGGTTTAACGTGAGGTTTAGAGTTAGGGTGAGGCTGAGGGTGAGGGTTAGGGTTAGGGTGAGGTTAGGGTTGTGTGAGAGTTAGAATTAGGGTTAGGGTGAGGGTGAGAGTTAGTGTTAGGGTTAGGGTGAGGGTTAGGGTGAGGATGAGGATAAGGATTAGATTGAGGGTTAGGGTGAGGGGGAGGTTAAGGTGTTGGGTTAGGGTTAGGGCGAGGGTTAGGGTGGGGGTTAGGGTTAAGTTTAGGGTTAGGTTTAGGGTGAGGGTTAGAATTAATGGTAGGGTTAGGTTTAGGTTATGGGTTAGGGTTAGGGTAAGGGTTACGCTTAAGGTGAGGGTTACAGTTAGGTTTAGGGTGAGGGTTAGGGTTATGTTGAGGCTTAGTGTTAGGATTAGGGTTTGAGTTATGTTTAGGTTGAGGGTGAGGGTGAGGTTTAGGGTTAGCGTGAGGGTTAGGGTTAGGGTTAGGATTAGGTTCAGGTTTAAGTTGAGGGCTAGTTTGAGGGTTAGGGTGAGGGTGAGGTTGAAGGTGAGGGTTAGGATGAGGGTTAGGGTTAGGGTGAGTGTAAGGGTTACAGTTAGCGTTAGGATGAGCGTTAGGGCGAGGTTTAGTATTAGGGTTAGGGTGAGGGTGAGGGTGAGGGTTAGGGTTAGGGTGAGGGTTAGGCTTCGGGTTAGGGTGAGTGTTAGGGTTAGTGTTAGGTTTAGGATGAGGGGTAGGGTGAGGTGTAGGGTTAGGGATAGTGTGAGGGTTAGGGTTAGTGTGAGTGATAGGGTTAGGGTTAGGGTTAACCGTGAGGGTAAGTGTAGCCGTGAGGTTTAGGAGGAGGTTGAGGGTTAGGGTTAGGATTAGGATTAGGGTTAGGGTGAGGGACAGGGTTAGGGTTAGGTTTAGGGTTATTTTAAGGGTAGGATAAGGGGTAGGTTTAGGCTTAAGGTTAGTGTTATAGTGAGTGTTAGGGTTAGTGTTAGGGTTAGGGTTTGTTTGAATGTTAGGTTGAGTGTTTGGGTTAGGGGTAGGGTTACATGAGGGTGAGGGTTAGGGTGAGGTTTAGTGTTTGGTTAGGGTTAGGGCTTGGGTTAGGCTAAGGGCTAGGGTGAATATGAGGTTTAGGGTGACGGTGAGGGTGAGGTTTAGGGTGTCGGTGAGGGTTAGGGTAGGGTGAGTGATAGGGTGAGAGTTAGTGTTAGGCTGAGGGTGAGGGTGAGGGTATGGTTTAGTGTAAGGTTTAGGATTAGTGTGAGCGTTAAGGTTAGGGTTAGGGTTAGGATGAAATTTAGGGTGAGGGATAGGGTTAGGGTTAGGTTGAGGGTGAGAGTGAGTGGTTATGGTGAAGGTTAGGGCTAGGGTTAGGGTGAGGGTGAGGGTTAGGGTTAGGTTTAGAATGAAGGTTAGTTTGAGGGGTAGTGTTTGGGTTAGTGTGAGAGTTAGGGTTAGTGTGAGGGTTAGGGTTAGGCTTAGGGTTAGAGTGAGGGTTAGGGTTAGGGTTAGGATTAGGCTGAGGGTAGGGTAAGGGTTACGGTTAGGGTGAGGGTGAGGGTGAGGTTGAGGGTTAGGGTGACTGTGAGGGTTAGGGTGATGGTGATGATTAGGGTTAGGGTTAGGGTGAGCGTTAGGTTTAGGGTTATTGTGAGGGTGAGGTTTAGGTTTTGGATTAGTGTTAGGGTTAGGGTTAGGCTTAGGGTGAGGGTGAGGGTTAGGGTGAGGTTTAGGGTGAGGATTAGGGTTAGGGTTAGAGTTAGGGTTAGGTTGAGGTTTAGGGTGAGGTTTAGAGTTAGGGTGAGGGTGAGGGTGAGGGTGAGGGTTAGGTTTAGGGTGAGGGTTAGGGTTAGGGTGAGAGTTAGAGTTAGGGATAGAGTGAGGGTGAGGGTTATGGTTGGGCAGAGGGTGAGCTTGAGGGTGAGGGTGAGGGTTAGTGTTAGGGTTAGAAAGAGGGTTAGGTTAATTATGAGCGTTAGGGTGAGGATGAGGGTGAGGATTAGGTGAGGTTTTGGGTTAAGTTTAGGGTGAGATTTAGGGTGTGGGTTAGGGTTTATATTAGGGTTAGGTTTAGTGTAAGGGTTAGGTTTAGGGCAAGGGTTAGTTAGTGTGAGGGTTACGGTTAGATTTAAAGTGAGGGTTAAGTTTAGAGTGAGGGTTAGGTTTAGGGTTAGTGTTAGGCTGAGGCTTAGGGTTCGGATTAGGGTTTGAGTTAGGGTTAGGCTGAAGCTGAGGCTGAAGGTGAGGGTGAGGGTTAGGGTTGGCGTTAGGGTTAGGGTGAGGGTTAGGCTTAGGTTTCGTATTAGGTTTTGGGTTAGGCTGACACCGAGACTGAGGGTGAGGGTGAGGGTTAGGGTTAGCGTGAGGGATAGGTTTAGAGTTAGGTTTAGGTTGAGTTGTACTGTGAGGGGTAGGTTTATGGTTAGGTTGAGGGTGAGGGTGATGGTGAGGGTGAGAGTTAGGGTGAGGGTAAGGGTTAGGGTGGGGGTTAGGGTTAGGGTTAGGTTTAGGTTGAGGGTTAGGGTGAGGGATTTGCTTAGGGTTAGTGTTACCCTTAGTGTTATTTTGAGGGTTAGGTTTAGGGTTAGGTTAAGATTTAGGGTTACCGTGAGGGTAAGGGTAAGTGTGAGGGTTAGGATGAGGGTGAGGGTTAGGGATAAGGTTAGGGTGAGGGTGAGTGTTAGGGTGAGGATGAGGTTGAAGGTTAGGGTTAGGGTAAGGCTTAGGGTTAGGGTGAGGGTTAGGGTTAGGTTTAGCATTAGGGTGAAGGGGTAGGGTTTTGATTAGGGTTAGGGTGAGGGTGAGGGTTAGGGTTAGGGTTAGGGTGAGTGTGAGGGTGACGTTTACTAATTGGTTTAGTGTTATGGTGAGGGTGAGTGTTAGGTTTAGGATTAGTGTTAGGGTTAGGGTTAGGCTTAGCGTTAGGTTGAGGGTGAGGGTTAGGGTTAGGGTGAGGGTTAGGGTTGGGGTTAGGGAGTGGGTTAGGGTTAGGATGATTTTTAGTGTGAGGGTGAGGGTTAGGGTGAGGGTGAGGGTGAGGGAGAGGTTTAGGGTTAGGTTTAGGATGAGGGTTACGGTGAGGGATAGGGTTAGTGTGAGGGTTAGGGTTAGGGTTATGGTTAGGTTTAGGTTGAGGGCTAGGGTTAGGGTTAAGGTTAGGCTGAGGGTGAGGGGAGGGTGAGGGTTAGGCTGTCGGTGAGGGTTAGCGTAGGGTGAGGGGTCGGGGGACGCTAGGGTTAGGGTGAGGGTGAGGGTTAGGGTTATGGTTAGGGTTAGGGTTAGGTTGGGTTGACGATTAGGGTTACGGTTAGGGTTAGGATGTGGGTTAAGGTGAGGAGTAGGTTTTAGGGTTAGGGTTAGTGTTAGGGTGAGGGTAAGGTCAGGGTGAGGGTGAGGGTTAGGGTTAGGTTTAGGTTTAGGGTGAGGGTAATTGTTAGGGTGAGGGTTAGGATGAGGGTGATGTTTAGGGTTAGGGTTATGTTTAAAGTTTAGGTTAGGGTTAGTGTTAGGGTTAGGGTGATTGTGAGGTTTAGGGTGAGGTTAATGGTTAAGTTGAGGGTGCAGATTAGGGTTACGGTTAGGGTTTTTGTGAGGTGTAGGTTTAGGGTTAGGGTGAGGGTTAGGTTTAGTGTGAGGGTTATGGTTAGGGATAGGGCTAGGGTGAGGGTAAGGGTTACAATAAGGTTAAGGTGACCTTGAATTTTAAGGTTAGCATGAGTGTCAGTTTGAGGGTTAGGTTTAGGTTTAGGGATATGGTGAGGGTTGGGTGAGGGTCAGGGTCGGATTGTGGGTGAGGGTTGGGTACAGTGAGGGTTAGGTTGATGGGGAGGGTTAGAGTGATGGCAAGGTTTAAGGATAGGGTTAGTGTGATGGCTAGGGTTCGTATTAGTGTTAGGGTGAGGGTTAAGGTGAGGTGTATTGTTAGGGTTCAGGAGAGGTTTAGGATTAGTGTGAGGGTTTGGGTTAGAGTGAGGGTAAGGGTTAGGGTGAGGTTTAGGGTGAGGTTAAGGGTTAGGGTTAGAGTTAGGTTTAGGTTGATGGTTATGGTGAGGTTTAGAGTTAGGGTGAGTGTGAGGGTTAGGGTTAGGGTGAGGGTGAGTGTTAGGGTGAGAGGTAGAGTTAGGTTTATGGTGAGGGTGAGGGTTAGGGTTAGGGTTAGAATTAGGGTGAAGGAGAGGGTGAGGAATAGGGATAGGATTAGGGTTAGGGTTAGGGATAGGCTGAGGGTGAAGTTGAGTGTTAAGGTTCGGGTAAGGGTTAGGGTGATTGTTAGGGTTAGGCTTAGGGTTAGGGTGAGGGTTAAGGTGAGGGGTAGAGTTAGGGTTAGGGTGAAGGTTAGTGTTAGTGTGAGTGTTAGGGTTAGGGTGAGGGTAATGGTTAGGGTGAGGGTTAGGGTGAGGCTGACGTTTAGTGTGAGGGTTGGGGTTAGGGTGATGTTTACGGTTAGGTTTAGCGTTAGGGTGAGGGTGAAGTAGAGTGTTAGGGTTGGGGTTAGGGTTAGGGTGAGTGTGACGCTGAGGGTTAAGATTAGGGCTTAGGTTAGGGTTAGGCTGAGGGAGAGGGTGAAGGTTAGGGTTAGCGTGAGAAATAGGGTTAGGGTTAGGTTTAGGTTAAGGATTAGGTTGAAGGGTAGTTAGAGGGTTAAGGTGAGGGTGAGTGTGAGTGTGAGGGTAAGGGTTACGGTGAGTGTAAGGGTTAGGTTAAGGGTTAGGGTTAGGGTAAGGATTAGGGTGAGGGTTAGGGTTTGGGTTAGGGTTAGGGTTAGGGGTAGGGTGATGTTTAGTTTGAGAGTGAGGGTTAGGGTGAGGGTGAGCGTTAGAGTGTGTGTGAGGGTTAGGGTTAGGGTGAGTGTTAGGGTGACAGTGAATTTGATGGTTAGGTTTAGGGTAAGGATTAGGGTGAGTGTTAGGGTGAGGGTGAGAGTTAGTGTTAGGTTTTTGGTTAGTGTTAGTGTTAGCGTTTGGGTGAGAGTTAGGCTTAGGGTTAGGGTTAGGGTAGGGTGAGGGTAAGTTTTAGGGTGAGGGTTAGGTTTAGGCTGAGGGTGAGGCTGAGGGTGAGGTTTAGGGTTAGGTTTAGGGTTAGGGTGTG
Source organism: Dipodomys merriami (assembly GCF_024711535.1). Taxonomy (NCBI): domain Eukaryota; kingdom Metazoa; phylum Chordata; class Mammalia; order Rodentia; family Heteromyidae; genus Dipodomys; species Dipodomys merriami. Next base: position 3,807,589 of record NW_027202327.1, read on the forward strand.
GGTTAGGGTGAGGGGTATAGTTAAGATTAGGGTTAAGGTTTGAATTAGAGTGAGTGTGAGGTTTATTAATTGGGTTAGAATTAGTGTTACGGTTAGGGTTAGGCTGAGGGTCAGGGTCAGTGTTAGGGTTAGGGTTAGTGTTAGGGTTAGGCTTAGGGTTAGGATGAGGCTTAAGGTGAGGGGTAGTTTTAGGATTAGGGTGAGGGTTAGGGTTAGGAAGAGGGTAAGGTTTAGGGTGAGGGTTAGGATGAGGCTGAGGGTTAGGTTGAGTGTTAGGTTTAGGGTAAGGGTTAAGGTTAGAGTTAAGATCAGGGTGAGGGCTAGGGTGAGGGTGAGGTTTAGGATGTGCATTAGGGTTAGGATTAGGGTCAGGGTTAGGGTTAGCGTGAGGGTTAGGGTTAGGGTTAAGTTGAGCGTGAGGTTGAGGGTGAGGATTAGGGTTAAAGTTATGGTTAAATTTAGGTTGAGGTTTAGGGTGAGGTTTAGATTTAGGGTGAGGGTGAGGTTTAGGGTTAGTGTTAGGGTGATGGTTAGGGTAAGGTTGAGAGTTTGAGTTAGGGTTAGGGTGAGGGTGAGGGTTAGTGTTAGTGTTAGGGTGAGGTTTAGGGTGAGGATGAGGGTAAGGTTTAGGTTGAAGGTTAGGGTGAGGGTGAGGGTTAGGGTTAGGGTTAGGTTTAGGGTAAGGATTAAGGTGAGGGTTAGGGTTAGGCTAAGGGTGCGCATTAGTGTGAGGGTGAGGGTTAGTGTTAGGGTTAGGTTTAGGGTAAGGGTTAGGGTTAGGGTTAATGTTAGGGTTAGGGTCGGGTTACGTTTAGGTTTATGGTTACGGTTAGGGTTAGGGTGAAGGTTAGGCTTAGGTTTAGGGTTAGGGTGAGGGTTAGGTGAGGCTTAGGGTTAGGATTAGGGTTTGGGTTAGGGTGAGGGTTAGGATGAGGCTGAGTGTTAGGTTTAGGGTTAGGGTTAGCGTGAGTGTTAGGGTTAGGGTTAGGTTTAGGTTGAGGGTTATGGTGATGGCTAGGCTTAGGGTTAGGTTGAGGGTGCGGGTGCGGGTTAGGGTTAGTTTTAGGGTTAGGTTTAGGTTGAGGGTAAGGTGAGGGGTAGGGTTAGGTTTAGTGTGAGCCTTAGTATTAGTGTGAGTGTTGGTTTAGGGTTAAGGTTAGGGTTAACGTGTGGGTAAGCGTAAGGATAAGGGTTAAGATGAGGCTGAGATTTCGGGATAGGGTTAGGGTGAGGGTCAGTGTTAGGGTGACGATGAGGGTGACGGTTAGGGTCAGGGTTAGGATTTAGTTTAGGGTGAGGGTTAGGGTGAAGGTGAGGGTTAGGTTAAGGGTTAGGGTGAGGGGTAGGGTGAGGTTTAGGGTTAGGGTTTTGGTTATGGTAGGGTGAGGGTGAGGGTTAGGATTATGGTTAGGGTGAGTGTGAGGATGTGTTTTGGGGATAGGTTTAAGGTTAGGGTAAGGGTGAGTGTTTGGTTTAGGGTTAGTGTTAGGGTTAGGCTTAGGCTTAGGGTTAGGGTGAGGATGAGGTTTAGGGTTAGGATGAGGGTTAGGGTTAGGGTTAGGGTGCGGGATAGGGTAAGGGTGATGTTTAGTGTGAGGGTGAAGTTTAGGGTGAGGGTAGGTGTTCGGGTGAGGGTGAGGGTTAGGGTGCGTGTGAGGGTCAGGTTTAGGGTGAGTGTTAGGGTGACGGTGAGTTTGAGATTTAGGTTTACTGTAAGGGTTAAGGTGAGTGATATGGTGAGGGTGAGGGTTAGGGTTAGGTTTAGTATTAATGTTAGGATTAGGGATAGGGTTACCGTGAGGGTAAGTGTAAGGGTTAGGGTTAGGGGTAGGGTCAGGGTTAGGGTTAGGTTTATGGTTAGGGAAGGGTGAGGGTAGGGTTAGGCTTAAGGTTAGTGTTAGGGTGAGGGTTAGTGTTAGTGTTTGGGTTAGTGTTTTGTTGAGTGGTAGGGTTAGGCTTTGGGTTAGGCTGAGGGCTAGGGTGAGTGTGAGGGATAGGGTGTGGGTGAGGGTTAGTCTTTCAGTGAGGGTTAGGGTACATTGAGGGTTAAGGTGATGGTGAGGGTTAGAGTGTGGGTGAGTGTTAGGGTTAGGGTTAGGGTTAGGTGAGGCTTAGGGTTAGGCTAACGGCTAGAGTGAGGGTGAGGGTGAGGGTGAGGGTGAGGTTTAGGGTGTCAGTGAGGGTTAGGGTAGGGTGAAGATTTGGGTGATGGTGAGGTTTAGTGTGAGGGTGAGGGTTAGGTTTACGGTTAGCTTGAGGATTATGTTTAGGATTAGGGGGAGGGGGAGGGTTTGGTTTAGGATTAGTTTTAGGGTTAGGGTTAGGCTTAGGGTGAGGGTGAGGGGTAGGGTGAGTGTTTGCTTTATGGATAGGGTGATGGTTATGGTGAGTGTTAGGGTTAGGTTTATGGGTAGGGTGACGGTTAGTGTTAGGGTTATGGTTAGGTTAGGGTGAGGGTTATGGTGAGGTTTAAGCTTAGTGTTAGGTTTAGGGTTAGGGTGAGTGTTAGGGTTAGTGTGAGGTTTAGGGTTAGGGTTATGTTTAGGCTTAGGATGAGGGTAAGAGTTAGGGTGAGGGTTAAAGTTAGTGTGACCTTTAGGCGGAGGGGTAGGGTTAAGGTTCGCGTGAGGGTGAGGGTTAGGGTGAGGGTTAGCGTTAGGGTGAGGGTTAGGGTGAGGGTGAGGCTTAGGGTTAGAGTGAGGGTTCGGATGAGGATGATGCGAAGTTTTAGTTTGAGGGTTAGGGAGAGGGGGAGGGGTAGGGTTAGGGTTGATTTAGGGTGAGGGTTAGGGTGAGTGTTAGGGTTAGGCTGAGGGTGAGCGTGAGGGTGAGGGTAAGGGTTAGTGTTAGGGTTATGGTGAGGTTTAGGTTTATTGTGAGGGTTAGGGTGAGTATGAGGGTAAGAATTAGGTTGAGGGTTAGTGTGTGGGGAAGGATTAGGGTTAGGGTTAAATTTAGGGTTAGGTTTAGGTTGAGGATTAGGGTTAATGTTAGGGTTAGGTTTAGGGTAAGGGTTAGGGTGAGGGTGAGGGTTAGGGTTAGGGTTATGGTTAGTGTGAGGGTGAGGGTTAGGCTTAGGTTTAGGATTAGTGTTTGGGTTAGGCTGATGTTGAGATTGAGGCTTAGGGTTAGGATTAGGGTTTGGGTTAGGATTACGCTGAGGGTGAGGGTGAGGGTTAGGTTTAGCGTGAGGGTTAGGGTTAGGGTAAGGTTTAGGTTGAGGGTTAGGGTGAGGGCTTGGTTTAGGGTTAAGGTGAGGGTGAGGGTGAGGGTGTGGGTTAGGCTTAGGCTTAGGTTTAGGTTGATGGTAAGGATGAGAGATAGCATTAGGTTTAGTGTGATCCTTAGTGTTAGTGTGAGGTTTAGTGTTTGGGTTAGGGTTAGGGATAGGGTTACCGTGTGGGTAAGGGTAAGGGTGAGGGTTAGGATAATGGTGAGGTTTAGGTGTAGGGTTAGGGTGAGGCTCAGTGTTAGGGTGAGCATGAGGTTTATGATTAGGGTCACGGTGAGGGTTAGTTGTAGGTTGAGGTTTAGGGTTAGGTTTAGGGTTTGGGTAAGGGTGAGGGTTAGGTTTAGGTTAAGTTTTACGGTGAGGGGTAGGGTGAGGGTTAGGATTAGGGTTTTGTTTAGGGTAGGGTGAGTGTGAGGGTTAGGGTTAGGGTTAGGGTGAGTGTGAGGGTGAGTTTTAGGGATAGGTTTAGGGTTATGGTGAGGGTGAGTGTTAGGTTTAGGATTAGTGTTAGGGTTAGGCTTAGGCTTAGGGTTAGGGTAAGGGTGAGAGTTAGGGTTAGGATGAGGGTTAGGGTTAAGTGTTAGGGTGCGGGTTAGGGTTAGTGTGATCTTTCGTGTGAGGCTGAGTTTTAAGGTAAGGGTGACTGTTCGGGTGAGGGTGAGGTTTAGTGTGTGTGTGAGTGTTAGGGTGATGGTGAGTGTTAGGTTGACGGTGAGTTTGATCTTTAGGTTTACTGTAAGGGTTAGCGTTAGTGTTAGGGTGAGGGTGAGGGTTAAGGGTTAGGTTTAGGGTTAGTGTTAGGGTTAGGGTTAGGGTTAGGGTTACCGTGAGGGTAAGTTTAATGGTGAGGGTTAGGATGAGGGTGAGGGTTAAGATTAGGGTTAGGGTTAGGGTGAGGGGTAGGGTGAGGGTTAAGGTTAGGGTTATAGTTAGGGTAGGGTGAGGGTGAGGGTTAGGCTTAACGTTAGTGTTAGGGTGAGGGTTAGGTTTAGTATTAGGGTTAGGGTTTCGTTGAGTGTTAGGGTGAGGGTTTGGGTTATGGTTAGGATTAGGGTGAGTGTGAGGGTTAAGGTGAGGGTTAGGTTTAGTGTTAGGGTAAGGGTTTGGGTTAGGCTGGGGGCTAGGGTGAGTGTGAGGGTTAGGTTGTGGGTGAGGGTGAGGGTGAGGGTTAGGGTGTCGGTGTGGGTTAAGGTAGATTGAGGTTTAGGTTGAGGGTTAGTGTTAGTCTGAAGGTGAGGCTGAGGTTGAGGTTTAAGGTTAGGTTTAGGATTTGTGTGAATGTTACGGTTAGGGTTAGGTTTAGGATGAGGTTTAGGTTAAGGGGTAGGGTTAGGGTTAATTTGAGGGTGAGGGTGAGGGTGAGGTTTAGGGTTAGGGTGAGGATTACGGTTAGGGTTAGGGTGAGGGTGAGTGTTAGGGTTAGTTTTAGGATGAGGGTTAGGGTGATGGGTAGGGTTAGGATTAGTTTGAGGGTTAGGCTTAGTGTGAGGGTTAGGGATATGGTTAGGGTTAGGGTGAGAGTTAGGGTTAGAGTTAGGGTTAGGCTGAGGGCTAGGGTGAGGGTGAGGGTTAGGGTGAGTGTGAGAGTGAGGGTGAGGGTTAGGGTGTCAGTGAGGGTTAGGGTTGGTTGAGGGTTAGGGTGACCATGAGGGTTAGTGTGAGCGTGAGTGTTAGGGTTAGGGTAAGTCTTAGGGTTAGGGTTAGGGTTAGGGTTAGGGTTAGGGGCAGTGTAGGGTTTGGTTTAGGATTAGTGTTAGGGTTAGGGTTAGGCTTAGGGTCAAGGTTAGGGGTAGGGTGAGGGTTTGGGTTATGGATAGGGTTTGGGTGAGGGTGATGTTTAGGGTGAGGGTTAGGGTTAGGGTTTGGGGTAGGGTGAGGGTTAGTGTTATTGTTATGGTTAGGGTAGGGTGAGGGTTAGTGTGAGGTTTAGGGTTAGGGTTGGTTTTAGGCTTAGAGTGAGGGTAAGGGTTAGGGTGAGGGTTAGAGTGATGGTGAGGCTTAGCGTTAGTGTGAGGGTTAGGCTGAGGGGTAGGGTTAGGGTTCGCGTGAGGGTGAGGTTTAGGGTGAGGGTTAGGTTTAGGATTAGGGAAGGATCAGGGTAAAGGTTAGGATGAGGGTTAGTGTTAGGCTGAGGGTGAGGGTGAGGGTGAGGGTTAGGGTGAGGGTGTGGTTGAGGGTGAGTGTTAGGTTTAGGTTTAGGATGAGGGGTAGTGTGAGGGGTAGGGTTAGGTTTAGTTTGAAGGTTATGGTTAGTGTGAGGGGTAGGTTTAGGGTTAGGGTTAGGGTGAGGGTGAGGTTTAATGATAGGGTTAGGTTTAGGCTGAGGGCTAGGGTGAGGGTGAGGATTAGGGTGATTATGAGGATGAGGGTGAGGGTGAAGGTTAGGTTTAGGGTTAGGGTTAGGGATAAGGTGAGGTTTTGGGGGAGGGTGAGGGTTGGGTTGTGGGTGAGGGTTAAGGTAAAGGTGAGGCTTAGATTGAAGGGGAGGGTTAGAGTGAGGGCAAGGGTTAAGGTTAGAATTATGGTGATGGTAAGGGTTCATATTTATGTTAGGGTGAGTGGTAGGGTGAGGGGTATAGTCAGGGTTAGTGTGAAGGTTAGGATTAGTGTGAGGGTTAGTGTTAGGGTTAGAGTGTGGGTAAGGGTTAGGGTGAGGTTTAGGGTTAGTTTTAGGGTTAGTGTTAGAGTTAGGGTTAGGTTGAGGGTTAGGGTGAAGTTTAGAGATACCGCGAGGGTGAGAGATAGGGTTAGGGTTAGGATGAGGTTTACGGTTATGTTGAGAGTTAGAGTTAGGGTGAGGGTGAGTGTGAGGGTTAGTGTTAGGGTTAGGGTGAGTGTTAGGTTGAGGATGAGGGTATGGTTTAGGTTGAGGGTTAGGAGGAGGGGGAGGTTTAGTGTTAGGGTTAGTGTTAGGGTGAGGGTAAGGATGAGGGTTAGGGTTGGGCTGAGGGTGAGGGTGAGGGTGAGGCTGAGGTTTAGTGTTAGGATTAGGGTGAGGTTTAGGTTTATTGTGAGGGTTAGGGTGAGGATAAGGGTAAGGATTAGGTTGAGGGTTAGGGTGAGGGGGAGGGTTAGGTTTAGGGTTAGTTCAGGGTGAGGTTTAGGTTTAATGTTAAGGTTAGGTTTAGGGTAAGGTTTAGGGTTTGGGTGAGGGTCATGGTTAGGTTGAGGGTGAGGGTAAGGGTTAGTGTGAGGGTTGCGGTTAGGTTTAGGGTTAGGGTGAAGCTGAGGGTGAGGCTTAGGGTTAGGATTAGTGTTTGGGTTAGGGTGAGGTTGAGGGTGAGGCTTAGGGTTGTGGTTTTGGGTTAGGGTTAGGCTGAGCATGAGGGTGAGGTTTAGGGTTAGCTTAAGAGTTAGGGTTAGGGTTAGGTTTAGGTTGATTGTTAGGATGAGGGCTAGGTTTAGGGTTAGGGTGACGGTGAGGTTGAGGGTGAGGGTGAGGGTTAGGGTGCGGGTTAGGGTTAGGGTGAGGGTTAGGGTTAGTGTTAGGTTTAGGTTGAGGGTTAGGGTGAGGGGTAGGGTTAGGGTTAGTGTGAGCCTTAGTGTTATTTTGAAAGTTAGGGTTAGGGTTATGATTAGGGTTACCGTGAGGGTAAGGGAACGTGTGAGTGTTAGGATGAGGGTGAGGGTTAGGGATAGGGTTAGGTTGAGGGTGAGTGTTAGGGTGAGGATGAGGGTTAATGTTAGGGTTGGGTTTAGGGTGAGTGTGAGGTTGGGGTTTACTGATAGGGTTAGGGGTAGAGTGAATGTGAGTGTTAGGTTTAGGTTTAGTGTTAAGCTTAGGCTTAGGCTTATGGTTAGGGTGAGGGTGAGGGTTAGCGAAAGTGTGAGGGTTAGAGCTAGAGTTACTGTGCAGGTTAAGGTTAGGTGATGTTTAGTGTGAGCGTGAGGTTTAGGGTTCGGGTGAGGGTGATGGTGAGGGTTATGGTGTGGGTGAGGGTTAGTGTTAGGGTGTGTATTAGGGTGACGATGAGTTTGTGGGTTAGGTTTAGGGTTACTGTTATTGTTAGGTTTTGGGTGAGTGTTAGGGTCAGATTTAGGATTAGGGTCAGGGCTAGGGTGAGGGTGAGGGTTTGGGTGAGTTTGAGGGTGAGGGTGAGGGTTAGGGTGAGGTTGAGGGTTAGGGTGAAGTTTAGAGTTAGGGCAAGGGTGAGAGATAGGGTTAGGGTTAGGGTGAGTTTTACCTTTAGGTTGAGGGTTAGAGTTAGGGTGAGGGTGAGTGTGTGGTTTAGTGTTAGGGTTAGGGTGATGGTTAGGGTGAGGATGAGGGTAAGGTTTAGGTTGAGGGTTAGGGGGAGGGGGAGGTTTAGGGTTAGGGTTAGGGTTAGGGTGAGGGTAAGGATGAGGGTTAGGGTTGGGCTGAGGGTGAGCGTGAGGGTGAGGGTGAGGGTTAGTGTTAGGATTAGGGTGAGGGTTAGGTTTATTGTGAGGGTTAGGGTGAGGATAAGGGTAAGGATTAGGTTGAGGGTTAGGGTGAGGGGGAGTGTTAGGGTTAGGGTTAGTTTAGGGTGAGGTTTAGATTTAATGTTAGGGTTAGGTTTAGGGTAAGGTTTAGGGTTAGGGTGAGGGTCATGGTTAGGTTGAGGGTGAGGGTAAGGGTTAGTGTGAGGGTTAGAGTTAGGTTTAGGGTTAGGGTGAGGCTGAGGGTGAGGCTTAGGGTTAGGATTAGTGTTTGGGTTAGGGTGAGGTTGAGGGTGAGGCTTAGGGTTGTGGTTTTGGGTTAGGGTTAGGCTGAGCATGAGGGTGAGGTTTAGGGTTAGCTTAAGAGTTAGGGTTAGGGTTAGGTTTAGGTTGAGTGTTAGGATGAGGGCTAGGTTTAGGGTTAGGGTTCGGGTGAGATTGAGGGTGAGGGTTAGGGTGTGGGTGAGGGTTAGGGTTAGGGTGTGTATTAGGGTGACGATGAGTTTGAGGGTTAGGTTTAGGGTTACTGTTATTGTTAGGTTTTGGGTGAGTGTTAGGGTTAGATTTAGGATTAGGGTCAGGGCTAGGGTGAGGGTGAGGGTTTGGGCATGTTTGAGGGTGAGGGTGAGGTTTAGGGTGAGGTTGAGGGTTAGGATTAGACTTAGTTTTAGGGTTAGTGTTAGGGTGAGTTTGAGGGTGAGGGTTAGGGATAGGGTTAGGGTCTGGGTTAGGGTTAGGATGAGGGTTAGGTTTAGGGTTATGGTGAGGGTCTAATTGAGGGTGTGGGTTAGGTTTAGTGTTATGGATAGGGTGAGGGTTTGGGTGAGCGTGAGGGTTGGGTTGTTGGTGAGGGTTAGGGTAAATTTGAGGGTTAGATTGACAGGGAGCCTTAGAGTGAGGATGAGGGTTAAGGTTAGGGTTAGGGTGATGGTTACATTTCGTATTAGTGTTAGGGTGAGGGTTTGGGTGAGGGGTATATTTAGGGTTCGGGTGAAGGTTAGGATTGTTGTGAGGGTTAGCGTTAGAGTGAGGGTAAAGTTTAGGGTTAGGTTTAGGGTTACTGTTGGAGTAAGAGTTAGGTTGAGGGTTAGGGTGAGGTTTAGAATTAGGGTGAGGGTGAGGGTTAGGGTTAGGGTGAGAGTTAGAGTTAGGGTTAGGGTGAGTGTGAGGTTTAGTTTGAGGGTTAGAGGGAGGGGGAGTGTTAGTGTTAGGGTTAGGGTTTGGGTGAGGGTTAGGGTTAAGGTTAGGGTTAGGTTTAGCGTGAGGGTTAGGGTCAATGTTAGGGTTAGGTTTAGGGTAAGGGATAGGTTTAGGGTTAGGGTGAGGGTTATGGTTAGGGTGAGGGTTAGAGTTAGGTTTAGGTTTAGGGTGAGGCTGAGAGTGAGGCTTTAGTTTGAGGGTTAGGGAGAGGGGGAGTGTCAGGGTTAGGGTTATGTTTTGGGTGAGTGTTAGGGTTAAGGTTAGAGTTAGGTTTAAAGTGAGGGTTAGGGTCAATATTAGGGTTAGGTTTAGGGTAAGGGTTTGGTTTAGGGTTAGGGTGAGGGTTATGGTTAGGGTGAGGGTTAGAGTTAGGTTTAGGTTTAGGGTGAGGCTGAGAGTGAGGCTTAGGGTTAGGATTAGTGTTTGGGTTAGGGTTAGGGTGAGGTTTAGGGTTCGATTAGAGTTTGACTTAGTGTTAGGCTGAGCATGAGGCTGAGGGTTAGGATTAGCGTGAGGGTTAGGGTTAGGGTTAGGTTTAGGATGAGGATTTGGGTGAGGGTGAGGGTTAGGGTGTAGTTGAGGGTTAGGTTTAGGTTGAGTGTTAGGGTGACGTTGAGTTTGAGGTTTAGGTTTAAGTTTAGTGTTAGAGTTAGGGTTTGGGTGAGTGTTAGGGTTAGATTTAGGATTAGGGTGAGGGCTAGGTTGAGGGTGAGGGTTAGGGTGTGGGTGAGGGTGAGGGTGAGGGTTAGGGTGTGGTTTAGGGTTAGGTTTAGGCTCAGGGTTACCGTTAGGATGAGGGTTAGGTTTAGGTTTAGGCTTAGGTTGAGGTTGAGGCTGAGGCTGAGGTTTAAGGTGAGGGTGAGGGTTAGTGTGAGTGTGAGGGTTAGGGTTAGGATTAGGGTTAGGTTGAGTGTTAAGATTAGCGTTAGGTTTAGGATGAGGGTTAGGGTGAGGGGTAGGGTTAGGGTTAGTTTGAGGGGTAGGGTTAGTGTGAGGGTTAGAGTTAGTTTTAGGGTTACCGTGAGGGTAAGTGTAACGGTGAGGGTTAGGATGAGGGTGAGGGTTAGGGTTAGAGTTAGGGTTCGGGTGAGGGGTAGGGTTCTGGTTAGGTTTCGGGTTATGGTTATTGTAGGGTGAGGCTTATGTTTAGGTTAAAAGTTAGTGTTAGGGTGAGGGTTAGGGTTAGTGTTAGGGTTAGGGTTTGGTTGAATTTTAGGTTGAGTTTTTGGGTTAGGCTTAAGCTTAGGGTGAGGGTGAGGGTAGGGGTGAGGTTTAGGGTTAGTGTTAGGGTTAGGTTTTGTGTTAGGCTGAGGGCTATATTTAGGGTGAGTGTTAGGGTGAGGTTGAGGGTGAAGGTTAGGGTGTAGGCGAGGGTTAGGCTAGGGTGAGTGTTAGGGTGAGGGTGAGGTTTAGGGTTAGGTTTAGGATTAGTGTGAGTGTTAGGGTTAGGGTTAGGGTCAGGATGAGGTTTAGGGTGAGGGGTAGGGTTAGGGTTAGGTTGAGGGTGAGGGTGACGGTGAGGTTTAGGGTTAGGGTGAGTGTTAGGGTTAGGGTTGGTGTGATGGTGAGGGTTAGGGTTAGGTTTAGGATGAGGGTTAGTGTGAGGGGTAGGGTTAGTGTTAGTGTGAGGGTTAGGGTTAGTGTGAGGATTAGGGATAGGGTTAGTTTTAGGATTTGCTGCGGACCGGGTTCTGTGGGGACGATGGAGGATACCTAGGGGAGGAACCTGGAATAGGATGGGGAGATGGCAAACAGACACCTCACACACATTAGGAGTGGATGCAGAGTGCTGAGTGCTGAGTGCTGAGTGCTGAGTGCGATTTAATGCAGAGGATAACAAACTTTTATAACAGAAGTCTTCATAAGAAAAGGGCAAAAGGTTACATAATCTTGCTGCAGGGCTTCCTTCTTGGATGGTCACCAGCTGGTCGCCTGAAAGGGCAAAAGTTTACACAATCTTGCTGCAGGGCTTCATTCTTGGGTGGTCACCAGCTGGTCGCCTGATAGGCACTTGTTTCCGGCTTATCTCTAAGAAATATAATGGGTTTCGACGTTTGTCACCAACTAACCATTACCTTATTTCTATAGAGACCTTAATTATCCAATAAGATTTTTCCTGGTCCTTCTTTAACAGTAAGGTTACGGAGGCCTAGATCTAGCAAGTCTCTTAGTAAATGAGAGTACCAGGAAGTTCTTTCTCCTAAGTAGTTATTTCCGCAATTGCCATACATTCCTTCTGTTCTAGCCGCGCCTATAGCTTTTTGTAAATCTCTTACAAACAATTCCTTCTGCTGAAGTGACTTTGTGAAACCCCCAATACTTTTATATTTACTTATATTTGCCTACTAGCCTCCATAAGAGGGGTTTCAGGGTAGCACTTAACTCTGGTGAGTTAGTCATATTTTTGAGACACTCATCAGATATTGGAGTCATCAACACTCTTAAGAAAGAGCTTTGAATAAGGGAACGTTGACAATGAGTAAGCACAATGAGCAGCAGAAACAGTAAAAGATTAATAGGCACTCTTATGAGGAGAAGAAAGACAGAAACACATCTTTCCCAGGTGTTTGCTAGCCTTTTTCCAGGAGTAGGCCTCTTACAAGCCCTATTCTTCGAGGTAGAATTCGGTGAAGTCCCAAAACGTGGAGATAGGTTTCTGTAAAGCCACATTCTCTGAGGTAGACTTCAGTGAAGTCCCTATCTTGGTCTGATAGATGGTTTCCCATTCTAAGCAGACTCCACTGGAGTCGGGGTGGCAAGGGTTAGGCTGAGGGTTAGGGTTAGGGTTAGTGTTAGGATGAAGGCTGGAGTGAAGGTGAGGTTTAGGGGGAGGGTTAGGGTGAAGGTGTGGGTGAGGGTGTCACTGAGGCTTAGGGTAGGGTGAGGATTAGCGTGACGCTGAGGGCTAGGGTGAGGGTGAGGGTTAGGGTTAGGGTTAGGGTCAGGGTGGGGATTAGGGTTAGGGTTAGGGTTAGGATGAGGATTAGGGTGAGGGGAAGTTATAGAGTTAGGGATAGGTTTAGAGTGAGGGTAACAGTTAAGGTAAGGGTGAGGGTTAGGGTTAGGATTAGGGTTAGGGTGATGTTTAAGGTTAAGGTTTGGGTTAGGGTTAGGGTTAATTTTAGGGTGAGGGTTAGGGTGAGGGTAAGGGTTAGGTTGAGGATGCGGATTAGGGTTAGGGTTAGGGTTAGTGTGAGTGGTAGGGTTAGGGTCAGAGTGAGGGTTAGGTTTAGTGTGAGGGTTATGGTTAGGGATAGGATTAGGGTGACGGTAAGGGTTAGGATGAGGGTAGAGTGAGATTGAGGTTTAGGGTTAGCATGAGTGTTAATGTGAAGGTTAGGGTGAGTGTTAGGGTTAGGGTGAGGGTGAGGGTTAGGGTTAGGCTTAGGGTCTGGGTTAGGGTTAGTGCGAGGGTTAGGGTAAGGGTTAGGGTGAGGGTGAGGGTGAGGGTTTGGGTGAGGGTGAGGTTTGGGTTGTGGGTGAGGGTTAGGGTAAAGGTGAGGGTTAAGTTGACGTGGATGGTTAGAGTGAGGACGAGGGTTAAGCATAGGATTAGGGTGATGGATAATTTTCATATTAGTGTTAGGGTGAGGGGTATCCGTTAGGGTTAAGGTGAGGTTTAGGATTAGTGTGATGGTTAGGGTTAGGGTTAGACTGTGGGTAAGGGTTAGGGTGAGGTGTAGGGTGAGGTTTAGGGTTAGGATTAGAGTTACGGTTAGGTTGAGGGTTAGGGTGATGTTTAGAGTTAGGTTGTGGGTGATAGTTAGGGTTAGGGTTAGGTTGAGGGTTAGGGTTAGGGTGAGAGTTAGAGTTAGGGTTAAGGTGAAGGTGAGGGTGAGGGATAGGGTTTGGTTTAGGGTTAGGATGAGGTTTTGGGTGAGGGGTATAGTTAGGGTTAGGGTTAGGGTGAGAATTAGGGTGAGTTTGAGGGGGAAGAATAGGGTTCTGGTTCTGGTTCGGGTTAGGGTTAGGCTGATTGTCAGGGTGAGTGTTAGGGTTAAGGTTACGGTTAGGTTTAGGATGAGTGTTATGATTAGGCTTAGGGTTAAGATGAGGGTTAAGGTGAGGGGTAGATTTAGGTTTAGTTTGAGAGTTACTGTTAGGATGAGGGTAAGGGTTAGGTTGAGGGTTAGGATGAGGGTGAGGGTTAGGGTGAGGGTTAGGTTTAGAGTTAGGATTAGGGTGAGGGGTAGGATGAGGGTGAGGGTTAGGGTGAGGGTGAGGGTGAGGTTTAGGGGTTGGGTTAGGTTTGGGGTTAGGGTCAGGGTTACGGTGAGTTTGAGGGTTAGGTTAGGGTTAGGGTTAGGGTGAAGTTTAGGCTGAGGATGAGGTTTAAGGTGAGGGTTAGGGTTAGGGTGAGGTTTAGGCTGAGGATGAGGTTTAAGGTGAGGGTGAGGGTGGATGTGAGGATGAGGGTTAGGGTTCGGGTTAGGGTTAGGTTGAGCTTGAGGGTGAGGGTTAGTGTTTGGATTAGTGTTAGGGTTAGGGTTAGGATGAGGGTGAGCGTGAGGTTGAGGGTGAATGTTAGTGTTAGGGTTAGGGTGAGGGTTAGGTTTATTGTGAGGGTTATAGGGTGAGGATGAGGGTAAGGGTTAGGTTCTGGGTTAGGGTGAGGGGGAGGGTTAGGTTTAGGGTTAGCGTTAGGGTGAGGGTTAGGGTGAGGTTTAGGTTTAAATTAAAGGTTACGTTTAGGTTGATAGTTTGGGTTAATGTTAGGGTTATGTTTAGGGTAAGTGTTAGGGTTAGTGTGAGGGTTATCGTTAGGGTGAAGTTTAGGGTTAGGGTGAGGATTAGGGTTAGGATTAGTGTTAGGGTGCGGGCTAGGTTGAAGGTGAGGGTTAGGATTAGGCTTAGGGTTAGGGTTAGCGTTAGGGTTAGGGTGAGGGTGAGGGTGATGGTTAGGGTTAGGATTAGGGTCTGGGTTAGGGTTAGGGAAGGTTTAGGGTTAGGGTTAGGGTGAGGGTGAGGGTGAGGGTGAGGGTTAGGTTTAGGGTTAGAGTTAGTGATAGGGTGAGGTTTTGGGTGAGGGTTGGGTTGTGGTTGAGGGTTATTGTAAAGGTGAAGGTTAGGTTGACGGGGAGGGTTAGAGTTATGGCGAGGGTTAAGGTTAGGGCTAGTGTGATGGTTAGGGTTCGTATTAGTGTTAGGCTGAGGGTCAGGTTGAGTGTTAGGTATAGGGTTACAGTAAGGTTGAGTGTTAGGTTTAGGCTTAGGTTTAGGATAAGGGTTAATGTGAGGGTTAGGGATAGGATAAGTGTGAGGGTTACGGTTAGGGTGAGAGTTAGAGTTAGGGTTACGGTGAGGGTGAGGGTTAGTGTTCGGGTTAGGGTGAGGGCTAGGGTGAGGATGAGGGTAAGGTTTAGGTTGAGGGTTAGGGGGAGGGGGAGGTTTAGGGTTAGGGTAAGGGTTAGGATGAAGGTAAGGTTGAGGGTTAGGTTTAGGCTGAGGGTGAGCTTTAGGGTGAGTGTGAGGGTTAGTGTTAGGATTAGGGTGAGGGTTAGGTTTATTGTGAGGGTTAGGTTGAGGATAAGGGTAAGGATTAGGTTGAGTGGTAGGGTGAGGGGCAGAGTTAGGGTTAGGGTTAGGGTTAAGGTGAGGCTTAGCATGAGGGTTAGGTTTAAGGTTAGGGTTAGTTTAGGGTTAATGTTAGGGTTAGGTTTAGGGTAAGGGTTAGGGTTAGGGTGAGGGTCATGGTTAGGTTTAGGGTGAGGGTTTGGGTTAGGGTGAGGGTTAGGGTTAGTTTTAGGGTTAGGGTGATGCTGAGGCTGAAGCTTAGGGTTAGGATTAGGGTTTGGGTTAGGGTGAGGTTGAGGGGGAGGCTTAGGGTTGGGATTAGGTTTTGGGTTAAGGTTAGGCTGAGCATGAGGGCGAGGTTTAGGGTTAGCGTGAGAGTTAGGGTTAGGGTTAGGTTTAGGTTGAGTGTTAGGGTGAGGGCTAGGTTTAGGGTTAGGGTGAAGGTGAGGTTGAGGGTGAGGGTGAGGGTTAGGGTGAAGGTTAGAGTTAGTGTTAGGTTTAGGTTGACGGTTAGGGTGAGGGGTAGGGTTAGGTTTAATGTGAGCCTTAATGTTATTGTGAGGGATAGGGTTAGGGTTAGCATTAGGGTTACCGTGAGGGTAAGGGAAAGTGTGAGGTTTAGGATGAGGGTGAGGGTTAGGGATAGGGTTAGGTTGAGGGTGAGTGTTAGGGTGAGGATGAGGGTTAGGGTTAGGTTTAGGGTTAAGTTGAGAGTGCGGATTAGGGTTAGGTTAAGGGTTAGCGTGTGGTGTAGGGTGATGATTAGGGTTAGGGTTTTGGTTAGGGTAGGGTGAGGGTTAGGGTTAGGGTTAGGGTTAGGGTGAGTGTGAGGTTGGGGTTTACTGATAAGGTGAGGGGTAGAGTGAGGGTGAGCGTTATGTTTAGGATTAGTGTTAGGGTTAGGCTTAGGCTTATGGTTAGTGTGAGGATGAGGGTTAGCTATAGCATGAGGGTTAGGGTTAGGGTTAGTGTGCGGGTTAGCTTTAGGTGATGTTTAGTGTGAGCGAGAGGTTTATGGTTCAGGTGAGGGTGAGGGTGAGGGTTAGGGTGTGGGTAGGGTTAGGGTTAGGGTGTGTGTTAGGGTGCCAATGAGTCTGAGGGTTAGGTTTAGAGTTAGTGTTATTGTTAGGTTTTGGGTGAGTGTTAGGGTTAGAGTTAGGATTAGGGTGAGGGATAGGGTGAGGGTGAGGGTTTGGGTGAGTTTGAGGGTGAGGGTTAGGGTTAGGGTGATGTTGAGGGTTCGAATTAGGCTTTGGGTTAGGGTAAGTGTTAGGGTGAGTGTGAGGGTGAGGGTTAGGGATAGGGTTAGGGTCTGGGTTAGGGTTAGGATGAGGGTTAGGTTTAGGGTTATGGTGAGGGTGAGGTTGAGGGTGTGGGTTAGGGTTAGGGTCAGGGTTAGGGATAGAGTGAGGGTTTCGGTGAGGGTGAGGGTTGGGTTGTGGGTGAGGGTAAGGGTAAAGGTGAGGGTTAGATTGACAGGGAGGCTTAGAGTGAGGGTGAGGTTTAAGGTTAGGGTTAGGGTGATTGTTAGGTTTCGTATTAGTGGTAGGGTGAGGGTTAGGGTGAGGGGTATATTTAGGGTTAGGGTGAAGGTTAGGATTGGTGTGAGGGTTAGGGTTAGAGTGAGGGTAAGGTTTAGTGTGAGGTTTAGGGTTACTGTTGGAGTAAGAGTTAGGTTGAGGTTTAGGGTGAGGTTTAGATTTAGGGTGAGGGTGAAGCTTAGGGTTAGGGTTAGGGTGAGGGTTAGGGTTAGGGCGAGGGTGAGGTTTAGTTTGAGGGTTAGGAGGAGGGGGAGTGTTAGGTTTAGGGTTAGGGCTTGGGTGAGGGTTAGGGTTAAGGTTAGGGTTAGTTTTATGGTGAGGGTTAGGGTTAATGTTAGGGTTAGGTTTAGGGTAAGGGTTAGGTTTAGGGTTAGGGTGACGTTCACAGTTAGTTTTAGGGTGAGGGTTATGGTTAGGGTGAGGGTTAGAGTTAAGTTTAGGTTTAGGGTGAGGCTGAGGGTTAGGCTTAGGGTTAGGATTAGTGTTTGGGTTAGGGTGAGGGTGAGGGTGAGGTTTAGGGTTCGATTAGAGTTTGGCTTCGTGTTAGGCTGAGCATGAGGGTGACGGTTAGGATTAGCGTGAGGGTTACGGTTAGGGTTAGGTTTAGGATGAGGGTTCGGGTGAGGGTTCGGGTTAGGGTGTGGTTGAGGGTTAGGTTTTGGGTGAGTGTTAGTGTGACGTTGAGTTTGAGGGTTAGGTTTAAATTTAGTGTTAGAGTTAGGGTTTGGGTCAGTGTAAGGGTTAGAGTTAGGATTAGGGTGAGGGCTAGGTTGAGGATGAGGGTTAGGGTGAGGGTGAAGGTGAGGGTGAGGGTAAGGGTGTGGGTTAGGGTTAAGGTTAGGCTCAGGGTTACCGTTAGGGTGAGGGTTAGTGTTAGGTTTAGGGTTAGGTTGAGGTTGAGGCTGAGGCTGAGATTTAAGATGAGGGTGAGGGTGAGTGTGAAGGTGAGTTTTAGGGTTAGGATTAGGGTTAGGTGAGTGTTAGGGTTAGCATTAGGTTTAGGATGAGGGTTAGGTTGAGGGGTAAGGTTAGGGTTAGTGTGAGGGGTAGGGTTAGTGTGAGGGTTAGAGTTAGGGTTAGGGTTACCGTGAGGGTAAGTGTAACGGTGAGGGTTAGGATGAGGGTGAGGCTTAGGGTTAGGGTTAGGGTTAGGTTGAGGAGTAGGGTTCGGTTTAGGTTTCGGGTTATGGTTAGGGTAGGTTGAGGCTTAGGGTTAGGCTAAAGGTTAGTGTTAGGGTGCGGGTTAGGTTTAGTGTTAGGGTTAGGTTTTGGTTGAGTGTTAGAGTGAGTGTTTTGGTTAGGCTTAAGGTTATAGTGAGGGTGAGGGTTAGGGTGAGTGTTAGGGTAAGTGTTAGGGTTAGGTTTTGTTTTAGGCTGAGGGCTCGGGTTAGGGTGAGTGTTAGGGTGAGGGTGAGCTTTAGGGTGCAGGTGAGGTTTAGGCTAGGGTGAGTGTTAGGGTGAGGTTTAGTGTTCGGTTGATAGTGAGGGTGAGGGTGAGCTTTAGGTTTAGGTTTAGAATTAGTGTGAGTGTTAGTGTTAGGGTTAGAGTTAGGATAAGGTTTAGGGTGGGGGGTAGGGTTAGGGTTAGGTTGAGGGTGAGAGTGAGGGTGAGGTTTAGGGTTAGGGTGAGTGTTAGGGTTAGGATGAGGGTGAGGGTTAGGGTTAGGTTTAGGATGAGGGTTAGTGTGAGGGGTAGGGTTAGTGTTAGTGTGAGGGTTAGGGTTAGTGTGAGGGTTAGGGATAGGGTTAGTGTTAGGGTTAGCGTGAGGATAAGGGTTAGTTTGAGGATGCGGATTAGGGTTAGGGTTAGGGTTAGTGTGAGGGGTAGGGTTAGGGTCAGAGTGAGGGTTAGGTTTAGTGTGAGGGTTATGGTTAGGGATAGGGTTAGGTTGACGGTAACGGTTAGGATGAGGGTAGAGTGAGATTGAGGTGCAGGGTTAGCAGGAGTGTTAATGTGAGGGTTAGGGTGAGGGTTAGGGTTAGTGTTAGGGTGAGGGTGAGGGTTAGGGTTGGGCTTAGGGTCTGGGTTAGGGTTAGTGTGAGGGTTAGGGTTAGGGTTAGGGTGAGGGTGAGGGTTTGGTTGAGTGTGAGTTTTGGGTTGTGGGTGAGGGTTAGTGAAAAGGTGAGGGTTAGGTTTACGGGGATGGTTAGGGTGAGGGCGAGGGTTAAGCCTAGGTTTAGGATGATGGTTAGTTTTAGTATTACTGTTAGGACAATGGGTATCGTTAGGGTTAAGTTGAGGGTTAGGATTAGTGTGATGGTTAGGGTTAGGGTTCGAGTGTGGGTAAGGATTAGGGTGAGGTTTAGGGTGAGGTTTAGGGTTAGGATTAGAGTTACGGTTAGGTTGAGGGTTAGGGTGAGGTTTAGAGTTAGGTTTTGGGTGATAGCTAGGGTTAGGGTTAGGTTGAGGGTTAGGGTTAGGGTGAGAGTTAGAGTTAGGATTACGGTGAAGGTGAGGGTAAGGGATAGGGTTTGGTTTAGGGTTATTATGAGTGTTAGGGTGAGGGGTATAGTTAGGGTTAGGGTGAGAATTAGGGTTAGTTTGAGGGTGAGGCATAGGGTTCGGACTAGGGTTAGGGTTAGGGTTAGGCTGATTGTCAGGGTGAGTGTTAGGGTTAGGGTGAGTGTTAGGATTAGGCTTAGAGTTAAGATGATGTTTAAGATGAAGGGTAGATTTAGGTTTAGTTTGAGAGTTACTGTTAGGATGAGGGTAAGGATTAGGTTGAGGGTTAAGATGAGGGTCAAGGTTAGGGTGAGGGTTAGGGTTAGGGTCAGGGTTAGGGTTAGAGTTAGGATTAGGGTGAGGGGTAGGATGAGGGTGAGGGTTAGGGTGAGGTAAGGGTTAGGGTGAAGGTTAGGGTGAGGGTGAGGTTTAGGTTTAGGGTTAGGGTTAGGGTGAGCTTTAGAGTTAGGGTGAGGGTTTGGGTTAGGTTTAGGTTTAGGGTGAGGTTTAAGGTTAGGGTGAGAGTTAGAGTTAGGGTTAAGGTGAGGGTGTGGTTAGGTTTAGAGTTAGAGTTAGGGTGAGTGTAAGGTTTAGGTTGAGGGTTAGGATGATGTGAGTGTTAGGGTTAGGGTGATGTTTAAGTTTAGGATTAAGGTGAGGGTGAGGGTTAGGGTGAGAGTTAGGGTTAGTTTTTGGGATAGGTTTAGGTTTATGGTTAGGGTTAGGGTAAGGGTTAAGGTGAGGGTTAGGGTTAGGGTGAGGTTTAGGGTTAGGGTTAGGGTGAGCATGAGGGTCAGGGTGATGTTTAGGGTTAGGATTAGTTTTAGGGTTAGGGATAGTCTGAGGGTGAGGGTGAGTTTGAGGGTGAGGGTGAGAGTTTGGGTTAGGTAATTGTTAGTGTTATGTTTAGGGTGAGGATTAGGGTGAGTTTGAAGGTTAGAGGGAGGGTTAGCCTTAGGGAGAGGGTTAGGGTTAGGGTTAGGGTGAGGGTTAGGGTTAGGGTGATGTTTTGGGTGATGTTGTGGGTTACCGTGAGGTGAGGTTTCGAGTGGAGCTGAGGGTTAGGGTGAGGATGAGGTTTAGGATTAGGGTTTGTGTGAGGATTAGGTTTAGGTTAAGGTTTAGGGTGAGAGTTAGGTTGAGGGTGAGGGTTAGGGTTAGTGTTAGGGTTACGGTGAGGGTTAGGGTTAATGTTAGGGTTAGGTTTAGGGTAAGGGTGAGGGCTATTGTGAAGGTGAGGGTTAGGATGAGGCTTAGGGTTAGGGTTAGGGTTAGGGTTAGGGTGAGGGTGAGAGTGATGTTTAGGGTTAGGGTTAGGTTCTGGTTTATGGTTAGGGTAGAGTTAGGGTTATGGTTAGGGTGAGGGTGAGGGTCAGGGTTAGGGTTAGATTTAGGGTTATAGTTAGGGATAGGGTGAGGGTTTGAGTGAGGGTTGGATTGTGGGTGAGGGTTAGGGTAAAGGTGAGGTTTATGTTGAGATTGAGGGTTAGAGTGATGGCGAGGGTTAAGGTTAGGGTTAAGGTGATGGTTAGGTTTAGTATTAGTGTTAGGCTGAGGGTCAAGTTGAGTGTTAGGGTTAGGGTTAGGATTAGGGTGAGTGTTAGGTTTAGGCTTAGGGTTAGGATCAGGGTTAAGGTGAGGGGTAGGGTTAGGGTTAGGGTGTGTCTGAGCGTGAAGGTGAAGGTGAGGGTTAGTGTTTGGATTAGGTTGAGGGTTAGGTTTATTGTGAGGGTTAGGGTGAGTATAAGTGTAAGGATTAGGTTGAGGGCTAGGATGAGGGGGAGGGGTAGGGTTAGGGTTAGGGTTAACGTGAGGGTTAGCATGAGGGTTAGGTTTAAGGTTAGGGTTAGTTTAGGGTGAGGGTTAGGGTTAATGTTAGGGTTAGGTTTAGGGTGAGGGTTAGGGTTAAGGTGAGGGTCATGGTTAGGTTTAGGTGAGGGTTAGGGTTAGGGTGAGGGTTAGGGTTAGTTTTAGAGTTAGGGTGAGGCGGAGTGTGAGGCTTAGGGTTAGGATTAGGGTTTGGGTTAGGGTGAGGTTGAGGGGGAGACTTAGGTTTGGGATTAGTTTTTGGGTTAGAGTTAGGCTGAGCATGAGGGTGAGGTTTAGGGTTAGCGTTAGGGTTAGGGTTAGGTTTAGGTTGAGTGTTAGGGTGAGTGCTAGGTTTAGGGTTAGGGTGAGGGTGAAGTTGAGGTGAGGGTGAGGGTTAGGGTGAGGGTTAAGTTTAGGGTGAATGTTAGGGTTAGTGTTAGGTTTAGGTTGAGGGTTAAGGTGAGGGGTAGGGTTAGGGTTAGTGTGAGCCTTAGTGTTATTTTGAGGGATAGGGTTAGGTTTAGCATTAGGGTTACCGTGAGGGTAAGGGAAAGGGTGAGGGTGAGGATGAGGGTGAGGGTTAGGGATAGGGTTAGGGGGATGGGGGAGTGTTAGGGTATGAGGGTTAGGGTTACGGTTACGGTTAGGGTGAGGGTCACGTTTAGGTTTAGGGTGAGGGTTATGTTTAGGGTGAGTGTTAGATTTAGGTTTAGGGTTAGGGTGAGGCTGAGGGTGAGGCTTTGGGTTAGGATTAGTGTTTTGGTTAGGGTGAGGGTGAGGGTGAGGCATAGGTTTCAATTAGAGTTTGGCTTCGGGTTAGGCTGAGCATGACGGTGAGGGTTAGTGTTAGCGTGTGGGTCAGGGTTAGAGTTAGATTTAGGATGACGGTTAGGGTGAGGGTGAGGGTTAGGGTGTGGTTGAGGGTTAGGGTTAGGGTGAGTGTTAGGGTGACGTTGAGTTTGTGGGTAAGGCTTAGGTTTAGTGTTAGAGTTAGGTTTTAAGTGAGTGTTAGGGTTAGAGTTAGGATTAGGGTGAGGGCTAGGGTGAGGGTGAGGGTTAGGGTGAGGGTGAGTGTGAGGGTTAGGGTGTGGGTTATGGTTAGGTTCAGGCTCCGGGTTACCATTAGGGTGAGGGTTAGGGTTAGGTTTAGGGTTAGGTTGAGATTGAGGCTGAGACTTAGGTTTAAGGTGAGGGTGAGGGTGAGTGTGAGGGTGAGGGTTATGGTCAGGATTAGGGTTATGGTGAGTGTTAGGGTTAGCGTTAGATTTAGGATGTAGGTTAAGGTGAGGGGTAGAGTTAGAGTTAGTGTGAGGGGTTAGGGTTAGCGTTAGATTTAGGATGTGGGTTAAGGTGAGGGGTAGGGTTAGAGTTAGTGTGAGGGATAGGGTTAGTGTTAGGGTTCAAGTTAGGATTAGGGTTACCCTGAGGGTACGTGTAACGATGAGGGTTAGGATGAGGGTGAGGGTTAGGTTTAAGGTGAGGGGTAGGGTTTGGGTTAGGTTTCGGGTTAAGGTTAGGTTATGGTGAGGCTTAGGGTTAGGCTAAAGTTTAGTGTTAGGGTGAGGGTTAGGGTTAGTGTTATGGTTAGGGTTTGGTTGAGTGTTAGGGTGAGTGTTTGGATTAGGCTTAAGGTTAGGGTGAGGTTGAGGGTTAGGTTGATGATTAGTGTTTGTGTTAGGGTTAGGATTTGTGTTAGGCTGAGGCCTAGGGTTAGGGTGAGGGTTAGGGTGAGGGTGAGGGTGAGGGTGAGGGTGAGGTTTAGGGTGTAGGTGAGGGTTAGTGTTCGGCTGATATTGAGGGTGAGGGTGAGGTTTAGTGTTTGGTTTAGGATTAGTGTGAGTGTTAGTGTTAGGCTTCGGGTTAGGATGAGGTTTACCGTGAGGGGTAGGGTTAGGGTTAGGGTTAGGGTGAGGGTGAGGGTTAGGGTTAGGTTTAGGATGAGGGTTAGTGTGAGGGGTAAGCTTAGTGTTAGTGTGAGGATTAGGGATAGGGTTAGAGTTAGGGTTAGGTTGAGGGTTAGGGTTAGGGTTAGTGTTCGTCTGAGGGCTGGGTTTGTGTGAGATTTAGGCTGAGGGTAAGGGTGAAGGTGAGGGTGAGGTTGTCGCAGAAGGTTAGGGTAGTGTGAGGGTTAGGGTGACGGTGAGGGCTAGGTTGAGGGTGAGGGTTAGGGTTAGGGTTAGGATTAGGGTCAGTGTAGGGATTAGTGTTACGGTTAGGGTTAGGATGAGGGTTAGGGTGAGGGGTAGTTTTAGGGTTAGGGTTAAGTTTAGAGTGAGGGTAACAGTTAAGGTGAGGGTGAGGGTTAGGGTTAGCGTTAGGGTTAGGATGACTGTAATTGTTAGGTTGAGGATTAGGATGAGGGTGAGGGTTAGGGTTAGGGTAAGGGTTAGGGTGATGTTTAAGGTTAAGGTTTGGGTTAAAGTTAGGGTTAATTTTAGGGTGAGGGTTAGGGTGATGGTAAGGGTTAGGTTGAGGATGCGGATTAGAGTTAGGGTTAGGGTTAGTGTGAGGGGTAGGGTTAGGGTCAGAGTGAGGGTTAGGTTTAGTGTGAGGGTTATGTTTAGGGATAGGGTTAGGGTGACGGTAAGGGTTAAGAGTGAGATTGAGGTTTAGGGTTAGCATGTGTGTTAATGTGAAGGTTAGGGTGAGTGTTAGGGTTAGGGTTAGGGTGAGGGTGAGGGTGAGGGTTAGGGTTAGGCTTTGGGTTTGGGTTAGGGTTAGTGTGAGGGTGAGGGTTAGGGTTAGGGTGAGGGTGAGGTTGAGGGTGAGGGTTAGGGTTAGTGTTAGTGTGAGGGAGAGGGTGAGGGTTGGATTTAGGATTAGGGTTAGGGTTAATTTTAGGGTGAGGGTAAAGTTTACGGTGAGTGTGATGTCTAGGGTGAGGGTTAGTGTGAGGGTTAGGATTAGGGTTAAGGTTAGGTTTAGGCTGAGGATAAGGTTTAGGGTGAGGATTAGGGTTAGGGTGAGTGTTAGGTTTAGCGTTAGGGTTAGGGTAAGGTTTAGGTTGAGGGTAAGGGTGAGGGTGAGGGTTAGGGTTAGGGTTAGGGTGAGGGTAATGGTGAGGGTTAAGGTGAGGATGAGGGTCAGGGTTAGGGTTAGGGTGAGAGTGAGGGTTACGGTTAGGGTTAGAGTTAGGGTTAGGATTAAGGTGAGGTTAAGGGTTAGGATGAGTGTGTGGGTGGGGGTAAGTGTTAGGGTTAGTGAGAGGGTAAGGGTTAGAGTGAGGTTTAGGGTAAGGGGGAGCATTAGGCTTAGGGTGAAGGTGATGTTGAGGGTTAGGGTTAGGGTGAGGGTTAGGGTTAGTGTGAGTCTTAGGGTGAAGGTGAGTTTTAGGGTTAGGGTTAGGGTGAGTATGAGGGTGAGGGTGAGGGTTAGGTTGACAGTGAGAGTGAGGGTTAGGTTGACGTTGAGGGTTAGGGTGAGGTTGAGAGTTACAGTTAGGTTTAAGTTTAGGTTGAAATTTAGGGTTAGGATTAGGGTTAAGATTAGTGTGAGGGTTAGGTTTAGGTTTAGGGTTAGGGTGAGTGTAAGGTTTAGGGAGAGTTTTAGGGTGAGGGTGAGGGTTAGAGTTAGCCTTAGGGTTAGGGTGAGGGTTAATGTTATGGTGAGGTTGAGGTTGAGGGTGAAGGTTAGGGTTAGGGTTAGGGTGAGGGTTAGGTTTAGGGTGAGTGTTATGGTTAGTGTTACAGTTAGGGTGATAGTGATGGTGAGGCTGAGGGTTACGCTGAGGGTGAGCGTGAAGCTGAGGGTTAGGGTTAGGGTTAGGGTTAGGGTGAGGGTGAGCGTTACGGTTTGGATTAGGCTTAGGGTAAGGGGTAAGGGTTAGGCTGAGGGTGAGGGTGAGGTTGACGGTGAGGGTGACGGTTAGGGTGAATGTTAGGGTTAGGTTAAGGGTTAGGGTGAGGTTTAGGATTAGTGTGAGGATTAGAGTTTTGTTTAGTGTTAGGTTTAGGTTTAGGGTGAGGGTTAGTGTTAGTGTGAGGTTTAGGGTTAGGGTTGGGCTTAGGTTTAGGGTGAGGGTAACGGTTAGTGTTAGGGTTAGGGTTAGGTTTAGGATTAGTGTGAGGGTTTGGGTTAGGGTTAGTTTATGGTTATGGTTAGTGTAAGGGTTAGGGAGAGATTTAGGTTGAGGGTGAGGGTGAGGGTTAGAGTTAGCCTTAGGGTCAGGGTTAGGGTTAGGGTGAGGGTGAGGGTTTGTGTGAGGGGTAGGCTTAGGTTTGGGGTTAAGGTTAGCATGAGGGTAAGGGTTAGGGGGAGGGTTAGGGTTACGGTGAGGATTAGGGTTAAGGTGAGGTTAAGGGTTAGGGTTAGGGTTAGGGTGAAGTTTAGGTTTAGGATTAGTATGAGGTTAAGGTTTAGGGTTAGGGTTAGGGTGAGGTTTAGGGTTAGGATTAGGGTGAGGGTAAGGGTTATGGTGAGGGTTAGGTTTAGGATGAGGGTTAGGGTGAGAGTTAGAGTGATGTTTAGAGTGAGGGTGTGGTTTAGGGTTAAAGTGATTGTTCCGGTGAGGGTGAGGGTTAGGGTGTGGTTGAGGGTTAGGGTTAAGATGAGATTTAGGTTGACGGTGAGGGTTGGAGTGAGGGTGAGTGTTAGTGTTAGGGTTAGGGTGAGGGTGAGGGTTAGGTTTAGGGTTAGGGTGAGGGTTAGGGTGAAGTTTAAGGTTAGGGTTAGGGTTTGGGTCAGGATTAGTGTGAGGGTTAGGGTTAGAGTTAGTATAGGTTTAGTGTTAGTAGTAGGAGTGGTTTAGGGTGAGGGTGAAGTTTAGAGTTAGCTCTAGGTTTCGGGTGATGTTTAGGGTGAGGTTTAGGTTTAGGATTAGGATTAGGAGGAGGGTGAGTGTTAGGGTTAGGGTCAGGGTTAGGGTGAGTGTGAGGGTTAGGGTTGGGGTTCAGTTAGGGTTAGAGGTAGGGTGATGTTTAGGGTTAGGTTTGCATAAGGGTTAGAGCTGGGGTGAGGGTGAGGGTGAGGGTTAGGGTTAGGATTAAAGTTAGAGTTAGGATTAGGGTTAGGGTTATAGTGAGGCTTAGACTGAGGGTGAGAGTGATTGTGAGGGATTATGTTAAGTTGAGGGTTGGCGTTAGGTTAAGAGTGAGGGTGAGGGTTAGGTTTAGGTTTAGGGTTAGGGTTAGGATGAGTGTTAGGGTGAGGGGTAGGATTACTGTTAATGTGAGGGTTAGATTTAATTTGAGGAATAGGTTTAAGATTAGGTTTAGGGTTAGGGTGAGGGTAAGGGTTAGTGTGAGGGTTAGGGTGAGTGTGAGGGTTAGGGTAAGGTTTAGGGTGAGGATTAGGGTGAGGGTTAGGGTTAGGTTTATGGTTAGGTTGAGGGTGAGGGTGATGGTTAGTGATAGGATTAATGTTAGGGTGAAGTTGTGGGTGAAAGTAAGGGTAAGTGTGAGGGTTAGGGTGAGGGTTAGTGTTAGAATTAGGGTTAGGATTAGGGTGAGGGTTAGGGACAGGGTGAGCTTTAGGGTTAGGGTTAGGATGAGGGTGAGGGTTAGGGTTAGGGTTAGCAGTAGGGTGAGAGCTAGGGTGAGGGTGAGGGTTAGGGTTAGTTTTAGGGATTGGGTGAGAATTATGGTTAGGTTTAGTGTTAGGGTGAAGTTTAGGCTGAGGGGTAGGGTTAGGGTTAGTTGGAGGGTTTGGTTTAGTCTGAGCGAAAGGGTAAGGGTTAAGGTTACCCTTACAGTGAGGGTAATGGTTACAGTGAGGGATAGGATGAGTGTGAGGGTTAGTGTTAGCATTTCGGTTAGGTGAGGGTTAGGGTGCGAGTGAGGGTTAGGGTTACGCTAAGGTTGAGGGTGAGTGTTAGGGTTAGCGTTAGGGTGAGAATTATTGTTAGGGTGAGGGTTAGTGTTAGGTTTAAGGTAAGGGTCAGTGTGAGGATGAGGTTTAGGGTGAGGTTAAGGCTGAGGGTGAAGTTTAGGGTTAGGGTTAGTGTTAGTGTGAGGGTGAGGGTGAGCGTTAGGGTTAGGATTAAAGTTAGGTTTAGGGTTAGGCTGATGGTGAGGGTGAGGGTGAGGGTGAGGGTTAGTATTAGGGTTAGGGTGAGGGTAAGTGTTAGAGTGAGGGTTAGGATGAGGGTGAGGGTTAGGGTTAGCCTGAGTGTTAGGGTGAGTTTTAGGGTGGGGGTTAGTCTGAGGGGTAGGATTAAGGTTATGGTGAGGTATAGGTTTAGTCTGAGGTTTAGGGTTAGGGTTAACGTTAGGGTTAGAGTGAGGGTGAGGGTGAGATTTAGGGTTAGTTTGAGGTTTAGGTTTAGGTTTAAGGTTAGGTTTAGGGTTAGGGTGAGCAGTAGGGTTAGGGTTAGGTTTAGGGTTATGGTTAGTGTGAGGGTTAGGATTAGGGTTGGGGTTAGGGTTAGTGTGAGTGTAAGGGTTAGGGTGAGTGTTAGGGTTAGGGTGAGGGTTAGGTTTAAGGGGAGAGTAAGGGTTAGGTTGAGGGTTAGGGTGAGGGTTAGGGTTAGGGTGATATCTATGGTGAGGGTGAGGGTTATGGTTAGGGTTAGGTTTAGGGTTAGCGTTAGGGTGATGGTTAGGGTGAGATTTAGGTTTAGGAATAGTGTTACGTTTAGGGTTAGGCTTAGGATGAGTGTGAGGATAAGGTTGAGGGTGAGGGTTATGGTTAGGTTTAGGGTGGGGGTTAGGGTTAGTGTGATGATTAAGGTGAGAGAGAGGTTTAGGGTTAGGGTGAGGATTACGGTGTGGGTGAGGGTTATGGTTAGGATGAGGGTTAGGTTGCAATTTAGGGTTAGGGTAAGGGTTAGGATTAGTGTGAGGGTTATGTTTAGGGTTAGAGTGAGTGTAAGAGTTAGGGAGAAGTTTAGGGTGAGGGAGTGGTTTAGAGTTAGCCTTAGGTTTAGGGTAAGGTTTAGGGTTAGCTTTAGGATTAGGGTTAGGGTGAGGGTGAGGGCTAGGGTTAGGGTTAGTGTGAGTTTTAGGGTGAGGGTTAGGGTTAGGGTGAAGATTAGGGTGAGGGTGAGATTTAGGGTGAGGAATGTGTGTTAGGGTTAGGGTTAGGGTTATGCTGGGTATGATGGTGAGGGTGAGTGTTAGAGTTAGGCTTAAGTTGATGGTTAGGTTTAGTGTGTGGGTTAGGGTGAGGATTAGTGTGAGTGTAAGGGTTAGGTTTAGGGTGAGTGTTAGGGTTCAGTTTAGGGTTAGGGTGAGGTTGAGGTTGAGGTTGAGGTTGAGGTTGAGGTTGAGGTTGAGGTTGAGGGTGAGGGTTAGGGTTAGGTTTAGGGTTAGGGTGAGAGTGAGGGTGTGGGGTAGGGTTAGGATTAGGGTTAGGTGTAGTGTTATGCTGAGGTTGAGGGTGAGGGTGAGGGTTAAGGTTAGGGTTTGGGTGTAGGTTAGGGTTAGTGCGATGGTTAGGGTGAGGGTGAGTGTAAGGGTTAGGTTGAGAATTAGTGTGTGCATTAGGTTTAGGAATAAGGTTAGATTGAGGGTTAGGGTGAGGGTGAGTGTAAGGGTTAGTGTGAGAATTATTGTGAGCGTGAGTTTTAGAGTTAGGGTTAGGGTTAAAGTTAGGGTGAGGGTGAGTCTGAGGGTGAGGGTGAGTGTTAGGGTTAGGGTGAGTATTAGGGATAGCATTACTGTTAGGGTGAGGGCTAGGGTGAAGGTGAGGTTTAGGGTAAGTGTTAGGGTTAAGGTTAGAGTGAGGTTTAGGTTTAGTGTGAGGGTGTGTGTTAGGGTGTGGGTTAGGGTGAGGTTGAGGGTGAGGTTGTGGTTGAGGGTGAGGGTTAGGGTGAGGGTTAAGGTTGGGTTGAGGATCAGGGTTAGGGTTAGGTTGAGGGTGAGTTTTAGGTTGACTGTGAGGGTGAGCGTGAGGATGAGGGTTAGGGTTAGGTTTAGGGTGAAGGTGAGAGTGAGGTTTAGGGTTAGGATTAGTGTTAGGGTTAGGTTTAGGCTGAGGGTGAGGGTGAGGGTGAGCGTTAGGTTAAAGGTTAGGGTGATGGTTAGGTTTAGTGTGAGGGTTGGGTGAAAGGGAGGGTTAGGGTTAGGGTTAGGGTTAGGGTGAGGGTGAGGGTTAGGGTGAGGGTGAGGGTTAGTGTGAAGGAGAGGGTTAGGGTTAAGGTGAGGATTAGGGTTAGGATTAGGGATAGGGTGAGGGCTAAGATGAGGGTGAGGGTGAGGGTTAGGGTTAGGGTGAGGGTTAGGTTTAGGGTGAGGTTGAGGGTAAGCGTGAGCGGTATTTTAGGGTTAGTTAGGGTTAGTTTGAGTGTAAGGTTTAGTGAGAGGGTTTGGGTTAGGTTTAGGTTTATTTTTACGGTTAGGTTTAGGTTTAGGTTGAGGGTGAGTTTGAGGGTGAGAGTTATGTTTAGTGTTAGAGTTAGGGTGAGTTTGAGGGTGAGGGTGAGGGTTAGGGTTAGGTTTTGGGTTAGGGTTATGATTAGGCTGAGTGTGAGGGTTAGGGTGAGGGTTTACGGCTAGTGTTAGGGTGAGGGTTAGGGTCCGGGTGAGGGTTAGGTTTAGGTTTAGGATGAGGCTTAGGTTGAGGTGTAGGGTGAGGGTTAGGGTGAGCAATAGGGTTAATTTGTGGGTTAGGGTGAGGTTTAGGTTTAGGGTTAAGGTGAGGGTGAGGGTAAGGGTTATGATTAGGGTGAGTGTAAGATTTAGGGTGAGGGTTACTGTTAGAGTGAGAATAAGGGTTAGGGTGAGGGTGAGGGTTAGTGTTAGCATTAGGGTTAGGGTGAGTGTAGGGTTCGGGTTAGGGTGAGGGTTCGGGTTAGGGTGAGTGTGAGGGTTAGGTTTAGGTGAGGGTGTTAGGGTGAGAGTGAGCATGAGGTTGAGTGTTTTAGTTAGGAAAGTGTTAGGGTTAGGGTTAGGGTGTGGATTAGGGTGAGGGTGAGGGTTAGGTTTACGCAGAGGTTTAGGGTTAGGGGTAAGGTGAGGGTTACGGTTAGGGTTATATTAAAGGTGAGGATGAGTGTTAGGATTCGGTTTCGGGTTCGGGTGAGGGTAGGGTTAAGGTTAGGATGAGGGTGAGGGTGAGGGTTAGGGTGAGGATTAGGGTGCGGGTTAGGGAGAGGGTGAGGGTGAGGGTCAGGTTTAGGGTTAGGTTTAGGGTGAGGGTGAGAGTGAAGTTTAGGGTTAGGATTAGGGTTTGGGTTAGGGTTAGGCTGAGGGTGAGGGTGAGAGTGAGGGTTAGGGTTAGGGTTAGGGTGAAGGTTAGGTTTAGTGTGAGGGTTAGGGTGAAAGTGATGTTTAGGGTTAGAGTTAGGTTTAGGGTTAGGTTGAGTGTTAGGGTGAGGATTAGGGTTAGTCTGAGGGTGAGGGTTAGGGTTAAGTGAGGATTAGGGTTAGGATTAGTTTTAGGGTGAGGGTGAGCATTAGGGTTAGGGTGAGGGTGAGGTTTAGGTTTAGGGTTATGGAGATGGTTAAGATGAGTGTGAGGCTTAGGCTTAGGCTTAGGGTGAGGGTTAGGCTGAGGGTGAGGGTTAGGGTGAGGGCTAGAGTTAGGGTTAGTGTGAGAGTAAGGCTTAGTGAGAGGGTTAGGGTTAGGCTTAGGTTTACGGTTTTTTTTATGGTTAGGGTTAGGTTTAGGGTTAGGGTGAGTGTGAGTGTAAGAGTTATGTTTAGTGTTAGGGTTAGGGTGATGGTGAGGGTTAAAGTTATTTTTAGTGTTAGGATTAGGTTTGGGGTTAGGTTTAGGGTGAGAGTCAGGTTTAGAGTTAGGATTAGGGTGAGGGTGAGGTTTAGGGTGAGGTTGAAGGTGAGTGTGAGGGTGAGGGTTAGGGTTAGGGTTAGTGTGAGTGTAAGTGTTATTTTCAGGGTTAGGGTTAGGGTTAGAATAAGGGTTAGGGTGAGGGTTAGTGTGAGAGTGAGTATTAGGGTTAACATTAGGCTTAAGGTGCGGGTTAGGCTATGTGTGACTATACGGGTTAGTAGAGGGTAAGGGTTAGGATGAGGGTTAGGCTGCGGGTGAGGTTTAGGGATAGCATTAGGGTTAGGGTGAGGGTAAGGGTGAGGGTGAGGGTTAGGATTAGCATTAGTGTTAGGGTTAGGGTTAGTGTTAGGGTTATGTTTAGGGTTAGGGTGAGAGTGAGTGTTAGGGTAAGGGTGAGGGTTAGTTTTAGTGTGAGGGTTAGGGTTAGGGTTAGAGTTACGGTGAGGGAAAGGGTTAGGGTGAGTGTTAGGGTTAGAGTTAGGGTTAGGTTGAGGGTGAGGGTGAGGGTGAGCGTGAGGGTTAGGGTTAGGGTTAGGGTGAGGGTGAGGGTGAGCGTGAGCGTTAGTGTTAGGCTGTGCGTGAGGGTGAGGGAGAGGGTGAGGTTTAGGGTTAGTGTTAGGGTGAGGGTTAGGTTGAGGGTGAGGTTTAGGGTGCGGGTGGGTGTTGGGTTAGGGTGAGGATTATGGTTAGGATTAGGGTTAGGGTGAGGGCTAAGGTGAGGGTGAAGGTTAGGGTAAGGTTTAGGGTTAGGGTTAGATTGAGGATTAAGGTTAGCGTGAGGGTGTGTGTTCAGGTGTGGTTTAGGGTTCGGGTTATGGTGAGGGTTAGGATTAGTGTGAGGGAAAGGGTTAGTGTTATTTTTAGGGTTAGGGTTAGGTTGAGGGTGAGTGTGAGGGTTAGAGTTAGGGTTAGGTTAGGGTGAGGTTGAGGGTGAGGGTAAGGGTGAGGGTGAATGTTTTAGTTAGGAAAGTGTTAGGGTTAGGTTTAGGGTGAGGATTATGGTGACCGTGAGGATTAGGGTGAAGGTTAGGGTTTGGGTGAGGTTTAGGGTGAGAGTTCGGGATAGGATTTGTATTATGTTTAGGGTGAGGGTGAGTGTGAGGGTGAGGGTTAGGGTTAGGTTTAGGGTGAGGTTGAGGGTAAGGGTTAGGTTTAGGATTAGGGTTAGGGTTAGGGTTAGCATGAGGGTAAGGGTGAGGGTGAGGGCGAGTGTGAGCGTGAGGTTTAGGGTGAGGGTGAGGGCTAGGGTGAGGGTGAAGTTTAGGGTGAGGTTTAGGGTGAGGGATAGGGATAGGGTTTGGGTGAGGATTAGAGTTAGTGTGAGGGTTTGGATTAGGGTTAAATTTAGGGTTAGGGTGAGGATAAGGGTTAGGGTGAGGGTTAGGGTGACGGTGAGGGTTAGGGTTAGCGTCAGGGTTAGGGGAAGGGTTAGGTTGAAGGTAAGTGTGAGGGTGAGGTTTAGGGTTAGGATTAGGGTGAGGGTAAGGGTGACGGTTAGTGTGAGGGTTAAGGTTAGTGTTAGGGTTAGGCTTAGGATTAGGTTTAGTGTGAGGGTTAGGGTGAGGGTTAGGGTGAGGTTAAGGGTTAGGATGAGTGTTAGGGTAAGGATGAAGTTTAGGGTTACTGTGAGGGTAAGAGGTAGGGTGAGGGTTAGGGTCACGGTGAGCATTAGGGTTAGGGTAAGGGGAAGTTTTAGGCTTAGGGTTAGGGTTAGGGTGAGGTTGAGGATTAGGGTTAGGGTTAGGGTTAGGGTGAGGGTTAGGTTTAGTGTGATGGCTAGGGTGAGGGTGAGGGTAAGGATCATGGTGAGAGTTAAGTTGAGGGTGAGGGTTAGGATTAGGGTTAGGGTTAGGGTGACAGCTAGGTTGAGGTTGAGCTTTAGTGTGAGGGTCAGGTTGAGGGTGAGGGTTTTGGTTCTGTAAGGGTTGGGTTAGGATAAGGGTTAGGGTTAGGGTTATGGTGAGGGTTAGGTTGAGGGGTAGGGTTAGGGTTAGTGTGAGGTTTAGGTTGAGGATTAAAGTTAGGGTGAGGGTGAGGTTCTGGGTAAGGTTGAGGGTGAGGTTCTCGGTTAGGTTGAGGGTGAGGGTTAGGTTGAGGCGCAGGTTTAGGCTTAGTGTGAGCGTTAGGTTGAGGGTGAGGGTTAGGGTGAGTGTTAGGGTTAGGGTTAGGATTAGGGTTAGGGTTAGTGTGACAGCTAGATTGAGGGTGAGGTTTAGGGTGAGGGTGAGTTTGAGGGTGAGGGTTTTGGTTAGGTAAGAGTTGGGTTAGGATTAGGGTTATGGTTAGGGTTAGTGTGAGGGGTAGGTTTAAGGTTAGGGTGAGGGTGAGGTTTAGTGTGAGTGTTAGGCTGAGGGTAAAGGTTAGGGTAAGGGTGATGTTACGGGTTAGGGTGAGGGTGAGGGTTAGGTTGAGGGGTAGTTTTAGGGTTAGATTAAGCATTAGGGTTAGGTTGAGGTTTCAGGTGAGGGTTAGGGTTTGGGTTAGTTTTAGTGTGAGGGTAATGGTTAGGGTTAGGACTAGGGTGAGGGTAAGTGTTAGGGTGATGGTTAGGGTGAGGGTTAGTGTTAGGTTTAAGAAAGGTTTACGGTGAGGGTGATGGTGAGGGTTAAGTTTAGGGTGAACTTTAGTGTCAGGGTGAGGATTGGGTTGAGCCGTAGGTTTAGGGTTAGGGATAGCGTTAGGGTTAGGGTGTGGGTTATGTTGAGTGTTAGGGTTAGGTTACTGTGAGGGTTAGGATTAGGGTTAGGATTAGGTTTAGGGTTAGGGTGACAGCTAGGTTGAGGGTGATGCTTAGGGTGAGGGTGAATTTGAGGGTGAGGGTTTTGGTTAGGTAAGGGTTGGGTTAGGATTAGGGTTAGGGGTAGGGTGAGGTTTAGGGTGAGGTTTAGGGTTAGGGTTAGGGTGAGGGTGAAGTTTAGTGGGAGGGTTAGCTTGAGGGTAATTGTTAGGGTAAGGGTGAAGTAAAGGATTAGGGTGAGGGTTAGGGTGAGGTTGAGGGTTAGGTTGAGGATAGTTTTAGTGTTAGGTTGAGCGTTAGGGTTAGGTTGAGGGTTTGGGTGAGGGATAGGTTTAGTGTGAGGGTGAGGGATAGGTTAGGATTAGGGTGAGGGTAAGTGTTAGGTGAGGTTTAGGATGAGGGTTAGTGTTAGGTTTAGGATAGGTTTAGGGTGAAGGTGAGGGTGCGGGTTAGGGTTAGGTTGAAGTTTAGGGTGAGGGTTAGGGTTAGGGTGAGCGTTATGGTTAGGTTTAGGGTTAGGGTGATGGTTAGGGTGAAGGTTAGTGTTAGGGTTAGGAAAAATTTAGGGTGAGTGTGAGGGTGAGGGTTAGGGTTAGGGTGAGGGTTAGGGTTAGGTTTAGGGTTAGGATTAGGGTGAAGGTTTTGGTTCTGGCGAGCGTTAAGTTTAGGGTTAGTGTTAGGGTGATGGTTAGTTTTAGGGTTAGGTTACTGTGAGGGTGAGGGTTAGGGTCAGGATTAGGGTTAGGGTTAGGGTGACAGCTCGGTTGAGGGTGAGGTTTAGGGTGAGGGAGAGGTTGAGGGTGAGGGTTTTGGTTAGGTAAGGGTTGGGTTAGTTTTAGGATTATGGTTAGGGTTAGGGTGAGTTTTAGTGTGTGGGGTAGGTTTAGGGTTAGGTTGAGGGTGAGGTTTAGGGTGAGGGTAAAGTTTTGGGTAAGGTTGAGCTTAAGGGTTAGGGTGAGGGTGAGGGATAGGTTGAGGGATAATTTTAGGGTTAGGTTGAGCGTTAGGTTTAGGTTGAGGGTTCGGGTGAGGGTTAGGGTTAGGGTTAGTTTTAGTGTGAGGGTGAGGGTTAGGGTTAGGATTAGGAAAGGTTTAGGGTGAGGGTGAGGGTTAGTGTTAGGGGGAGGGTTAGGGTGAGGGTTAGGGTTAGGGTGAGGTTTAAGGTTAGGGTTAGGGTTAGTGTGAGGGTGAGGGTTAGGGTTAGGGTGAGCGTTAGGGTTAGGGTGAGGGTTAGGGTGCGGGTGAGGATTAGGTTTAGGGTGACAGCTTGGTTGAGGGTGAGGTTTAGGGTGAGGGTGAGGTTGAGGGTGAGGGTTTTGGTTAGGTAAGGTTTGGGTTAGGATTAGGGTTATGGTTATGGTTAGGGTGAGGTTTCGTGTGAGGGCTAGGGTGAGGGTTAAGGTTAGGATAAGGGTGACGTTAAGGGTTAGGTTGAGGGTTAGGGTGAGGGTGAGGGTTAGGTTGAGTGGAAGTTGTAGGGTTAGGTTGAGCGTTAGGGTTAGGTTTAATGTGAGGGTGAGGGTTAGGGTTAGGATTAGGGTGAGAGTAAGTGTTAGGATGAGGGTTAGTGTGAGGGTTAGTGTTAGGCTTAGGAATGATTTAGGGTGAGGGTGAAGGTGAGGGTTAGTGTTAGGGTTAGGGTGAATGTGAGGGTGAGGGTGAGGGTTAGGCTTGGGATTAGGTTTAGGGTTAGTGTTAGGCTGTGGGTGAGGGTGAGGTCGAGGGTGAGGGTTAAGATTAGTGTTAGGTTGTAGTTTAGGTTTGGTGTGATGCTTAGGTTGAGGGTGAGTGTAAGGGTTAGGGTGAGAGTTAGTGTGAGCGTGAGGTTTAGGGTTAGGGTTAGGGTGAGGGTTAGGTTGAGGGTGAGGGTTAGGGTGCGGGTGAGTCTTAGGGTTAGTGTGAGGATTAGGGTTAGGATTAGGGTTAGGGTGTGGGCTAAAGTGAGGGTGAGGGTTAGGGTAAGTTTTAGGGTTAGAGTTAGATTGAGGCTTAGGGTTAGTGTGAGGGTGTCTGTTAGGGTGTGGTTTAGGGTTCGGGTTAGGTTGAGGGTTAGGATTAGTGTGAGGGTAAGGGTTAGGGTTATTTTTAGGGTTAGGTTTAGGTTGAGGGTGAGTGTGGGTTTAGAGTTAGGTTTAGGTTAGGGTGAGGTTGAGGCTGTGGCTTAGGGTAAGGGTGAGTGTTTTTCTTAGGAAAGTGTTAGGGTTAGGGTTAGGGTGAGGATTATGGTGACCCTGAGGGTTAGGGTGAAGGTTAGGGATTGGGTGAGGGTTAGGGTGAGATTCTGGGATAGGATTAGGGTTAGGGTTAGGGTGAGGTTCAGTGTCCGGGTGAAGGTTAGGGTTAGGTTTAGGGTGAGGTTAAGGGTAAGGGTTAGGTTTAAGATTAGGGTTAGGATTAGTGTGATGGTAAGGTTTAGGTTGAGGTTGAGGGTGAGCCTGAGGTTTAGAGTGAGGGTGAGGGCTAGGGTGAGGGTGAAGTTTAGGGTGATGTTTAGGGTGAGGAACAGGGATAGGGTTAGGCTGAGGTTTAGAGTTAGTGCGAGGGATTGAATTAGGGTTAAGTTTAGGGTTAGGGTGAGGATAAGGGTTTGGGTGAGGGTTAGGGTTAGCGTCAGGGTTAGGGTAAGGTTTAGGTTGAAGTTACGTGTGAGGGTGAGGGTTAGGGTTAGGGGTAGTCTTAGGGTTTGGGTTAGGGTTAGGGTTAGGGTGAGGGTGAGGGTTAGGGTGAGCGTTAAGGTTAGGGTTAGGGTTAGAATTAGCGTTAGGGTTAGGTTTAGGGTGAGGGTGACGGTTAGGGTTAGGGTTAGGTTTAGGGTGAGGGTTAGGGTGAGGGTTAAGTTTAGGGTGAGTGTGAGGGTCTGGGTTAGGGTGAGAGTTAGGGTGAGGGTGAGGGTTAGGTTGAGCTGTCGGTTTAGGGTTAGGGTGAGCATTAGGGTTAGGGTAAGGGTTAGGATGAGTGTTAGGGTTAGGGTAAGGGTACTGTGAGGGTGAGGGTTAGGATTATGATTACGGTTAGGGTTGGGGTGACAGCTAGGTTGAGGGGGAGGTTTATGGTGAATGGGAGGTTGAGGGTGAAAGTTTTGGTTAGGAAAGTTTTGGGTTATGATTAGGGTTAGTGTGAGGTTTAGGGTGAGGGGTTAGGGTTAGGGTTAGGGTTCGTGTGAAGGTGAGGTTTCATGTGAGGGTTAGGATGAAGGTGAGGGTTAGGTTGAGAGGTAGGTTTAGGGTTAGGTTGAGCGTTAGGGTTAGGTTGAGGGTTCGGGTGAGGGTTAGGGTTAGGGTTAGCTTTAGTGTGAGGGTGAAGGTTAGGGTTAGGATTAGGGTGAGGGTAAATGTTAGGGTGTGGGTTAGGGTGAGTATTAGTGTTAGGTTTAGGAACGTTTTAGGGTGAGGGTGAGGGTGATGATAAGGCTTAGGGTGAGGGTTAGGGTGAGGGTTAGGGTTAGGGTTAGGCTTAGTGGTAGGGTGAAGGTTAGGGTGAGGGTTAGTGTTAGGGTTAGGAAAGTTTTAGGGTGAGGGTGAGGGTGAGGGTTAGGGTTAGGGTGAGTTTTAGGTTAAGGGTTAGGGTTAGGGTTAGGCTTAGTGTGAGGGTTAGGGTTAGGATTAGGGTGAGCTTTAGGGTTACGGTGAGGGTTAGGGTGAGGATTAGGGCTAGGGTTTGTTTACTGTGAGGGTGAGGGTTAGGGTTATGATTAGGGTTAGGATTAGGGTCACAGCTAGGTTGAGGGTGAGGGTGAGTTATGGTGAGGGTTTTGGTTAGGTAAGGGTTGGTTTAGGATTAGGGTTAGGGTTAGGGTTAGGGTGAGGTTTAGGTTGAGGGATAGGTTTAGGGTTAGGGTGAGGGTGAGGTTTAGTGTGAGAGTTAGGGTGAGGGTTAAGATTAGGGTTAGGGTGAGGTTAAGGGTTAGGGTGAGGTTTAGGGGGAGGGGGAGGTCTAGGTTGAGGGGTAGTTTTAGGGTTACGTTGAGCGTTATGGTTAGGTTTAGGATTCGGGTGAGGGTTAGGGTTAGGTTTAGTGTGAGGGTGAGGATTATGGTTAGGATTATGGTGAGGGTAAGTGTTAAGGTGAGGGTTAGGGTGAGGGTTAGGGTTAGTCTGAGGATTAGGGTGAGGTTTGCGGTTAGGGATAGGGTTAGGGTGAGGGTTAGGGTGAGGTTTAGGGTTAGGGTTTGTGTGACCGTTAAATTAGTGTGAGGGTTAGGGTTAGGTTTAGGGTTAGAGTGAGGGTAAGGGTTAGGGTGAAAGTGAGGGGTAGTGTTAGCGTGTTAGAGTGAGGTTTAGGGTGACTGTTAGGGTTAGGATCAGGGTTAGGTTTAGGGGTAGTGTTAGGTTGAGTGTTAGGGTTAGGGTGAGGTTTAGGGATATGGTTAGGGTTAGGGTAAGTTTGAGGTTGAGGGTTTGGATTAGGGTGAGGGTTAGATTTAGGCTGAGGGTGAGGGAGAGGGTTAGGTTTAGGATTAGGTTTATGGTTAGTTTGAGACTGAAGGTTTGGGTAAGGGTGAGGGTGAGGGTGAGGGTTAGGGTTAGGGTTAGTGTTAGGGTGAGGGTGAGGGTTATTGTTAGGTACAGGGTTACTGTTAGGCCTAGGGTGAGGGTGAGATTTCTGGTTAGGTTTAGGGTGAGAGTTAGGTTGACGGTGAGGTTTAGGGTTGGGGTTAGGTTGTGGGTTAGGGTGAAGGTGAGGTTTAGGTTGAGGATGAGTTTTAGGTTTAGGTTTAGGTATAGGGTGAGGATTAGGGTGAGGGTTAGGGTTATGGTGAAAGTTAGGGTGAAGGGTAGGGTTAGGGTTAGGAGGAGGTTTATGAGTAGTGTGTGGTTTAAGGTAAGGGTTACGGTTAGTGTGAGGGTAAGTTTTAAGGTGAAGGTGAGGGTTTGTGGGAGGGTTAGTGTTTGGGTTAGGGAAAGGGTGAGGAAAAGGGTTAGGGTGAGGGTTATGGTGAGGGTGAGGATTAGGGTTAGGGGGTGTGTTATGGTTAGTGTGAGGGTTAGGGTAAGTGTGAGGGTAAGGGTTAGGGTGAGAGTTAAGTTGAGGGTGAAGGTTAGGATTAGGGTTAGGGTGAGGGTGAGGGTGAGGGTTAGGTTCAGTTTTAGGGTTAGTGTTTGGGTGAGGGCTAGGTTGACGGTAAGGGTTAGGGTGAGGGTGGGCGTTAAGTTTATAGTACAGATGAGGTTTACCGTTACGGATAGGGTTAGTGTTAGGGTGACGGTTAGGTTTAGTGTGAGGGTTAGGGTTAGGGTTAGGGTAAGGTTTAGGGTGAGAGTTATGGTAAGAGTGAGTGTTAGGGTTAGCGTGATTATTACGGTGTGGTTTAGGTTCAGGGTTAGAGTCAGGGTGAGGGTTAGGGTTAGGCTGAGTGTGAGTGTGAGGGTCAAGGTTATGTTTGCGGTGAGGTTTAGGTTTAGTGTGAGGGCTAGGGTGAAGGTGATGTTTAGGGTTAGGGATAGGTTTAGGGTGAGGGTAAGGGTGAGGGTGAGGGTTAGGTTGAGTGTGAGGGTTAGGGATAGGGTGAGGATTATTTTTAGGATTAGGATTAGGGTTAGGGCAAGGGGTAGGGTTAGGGTGAAGGTTGGGGTTAGGGTGAGTGTAAGGGTTGTGGTAGGGTGAGGGTTTGGTTTAGTGAGAGCCTTAGGGTTAGGGTAAGGGCAAAGGGTAGGGATAGGTCGAGGGTGAGAGTGAGGGTGAGGGTAGGGTTAGGGTTAGGGTGAAGTTTAGGGTGAGGGTGTGGGTTAGGGTGTGGGTGAGGGATTGGGTGAGTGTGAGGGTTCGGGTGAGGGTGAGGGTTAGGGTTAGGTTTAGTGTTGGGTGAGGGGTAGGTTTATGGTTAGGGTGAGGTTTAGGGTTAGGGTTGATTTAGTATTAATGTGAGGATTAGGGTTAGGGTTAAGGTTAGAGTTAGGTTGAGGGTAAGGATTAGGGTGAGGTTTAGGTTGACGGGGAGGGTTAGGGTTAGTTTTGGGTTAGGCTGTGTTTTAGGGTGAGTGTGAGGGTTAGGGTTAGGGATTGGTTTAGGGTTAGGTTTAGGATTAGTGTTAGGGTTATGGTGAGGTTTAGGCTTAGGGTTAAGTTTAGGTTAAGTTTACTGTTAGTGTTAGAGTTAGGGTAAGGTTGAGGGTGAGGGTGAGGTTTAGGGTTAGGGTTAGGGTGAGAGTTAGGGTGAGGGTTAGGATGAGGGTTAAGGTTAGGATGAAGGTTAGGGTTAGGGTTAGGGTTAGGTTAAGGGTGAGGGTGAGCGTGAGGGTTAGGGTTAGGGTTAGGCTTAGGGTGAATTTTATGGTGAGGGTGAGTGTGATTGTTAAGGTTAGAGTTAGGGTTATTTTTAGGGTTAGGGTTAGACTTAGGGTGAGGGTGAGTGTGACAGTTAGGGTTAGGATTAGGGTTAGGGTGAGGATTAGGCTGAGGTTGAGGGTTAGGGTAAGGGTGAGGGTTAGTTTTAGGGTGAGGATTAGGGTTAGGATTAGGTTTAGGGTGAGGACTAGGGTGAGGGTTAGGGTTAGGGTTAGGATTATGGTGAGGGTTATGGTTACGGTGAGGGTGATTGTTAGGTTGTAGGTTAGGGTTAGGGTTAGGGTGAAGTTTAGGTTTAGTGTGAGGTTTAAGTTTAGGGTTAGGCTAGGGTTTAGGGTTTGTGTGATGTTTAGGTTGAGGGTGAGGGTTTGGGTGACTGTGAGGGTTCGGGTGAAGGTGGGGGTTAGTTTGTGGGTGAGGGGGAGGTTTTGGGTGAGGGGTAGGGTGACGATGAGAGTTAGTGTGCGGGTGAGGGTTTGGGTTAGGGTTAGCGTTAGGGTGAGGTGTAGGCTTTGGGTTAGTGTGAGGGTTAGGGTTAGGGTTTAGTTGGTATTTGTTTGAGGATTAGGGTTAGGATTAAAGTTAGAGTTAGGTTTTCGGTAAAGGTTAGGGCCAGGTTTAATGTGAAGGTGAGGCTTAGGGTTAGCGTTAGGGTTAGGGTGAGGTTTAGGGTGAGGTTGAGGGTTAGGGTTAGGGATAGGGTTAGTGTTAGGGTTAGGGTTTGGGTGAGGAAAATGGTTAGGCTTAGGGTTAGGGTTAAGGTGTGGGTGAGGGTTCGGGTGAGGTTGAGGTTTAGTGTGAGGGTTTGGGATAGGGTAAGGGTGAGGGTAAGTGTTAGTGTGATATTTAGTGTGAGCGTGAGGTTTTGGGTGAGTTTGAGGGTTCGGGTTCGGGTGAGGGTTAGGGTTAAGGTTAGGGTGAAGTTTAGGGGGACGGTGAGGGTTACGGTGAGGGTGAGGGTTAAGGTTAGGGTTAGCGTTAGTGTGAGGGGTAGGGTTAGTGTTAGGGTTAGTGTGAGGGTTAGGGTTAGGGTTAGGTTTAAGGTTTGTGTGAGGATTATGGTTAGGTTTAGGGTTAGAGTTAGGTTGAGGGTAAGGGTTATGGTGAGGTTTAGGGTTAGGGCGAGGGTTAGGTTTAGCGATGAGGTTAGTGTTAGGTTTAGGGTTTGGTTTATTGTTAGGCTTAGAGATAGGGTGAGGGTGAGGTTGACGATTAGGTATAGCGTTAGGTTTAGGGTGAGGGTGAGCGTGACGGTTAGGGTTAGGATTAGGTTCAGTGTTAGGTTTTTGCTGATTGTGAGGGTGAGGATGAGGGTGAGGGTTAGGGTAAGAATTATCTTTAGGGTTAGGGTTAGGGTTAGGTTGAGGGTGAGGTTGAGGTTGAGGGTGAAGGTTAGGGTTAGGGTGACGGTGAGGGTTAGGGTGATGGTGAAGGTTAGGGTGAGGGTGAAGGTTAAGGTTATGTAAGAATAAGGGTTAGTGTGAGGGTTAGGGTGATTGTGAGGGTTGGGGTTAAGATTAGCGTGAAAGTTAGGTTTACGATGAGTGTTAGGGTTAGGGTTAGATTGAGGGTTAGGTTTAGGGTGAGGTTTAGTTTTAGGGTTAGGGTTAGGGTGAGTGTGACTGTGAGGGTTGGAGTTAGGGTTAGTGTGAGGGTTAGGGAGAGGGGTAGGATTAGGGTTAGGGTTAGGGTTAGGGTGAGGTTTAGGGTGAGGGTGAGGGTTAGCCTGAGAGTTAGGGTTAGGGTGAGTGTTTGGGTTTGGTTTAAGGTGAGTGTTAGGATTAGGGTGATGTTTACGGTGAGGGTGAGGGTTAGGGTGAGGGTGTGGTTTCGTGTGAGGGTGAGGGTTAGATTGTGGGTGAGGTTTAGGGTTAGGGTGAGGGGTAGGGTGAGGTATAGGTTTGGGATTAAGGTGAGGGTTAAGGTTAGATAGAGGTTTAGGCTTAGGGTTAGGGTTAGTGTGAGGATAATGGTTAGGGTGAGGTTTAGGGTGATGGTGAGGGTTAGGGTTAGCGTTATCCTTAGGGTGAGATTTAGGGTTAGAGTTAGGGTTATGGTGAGGGTGAGGGTGAGGTTTAGGGTTAGGGTTACGCTGAGGGTGAGGATGGGGTTATGGCTAGGGTGATGTTTAGGGTTAGGGTGAGTTTGAGGGTTCTGGTGAGGGTGAGGGTTAGGGTGTGGGTGAGGGGTAGGGTTAGGATGAGGGTTTGGGTGACTGTGACGGTTAGGGTGAGGGTGAGGGTTAGGATTAGAGTTAGCTTTAGGGTGAAGGTTAGGGTTATGGATAGGGGTAGGGTGAGGGTTAGGGTGAGGGTTATGGATAGGGTTAGTGTTAGTGTGAGTATTAGGGTTAGGGTTAGTGTTAGGGTTTGGATGAGGGTAAGGTTTTGGGTGAGGTTTAGGGTGAGGGTGAAGGTTAGCATTAGCATTAGGGTTAGGGTCAGGGTTAGGGTTAGAGTTAAGTTTAAGTTAAGGGTTAGGGTTATGGTTAGGGTTAGAGTTAGGGCGAGGGTGAGGGTCAGGGTCAGGGTGAGTGCGAGGATTAGGGTTAGGGTTAGGGTGAGTGTTAGGGTTAAGGTTATGGTCAGGATGAGGGTGAGGGTTAGGGTAAGGGTCATGTTTAGGGTGAGGGTGAGAGTGAAGGTAAGGGTTAGGATTAGGGTTAGGGTTAGGGTTAGCCTGAGGGTGAGGTGAGGGCTAGGGGGAGGGTGAGGGTGAGGGCTAGGGTTAGGATTAGGGTTAGGGTTTGGGAGAGGCTGAGATTGAGGGTGAGGTTGAGGGTTAGGGTTCGGGTATTAGGGTTAGTGATAGGGAAAGGTTAGGGTTAGGGTTAGTTTGAGGGTTAGGTTTAGGGTTAGGGTTAAAATGAGGGTTAGGGTTAAGATGAGGGTTAGGGTGAGGGTTAGGGTTAGGGTTAGGTTTAGGGTGAGTGTTAGGTTTAATGTGAGGGTTTGATTTAGGTTTAAGTTTAGTATGTTGAGGGTCAGGATTAGGTTGAAGGTGATGTTTAGGGTGAGGGTGAGGGTTTGGGTGAGGGTTTAGGTAAGGGATATGTTTAGGGTTAGGGTTAATGTGAGGGTTAGGGTTAGGGTTAAGCTTAGGGTGAGAGCAAAGTTTAGGGTGAGGGTTAGATTGATGGTAAGGGTCACGGTTAGCGTTAGCGTGAGGGTTAGGTTTAGGGTGAGGGTTAGTGTTAGGGTTAGGGTAAGGGTGAGGGTGAGCGTTAGGGTTAGGGTTAGGGTTAGAGTTAGGGTGAGGGTCAGGGCTATGTTTAGGATTAGGGTTAGGGTTAGGGTGAGGCTTAGAATTAAGGTGAGGGTGAGGGTGAATGTTAGGTTTAGGATGAGATTTAGAGTTAGGGTTACGGTTAGGGAGAGGATTAGGATGAGGTGTAGGTTTAGGGTTATGTTAAGGGTTAGGGTTAGTGTGAGGGTTAGAGTTAGGTTTAGGCTTAGGTTTTGGTTGAGGGTAAGGGTTAGGTTGAGGGTTATGGGGAGGGTGAGGGTTAGGGTTAGGGATAGGGTGAGGATTAGAGTGAGGTGTAGGTTTAGGTTTAGGGTGAGAGTTAGGGTGAAGTGTAGGGTTAGGGTAAGGCTGAGGATTAGGTTTAGAGTTAGTGTGATGGTTAGGTTTAGGGTTAGGCTTAGGCTGAGTGTAAGGGTTAGGTTGCTGTTTGGGTTGAGGGTCAGGGTTAGGGATAGTGTTAGGGTTAGGGTGAGGGTGAGGGTTAGGGTTAGGGTTCGGGTTAGGGTTAGGGTTCGGGTTAGGGTGAAGGTTAGGGTTAGTGTGAGGATTAGGTTTAGTGTTAGGGTTAGGGTGAGGGTAAGGTTTAGGGTGAAAGTTAGTGAGAGAGTGAGGGTTAAGGTTATATTTAGGATTAGAGTGAGGTTGAGGGTGAGGGCTAGTGTTAGTGTTAGGGTAAGGGCAAGGGTGAGGGTTAAGGTTAGGGTTAGGTTTATGATGAGGATGAGGGTGTGGGTGAGAGTTAGTGTTAGGGTTAGGGTTAGGTTTAGGGTGAGGGTGAGTGTGAGGGTGAGGGTTAGGGCTATGATGAGGGTTAGGGTTAGGGTTAGGCTGAGGGTGAGGGTGAGGGCTATGGTGAGGGTGAGGGCTATGGTGAGGGTGAAGGTTAGGTGAGTGTGAGGGTGAGGTTGAGTGTGAGGGTTTCGTTTAGGTAAGTGTTAGGGTTAGGGTTAGGGTGAGGATTAGGATGAGGGTGAGATTTAGCGTGCGAAATAAGGTTAGGGTGAGTGTTTGGGTTAGGGTTAAGGTGAGGGATAGGGTTAGGTTGAGGTTGTGGTTTCATGTGAGTTTGAGGGTTAGGGTGTGGTTGAGGGTTAGGTTTAGGGTGATGGTTAGGGTGAGGTGTAGGTTTAGGATTAGGGTGAGGTTTAAGGTTAGTGGGAGGGTTAGGCTGAGTGTTTCGGTTAATGTGAGGATAAGTGTTAGGGTGAGGGTTAGGGGGATGTTGAGGGTTAGGGTGAGGGTGAGGGTTAGGCTTAGTTTTAGGGTGAGGTTTAGGGTTAATGTGCGGGTTAGGGTGAGGGTGAGGATAAGGGTTAGTTTGAGGGTTAAGATGAGTGGGAGGTTTAGTTAGAGGGTTAGTGTTAGGGTGAGGGTTAGGGTGAGGTGTAGGTTTAGGTTTAGGGTGAGGTTTGAGGTTAGTGTGAGGGTTAATCTGAGGGTTTCGGTTAATGTGAGGATAAGTGTTAGGGTGAGGATTAGGGGGATGGTGAGGGTTAGGGTTAGCGTTACGGTTAGGATGAGGGTTAGGGTTAGATTTCGGCTTACGGTGAGGGTGAGGGTGAGGGTTAAGTTTAGGGTTAGTGTTAGGGTGAGGGTGAGGGAAAGCGTTAGTTTTAGGATTAGGGTTAGGGTTAGGGTTAGGCTTAGGATGAGGGTTAGTGTTAGGGTTAGTGTGAGGGTGAGGGTTAGGGTTAGGGTGATGTTCATGGTGAGGGTGAGGGTTAGGGTGAGGGTAAGGGTTCTGGTGAGGGTGAGGGTTAGGGTGTGAATGAGGGGTAGGGTTAGAGTGAGGGTTTGGTTGACTGTGACGGTTAGGGTGAGGGTAGGGTTTAGGGTTAGAGTTATCGTTAGGTTGAAGGTTAGGGTTAGTTTTAGGTTTATTGTGAATGTTGGGGTGAGTGTTACGGTTAGGGTTATTGTTAGTGTGAGGAATAGGTTTAGGATTAGGGTTAGGGTATGGATGAGGGTAAGGGTTAGGGTGAGGTTTAGGGTGAGGGTGAAAGTTAGGGTTAGCGTTAGGGTTAAGGTGAGAGTTAGGGTGAGGTTTAGGGTTAGAGTTAGGTTTAAGGTAAGGGTTAGGTTTAGGGTTAGAGTTAGGGTGAGGGTGTGGGAGAGTGTTAACGTGAGAGTGAGGGTTAGGTTTAGGGTTAGGGTGATTGTTAGGTTGAGGCTGATATTTAGGTTGAGGGTGAGGGTGAGCGTGAAGGTTACTCAGGGTGTGGTTGAAGCTTAGCTTAGCGTGAGTGTTAGGGTGACGGTGAGAGTTACTGTGAGGTTTTAAGTGAGGGTTAGGATTAGGGTAAGATTTAGGGTTAATGTGAGGGTTAGGGTTAGGTTTAGGGTGAGGGTTAGGGTAAGGGTGAGAGTTAGGGTTAGTGTTAGGGTGAGGGTGAGGATGAGGGTTAGGGTAAGGGTTAGGTTTAGGGTGAGGGTGAGGGTGAGGTTTAGGGTTAGTATTAGTGTTAGGGTTAGGGTTAAGCTGAGGGTGAGGGTGAGGGCTGGTTTGAGGGTGAGAGTTAGGGTGAGGGTGAGGGTGAGCTTGAGGGTGAGGATTTTCGTTATGTAATGGTTAGGATGAGGCTTAGGGTGAGGATTAGTTTGAGGGTGAGGGTGAGGGTTAGGTTTAGGATTAGGGTTAGGGTTAGGGTTAGGCTGAGGTGGAGGGTCAGGGCTAGGCTCAGAGTGAGGTTTAGGGTTAGGGTTAGGCTGAGGGTGAGGGTGAGGG
The DNA here is from genome assembly GCF_024711535.1 of Dipodomys merriami. Taxonomy (NCBI): domain Eukaryota; kingdom Metazoa; phylum Chordata; class Mammalia; order Rodentia; family Heteromyidae; genus Dipodomys; species Dipodomys merriami. The sequence goes on from NW_027202327.1 coordinate 3,852,391, forward strand.
CTAGGGTGAGGGTGAGGGTGAGGGCTAGCGTTAGGATTAGGATTAGGGTTAGGGAGAGGCTGAGATTGAGGGTGAGGGTGAGGGATAGTGTTAGGGGAGCTTTAGGATTAGGGTTAGGTATAGGGGAGGGTTAGGGTTAGGGTTAGGTTGAGGTTTAGGGTTAGGGTTAGGGTTAGGTTGAGTTTTAGGGTTAAGATGACGGTTAGGGTTAGGTTTAGGGTGAGTGTTAGATTTAGTGTGAGGGTTTGGTTTAGGGTTAAGTTTAGTATGAGGTTGAGGGTTAGGGTTAGGTTGAGAGTGATGTTTAGGGTGAGGGTGAGGGTTTGGGTGAAGGTGAAGGTTAGGGTGAGGGTGAGGGTTAGGCTGGGGGTTAAGGTAAGGGTTAGGTTTAGGGTTAGGGTTAATGTGAGGGTTAGGGTTAGGGTTAGGGTTAGGGTGAGAACAAGGTTTAGGGTGAGGGTTAGGGTGATGGTGAGGGTCAGGGTTAGCGTTATCGTGAGGGTTAGGTTTATGGTGAGGGTTAATGTTAAGGTTAGGTTTAGGGTGAGGGTGAGGTTTGCGTTAGGGTTAGGGTTAGAGTTAGGGAGAGGGTCAGGGCTGGGTTTAGGATTAGGGTTAGGTTTAGGGTGAGGCTGAGAATGAAGGTGAGGGTGAGGGTGAATATTACGTTTAGGATGAGGTTTAGAGTTAGGGAGAGGATTAGGGTGAGGTGTAGTTTTAGGGTGAGGGTGAGGGTTAGGTTAGTGTGAGGGTTAGAGTTAGGTTTAGGGTTAGAGTTAGGTTGAGGGTAAGGGTTAGGTTGAGGGTTATGGGGAGGGTGAGGGTTAGGGTAAAGGTTACGGTTAGGGTGAGGATTAGGGTGATGTTTAGGTATAGGCTTAGAGTGAGATTTAGGGTGAGGGTGAGGATTAGGGTTAGGGTTAGTGTGAGAGTTAGAATGAGGGTGAGGGTGAAGGTTAGGTTTAGGGTGAGGTTTTGGTTGAGGGTTAGTGTTAAAGGTTACGGTTAGGTTTAGGGTGAGGTTAACGTTTAGCTTGAGCGTTAGGCTTAGGGTTATGGTGAGGGGTACGTTGAGAGTTAGGGTTAGGGTGAGGGTGAGTTTTAGGGTAAGAATTCGGGTTAGGGTTTGTGTTAGGGTTAGGCTGAGGTTTAGAGTGAGGTTGAGGGTTATACTTAGGGTGAGGATTACGGTTAGTGTTAGTGTTAGGGTTAGTGAGGGTGTGAGGGTTAGGGTTAGGATTAGGTTGAGGAATAGGGTTAGGTTTAGGGTGAGTGTGAGGGTTAGGTTTAGGGATCATGTTACGGTTCGGGTGAGGGTGAGGGAGAGCGTTATATATAGGATTAGGTTTAGGGTTAGTGTTAGGCTTAGAGTGAGGGTGAAGGTGATGGTTAGGGTTAGGTGAGGGTTAGGATTAGGGTTAGGTTTAGGGTTAGGGTGAGGTTTAGGGTGAGGGTGATGTTTACGGTGAAGGTTAGGGTGACAGTGAGGGTTAGGCTGAGGGTGAGGGTTAGGGTGAGGGTTAAGGTGAGGTTTAGAGTTAGTGGGAGGATTAGGTGTACGGTTAGAGTTAGGGTGAGAGTAAGGGTTAGGGTGAGGGTTAGGGGGAGAGGGAGGGTTAGAGTTAGGTTTAGGATTTCGTGAGGGTGAGGATGAAGTTTAGGGTTAGGCTGAGTGTTAGGTTTAGGGTTAGTGTGAGGGTGAGCGTTAGGGTTAGGGTTAGGGTGAGGGTGAGGTTGAGGGTGAGGGTTAGGGTTATGGATAGGGTTAGGTTGAGGGGATGGTGAGAGTTTCCTTTAGGTAAGGGTTAGGGTTAGGGTTAGGGTGAGGATTAGGGTGAGGGTGAGGTTTAGTGTGAGGGTTAGGAATAGGGTGAGGGTTAGGATTATGGTTAGGTTTAGGGTGATGTTTAGGGTGAGGCTGAGGGTTAGGGTGAGTGTGAGGTTTCGGGTGAGTGTGGTGTTATGGTGTATGTGAGGGTTTGGGATAGGGTGAAGGTTAGTGTGACGGTGAGGTTTAGGGTGAGGGTGAGGTTTAGGGTTTGGTTTAGGTTTGGGGTGAGGGTTAAGTTTAGGGTTAGGGTTAGTATCAGGGTTAGGGGGAAGGATACGGCTAGGGTTAATATGAGGGCTAGGTTTAGTGTGAGGGTTAGGGTGAGGGTTAGGTTTAAGATGAGGCTGAGGATATGGGTTAGGTTGAGGGTTAGGGTGAGGGTGAGGGTTAAGGTAATGTTTAGGATTAGGGTTAAATTTAGGGTTAGAGTGAGGATAAGGGTTAGGGTGATGGTTTGTGTGCGGGTGAGGGTTAAGTTTACCGTTAGGATCAGGATGAGTGTTAGCGTGAGTGTTAGGGGTAGGATTAGGTTGAGGTTGAGAGTTAGGGTTAGGGTTAGGGTTAGGGTTAGGGTGATGGTGAGTGTCTAGGTGACGGTGAGGGCTAGGTTGAGGGTGAAGTTTAGGTGAGTGTGAGGGTGAGGTTGAGTGTGAGGGTTTTGGTTAGGTAAGGGTTAGGGTTAGGGTTAGGGTGAGGATAATGGTGAGGCTGAATTTTAGCCTGAGAGTTAGGGTTAGGGTGAGGTTTTGAGTTTGGGTTAAGGTGAGGGTTATGGTTAGGGTGATGTTTACGGTGAGTGTGAGGGTTAGGGTTAGGGTGAGGTTTCTTGTGTGGGTGTAGGTTAGGGTTTGCGTGAGGGTTAGGGTGAGGGTGAGTGTTAGGGTGAGGGGTAGGTTTAGGATTAGGTTGAGGGTTAAGGTTAGTGTGGGTTAGGCTTAGGGTTACGGTTAGTGCGAGGATAAGGTTTATGGTGAGGGTTCGGGTTAGAATTAGCGTTCGGGTTAGGGTTAGCCTGAGGGTGAGGGTGATGGCAAGGGTGAGGGTGAGGATGAGGGCTAGGGTTAGGATTAGTTTTAGGGTTATGGAGAGGCTGAGAGTGAGGTTGAGTTTGAGGGTTAGGTTGAGGGTGAGTTTTAGGGTTAGGTTTAGACTTAGGGTTAGGTTGAGGGTTAGGGTTAGGGTTAGTGTTAGAATGAGGTTTAGGGTTAGGATGAGGGTTAGGGTGAGGGTGAGGGTGAGCGTTAGGATTAGGGTTAGTTTTAGGGTTAGGGTGAGAGTGAGGTTGAAGGTTAGTGTTAGGGTTAGGGTTAGGATTAGGGTGAGGGTTAGGTTGAGGGTTAGTGTTAGGGTTAGGGTTAGGGTGAGGGTTAGGGTGAGGGTAAGGGTTAGCGTGATCTTTAGGGTTAGGGAGAGGTTGAGGGTTAGGGTGAGAGTTAGGGTTAGTGTTAGGGTGACGGTTAGGGTGACGGTTAAGGTGAGAATTCAGGTTAAGGTGTGTGTTAGGTTTAGGCTGAGGGTTAGGGTGAGGGTGAAAGTTATAGTTAGGGTGAGGGTTAGGATTAGGGTGAGGGTTAGGTTGAGGGTTAAGGTAAAGTTTAGGTTTAGGGTTAGGGTTAGTTTTAGGGTTAGTGTGAGGTTTAGGGTTAGGGTTAGGGTTAGGGTGAGAGTAAGGTTTAGGGTGAAGTTTAGGGTGATATTGAGGTTCAGGGTTAGCGTTAGCATGAGGGTTAGGTTTAATGTGAGGTTTAGTGTTAGGTTTAGGATTAGGGTTATGGTTAGGGTTAGGGAGAGGCTGAGATTGAGGGTGAGGGTGAGGGTTAGTGTTAGGGTTAGCCTGAGGGTGAGGGTGAGGGCTAGGGTGAGGGTGAGGGTGAGGGCTAGGGTTAGGATTAGGGTTAGGGTTAGGGAGAGGCTGAGAGTGAGGGTGAGGGTGAGGGTTAGGGTTAGGATGAGTTTTAGGGTTAGGTTTAGTGTTAGGGTTAGTTTGAGGGTTAGCGTTAGGGTTAGTGTTAGGATGAGATTTAGGGTTAGGTTGAGGATTAGATTGAGGGTTAGGTTTAGGGTTAGAATTAGGGTTAGAGTTAGGGTGAGTGCGAAGGCTAGCTTTAGGATTAGTTTTAGGGTTAGGGTAAGGTTGAGAATGAAGTTGAGGGTAAGGGTGAATGTTAGGATCAGGATGAGTTTTAAAGTTAGGATTAGGGTTAGGGAGAGGATTAGGGTGAGGTGTACTGTTAGAGTTACTTTAAGGGTTAGGGTTAGTGTGAGGATTAGAGTTAGGGTTGAGGGGTTGGGGGAGGGTTAGTGCTAGGGTTAGGGTTAGGGTGAGGATTAGGGTGAGGTGTAGGTTTAGGATTAGGGTGAGATTTAGGGTGAGGGGTAGGGTTAGGGTTAGGCGGAAGGTAAGGGTTAGGTTGAGGTTTGGGGTGAGGGTGAGGGTTAGGGTTATGTTTAGGGTTAGGGTGAGTGTTTGGGTGAGGGTTAGGGTTATGGTTAGGGTTAGGGTGAAGGTTAGGGTTAGTGTGACAGTTAGGTTTATGGTTAGGGTGAGGGTGAGTGTAAGGGTTAGGGTGAAATTTAGATTGAGGGTGAGGGTTAAGGTTAGGATTAGGATTAAGGTGAGGGTGAGGGTGAGGGTTAGGGTAAGTGTGAGGGTAAAGGTAAGGGTGAGGGCGAGGTTTAAGGTTAGGGTTAGGGTGATGGTGAGTGTGTGGGTGAGGGTTAGTGTTAGGGGTAGGTTTAGGGTGATGGTGAGTGTGAGGGTGAGAGTTACGGCTAGGATTGCTGTTAGGGTTATGGTTAGGCTGAGGGTGAGTTTGAGGGCTAGGTTGAGGGTGAAGGTTAGGTGAGTGTGAGGGTGAGATTCAGAGTGAGGGTTTCGATTAGGTAAGGGTTAGGTTTAGGGTTAGGGTGAGGATTAGGGTGTGGGTGAGATTTAGTGTGAGAATTATGGTTAGGGTGAGGGTTTGGGTTAGAGTTAGGTTGACGGTTAGGGTGAAGGTTAGGGTGAGAATTTGGGTTACGGTGTGTGTTAGGTTTAGGCTGAGCGTTAGGGTGAGGGTGAGAGTTATAGTTAGGGTGAGGTTTAGGGTTAGGGTGATGTTTACGGTGAGGGTGAGGGTTAGGGTGAGGGTGATGTTTCCTGTGAAGGTGAAGGTTAGGATTTGGGTGAGGGTTAGTGTTAGGTTGAGGGTTAGGGTGAGGTGTAGGTTTAGGATTAGGGTGAGGGTTACTGTTAGTGTGAGGTTAAGGGTTAGGGTGAGGGTTAGGGTGAGGCTTAGGTTTAGGGTTAGGGTTAGCCTGAGGGTGAGGGTTAGGGCTAGGGTGAGGGCTAGGGTTAGGATTAGGGTTAGGGTTAGGGAGAGGCTGAGAGTGAGGGTGAGGGTGAGGGTTAGGGTGAGGGTGAGGGTTAGCGTTAGGGTGAGTTTTAGGGTTAGGTTTAAGGTTAGGGTTAGGTTGAGGGTTAGTGTTAGGGTTAGTGTTAGGATGAGGTTTAGGGTTAGGTTGAGGGGTAGGGGGAGAGGGAGGGTGATGGTTAGGGTTAGAGTTAGGTTGAGGGTGAGGGCTAGGTTTAGGATTAGGTTTAGGTTTAGGGTGAGGCTGAGAAGGAAGGTGAGGGTGAAGGTGAATGTTAGGTTTAGGATGAGGTTTAGATTTAGGGTTAGGGTTGGGGAGAGGATTAGGTGAGGTGTAGGATTAGGGTTAGGGTGAGGTGTAGGGTTAGTGTGAGGGTTAGGCTTAGGGTTACATTTAATTTGAGGATAAGGTTTAGGGTGAGGGTTAGGGCGATTGTGAGGGTTAGGGTTAGCCTTAGGGTTAGGGTGAGGGTTGGGTAAGAGTTAGGGTTAAGGTGAGGGTGAGGTTGAGGGCTAGGTTTAGGGTTAGTGTTAGGGTGATTGTGAGGGAGAGCTTTAGGTTTAGGTTTAGGTTTAGGGTTAGGGTTAGGCTTAGGGTGAGGGTGAGGGTTAGGGTTAGGGTTAGGGTTAGGTTGAGTGTTAGGTTTAGGGTGATGTTTAGGGTGTGGGTGAGGGTTATGGTGAGGGTGAGGGTTCTGGTGAGGGTGAGGGTCAGGTTTTGGGTGAGGGGTAGGGTTAGGGTGAGGGTTTGGTTGACGTTGACTTTTAGGGTGAGGGTTAGGGTTAGCGTTAGGGTTAGGGTGAAGGTTAGGGTTAAGGTTAGGGTTAGGGTGAGGGTTAGGTTGAGGGTTACGGTTAGGGTGAGTGTTATTGTGAGTATTAGGGTTTGGATTAGGGTTAGGGTCTGGATAAGGGTAAGGGTTAGGGTGAGTTTTAAGGTTAGGTTGAAGGTTAGGGTTAACGTTATGGTTAGGGTGAATGTTAGGGTGAGTTTTAGGGTTAGACTTAGGTTTAAGTTAAGGGTTAGGGTTAGGGTTAGGTTTAGAGTTAGGGTGGGGTGAGGGAGAGGGTTAATGTGAGAGTGAGTGTTAGGTTTCGAGTTCGGGTGATGGTTAGGGTGAGGCTGATGTTTAGGGTGAGGATTAGGGTTCGGTTGAGGGTTACACTTAGGGTGTGGGTGAGGCTTAAGCTTAGAGTGAGTGTTAGGGTAACGGTGAGAGTTACGGTGAGCATGATGGTTAGGGTGAGGTTTAAGTTGAGGGTTAGGGTTAGGGTAAAAGTTAGGGTTAATGTGAGGGTTAGGGTTAGGTTTAGTGTGAGGGCTAGGGTAAGGGTGAGATTTAGGGTTAGGGTTAGGGTAGGGGTGAGGGTGAGGGTTAGGATAAGGTTTAGGTTTAGAGTGACGATGATGGTGAGGGTTAGGGTTAGGGTTAGTCTGAGGGTGAGGGTGAGGGTTAGGTTGAGGGTGAGAGTTAGTGTCAGGGTGAGGGTGAGCTTAAGGGTGAGGATTTCTGTAGGTAAGGGTTAGGATGAGGGTTAGGGTGAGGATTAAGGTGAGGGTGATGTTGAGGCTTAGGGTTAGCATTAGGGTTATGGTTAGGGTTAGGCTGAAATTGAGGGTCAGGTCTAGGGTGCGGGTGAGGGATAGGTTTAGGATTAGGGTTAAGTTTAGGGTTAGCCTGAGGGTGAGGGTGAGGGCTAGGGTGAGGGTGAGGCTGAGACTAGGGTTAGGATTAGGGTTAGGGTTAGGGAGAGGCAGAGATTGAGGGTGAGGGGTAGTTTTTGCGTGAGGTTTAGGGTTAGGTTTAGGGTTAGGTTTAGGTTGAGGGTTAGGGTTAGGGTTAGTGTTAGGATGAGGTTTAGGGTTAGGGTGAGGGTTAGGGTGAGGGTGAGGGTTAGGGTTAGGGTTAGGGTTAGAGTTAAGGTGAGGAGTGGTCTAGGTTTAGGATTCGGGTTATGGTTAGGATGAAGCTGAGCAGGAAGGTGAGTGTGAATATTAGGTTTAGGATGAAGTTTAGAGTTAAGGTAAGGTTTAGGAAGAGGTTTAGGGTGAGGTGTAGGGTTAGGGTTAGTATGAGGGGTAAGATTAGTGTGAGGGTTAGAGTTAGTGTTAGGCTTAGGGTTAGGTTTAGGGTAAGTGTTAGGTTGAGGTGTAGGGGGAGGGTAATGTTTAGGATTAGGGTTAGGGTGAGGATTAGGGTGAGATCGAGGTTTAGGGTTACGGTGAGAGTTAGGGTGAGGCGTATGGTTAGGGTTAGGGTTAGGTTAGGGTTAGGGTTAGTGTGAGGGTTAGGGTTAGGTTTAGGCTGAGGCTAAGGGTTAGGTTTATGGTTAGGGTCAGGGTGAGGGTTTGGGTGAGGGTTAGGGTTAGGTTTATGTTTAGGGTGAGTGTTAGCTTGAGGGATAGTGTTAGGGTTAGGATTAGGGTGAGCTTTGGGGTGAGGGTAAGGTATAGAGTGAGCGTTAGGGTTAGGGTTTAGGTGAGGGTTAAGGTGAGGATTAGGGTTTGGGTTTGCATTAAGCTTAGGTGAGGGTTAGGATGAGGGTGAGGGTTAGGGTTACAGTGAGGGTTACGGTTAGTGTTAGGGTTAGGGTTAGTGTGAGGGTGAGTGTTAGGGTTAGGGTTAGGTTGAGGATTAGGGTTAGGGTGAGTGTTAGGGTTAGGCTGAGGTTAAGGGTGAGGGTGAGGTTTAGGGTTAGGGTTAGGCTTACGGGTAGGGTGAGGGTGACTGAGAGCTTTAGGTTTAGGATTAGGTTTAGGGTTAGGGTTAGGGTGAGGGTTAGGGCTAGTGTGAGGGTTAAGGTTAGGGTTAGCATTAGGGTTGGATTAAAGGTAAGGGTTAGGTTGAGGGTTAGCGTGAGGGTTAGCGTGAGGGTTAGGGTGAGTGTTAGGGTTAGGGTTAGTGTTAGAATGAGAGGTAGGGTGATGGTAAGGATTGGGGTCAGGGTTAGATTGAGGGTGAGGGTTAGGGTTAGGGCTAGGGTAAGGGGTAGGGTAAGGGTTTGGGTTACAGTTAGGGTTAGGGTTAGGTTGAGGGTTAGGTTGAGGATTATGGTTAGGGTCAGCGTTAGTGTTAGGGTGAGCTTTAGGTTGAGGGTGAGGGTTAGGATTCAGGTTAGGGTGAGGGTTAGGGTTAGTGTGAGGGTTAGGTTTAGGGTTAGGTTTAGGGTGAGGGTTAGGGTCAGGGTTAGGGTTAGGGTGAGGGTGAGGGTTAGGGTGAGGGTTAGTGTTAGGGTTAGGTTTAGGGTGACGGTTAGGGTGAGGGTAAGGGTTAGCGTGAGCATTAGGGTTAGGTTTAGGGTGAGGAGTAGGGTGAGATTTAGGGTTAGTGTTAGGGTTAGGGTTAGGGTGAGGGTAGGGTGAGAATTCGGGTTATGTTTTGTGTTAGGGTTAGGCTGAGGGTTAGGGTGAGGGTGAAGGTTATAGTTAGGGTTAGGAATTTTAGTGTTAGGGTTAGTGTGAGGGTATGTGTTAGCGTTAGGGTTAGGTTGAGGGTTAGGGTTTGGGTTAGCGTGAGGGTGAGGGTTAGGGTTAGGGTACCGTTTCCGGTTAGGGTGAGGGTGAAGGAGTGCATTAGATATAGGATTAGGTTTAGGGTTAGTGTTAGGCTTAGAGTGAGGGTGAGTTTGAGGTTTAGGTTTACGTGAGGGTTAGGATTAGCTTTAGGTTTAGGTTTAGGGTGAGGTTTAGGGTGAGGGTGCTTGTTAGGTTTTGGTTAGGGTTAGTGTGAGGGTGAGGGTTAGGGTTAGGGTTAGGGTGAGGGTTAGGGTCAGGGTTATGGTTAGGGTTAGGGTGAGGGTGAGGGTGAGGGTGAGGGCTAGGTTTAGGATTAGGTTTTGGGTTAGGATTAGGCTAAGTGTGAGGTTTAGTGTTAGGGTGAGTGCTAGGTTGAGGGTGAGGGTTACGGTTAGGTTTAGTGATAGGGTGAGGATTATGGTTAGATTTAGGGTTATGGTGAGATTTAGTCTGATGGGTAGGTTTAGGATTAGGGTGAGGGTAAGGTTAGATTGAGGGTTAGGGTTAGGTGAGGGTGAGGGTTAGGGTGAGGGTTAGGGTTAGGGTGAGCGTTAGGGTTAGGATTACTGTGATATTTAAGGTGAGCGTGAGGTTTAGGATGAGGGTGAGGATGAGGTTAGGTTGAGAGTGTGGTTTCGGGTGAGGCTGACGGTTAGTGTGTGTGTGGGGCTAAGTGTTTGGGTGATGGTTAGGTTGATGGTGAGGGTTAGGGTTCGAGTTGGGTTAGGGTTAGGGTGATGGTTTGGGTGAGGGTTAGGGTTAGGGTAATGTTTAGGGTTCGGGTTCGTGTTAGGGTTAGGGTAAGGGTTAGTGTGAGCATTAGGGATAGGGTTAGGGTTAGTTTGAGGGTAAGGGTTAGGGTGATGTTTAGGGTGAGGGATAGGGTTAGTGTTAGGGTTAGGGTATGATTTTGGGTGAGGGTTAATGTTACTGTTAGGGTTAGGGTGAGGGTGACGTTTAGGGTGAGGGTTAGGGATAGGATTAGGGTTATGGTGAGGGTTAGGGTGAGGGTTAGCATTAGGGTTTGGTTTACGGTGAGGGCGAGGGTGACGGTAGGGTTAGGGTTAGGGTTAGGTTAGGGTTAGTGTTAGGGTGAGGTTTAAGGTTAGGGTTAGGGTGAGCGTTAGTGTTAGTGTTTGGTTGAGGGGTAGGGTGAGGGTTAGGTTTAGTATTAGGGTTAGGGTTAAGGTTAGTGTGAGGTTAGGTTTAGGGTAAGGGTTATTGTGAGCGTTAGTTTTATGGTTATGGTGAGGTGTAGGGGGGATAGGGTTAGTGTTATGGTTAGGGTTAGTTTTATTGTGAGGCTTTTGGTTAGGGTTAGTGATAGGGAGAGGATTTGGGTTAGGGTTAGGGTTAGGGTGAGGGTTAAGCTGAGGGGTAGGGTTAAGGTTAGGGTCAGGCTTAGGTTAGGGTTAGGGTTAGGGTTAGGGTGGTGAGGGTGAGGGTAAGGGTTAGGGTGAAGGTGAGGGTGAGGGTGAGGGTGAGGGTTTGGGTTAGGGTTAGGGTAATGGTGTGTGTGAGTGTTAGGTTTAGGGTTAGAATTAGAGTTAGGTTGAGGGTGAGGGGGAATTTTAGGTTTAGGATTAGGGATACAGTTAGGTTTAGGCTGAGGTGAGGGTGAGGGTGAGGATTAGGGTTAGGGTGAGGGTGAAGTTTAGGGTTAGGGTTAGGTTGATGGTTAGGGTTATTGGAAGGTTTGTTTTAGGATTTTGGTGACGGGTATGGTGAGTATTAGGTTTAGTGTTAGGGTTAGGTTTAGGGTGAAGTTGAGGGGTAGGGTGATGTTTAGGGTTAGGGTTAGGTGTAGGGTTAGTTGAGGGTTAGGTTGAGGGTTAGTTTGAGCGTTAGGTTTAGGGTTAGGGTGAGTATTAGGGTGAGGGTTAGGTTTAGGGTTAGGGTTAGAGTTAGGGTGAGGGTTAGTGTGAGGGTGAGGGTTATGGTTAGAGTGATGGTTAGATTGATGTTGAGGGTAAGGGTTAGGGTTACGGTTAGCGTTAGGGTGATGGTTTGGGGTAGGGTTAGGTTTAGGGTGATGGTTAGGGTTCGGGTTCGTGTTAGGGTGAGGGTTAGGGTTAGTGTGAGCATTAGGTTTAGGGTTCGGGTTAGGGTTAGGGTGAGGGTGAGGGTTAGGTTGAGGTTTAGGATGAGGTAAAGGGTTAGTGTTAGGGTTAGTGTGTGGGTTAGGCTGAGGGTTAAGGATACTGTTAGGGTTAGAGTGAGGGTGACGGTTAGGGTTAGGGTTACGGTGAGGGTTAGGGTTAGGGTTAGGGTTAAGGTGAGGGTGAAGGTGACGTTTAGGTTTAGGGTTACGGTTAGGTGAGGGTTAGTGTTAAGGTGAGGTTTAGGGTTATGATTAGGGTTAGGTTAAGGCTTAGGTTTAGTGTTAGGGTTAGGGTGAGGGTTAGGGTTAAGTTAAGTGTTAAGGTGAGCGTTAGTGTTAGGGTTAAGGTGAGGGATAGGGTGAGGGTTAGGGATAGTGTTAGGGTTAGGGTTAGGGTTAGGGTGAGAGTTATGGTTATGGTAAGGGTTAGGTTGAGCGATAGTTTTAGGGATAGAGTGAGGTGTATGTTGAGGCTTAGGGTTAGTGTTAGGGTTAGGGTTAGGGTTAGGGTGAGGGTTAGTGGTAGGGTTAGGGTTAGGGTGAGGGTGAGGGTTAGGGTTAGGCTTAGGGTGAGGGTTTGGTTTAGGGTTAGGTTTAGTATCTGGATGAGGGTTAGGGTTAGGGTTAGGGTAAGGGTTAGGTTTAGGGTGAGTGTGAGGGTTAGGTTTAAGATTAGGTTTTGGGTAAGGTTTAGGCTTAGGATGAGGGTTCGGTTTAGGGTGAGGGTTCGGTTTAGGGTTATGTTGAGGGTTAGGTTGAGGGTCATGTTTAGGGTGAGGGTGAGGTTTCAGGTGACGGTGAGTGTTAGGGTGAGGATTAGGTTTAGGGTGAGAGTAAGGTTTAGGGTAATGGTTAGGGTATTGATGAGGGTCAGGTTTAGTGTTAGGGTGAGGGTTAGGTTTAAGGTGAGAGTTAGTGTTAGGGTTAGGGTTAGGGTGAGGGTGATGTTTAGGCTTAGGGTTAAGGTTAGAGTTAGGGTGAGGGTGAGGGCGAGGTTTATGATTAGGGTTAGGGATAGGGTTAGGCTGAGAATTAAGGGGAGGGTGAGGATGAATGTTAGGTTTAGGATGAGGTTTAGAGTTAGGGTTAGGGTTAGGGAGAGGATTAGGGTGAGTTGTAGGTTTAGGGTGAGGGTGAGGGTTAGGGTTAGTGTGAGGGTTAAAGTTAGGCTTTGGCTTATGGTTATGTTGAGGGTAAGGGTTAGGGTGAGGGTTAAGGGGAGGGTTAGGGTTAGGGTTTGGTTTAGGGTGAGGATTAGGGTGAGGTGTAGGTTTAGGTTTACGGTGAGAAATAGCCTGAGGGGTAGGGTTAGGGTTAGGGTTAGGGTTAGTGTGAGGGTTACGGTTAGTGTTAGGTTTAGGCTGAGGGTAAGAGTTAGGTTGAGGTTTGAGGTGAGGGTGAGGGTTAGGGTGAGGGTTAGGGTTATGGTTAGGGTTTGGGTTTAGGTTAGTGTTAGTGTGAGGGTTAGGTTTAGGGTTAGGGTTAGGTTGCGGGTGAGGGTAAGGGTTAGGTTGAAGTTTAGCATGAGTGTGAGAATTAAGGTTAGGATTATGAATAGGGTGAGGGTGAGGGTGAGGCTTAGGGTTAGTGTGAGGGTAAGGGTAAGGGTGAGGGTTAGGGTTAGGGTTAGGGTTAGGGTGAGGGTGAGTGTGTGGGTGAGGGTTAGGGTTAGGGATAGTGTTAGGTTGAGGGTGAGGGTGAGGGTGAGGGTGAGGTTTAGGGCTAGGATTGGGGTTAGGTTTAGGGTTAGGCTGAGGGTGAGGGTGAGGGCTAGTTTGAGGGTGAAGGTTAGGTGAGTGTTAGGTTATGGTTGAGTGTGAGGGTTTCATTTAGGTAAGGGTTATTGTTAGGGTTAGGGTGAGGATTAGGGTGAGGGTGAGGTTTAGCCTGAGAGTTAGTGTTAGGGTGAGGGTTTGGGTTAGGATTAAGGTGAGAGTTAGGGTTAGGGTGATGTTTACGGTGAGGGTGAGGTTTCATGTGATGGTGAGGGTTAGGGTTTGGGTTAGTGAGACGATAAGGGTTAGGGTTATGGTGAGGGTTACAGTTAGCTTTAGCTTTAGGATGTGGGTTAGGGTTATATTTAGGGTTACGGTGAGTGTGAGGGTTAGGTTTAGGGCTAGGATTGGGGTTAGGCTTAGGGTTTGGCTGAGGGTGAGGGTGAGGGCTAGATTGAGGGTGAAGGTTAGGTGAGTGTTAGGGTATGGTTGAGTGTGAGGGTTTCAGTTAGCTTTACGGTTAGGATGGGGGTTAGGGTTATAGTTAGGGTTACAGTGAGGGTGAGGGTGAGGTTTAGTTTTAGGGTTGGGGTGAGGGTTAAGGTTATTGTGAGAGTTAGGCTTAGGGTTACGGTTAGCGAGAGGATAAGGGGTAGGGTTATGGTGAGGTTTAGGGTTAGCGGTAGTGTTAGGGTGTTGGTTAGTTTTAGAGTTAGGGTTATGGTGAGGGTGAGGGTGAGGGTTATTTTAGGGTTAGGGTTAGGGTGAGGTTGAGGGAGAGCTTTAGGTTTGGGATTAGGGTTAGGGTTAGGGTTAGGCTTAGGGTGAGGGTAAGTGTTGGGGTTAGGGTTAGGGTTAGGGTTAGGGTGAGGGTTAGGGTTAGGGTGATGTTTAGGGAGAGGGTGAGGGTTAGGGTGTGGGTGAGGGGTAGGGTAAGGGTGAGGGTTTGGGTGATGGTGACGATTAGGGTGAGGGTGAGGGTTAGGGATAGAGTTAGCATTAGGTTGAAGGTTAGGGTTAGGGTGAGGTTTCGGGTGAGTGTTAGGTTGACTCTCTTTAGGTTAGGGTGAGTGTTAGTGTGAGGATTAGGGTTAGGGTTAGGTTTTGGATGAGGTTAAGGGTTAGGGTGATGTTTAGGTGAGGGAGAAGTTTAGGGTTAGCGTTACAGTTAGGGTGAGGGTTAGGGTGAGGTTTAGGTTTAGAGTTAGGTTTAAGGTAAGGGTTAGGGTTAGGGTTAGGGTTAGAGTTAGGGTGTTGGTCAGGGAGAGTGTTAACGTGAAAGACAGGGTTAGCTTTAGGGTTTGGGTGATGGTTAGGGTTCGGGTGATGTTTAGGGTGAGGGTGAGGGTTTGGGTGAGGGTTACGGTTAGGGTGTGGGTGGGGGAGGCTTAAGCTTAAGGTGAGTGTTATGGTGATGGTGAGTGTTACGGTGAGGGTGAGGGTTAAGGTTAGGGTTAAGTTGAGAGTTAAGGGTAGGGTAAGGGTTAGGGTTAATATGAGGGTTAGGGTTAGGGTTAGGGTGAGGATTAGGGTAAGAGTGAGAGTTAGGGTTAGGGGTAGTGTGAGGGTGAGAAATAGGGTAAGGGTTAGGGTTAACGTGAGGGTTAGGGTTAGGGTTAGGATGAGGGTTAGGGTAAGTATGAGAGTTAGGGTTAGGGTTAGGCTGAGGGTTAGGGTGAGGGCTAGGTTGAGGATGAAGATTAGTTGAGTGTGAGGGTGTGGTTGAGTGTGAGGGTTTCCGTTAGGTAAGGGTTAGGGTTAGGGTGAGGGTGAGGATTAGCGTGAGGTTGAGGTTTAGCGTGAGAGTTAATGTTAGGTTGAGGGTTTGGGTTTGGGTTAAGTTGAGGGTTAGGGTTAGGGTGATGTTTACGGTGAGTGTGAGTGTTAGGTTTCCTGTGAGTGTGAAGGTTAGTGCTTGGATGGGGATTAGTGTTAGGGTGAGGGGTAGGTTTAGGATTAGGGTGAGGGTTAAGGTTAGTGTGAGGGTTAGGCTTAGGGTTACGGTTAGTGTGAGGATAAGGGTTAGGGTGAGGATTAGGGTTAGGATTAGGGTTAGGGTTAGGGTTAGCCTGACCGTGAGGGTGAGGGTTAGGATGAGGGTGAGGGTGAGGGCTAGGGTTAGGATTAGGATTAGGTTTACGGAGAGGCTGAGAGTGAGGGTGAGTGTGAGGGCTACTTTTAGGGTGAGTTTTAGGGTTAGGGTTAGGTTGAGTGTTAGAGTTAGGGTTAGTGTTAGGATGAGGTTTAGGGTTAGGAAGAGGGTTAGGGTGAGGGTGAGGTTGAGGGTCAGGGTTAGGGTGACTGTGACAGTGAGGGTGAGGGTTAGGGTTAGGATAAGGGTTAGGGTGAGTTTTAGGGTTAAGGTTAGGTTTAGGGTGAGGCTGAGAAGGAAGGTGAGGGTAAGGGTGAATGTTAGGTTTAGGATGAGGTTTAGAGTTAGGGTTACGATTAGGGAGAGGATTAGTGTGAGGTGTAGGGTTAGGGTTAGGGTGAGGTTTAGGATTAGTTTGAAGGTTAGAGTTAGGGTTAGGCTTAGGGTTAGGTTGAGGGTAACTAGGTTGAGGGTTAGGGGGAGTTTAAGGGTTAGGGTTTGGTTTAGAGTGAGGATTAGGGTGAGGTGTAGGTTTATTTATAGGATGAGAGTTAGGGTGAGGGGTAGGGTTAGAGTTAGGGTGAGGGTTAGGGTTAGGGTTAGTGTGAGGGTTAGGGTTAGGGTTAGGGTTAGGCTGAGAGTAAGGGTTAGGTTGAGGTTTGGGGTGAGGGTGAGTGTTAGGGTTATGTTTAGTTTTAGGGTGAGTGTTAGGGTGAGAGTTAGGGTTATGGTTAGGTTTAGGGTGAAGGTTAGGGTTAGTGTGTGTGTTAGGTTTAGGTTAACAGGTAGGGTGAGGGTAAGGGTTAAGGTGAAGTTTAGGGTGTGGGTGAGGTTTAAGTTTAGGATTAGGATTAGTGTGAGGGTGAGGGTGAAGTTTAGGGCTAGTGTGAGGTAAGTGTGAGAGTGAGGGTTAGGGTTAGTGTTAGGGTTAGGTTGAGGGTGAGTGTGTGGGTGAGGTTTAGGGTTATGGTTAGGGTTAGTTTTAGGGTGATGGTGAGTGTGAGTGAGAGGGTTAGGGCTATTATTGGGGTTAGGGTTAGGGTTAGGCTGAGGGTGAGGGTGAGGCCTAGTTTGAGGGTGAAGTTTAGGTGAGTGTTAGGTTGAGGTTGAGTGTGAGATTTTCGGTTAGGTAAGGGTTAGTGTTAGTGTTAGGGTGAGGTTTAGGGTGCGGGTGAGATTTAGCATGAGAATTAGGGTTAGGGTAAGTGTTTGGGGTTGGGTTGAGTTGAGAGTTAGGGTTAGGGTGATGTTTATGGTGAGGGTGAGGGTTAGGTTGAGGGTGAGGTTTCGTGTGAGTGTGAAGGTTAGGGTTTGGGTGAGGGTTAGTGTTAGGGTGAGGGTTAGGGTGAGGGGTAGGTTTAGCATTAGGGTGAGGGTGAAGGTTAGTGTGAGGGTTAGGCTTAGGGTTACGGTTAGTGTGAGGATAAGATTTAGGAGAGGGTTAGTGTTAGGATTATGGTTAGGGTTAAGGTTAGCCTGAGGATGAGGGTGAGGGCTAGGGTGAGGGTGAAGGTGAGGGCTTGGGTTAGGATTAGGGTTAGGGTTAGGGAGAGGCTGAGAGTGAGGTTGAGGCTGAGGGTTAAGGTTAGGGTGAGTTTTAGAGTTAGGTTAGGGTTAGGGTTAGGTTGAGGGTTAGGGTTAGTGTTAGGATGAGATTTAGGGTTAGGATGAGGGTTAGGGTGAGGGTGAGTGTTAGGGTTAGGGTAAGGGTTAGAGTTAGGTTGAGGGTGAGGGCTAGGTTTAGGATTAGTGTTAGGGTTATGGTGAGGCTGAGAAAGAAGGTGAGCGTGAGGGTGAATGTGAGGTTTAGGATGAGGTTTAGAGTTAATGTTAGGGATAGGGAGAGGATTAGGGTGAGGTGTAGCGTTAGCGTTAGGGTGAGGGGTAGGGTTAGTGTGAGGGTTAGGCTTAGGGTTACGGTTAGTTTGAGGATAAGGGTGAGGGTGAGGGTTAGCGTGATGGTGAGGGTTAGGGTTAGCCTGAGGGTTAGGGTGAGGGTTAGGGTTCGAGTTAGCGTTAAGGTGAGGGTGAGGTTGAGGGTTAGGGTTCGTGTTAGGCTTAGGGTGAGAGTTAGCATGAGGGTGAGGGTTAGGGTTAGGGTGAGGGTTAGGTTGAGGTTTACAGTTAGGTTTAGTTTGAGTATTAGGGTTAGGGTTAGGTTTAAGGTTAGTGTGAATGTAAGGGTTATTGTGAAGTTTAGAGTGAGGGTGAAGTTTATGATTAGCATTAGGTTTAGGTTGCGGGTTAGTTTTAGTGTTATGTTTAAGTTAAGGTTTAGCGTTATTGTTAGGTTTAGAGTTAGGGGGAGGGTGAGCTTGAAGGTTAGCGTGAGTGTGAGGGTTAATTTTAGGTTTAGGGTGAGGGTTAGGGTGAGGGTGAGGTTTAGGGTGAGGGTTATGGTGATGGTGAGGGTTAGGGTGAGGGTGAGGGTTAGGGTGAGTGTTTAGGTGAGGGTTAGTGTTAGGGTTAGGGTTAGTGTGAGGATTAGGGTTAGGGTTAGATTTAGGGTGAGAGTAAGGGTTAGGGAGAGGGTTAGGGTTAGCGTGAGGGTTGGGGTTAGCATTAGCGTGAAGGTTACTGTTAGGGAGAGGTTTAAGGTTAGGGTTAGGTTTAGGATTAGGTTGAGGGTTAGGGTTAGGATTAGTGTTAGGATGAGGGTTAGCGGTAGGGGTAGGGTTAGTGTGAGGGTTAAGGTTAGGGTTATCGTTAGGTTTCGGTTGAGGGTAATGGTTAGGCTGAGGGTTAGGGTTAGTGTTAGGGTTAGTGTTAGAATGAGAGGTAGGGTGAGGGTAAGGATTAGGGTCAGGGTTAGAGTTAGGGTGAGGTTTAAGGTTAGGGTTAGGGTGAGATTTAGGGTTAGGTGAGGGTTAGGTTTAGAGTTAAGACTAGGGTGATGGTGAGGGTTAGGGATAAGGTTAGGATTACAGTTAAGGTGAAGCTGAGGGAGAGCGTTAGGTTTAGGATTAGGGTTAGGGTAAGGATAAGGCTTAGGGTGAGCCTGAGGGAGAGGGTGAGTGTTAGGATTAGGGTTAGGGTGAGGGTTAGGCTTAGGGTGATGTTTTGAGTGATTTTGAGTGTTAGGGTGAGGGTGAGTGTTCGGGTGAGGGTGAGGGTTAGGGTGTGGGTGAGGGGTAGGTTTAGGGTGAGGGTTACAGTTAGGGTTAGGGTGAGTGTGAGGATTAGGGTTAGGGTTAGTGTTAGGTTTAGAGTGACGGTGAGGCTTAGGATGAGAATAAGGATTAGGGTGAGGTTAAGATGAGGGTTAGGGTTAGGTTTAGTGTGAGAGTCAGGGTTATTGTTAGAGTTCGTGTGAGAGTAAGGGTTAGTGTGAGGGTTAGGATGATGGTGAAGTTTAGGGTTAGCGTTAGCGAGAGGGTTAGGGTTAGTGTGAGTGTTAATGTTAGGATTAGGGTTTGGGTGAGCATGAGTGTTAGGGTGAGGATTAGGGTTAGCATTAGGTTTAGGGTGAGGGGTAGGATTAGGGTTAGAGTTCGGGTGAGGATGAGAGTGAGGGTGAGGGTGAAGGTGAGTGTTAGGGTGAGGTTTAGGGTTAGGTTTACGGTTAGGATTAGGTTGAGCGCTAGGGTAAGGTTTAGGGTTAGGATGAGGGTTAGGGTGAGGAGTAGAGTTAGGGTGAGTTTTAGGGTTAGTGTTAGGGTTAGGGTGAGGGTGAAGGTTAGGGTAAGTGTTAGGGTGAGCTTTGGTTTTAGGGTTAGGGTGAGTGGTAGGTTGAGTGTTAGGGTTAGAGTTAGGGTTAGGGTTAGGTTTAGGGTGAGGTTTAGGGTTAGGGTAAGGGTTAGGGTGAGCGTTAGTGTTAGTGTTAGGGTGAGGTGTAGGGTGAGGGTTAGGGTTAGTTTTAGGGTTAGGGTTAGGGTTAGGGTGAGGGTTTGGGTTAGTGTTAGTGATAGGGTGAGGATTAGGGTTAGGGTTAGGCTGAGGGTTAGGCTGAGGGGTAGGGTTAGGGTTAGGGACAGGGTTGGGTTAGTGTGAGGTTTAGTGATAGGGTGAGGGTGAGAGTGAGGGTAAGGTTTAGGGTGTGGGCTAGGGTGAGGGTGAGGGAGAGGGTTAGTGTTAGGGTGATTGTTAGGGTTAGGGTTAGGGTTAGGTTGAGGGTTAGGGTTCAGGTTAGGGTTAGGATGAGGGTTAGGGAGAGGGGTAGCGTTATGCTTAGGGTGAGGGTTAGGGTTATTGGAGGGTTAGTGTTAGGGTTGGGGTGACAGGTTCTGTGAGTATTAGTGTTAGGGTGAAGGTTAGGGTTAGGGTGAATGTGAGGGGTATGGTGATGGTTAGTTTTAGGGTTACATGTAGGGTTAGTGGAGGAGTAGGGTTAGGGTTAGGTTGACGGTTAGGATTAGGGTTAGGGTTAGGGTGAGGGTTAGGGTGAGGTTGTGGGTTAGGGTTAGGGTTAGGGTATGGGTTAGGTTTAGGGTTAGTGTGAGGAGAAGTCTTTAGTTTGAGGATTAGGGTTAGGGTTATTTTTAGGGCTAGGTTGATGTTGAGGGTTAAGTTTAGTGTTAGGGTGAGGTTTAGGGTTAGAGTTAGCATTAGGGTGAGGATTAGGGTTAGGGTTAAGGTTAGGGTTACAGTTAAGTTGAGGCTGAGGGTGAGCGTTAGGTTTAGGATTAGGGTTAGGGTTAGGATTAGGCTTAGGGTGAGCCAGAGGGTGAGGGTGAGTGTTAGGGTTTGAGTGAGGTTTAGGGTTAGGGTTGGGTTGAGGGTTAGACTTAGGGTGACATTTTGGGTTATGATGAGGGTGAGTGTGAGTGTGAGTTGTGAGGGTTAGGGTGAGGGTGAGGGATAGGGATAGGGTTAGCGTTACAATGTAGGTTAGGGTTAGTGAAAGGGTTTGGGTGATGTTTAGGGTGAGGGTTATGGTTAGGGTTAGGGTAAGTGTGAGGATTAGGGTTAGGGTTAGTGTTAGGGTTAGGGTGAGGGTAAGGGTTAGGTTGAGGTTTAGGTTGAGGATGAAGGTTAGGGTTAGGGTTAAATTAGGGTTAGGGTGAGGATGAGGGTTAGGGTGTGGTTGAGGGTGAGGGTTAGGGTTAGGGTTAGTGTGAGGTTTAGGGTTAGTGTTAGAGTTTGGGTGAGAGTAAGGATTAGTGTGAGGTTTAGGATGAGGGTGAAGTTTAGTGTTCATGTTAGGGTTAGGGTGAGGGTAAGGGTGAGTGTTAGTGTTAGGGTTAGGATTAGGTTATGTTTAGGGTGAGGGTGAGGGCTAGGATTAGTATTAGAGTTAGGGTGAGTATGAGAGTGAGGGTGAGGGTGAGGGTGAGGGTGAGGTTTAGGGTTATGTTTAGGGTTAGGGTTAGGTTGAGCGCTAGGGTTAGGTTTAGGGTTAGGATGAGGGTTAGGGTTAGTTTGAGGGTTGGAGTGAGGGTTAGGGTTAGCGTTAGGGTTAGGGTGAGGTTTAGGGTTAGGGTTAGGGTTCAGTTGAGGGTTAGGGTGAGGGTTAGGGTTAGTGTGAGGGTTAGGGTTAGTGTTAGGGATACGGTGAGGCTTAGGTTGAGGGTTAGGGTTAGGGTTAGGGTTATGTTGAGGGGTAGGTAGGGTTAGTGTTAGTGTTAGGGTTAGGGTTAGGCTGAGGTATAGGTTTAGGGTTAGCATTAAGGTTAGGGTGAGGGTTAGGGTGAGGGTTAGGTTTAGGTTAGTTTTAGAGTGAGTTTGATGTTTATTGTGGGAGTTAGGCTTAGGGTTAGGGTTAGGGTGAGGGTGAGGGTTAGGGTTAGGGTTAGGGTTAGGGTGAGGGTTAGGGTGAGGGTAAGGGTTAGGAGAGCGTTAGTATTAGGGTTAGGGTGAGGGGAAGGCTGAGTTTTAGGGTTAGGTTGAGGTTTAGGGTTAGTTTGAGGGTTATGGTTAGGGTTAGTGTTAGGGTGAAGGCTAGGTTGAGGGTGGGGTTAGGGTTAGGGTTATTCATATAGTGAGGATTAGGGTTAGAGTTAGGGTTAGGCTGACCGTTACGAGGAGGAGTAGGGTTAGGGAGGGGTGAGGGTTAGGTTAGTGCGATGGTTAGGGTTAAGGTGAGGGTGAGGGTGAATGAAAGGGTGAGGGTGAGTGTTAGGGTGAGGGTGAGGGTTAGGATTAGCATTAGGGTTAGGCTGAGTGTTAGGGTGAGGGTTAGGTTTAGGATCAGGTTGTAGGTTAGGGTTAGGCTTAGGGTGAGCGTGAGGGTGAGGGTGAGGGTTAGGGTGAGTGTTAGGTTTAGGGTTAGGGGGACGGTTAGGGTGAGTGTGAGGTTTCGGTAGAGTGATGAGGGTTAGTGTGTGGGTGAAGGTTAGGGTTAGGGTGAGGGTTAAGTTTAGGGTGAGGGTGACTGTTAAGTTTATGTTTAGGTTTAGTGTTAGGGTCAGAGTAAGGGTTAAGGTGAGGGTTAAGGTGAGGATGAGTTTTAGGGTTAGCATTAGCATGAGGTGTAGGTTTAGGGTGAGGTTTAGGATTAGGGTTAGGTTTAAGGTGATGTTGTGGGTTAGGGTTACGTTTAGGGTTAATATTATGGTAAGCGGAGGATGAGGGTGAGGGTGAGGGTAAGTGTTAGTTTTAGGATTAGGTTTAGGGTTAGGGTTCGGCTTAGTTTGAGGGTGAGTGTGAGGGTTAAGGTGAGGGTTAGGTTAGGGTGAGGGTGAGGCTTAGGGTTAGTTTGATGTTTAGAGTGAGGGTAAGGGTTAGGGTGGGGGTGAGTGTAAGGGTTTGCGTGAGAGTGAGGGTTCGGGTGAGGGTGAGAGGGTGTGTTTGAGGGTTAGGGTTAGGGTGAAGGTTAGGTGACAGTGAGGGTTAGGATTAGGTTTAGGCTTAGCGTTAGGGTGATGGTTAGGGTTAGGTTTAGGGTGAAGTTTAGGGTTCAGGTTAGTGTTAGTGTTAGGCTTACTGTTAGGATTAGGGTTAGGGTTAGGGTTCTGGTTAGGGTGAGGGTGAGGGTGAGGGTAAGGGTGAGGGTTAGGGTTAGAGTTAGCGTTAAGGTGAAGGTTAGGTTTAGGGTTAGAGTTAGGTTGAGGGTTAGGGTGAGGGTTACCGTTAGGGTTAGTGGTAGTGTGAGTATTAGGGTTAGGGTTAGGGTTAGGGTTTGATGAGGGTAAGGTTTAGGGTGAGTTTTAGGGTGAGGGTGAAGTTTTTGGTTAGCGTTACAGGTAGGGTGAGGGTTAGGGTGAGGTTTAGGTTTAGAATTATGTTTTAGGTAAGGGTTAGGGTTAGGGTTAGGGTTAGAGTTAGGGTTAGGATGAGGGAGAGGGTTAACTTGAGAATGAGGATTAGGTTTAGGGTTCGGGTGATGGTTAGGATGAGGCTGAAATTTAGAGTGAGGCTGAGGGTTCGGGTGAGGGTTACTGTTAGGGTGTGGGTGAGGCTTAAGCTTAGGGTGAGTGTTAGGGTGACGGTGAGATTTAGGGTGAGGGTGAGCATTAGGGTGAGGGTTAAGGTGAGTGTTAGGTTTATGGTAAGGGTTAGGGTTAATGTGAGGGTTAGGGTTAGGGTGAGGGTTAAGGTGAGTGTTAGGTTTAGGGTAAGGTTTAGGGTTAGTGTTAGGTTTAGGGTTAGGGTTAGGGTGATGGTTAGGTTAAGGGTGAGGTTTAGGGTTAGGTTTAGGATGAGGGTGAGGGTGAGGGTTAGGGTTTGGATTAGGGTGAGGGTTAGAGTTAGTTTGAGGGTGAGGCTGAGGGCTAGGTTGAAGTTGAGAGTTAGGATGAGGGTGAATGTGATCTTGAGGGTGGGATTTTCGGTTAGATAAGGGTTAGGATGAGGGTTAGGGTGAGGATTAGGGTGAGGGTGAGGGTGAGGTTTAGTTTTAGGATTAGGGTTGGGGTTAGGGTTAGGCTGAGGGTGAGGTTCATGGCTAGGGTGAGGGTGAGCATTAGGGTTAGGTTTAGGGTGATTGTTAGGTTTAGGGCGAGCGTTTGCTTTTGTAATTTTGGGATGATAGGGTCAGGTTTAGGTTAGGGTAATGGTTAGGGGTAGGTTGAGGGTTAGGTTTAGGATTAGGGTTAGAGTTAGGATTAGGATTAGGGTGAGGGTTAGGTTTAGAGTGAGAGTTAGGTTTAGGTTTAGGGTAAGGGTTAGGGGGAGGGAGGTTTACGGTGAGAAATAGCCTGAGGGGTAGGGTTAGGGTTAGGGTTAGGGTTAGTGTGAGGGTTACGGTTAGTGTTAGGTTTAGGCTGAGGGTAAGAGTTAGGTTGAGGTTTGAGGTGAGGGTGAGGGTTAGGGTGAGGGTTAGGGTTATGGTTAGGGTTTGGGTTTAGGTTAGTGTTAGTGTGAGGGTTAGGTTTAGGGTTAGGGTTAGGTTGCGGGTGAGGGTAAGGGTTAGGTTGAAGTTTAGCATGAGTGTGAGAATTAAGGTTAGGATTATGAATAGGGTGAGGGTGAGGGTGAGGCTTAGGGTTAGTGTGAGGGTAAGGGTAAGGGTGAGGGTTAGGGTTAGGGTTAGGGTTAGGGTGAGGGTGAGTGTGTGGGTGAGGGTTAGGGTTAGGGATAGTGTTAGGTTGAGGGTGAGGGTGAGGGTGAGGGTGAGGTTTAGGGCTAGGATTGGGGTTAGGTTTAGGGTTAGGCTGAGGGTGAGGGTGAGGGCTAGTTTGAGGGTGAAGGTTAGGTGAGTGTTAGGTTATGGTTGAGTGTGAGGGTTTCATTTAGGTAAGGGTTATTGTTAGGGTTAGGGTGAGGATTAGGGTGAGGGTGAGGTTTAGCCTGAGAGTTAGTGTTAGGGTGAGGGTTTGGGTTAGGATTAAGGTGAGAGTTAGGGTTAGGGTGATGTTTACGGTGAGGGTGAGGTTTCATGTGATGGTGAGGGTTAGGGTTTGGGTTAGTGAGACGATAAGGGTTAGGGTTATGGTGAGGGTTACAGTTAGCTTTAGCTTTAGGATGTGGGTTAGGGTTATATTTAGGGTTACGGTGAGTGTGAGGGTTAGGTTTAGGGCTAGGATTGGGGTTAGGCTTAGGGTTTGGCTGAGGGTGAGGGTGAGGGCTAGATTGAGGGTGAAGGTTAGGTGAGTGTTAGGGTATGGTTGAGTGTGAGGGTTTCAGTTAGCTTTACGGTTAGGATGGGGGTTAGGGTTATAGTTAGGGTTACAGTGAGGGTGAGGGTGAGGTTTAGTTTTAGGGTTGGGGTGAGGGTTAAGGTTATTGTGAGAGTTAGGCTTAGGGTTACGGTTAGCGAGAGGATAAGGGGTAGGGTTATGGTGAGGTTTAGGGTTAGCGGTAGTGTTAGGGTGTTGGTTAGTTTTAGAGTTAGGGTTATGGTGAGGGTGAGGGTGAGGGTTATTTTAGGGTTAGGGTTAGGGTGAGGTTGAGGGAGAGCTTTAGGTTTGGGATTAGGGTTAGGGTTAGGGTTAGGCTTAGGGTGAGGGTAAGTGTTGGGGTTAGGGTTAGGGTTAGGGTTAGGGTGAGGGTTAGGGTTAGGGTGATGTTTAGGGAGAGGGTGAGGGTTAGGGTGTGGGTGAGGGGTAGGGTAAGGGTGAGGGTTTGGGTGATGGTGACGATTAGGGTGAGGGTGAGGGTTAGGGATAGAGTTAGCATTAGGTTGAAGGTTAGGGTTAGGGTGAGGTTTCGGGTGAGTGTTAGGTTGACTCTCTTTAGGTTAGGGTGAGTGTTAGTGTGAGGATTAGGGTTAGGGTTAGGTTTTGGATGAGGTTAAGGGTTAGGGTGATGTTTAGGTGAGGGAGAAGTTTAGGGTTAGCGTTACAGTTAGGGTGAGGGTTAGGGTGAGGTTTAGGTTTAGAGTTAGGTTTAAGGTAAGGGTTAGGGTTAGGGTTAGGGTTAGAGTTAGGGTGTTGGTCAGGGAGAGTGTTAACGTGAAAGACAGGGTTAGCTTTAGGGTTTGGGTGATGGTTAGGGTTCGGGTGATGTTTAGGGTGAGGGTGAGGGTTTGGGTGAGGGTTACGGTTAGGGTGTGGGTGGGGGAGGCTTAAGCTTAAGGTGAGTGTTATGGTGATGGTGAGTGTTACGGTGAGGGTGAGGGTTAAGGTTAGGGTTAAGTTGAGAGTTAAGGGTAGGGTAAGGGTTAGGGTTAATATGAGGGTTAGGGTTAGGGTTAGGGTGAGGATTAGGGTAAGAGTGAGAGTTAGGGTTAGGGGTAGTGTGAGGGTGAGAAATAGGGTAAGGGTTAGGGTTAACGTGAGGGTTAGGGTTAGGGTTAGGATGAGGGTTAGGGTAAGTATGAGAGTTAGGGTTAGGGTTAGGCTGAGGGTTAGGGTGAGGGCTAGGTTGAGGATGAAGATTAGTTGAGTGTGAGGGTGTGGTTGAGTGTGAGGGTTTCCGTTAGGTAAGGGTTAGGGTTAGGGTGAGGGTGAGGATTAGCGTGAGGTTGAGGTTTAGCGTGAGAGTTAATGTTAGGTTGAGGGTTTGGGTTTGGGTTAAGTTGAGGGTTAGGGTTAGGGTGATGTTTACGGTGAGTGTGAGTGTTAGGTTTCCTGTGAGTGTGAAGGTTAGTGCTTGGATGGGGATTAGTGTTAGGGTGAGGGGTAGGTTTAGGATTAGGGTGAGGGTTAAGGTTAGTGTGAGGGTTAGGCTTAGGGTTACGGTTAGTGTGAGGATAAGGGTTAGGGTGAGGATTAGGGTTAGGATTAGGGTTAGGGTTAGGGTTAGCCTGACCGTGAGGGTGAGGGTTAGGATGAGGGTGAGGGTGAGGGCTAGGGTTAGGATTAGGATTAGGTTTACGGAGAGGCTGAGAGTGAGGGTGAGTGTGAGGGCTACTTTTAGGGTGAGTTTTAGGGTTAGGGTTAGGTTGAGTGTTAGAGTTAGGGTTAGTGTTAGGATGAGGTTTAGGGTTAGGAAGAGGGTTAGGGTGAGGGTGAGGTTGAGGGTCAGGGTTAGGGTGACTGTGACAGTGAGGGTGAGGGTTAGGGTTAGGATAAGGGTTAGGGTGAGTTTTAGGGTTAAGGTTAGGTTTAGGGTGAGGCTGAGAAGGAAGGTGAGGGTAAGGGTGAATGTTAGGTTTAGGATGAGGTTTAGAGTTAGGGTTACGATTAGGGAGAGGATTAGTGTGAGGTGTAGGGTTAGGGTTAGGGTGAGGTTTAGGATTAGTTTGAAGGTTAGAGTTAGGGTTAGGCTTAGGGTTAGGTTGAGGGTAACTAGGTTGAGGGTTAGGGGGAGTTTAAGGGTTAGGGTTTGGTTTAGAGTGAGGATTAGGGTGAGGTGTAGGTTTATTTATAGGATGAGAGTTAGGGTGAGGGGTAGGGTTAGAGTTAGGGTGAGGGTTAGGGTTAGGGTTAGTGTGAGGGTTAGGGTTAGGGTTAGGGTTAGGCTGAGAGTAAGGGTTAGGTTGAGGTTTGGGGTGAGGGTGAGTGTTAGGGTTATGTTTAGTTTTAGGGTGAGTGTTAGGGTGAGAGTTAGGGTTATGGTTAGGTTTAGGGTGAAGGTTAGGGTTAGTGTGTGTGTTAGGTTTAGGTTAACAGGTAGGGTGAGGGTAAGGGTTAAGGTGAAGTTTAGGGTGTGGGTGAGGTTTAAGTTTAGGATTAGGATTAGTGTGAGGGTGAGGGTGAAGTTTAGGGCTAGTGTGAGGTAAGTGTGAGAGTGAGGGTTAGGGTTAGTGTTAGGGTTAGGTTGAGGGTGAGTGTGTGGGTGAGGTTTAGGGTTATGGTTAGGGTTAGTTTTAGGGTGATGGTGAGTGTGAGTGAGAGGGTTAGGGCTATTATTGGGGTTAGGGTTAGGGTTAGGCTGAGGGTGAGGGTGAGGCCTAGTTTGAGGGTGAAGTTTAGGTGAGTGTTAGGTTGAGGTTGAGTGTGAGATTTTCGGTTAGGTAAGGGTTAGTGTTAGTGTTAGGGTGAGGTTTAGGGTGCGGGTGAGATTTAGCATGAGAATTAGGGTTAGGGTAAGTGTTTGGGGTTGGGTTGAGTTGAGAGTTAGGGTTAGGGTGATGTTTATGGTGAGGGTGAGGGTTAGGTTGAGGGTGAGGTTTCGTGTGAGTGTGAAGGTTAGGGTTTGGGTGAGGGTTAGTGTTAGGGTGAGGGTTAGGGTGAGGGGTAGGTTTAGCATTAGGGTGAGGGTGAAGGTTAGTGTGAGGGTTAGGCTTAGGGTTACGGTTAGTGTGAGGATAAGATTTAGGAGAGGGTTAGTGTTAGGATTATGGTTAGGGTTAAGGTTAGCCTGAGGATGAGGGTGAGGGCTAGGGTGAGGGTGAAGGTGAGGGCTTGGGTTAGGATTAGGGTTAGGGTTAGGGAGAGGCTGAGAGTGAGGTTGAGGCTGAGGGTTAAGGTTAGGGTGAGTTTTAGAGTTAGGTTAGGGTTAGGGTTAGGTTGAGGGTTAGGGTTAGTGTTAGGATGAGATTTAGGGTTAGGATGAGGGTTAGGGTGAGGGTGAGTGTTAGGGTTAGGGTAAGGGTTAGAGTTAGGTTGAGGGTGAGGGCTAGGTTTAGGATTAGTGTTAGGGTTATGGTGAGGCTGAGAAAGAAGGTGAGCGTGAGGGTGAATGTGAGGTTTAGGATGAGGTTTAGAGTTAATGTTAGGGATAGGGAGAGGATTAGGGTGAGGTGTAGCGTTAGCGTTAGGGTGAGGGGTAGGGTTAGTGTGAGGGTTAGGCTTAGGGTTACGGTTAGTTTGAGGATAAGGGTGAGGGTGAGGGTTAGCGTGATGGTGAGGGTTAGGGTTAGCCTGAGGGTTAGGGTGAGGGTTAGGGTTCGAGTTAGCGTTAAGGTGAGGGTGAGGTTGAGGGTTAGGGTTCGTGTTAGGCTTAGGGTGAGAGTTAGCATGAGGGTGAGGGTTAGGGTTAGGGTGAGGGTTAGGTTGAGGTTTACAGTTAGGTTTAGTTTGAGTATTAGGGTTAGGGTTAGGTTTAAGGTTAGTGTGAATGTAAGGGTTATTGTGAAGTTTAGAGTGAGGGTGAAGTTTATGATTAGCATTAGGTTTAGGTTGCGGGTTAGTTTTAGTGTTATGTTTAAGTTAAGGTTTAGCGTTATTGTTAGGTTTAGAGTTAGGGGGAGGGTGAGCTTGAAGGTTAGCGTGAGTGTGAGGGTTAATTTTAGGTTTAGGGTGAGGGTTAGGGTGAGGGTGAGGTTTAGGGTGAGGGTTATGGTGATGGTGAGGGTTAGGGTGAGGGTGAGGGTTAGGGTGAGTGTTTAGGTGAGGGTTAGTGTTAGGGTTAGGGTTAGTGTGAGGATTAGGGTTAGGGTTAGATTTAGGGTGAGAGTAAGGGTTAGGGAGAGGGTTAGGGTTAGCGTGAGGGTTGGGGTTAGCATTAGCGTGAAGGTTACTGTTAGGGAGAGGTTTAAGGTTAGGGTTAGGTTTAGGATTAGGTTGAGGGTTAGGGTTAGGATTAGTGTTAGGATGAGGGTTAGCGGTAGGGGTAGGGTTAGTGTGAGGGTTAAGGTTAGGGTTATCGTTAGGTTTCGGTTGAGGGTAATGGTTAGGCTGAGGGTTAGGGTTAGTGTTAGGGTTAGTGTTAGAATGAGAGGTAGGGTGAGGGTAAGGATTAGGGTCAGGGTTAGAGTTAGGGTGAGGTTTAAGGTTAGGGTTAGGGTGAGATTTAGGGTTAGGTGAGGGTTAGGTTTAGAGTTAAGACTAGGGTGATGGTGAGGGTTAGGGATAAGGTTAGGATTACAGTTAAGGTGAAGCTGAGGGAGAGCGTTAGGTTTAGGATTAGGGTTAGGGTAAGGATAAGGCTTAGGGTGAGCCTGAGGGAGAGGGTGAGTGTTAGGATTAGGGTTAGGGTGAGGGTTAGGCTTAGGGTGATGTTTTGAGTGATTTTGAGTGTTAGGGTGAGGGTGAGTGTTCGGGTGAGGGTGAGGGTTAGGGTGTGGGTGAGGGGTAGGTTTAGGGTGAGGGTTACAGTTAGGGTTAGGGTGAGTGTGAGGATTAGGGTTAGGGTTAGTGTTAGGTTTAGAGTGACGGTGAGGCTTAGGATGAGAATAAGGATTAGGGTGAGGTTAAGATGAGGGTTAGGGTTAGGTTTAGTGTGAGAGTCAGGGTTATTGTTAGAGTTCGTGTGAGAGTAAGGGTTAGTGTGAGGGTTAGGATGATGGTGAAGTTTAGGGTTAGCGTTAGCGAGAGGGTTAGGGTTAGTGTGAGTGTTAATGTTAGGATTAGGGTTTGGGTGAGCATGAGTGTTAGGGTGAGGATTAGGGTTAGCATTAGGTTTAGGGTGAGGGGTAGGATTAGGGTTAGAGTTCGGGTGAGGATGAGAGTGAGGGTGAGGGTGAAGGTGAGTGTTAGGGTGAGGTTTAGGGTTAGGTTTACGGTTAGGATTAGGTTGAGCGCTAGGGTAAGGTTTAGGGTTAGGATGAGGGTTAGGGTGAGGAGTAGAGTTAGGGTGAGTTTTAGGGTTAGTGTTAGGGTTAGGGTGAGGGTGAAGGTTAGGGTAAGTGTTAGGGTGAGCTTTGGTTTTAGGGTTAGGGTGAGTGGTAGGTTGAGTGTTAGGGTTAGAGTTAGGGTTAGGGTTAGGTTTAGGGTGAGGTTTAGGGTTAGGGTAAGGGTTAGGGTGAGCGTTAGTGTTAGTGTTAGGGTGAGGTGTAGGGTGAGGGTTAGGGTTAGTTTTAGGGTTAGGGTTAGGGTTAGGGTGAGGGTTTGGGTTAGTGTTAGTGATAGGGTGAGGATTAGGGTTAGGGTTAGGCTGAGGGTTAGGCTGAGGGGTAGGGTTAGGGTTAGGGACAGGGTTGGGTTAGTGTGAGGTTTAGTGATAGGGTGAGGGTGAGAGTGAGGGTAAGGTTTAGGGTGTGGGCTAGGGTGAGGGTGAGGGAGAGGGTTAGTGTTAGGGTGATTGTTAGGGTTAGGGTTAGGGTTAGGTTGAGGGTTAGGGTTCAGGTTAGGGTTAGGATGAGGGTTAGGGAGAGGGGTAGCGTTATGCTTAGGGTGAGGGTTAGGGTTATTGGAGGGTTAGTGTTAGGGTTGGGGTGACAGGTTCTGTGAGTATTAGTGTTAGGGTGAAGGTTAGGGTTAGGGTGAATGTGAGGGGTATGGTGATGGTTAGTTTTAGGGTTACATGTAGGGTTAGTGGAGGAGTAGGGTTAGGGTTAGGTTGACGGTTAGGATTAGGGTTAGGGTTAGGGTGAGGGTTAGGGTGAGGTTGTGGGTTAGGGTTAGGGTTAGGGTATGGGTTAGGTTTAGGGTTAGTGTGAGGAGAAGTCTTTAGTTTGAGGATTAGGGTTAGGGTTATTTTTAGGGCTAGGTTGATGTTGAGGGTTAAGTTTAGTGTTAGGGTGAGGTTTAGGGTTAGAGTTAGCATTAGGGTGAGGATTAGGGTTAGGGTTAAGGTTAGGGTTACAGTTAAGTTGAGGCTGAGGGTGAGCGTTAGGTTTAGGATTAGGGTTAGGGTTAGGATTAGGCTTAGGGTGAGCCAGAGGGTGAGGGTGAGTGTTAGGGTTTGAGTGAGGTTTAGGGTTAGGGTTGGGTTGAGGGTTAGACTTAGGGTGACATTTTGGGTTATGATGAGGGTGAGTGTGAGTGTGAGTTGTGAGGGTTAGGGTGAGGGTGAGGGATAGGGATAGGGTTAGCGTTACAATGTAGGTTAGGGTTAGTGAAAGGGTTTGGGTGATGTTTAGGGTGAGGGTTATGGTTAGGGTTAGGGTAAGTGTGAGGATTAGGGTTAGGGTTAGTGTTAGGGTTAGGGTGAGGGTAAGGGTTAGGTTGAGGTTTAGGTTGAGGATGAAGGTTAGGGTTAGGGTTAAATTAGGGTTAGGGTGAGGATGAGGGTTAGGGTGTGGTTGAGGGTGAGGGTTAGGGTTAGGGTTAGTGTGAGGTTTAGGGTTAGTGTTAGAGTTTGGGTGAGAGTAAGGATTAGTGTGAGGTTTAGGATGAGGGTGAAGTTTAGTGTTCATGTTAGGGTTAGGGTGAGGGTAAGGGTGAGTGTTAGTGTTAGGGTTAGGATTAGGTTATGTTTAGGGTGAGGGTGAGGGCTAGGATTAGTATTAGAGTTAGGGTGAGTATGAGAGTGAGGGTGAGGGTGAGGGTGAGGGTGAGGTTTAGGGTTATGTTTAGGGTTAGGGTTAGGTTGAGCGCTAGGGTTAGGTTTAGGGTTAGGATGAGGGTTAGGGTTAGTTTGAGGGTTGGAGTGAGGGTTAGGGTTAGCGTTAGGGTTAGGGTGAGGTTTAGGGTTAGGGTTAGGGTTCAGTTGAGGGTTAGGGTGAGGGTTAGGGTTAGTGTGAGGGTTAGGGTTAGTGTTAGGGATACGGTGAGGCTTAGGTTGAGGGTTAGGGTTAGGGTTAGGGTTATGTTGAGGGGTAGGTAGGGTTAGTGTTAGTGTTAGGGTTAGGGTTAGGCTGAGGTATAGGTTTAGGGTTAGCATTAAGGTTAGGGTGAGGGTTAGGGTGAGGGTTAGGTTTAGGTTAGTTTTAGAGTGAGTTTGATGTTTATTGTGGGAGTTAGGCTTAGGGTTAGGGTTAGGGTGAGGGTGAGGGTTAGGGTTAGGGTTAGGGTTAGGGTGAGGGTTAGGGTGAGGGTAAGGGTTAGGAGAGCGTTAGTATTAGGGTTAGGGTGAGGGGAAGGCTGAGTTTTAGGGTTAGGTTGAGGTTTAGGGTTAGTTTGAGGGTTATGGTTAGGGTTAGTGTTAGGGTGAAGGCTAGGTTGAGGGTGGGGTTAGGGTTAGGGTTATTCATATAGTGAGGATTAGGGTTAGAGTTAGGGTTAGGCTGACCGTTACGAGGAGGAGTAGGGTTAGGGAGGGGTGAGGGTTAGGTTAGTGCGATGGTTAGGGTTAAGGTGAGGGTGAGGGTGAATGAAAGGGTGAGGGTGAGTGTTAGGGTGAGGGTGAGGGTTAGGATTAGCATTAGGGTTAGGCTGAGTGTTAGGGTGAGGGTTAGGTTTAGGATCAGGTTGTAGGTTAGGGTTAGGCTTAGGGTGAGCGTGAGGGTGAGGGTGAGGGTTAGGGTGAGTGTTAGGTTTAGGGTTAGGGGGACGGTTAGGGTGAGTGTGAGGTTTCGGTAGAGTGATGAGGGTTAGTGTGTGGGTGAAGGTTAGGGTTAGGGTGAGGGTTAAGTTTAGGGTGAGGGTGACTGTTAAGTTTATGTTTAGGTTTAGTGTTAGGGTCAGAGTAAGGGTTAAGGTGAGGGTTAAGGTGAGGATGAGTTTTAGGGTTAGCATTAGCATGAGGTGTAGGTTTAGGGTGAGGTTTAGGATTAGGGTTAGGTTTAAGGTGATGTTGTGGGTTAGGGTTACGTTTAGGGTTAATATTATGGTAAGCGGAGGATGAGGGTGAGGGTGAGGGTAAGTGTTAGTTTTAGGATTAGGTTTAGGGTTAGGGTTCGGCTTAGTTTGAGGGTGAGTGTGAGGGTTAAGGTGAGGGTTAGGTTAGGGTGAGGGTGAGGCTTAGGGTTAGTTTGATGTTTAGAGTGAGGGTAAGGGTTAGGGTGGGGGTGAGTGTAAGGGTTTGCGTGAGAGTGAGGGTTCGGGTGAGGGTGAGAGGGTGTGTTTGAGGGTTAGGGTTAGGGTGAAGGTTAGGTGACAGTGAGGGTTAGGATTAGGTTTAGGCTTAGCGTTAGGGTGATGGTTAGGGTTAGGTTTAGGGTGAAGTTTAGGGTTCAGGTTAGTGTTAGTGTTAGGCTTACTGTTAGGATTAGGGTTAGGGTTAGGGTTCTGGTTAGGGTGAGGGTGAGGGTGAGGGTAAGGGTGAGGGTTAGGGTTAGAGTTAGCGTTAAGGTGAAGGTTAGGTTTAGGGTTAGAGTTAGGTTGAGGGTTAGGGTGAGGGTTACCGTTAGGGTTAGTGGTAGTGTGAGTATTAGGGTTAGGGTTAGGGTTAGGGTTTGATGAGGGTAAGGTTTAGGGTGAGTTTTAGGGTGAGGGTGAAGTTTTTGGTTAGCGTTACAGGTAGGGTGAGGGTTAGGGTGAGGTTTAGGTTTAGAATTATGTTTTAGGTAAGGGTTAGGGTTAGGGTTAGGGTTAGAGTTAGGGTTAGGATGAGGGAGAGGGTTAACTTGAGAATGAGGATTAGGTTTAGGGTTCGGGTGATGGTTAGGATGAGGCTGAAATTTAGAGTGAGGCTGAGGGTTCGGGTGAGGGTTACTGTTAGGGTGTGGGTGAGGCTTAAGCTTAGGGTGAGTGTTAGGGTGACGGTGAGATTTAGGGTGAGGGTGAGCATTAGGGTGAGGGTTAAGGTGAGTGTTAGGTTTATGGTAAGGGTTAGGGTTAATGTGAGGGTTAGGGTTAGGGTGAGGGTTAAGGTGAGTGTTAGGTTTAGGGTAAGGTTTAGGGTTAGTGTTAGGTTTAGGGTTAGGGTTAGGGTGATGGTTAGGTTAAGGGTGAGGTTTAGGGTTAGGTTTAGGATGAGGGTGAGGGTGAGGGTTAGGGTTTGGATTAGGGTGAGGGTTAGAGTTAGTTTGAGGGTGAGGCTGAGGGCTAGGTTGAAGTTGAGAGTTAGGATGAGGGTGAATGTGATCTTGAGGGTGGGATTTTCGGTTAGATAAGGGTTAGGATGAGGGTTAGGGTGAGGATTAGGGTGAGGGTGAGGGTGAGGTTTAGTTTTAGGATTAGGGTTGGGGTTAGGGTTAGGCTGAGGGTGAGGTTCATGGCTAGGGTGAGGGTGAGCATTAGGGTTAGGTTTAGGGTGATTGTTAGGTTTAGGGCGAGCGTTTGCTTTTGTAATTTTGGGATGATAGGGTCAGGTTTAGGTTAGGGTAATGGTTAGGGGTAGGTTGAGGGTTAGGTTTAGGATTAGGGTTAGAGTTAGGATTAGGATTAGGGTGAGGGTTAGGTTTAGAGTGAGAGTTAGGTTTAGGTTTAGGGTAAGGGTTAGGGGGAGGGAGGTTTACGGTGAGAAATAGCCTGAGGGGTAGGGTTAGGGTTAGGGTTAGGGTTAGTGTGAGGGTTACGGTTAGTGTTAGGTTTAGGCTGAGGGTAAGAGTTAGGTTGAGGTTTGAGGTGAGGGTGAGGGTTAGGGTGAGGGTTAGGGTTATGGTTAGGGTTTGGGTTTAGGTTAGTGTTAGTGTGAGGGTTAGGTTTAGGGTTAGGGTTAGGTTGCGGGTGAGGGTAAGGGTTAGGTTGAAGTTTAGCATGAGTGTGAGAATTAAGGTTAGGATTATGAATAGGGTGAGGGTGAGGGTGAGGCTTAGGGTTAGTGTGAGGGTAAGGGTAAGGGTGAGGGTTAGGGTTAGGGTTAGGGTTAGGGTGAGGGTGAGTGTGTGGGTGAGGGTTAGGGTTAGGGATAGTGTTAGGTTGAGGGTGAGGGTGAGGGTGAGGGTGAGGTTTAGGGCTAGGATTGGGGTTAGGTTTAGGGTTAGGCTGAGGGTGAGGGTGAGGGCTAGTTTGAGGGTGAAGGTTAGGTGAGTGTTAGGTTATGGTTGAGTGTGAGGGTTTCATTTAGGTAAGGGTTATTGTTAGGGTTAGGGTGAGGATTAGGGTGAGGGTGAGGTTTAGCCTGAGAGTTAGTGTTAGGGTGAGGGTTTGGGTTAGGATTAAGGTGAGAGTTAGGGTTAGGGTGATGTTTACGGTGAGGGTGAGGTTTCATGTGATGGTGAGGGTTAGGGTTTGGGTTAGTGAGACGATAAGGGTTAGGGTTATGGTGAGGGTTACAGTTAGCTTTAGCTTTAGGATGTGGGTTAGGGTTATATTTAGGGTTACGGTGAGTGTGAGGGTTAGGTTTAGGGCTAGGATTGGGGTTAGGCTTAGGGTTTGGCTGAGGGTGAGGGTGAGGGCTAGATTGAGGGTGAAGGTTAGGTGAGTGTTAGGGTATGGTTGAGTGTGAGGGTTTCAGTTAGCTTTACGGTTAGGATGGGGGTTAGGGTTATAGTTAGGGTTACAGTGAGGGTGAGGGTGAGGTTTAGTTTTAGGGTTGGGGTGAGGGTTAAGGTTATTGTGAGAGTTAGGCTTAGGGTTACGGTTAGCGAGAGGATAAGGGGTAGGGTTATGGTGAGGTTTAGGGTTAGCGGTAGTGTTAGGGTGTTGGTTAGTTTTAGAGTTAGGGTTATGGTGAGGGTGAGGGTGAGGGTTATTTTAGGGTTAGGGTTAGGGTGAGGTTGAGGGAGAGCTTTAGGTTTGGGATTAGGGTTAGGGTTAGGGTTAGGCTTAGGGTGAGGGTAAGTGTTGGGGTTAGGGTTAGGGTTAGGGTTAGGGTGAGGGTTAGGGTTAGGGTGATGTTTAGGGAGAGGGTGAGGGTTAGGGTGTGGGTGAGGGGTAGGGTAAGGGTGAGGGTTTGGGTGATGGTGACGATTAGGGTGAGGGTGAGGGTTAGGGATAGAGTTAGCATTAGGTTGAAGGTTAGGGTTAGGGTGAGGTTTCGGGTGAGTGTTAGGTTGACTCTCTTTAGGTTAGGGTGAGTGTTAGTGTGAGGATTAGGGTTAGGGTTAGGTTTTGGATGAGGTTAAGGGTTAGGGTGATGTTTAGGTGAGGGAGAAGTTTAGGGTTAGCGTTACAGTTAGGGTGAGGGTTAGGGTGAGGTTTAGGTTTAGAGTTAGGTTTAAGGTAAGGGTTAGGGTTAGGGTTAGGGTTAGAGTTAGGGTGTTGGTCAGGGAGAGTGTTAACGTGAAAGACAGGGTTAGCTTTAGGGTTTGGGTGATGGTTAGGGTTCGGGTGATGTTTAGGGTGAGGGTGAGGGTTTGGGTGAGGGTTACGGTTAGGGTGTGGGTGGGGGAGGCTTAAGCTTAAGGTGAGTGTTATGGTGATGGTGAGTGTTACGGTGAGGGTGAGGGTTAAGGTTAGGGTTAAGTTGAGAGTTAAGGGTAGGGTAAGGGTTAGGGTTAATATGAGGGTTAGGGTTAGGGTTAGGGTGAGGATTAGGGTAAGAGTGAGAGTTAGGGTTAGGGGTAGTGTGAGGGTGAGAAATAGGGTAAGGGTTAGGGTTAACGTGAGGGTTAGGGTTAGGGTTAGGATGAGGGTTAGGGTAAGTATGAGAGTTAGGGTTAGGGTTAGGCTGAGGGTTAGGGTGAGGGCTAGGTTGAGGATGAAGATTAGTTGAGTGTGAGGGTGTGGTTGAGTGTGAGGGTTTCCGTTAGGTAAGGGTTAGGGTTAGGGTGAGGGTGAGGATTAGCGTGAGGTTGAGGTTTAGCGTGAGAGTTAATGTTAGGTTGAGGGTTTGGGTTTGGGTTAAGTTGAGGGTTAGGGTTAGGGTGATGTTTACGGTGAGTGTGAGTGTTAGGTTTCCTGTGAGTGTGAAGGTTAGTGCTTGGATGGGGATTAGTGTTAGGGTGAGGGGTAGGTTTAGGATTAGGGTGAGGGTTAAGGTTAGTGTGAGGGTTAGGCTTAGGGTTACGGTTAGTGTGAGGATAAGGGTTAGGGTGAGGATTAGGGTTAGGATTAGGGTTAGGGTTAGGGTTAGCCTGACCGTGAGGGTGAGGGTTAGGATGAGGGTGAGGGTGAGGGCTAGGGTTAGGATTAGGATTAGGTTTACGGAGAGGCTGAGAGTGAGGGTGAGTGTGAGGGCTACTTTTAGGGTGAGTTTTAGGGTTAGGGTTAGGTTGAGTGTTAGAGTTAGGGTTAGTGTTAGGATGAGGTTTAGGGTTAGGAAGAGGGTTAGGGTGAGGGTGAGGTTGAGGGTCAGGGTTAGGGTGACTGTGACAGTGAGGGTGAGGGTTAGGGTTAGGATAAGGGTTAGGGTGAGTTTTAGGGTTAAGGTTAGGTTTAGGGTGAGGCTGAGAAGGAAGGTGAGGGTAAGGGTGAATGTTAGGTTTAGGATGAGGTTTAGAGTTAGGGTTACGATTAGGGAGAGGATTAGTGTGAGGTGTAGGGTTAGGGTTAGGGTGAGGTTTAGGATTAGTTTGAAGGTTAGAGTTAGGGTTAGGCTTAGGGTTAGGTTGAGGGTAACTAGGTTGAGGGTTAGGGGGAGTTTAAGGGTTAGGGTTTGGTTTAGAGTGAGGATTAGGGTGAGGTGTAGGTTTATTTATAGGATGAGAGTTAGGGTGAGGGGTAGGGTTAGAGTTAGGGTGAGGGTTAGGGTTAGGGTTAGTGTGAGGGTTAGGGTTAGGGTTAGGGTTAGGCTGAGAGTAAGGGTTAGGTTGAGGTTTGGGGTGAGGGTGAGTGTTAGGGTTATGTTTAGTTTTAGGGTGAGTGTTAGGGTGAGAGTTAGGGTTATGGTTAGGTTTAGGGTGAAGGTTAGGGTTAGTGTGTGTGTTAGGTTTAGGTTAACAGGTAGGGTGAGGGTAAGGGTTAAGGTGAAGTTTAGGGTGTGGGTGAGGTTTAAGTTTAGGATTAGGATTAGTGTGAGGGTGAGGGTGAAGTTTAGGGCTAGTGTGAGGTAAGTGTGAGAGTGAGGGTTAGGGTTAGTGTTAGGGTTAGGTTGAGGGTGAGTGTGTGGGTGAGGTTTAGGGTTATGGTTAGGGTTAGTTTTAGGGTGATGGTGAGTGTGAGTGAGAGGGTTAGGGCTATTATTGGGGTTAGGGTTAGGGTTAGGCTGAGGGTGAGGGTGAGGCCTAGTTTGAGGGTGAAGTTTAGGTGAGTGTTAGGTTGAGGTTGAGTGTGAGATTTTCGGTTAGGTAAGGGTTAGTGTTAGTGTTAGGGTGAGGTTTAGGGTGCGGGTGAGATTTAGCATGAGAATTAGGGTTAGGGTAAGTGTTTGGGGTTGGGTTGAGTTGAGAGTTAGGGTTAGGGTGATGTTTATGGTGAGGGTGAGGGTTAGGTTGAGGGTGAGGTTTCGTGTGAGTGTGAAGGTTAGGGTTTGGGTGAGGGTTAGTGTTAGGGTGAGGGTTAGGGTGAGGGGTAGGTTTAGCATTAGGGTGAGGGTGAAGGTTAGTGTGAGGGTTAGGCTTAGGGTTACGGTTAGTGTGAGGATAAGATTTAGGAGAGGGTTAGTGTTAGGATTATGGTTAGGGTTAAGGTTAGCCTGAGGATGAGGGTGAGGGCTAGGGTGAGGGTGAAGGTGAGGGCTTGGGTTAGGATTAGGGTTAGGGTTAGGGAGAGGCTGAGAGTGAGGTTGAGGCTGAGGGTTAAGGTTAGGGTGAGTTTTAGAGTTAGGTTAGGGTTAGGGTTAGGTTGAGGGTTAGGGTTAGTGTTAGGATGAGATTTAGGGTTAGGATGAGGGTTAGGGTGAGGGTGAGTGTTAGGGTTAGGGTAAGGGTTAGAGTTAGGTTGAGGGTGAGGGCTAGGTTTAGGATTAGTGTTAGGGTTATGGTGAGGCTGAGAAAGAAGGTGAGCGTGAGGGTGAATGTGAGGTTTAGGATGAGGTTTAGAGTTAATGTTAGGGATAGGGAGAGGATTAGGGTGAGGTGTAGCGTTAGCGTTAGGGTGAGGGGTAGGGTTAGTGTGAGGGTTAGGCTTAGGGTTACGGTTAGTTTGAGGATAAGGGTGAGGGTGAGGGTTAGCGTGATGGTGAGGGTTAGGGTTAGCCTGAGGGTTAGGGTGAGGGTTAGGGTTCGAGTTAGCGTTAAGGTGAGGGTGAGGTTGAGGGTTAGGGTTCGTGTTAGGCTTAGGGTGAGAGTTAGCATGAGGGTGAGGGTTAGGGTTAGGGTGAGGGTTAGGTTGAGGTTTACAGTTAGGTTTAGTTTGAGTATTAGGGTTAGGGTTAGGTTTAAGGTTAGTGTGAATGTAAGGGTTATTGTGAAGTTTAGAGTGAGGGTGAAGTTTATGATTAGCATTAGGTTTAGGTTGCGGGTTAGTTTTAGTGTTATGTTTAAGTTAAGGTTTAGCGTTATTGTTAGGTTTAGAGTTAGGGGGAGGGTGAGCTTGAAGGTTAGCGTGAGTGTGAGGGTTAATTTTAGGTTTAGGGTGAGGGTTAGGGTGAGGGTGAGGTTTAGGGTGAGGGTTATGGTGATGGTGAGGGTTAGGGTGAGGGTGAGGGTTAGGGTGAGTGTTTAGGTGAGGGTTAGTGTTAGGGTTAGGGTTAGTGTGAGGATTAGGGTTAGGGTTAGATTTAGGGTGAGAGTAAGGGTTAGGGAGAGGGTTAGGGTTAGCGTGAGGGTTGGGGTTAGCATTAGCGTGAAGGTTACTGTTAGGGAGAGGTTTAAGGTTAGGGTTAGGTTTAGGATTAGGTTGAGGGTTAGGGTTAGGATTAGTGTTAGGATGAGGGTTAGCGGTAGGGGTAGGGTTAGTGTGAGGGTTAAGGTTAGGGTTATCGTTAGGTTTCGGTTGAGGGTAATGGTTAGGCTGAGGGTTAGGGTTAGTGTTAGGGTTAGTGTTAGAATGAGAGGTAGGGTGAGGGTAAGGATTAGGGTCAGGGTTAGAGTTAGGGTGAGGTTTAAGGTTAGGGTTAGGGTGAGATTTAGGGTTAGGTGAGGGTTAGGTTTAGAGTTAAGACTAGGGTGATGGTGAGGGTTAGGGATAAGGTTAGGATTACAGTTAAGGTGAAGCTGAGGGAGAGCGTTAGGTTTAGGATTAGGGTTAGGGTAAGGATAAGGCTTAGGGTGAGCCTGAGGGAGAGGGTGAGTGTTAGGATTAGGGTTAGGGTGAGGGTTAGGCTTAGGGTGATGTTTTGAGTGATTTTGAGTGTTAGGGTGAGGGTGAGTGTTCGGGTGAGGGTGAGGGTTAGGGTGTGGGTGAGGGGTAGGTTTAGGGTGAGGGTTACAGTTAGGGTTAGGGTGAGTGTGAGGATTAGGGTTAGGGTTAGTGTTAGGTTTAGAGTGACGGTGAGGCTTAGGATGAGAATAAGGATTAGGGTGAGGTTAAGATGAGGGTTAGGGTTAGGTTTAGTGTGAGAGTCAGGGTTATTGTTAGAGTTCGTGTGAGAGTAAGGGTTAGTGTGAGGGTTAGGATGATGGTGAAGTTTAGGGTTAGCGTTAGCGAGAGGGTTAGGGTTAGTGTGAGTGTTAATGTTAGGATTAGGGTTTGGGTGAGCATGAGTGTTAGGGTGAGGATTAGGGTTAGCATTAGGTTTAGGGTGAGGGGTAGGATTAGGGTTAGAGTTCGGGTGAGGATGAGAGTGAGGGTGAGGGTGAAGGTGAGTGTTAGGGTGAGGTTTAGGGTTAGGTTTACGGTTAGGATTAGGTTGAGCGCTAGGGTAAGGTTTAGGGTTAGGATGAGGGTTAGGGTGAGGAGTAGAGTTAGGGTGAGTTTTAGGGTTAGTGTTAGGGTTAGGGTGAGGGTGAAGGTTAGGGTAAGTGTTAGGGTGAGCTTTGGTTTTAGGGTTAGGGTGAGTGGTAGGTTGAGTGTTAGGGTTAGAGTTAGGGTTAGGGTTAGGTTTAGGGTGAGGTTTAGGGTTAGGGTAAGGGTTAGGGTGAGCGTTAGTGTTAGTGTTAGGGTGAGGTGTAGGGTGAGGGTTAGGGTTAGTTTTAGGGTTAGGGTTAGGGTTAGGGTGAGGGTTTGGGTTAGTGTTAGTGATAGGGTGAGGATTAGGGTTAGGGTTAGGCTGAGGGTTAGGCTGAGGGGTAGGGTTAGGGTTAGGGACAGGGTTGGGTTAGTGTGAGGTTTAGTGATAGGGTGAGGGTGAGAGTGAGGGTAAGGTTTAGGGTGTGGGCTAGGGTGAGGGTGAGGGAGAGGGTTAGTGTTAGGGTGATTGTTAGGGTTAGGGTTAGGGTTAGGTTGAGGGTTAGGGTTCAGGTTAGGGTTAGGATGAGGGTTAGGGAGAGGGGTAGCGTTATGCTTAGGGTGAGGGTTAGGGTTATTGGAGGGTTAGTGTTAGGGTTGGGGTGACAGGTTCTGTGAGTATTAGTGTTAGGGTGAAGGTTAGGGTTAGGGTGAATGTGAGGGGTATGGTGATGGTTAGTTTTAGGGTTACATGTAGGGTTAGTGGAGGAGTAGGGTTAGGGTTAGGTTGACGGTTAGGATTAGGGTTAGGGTTAGGGTGAGGGTTAGGGTGAGGTTGTGGGTTAGGGTTAGGGTTAGGGTATGGGTTAGGTTTAGGGTTAGTGTGAGGAGAAGTCTTTAGTTTGAGGATTAGGGTTAGGGTTATTTTTAGGGCTAGGTTGATGTTGAGGGTTAAGTTTAGTGTTAGGGTGAGGTTTAGGGTTAGAGTTAGCATTAGGGTGAGGATTAGGGTTAGGGTTAAGGTTAGGGTTACAGTTAAGTTGAGGCTGAGGGTGAGCGTTAGGTTTAGGATTAGGGTTAGGGTTAGGATTAGGCTTAGGGTGAGCCAGAGGGTGAGGGTGAGTGTTAGGGTTTGAGTGAGGTTTAGGGTTAGGGTTGGGTTGAGGGTTAGACTTAGGGTGACATTTTGGGTTATGATGAGGGTGAGTGTGAGTGTGAGTTGTGAGGGTTAGGGTGAGGGTGAGGGATAGGGATAGGGTTAGCGTTACAATGTAGGTTAGGGTTAGTGAAAGGGTTTGGGTGATGTTTAGGGTGAGGGTTATGGTTAGGGTTAGGGTAAGTGTGAGGATTAGGGTTAGGGTTAGTGTTAGGGTTAGGGTGAGGGTAAGGGTTAGGTTGAGGTTTAGGTTGAGGATGAAGGTTAGGGTTAGGGTTAAATTAGGGTTAGGGTGAGGATGAGGGTTAGGGTGTGGTTGAGGGTGAGGGTTAGGGTTAGGGTTAGTGTGAGGTTTAGGGTTAGTGTTAGAGTTTGGGTGAGAGTAAGGATTAGTGTGAGGTTTAGGATGAGGGTGAAGTTTAGTGTTCATGTTAGGGTTAGGGTGAGGGTAAGGGTGAGTGTTAGTGTTAGGGTTAGGATTAGGTTATGTTTAGGGTGAGGGTGAGGGCTAGGATTAGTATTAGAGTTAGGGTGAGTATGAGAGTGAGGGTGAGGGTGAGGGTGAGGGTGAGGTTTAGGGTTATGTTTAGGGTTAGGGTTAGGTTGAGCGCTAGGGTTAGGTTTAGGGTTAGGATGAGGGTTAGGGTTAGTTTGAGGGTTGGAGTGAGGGTTAGGGTTAGCGTTAGGGTTAGGGTGAGGTTTAGGGTTAGGGTTAGGGTTCAGTTGAGGGTTAGGGTGAGGGTTAGGGTTAGTGTGAGGGTTAGGGTTAGTGTTAGGGATACGGTGAGGCTTAGGTTGAGGGTTAGGGTTAGGGTTAGGGTTATGTTGAGGGGTAGGTAGGGTTAGTGTTAGTGTTAGGGTTAGGGTTAGGCTGAGGTATAGGTTTAGGGTTAGCATTAAGGTTAGGGTGAGGGTTAGGGTGAGGGTTAGGTTTAGGTTAGTTTTAGAGTGAGTTTGATGTTTATTGTGGGAGTTAGGCTTAGGGTTAGGGTTAGGGTGAGGGTGAGGGTTAGGGTTAGGGTTAGGGTTAGGGTGAGGGTTAGGGTGAGGGTAAGGGTTAGGAGAGCGTTAGTATTAGGGTTAGGGTGAGGGGAAGGCTGAGTTTTAGGGTTAGGTTGAGGTTTAGGGTTAGTTTGAGGGTTATGGTTAGGGTTAGTGTTAGGGTGAAGGCTAGGTTGAGGGTGGGGTTAGGGTTAGGGTTATTCATATAGTGAGGATTAGGGTTAGAGTTAGGGTTAGGCTGACCGTTACGAGGAGGAGTAGGGTTAGGGAGGGGTGAGGGTTAGGTTAGTGCGATGGTTAGGGTTAAGGTGAGGGTGAGGGTGAATGAAAGGGTGAGGGTGAGTGTTAGGGTGAGGGTGAGGGTTAGGATTAGCATTAGGGTTAGGCTGAGTGTTAGGGTGAGGGTTAGGTTTAGGATCAGGTTGTAGGTTAGGGTTAGGCTTAGGGTGAGCGTGAGGGTGAGGGTGAGGGTTAGGGTGAGTGTTAGGTTTAGGGTTAGGGGGACGGTTAGGGTGAGTGTGAGGTTTCGGTAGAGTGATGAGGGTTAGTGTGTGGGTGAAGGTTAGGGTTAGGGTGAGGGTTAAGTTTAGGGTGAGGGTGACTGTTAAGTTTATGTTTAGGTTTAGTGTTAGGGTCAGAGTAAGGGTTAAGGTGAGGGTTAAGGTGAGGATGAGTTTTAGGGTTAGCATTAGCATGAGGTGTAGGTTTAGGGTGAGGTTTAGGATTAGGGTTAGGTTTAAGGTGATGTTGTGGGTTAGGGTTACGTTTAGGGTTAATATTATGGTAAGCGGAGGATGAGGGTGAGGGTGAGGGTAAGTGTTAGTTTTAGGATTAGGTTTAGGGTTAGGGTTCGGCTTAGTTTGAGGGTGAGTGTGAGGGTTAAGGTGAGGGTTAGGTTAGGGTGAGGGTGAGGCTTAGGGTTAGTTTGATGTTTAGAGTGAGGGTAAGGGTTAGGGTGGGGGTGAGTGTAAGGGTTTGCGTGAGAGTGAGGGTTCGGGTGAGGGTGAGAGGGTGTGTTTGAGGGTTAGGGTTAGGGTGAAGGTTAGGTGACAGTGAGGGTTAGGATTAGGTTTAGGCTTAGCGTTAGGGTGATGGTTAGGGTTAGGTTTAGGGTGAAGTTTAGGGTTCAGGTTAGTGTTAGTGTTAGGCTTACTGTTAGGATTAGGGTTAGGGTTAGGGTTCTGGTTAGGGTGAGGGTGAGGGTGAGGGTAAGGGTGAGGGTTAGGGTTAGAGTTAGCGTTAAGGTGAAGGTTAGGTTTAGGGTTAGAGTTAGGTTGAGGGTTAGGGTGAGGGTTACCGTTAGGGTTAGTGGTAGTGTGAGTATTAGGGTTAGGGTTAGGGTTAGGGTTTGATGAGGGTAAGGTTTAGGGTGAGTTTTAGGGTGAGGGTGAAGTTTTTGGTTAGCGTTACAGGTAGGGTGAGGGTTAGGGTGAGGTTTAGGTTTAGAATTATGTTTTAGGTAAGGGTTAGGGTTAGGGTTAGGGTTAGAGTTAGGGTTAGGATGAGGGAGAGGGTTAACTTGAGAATGAGGATTAGGTTTAGGGTTCGGGTGATGGTTAGGATGAGGCTGAAATTTAGAGTGAGGCTGAGGGTTCGGGTGAGGGTTACTGTTAGGGTGTGGGTGAGGCTTAAGCTTAGGGTGAGTGTTAGGGTGACGGTGAGATTTAGGGTGAGGGTGAGCATTAGGGTGAGGGTTAAGGTGAGTGTTAGGTTTATGGTAAGGGTTAGGGTTAATGTGAGGGTTAGGGTTAGGGTGAGGGTTAAGGTGAGTGTTAGGTTTAGGGTAAGGTTTAGGGTTAGTGTTAGGTTTAGGGTTAGGGTTAGGGTGATGGTTAGGTTAAGGGTGAGGTTTAGGGTTAGGTTTAGGATGAGGGTGAGGGTGAGGGTTAGGGTTTGGATTAGGGTGAGGGTTAGAGTTAGTTTGAGGGTGAGGCTGAGGGCTAGGTTGAAGTTGAGAGTTAGGATGAGGGTGAATGTGATCTTGAGGGTGGGATTTTCGGTTAGATAAGGGTTAGGATGAGGGTTAGGGTGAGGATTAGGGTGAGGGTGAGGGTGAGGTTTAGTTTTAGGATTAGGGTTGGGGTTAGGGTTAGGCTGAGGGTGAGGTTCATGGCTAGGGTGAGGGTGAGCATTAGGGTTAGGTTTAGGGTGATTGTTAGGTTTAGGGCGAGCGTTTGCTTTTGTAATTTTGGGATGATAGGGTCAGGTT
This sequence comes from Dipodomys merriami, assembly GCF_024711535.1. Taxonomy (NCBI): domain Eukaryota; kingdom Metazoa; phylum Chordata; class Mammalia; order Rodentia; family Heteromyidae; genus Dipodomys; species Dipodomys merriami. The sequence goes on from NW_027202327.1 coordinate 3,896,092, forward strand.
TAGGTTAGGGTAATGGTTAGGGGTAGGTTGAGGGTTAGGTTTAGGATTAGGGTTAGAGTTAGGATTAGGATTAGGGTGAGGGTTAGGTTTAGAGTGAGAGTTAGGTTTAGGTTTAGGGTAAGGGTTAGGGGGAGGGAGGCTTAGGGTAAGGGTTAGGTTTAGGGTGAGGATTAGTGTGAGGTGTAGGTATAGGTTTAGGGTAAGAATTAGGTTAAGGGGTAGGATTAGGGTTAGGGTGAGGTTTAGGGTTAGTGTGAGGGTTAGGGTTATGGTTAGGATTAGGCTGTTAGGTTAGGTTTAGGGTGAGGATTAGGGTTTGGGTTTGTGTTAGTGTTAGGGTGAGGTTTAGGGTGAGGGTGAGGGTTATAGTTAGGGTGAGGGTTATGGTTAGTGTTAGGGTTAGGTTTAGTGTGAGGGTGAGTGTTAGTGTTAGGCTTAGAGTTAAGGCGAGGGTGAGGGTTAGGGTTAGGTGAGGGTTAGGTTTAGGGTGAGGGTTAGGGTTAGGGTGATGTTTAGAGTGAGGGTGAGGGTGACAGAGAGGTTTAGGGTGACGGTGAGGTTTAGGGTGAGGGTTAAGGTGAGGGTTAGGGTTAGGGATAGGGTTAGTGTGAGGATTAGGGTCAGGGTTAGAGTTAGGGTGAGAGGAAGGGTTAGGGTGAGGGTTAGGGTTAGTGTGAGGGTTAGTGTCAGCGTTAGGATTAAGCTGAGGGTAACTGTTAGGTTGAGGTTTAGGGTGAGGGTTAGGGTGAGGATTAGGGTTAGGGTTTGTGTTACGGTTAGGTTGAGGTTTAGGGTGAGGGTGAGGGTTATAGTTAGGGTGAGGGTTATGGTTAGTGTTAAGGTTAGGTTTAGTGTGAGGGAGAGTGTTAGTGTTAGGCATAGAGTGAGGGCGAGGGTGAGGGTTAGGGTTAAGTGAGGGTTGGGTTAGGATGAGGTTTGGGTGAGGGTGATGTTTACAGTGAGGGTGAGGGTGAAGGAGAGGTTTAGGGTGAGGGTGAGGGTTAGGGTGAGGGTTAGGGTGAGGGTTAAGGTGAGGGTTAGGGTTAGGGTTACGGTTCGTGTGAGGATTAGGATTAGGGTTATAGTTAGGGTGAGAGTAAGGGTTATGGTGAGGGTTAGGGTGAGGCTGAGGGTTGGCGTTAGCGTTAGCGTGAGGTTTAGTGTTAGGGACAGGTTTAGGGTTAGGGTTAGGGTTATGATTAGGTTGAGGGTTAGGGTAAGAGTTAGGGTGAGAGTAAGGGTTAGGGTGAGGGTTAGGGTTAGTGTGAGAGTTAAGGTTAGGGTTAGCATTCGAGTTGGGTTGAGGTTCAGGTTTAGGGTTAGGGTTATGTTTAGGGTTAGCATGAGGGTTAGGGTGAGGGTTAGGTTTAGGGTTAGGGTTAGAGTGAGAGGTAGGGTGAGGGTAAGGATTAAGGTCAGGGTTAGGGTGAGAGTCAGGGTTAGGGTTTGGGTTAGGGTCAGGGGTAGTGTAAGGGTTTGGGTTAGTGTTAGGTTTAGGGTTAGGGTGAGGGTTAGGGTGAGGATTATGGTTAAGGTTAGCATTAGTGTTAGGGTGAGGTTTAGGGTGAGGGTGAGGGTTAGGGTTCTGGTTAGGTTGAGGGTTAGGGTTAGTGAGAAGGTTACTGTTAGGAAGAGGGTAAGTGTGAGGGTAAGGGTGAGGTTAAGGTTGAGGCTGAGGGTTAGGGTGAGGGTGAGGGTTAGGGTTAGCCTTAGGGTTAGTCTGAGGTATAGGGTGAGAGTTAGGTTTAGGATTAGGGTTACAGTTAGGGTTAGGCTTAGGGTGAGGGTGAGGGTGAGAGTGAGGGTTAGGGTGTGGGTAAGGGTTAGGCGTAGGGTGACGGATAGGGTTAGTGTGATATTTAGCGTGAGGGTGAAAGTTAGGGTGAGTGTGAGTGTTTGGGTGAGTGTGACAGTTAGGGTGTGGGTGAGGGTTAGGGTTAGGGTGAGGGTTAGGATTAAGGTGAGAGTTAGTGTGAGGGTGAGGTTGGGGTTATGTTTAGGTTAAGGGTTAGTTTGAGAGTAAGGTTTAGGGTGAGTGTTAGAGTGAGGGTGAGGTTTAGCGTTAGCGTTAGCATGAGTGATAGGGTTAGGGTGAGGGTTAGGTTTAGGGTTAGGGTGAGGGTTAGGCTGGGGGTAGGGTTAGGGTTAGGGTGAGTGTTAGGTTAGTGTGAGGGTAAGGGTTAGGGTTAGGTTTACAGTTAGGTTGAAGGTGAATGTTAGAGCTTGGGGGAGGATTAGGGTTAGGGTTAGGGTTAAAGTTAGGCTGAAGATGAGGGTGAGGTTGAGGGTGAGTGTTAGGTTAAGGATTAGGGTTAGGGTTTGGGTTAGGCTTAGGGTGAGGGTGAGGTGGGGTTTAGGGTGAATGTTAGGGTTAGGGTTAGGTTTAGGGTTAGTGTGATGTTTATGGTGAGGGTGAGGGTTATGGTGAGGTTGATGGTTAGGGTGAGGGTTCGGGTTCGGGTGAGGGTTAGAGTGTGTGTGAGGTTTAGGGTTAGGGTGATGGTTAGGGTGAAGGTGACGGTTAGGGTTAGGATTAGGTTTAGCATTAGGGTGATGGTTAGGGTTAGGGTAAGGGAGATGGTTAGGGTTTGGATTCGGGTTAGGATTAGGGTTAGGGTTAGTGTGAGGATTAGTGTTAGGGTTAGGATTAGGGTTATAGTGAGGGTGAGGGTTAGGGTTAGGGTTAGCGTGTGGGTTAGGGAGAGGGTGAGGGTGAGGGTTAGGGTTAATGATAGGGTGAGGATTATAGTTATGGTTAGGGTGAGGTTGAGTGTTAGGCTGAGGGGTAGGGTTAGGGTTAGGGTGAGGGTTAGGTTAGTGTGAGGATTAGGGTTAGGGAAAGGGTGAGGGTGAGGGTGAGGATAAGGGTGAGGGTTCGTGTTAGGGTGAGGGTGAAGTTTAGAGTTAGAGTTAGGGTTAGGCTGAGGGTTAGAGTGAGAGTTAGGTTTAGGATTAGGGTTACGGATAGGGTTAGGCTTAGGATGAGGGTGAGGTTGAGGGTGAGGTTTAGGGTGAGGGTAAGGGAAAAGGTTAGGGTGATGGTTAGGGTTAGTGTAATGTTTAGGGTGAGGGTGAGTGTTCGGATAAGTGTGAGGGTTCGGGTGAGGATGAGGTTTAAGGTGTGAGTGAGGGTTAGTGTTAGGGTCAGTGTTAGGTTTACAGTGAGGGTTAGGGTGATGGTGAGGGTTACGGTTATATTTAGATTTAGGGTTATGGTGAGAGTAAGGGTTAGGTTGAGGGTTAGGTTGAGGTTGAGGGTTATTGTTAGCATTAGCGTGAGGGTTCGTGTTAGGGTGAGGGCTACAGTTAGGCTGAGGGTTAGGGTTAGGGTTAGTGATAGTGTGAGGATTAGGGTTAGTGTTATGGTGAGGGTGAGGGTTAGGCTGAGGCTTAGGGTTAGGGTTAAGGTGAGGGTTAGATTATTGTGAGGGTTAGTGTTAGGGTTAGAGTGAGGATGAGGGTGAGGGTGAGGGCTAAATTTAGGATTAGGGTTAGGGTTAGGGTTAGGCTGAGGGTGATTGTGAGGGTGAAGGTGAGTGATAGGTTTAGGATGAGGGTTAGGGTTAGATTTAGGCTTAACGTGAGGGTGAGGGTGAGGGTGAGGGTTTCGGTGAGTGCTAGGGTTAGGGTTAAGGTGAGGGTTTGGATTAGTGTGATGTTTAGGGTGAGGGTGAGGGTTAGGTTGAGGATGAGGGTGAGGTTTAGGGTGAGAGTGAGTGTTCAGTTGAAGGTGAGATTTAGGGTGTGTGTGAGGCTTAGAGTTAGCGTTAGGGTTAGGGTTAGGGTTAGGCTTAGATTGAGGGTGAAGATCAGGGTTAGGGTTAGGTGAGGATTAGTGTTAGGCTTAGGGTTAGGGTGATGTTTGGGGTGACGGTGAGGGTTAGGGTGAGGGTGAGGGTGAGGAAAAGGGTGAGGGTTTGGGTTAGGGTGAGGGTGAGTGTTAGGGTGTGGGTGAGGGGTAGGGTTAAGGTTAAAGGTTGGGTGACAGTGAGGGTTAGGATGAGTTTGAGGGTTTGGGTTAGGGTTTCCGTTAGGGTGAAGGTTAGGGCTAGGTATCGGTTTTGGTTGAGGGTTAGGTTGAGGTATACAGTTAGGATAATTGGGAGGATTAGGGTTAGGGTTAGGTTTAGGATGAGGGCTAGGGTTAGGGTAAGGTTTAGAGTGAGTTTTAGTGTTAGGGTTAGAGTGAGGGTTAGGTTGAGGGTAAGGGTTAGGGTTAGTGTTAGGGTGAGGGCTAGGGTTAGGGTTAGGGTTAGCTTTAGGGTTAGAGTGAGGGTTAGGGTTCAGGTTAGGTTTAGGGTGAGGGTGAGGGTTAAGTTTAGGGTTAGGGTGAGAGTTAAGGTTAGGGTTAAGGTTAAGGTGAGGCTGAGGGAGAGTGTTAGGTTTAGGATTGGGGTTAGGGTTAGGCTTAGGGTGAGCGTGAGGGAAAGTGTGCGTGGTAGTTTTAGGGTGAGGGTTAGGGTTAGGGTTAGGGTGAGGGTTATGATTATGGTGATGTTTTTGGTGAGCGTTAGGGTTAGGGTGAGGGTTAGGGTTAGTGTGATATTTAGGGTGAGGGTGAGGGTTAAGGTGAGGGTGAGGGTGAGGGTTAGGGTGAGAGTGAGTGTTCAGGTGAGGGTGAGGGTTATGGTGTGTGTGAGTGTTAGGGTTAGGGTGATGGTTAGGGTAACGGTGAGGGTTAAAGTTAGGATTAGGTTTAGCATTATGGTGATGGTTTCGGTTAGGGTTAAGGTGATGGTTTGGTTCCGGTTAGGGTTAGGGTTAGGTTTAATGTGAGGATTAGGATTAGGGTGAGTTTGAGGTTAAGGGTGAGGGTGAGGCTTAGGGTGAGCTTAGGGTTAGGATTAGCGCTACGGTTAGGCTGAGGGTTAGGGTGAGGGTTAGGTTTAGGATTTGGGTTATGGTTAGGATTAGCCTTAGGGTGAGGGTGATGGTGAGGGTGAGGGTGAGGGTTAGGATGAGGGTAAGTGTAAGGGTTTGGGTGACGTTAGGGTTAGTGTGAAGTTTCGGGTGAGGGTAAATGTTAGGGTGAGTGTGAGTGTACGTGTGAGGGTGGGGGTTAGGATGTGGGTGAGGGTTAGGTTTAGGTTGAGGGTTAGGATTAGGGTGAGGATTAGGGTGAGGGTGAGGGTTAGTGTTATGTTTAGGTTTAGGGTTAGTTTGAGAGTAAGGTTTAGGGTGAGGTTCAAGGTGAGTGTGAGGGATAGGGTTAGCGTTCACGTTAGGGTTAGGGTTATGGTGAGGGCTAGGTTTAGGGTTAGGGTTAGGGTGAGGTTGAGGGTGAGGGGAAGGGTGAAGGTTAGGGTTAGGGTGAGGATTTGGGTTAGTGTTAGGGTTAGGGCGAGGTTTAATTATTGGGTTAGGGTTAGGGTTAGGCTGAGGGTGAGGGGTAGGATTAGGTTAAGGTTAGAGTTAGGGTGAGCATGAGGGTGAGAGATATGTTTAGGATTAGGGTTAGTTTTAGGGTTAGTCTGAGGGTGAGGGTAATGGTTATGGTGAGTGTTAGGGTTAGGGCGAGGGTTAGTGTTAGTGTTAGGGTTAGGGTTAGGATGAGGGTTAGGCTGAGGGGTATTTTTAGGGTTAGGGTGAGGGTTAGGGCTAGTGTGAGGGTTAGGGTTAGGGTTAGGCTTAAGGTGAGGGAAAGGGTTAGGGTGAGGGTTAGAGTGTGAGGTTTAGTGTTAGTGTTAGGGTTAGGGTGACAGTGAGGCTTAGGTTTAGGGTGAGAGTTAGTTTTAGGGTTAGTGTTAGGGTGAGAGGTATGGTTAGGGTTAGGTTTAGGGTGAGTGTTAGGGTGAGGTTTAGTGTTAGGGTTAGGATTAGGGTTAGTGTGAGGATTAGGGTTAGGTTTAGGGTTAGATTTAGGTTGAGGGTAAGGGTTATGGTGATGTTTAGGGTGAGAGGGAGTGTTAGGTCTAGCATTGGGGTTAGGGTGAGGTTTAGGGTGAGGCTGAGGATGAGGTTTAGGGTTAGGCTGAGGTTTAGGGTTAGGGTTAGGGTTAGTGTTCGTGTTAGGGTCAGGGTTAGGTTTAGAGTTATGGTTAGGGTTATTTTTAGGGTTAGATTTAGGGTAAGTGTGAGAGTTAGGGTGAGGTGTAGGTTAAGGTTAGGTTTAGGTGAGGGTGAGGGTGAGGGTTAGGTATAGGTTAAGGTTTAGATTTAGGGTTAGGCTGAGGGTGAGCTTGAGGGTGAGGGGTAGGATTAAGGTTAGAGTGAGGGTAAAGTTTACAGTGACTTTAGGGTGAGGGTTAGGGTTGGGGTTAGGTTTAAGGTGAGGGGTAGGGTTAGGGTGAGGGTTAGGATTAGGTTGAGGGTGAGGTTGAGGGTGAATGTTAGGGTTAGGGTTAGGGTTAGGTGAGGGTTAGGGTTAGGGTAAGGGTTAGCATTATGGTTAGGGTGAGGGTGAGGATTAGGGTGAGGTTAGGGTGAGCATTAGGGTTAGGGTTAGGATTAGGGTTAGGGGGAGGGATAGGTTGAGGATTAGGGTAAAGTTTAGGGTGGGGATTAGGGTTAGGGTAAGGGTTAGTGTTAGGGTGAGGATTAGGGTTAGGGTTAGTGTTATAGTGAGGGTTAGGCTGAGGGTTAGGGTTAGGGTTAAGGTGAGGGTTAGGTTACTGTGAGGGTTTGGGTTAGGGTTACAGTGATGGTGAGGTTTAGGGTTAGGGTGAGGTTTAGAGTGAATGTGAGGGTGAGGGTTAGGGTTAGGATTAGGGTGAGGGTAAGGGTTAGGGTGATGGTAAGGATTAGCGTGAGGGTAGGGTTATGGTGAGGGTTATGATGAGTGTTAGGGTGATGGTGAGGGTTAGGGTGAGGGTGAGGCTTAGGGTTAGTGTTAGGGTAATGGTGAGGGTTAGTGTGAGGATTAGGTTTAGTGAGAGTGAGGGTTAGGGATAGGGTTAGGGTAACGGTTAAGGTGAGATATAGGGATAGGCTTAGGGTTAGGGTGAGGTTGATGGTGAGGTTAGGATTAGGGTAAGGGTTAGAGTTAGGTTGAGGGTGAGGGTTAGGGTTAGGATTAGGGTTAGGGTAAGGGTTAGGGTGAGGGTTAGGGTTAGGTGAGGGTCAGGGTGAGGTGTAGGTTTAGGGTTAGGGTGAGGTTTAGGGTTAGTGTGAGGGTTATTGTTAGGCTTAGGGTTAGGTTGAGGATGAGTGTTAGAGTGAGGGTGAGGTTTAGGTTTTTAATTAGGGTATGGGCTAGCGTTAGGGTGAGAGTTAGGGTTAGGTTTACGGTTAGGGTGAGGGTGAGGGGCAGGTTGAAGTTTAGGGTTAGGCTTAGGTGTAGGGTTAGTGGAGGGTTAGGGTTAGGGTTAGGTTGAGGGTTAGGGTTAGGGTTAGATTTAGGATGAGGGTTAGGGTGAGGGTTAGGGTGAGGGTTAGGCTTACGATTAGGATGAGGGTTAAGTTGACCGTGAGGGTTAGGGTTAGGGTTAGGTTTAGGGTTCGGGGAAGGTGTAAGTTTAGGGTTAGGGTAGGGTGAGGTTTAGGTTGAGGATTAGGTTTAGGTTTAGGCTTAGGGTTAGGGTTAGTGTGAGGATTTGCATTGGGTTTAGGGTTAGGGTGATGGTAAGGGTTAGGGTGAGGTTTAGCATGAGGGTTACGGTTGGGGGCAGGGTTAGGGTAAGGTTAAGGGTGAGGATTTAGGTTAGTGTTAGGGTTAGGTTGAGGTTTAGGTATTGGGTTAGGGTTAGGCTGAGGGTAAGGGTGAGGGTTAGGTTTATGTTAGGGTTAGAGTTAGGGTGAGCATGAGGATGAGAGATATGGTTAGGATTTGGGTAAGTTTTAGGATTAGTCTGAGGGTGAGGGTAAGGGTGATGGTTAGGGTTAGGGTTAGGGTTAGGGTGATGCTTAGGGTTAGGGTTAGGGTTAGGATGAGGGTTAGGCTGAGGGGTAGTTTTAGGGTTAGGGTGAGGGTTAGGGTTAGTGTGAATGTTAGGGTTAGTTTTAGGTTGAGGGAAAGGGTTAGGGTGTGGGTGAGGTAGAGGTAGAGGGTTAGGGTTAGCTTAAGGGGTAGTGTGAGGGTTACGGTTTGTGTGAGGGTTAGGGTTAGGTTTAGGGGTAGAGTGAGGGTGAGGGGGAGGGGTATGATTAGTGTTAGGGTTAGAGTGAAGGTGACCGTGAGGTGAGAGATAGTGTGAGGATTAGGGTTAGTTTTAGGGTTAGTCTGAGGATGAGGGTAAGGTTGATGCAGGGTTAGGTTTAGGGTGAGTGTTACGTTGCCTGTTAGGGTGAGGGTTAGGGTGATGGTGAGGGTTAGCGTTAGGGTTAGCGTTAGGGTGAGGTTAAAGTTTAGGGTTATTGTAGGGTGAGGGTTACGGTTGGGGTTAGGGTTAGGGTGAGGGTTAGGGTGATGGTGAGGGTTAGCGTTAGGGTTAGCTTTAGGGTGAGGTTAAAGTTTAGGGTTATTGTAGGGTGAGGGTTACGGTTGGGGTTAGGGTTAGGGTGAGGGTTAGGGTTTGGATTTGGATTACTGTTAGGGTTAGGGTGAGGTTTAGGTATTGGGTTAAGTTTAGCATGAGGGTGAGGGTGTGGGGTAGAATTATGGTTAGGGTTAGTGTTAGGGTGAGCTTGAGGGTGAGGAATAGGTTTAGGATTAGGGTTAGTTTTAGGGTTAATCTGAGGGTGAGGGTAAGGGTGATGTTGAGGTTTAGGGTTAGGGTGAGGGTTAGGGTTTGTGTGAGGGTTAGGGTTAGGGTTAGGGTGAGGAAAAGGGTGAGGGTGGGGGTTAGGGTTAAGGTGAGTGTTAGGTTTAGGATTAGATTTATAGGTTAGGGTTAGGCTTAGGGTGAGGGTGAGGGTGAGGGTGAGGGTTAGGGTGAGCTTTATGGTTATGGCTAGGGTTAGGGTTAGGGTTAGTGTGATGTTTAGGGTGTGTGTGAGGGTTAGGGTGACTGTGAGGTTTCGGGTGATGATGAGGGTTACTGTTTTGGTGACCATTAGGGTTAGGGTGAGTGTTAGGGTGCTGGTGTGGGTTAGGGTGAGGGTGAGGGTTACGGTTTGGTTTAGCATTAGGTTGAGGGTTAGGGTTAGGGTTAGGGTTAGGGTGAGGGTTAGGGTGAGGGTGAGGGTTAGGTTTATGGTTAGTGTGAGGATTAGGGTTAGGGTTAGAGTTAGGTTGAGAGTAAGGGTTATGGTGAGGTTTAGGGTGAGGGTGAGGGTTAGGGTTAGCGTTGGGGTTAGGGTGAGTGTTAAGGAGAGGGTGAGGGTTTGGGTTAGGTTTAGGGTTAGGTTGAGTATTAGGTTTAGGGTTAGATTTAGGTTTATCGTTAAGGTTAGGCTGAGGGTGAGAGTGATGGTGAGGTTGAGGGTTAGGTTTAGTGTGTTGTTAAGTTTGAGGGTGAGGGTTAGGGTGAGAGTGACGTTTTTTGGTGAGAGTGAGGGTTAGGGTGTGGATGAGTGTTAGGGTTATTGTGAGGGTTAGGGTGACGGTGAGTGTTAGGGTGATGAGGGTTAGGGTGATGCTGAGGGTTAGGTTGAGGGTGAGGTTTTGGGTTATGGTTATGGTTAGGGTTAGTTTGAGAGGAAGAGTTATTGTGATGGTTAGGGTTAGGGTGAGGGTGAGGGTTGGGGTTAGCGTTAGCGTGAGGGATAGGGTTAGGGTTAGACTTAGTTTGAGTGTGAGAGTTAGGTTTAGACTTAGGGTGAGGGTGAGGGTGTGGGCTACGGTTTTGGTTAGGTTTAGGCTGAGGGTAGGGGTAAGGGTGAGCGTGGGGTTTATGGTTAGTGTTGGGTGAGGTTTAAGGTTACGCTTAGGGTTTGCTTGAGGGATAGAGTGAGGGTTAGGGATAGGTTTAGGGTTAGTGTGAGCAATAGGGTTAGGGTTAGGGAGAGGTTATGGGTTAGGGTGAGTTTAAGGGTGAGGGTTAGGTTAGGGTGAGGGTTAGGGTGAGGGTTAGTGTGAGGGTTAGGTTTAGTGTTAGGTATAGGGTGAGAGTGGGGATTAAGGATAGAGTTACGGTAACTGTTAGGGTTAAGGTGAGGTATAGGGAGAGGCTTAGTGTTAGGGTGAGGTTGATGGTGAGGTTTAGCATCAGTGTTAGGGTTAGAGTTAGGGTGAGGGTTAGGGTTAGGATTAGGGTGAGGGTAAGGTTTAGGGTGAGGGTTAGGTTAGGGTAACGGTGAGGGTTATGGTGAGGATTAGGGTGATGGTGAGGGTTAGGGTTAGGGTGAGGGTGAGGGTTAGTGTTAGGGTTAGGGCTATGGAAAGGGTTAGGGAAACATGAGAGTTAGGGTTAGGTTTAGGGTGAGGGTTAGGGTGAGGGTGAGGGTTAGGGTTAGGGTTAGGGATAGGGTGAGGTTTAGGGTTAGGCTTAGGTTTAGGGTGAGGGTTAGGGTGAGTTGTACGCTTAGGGTTAGGGTGAGGTTTAGGGTTAGTGTGAGGGTTAGGGTTAGGCTTAGTGTTAGGGTGAGGGTAAGGGTTAGGGTGAGGAAAAGGTTTAGGGTGAGGGTTAGGGTGAGGGTGAGTGTTAGAGTGAGGGTGAGTTTTAGGTTTATAAATAGGGTAAGGTTTAGAATTAGGGTTAGGGTGAGGGTTAGGATGAGGGTTAGGGTGAGGGTTAGGGTGAGGGGTAGGTTTAGGGTTAGGCTGAGAGTCATGTTTAGGGTGAGGATTAGGGTGAGGTTGAAGGTTAGGGTTAGCGTTAGCGTAAGGTTTAGGGGTATGGTTTCAGTTAGGGTGAGGGTTATGTTTAGAGTTAGAGTTAGGACGAGGGTTAGTGTGAGGATTTGGGTTAAGGTTAGGGTTATGGTTAGGGTGAGGCTGAGGGCTAGGGTTAGGATTAGGGTTCGGTTAGGGTTAGGTTGAGGGTGCGTGTGAGGCTGAAGGTTAGGGTTAGTGTTAGGGTTAGGGTTAGGGGGAGTGTTAGGTTGAGTATTAGTGTTAGGGTTAGAGTTAGGGATATGGTGAGGGTTAGGGTGAAGGTGAGGATTAGGATGAGGCTGAGGGTTAGTGTTAGGGTTAGGGTTATGGTAAGGGCTAGGGTGAGGGTGAGAGTTAGGTTTCAGTTTAGGTGAGGGTTAGGGTGAATGTTAGGGTTAGGGTTAAGGATAGGGTGAGGTTTAGGGTTAGGCTTAGGGTTAGGTTGAGGGGTAGGGTGAAGGGTAGTTTTAGGGTTAGGGTGAGGTTTAGGGTTAGTGTGAGTGTTAGGGTTATGCTTAGGGTTAGGGTGAGGGTAAGGTTTAGGGTGAAGCTTAGGTTTTGTGTGAGCAATAGGTTTAGGGTTAGGGTTAGAGTGAATAAAAGGGTTAAGGTGAGGGTTAGGCTGAGTGAGAGTGTAAGAGGGAGGGTGAGGTTTAGATATATTTTTAGGTTAATGGTTGGTATTAGGGTTGGGATGAGGGTTAGGGTGAGGGTTAGGGTGAGGATGAGGGTTATGGTTAGGGTTAGGGATAGGGTGAGGATTACGGTTCGGCTTAGGGTTAGGTTGAGGGGTAGGGTGAAGGGTAGGTTTAGGGTTAGGGTGAGGTTTAGGGTTAGTGTGAGTGTTAGGGTTAGGCTTAGGGTTAGTGTGAGGGTAAGGGTTATTGTGACGCTTAGGGTTTGTGTGAGCAATAGGGTTAGGATTAGTGTTAGGGTGAGGAAAAAGGTTAGGATGACGGTTAAGGTGAGTGAGACTGTTAGAGGGAGGGTGAGGTTCAGGTTTATTATTAAGGTAAGGGTTGGCATTAGGGTTAGGATGAGGGTTAGGGTAAGGGTTAGGGTTAGGTTTAGGGTGAGGGTGAGGGTTAGGGTGAGGTTGAGGGTTAGGGTTAGCCTTAGCGTCAGGGTTAGGGTTAGGGTTTGAGTTAGGGTGAGGGTTAGGGTTAGCGTTATTGTTAGAGTTAGAGTTAAGGCGAGTGTTAGTGTGAGGATTAGGTTTAGAGTTAGGGTTAGGGTTAGGTTGAGGGTGAGGGTTATGGTTAGGGTGAGGATTAAGGTAGGGTGAAGGTTAGGGTTAGTATGAGGGTTAGGGTTAGGGTTAGGGTGAGGGTAGAAGTTAGGGTGAGGGTTAGGTTGAGTGTGAGGATTAGGGTTAGTTTTAGGGTTAGGGTGAGCATTAGGGTTTGTGGGAGGGTAGGGGTTAGATTTAGACTTAGGTTGAGGAAAAGGGTGAGGATGAGGGTTAGGGTGAGGGTGAGGATTAGGGTGAGGGTGAGGGTTAGGTTTAGGATTAGGGTTAGGGTTAGGCTTAGGCTTATGGTGAAGGTGAGGGTGAGGGTGAGGTTGAGAGTTAGGGTGAGGGTTAGGGTTAGGGCTAGGGTGAGGGTTAGGTTTAGTGTGATTTTTAGGGTGAGCTTGAGGGTTAGGGTGAGTGTGAGGTTTCTGGTGAAGGTGAGAGCTACTGTGTAGGTGAGTGTTAGGATTAGTGTGAGAGTTAGCGTGATAGTGAGGGTTAGGTTGAAGGTGAGTGATAGGGTGATTGTGAGGGTTAGGGCGATGATGAGTGTTAGGGTGATGAGGGTTAGAGTGATGCTGAGGATTAGACTGAGGGTGAGGTTTAGGGTTATGGTTAGGATTAGTTTGAGAGCAAGTTAGGGTGATGGTTAGGGTTAGGGTGAGGGTTAGGGTGAGGGTGAGGTTTGGGGTGAGTGTTAGCGTGAGGGTTAGGGTTAGTGTTAGGGTTAGGTTGAGGGTAAGGGTTAGGGTGAGACTTAGGGTGAGGGTTAGTGTGAGGTTTAGGTTTAGTGTTATATTTAGTGTGAGAGTGAGAGTTAGGGATAGGGTTAGGGTAACGTTTAGGGTTAAGGTGAGGTGTAGGGATAGGCTTAGGTTTAGGGTGAGGTTGATGGTGAGGTTTAGGATTAGGGTTAGGGTTAGATTTTGGGTGAGGGTGAGGGTTAGGTTTAGGATTAGGGTGAGGGTAAGGGTTAGGGTGAGGGTTAGTGTTAGGGTGAAGGTTAGGGTAAGGGTTAGGGTGATGGTGAGGTTTATTGTGAGGTTGAGGGTTAGGATTAAGGTTAGGATTATGTTAAGGGGTAAGGTGAGGGTGAGTGTTAGTTTTAGGTTTACGGTGAGGGTTAGGGTTAGGGTTAGTGTTAGGGGGAGGGTCATGTTAAAGGTGAGGTTTAGGGTGAGGGTGAGGGTTAGGGTAAGTGTGGGGTTATGGTTAGCTTTAGGGTGAGGGTTAGGATTAGGATTATGGCATTAGGGTGAGGGTTAGGGTTAAGGTTAGGTTTACTGTGAGTATTAGTGTTAGGGTTAGCGTTAGGTTGAAGGTATGGGTTAGGGTTACATTTAGGGTGAGGTTTAGGTTAGCTTTAGGATTAGGGTGAGGGTTACTGTGAGGGTTAGGTTTAGTGTTAGGGTTAGGGTCAGGGTGAGGGTTAGGGTTAGGGTTAGTTTAAGTATTAGGTTTAGTGTGAGGTTTAGGAATAGGCTTAGGGTGAGGGTGAGGGTGAGGGTTAGGATTAGGTTTAGGGTTAGAGTTCGGGTGAGAGTGAGGGTTACAGTTAGGATTAGTGTTAGGGTTAGCGTTAGGCTAGGGGTGAGGATAAGTGTGATCGTGAGGGTTAGGGTTAGGATGAGGGTTAGGGTTAGGGTTACTGTTAGGGTGAGGGTTAGGGTTAGGGTGAGGGTTAGGGTGAGGGTAAGGGTTAGGGTTTAGTGTTAGGGTGAGTGTTAGGGTGATGGTGAGTATTAGGGTGATGGTGAGTGCTGGGGTTTGGTTTAGGGTGAGGGTTAGGGTGAGGGTTATGGTTAGAGTTAGAGTTAGGGTGATGGTTAGTGTGAGGTTTAGGGTTAGGTTTAGGGTTAGGGTGAGTGTGAGGGTGAGGGCTAGGTTTAGGATTAGGTTTAGGGCTAAGGTTAGGCTGAGGATCTGGGTGACGTTGATGGTTAGGGTTAGGGTAAGGGTTAGGTTAGGGTTAGGATTAAAATTAGGTTGAGGATGAGGGTGAGGGTTAGGTTGAGGTTAGGGTGAGTGTTAGGTTTAGGGTTAGGGTGAGGTGTAGGGTGAGGGTTAGGGTTAGTGTTAGGCTTAGGGTTACGAGGAGGGTTAGGATGAGGATTAGGGTTAGGGTTAGTATTAGGGATAGGTTACGGGTTAGCGTGAGCGTGAGAGTTAGGTTTAGGGTGAGGATTAGTGTAGCTTGAGGGTTAGGGTGAGGTTTAGGTTTAGGGTTAGTGTTAGGATGAGGGTTAGGTTGAGGGGTAGGTTTAGGGTTAGGGTGAGGGTTAGGGTTAATGTGAGGATGGGGATTAGGGTTAGGCTGTGGGTAGGGGTTAGGGTGAGGGTTTGGTTGTGTGTGAGTGTTAGGGTTAGGTTTACGGTTAGGGTGAGGAAAGGGTGAGGATGAGGTTTAGGGTGAGGGTGAGGATTAGGGTGAGGGTGAGGGTTAGGTTTAGGATTAGGGTTAGGATTAGGCTTAGGCTAAGGGTGCAGGTGAGGGTGAGGGTGAGGATTAGTGTGAGGGTTAGCGTTCGGGTTATGGTAAGGGTTACGGTTAGTGTGATGTTTAGGGTGAGGGTGAGGGTTAGGGTGCTTGTGAGGGTTCTGGTGAGGGTGAGGGCTACTGTGTGGGTGGGAGTTAGTATTAGTGTGAGACTTAGGCTGACCGTGAGGGTTAGGGTGAGGGTGAGGTTTAGGGTTTTGTTTAGCCTTAGGGTGATTGGTAGGGTTAGGGTTAGGTTTAGTTTGAGGATTAGAGTTAGGGTTAGGCTTAGAATTTGGTTGAGGGTAAGGGTTATAGTGTGGTGTAGGGTCAGGGTGAGGGTTAGGGTTAACGTTGGGGTTAGGTTGAGGGTTAAGATGAGGGTGAGGATGATGGTTAGGCTTAGTGTGATGTTTAGGGTGAGCTTGGGTGTTATGGTGAGAGTGACGGTTCTGATGAGGGTGAGGGTTAGGGTGTGGGTGAGGGTTAGGGTGACAGTGAGTGTTATGGTGATGGAGAGGTTTAGGGTGATGGTGAGTGTTAGTGTGAGGGTGAGGTTTTGGGTTATGATTAGGGTTAGTGTTAGGGTGAGTGTAAGGTTTAGGGTGATGATTTGGTTTAGGGTGAGGTTGAGGGTGAGGGTGAGGGTTGGGGATAGCGTTAGCATGAGGGTTAGGGTTAGGGTTAGGTTGACAGTGAGGGTTATGTTTTGACTTAGCGTGAGGGTGATGGTGAGGGTGAGGGCTAGGGTAAGGATTGGGGTAGAATTAGTTTTAGGCTGAGGGTGAGGTTTCGGGTAAGCGTCTGGGATATGGTTAGCTTTGGGGTGAGGGTTAGTGTTAGGGCTAGGGTTAGGGTGAATTTGCAGGATAGGGTTAGGGTTAGTGTGAGCATTATGGTTAGGGTGAAGGTATGGGTTAGGATGAGGTTTAGTGTGAGGTTTAGGTTAGCGTTAGGGTTAGGGTGAGGGTTAGTGTGATGGTTAGTTTCAGTGTTAGCTTTAGGGTCAGAGTGAGGATTAGGGTTAGGTTTAGGGTAAGGGTTAGGGTTAGGGTGTGGTTTGGGGATAGGCTTAGGGTTAGGGTGAGGGTGAGGGTGAGGGTTAAGATTAGGGTTAGTGTTAGAGTTCGGGTGAGAGTTCGGGTCAGGGTTAGTGTGAGGGTTAGTGTTAGGGTGAGGATTAGGGTTAGGATGAGGGTTACGGTGAGGGGAAGGGTTAAGTTTATGGTGGGCATTAGGGTTAGGGTGAGGCTTAGGGTGAGTGTTAGGGTTAGGATTAGGGTTAAGATAAGTGTGAGGGTTATGTTTAGTGTGATATTTAGGGTGAGGGTGAGGGCTAGGGTGAGTGTGAGTGTTCAGGTGAGGGTGAGGATTAAGGTGTGGGTGAGGGTTAGGGTTAGGGTGAGGGTTAGGTTGAGGGTTAGGGTTAGGGTTAGGGTTAGGGTTAGGGTGAGGGTAAGGGTTAGGGTGAGGTTTAAGGTGAGGGTTAGGGTTAGGTTTAGGATTAGGGTTATGGTGAGTGGAAGGGAGGATTATGGTGAGAGTTAGGGTTAGGGTGAGGCTTAGGGTGAGGATTAGGTTTAGGTTTAGTGTTAAGATGAGGGTGAGGATTAGGGTTAGTGTGATATTTAGGGTGAAATTGAGGGTTAGGGTGATTGTGAGTGTTCATGTGAGGGTGGCAGTTAGGCTGTGGGTGAGGGATAGGGTTAGGGTGAGGGTTAGGGTGTTGGTGAGGGTTAGGCTGAGGGTGAGGGTTAGGGTTGGGTTAGCGTTAGGGTGAGTGGTATGGTTAGGGTTAGGGTAAGGGTGAGGGTTAGGATGAAGTTGAGGGTTAGGTTTAGGGTTAGGGTTAGTGTGAGGTTTAGGGTTAGGGTTAGGGTTAGAGATAGTTGAGATTAAGGATTTTGGTGAAGTTTAGGTTGAGCGTGAGGGTTAGGGTTAGCATTGGGTTTAGGGTGAGGTTTAAGGTGAGTGTAAAGACGAGGGTTAGGTTTAGGCTGAGGGTTAGGGTTAGGGTTAGCGTTACTGTTAGGTTTAGGGTGAAGGTTAGGGTTAGGGTTAGGGTTTGGGTTATTATTAGGGTTAGAGTTAGGGTAAAGTTGAGGATGAGGGTGAGGTTTAGGTTTAGGTTTAGGTTTAGGGTGAGGGGGAGGGGGAGGGTTAGCGTTAGGTTTTGGTTTAGGCTGAGGGTGAGGGTAAGGGTAAGGGTTAGGGTTAGTGTGATATTTAGGGTAGGGTGACGGTTAGGGTGAGTGTGAGGGTTAGGGTGAGGGTGCGGGATAGGTTGTTGTTGAGGGTTAGGGTGACGGTGAGTTTTAGGGTGATGGTGAGGGCCAGGGTTAGGATTAAGTTTAGGGTTAGGGTTAGGCTGAGGGTGCAGTTGAGTGTGAGGGTTAGATTTAGGGTGAGGGTGAGGTTTAGGGTAAGTATTTGGGTTAGGGTGAGAGTAAGGGTTAAGGTGAAGATTAAGGTAAGGTTGAGGGTTATGGTCAGCTTTAGCTTGATTGTTTTGATGAGGGTTAGGCTTAGTGGTAGGGTTGGGGGTAGGGTGCGGGTTAGGGTTACTGTGTGGGTTAGGGTAAGGGTTAGGATGAGGGTTAGGCTGCGGGGTAAGTTGGGGTTAGGGTGAGGGTTAGGGTTAGTGTGTGGGTTAAGGATAGGGTTAGGGTTAGGGTTAGGGTTAGGATTAGGATTAGGCTTATGTTTAGGCTGAGGGTTAGGGTTAGGGTGAGGGTTATAGTGTGGGTGAGGGTTAGTGTTAGGGTGAGGGTTAGGGTTATAGTGAGGGTTAGGGTTAGGGTTAGTGTTAGTGTGAGGGCTAGAGATAGCATGAGGGTTAGGGTTAGGGCTAGTGCTAGGGTGAGGATTAGGTTTAGAGGTAGGGTTAGTGTGAGGGTTTGGCTGAGGGGTAGCATTAGGTTTAGGGTAAGGGTGAGGGTGAGGATTAGGTTTAGGATTAGGGTTATGGTTAGTGTTAGGCTAAGGGTGAGGGTTAGGGTGAGGGTAAGGGTTAGGGTTAGGGTGAAGGTTAGGGTTAGTGTGAAGTTTACGGTGACTGTGAGTGTTAGGGTGAGCGTGAGGGTTCAGGTGAGGTTGAGGTTTAGGGTGTGGGTGAGGGTTAGGGTTATGGTAAGGGTTAGGTTTATGATTTTGTTTAGAATGTGTGTGAGGGTTAGGGTTTGGGTTACGCTTACACTTAAGCTGAAGGTGAGGGTGAAGCCAGGGTTAGGATTAGGGTTAGGGTTAGGGTTAGAGGGAGTGTGAGGGTGAGTGTGACAGTGAGGGTGAGTGTTGGGTTTAGGATTAGTCTTAGGGTGAGGGTTAGGCTTAGGGTGAGAGTGAGGGTGAGGTTGAGGTTTAGGCTGAGGGTTAGGGTTAGGGTTATTGTGAGGGTTAGGGATACTGTGATGTTTAGTGTGAGGGTGAGCGTTAGGGTGAGGGTGAGGCTAAGGTTTAGGGTGAGAATGAGGGTTTGGGTGAGGGTCAGGGTTAGGTTTGGGGTGAGGGTTAGATTTAGGGTGATGGTTAGTGTGACCGTGATGGTTAGGGTTAGGGTTAGCGTTAGGGTGAGAGTTAGGCTTAGGGATAGGGTTAGGGTGATTGGTTAGGTTTCAGGTTCGGGTTCGGGTTAATGTTAGGGTTAGTGTGTGGATTAGGGTGAGGTTAAGGGTTAGGGTGAGGTTTAGGGTGAGGGTTAGGTTTAGCGTTACGGTTAGATTGTGGGTTAGGGTGAGGGTTAACGTTAGTGTTAGGGTTAGGGTGAGGGTGACGGTTACAGTGAGCGTTACGGTTAGGGTTAGGTTTAGGGTTAGCATGAGGGTGAGGGTTAGGCTGAGGGTGAGGGTTAAGTTTAGGGTTAGGGTTAGGGTAAGGTTGAGAGTGAGGGGTAGGTTTAGCGTAACAGTTAGGGTGAAGGTGAGGGAGAGCATTAGGTTAAGGATTAGGATTAGGGTAAGGCTTAGGTTGAGGGTGAGAGTGAGGGTGAGCCTGAGGGTTAGGGTTAGGGTTAGTGTTAAGGTGCATGTTAGGTTTAGGGTTAGGGTGAGGGCAATTTTGAGGGTTAGGGTTAGAATGAGTTTTAGGGTAAGGTTTAAGGTGAGTGTTAGGTTTAGAGTGAGGGTTGGGTTTAGGATAAGGGTGAGGATTAGGGTTATTGTTTGGGTTAGGGTAAGGTTTAGTGTGAGGGTGAGGGTTAGATTTAGGATTAGAGTTAGTTTTAGTGTTAGGGTGAGGGTGAGGGTGAGGATGAGGTTTAGGGTGAGTGTTAGAGTTAGGGTTAGGGTGAAGTTTAGGGTTAGTGTGATGTTTAGGGTGAGGGTGAGGGTTAGGGTAAGTATGAGGGTTCGGGTGTGTGTTCGGGTGAGGGTGAAGGTTCGTGTTAGGGTTAGGGTGAGTGTTAGGGTTAGGGTGAGGGTTAGGGTGAGGGTGTGGATAGGGTTATGGTTATGGTTAGGGTTAGGGTGACAGTACGTGTTAAGGTGAGGATTAGTATGAGGGTGAGCGTTCGGGTGAGGGTTAGAGTTAGGGTTAGGGTGAGGTTGAGGGTTAGTGTGAGGGCTAGGGTTAGGCTTAGGCTTAGGTTGAGGGTATGGGTTAGGGTTAGGGTTAGGCTGAGGGTGAGGTTAAGGTTGAGGGTGAGGGTTAGGTTTAAGATGAGGGTGAGGGATAGTGTTAGGGTTGGGATAGGGTTAGGGTGAGGGTTAAATTTAGGGTTAGTGTTAGCCTGAGGGTTAAGCTGAGGGGTAGGGATAGGTTTAGGGTGAGGTTAGGGTTAGTGTGAGGGTTAGGATGCGGGTGAGGGTTAGGTTTATGATTAGGGTGAGTGTTAGGGTTAGTGTGATCCTCAGGGTGAGGGTGAGGATTTGGGTGAGGGTGAAGGTGAGGGTTAGGATGAGGATGAGGGTTCGATTGAGGGTTAGGGATTGGGTTAGGGTTAATTTGAGTATTAGGGTTAAGGTTAGGGTTAGATTTAGGGTTAGGGTAAAGGTTAGGGTGAGGTTTAGGTTGAGATTTAGGGCTAGAGTTAGTGTTAGTTTGAGGGTTTGGGTGAGGATTGGGGTTAGCGTTAGGGTTAGGTGAGGTTTAGGGTTAGAGTGAGGTTTAGGGATAGGGTTAGGATTAAGGTGAGGGAGAGGGTTAGGATTAGGGTTAGGTTTAGAGTTAGGGTGAGGGTGATGGTGAGGGTGAGTGTTAGGGTTAGGATTAGGGTTAGGTTTAGGGTTATGCTGAGGTTGAGTTTAAGGTTTAGGGAGAGGTTAAGTGTTAGTTTCAGGATTAGGGTTAGGGTTAGGGTAAGGGTTAGTATGAGGATTAAGGTAGGGGCTAGGTTTAGGGTGAAGGTAAGTTTTAGGTTGAGGCTTGGGGTGAGGGTGAGAGTTAGGGTTAGGTTTAGGGTGAGGGTTAGGTTGAGGGTTAGGGTTAGGTTGAGTGTAATGGTTATGGTGAGGGTTGGAGTGAGGGTAGGTTTAGGGTAAGGGTTAGGTTTAGGGTGAGGGTTAGGTTGCGGGTTAGGGTGAGGGTTAGGGTTAGGTTGAGGGTTTTGATTAGTGTGAGGGTTAGGTTTAGGGTTCGGGTTCGGGTGATGGTGACGGTGTGGGTGTGGGTAAGTGTTAGGTTTAGGGATTTGGTGAGGATGAGGGTTAGGTTAAGGGTTTGGGTCATTGTGAGGGTTAGAGTTAGGGTTAGGGTGAGAGTTATGTTTAGTCTTAGGGTGAGAGTAAGAGTTAGGGTTAGGGTTATTGTGAGGGTTAGGGTGAGGGTTAGTGTTAGAGTTAGGTTTGTGTTAAGGGTTATGGTTAGGATTAGGTTTATGGTTAGGGTTAGGCTGAGGGTGAGAGTGAGGGTTAGGTTTAGGATAAGGGTTAGGTTTAGGGTTAGGCTGAGGGTGAGGGTGAGGGTTAGGATTAGTTTTAGGGTTAGGGTTAGGCTGAGGGTCAGGGGGAGGGAGAGGAGGAGGGTTAGGGTTAGGTTTAGGGTTAGGATGAGGGTTGGGTTTAGGGTAAGGGTGAGGGTTAGGGTTATTGTTAGGGCTGGGGTAAGGTTTAGTGTGAGGGTGAGGGTTAGATTTAGGATTAGGGTTAGGGTTAGGGTTAGGGTTAGGGTGAGGGTTAGGGTGAGGGTGAGTTTTAGATTTAGGGATAGGGTGAGGGTTACGGTTAGTGTGATGTTTAGGGTGAGGGTGAGTCTTAGGTTGAGTATTAGGTTTCGGGTGAGGGGGAGGGGGAGGGGGACGGTTAGGGTTAGGGTGAGGGTTAGGGTTAGGGTGAGGGTGTGGGTAGGGTTATGGTTATGGTTTGTGTTAGGTTGAGAGTAAGTGTTAGGGTGAGGGTTAGGATGAGGCTGAGCGTTCGGGTGAGGGTTAGGTTTAGGGTTAGGGTTAGGGTTAGGCTGAGGTGGAGGGTGAGTGTGAGGATTAGGCTGAGAGTTATTGTTCGTGTGATTTTTAGGGTGAGGGTGAGGATTAGGGTGAGGGTGAAGATGAGGGTTAGGATGAGGGTTCGGTTTCGGGATAGGGTTAGGGTTTGGGTTAGGTTTAGGGTTAGGGTTAATTTGAGTATTAGGGTCAGGATTATAGTTAGGTTTAGGGTGAGGGTAAGGGTTAGGGTGAGGTTTAGGGTGAGATTTAGGGTTAGCGTTAGGGTTAGGGTGAGGGTTAAGATGAGGATTGGGGTTGGTGTTAGGGTTAGGGTGAGGGTGAGGGTTAGGCTTAGGGTTACGTTGAGAGTTATGGTTAGGGTGAGGTTTAGGTATAGGGTTAGGTTTAGGGTGAGTGTGAGGGTGATGTTGATGGTGAGGGTTAGGGTTAGGATTAGGGTTAGGGCTAGGTTTAGGCTGAGGTTGAGGTTAAGGATTAGGGAGAGATTAAGTGTTAGTTTGAGGGTTAGGGTTAGTGTGAGGATTAAGGTAGGTGTTAGGGTTAGGATGAAGATAAGGTTTAGGGTGGGGCTTTGGGTGAGGGTGAGATTTAGGGTTAGGTTTAGAGTGGGGGTTAGGTTGAGGGTTAGGGTTAGGGTGAGGGTAAGGGTTATGGTGAGGGTTGGAGTGAGGGTTAGCGTTAGGGTAAGGGTTAGGGTTAGTGTGAGAGGTAGGTTGTGGGTTAGGTGAGGGTTAGGTTTTTGGTGAGGGTTAGTATTAGTGTGAGGGTTAGGGTTAGGGTGAGGGTTAGGGTGACTGTGAGGGTTAGGGTGTGGGTGAGGGTTAGGGTTAGGTTTAGGGTGAGGATGAGGGTTACGTTAAGGGTGAGGGTTAGAGTGAGGGTTAGGGTGAGGGTTAGCTTAGTGTGGTGGTTAGAGTTAGGGTTAGGGTGAGGGTAAGGGTTAGGTTTAGGGTGAGTGTGAGGGGTAGGGTTAGCGTTTGGTTTACGGTGAGAATTAGGGTGAGGCTTAGGTTTAGGCTTTCGGTTATCGTTAGGGTTAGGCCTAAGGTGAGGGTTAAGGTTAGGGTAAGGTTTAGGTTTAGGGTGAGGTTTAGGTATAGGCTTAAGTTTAGGGTGAAGGTGAGGGTGAGTTTTAGGGTGAGAGTAAGTTTTAGGGTGAGAGTTAGGGTTAGGTTTAGTGTTAGCGTTAGGGTTACGGTGAGGCTAAGGGTTAGGTTTTAGTGTTAGGGTGAGGCTTAGGGTGATGGTGCGGGTTAGGGTGTGGGCGAGGGTGAGGGTTAGGGTTAGGGTTAGGGTATGGACTAGGGTGAGGGTGAGAGTTAGGGTTAGGTTTAGGGTGGTTAGGGTGAGGGTGAGGTTTAGGGTTAATGTTAGGGTGAGGGTCAGGCTGACTGTGTGGTTTAGGGTGAGGGTGAGGTTTAGGTTTAGGTTTAGTGATAGAGTGAGGATTAGGTTTAGGGTGAGGTTTAGGATGGGGGGTAGGGTTAGCGTTAGGGTGAGTGTTAAGGTTAGTGTGAGGGTTAGGGTTAGGGTTAGGGTGACTGTAAAAGCGTGAGGGTTATGATTTGTGTGAGCGATAGGGTTAGGTTGAGGAAAACGGTAAGGGTGAGGTTTTGGGTGAGGGTGACTCTTAGAGTGAGGGTGAGGATCAGTGTGAGGATTATGGTTAGGGTGAGGGTAAGGGTTAGGGTGAGTTTTACGGTGAGGGTTACAGTTAGGGTTAAGGTGAGTGTTACGGTGAGGGGAAGGGTTAGGTTTATGTTGAGGGTTAGAGTTAGGGTGAGGGTTATGGTGAGGGTTATGGTTAAGATGAACGTGAGTGTTAGGTTTAGTGTGATATTTAGCGTGTGGGTTAGGGTTAGCGTTAGGATGAGGGTTAGGGTGATGTTTAGTGTGAGGCTTAGGTTTAGGTTTAGGGTTAGATTTAGGGTGAGGGTAAGGGTTAGGATGAGGTTTAAGGTGAGGGTTAGGGTTAGGTTTAGGATGAGGGTTACAGTGAGGGGAAGGGAGGATTATAGTGAGTGTTAGGGTTAGGGTGAGGCTTAGGGTGAGGATTATGGTGAGGGTTAGGGTTAAGAGGAGGGTGAGGGTTAGGGTTAGTGTGATATTTAGGGTAAAGTGAGGGTTAGGGTGAGTGTGAGTGTTCAGCTTAGGGTGAGGTTTAGGATGTGGGTGAGGGTTAGTATTAGGGTGACAGTGAGGTTTAGGGTGAGGGTGAGTGTTAGGGTTAGGGTTAGCTTTAGGGTGAGTGGTATGGTTAGGGTTAGGGTTAAGGTGAGAGTTAGGGTGAGGTTTAGGGTTAGGGTTAGTCTTAGTGTTAGTGTAAGGTTTAGGGTTAGGGTTAGGGTTAGAGTTAGGTTGAGGTTAACGTTTATGGTGAGGTTAGGTTGTGGGTGAGGGTCCGGGTGACGGTGAGTGTAAGGGTGATGGTAAGGGTTAGGGTGAGGTTGAGGGATAGGGTTATGGTTATGGTTAGGGTTAGGGTAAGAGAAATGGTTAGGGTGATGGTGAGGGTTAGGGTGAGGTTGAGGGTTAGGGTTATGGTTATGGTTAAGGTTAGGGTAAGAGAAATGGTTAGGGTGATGGTTACGTGAGGTTGAGGGTTAGGGTTAGCGTTAGTGTCAGGGTTAGGGTTAGGTTTTGGGTTAGGGTGAGGGTTATGGTGAGGGTTATGTTTAGAGTTAGGGTGAGTGTTCGTGTGAGTATTAGGTTTAGGGTTAGGGTTAGGGTGAGAATGAGGGCTAGGGTTAGGATTAGAGTTAGGTTTAGGGTTAGGTTGAAGGTGCGGGTGAGGTTGAGGGTTAGGGTTAGGGTGAGGGTGAGGGTGGTTAGGGTTAATGTTAGGGTTAGGGTGAGAGTAAGGGTTAGGGTGAGGGTAGAGTGAGGTGCAGGGTTAGGGTTATTGTTAGCTTGAGCGTTAGCATGAAGGTTAGTCTGAGGGGTAGGGTTGGGTTTAGGGTGAGGGTTATGATTATAGTGTGGGTTAGGTTTAGGGTTAGGGTTAGGATGAGGGTTAGGCTGCGGGGTTAGGTTAGGTTAGGGTGAGGGTTAGGTTTAGTGTGTGTGTTAGGGTGAGGGTTAGGGTGAGATTAAGGGTTAGGGTAAGGGTTAGGGTGAGGGTTAGGGATAGGGTGAGGGTTATTGTTAGGGTTAGGGTTAGGGCTAGGTTTAGGATTAGGGTGAGGTTTAGGGTTAGGTTTATGGTGAGGGTTATGCTGAGGGTTAGGTTTTGGGTTAAGTTTAGGGTTATGGATAGTGTGTGGGTTAGTGTTAGGGTTAGGGTAAGGGTGAGGGTAAGGGTTAGGGTGAGGGTTCGATTGAGGGTTAGGGTGACGGTGAGGGTTAGGATGAGGGTGAGGGTTAGGGTAGGTTTAGGGTGAGGGTAAGGTTTTGTGTTAGGTTTAGAGTGAGGTTGAGGGTGACGGTTAGGGTTAGGGTTAGGATTAGGGTTAGGGTTAGGGTTAGGATTAGGGTTAGGTCTAGGGTGAGGGTGAGGGTTATGGTTTGCTTTAGGGTGAGGGTTAGGGTTTGGGTTTGGGTTAGGGTGAGGGTTAGGATGAGGGTTATGGTTAGGGTTAGAGTTAAGTTTAGATTTAATGTGAGGATTAGTGGTAGGTTTAGGTTTAGGCTTAGTGTGAGGGTAAGGTATAGGGTGAGGTTTAGGGTGAGGTTGAGGGTTAGGATTAGGGTTAGTGTTACAGTTAGGGTGAGCGTGAGGGTGAGAGCTAGGTTTAGGGTGCGGGGTAGGGTTAGGGTTAGGGTGAGAGTTAAGTTTAGTGTGAGGGTTAGGGTTAGGGTTTGGTTTAGGGTGAGGTTAAGGGTTAGGGTGAGGGTTAGTGTTTGTGTGAGCATTAGGGTTAGGGTTAGGGTTAGGGTGAGGAAAAGGTTTAGGGTGAGGGTTAGGGTTATGGTTAGGGTTAGAGTTAGGTTGAGGGTGAAGGTTTGAGTAAGGTTGAGGGTTTGGTTTAGGGTTAGGTTTAGGGTGAGGGTGAGGGTTAGGGTTAGGTTTAGTTTTAGGGTTGGGTTTAGGCTGAGGGTGAGTGTGAGGGTGAGAGTTAGTGTTAGTGTGATGTTTAGCAGAAGGGTGATGGTTAGGGTGAGAGTGATGGTTCGGGTGACGGTGAATGTTAGGCTGATGGTGAGGGTTAGGGTTAGGGTGAGAATTAGGGTTATGGTGAGGTTTAGAGTTATGGTGAGAATAAGGGTTAGGGTGAGGGTTAGGGTTAGGTTGAGGGTTAGGTTTAGCGTTAGCATGAGGGTTAGGGTTAGGGTGAGTGTTAGGATTAGGGTTAGGGTTAGGTTGAGGGGGAAGGTTAGGTTTAGGTTTAGAGTTAGGGTGAGGTTGAGGGTGAGGACTAGGCTTAGGATTAGGTTTAGGGTTAGGGTTAGGGTTAGGGTTAGGGTTAGTGTGAGGATTAGGGTTAGGGTTACTGTTAGGGTTAGGGAGAAGGTAAGTGTTAGGGTGATGTTTAGGGTGAGGGTTAGTTTAGCGTTTTTGTTAGGGTGAGGGTGAGAGTTAGGTTGAGGTTTAGGTTTACTGTTAGTGTTAGGGAGAGTGTGAAGGTTAGGGTTAGGGTGAGTGTTTGAGTTAGGGTGAGGTTTTGGGATAGAGTTAAGATTAGGGTAAGGGTGAGGGTGAGGGTTAGGATTAGGGTTAGTGTTAGAGTTAGGGTGAGGGTGAGGGTGAGGACTAGGTTTAGTTTTAGGTTTAGGGTTAGGGTTAGGCTGAGGTTGCAGCTGAGGGTGGGGTTGAGGGTTACAGTTAGATTTAGGTTGAGGTTTAGCTTTAGGGTTAGTGTTAGGGTGAAGGTTAGGGTGAAGGTTATGGGTAGGGTTAGGGTTAATGTTAGGGTTAGTGTGAGGATTAAGGTTAGGGTTAATGTTAGGGTAAGGGAGAGGGTAAGTGTTAGAGTGAGGTTTAGGGTGAGGGTTAGTTTAGCGTTTTTGTTAGGGAGAGGGTGAAGGTTAGGGTTAGGGTGAGTGTTAGAGTTAGGGTGAGGTTTTGGGATAGAGTTAAGGTTAGGGTAAGGGTGAGGGTGAGGGTTAGGATTAGGGTTAGTGTTAGAGTTAGGGTGAGGGTGATGGTGAGTGCTAGGATTAGAATTAGGGTTAGGATTAGGTTTAGGCTGAGGGTGAGGCTTAGGTTTAGGGTGAGGGGTAGGTTTAGGTTTAAGGTGAGGGTTATGGTTTGTGTTAGTGTTAGGGTTAGGGTTAGGGTTAGGGTGAGGGTTATAGTTAGTGTTAGGGTAGGATGAGGGCAAGGGTTAGGGTGAGGGTTAGGGTGATGGTTAGCATAACTGTTAGGGTTAGGGTGAGTGTGAGGTTTAGGTTTAGCATTAGGGTGAGGACTACGGTAAGTGTGAGTTAGGGTTAGGGTTAGGGTGAGGGTTAGGGATATGGTGAGGATTAGGGTTAGGGTTAGGGTTACGGTGAGGGTTAAGGTGCGCGGTAAGGTGAGGGTTAGGGTGAGAGTTAGGGTTAGTGTTAGGGTTAGGTTTAGGGTTAGGGTAAGGCTTAGGGTGAGGGTTAGGGTTTGTGTGAGCATTAGGGTTAGGGTTAGGGTTAGGGTGAGTGTTAGGGTTATTGTTAGGGTTAGTGTTAGGTTGAGTGTGAGGGTGAGGGTAAGGGTGAGGGATTGTTTTATTATTAGGTTTAGGGTGAGGGTGAGGCTGACGGTTAGGGTTAGGTTTAGTTTTAGGTTTAGGTTTAGGCTGAGGGTGAGGGTGAGGGTGAAGGTTAGCGTTAGTGTGATGTTTAGGGTGATGGTGAGGTTTAGGGTGAGAGTAAGGGTTTGGATGATGGTGAGGGTTAGGATGATGGTGAGGGTTAGGTTTAGGGTTAGTGTTAGAATTAGGGTGAGGGTGAGGGTTATGTTTAGGATTAGGATAAGGGTTAGGTTTAGGCTGAGGGTGCGGCTGAGGGTCAGGGTTAGAGTGAGGGGTAGGGTTAGGGTTACAGTGAGGGTTTCGGTTTTGGTTAGGGTTAGGGTTAGGTGTAGGGTTAGGGTGAAGGTTATAGTTAGGGTTAGGATTAGGATGAGGTAAAGTTTAGGGTGAGGGTTAGGGTGATGGTTAGCATAACTGTTAGGGTTAGGGTGAGGGTTAGGGTTAGGATTAGGGTGAGGGCTACTGTGAGGATTAGAGTTAGGGTGAGGTTTAGGGCATTGGTTAAGTTGACGGTGACGGTGAAGGTTAGGGTGAGGATAAGGGTTAAGTTTAGGGTTAGGGATAGGGTGAGGATTAGGGTTAGGTTTAGGGTTAGGCTGAGGGTTAGGGTGCGGGATAGGTTTAGGGTTAGGGTGAGAGTTAGGGTTAGTGTGAGGGTTAGGGTTAGGTTTAGGTTTAGGGTGAGGGTAAGGCTTAGGGTGAGGTTTAGGTTTTGTGTGAGCATTAGGGTTAGGGTTAGGGTTAGGGTGAGGGAAAGGGTTAGGGTGAGGGTTAGGGTTATTGTTAGGGTTAGTGTTAGGGTGAGTGTGAGGGAGAGGGTAAGGGTCAGGGTTTGTTTTAGTGTTAGGTTTAGGGTGAGGGTGAAGGTGACGGTTAGGGATAGGTTTAGTTTTAGGCTGAGTGTGAGTGTGAGGGTGAGGGTGAGGGTTAGCCTTAGTGTGATGTTTAGGGTGAGGTTGAGGTTTTGGTTGAGAGTGAGGGTTCTGGTAATGGTGAGGGTTAGGTTGATGGTGAGGGTTAGGGTTAGGGTGAGGATTAGGGTTAGGGTTATGGTGAGAGTAAGGGTTAGGGTGAGGGTTAAGGTGAGGGTGAGGGTTAGGGTTAGCGTTAGCATGAGGATTAGGGTTAGGGTGACTCTTAGCGTTAGGTTTAGGTTGAGGGTGAGGGTTAGGGTGACGATGAGGGTGAGGGTTAAGTTTAGTGTTAGGGTGAAGGCTAGGGTGAGGATGAGAATTAGGATTAGGGTTATGGTGAGGGTTAGGGCGAGGGTGAGGGTTCGGGTTAGGTTTAGGGTGAAGGTTAGGCTGACGGTGAGGGTTAGGGTGAGGGTGAGGGTTAGGGTTAGGGATAGGGTGAGGAATCGGGTTAGGGTTAGGATTAGGGTTAGGGTGAGGGATAGGGTTAGGGTTAGGTTGAGGGTTAGGTTTAGTGTGAGGGTTAAGTTTAGGGTGAGTTTTAGGGTGAGGGTAAGAGATAGGATGAGGGTTAGTGTTTGTGTCAGCGTTAGGTTTAGGGTGAGGAAAAGGGTTAGGGTGAGGGTTAGGGTAAAGTTGAGGGTTAGGGTGAGGGTGAGTGTTAGGTTTAAGTTTAGGCTAAGTGTTAGCTTTAGGATTAGGGTGAGGAATAGGGTTAAGGGTACAGGTGAGGGTTAGATTGAGGGTGAGGTTTAGGCTTAATGTTAGGTGAGGGTTAGGGTTAGGTTTAAGGTTAGTGTTATGATTAGGGTCAGGGTGAGTGTTGTTAGGCTGAACATTAGTGTTAGAGTTAGGTTTAGGGTGAGGGTGAGGATGAGGGTTAGGGTTAGGGTTAGACTTATGGTGAGGGTGAGGGATAGGTTTAGGTTTAAGGTTAGGGTGAGGCTGAGAATGAAGGTGAGGGTGAGGGTGAAGGTTAGGGTTAGGGTGAGGTTTAGGGTTAGGTTTAGGGTGGAGTTTAGGTTAGTATGAGGTTTAGAGATAGGGTTAGGGTTAGGTTGAAGGTAAGGGTTAGGTTGAGGCTTAGTGGGAGGATGAGGGTTAGAGTTAGGGTTAGGGTTATGTTGAGGGTTAGAGTGAGGGTTATGTTTAGGTTTAGTGTTAGAATGAGGATTAGGTGAGGGGTAGGGCTAGGTTTGGGGTTGAGTTTTAGGGTTAGGGTTAGGGTGAGGGTTAGGGTTAGGGTAATGGTGATGGTGAGTTTTAGGTTTAGGGTCACGGTTAGGGTGAGGGTGAGAGAGAGCGTTAGGTTTAGGATTAAATTTAGGGTTAGTGTTAGGCTTAGTGTCAGGGTGAGGGTGAGCATTAGGTTTAGGCTTAGGTTTAGGGTTAGGGTTAGGGTTAGGGTGATGTTTAGGGTGATGGTGAGGGTTAGGGTGAGGGTGAGGGTTAGGGTGAGGGTGAGGGTGAGGGTTAGGGTTTGGGTGAGGGTTAGGGTTAGGGTGAGGTTTTGGGTGAAGTTTAGGGTTACAGTTAGGTTTAGGGTGAGGTTTAGGTTGGGGTTTAATGTTAGGGTTAATGTTAAGATTAGGGTAAGTGTTAGGTTTAGGGTTACGGTGAGTTTTAGCGTGAGGGTTAGGGTTAGGGTGATGTTTAGGGTGAGGGTGAGTGTGAGGGTGAGGGTGAGTGTGAGGGTGAGTTTTAGTGTGAGGGTGAGGGTTAGGGTTTGGGTGAGCGGTAGGGTTAGTGTGTGGGTTTCGGGATGAGTGACTGTTAGGGTGAGGGTTAGGGTTAGGGTTAGGGTAATGTTTTGGGTTAGGGTTATGTTTAGGGTGAGGGTTAGAGTTAGGGTTAGTGTTAGGGTGAGTGTTAGATTGAGGGTAAGGGTTAGGGTGAGTGTTAGTGTTAGGGTTAGGGTGAGGGTAGAGTGATTGTTAGGGTTAGTGTTAGTTTTAGGGTTAGGAT
The DNA here is from genome assembly GCF_024711535.1 of Dipodomys merriami. Taxonomy (NCBI): domain Eukaryota; kingdom Metazoa; phylum Chordata; class Mammalia; order Rodentia; family Heteromyidae; genus Dipodomys; species Dipodomys merriami. Next base: position 3,925,356 of record NW_027202327.1, read on the forward strand.
GAGTGTTAGGGTGAGGATTAGGATTAGAGTTTGCATTAGGTTTAGCAAGAGGGTTAGCGTGAGGTTGAGGGTTAGGGTGAGGGTGAGGGTTACAGTTAGTGTTAGGTTTAGGGTTAGGGTGAGGGTCTGCGTTAGGGTTAGTGTTATGGTGAGGGTTAGGTTTATGGTTAGTGTTAGGGTGAGGGTGAGGGAGAGGGTTAGGTTTAGGATTACGTTTAGGGTGAGGGTGACAGAAAGCGTTAGGTTTAGGATTAGTGTTAGTGTTAGGCTTCGGGTAAGGGTGAGGGTGGGTGTGAGGGTTAGGGTAAGGGTGGGTGTTAGGTTTAGGGTTAGGGTTAGGGTGATTGTTAGGGTGAGGGTGAGGGTTAGGGTGAGGGTGAGGGTTAGGGTGAGGGTGAGGGTTAGGGTGTGGGTGAGGCGTAGGGTTCGGGTGAGGATTTGGGTGACAGTGAATGTTAGGGTTAGTTTGAAGGTTAAGTTTAGGTTTAGTGTTAGTGTGAAGGTTAGGGTTAGGGTTAGGTTTAGGGTGAAGGTTAGGTTGAGGTTTACATTTAGCATTAGTGTGATGATTAGGGTTAGGTTTAGGTTTAGGGTTAGGTGAGGGTATGGGGTAGGGTGAGGTGAAGGGTGAGGGGGAAGTTTAGGGTTAGCGTTAGCGTTAGGGTCAGGTTTGGTTTAGAGTTAAGTTTAAGGTAAGGGTTACGGTTAGAGTTAGGGTTAGAGTTAGGGTGAGGTTGAGGGTGAGGGTTAGGTTTAGGGTTAGTTTGAGGGTTTGCCTGAGGGTGATATTTAGGGTGAGGGTGTGCGTTCGGGTGAGGTTTAGGGTTAGAATGTGGGTGAGGCTTACGGTTAGGTTGAGGGTTAGGGTGACGGTGAGGGTTAGGGTGAGGGTGAGGTTTAGGGTGAGGGTTAAGGTGAGGGTTATGGTTAGGTTTAGGGTTAAGGTTAGGGTTAGGGTGACAGTAAGGGTTAAGGTGAGGTTTAGGTTGAGGGTTAGCGTTAGTGTGAGGGTTAGAGTTAGGGTGAGTTTTAGGTTTAGGTTTAGGGTTAGTGTTAGGTTGAGGGTTAGGGTTAGTGTTAGGATGAGGGTTAGGGTGAGGGTTAGGGATAGGCTTAGGGTGAGGGTTAGGGGTAGTGTGAGGGTTAATGTTAGGGTTAGAGTTATGTTGAGGTTAAGTATTAGGTTGAGGGTTAGGGTGAGCGTGATGATCAGGGTTAGGGTTAGGGTGACGGTGAGTGTTAGTGTTAGAGTTAGGATGAGGGTTTGGTTTAGGGTGAGGGTTAGGGTTAGTGTTAGGTTGAGGGTGAGGGTTAGGGTTTGGGTTAGATTTAGTGTTATGGTTAGTGTGAGGGTGAGGGAGAGCATTAGTTTTAGGATTAGGTTTAGGGTTAGTTTTAGGCTTAGGGTGAGTGTGAGGGATAGGGTTAGGGTGAGGGTTAGGGTGAGGGTTAGCGTGAGGATGAGGGTGAGAGTGAGGGTGTGGGTGAGGTGTAAGCTTAGGGTGAGGCTTTCGGTGACAGTGAGGGTTATGGTGAGTTTGAGGGCTAGGGTTAGTGTTAGTGTTAGGTTGAAGGTTAGGGTTAGGGTTAGGTTTAGGGTTAGGATGAGGGTTACGGTGAGGATTAGGGTTAGGGTTTTCATTAGGGTTAGCGTGAGGGTTATGGTGAGTGTGAAGGTTAGGTTTATGGTTAGGGTTAGAGTTAGAGTGAGAGTCAGTGTTAGAATGAGGGTTAGGGTGAGGCTGAGGGTTAGGGTTAGCATTTGTGTAAGGTTTAAGATTAGGTTGAGGGTTAGGTTTAGGGTTAGGGTTAGGGTGAGTGTTAGGGTTAGGGTTAGGGTTAGAGTTAGAATTAGGTTGAGGGTGACGGTGAGGAGTAGGGTTAGGATTAGTGTTAGGGTTAGAGTTAGGCTGAGCGTGAGGGTGAGGGTTTGGATGAGGGTTAAGGTGAGGATTAGGGTTAGGATTAGGGTGAGGGTTAGGGTTAGTGTGATGTTTAGGGTGAGGTTGAGGTTTAGTGTGAGGGTTAGGATGAGGGTGAGGGTTAGGTTTAGGGTTAGGCTTTGGGTTAGGTTTAGATTAAGGATTAGGGTGAGAGTTACGGTGAGTGTGAGGGTTAGGGTTAGGTTTGTGTGAGGTTTAGGGTTAGGGTGAGGGTTAGATTTAGGGTTAGGGTTAGGGTGAGGGTGAGGGGTAGGGTTAGTGTTAGGGTTAGAGTTAGGGTGGGGAGGGTTAGGTTTAGGGTGAGGGTGAGCGTTATGGTTAGGGTTAAAGTTAGGGTGAGGGTTAGGGATAGGGTGAGGGTGAGTGTTAGGGTTAGGGTTAGTGTTAGAGTTAGGATGAGGGTGAGGGTGAGGTTTATGGTTAGTTTTAGGGTTAAGGTTAGGGTTCGGCTGAGAGTGTGGGTGAGCGTGAGGGTGAGAGTTAGGGTTTGGGTGAGGGTTAGGATTAGGGTTCGGGTTAGGTTTAGGGTGAGGATTAGGGTTAGGATTACCATTAGATTTAGGCTGAGGGGGAGGGTTAGGGTGAGGTTTAGGGTTATTGTGAGGGTTCGGGTTAGGGTGAGTGTGAGGGTTAGGTTTAGGGTTAGGGTTTTGGTTAGGTTAAGGGTTATGTTTAGGGTTAGTGTTAGGGTGAGTGTTAGGGTTAGGTTTAGGTTTAGGGTGAGGGTGAGGGTGAAGGTGAGGAGTACAGTTAGGGTTAGGGTAAGGTTTAGGTTTAGTGTAAGTGTTAGGGTTAGGGTTAGAGTGAGGGTAAGGGTTAGGTTAAGGGTTAGGGTGAAGGTAAGGTTTGGGTTGAGGGTTAGGGTTAGATTGAGGGTTAGGTTTAGCGTGAGTGTTAGGGTGAGTGTTAGGGTTAGGGTTAGGATTACGGTGAGGCTTCAGGTTATGTTTATGGTGACGGTTAGTGTGTGGGTTAGTGTTTGTGTGAGGGTTAAGGTTCTGGTGAGGGTGAGTGTTAGAATTAGGTTTAGGTTTAGTGTTACAGTGAGGGTGAGGCTGAGGTTTATGGTAAGTTTTATGTTAAGGTGAGGGCTACTATGAGGGTTTGGGTGAGGATGAGGCTGAGGTTGAGGTTTTCGGTTAGGTAAGGTTTAGGGTTAGAGTTAGGGTGAGGAATAGGTTGAGGGTGAGGGTTAGGGTGCGGGTTAGGTTTAGGGTGAGGTTTAGTGGTAGGGTTAGTGTTAGGGTGATGTTTACGGTGAGCATGAGGGTTAGGGGGAGGGGGAGGGGGAGGGTCCGGGTGATGTGAGGTTTAGTGTGACTGTGAGGGTAAGGGTGAGGGTGAGGTTTAGGATTAAGTTTGGGTTTAGGGTTAGGGTGAAGGTTAGGATGAGTGCTAGGTTGAGGGTTAGGGTTAGGGTTAGGATGAGGGTTAGTGTGAGGGTGAGAGTTAGGTTTAGGGTGAGGGTAACATTTAGGGTGAGGTTTAGCGTGAGGGTGAGGGTTATGTTTAGGGTTAGGGTTAGGTTGAGGGAAGGGTGAGTGTTAGGGTATGGGTTACGGTTACTGTTAGGGTGAAGGTTAGTGTGAGGTTTAGGGTGAGGGTGAGGGTTAAGGTGAGGGTGAGGGTTAGTCTGAGGGTTAGGGTGAGGGTTAGGTTTAGGGATAGAGTTAGGGTGAGGATCAGTGTTAGGTTTAGGATTAGGGTTTGGTTGAGGGTTAGGGTTATTGTGAGGGTTAGGGTTAGGTTGAGGGTAAGGGTTAGGTTGACGTTTAGGGTGAGGGTGAGGTTTAGGGTTATGGTTAGGTTTTGGGAGAGTGTTGGGTTTAAGGGTTTGGTTACGTTTGGTGTGAGGTTTAGGGTTAGGGTTAGAGTTAGGTTGAGGGTAGTTTGAGGGTCAGGGTTAGGTTCAGGGTTAAGGTGATGGTGAGGATTAGGGTAAGAGTTAGCGTTAAGGTTAGGCTGAGGTTTTGGGTGAGGGTTAGTGTTAGGGTGAGGGTGAGGGTTAGGGTGAAGGTTAGATTTAGGTTTAGGTTTAGCATTAAGGTGAGGCTTAGGGTTAGGGTGAGTGTTTGGGTGAGAGTCAGGGTTAGGTTTCGCGTGAGTGTTAGGGTAAGCATTAAAGATAGGGTTAGGGTTAGGTTTAGGGTGAGGGTGAGGGTTAGGTTTAGTATTAGGGTTAAGGTTAGAGTTAGGCTAAGGGTGAGGGTGAGGGTGAGGGTTAGGGTTGGTATTACAGTGAAGTTTAGTGTTAGTGTGAGAATTAGGGTTAGGGTTTAGCGTTAGGGTGAGGGTAAGCTTAGGTTAAAGATTAGGTAAGTGTGAGGGTTAGTGTTAGGTTTAGGATTAGGGTGAGGGTGAGGGTGAGGGTTAGTTTTAGGGTGAGTGTTAAGAAAAGGGTGAGGGTTAGGGTTAGGGTTAGGGTCAGGGTGAGGGTTAGTGTTATGGTAAGGGTTAGGATGAGGGTGAAGGTGAGATTTTCGGTTACGGTTAGGATTAGGGTTAGGATTAGGGTTAGGCTGAGTGTGAGGGTGAGGGCTAGGGTGAGGATGAGGGTTAGGGTGAGGTTGAGGGTGAAGTTGTGGGTGAGGATTTCGGTTAGTTAAGGATTAAGATTAGGGTTACAGTGAGGATTAGGGTGAGGGTGAGGGTTAGTGTGAGTGTTAGGATTAGGGGGAGGTTTAGGTTTACTGCTAAGGTGAGGGTTAGCGTAGGGTGATGTTGACGGTGAGGGTTCGGGTTAGGGTGTGGGTGAAGGTTAGGGTCAGGTTGAGTATTAGGGTGAGGGGTTGTGTTAGGGTGAGTGTGAGGTGTAGGGTTAGTGTGAGGGATAGGCATAGGGTTAGGTTTAGTGTGAGTATAAGATTTAGGGTGAGGGTTAGGTTGATGGTGACGGTTAGGGTTAACATTAGGGTTGGGGTGAGGATTAGGGTGAGGTTGAGGGTTAGAGTTAATGTTAGGGTGAGGATTAGGGTTAGTGTGAGGTTTAGGGTTAGGTTTATGGTTAAGATGAGGCTTAGGGTGAGGGGTAGGCTTAGGGTTAGAATGAGGGGTAGTTTTAGGTTGAGGGTTCGGGTGAGGGTGAGGGTTAGGTTTAGGGTTAGGTTTAGGGTGAGGGTTAAGGTTAGGTTTAGAGTTAGGATGAGTGTTAGGGTGAGGGTTAGGGTTAGGGTTACATGATTGTTAGGGTTAATGTGAGGGTTAAGGTTAGGGTTAGGTTGAGGGTAAGGGTTAGGTTGAGGATTAGGGTGAGGGTATGGGTTAGGCTGAGGGTTAGCGTGCGGTTTAGGGTTAGAGTTAGGTTTAGGGTGAGGGTTAAGGTGACGGTTAGGGTTAGGGTTAGGATTAAGGTGAGGGTTAGGGTGAGGGTAAGGGTTAGGGTGAGCGTTAGGGTTAAGGTTAGGTTGAGGGTTAGGGGGAGGGTTAGAGTTAGTGTTAGGGTTAGGGTTAGGGTGACGCTTAGTGTGAGGATTAATGTTAGGGTTAGCGTGAGGGTTAGGCTGAGGGTTAGGGAGTGGGTTAGGGTTAGTGTTAGGGTGAGGGCTAGAGTGAGCATGACGATTAGGGTTAAGGTTAGTGCTAGGGTGAGGATTAGGGTTAGAATTAGGGTTAGTGTGAGGGTTAGGCTGAGGAGTAGCGTTAGGTTTAGGGCGAGGGTGAGGGTGAGGGTTAAGTTTAGGATTAGGGTTACGGTTAGGGTTAGGCTTAGGTTGAGGGTGAAGGTGAGGGTTAGGGTGAGGGTAAGTGTTAGTGTTATGGCGACGGTTAGGGTTAGTGTGATATTTAGGGTGAGGGTGAGTGTTAGGGTGAGCGTGAGGGTTCTGGTGAGGGTGAGGTGTAGTGTGTGGTGAGGGTTAGGTTTAAGGTGAGGGTTAGGTTTATGGTTTGGGTTAGAATGTGGGTGAGGTTTAGGGTTAGGTTTAGGGTTACAGTTAGGGTGAAGGTGAGGGTGAGGGACAGTTTTAGGATTAGGGTTAGGGTTATGGTTAGGCTGAGGATGAGGTTGAGTGTGAGGGTGAGGGTGAGTGTTAGGTTTAGCTTTAGGGTTAGGGTTAGGGTTAGGGTTACTATGAGGGTCAAGGTCACGGTGAGGTTTAGGGTGAGTGTTAGGGTTAGTGTTAGGATGATGGTTAGGGTTAATGTGCTGTTTAGTGTGAGGGTGAGGGTTAGGGTGAGGTTTAGGGTGAGGGTTAGGGTTAGGGTTACGATAATTGTTAGGGTTAGGTTTAGGTTTTAGGAGAGGCTTAGAGTGACTGTTAGGGTTAGGGTTAGGGTTAGGGTGAAGGCAAGGGTGAGGGTGAGGGTGAGGGTGAGGGGTAGGTTTAGGCTGAGTTTTAGGTTGAGGGTCAGGGTTACGGTTATGTTTACGGTGAATGTTAGCGTTAGGTTTAGGGTTAGGTTTAGGGTTAAGGACAGGGTTAGAGTGACTGTTAGGGTTAGGGTTATGGTTAGGGCTAGGGTAAGGGTGAGGGTGAGGGTGAGGGAATAGGGTTAGGGTTAGGGTGAGGTTTCGTTTTAGTGTAAGTGTTAGGGTTGGTTTAAGGTTAGGGTGAGGTTCAGGGTGTGGGAGAGGGTTAAGTTTACGGTTTGGGTGACGGCAAGGGTGAGAGTTTTTGTTAGGGTGAGGGTTAGGGGGAGAGGGATGTTGAGGGTTATGGTTAGTGTTAGGGTTAGGGTGAGGGTGCGGTGGAAGGTTAGGGTTAGGATTAGGGTTAAGGTTAGGGAGAGGACTAGGGTGTGGGTTTGGGTGAGGGTGAGGGTGAGGGTGAGGGTTTCGGTTAGGTAAAGTTTTAGTTAGAGTTAGGGTGAGGATTATGTTGAGGGCGAGGGTTAGGGTGCGGGTTATGGTTAGGGTGAGGTTTAGGGGTAGGGTTAGGTTTAAGGTGATATTTAGGGTGAGGGTGAGGGTTAGGGTGAGGGTGAGGTTTAGGGTGCGGGTGAGGGTTAGGTTTAGGTTGAGGTTTAGGGTGACTGTGAGGGTTAGGGTGATGGTTAAGGTTAGGGTTAGTGTTAGGGTGAGGGTAGGGTGAGGGTTAGGGTTAGTGTTAGGGTGAGGGTTAGGAGTAGGGTTAGGATTAGAGTTAAGGTGAGGGTTAGGGTTAGGGTTATTGTGAAGGTAAGGGTAAGGTTTAGGGTGAGGGTTAGGATTTGGTTTAGGATGAGGGTGAGTGTTAGGGTTAGGGTTAGAATTAGTGTGAGGGTTATGGTGAGGGTTAGGGTTAGGGTGAGAGTTAGGGTGAGGTTTATTTTTATGGGTAGGTTTAGGGTGAATGTTGGTTTGAGTTTGAGGGTTAGATTTAGGTTGAGGTTTAGGGTTAGGGTTAGGGTTAGGATTATGATTAGGGTTAGGGTAAGGTCTAGGGTGAGGGTGAGGGTTAGGGATAGTGTGAGGGTTAGTGTGAGGGTTAGGGTGAGGGTTAGGGTGAGGGTTAGGGTGACGGGTAGGGTTAGGTTTAGGGTGAGGGTTAGGTTTAGGGTGAGGGTTAGCTTTATGGTTATTGTTAGGGTTAGGCTGAGGTTAAGAGTTAGGGTGAGGATTCTGGTGAGAGTGAGGTTTAGGGTTAGCGTCAGTGTTAGGGTGAGTGTTAAGGTGAGGATTAGGGTTAGGTTTATGGTTAGGGTGAGGGTTAGGGTTAGGTTTAGGGTTAGGGTGAGGGTTAAGTTTAGGGTTTCAGTTATGGTTAGGGTTAGGGTGAGGTTTAGAGTTAGGATTAGGGTTAGGGTTAGTGTAATTGTTAGCATCAGGGTTAAAGTTAGGGTTAGGGTTAGGTTGAGGGTGAGGGTGAGGATTAGGGATAGGGCTAGGTTTAGAGTGAGGGTGAGGGTGAGTCTTAGGATTAGGTTTAGGGTGAGGTTTAGGGTTAGTGTTAGGATGAGCATTAGGCTGAGTGGTAGAGTTAGGGTTAAGCTGAGGGTTAGGGTTTGTGTGAGGTTAGCATTAGTGTGAGAGTAAGGGTTAGGGTTAGGGTTAGGGTGAGGGTTAGGGTGAGGGTTAGGGTTAGGGTTAGAGTTAGTGTGAGGTTTAGGGTGAGGGTGAGAGTTAGGGTTAGTGTTAGGTTGAGGCTTAGGTTTAGGGTTCGGTTAGGGTTAGGGTGAGGGTTAGCTTAGGTGGAGGGTTAGTTTTAGCATTAGGGTTAGGGTGAGGTCTAGGGTGAGGGTGAGTGTTAGGGATAGGGTGAGGGTTAGGGTGAGGGTTAAGGTGAGAGTTAGGGTTAGGGTTAGGGATTGGGTGAGGGTGAGTGTTAGGGTTAGGGTTAGGTTGAGGGTTAGAGTTAGGTTTAGGGTTAGGTTTTTCATTAGGTTTTTTGTTAGGGTTAGGTTTAGATTTAGGGTGAGGTTGAGAGTGAGGATTTGGTTTAGGTTTAGGTTTAGGGTGAAGGTGAAGGTGAGGGTAAGGGTTATGGTAACGTTGAGGGTTAGGGTTTGGTTTAGTGTTAGGAGGGTTAGGCTGAGCGGTAGAGTAAGGGTTAGGGTGAGGGTTAGGTTTAGTGTGAGGGTTAGCGTTAGGGTTAGGGTGAGGTTGAGGGTGAGGGTGAGGGTTAGGGTTAGGGTTAGCAAGGGTGTGAGGGTAAGGGATAGGGTAAGGGTTATGGTTAGGGTTAGGGTCAGGGTGAGGGTGAGGGGTAGGGTTAGGATAAATTTGAGGGTTAGGGTTTGTGTGAGGTTTATGGTTAGCGTGAGGCAAAGTTATATGTTGAGGTTTTGGATGAGGGTTCACGTGAGGGTGAGGGATAGGGTGTGGGAGAGGGTTAGGGTTAGGTTGAGGGTTAGGGTGCCATTGAGGTTAAGGTTTAGGTTTAGGGTAGGCGTTAGCATGAGGATTATGGTTAGGGTTAGGTTTAGGCTGAGGGTTAGGGTTAGGGTTAGGGTTAGTGTTAGTGTGAGGATTAGTGTTAGGGTTAGGGTTAGGGTTAAGGTGAGGGTAAGGGTTGGGGTGAGGTTTAGTGTGAGGTTTAGGGTTAGTGATAGGGTTAGCTTGAGGTTTAGGGTGAGGGTTAGGTTTATTGTTAGGATTAGGGTGAGGGTGAGGGTAAGGGTTACGGTTAGGGTGAGGGTTAGGGTCAGGTTGAGGTTTAGGGATATGGTTAGGGTTAGGGTGACGGTGAGGGTTTGGATTAAGTTTAGGGTTAGTGTTAGGCTGAGGATAAGGGTGAGGGTTAGGTTAACCATTAGGTTTAGGTTTAGGGTTAGGCTTAGGTTGAGGGTAAGGTTTAGGGTTAGGGTTAGGCTTAGGTTGAGGGTAAGGATTAGGGGTAGGTTTAGGCTGAGGGTCAGGGTAAAGTTGAGCGTGAGGGTTAGGTTTAAGTTGAGGATGAGGGTTAGTGTTACGGTTAGGGATAGGGTTAGGGTGTGGGTTAAGGTTAGGGTTATTGTTAGGATGAGGGTTAGGCTGAGGGGTAGGGATAGGGTTAGGGTGACGTTAGGGTTAGTGTGAGGGTTAGGGTGAGGGTGAGGGTTAAGTTTAGAGTTAGGGTTAGTTTTAGGGTGAGGGGAGTGTGAGGTTTAGGTTTAGGATAAGTGTTAGGGTTAGGATTAGGTTTAGGGTGAGGGTGAGTATGAGTAGGGTTATGTTTAGGGTGAGGTGTAGGGTTTGTGTCAGGGTTACGGTTAGGGTGAGTAAAAGTGTTAGTTTGAGGGTTAGGGTGAGAGTTAGGGTGAAGGTGATGGTTAGGTTTAGGATTAGGGTTAGGGTTAGGGTTAGGCTTTGGGTGAGGGTGAGTATGAGGGTTAGGGTGAGGGTTAGGGTTAGTGTTAGGGTAATGGTTAGTGTGAGGGTGAGGGTTAGAGTGAATGTGACGGTTTGTGTGAGGGTGAGGATTAGACTGTGGGTGAAGGTTAGTTTTAGGGTGAGTGTTAGGGTGATGGTGAAGTTTAGGGTGAGGGGTTAAGGTTAGATTCAGCATTAGGGTGAGGGGTTGGGTTAGAATTATGGTTAGGGTGAGGGTAAGGGTTAGGGTGATGTTTAGGGTGAGGGTGAGTTTTAGGGTTAGGGTTAGTGTGAGGGTTAGAGAGAGGGTTAGGGTTAGCGTTAGGGTTAGTGTGAGGTTTAGGGTTAGTATTAGATTTAGGGTTAGGGTTAGGCTGAGAATGAGTGTGAGATTGAGAGTTAGGGTGAGGGTTAGGGTTAGGATTAGGGTTCGGTTTCAGGTAAGGGTTAGGGTGAGGATTTGGGTTAGGGTTAGGATGAGGTTTAGGCTGAAGAGTATGGTAGGGTTAGGGTGAGGTTTAGGTTTAGTGTGAGTGTTAGGGTTATGGTTAGGGTGAGGGTTAGGTTGAGGGTGAGGGTTATGTTTAGGGTCAGGGTTAGAGTGAGTTTTAGTTTTAGTGTAAGTGTTAGGGTTAGGGTTAGGGTTAGGGTGAGCGTAAGGGTTAGGGTGAGAGTGAGGGTTAGGGTGCCGGTGAGGTCAAGGTTTAGGGTTAGGTTTAGCGTTATCGTGAGGCTTATGGTTAGGGTTAGGCTTAGGCTTAGGGTTAGGTTTAGGGTTAGGGAGAGTGTTAGAGTGAGTGTTAGGGTTAGGGTGAGGGTTAGAGTGCGGGTGACTGCGAGGGTGAGCGCTAGGGTTAGAGTTAGGGTGAGGTTTAGGGTTAGTGTAAGTGTTAGGTTTAGGGTTAGGGTTATGGTGAGGGTTAGGTTGTGGGAGAGGGTTAAGTTTAAGTTTAGGGTGATGGTTAGGTTGAGGGTTAGTGTTAGGGTGAGGTTTAGGGTGAGGGTGAGGTTGAGGGTTACGTTTAGGGTTAGGGTTAGGGTGAGGGTATGGTTGAGGGTTAGGGTTAGGATTAGGGTTAGGGTTAGGCTTAGGTGAGGGGGAGAGAGAGCGGGAGGGGGAGGGTTAGACTTAGGGTTAGGTTTAGGTTGAGGGCTAGGGTGTGGTTTGAGTGCGGGTGAGGGTTTCGGTTAGGTAAATGTTTAGTTAGAGTTAGAGTGAGGATTAGGTTGAGGGTGAGGGTTAGGGTGCAGGTTAGGGTTAGAGTGAGGTTTTGGGTTAGGGTTAGGATGAGGGTAAGTGTTAGCGTGAGGATTATGGTGAGAGTGAGGTTTATGGTTAGTGTGACTGTTAGGGTGAATGTTAAGGTGAGGATTAGGATTAGGGTTAGGGTTAGGGTGAGGGTGAGGTTTAGAGTTAGGGTTAGGGTGAGGCTTAGGGTTAGGGTTTCGGTTAGGGTTAGGATTAGGGTAAGGTTTAGAGTTAGGGTTAGTGTTAGTGTTAGTGTTAGTGTTAGCATTAGGGTTATTGTTAGGGTTAGGGTGAGGGTGAGGGAGAGGATTAGGGCTAGGTTTAGGGTGAAGGTGAGGTTGAGGATTAGGGTTAGGGTTAGGGTGAGGGTTAGGGTTAGATTTAGGATGAGGGATAGGCTGAGTGGTAGAGTTAGGGTTAAGGTGAGGGTTAGGATGAGAGTGAGGGTTAGGGTGACGGTGAGGGTAAGGTTTAGGGTTAGGTTTAGCAATAGAGTGAGGCTTATGTTAAGGGTTAGAGTAAGGCTTAGGGTTATGGTAAGGTTTAGGGTTAGGGTTAGGGAGAGTGAGTGAGTGTTAGGGTTAGGGTGAGGGTGAGGGTGAGGTTGAGGCTGAGGGTGAGGGGTAGGGTTAGAGTTAGGCTGAGGTTTAGGGTTAGTGTAAGTGATAGGGTTTGGGTTAGGGTTAGGGTGAGGTTTAGGCTGAGGGTGAGGTAAGGGTAAGGGTGAGGGTTAGGGTGAGGGTTAGGTTTAGGGTGAGGGTTAGCGTTATGGTTAGGGTTAGGGTTAGGCTGAGGTTAAGAGTGAGGGTGAGGATTATGGTGAGAGTGAGTTTTAGGGTTAGCATGAGTGTTAGGGTGAGGGTTAAGGTGAAGGTTAGGGTTAGGGTTAGGGTTAAGGAGAGGGTGAGTTTTAGGGTTAGTGTTAGGTTGAGGGTTAGGGTGAGGTTTAGAGTTACGATTAGGGTTAGGGTTAGTGTAATTGTTAGCATCAGGGTTATTGTTAGGGTTAGGGTTAGGTTGAGGGTGAGGGTGAGGATTAGGGTTAGGGCTTGGTTTAGAGTGAGTGTGCATGTGAGGGTTAGGTTTAGGGTTAGGGTGAGAGTTAGGATTAGTGTTAGGATGATGGTTAGGCTGAGGGGTAGAGTTAGGGTTAGGCTGATGGTTAGTTTTAGTGTGAGGGTTAGCGTTATGGTTAGGGTTAGGCTGAGAGTAAGCGTTAGGGTGAGGGTTAGAGTGAGGGTTAGGGTGAGGGTTAGGGTTAGGGTGAGGTTGAGTGTTTGGGTTAGGGTTACAGTTAGTGTGAGGTTTAGGGTGAGGGTTAGAGTTAGGGTGAGATTTAGGGTGAGGCTTAGGTTTAGGGTTAACGTTTGGGTGAGGGTTGGAGTTAGGGTGAGGGTTAGTGTTAGGTTGAGGGTTAGTGTTAGGATTAGGTTTAGGGTGAGGACTAGGGTGAGGGTGAGGGTTAGGGATAGGGTGAGGGTTAGTGTGAGGGTTAAGATTAGGGTTAGGGTTAGAGTTAGGGTGAGGGTGAGGTTAACTGTTAGGGTTAGGTTTAGGGTGAGGGTTAGGTTTAGGGTTCGGTTAGGGTTAGGGTTAGGGTGAGGGTTAGAATTAGGGTTAGGGTTAGGTTTTCCCTTAGGTTTATTTTGAGGGTTAGGGTTAGATTTAGGGTGAGCGTGAGGATGAGGATTAGGGTTAGGTTTATCTTTAGGGTGAGGGTGAAGGTGAGGGTAAGGGTTAGAGTTAGGTTGAGGGTTAGGGTTAGGGTTAGTGTTAAGAGGAGTTTTAGGCTGAGCGTTAGAGTTAGGTTTAGGGTGAGGGTTAGGGTTAGTGTGAGGGTTAGCGTTAGGGTTAGTGTTAGGATGAGGGTGAAGGTGAAGGTGTTAGGGTTAGGGTTTAGGGTTAGCAAGGGGGTGAGGGTAAAGTTTAGGGTAAGCGTTATGGTTAGGGTTATTGTGAGTGTGAGGGTGAGGGGTAGGGTTAGGATTAGGGTGAGGGTTAGGGTTTGTGTGAGGGTTATGTTTAGCATGAGGCATAGTGTTAGGTTGAGGTTTAGGGTGAGAGTTAGTGTGAGGGTGAGGGTTAGAGTTAGCCTTAGCGTGAGGGTTAGGGATAGAGTTAGGATTAGGGTTAGGGTGAGGGTTAGGGTTAGGGTTAGGGAGACAGAGTGAGTGTTAGGGTTAGGGTTAGTGTTAGGGTGAGGGTGAGGGTCAGGGTGAGGGGTAGGGTAGGGTTAAAGTGAGGTTTAGTTTTAGTGTAAGTCTTAGGGTTAGGTTTAGGGTTAGGGTGAGGTTTAGGGTGTGGGAGAGGGTTAAGTTTACGGTTAGGGTGTCGGTAAGGGTCAGGGTTAGTGTTAGGCTGAGGGTTAGGGGGAGGTTGAGGGTTAGGATTAGTATTAGGTTTTGGTTGAGGGTGAGAGTGAGGTTTAGGGTTAGGATTAGGGTTAGGGTTAGGGTAGGCTGAGGTGAGCGTGAGGGTGAAGGTGAGCGTGAGGGTTAGGGTTAGGTTTAGGTTTAGGGTGAGGGCTAGGGTGTGGGTTTGGGTGAGGGTGAGGGTGAGGGTTTCGGTTAGGTAAGGGTTTAGTTAGAGTTATGGTGCGGATTAGGTTGAGGGTGAGGGTTAGGTTGCGGTTTAGGTTTAGGGTGAGGTTTAGGGTTAGGGTTAGGTTTAAGGTAATATTTAGGGTGAAGATGAGGGTTAGGGTGAGGCTTAGGGTTAGGGTGTGTGTGAGGGTTGGGTTAGGGTGAGGTTTAGAATGACTGTGAGGATTATGGTGACGGTTAGGGTTAGGGTTAGGGTCAGGGTGAGGGTAGGGTGAGGGTTAGGGTTAGGATGAGGGCTAGTAGGGGTAGGGTGAAGGTTAGGTTTAGGGTTAGGATTAGGGTTAAGGTGAGGGTTAGGGTGAGGGTTAGGGTTAGGGTTATTGTGAGTGTAAGGGTAAGGTTTAGGGTGAGGGTTATTCTGAGGGTGAGACTTAGAGTTAGCATTAGGGTTAGGATGAGGGTTAGGGTTAGGTTTAAGGTAATATTTAGGGTGAAGATGAGGGTTAGGGTGAGGCTTAGGGTTAGGGTGTGTGTGAGGGTTGGGTTAGGGTGAGGTTTAGAATGACTGTGAGGATTATGGTGATGGTTAGGGTTAGGGTTAGGGTCAGGGTGAGGGTAGGGTGAGGGTTAGGGTTAGGATGAGGGCTAGTAGGGGTAGGGTGAAGGTTAGGTTTAGGGTTAGGATTAGGGTTAAGTTGAGGGTTAGGGTGAGGGTTAGGGTTAGGGTTATTGTGAGTGTAAGGGTAAGGTTTAGGGTGAGGGTTATTCTGAGGGTGAGACTTAGAGTTAGCATTAGGGTTAGGGTGAGGGTTAGGGTTAGGGTTAGTGCTAGCTTTAGGATGAGGGTGAGCATTAGGGTTAGGGATAGAGTTAGTGTGAGGGTTAGGGTTAGGGTGAGAGTTAGGGTGAGGTTTATGTTTAGGGTTAGGGTTAGGGTGAGGGTGAGGGTTAGAGTTAGGTTGAGGTATAGGGTTAGAGTGAAGGTTAGGGTTAGGATTAGGGTTAGTGTGAGGTCTAGGGTGAGGGTGGGGGTTAGGGATAGTGAGAGGCTTAGGGTTAGGTTTAGGTTTAGGGTTAGGTTTAGGGTTAGGTTTAGGGTTAGGGTTAGATTGAGGGTTAGGGTGAGGGTTAGGGTTAGGATTAGGGTTAGGGTTAGGGTTAGGTTTAGGGTTAGGTTTAGGGTTAGGGTTAGGGTTAGGGTGAGGGTTAGGGTGAGGGTTAGGGTTAGGGTTAGGGTTAGGGTTAGGGTTAGGGTTAGGGTGATTGTGAAGGTGAGGGGTAGAATTAAGATGAGTTTGAAGGTTAGGTTTTGTGTAAGGGTTACGGATAGGGTAAGGAAAGGGGTTAGGGTGAGGTTTAGGCTTAGGGTTAGATTGAGTGTGAGGGTTACTTTTAGGATTAGGGTTTGGGTTAGGTTTAGGCTTAGAGTGAGGATGAATGTTAGGGTGAGTGTGAGGGTTCGGGTGAGTGTGAGGTTTAGGGTGTGTTTGAGCGTTAGGTTTATTGTGTGGGTTAGGGTGTCAGTGAGGGTTAGGGTGAGGGTGAGGGTTAGTGTTAGGTTAAGCAATAGGGTGAGGTGTAGTGTTAGGTTAGGTTTAGGGTGAGGGTTAGGGTGAGGGTGAAAGTAGGTTGAAGGTTAGGTTAAGGGTTTAGGTTAGGGTTAGGGTGCGGGTTAGGTTGAGGTTAAGTTTTAGGGTTAGGGTGAGGGTTAGGGTGAGGTTGAGGGTTAGGGTTAGGGTGAGGGCGAGGGTGAGGGTAAGGGTAAGGGTCGGGGATAGGGTGAGGGTGATACTTTGTGTTCGCATTAGTGTTATTGTGAGGGTTAGCGTGAGGGTTAGGGTGAGAGTTAGGTTGTGGGTGAGGGTTAGAGATATGGTGAGGGTTAGCATTAGGGTGAGGGTTAGTGTTACCATTAGGGTTTGGGTGAGGTCTAGGGTGAGGGTGAAATTTAGGGATAGGGTGAGGGTTAGGGTGAGTATTAGGGTGAGGGCTAAGTTTAGGGTTACTTTGTGGATAGGTTTAGTGTGAGGGTTAGGGTTAAGGTTAGGGTTAGGGTTAGGTTGTGGTTAAGGTTTAGGGTGAGATTTAGGGTGAGAGTGAGGTTTAGGGTTAGCGTGACTGTTAGATTGAGGGTTAAGGTGAGGGTTAGGGTTAGTGTTAGGGTTAGGGTGAGGGTGAGTGCTAGGTTTAGGGTGAGGGTTAGGGTTAGTGTTTGGTTAGGCTTAGGGTTAGGGTGAGGGTTAGAGTTAGGGTTAGGGTTAGGGTTCGTGTTATGTTTATTGTTAGGGTTACGGTTAGGGTTAGGTTGAGGGTGAGTGTGAGGGTGAGAGTTAGGGCTAGGGTGAAGGTGAGGTTGAGGGTGAGGGTTAAGGTTAGGGTGAGGGTGAGGGTGAGTGTTAGGGTTAGGGTTTGGGTTAGGGTTAGTGTGAAGTTTAGGGTTAGGGTTGGGGTGAGGTTGAAGGTTAGTGTTAGCTTTAGTGTTAGGGTGACGGTGAGGTTGATGGTGAGGGTTAGAGTTAGTATTAGGGTTAGCTTAGGGTTAGGCTGAGTGGGAGGGAGAGGTGGAGTTTGAGGGTTAGGGTTAGGGTTATGTTGAGGGCTGGGTGAAGGTGAGGTTAAGGGTGAGGGTGAGTGTTACAGTTAGGTAAGGGTTAGGGTTAGGGTTAGGGTGAGGGTTTGGGTTAGGGTGATGTTTAGGGTGAGGATGAGGGTTAGGGTGAGGGTTCGGTTGAGGTTTAATGTTTGGATGAGGGTAAGTGTTAGGGATAGGGTGAGGGTGAGGGTTAGGGTTAAGGGTTAGGGTTAGGGTAGGGATTAGAGTTAGGTTTAGGATAAAGGTTTGGGTTAGGATAGGTTGATGATTAGTGTTAGGGTTAGGCTAAGGGTGAGGGTCAGCTTGAGTTTGAGGGTTAGTGATAGGGTGAGCTTTAGGTTAGGGTTAGGGTGAGGGTTAGGGTGAGGGTGAGGGGTAGGGTTAGGGTGAAAGTATTGGTGACGATGAAGGTTAGGGTGAGGGTGAGGGTTAGGGATAGGTTTAGGATTAGGCTTAGGGTTAGATTATGGGCTAAGGTTAGGGTGAGGTTTAGGGTCAGGGTTAGGGTGAAGGTTAGTTTGAGGTATAGGTTAAGTGTTAATGTTAGGGTTAGGGTTGAGGTTAGGGATAGGCTTAGTGTTAGGTGGAGGGTTAGAGTGAGAGTGATTTTTAGGGTTAGGGTGAGGATGAGGTTTAGGGTTAGAGTTATCATTAGGGTGAGGTTTAGTGTTAGGGTTAGGGTTAGTGTTACAGTTAGGGTTAGTGTGAGGGTGAGTGTGAAGGTTAGGGTTAAGATTAGACTTAGGGTGAGGGTGAGGGTTAGGGTGAGGGTTAGGCTTAGGCTTAGGCTTAGAGTATGGGCTAGGGTGAGGGTGAGATTAGTTTCAGGGTTACGGTGAGGATTAGGGTGAGTGTGAGTGTTAAGGTTAGTCTTAGGCTTAGTCTTAGGCTTAGGTCGCGCATGAGTGTGAGGGAGAGGGTTAGGGTTAGGATGAGGTTTAGGGTTTTAGGGTTAGGGTGAGGCTTAGGAGCAAGTTTAGGGTTAGAGTTAGGTTTAAGGTTAGTGTGAGGGCTAGAGTGAGGGTGAGGGTTAAGGTTAGCGTTAGGGTGATGTTTAGGGTTATGGTTAGGGTTACGTTGAGTGTGAGGGTTAGTGTTAGGGTGAGGGGACAGTAAGGGTAAAGGTGAGGGTTAGGCTGAGGGTGAGTGTTATGGTAATGGTGAAGGTTAGGGTTAGGGTGAGGGTTAGGTTTAGGGTTAGGTTGAGTGTGAGGGTTAGATTGAGCATTAATGTTAGGGTTAGTGTGAGGTTTAGGGTGAGGATGAGAGTTAGGGTTAGGGTGAGTCCTAGGGTGAGGGTGAGGTTTAGGGTTAGGGTCTTGGTTAGGGTTAGTGTTAGGGTTAGGTTTAGGGTTATGGTGAGGATTAAGGTTAGGGTTAGGGTAATACTTAGTGTTATGTTTAGGGTTAAGTTTACGGTGAAGGTGAGGCTGAGCATGAGGTTTATGGTTAGAGTTAGTTTTAGTTTTAGGGTGAGGGTTAGTGTGAGGGTTAGCTTTAGGGATAGGGTTAGGGTGAAGGTATTGGTGACGATGAAGGTTAGGGTGAGGGTGAGGGTTAGGGATAGGATTAGCGTTAGCATGAAGTTTAGGGTTAGGATTAGGGTTAGGGTGAGGGTTAGGGTGAGGGTTACTGTTAGGGTTAGTGTTAGTGTGAGGATTAGGGTTAGGGTTAGGGTTAGGGTGAGGGTTAGGGTTAGGGTTAGGGTGAGGGTTTGGATTAGGTTGATGTTTAGGGTGAGGATGAGGGTTAGGGTGAGGGTTCGGTTGAGGTTTAATGTTTGGATGAGGGTAAGTTTTAGGGTTAGGGTGAGGGTGAGGGTGAGGGTAAGGGTGAGGGTGAGGGTTAGGGTTAGGTTAAGGGTTAGGGTTAGGGTAGGGGTTAGAGTTAGGTTTAGGATAAAGGTTTGGGTTAGGGTTACGGTTAGGTTTAGGCTTAGTGTTAGGATGAATTTTAGGGTGTGGGTAAGGGTTAGGGTGAGGGTGATTTTAGGGTTAGGGTGAGGGTAATTGTTAGGACGAGGGTGAGTGTTAGGGTGAGGGTGTGGGTTAGGGTTAGCATTCGGATTAGGGATAACTTGAGGGTTAGGGTTAGGATTAGGCTTAGTGTGAGAGCTAGGGTGAGGTTCAGGGTTAGGTTTAGGGATAGGTTGATGATTAGTGTTAGGGTTAGGCTAAGGGTGAGGGTCAGCTTGAGTTTGAGGGTTAGTGTTAGGGTGAGCTTTAGGTTAGGGTTAGGGTGAGGGTTAGGGTGAGGGTGAGGGGTAGGGTTAGGATTAGCGTTAGCGTGAAGTTTAGGGTTAGGATTATGGTTAGTGTTAGGGTTAGGGTGAGGGTTACTGTTAGGGTTAGTGTTAGTGTGAGGATTAGGGTTAGGGTTAGGTTTAGGGTGAGGGATAGGGTTAGAGTTAGGGTTAGGGTGAGGTTTAAGGTTAGGATGAGGGTTCTGGTTATGGTTAGGGGTAGTATGAAATTTAGGCTGAGGGGTATGGTTAGGGTGAAGGTGAAGGTGAGGGTAAGGGTGAGGGTTTCACTTAGGTAAGTGTTAGGGATAGGGTTAGGGTGAGGGTCATGGTTAGGGTGATGTTTAGTGTGAAGGTGAGTGTTAGGGTGAGGGTGAGGGTGAGGGTGAGGGTGTGGTTGAGGGTGAGGGTGAGCTTGAGGTTTAGGGTTAGGATGAGGGTTCGGGTGAGGGTTAGGGTTAAGATGAAGTTTAGGCTGAGGGGTATGGTTAGGGTTAGTCTGAGGTTTAGTTTTAGGGTGGGGGTGAGGGTTAGGGTTAGGGTGAGGATTAGGATTAGAATGAGGGTTAGTTTTAGGATTAGGGTAAGTGTGAGGGCTCCTATGAAGTTGAGAGTTAGTGTTAGTGTTAGGTTTAGGGTGAGGGTGAGGGTTAGGGTTTGGGTTAGGTTGAGGGTTAGGGTTAGGCTGAGGTTTAGGGTTAGGGTAAGGGTTAGGGTTATATTTAGGGTTAGGGTTAGTGTGAGGGTGCGGGTGAGGGTGAGAGTTAGGTTTAGGATTAGGCTGAGGGTGAGGTTTAGGGTGAGATTGAGGTTTAGGGTTTGGGATAGAGTGAGGGTTAGTGTTAGTTATAGGGTGAGGGTTAGGCTGAGGGTCAGGGTGAGGGTGAGGATTAAGATTAGGGTGAGGGTTAGGGTTAGGGTGAGGGTTAGGGTGAGATTTAGGGTTAGGGTGAGGGTTAAGGTTAGGGTTAGGGTTAGGTTGAGGGCTAGGGTGAGGGTTAGGGTTAGGGTTAGGGATTGTGTGAGGATTGGTTTAGGGTTATTGTTATGGTGAGGGTTAGGCTGAGCGGTAGGGTTAGGGTTAGGGTGAAGGTTAGGATTACTGTGAGGTTGAGGTTAGGGTTAGGGTTATGATGAGGGTTAGAGTTAGGTTGAGCGTTAGGGTTAGGGTGAGGATGAGGGTGTGCGTCAGGGTGAGGGTTAGTTTTAAGGTTAGTGTTATGGTTAGCATGAGTGTTAGGGTGAAGGTTAGGGTTAGGGTTTCGCTTATGGTTAGGGTTAGGGTGATGGTTAGATTTAGGGTTAGAGTTAGGTTTAGGAGTAGGGTGAGGGTGAGGTTAAGGGTTAGGGTTAGGGTGAGGGTTAGGGTTAGGGTTATGGTGATGGTTAGAGTTAGGATTAGGGTTAGGGTTAGGCTGAAAGTGAGGTTGAAGGTGAGGGTGAGGGTTAGGGATTGGTTGAGGGTCAGGGTTAGGATCAGGGTTTGGCTGAGGATTCGGGTGAGGGTTAAGGTTAGGGTGAGTTTGAGGGTTAAGTTTAGGGTTTGGGTTTGGTTTAGTGTGAAGTTTAGGGTTAGGGTTATGGTGAGGGTTAGTGTTAGTGTTAGGGTAAGGGTGAGGGTGAGGGTTAGGGGTAGTATTAGGGTTAAGATTAGGGTTAGGTTGAGGGGGAGTGGGAGGGGGAAGTTTTTAGTTTTAGGCTTAGGGTTAGGGTTAGGGTGAGGGCTGGTTGAGGGTGAGGTTTAGGGTGAGTGTTAGGGTTTCAGTTAGGTAAGGGTTAACATTAGGATTAGCGTGAGTGTTAGCGTGAGGGTTAAGTTGAGGGTTAGGCTTAGGGTTAGGGTTAGGGTTAGAGTTAGGGTGAGGGTGAGGTTTAGGGTTAGGGGTAGGTTGAGGGTTTGGGTTAGGGTTCGGTTATGGTTAGGGTTAGGGTGAGCGTTAGACTTAGGGTTAGGGTTAGGGTTAGCGTTAGGATTATTGTTAGGGTTAGGTTTAGTGTTAGAGTGAGGGTGAGGGTGAGGATTAGAGTTAGGTTAGGTGTATGGTAAGGGTGAGAGTGAGGGTTAGGGTTAGTGTGATGTTAAGGGTGAGAATGAAGTTTAGGGTGAGTGTGAGGGTTCGGGTGAGGGTTCAGGTTAGGGTGTGGGTGAGGGTTAGGGTGTGGGTGAGGATTAGGGTGAGGGTGAGTGTTAGGGTTATGGTTAGAAATAGGGTGAGGGGTAGGTTTAGTTTAGGGTTAGCGTGAGGGTTAGTGTTAGGGTTACAGTTATGGTGAGGATTAGGATTTGGGTTAGGGTTAGGGTGACGGTAATGGTTAGGTTTAGAGTTTGGGTTTTGGTTAGGGTTAGAGTAGGTTTAGGGATAGGGTTAGGGTTAGGATTAGGGTGATGGTTAGGGATAGAGTTAGGGTTAGGTTGAGGGTGAGGTTGAGAGTTAGGGTTAGGGTCAGAGTTTGGTTGAGGGTGAGGGTGAGGGTCAGGGTTAGTATTAGGTTTAGGTTTAGGGTTAGGCTGAGGGTGAGGGTGAGGGTGAGGGTTAGGGTTAGGGTGAGGTTTAGGGTTAGGTTTCAGGTTAGGGTAAGTGTGAAGATTAGTGTTAGGTTAGGGATGAGGTTTAGCCTGAGGAGTAGGGTTAGGGTTCGGGCTTGGGTAGGATTAGTGGGAGGGTTAGGATTTGGGTTAGGGTAAGGTTAAGGGTTAGGATGAGGATTAGGGTGAGCGTGAGTTTTACGGTTAGGGTTATGGTTAGGGTGAGGCTTAGGGTGAGCATTAGGATTAGCGTCATTTTTAGGGTGAGTGTGAGGGTTAGGGTTAGGTTTAGGTTTAGGGTGAGTGTTAGGGTTAGGTTTAGGGTCAAGGTGAGGGTTAGGTTTAGGTTTACGGTTAAGGTTAGGGTTAGAGTTAGGGTTAGGGTCAGTGTTAGAGTTTGGATTAGGGTTAGGGTGAGGGTGAGGGTGAGGGTGTGGTGTCGGGTTAGGGTCAAGGTGTGGTTTAGGTTTACTGTAAGTGTTAGGGTTAGGGTTAGGTTTAGGGTAAGGGTAAGGTTTAGGGTGAAGTTTAGTGTGAGAGTGAGGGTTAGAGTCAGTGTGAGAGTTAGGGTGAGGGTTAGTGTGAAGGTTAGGGGTACGGTTAGGTTTAGTGTTAGGGTTAGGATGAGGATGAATGTTAAGTTTAGGTAAGGGTTAGGGTTAGAGTTAGGGTGAGAAATAGGTTGATGGTGAGGGTTAGGGAGCGGTTTAGGGTTAGGTTGAGGTTTAGGCTTAGGGATAGTGTTTGGCTGATGTTTAAGTTGAGGGTGAGAATTAGGGTGAGGGTGAGAGTTCGTTTGAGGAGAGGGTTAGGGTGTGGGTGAGGGTTAGGTTTAGGGTCAGGGATAGGGTGACTGTGAGTGTTTGTCTGAGAGTGAGGGTTCAGGTGCTGGTGGGATTTAAGGTGTGGGTGAGGGTTAGATTTAGTGTGAGGATTAGGGTTAGGGTTAGGGTTATGGTGATGTTAAGGATTAGGGCGAGGTTTAGGGTGAGGATGAGGTTTAGGTTTAGTGTTAGGGTTAGGGTGAGGCTTAGTGTGATGGTTAGGGTTAGGGTTAGGGTTAAGGTGAGAGTGACGGTTAGAGTTAGGGTTGGTGTGAGGGTTAGACTTATGGTTATGGTGAGGGTACGGGTTAGGGTGAGGTTTAGGGTGAGGATGAATGTTAGGGTTAGCTTTAGGGTTAGGGTGAGGATGAGGGTTACAGTGAGGGTTAGGGTAAGTGTGATATTTAGGGTGAGGGTGATGGTTAGGGTGCGGGTGAGGGTGAGGGGTAAGGTTTGGGTTAGGGTTACGGTAATGGTGAGGGTGTTGGTGAGGGTTAGGTTAAGAATTAGGGTTACTGTTAGGGTGAGTGTTAGGGTGAGGGTGAGGGTGAGGGTGAGGGTTAATTTCAGAGTGTGGGTGAGGGTTAGGTTTAGGGTGAGGTTTAGGGTTAGTGTTAGGTTTACAGTGAGGGTAAGGATTAGGGTGAGGTTTAGGATGAGCATGAGCTTTAGGGTTAGCGTTAGGGTTAGGGTGAGGGTTAGTGTGATGGTTAGGGTTAGGGTTAGGGTGAGAGTGAGTGTTAGAGTTAGGGTTGGTGTGAGGGTTAGGCTTAGGGTTAGGCTGATTGTAAGGGTTAGGGTGAGGTTTAGGGTGAGGATGGGTGTTAGGGTTAGTTTTAGTGTTAGGGTGAGGGTGAGGTTTACAGTTAGGGTTAGGTTTAGTGTGATATTTAGGGTGAGGGTGAGGGTTAGGGTGCGGGTGAGGGTGAGGGGTAGGGTTTGGGATAGGTTTATGGAAATGGTTATGGTGATGGTGAGGGTTAGGTTAAGAATTAGGGTTATTGTTAGGGTGAGTGTTAGGGTGAGGGTGAGGGTGAGGGTTAATTTTAGGGTGTGGTTGAGGGTTAGGTTTAGGGTTAGAATTAGGGTTATGGTTACTGTTATGGTGAGGGTAAGGATTAGTGTGAGGTTTAGGGTGAGGGTGAGGTTTAGGGTTAGCTTTAGTGTTAGGGTGAGGGTTAGTGTGAGGGTTAGGGTTACGGATAGGGTTAGGATGGGAGTGAGGGTTAGAGTTAGGTTTAGAGTGACGGTTAGGGTGAGGGTTAGAGTGAGAGTAAGGGTTAAGGTGAGGTTTACGGTGAGGATGAGGTTTAAGGTTAGCTTTAAGGATAGGGTGAGGGTGATGGTTAGGGTGAGGTTTAGGTTTAGGGTTAGGGATAGGATGAGGATTAATGTTAGTGTGAGGGTTAGGGTTAGGGTTAGGCTTAGTTTGAGGATAAGGGTTAGGGTTAGGGTTAGGGTGTGCGTGAGGGTTGGGTTAGCATTAGGAATAGGGTGGGCGTTAGGGTGAGGGTTAGGGTTAGGGTGATGTTTATGGCTAGGGTGAGTGTTAGGGTGAGGGTGAGGATGAGGGTTAGGGTTAGGGTTAGGGTTAGGTATAGGGTTAGGGTGTGAGTGAGGGTGAGGGTGAGGGTGATGGTGAGGGTTAAGGTGCGGGTCAGGGTTAGGGTTTGGGTTAGGGTTAGGGTTAGTTTTAGGGTGATTGTTAGGTTAGGGTGAGGGTTACGGTGAGGTTTACATTAAGGGTTAGGTTTAGGGTGAGTGTTAGGTTGAGGGTTAGGGTTAGGCTTAGTGTTAGGGTGAGGGTGAGGGTTAGTGTTAAGGTTAGGGTGAGGGTCAAGGTAAGGGTGAGATCTTATTTCAGGGTGAAGGATAGTGTGGTGAGGGTGAAGGTGAGGGTTTCGGTTAGGTAAGGGTTAGGGTTAGGGTTAGGGTGAGGATTAGGGTGAGGGTGAGGGTTAAGTTGAGGGTCAGGGTGAGGCTTAGGTTTGGGGTTAGGGTGAGGGTTAGGTTAAGGGTGAGGGTGAGGTTTAGTTTGAGTGTGAGGGTGAGGATGAGGGTGAGGCTGATGGTTAGGGTGTGGTTGAGGCTTAGGTTTAGGGTGAGGTTTAGGGTGATTTCGAAGGTTACGCTGAGGGTGAGGGTTAGGGTTAGGGTTAGGGTGAGGGTTAGGGTTAGGGTTGGGGTTTGGGTGAGGGTTAGGGTGAAGGGTAGGGTTAGGGTTAGGGTGAGTCTTAGGGATAGTGTGAGGTTTAGTGTTAGGCTTATGGTTAGGTTTAGTGTGAGGACAAGGATTAGGGTGAGTGGTAAGGTGAGGGTGAGGCTTAGGGTTAGCGTTAGGTGGTGGGGGTGAGGGGTACGTTTAGGTTTAGGGTCAGGGTTAGGCTGAGGTGGAGGGAGAGGTTGAGGATGAGGTTTAGGTTTAAGGTTAGTGTCAGGGTTACGGTTAGGGCTAGGTTGAGGGTGTGGTTTAGGGTGAGGGTGAGGGTGAGGGTGAGGGTTCCGTTGATGGTCAGGTTGAGGGTTAGGATAAAGGTTGAGCTGAGGGGTATGATTAGGGTTAGGCTAAGTGTTATGATTAGGGTTAGGGTGAGTGTTAGGCTGAGGGTGAGGGTTATGGTTAGGTTTAGTTTGAGGGTTAGGGTTAGGCTTAGGGTTAGAGTGAGGATTAGGTTGAGGGTTAGGGTTAGGATTAGGGTGAGGATTAGGTTTAGCTTGAGGGTTAGGGTTAGGATTAGTGTTAGTTTTAGGCTTAGGGTTAAGGTTATTGTTAGTGTTAGGGTTAGGGTTAGGATGATGGTTGGGGTGAGGGATAGGTTTAGGATTAGGGTTAGGGTTAGGAGGAGGCTGATGGGGAGAGTGCGGCTGAAGTTTAGGGTTAGGGTTAGGGTTACTGTGAGGACTAAGTTGAGGGTGAGGGTTAGGGTGAGGGTGAGGTTGAGGGTTATGGTTAGGTAAGGGTTAAGGTTATTGTTAGGGTGAGGATTAGGTTGAGTGTGAGGTTTAGTGTGAGGTTTATGATTTGGGTGAGTGTTCGGTTAGGGTTTTAGTGACAGTTATGGTTTGGGTGAGGTTTAGGGTGAGGGTGAAGCTTAGGGTTAGGGTTAGTGTTCGGGTGAGATTGAGCGTTAGATAGTGGATGAGGGTTAGGGTTAGGGAGAGAGTTAGGGTGACGGTGAGGGTTAGGTTGACTGTGCGGGTTGGGGTTAGGTTTAGGATGAGGTTTAGGGTTAAGGTGAGGGTTAGGTTGAGGGGTAGTGTTAGGGTTAGGGTTAGTGTGAAGATAAAATTAGGGTGAGGGTTAGGGTGAGGTTTAGGATTATCATTAGCATTAGGGTGAGGGTTATCGTTAGGGTAAGGGTTAGGGTTAGGGTTAGGGTGAGGGTTATGGTTATGGTTAGGGTTAGGGAGAGGGTGAGTGTTAGTGATAGGATTAGGGTGAGGATTAATGTTAGAGTGAGGGTGAAGGTTAGGGTGAGGGCTAAGGTGAGGGTGAGGGTTAGGGTGAGGGTGAGTGTGAGGTTTTCGGTTA
The DNA here is from genome assembly GCF_024711535.1 of Dipodomys merriami. Taxonomy (NCBI): domain Eukaryota; kingdom Metazoa; phylum Chordata; class Mammalia; order Rodentia; family Heteromyidae; genus Dipodomys; species Dipodomys merriami. Next base: position 3,950,517 of record NW_027202327.1, read on the forward strand.
GGTAAGGGTTAGGGTTAAGTTTATAGTGTGGATTAGGGTGAGGGTGAGGTTTAGTTTGAGGGTTAGGGTTAGGGTGAGGGTTAGTGTGAGGGTTAGGGTTAGGGTTAGGGTGAGGGTTAAGATGAGGGTTAGGGTGAATTTTAGGGTTAGGTTAGTTTTAGGGTGAGGGTGAGGGTTTGGTTTATGGTTAGGTTTAGTTTTAGGGTTAGGGTGAGGGTTAGGGTTAGTGTGAGGGGTAGTGTTAGGGTTAGGTTTAGGGTTATTGTGAGGATAAGGTTTAGGGTGAGGGTTAGGTTGAGAGTGAGGGTTAGGGTTAGCGTTAGGATTAGTGTGAGGGTTAGGGTGAGGGTTAGGGTTAAGGTTAGGGTGAGGGTGAGGATTAGGATTAGGGTTAGGGTGAGGGTTAGGCTTAGTGTGAGGGTTAGGGTTAGGATTAGAATTACGGTGAGTTTTAGGGTTAGCGTTCAGATTAGAGTTAGTGCTAGGTTTAGGGTAATGGTCATGGTTATGGTTAGGGTTAGGGTTTGGGTGAGGGTGAGGGTGCAGGTTGGCGTTAGGGTTAGGGTTAGGATTAGGGTGATGGTGGGTGTGAGGGGTAGGTTTAGGATTAGGTTTAGGTTTAGGCTGAGAGGGAGGGAGAGGGTGAGGGTGCGGTTTAGGGTTTAGGTTAGTGTCAAGGTTACGGTGAGGGCTTGGTTGAGGCTGAGGGTTAGGGTGAGGATGAGGGTGAGGGTGAGGGTGAAGGTGAGGGTGAGGGTCAGTGTTAGGTTTCAGGTTAGGTTTAAGGTGAGGGTTAGGATTAGGGTTAGGGTTAGTGTGAGGGTTAGTGTGAGGGGTAGGGTTAGGGTTAGAGTGAGGGTTAGGGTTAGTGTGAGGGTTAGGGTTAGGGTTAGGTTTAGTGTTAGTGTGAGGATAAGGGTTAGGGTGAGGGTTAGGTTTAGGGTGAGGGTTAGGGTTAGGTTTAGGTTTAGGGTTAGGGTTAGGGTGACAGTGAGTGTGAGGGTGAGGGTTAGGGTGAGTGTGAGGGTCAGTGTTAGGGTGAGGGTCAGTTTTAGGATTAGTGTTAGGGTGAGTGTTAGGTTTAGGGTGATGTTTAGGGTTAGGTTTAGTGTGAGCATAAGGGTTGGTGTGAGGGTTAGGGTTAGTGTGAGGATAAGGATTAGGGTGAGCTTTATGGTGAGGGTGAGGAATAGGTTTAGGGTTAGCATTAAGGTTAGGGTGAGGGTTAGTGTGAGAGTTAGGTTTAGGGTTAGGTTTAGGGTTAGGGTGAGAGTGAGGGTAAGGGTGAGTTTGAGGGTTAGGGTTAGCATTAGGGTTAGGGTGAGGGTGAGGGTTAGGGTGAGGTTTAGGGTTAGGTCTGGGTGATATTTAGGTTGAGGGTGAGGGTGAGAGTTATGGTGAGGTTAAGGGTTAGGGTTAGGGTTAGGGTTAGGGTGAGGGTTACAGTGATTGTTAGGGTTAGGGTGAGGATTAGGATGAGGATGAAGCTTAGGGTTAGGGTGAGGGTTAGGATGAGGATGAAGCTTAGGGTTATCTTTAGGGTTAGCGTGAGCATGCGGTTTAGGGTGAGGGTTAAGTTTAGGTTTAGGAATAAGTTTAGGATTTATGTTAGTGTGAGGGTTAGGATTAGGGTTAGGGTGAGGGTTAGGGTGTGTGTGAGGTTCAGGTTAGCGTTAGGATTAGGGTGAGGGTGAGGGTTAGAGTTAGGGTTATTGTTAGGGTTAGGGTTGGGGTTAGGGTGAGAGTGAAGTTGAGGGTCAGGGTGAGTGTTATGGTTTGGGTGAGGCTGACGGTTATGGTGTGAGTGAGGGTTAGGGTTAGGGTGAGGGTTAGGGGGAGGGTGACGGTTAGTTTTAGGGTAAGTGTGAGGGTTAAGTTTAGGGTGAGGGCCAAGGTGAGGGTTAAGGTGAGGGTTAGGTTTAGGGTTAGGATTAGTTTGAGGGTTAGGTTTAGGGTTAGGGTTAGGGTTAGGGTGAAGTTCAGGGTTAGGGTTAGTGTCAGCGTTAGGGTTAGGGTGCTGTTTAGGTGGAGGGTGAGGGTTAGGGTGAGGGTGAGGGTGATGGTTAGGGTTTGGGTTAGGGTTACGGTAAGGGTGAGTGTGATGGTAAGGGTTAGGTTTAGGATTAGGTTTAGGGTGACGGTGAGTGTTAGGGTTAGGGTTTGGGTTCGGGTGTGGGTGGGTTTTAGGGTGTGGGTGAGGGTTAGGTTTATGGTGAGGATTAGGGTTATGGTTAGGGTTATTTTGATGGTAAAGATTAGGGTGAGGTTTAGGGTGAGGGTGAGGTTTAGGGATAGCGTTAGGTTTAGGGTGAGGGTTAGTGTGAGGGTTAGAGTTACGCTTATGGTTAGGGTGAGAGTGAGGGTTAGAGTTAGTGTTAGGGTGAGGGTTAGGCTTAGGGTTAGGGTGAGGGTAAGGGTTAGGGTGAGGGTTAGGGTGAGGATGAGGTTTAGGGTTTGCTTTAGGGATAGGGTGAATGTGAGGGTTAGGGTGAGGGTTAGGTTTATGGTTAGGGATAGGATGAGGATTAATGTTAGTGTGAGGGTTAGGGTTAGGGTTAGGGTTAGTTTGAGCATAATGGTTAGGGTCAGAGTTAGGGTGTGCGTGAGGGTTGGGTTAGCGTTAAGAATATGGTGAGCGTTAGGGTGAGGATTAGGGTTAGGGTGAGGTTTAGGGTTAGGGTTAGGGTGAGGGTTAGGGTTAGGGTGATGTTTATGGCTAGGGTGATTGTTAGGGTGATGGTAAGGATGAGCGTTAGGGTTAGGGTTAGGGTGAGAGTGAAGGTGAGGGTGAGAGTGAGGGTAACGGTTAGGGTGCGGGTCAGGTTTAGTGTTAGGTTTAGGGTGAGGGTGAAGTTTAGGGTGAATGTTAGGGTTAGGGTGAGGTTTACGATGAGATTTAGGTTTAGGGTTAGGTTTATGGTGAGTGTTAGGTTGAGGGTTATGGTTAGGCTTAGTGTTAGGGTGAGGGTGAGGTTTAGTGTGAAGGTTAGGGTGAGGGTTAAGGTTAGGGTGAGACCTAAGTTCAGGGTGAAGGATAGTGTGAGGGTGAGGTTGAGGGTTTCGGTTAGGTAAGTGTTAGGTTTAGGGTTAAGGTGAGGAAATGGTGGCGGGTGAGGTTAGGTTGAGGGTTAGTGTTAGGGTGAGGCTTAGGGTTGGGTTTAGCTTGAGAATTAGGTTAAGGGTGAGGGTGAGGGTTAGGTTGAGGGTGAATGTGAGGGTGAGGGTGAGGTTGAGGGTTTGGGGGAGACTGATGGTTAGGGTTTAGGTGAGGGTTAGGTTTAGGGTGAGGTTTAGGGTGACTCTGACGTTACGGTGAGGGTGAGGGTTATGATTAGGGCTAGGGAGAGGGTTAGAGTGAGGTTGAGGGTGAGGGTTAGTGTTACTGTTAGGGTTATGGTGAGGGTGAGTGTTATGGTTAGGAATAGGGTTAGGGATAGTGTTAGGCAGAGGGTGAGAGTGAGTGTGAGGGAGAGGGTTAGGGTTAGGATTAGGGATTGGGTTAATGTGAGTGTTATGGTGATGGTGAGGGTGAGGGTGAGGTTTATGGTGAGGGTGAGGGTGAGGGTTAGGATTAGAGTTAGGGTTAGTTTTATGGTTAGGATTAGGTATAGGTTTAGGGTGAGAGTTAGGGTTAGGATTAGAGTTACATTTAGGGTTAGGGTTATTTTTAGGTTTAGGTTTAGTGTTAGGGATAGGGTTAGGGTGAGGTTGATGGTGAGGGTTAGGTTTAGGATTACAGTTAGGGTTAGGCTGAGGGTTAGGGTGAAGGTTAGGGTTAGGGTTAGGGTGAGGGTTAGGGTTAGGGTTAGGGTGGGGCAGAGGGTTAGTGTTAGGGTGAGGGTTAAGGTTAGTGTGAGTATAAGCCTTAAGATGAGGAATAGGGTGAGGGTGAGGATTAGGGTTAGCATTAGGGTTAGGTTGAGGGATAGGGTGAGGGTAAGGTTGAGGGTGAGGTTAAGGGTTAGGTTTAGAATGAGGGTTAGGTTTAGGGTTAGGGCTAGGGTTAGGTTGAGGTTGATAGTGAGGGTTAGGTTTAGGATTAGGGTTAGGGTTAGGGTGAGTGTTAGGGTGAGTCTGAGCGTTCAGGTGAGAGTGAATTTTAGGGTGTGGGTGAGGGTTAGGTTTAGGGTGAGGATTAGGGTTAGGGTTTGGGTTATGGTGAGGGTAAAATCAGGGTGAGGTTTAGGGTTAGGGTGAGGTTTAGGGTTACCGTTAGGGTGAGAGTGAGGTTTAATATGAGGCTTAGGGTTCGGGTTAGGGTTAGGGTGAGGGTGACAGTTAGGGTTAGGGTTATTGTTAGGATTAGGGTGAGGCTGAGGATTAGCTTTATGGTTAGCGTGACCGTTAAGGTTAGCGTGAGGGGTAAAGTGACGGTGAGGGTTAGGGTGAGGATGAGGGTGAGGGTGAGGGTGAGGCTTTCAGTTAGGAAAGGATTAGGGTTATGGTTGCGGTGAGAATTAGGGTGAGGGTGAGGGTGAGGTTGAGGGTTAGGGTTATGGTGAGGCTTAGGGTTAGTGTTAGGGTGATGGTTAGGGTGAGTGTGAGGGTTAGGATGAGGGTGAAGGTGAGGGTGAGAGTGATGGTTGTGGTGAGTGTTAGGGTTAGGGTGTGGGTGACTGTTAGGGTTATGGTGAGTGCTGGGGAGACGTTGAGTGTTAGGGTGAGGGTGAGGGTTAGGGTTAGGGTTAGGGTGATGATTAGGTTTATGGTTAGCGTTTGGGTGACGGTTAGGGAGAGGGGTAGGGTTAGGATTAGGGTGAGGGTTAGGGTTAGTTTCAGGGTTAGGTTTAGGTTTAGGGTTACGGTTAGTGTGAGTATAAGGGTTAGGGTGAGTGTTAAGGTGAGGGTGAGGGTTAGGGTTAACGTTAGGTTTAGGGTGAGTGTTAGGGTGAGGGTTAGGGTTAGGGTGAGATTTAGGGTTCTTGTTAGCGTGAGTGTTCGGGTTAGGGTGATGTTTAGGGTGAGGTTGAGGGTTAGGGTGAGGGTGAGGGTGAGTTTAAGGGTGAGAGTGACGGTGAGGGTGAGGGTGAGGGTTAGGATTAGGGTTAGGTTGAGTTTTAGGGTTAGGGTAAATTTAGGGATAGGACGATGGTTAGGGTTAAGATTAGGGTTAGGGTTAGGTTTAGGGTTATATTTAGGCTTAGGGCTAGGGTTAGGGTTTGGCTGAGTGTAAGGGTTAGCCTTAGGAATAGGGTTAGAATGAGGGTGGTGGTGAGGGTTAGTTTAACGATTAGGGTTTTTTTTAGGGTTAGACTGAAGGGATAGGCAGGGGGAGGGGGAGGGTTAGGGTTAGGGTTAGGGTTACGTTGAGGGCTTAGGTGAGTGTAGAGCTAGGGTGAGGGTGAGGGTGAGGGTGAGGGTTTCGGTTAGGTAAGGGTTCGGGTTATTGTTAGGGTGAGGTTTAGGTTGAGGGTGAGGGTTAGTGTGAGGTTTAGGATTAGGGTGAGGGTTAGGTTTAGGGTTTGGGTGAGGGTTAGGTTTAGGGTGAGGTTTAGGGTGAGGGTGAGGGTTAGGGTGAGTGTTAGGGCTTGGGTGAGGGATAGGGTTAGAGTGTGGGTGAGGATTTCGGTTAGGGTGAGGGTGAGGGTTAAGGTTACGTTTAGGGTGAGGGTAAGGGTTACCTTGAGGTTGAGGGTGAGTGTTAGGGTTAACGTTAGGGTTAGGTTGAGGGTTAGCGTGTGGGTTAGGTTTAGGTTTATAGTTAGGGTGATAGGGATAGGGTTAGGGTTAGAGTGAGGGTTAGGGTGAGTGTTAGGGTTAGGGTTAGCTTGAAGGTGAGGGTAAGGATTAGGGTTAGGGTTAGTTTGAGGGTTAAGGTTAGGTTGAGGGCTAGGGTGAGGGTGAGGGTTAGAGTGAGGGTGACGGTGACAGTGAGGATTAGGGTTAGGGTTAGGATGAGGAATCACTTGAGCGTTCGCCTGATGGTTAGGGATTGGATGAGAGCTAGGCTGAGGGTGAGAGTTAGGGTGAGGGTGAGGGTGAGGATTTTGGTTAGATAAGTGTTAGGGTTAGGATTAGGTTGAAGATTAGGGTGAGGGTGAAGGTTAGGTTGAGTGTTAGGATTAGAATGAGGGTTAGGGTTGGGGTTAGGGTGAGGTTTAGGGTTAGGGTGATGTTTAGGGTGAGGATGAGTGTTAGGGTGAGTTTGAGGATTCAGGTGAGTGTGAGTGTTCGGGAGTGGGTGAGGGTTGGGGTTTGGGTGAGGATTAGGTTTCAGCTGAGTGTTAGGGTGACAGTGAGGGTTAGGGTGATTGTGAGGTTGAGGTTTAGGGTTAGCGTTAGGGTTAGGATGAGGGTTACGGTGAGGTTTAGGGTTAGGGTGAGGGTAAGGGTTAGGGTGATATTTAGGATGATGGTGAGGGTTATGGTGAGGGTGATGGTTAGGGTTAGGATTAGGATTAGCTTAGTGTGAGGGTGAGGGTTAGGTTTAGGATTAGGGTAAGGTTTAGGGTTAGGGTGAGAGTAAGTGTGAGGGTGAGGATTCAGGTGAGGTTGAGTGTTAGGGTGTGGGTGAGAGTTAGGATTAGGGTGAGGGTTAGGGTGAGGGTGAGCGTTAGGATATGGGTGAGGGTGAGTTTGAGGGTTAGGGTTACGGTTAGGTTTATGATGAGGGTTAGGATTAGGGTTAGGGTTAGGGTGAGGGTTAGTGTGAGGGGTATGGTTAGGGTTAGGTTGAGGGTTAGGGTTAGTTTGAGGGTCAGAGATAGGGTTAGGGTTAGTGTGAGGATAAGGGTTAGGGTGAAGGTTAGGTTGAGGTTGAGGGTAAGGGTTAGCGTTAGCGTTAGGGTGAGGTTTAGGTTGAGGGTTAGGTTTAGGGTTAAGCTGAGGGTTAGGGTTAGGTTGAGGGTTAGGGTTACGCTTAGGGTTAAGGTTAGGGTTAGGGTCAGGATTAGGTTTAGTGTGAGGGTGAGGGTTAGGTTTAGGATTAAGGTAAGGTTTAGGGTTAGGGTGAGAGTAAGTGTGAGGGTGAGGATTCAAGTGAGGTTGAGTGTTAGGGTGTGAGTGAGAGTTAGGGTTAGGGTGAGGATTAGAGTTAGGGTTAGGGTTAGGTTTATGGTGAGTTTAAGGGTTAGGGTGAGGTTTAGGGTGAGGGTTAGTGTTAGGGTGAGGGTTAGGGTGGGTTTAGGGTGAGGGTGAGGGTTATTGTTAGGTTAGGGTGAGATTTATGTGAGTGTGAGTGTGAGGGATAGAATTAGGATTAAGTTTAGGGTTAGAGTTAGGGTGAGGGTGAGGGTTAGGTTTTGGATTAGAGTTTGGGTGAGAGTGAGGGTGAGGTTCAGTGTTAGGATTAGGGTTAGGGTTAGGGTGAGGGTACGGGTGAATATTAGGGTTAGAGTTAGTGTTATGTTTTGGTTTAGTGGGTGGATAAGGGTTAGGGTGAGGGTTCGGTTGAGGGTGAGGGTGAGGGTTAGGGAGAGTTTGAGGGTTAGGGTTAGGGTGACCGTTAGGGTGAGGGTTAGCGTTAGGGAGGAGGGTTAGGCTTAGGGTGAGGGTTATGGTGAGGGTTAGGGTTAGGGTTAGAATGAGGGTTAGGGTGAGGGTTAAGGTTAAATTTAGGATTAGGGTGATGGTGAGGGTTAGTTTTAGGGTTAGGGTGAGGGTTAAGTTTAGGACGCGGGCTAGGCTGATGGTGAGAGGGTGAGGTTAAGGATGAGGGTGAGTTTTAGGGTTAGGGTTAGAGTTATTGTAAGGGTTAGGGTTAGGGTTAGGCTAAGGGTGAGTGCGATTCTTAGGGTTAGGTTTAAGGTTAAGGATAGTTTGAGGGTGGGGGTAAAGGGTAGGTTTAGGATTAGGGTTAGGTTTAGGGTTAGGTTGAGGGGGAGGCGAAGGTGAGGGTGAAGTTTAGGTTTAGGGTTAGGGTTATGGTTAGGTGAGGGCTAGGGTGAGGGTGAAGTTTAGGGTGAGGGTGAGGGTTTCGGTTAGGTAAGGGTTATGGTTATTGTCAGGGTGAGGATTAGGTTGAGGGTGAGGGTTAGTGTGAGGGTTAGGGTTAGGGTGAGTGATAGGTTTAGCGTTTTGGTGAGGGTTAAGGTTAGGGTGAGTTGTAGTGTGAGTGTGAGGGTTAGGGTTAGTTTGAGTGTTAGGGTTAGGGTGATAGGGTGAGGGTTAGTATTAGGGTGAAGCTTAGGGTGAGGGTGAGGGTTAGGGTTGTGGTTAGGTTTAGGATGAGGGTTAGGATTAGGGTTAGGGTTAGGGTGAGTGTTAGTGTGAGGGGTATGGTTAGGGTTAGGGTGAGGGTTAGGGTTAGTTTGAGGGTCAGAGTTAGGGTTAGCGTTAGGGTTAGTGTGAGGATAAGGGTTAGGGTGAAGGTTAGGTTGAGGTTGAGGTTTAGGGTTAGCGTTAGCGTTAGGGTGTGGTTTAGGGTGAGGGTTAGGTTTAGGGTTAAGGTGAGGGTTAGAGTTAGGGTGAGGGTTAGGGTAGGCTTACGGTTAGGGTTAGGGTTAGGGTTATTGTTAGGGTTAGTTTTAGGGTTAGGGTGACACTGAGGGTGAGGGTTAGCGTTAAGGTTATTGTTAGGTTTAGTATGAGGGTGGGGATGAGCGATATGTTTAGGATTAGTGTTAGGGTTAGGGTTAAGCTGATATGAGGTTGAGGGTGAGGGTGAGGTTTAGGGTTAGGGTTAGGGTTAGGGTGAGGGTGAGGGTGAGACTGAGGTTGAGATTTAGGGTGAGGGTGAGGGTTTCAGTTAGGTAAGGGTTAGGGATATTGTAAGGGTGAGTATTAGGTTGAGTGTGAGGGTTAGGGTTAGGATGAGTGTTAGGGTTAGGGTTTTGGTTAGGGTTAGGTTTAGGTTGAAGTTTAGGGTGAAGGTGAGCGTTAGGGTGAGGGTGAGGTTGAGCGTTAGGCTGTAGGTGAGGCTTAGGGTTACGGTGAGGTTTTTAGGGTGACGGTGAGGTTTAGGGTTACTGTGAGGGTTAGGGTTAGGTTTAGGGTGAGTGTTAGTTTTAGGGTTATGTGGAGGGTTAGTGTGAGGGTTAGGATTAGGGTTAGGGTGAGGTTTAGGGTTAGTGTGAGGGTTAGGGTTAGGGTTAGGTTTAGGTTGAGGGTAAGGGTTAAGGTGAGTGTTAGGTTGATGGTGAGGGTTAGGGTGAAAGTGAGGGTTAGGGATATGGTTAGGCTTAGGGTGAAGTTTAGGTTTAGGGTGAGGGTGAGGGTCAGGGTCAGAGTTAGGTTTCAGGAGAGGGTTAGGGTTTGGGTTAGGATTAGGGTGAGGGTGAGGGTGAGGGTTAGGTTGAAGGTGATGGGGAGGGTTAGTGTGAGGGTGAGGGTTAGTTTTAGGGTGAGGGTAGGGTTATGATTAAGGTTAGGGTTAGGGTGAGGGTGAGGGTTGGAGTGAGGGAATGGTGAGGTTGAGGGTGAGGGTGATGGTTAGTGTTTGGATGAGGGTTAGGTTTAGGGTTAGGGTTAAGTATCGGGTGAGGGTTAGGGTTAGTGTTTGGGTTAGGATGAGGGTTTGGGTTAGGGTTAGTGTGAGGGTAAGTGTTAGGGTGAGGGTGAGGGTTAGGGTTAGGATTAGGGTTAGGTTTAGGGTGAGGGTTATGGATAGGTTTAAGGTTAGGGTGAGGCTTTTGTTTAATGTTAGGTTTAGAGTTAGGTTGAGGGTGAGGGTGAGGGTTAGGATTTGGATTAGGCTCAGGATTAGATTTATGCTGAGGGTGAGGGTGAGTTTGAGGGTGAGGGTTAGGGTGAGGGTGAGTTTTAGGGTGAGGTTGAGGGTGACGGTGAGGGTTTCGGTTAGGTAAGGTTTAGGATTAGGGTTATGGTGAGGATTAGGATGAGGGTTAGGTTTAGGTCGAGGGTTAGAGTTAGGGTGAGGGTTAGGGTTAGGGTGAGGTGAGGGTTAGAATGAGGATTAAGCTGAGGGTTAGGGTTAGGGTGAGAGCTAGGTTGAGGGTGAGAGTTAGGGTGAGTGTGGGGTGAGGGTGAGGGTTAGGGTTAGGGTGAGGGTCAGGATTAGGTGTAGGTTTATTGTGAGGGTTAGTGTGAGGGGTAGGGTTAGGGTTAGGGTGAGGGTTAGGGTTAGCGTTAGGGTTAGTGTGAGAGTTAGGGGCAGGGTGAGGGTTAGGGTTAGGTTTAGGTTGAGAGTTGGGGTTAGGGTTAGTGTTACGGTGAGTGTTAGGGTGAGGGTTAGCTTGAGGGTGAGGGTTAGGGTTAGGGTGTGGGATAGGGTTAGGATTAGTTTTATTGTGAGTTTTAGCGTTAGGGTTAGTGTTAGGGTGAAGGTTAGGTTTAGGATTAGGGTTTGGGTAAGTTAAGGCTTAGGGTAATTGTTTGGGTGAGGGTGACGGTGAGGGTTACGTTAGGGTTAGGGTTAGGTTTAGGGTGATGGTGGGGGTGAGGGGTAGGTTTAGGATTAGGGTTAGGGTTAGGCTGACGGGGAGGGGAGTGTGATGGTGAGGTTTAGGTTTAGTGTTAGGTTTAGGGTTACGGTGAGGTCTAGGTTGGGGGATGAGGGTTAGGGTGAGTGTTAGGGTGAGGGTGAGGGTTTCGGTTAGTTAAGGGTTAGGGTTATTGTTAGGCTGAGGATTTGTTGAGTGTGAGGGTTAGTGTGAGGGTTAGGTTTTGGGTGAGGGTTCGGGTTAGGGTTTTTGGTGACAGTTAGTGTTAGGGTGAGGTTTACGGTGAGAGAGATGCTTAGTGTGAGGGTTAGGGTTCGGTTGAGTTTGAGCGTTAAGGTGTGGGTAATGGTAAGGTTTAGGGTGAGGGTTACTTTGAGGGTAAGGGCTAGGGGGAGGGTTAGGGGGAGGGTAAGGGTTAGGGTTAACATTAGGTTTAGGGTGAGTGTTAGGGTGAGGGTTCGGGTTAGGGTTAGGGATAGGTTTAGGGTGAGGGTTAGGGTTAGGGTTAGGGTGAGGAATAGGGTGAGGGTGAGGGTTAGGTTGAGGGTTAGGGATAGGGTGAGGTTTAGGGTTAGGGTTAGATTGAGGGTTAGGGTTAGGGTGAGGTTTAGGGTGAGGCTGAGGGTTAGGGTGAGGGTGAGGGTGAGGTTTCGGGTGAGGGTAAGGGCTAGGGTTTGGGTTAGGTTTAGGGTGAGGGTTAGGGTGACGTTGAGGGTTAGGGTGAGAGTGAGGGTTAGGGTGAGGTTTAAGGTTAGAGTTAGGGTTAGGGTGATGGTTAGGTTGAGGGTTAGGGTTAGGTTTAAGTTGCATGTTAGTGTTAGTGTGAGGGTTAGGGTTAGGGTTAGTGTGAGGTTAAAGTTTAGGGTGAGTGTGAGGGTTAGGGGGAGGGTGTGGTCTTGGGTGAGGGTGTTAGTCTGAGAGTGAGGGTGAGGGTGAGGGTTTCGGTTATGTAAAGGTTATCGTTATTTTTAGGGTGAGGATTAAGTTGACGGTGAGGGTTAGTGTGAGGGTTAGTGTTAGGGTGAGGATTAGGGGTGAGGGTTAGGGTAAGCATTAGGGTTGGGGTGAGGGTTAGGTTGAGTGTTAGAGTTTGGTTTAGTGTTAGGGTGAGGGTAAGGGTTAAGTATAGTGTTAGGGTAAGGTTTAGTGTTACAGTGAGGGTTAGGGTAAAGGTTAGGGATAGGATGAGTGCGAGGGTGAGGGTTAGGTTAAGGATTAGGGTTAGGGTGAGGGTTAGGGTTTCGTTTAGGGTTAGTGTTAGGGATAGGGTTAGAGTGAGGATGTGGGTAAGGATGAGGGTTAGAGTTAGTGTTATGTTTACAGTTATTGTGAGGGTGAGGTTGAGTTTTATTGTTTGGATTATGTTTAGGTTTAGGGTTAGGCTGAGGAGAGGGTGAGGGTGAGGGTTGAGGGTTAGGTTTAGTGTGAGGGTTAGGGTTAGGCTTAGGGTTAGGGTGAGGGTAAGGATTAGGGTGCGGTTTAGGGTGAGGGTGAGGGTTAGGTTTAGCATTAGGGTTAGGGTTAGTGTGAAGGTAAGGGTGAGGTGAGGGTTTCGGTTAGGTAAGGGTTATGGATAGGTTAGGGTGAGTAATAGGTTGAGGGTGAGGGTTAGATTGAGGGTTATGTTTAGGGTGAGGGTTAGGGTTAGGCTTAAGGTTAGAGTTATGTTTAGCGTGATGTTTAAGGTGAGAGTGAGGGTTAAGGTCAGTGTGAGGGTTAGGGTTAGGGTTAGGTTTAGGATTCGGTTTAGGGTGAATGTTAGGGTGAGGGTAAGGGTTTGGGTGAGGGTGAATTTTAGGGTGTGGGTGTGGGTTAGATTTAGGGCGAGGAATAGTGTTAGGGTTGGAATTCTGGTGAGGGAAAAGATTAGGGTTAGAATTAGGGATAGGGTGAGGATTAGTGTTAGTGTGAGGGTTAGGTTTAGGGTTAGGTTGAGAATTAGGTTTAGTGTGATGTTTATGGTGAGAGTGAGTGTTAGGGTGAGGGTGAGGTGAGGGTTAGGGTTCAGGTGAAGGTGAGGTTCAGGGTGAGGGTTAGGGTTAGGGTCAGGCTTAGTGTTAAGGTAAGGGTGAGGGTTACGTTTAGGGTGAGGGTTAGTGTTAGGGTTTGGGTTAGGGTTAGGGTGAGAGTTAGGGTTTCGGTTAGGGTTAGGGATAGGGTTAGGGTGAGGGTTAGGGTTAGGGTTAGGCTTAGGGTTAGGGTGAGGGTAAGGGTTAATATTAAGGTTAGTGTGAGGGTTAAGGTTAGGGTGAGGGCTAAGGTGAGGTTGAAGGTTAGGGTGAGGGTGAGGGTTTTAGTTAGGTAAGGGTTAGGGTTAGGGTTAGGGTGAGGATTAGGGTGAGGTTGAGGGTTAAGTTGAGGTTTAGGGTTAGGGTTAGCTTTAGGGTGAGGATTAGAGTTTGGATTATGGTGAGGGTAAGTATTCGGGTTAGGTTTAGGGTGAGGTTGAGGTTCAGGGTTAGCGTTAGGGTAAGGGTGAGGTTTAGTGTGAGGTTTAGGGTGAATTTTAGGATTAGGGTGAGGGTTAGAGGTAGGGTTAGGGTGAGGGTTAGGGTTAGGTTTAGGGTGAGTGTAAGAGTTAGTGTGAGGGTTAGGGTGAGGTTGAGAGTTAGGGTTATAATTAGGGTTAGGTTGAGGGTGAGGTTTAGTGTGAGGGTCAGGATTCGGTTTATGGATAGGGTGAGGATTAGGGTTAGTGTGAGGGATAGGGTTAGGTTTAGGGTTAGGGTTAGCGTTAGGGTGAGGATAAGGGTTAGGGTGAGGCTTAGGTTGAGGTTCATGGTTTGCTTTAGCGTTAAGGTTTGGGTGAGCGTTAGGGTGAGGGTTAGGTTTAGCGTGAGGTTTAGGCTTAGGGCTAGGGCGAGGGTTAGGGTTAGGGTGTGATTATGGTGAGAGTGAGTGTTAGGTTGAGGGTGAGGTTGAGGGTTAGGTTTAGGTTTAGGGTTAGGGTTAGGGTTAGGTTGAGAGTGAGGGTGAGGGTGAGAGTTAGGGTTCGGGTGCGGATGAGGGTGAGGGTGAGGGTTAGGGTGAGTTTCAGGGTTATGGTTAGGGTTACGGTGAGGGTGAGCATTAGTGATAGGGTTAGGGTGAGTTTTAAGGTTAGGGTGAGGGTTAAGGTTTGGGCTCGTGTTCGGGTGAGGGTGAGGCTTAGGGTGAGGGTGAGGGTGAGGTTTTTGTTTAGTTCAAGTTTGGGGTTAGGGTTATAGTGAGGATTAGCTTGATGGTGTGGTTTATCTTGAAGGTTGGGGTTTCGCTGAAGGTTAGGGTGAGGGTTAGGGTTAGGGTTATGGTTAGAGTTAGGGTGAGGGTTAGTGTGAGGGTTAGGCTAAGGGTTAGGTTTATGGTGAGGGTGAGGGTTAGTGTTATGGTTAGGTTGAGCGTTAAAGTCAGGGTGTGTGCTAGGTTGAGTGTGAGGTTTTTGCTGAAGGTGAGGGTGAGGGTTTCGATTAGGTAAGGTTTAGGGTTAGAGTTATGGTGAGGATTAGAGTGAGGGTGAGGTTTAGGTTGAGGGTTAGTGTAAGGGTGAGGGTTAGGGTTAATCTTAGGTTGAGGGTTAGGGTTAGGGAGATGTTTCTGGTGAGGTTGCGTGTTAGGTTGAGGGTTTGGTTTCGGGTGAGGTTGAGGGTTATGTATAGCGTTAGGTTAAGGATAACAGTTAGGGTTAGATTGTGTTTATGTTGAATGTGAGGGTTAGGGTGAAGGTAAGTTTGAGGGTTAGGTTTAGGGTTAGGGTTAGGGTTAGGGATAGGGTGAGAGTGATGGTGAGGGTGAGGGTTAGGTTTCAGGTGAGGGTGAGGGTGAGGGTTAGGGTGAGGGTCAGAGTTAGTGTTACGGTTTGGGTGAGGGTGAGGGTTAATGTTAGGGTGAAGGTGATGGTTTTGTTTAGGTAAGGGTTAGGGTTAGGGTTCTGGTGAGGATTAGCGTGATGGTGAGGTTTTGGTTGAGGGTTAGGGTTACAGTGAGGGTTAGGGTGAGGGTGAACGTTAGGGTTAGGGTTAGGGTGACTGTTAGGGTTAGAGTTAGGGTTAGGGTGAGGGTTAGGTTGAGGGGTAGGGTTAGGTTTAGGATCAAGGTTAGGGTTAGTGTGATGGTTAGGGTTAGGATTAGTGTGAGGTTAAAGTTTAGGGTGTGCGTGAGGGTTAGGGTTAGAGTTAGGGTTAGGGTGAGGTCTAGGGTCAGGTTGAGTGTTAGTTTGAGAGTGAGGGTGAGTGTTTAGGATAGGTAATGTTTAGGTTTATTTTTAGGGTGAGGATTAAGTTGAAGGTGAGGGTTAGTGTGAGGGTTAGGGTTAGGGTTCGGGTTAGGGTTCGGATGAGGGTGAGGGTTAGTGTGTGTGTGAGGGTTAGGGTGACAGTTAGGGTTAGGGTGACAATGAGGGTTAGGGTGAGTGTGAGGGTTAGGCTTAGGTTTCGGGTGAGGGTTCGGGTTATGGTTAGAATGAGGTTGAGGCTTAGGGTGTGGGGTAGGGTTAGTGTTAGTGTGAGGTTCAGAGTTAGTGTGGGGGTTAGGGCTGGGGTTAGGGTTAGGTTTAGTGTGAGGATTAGGGTTAGGGTGAGGGTTAGGTTGAGGGTTAGGTAAGGGTTAGGGTTAGGGTGAGGGGTAGGGTGAGTGTTAGGGTAAGGGTTAGTGTTAGGGTGAGGGTAAGCGTTAGGGTTAGTGTTAAGGCAAGTTTTAGGGTTAGGGTGAGGGATGGGGTAAGGGTAAAGGATAGGGTGAGTGTGAGGGCGAGGGTTAGGGTTACGGTTAGGTTGAGGTTTAGGGTTAGGGATAGGTTTAGGGTAAGGTTTAGGGTTACAGTGAGGGTTAGGTTTTGGTTTAGGGTGAGTGTTAGGGTTAGGGTTACGGTGAGGGTGTGGGTAAGGATGAGAGTTATGGTTAGGGTTATGTTAACGGTTAGTGTGAGGTTGAGTTTGAGGGTTAGGGTTTGGATTATGTTTAGGTTTAGGGTTAGGCTGAGGGACAGGGTGAGGGTGAGGGTTAGGTTTAGCATTAGGGTTAGGGTTAGGATGATGGTTAGTATTGGGGTTAGGATTAGGGTCAGGGTGAGGGTGAGGATTAGGGTTAGGTTTAGGTTGAGGGTTAGGGTTAGGGATTCGGTTAGGGTGAGTGTGAGGGTGAGATGATGGCTTCGGTTATGTAAGAGTTATGGTTAGGTTAGGGTGAGTAATAGTTTGAGGGTGAGGGTTAGGGTTAGGGTGAGGGTTAGGGTTAGGCTTAAGGTGAGAGTTAGGTTTAGCGTGATGTTTAGGGTGAGAGTGAGGGTTAAGGTGAGTGTGAGGTTTAGCCTTAGGGTTAGGTTTAGGATTAGTGTTAGGGTTAGGGTGAGGGTGATGGTGAGGTTTAGGTTTAGGATTAGCGTTAGGGTTAAGGTGAATGTTAGGGTGATTGTAAGGATTTGGGTGAGGGTGAATTTTAGCGTATGTGTGAGGGTTAGATTTAGGGCGAGGATTAGGGTTAGGGTTAGGTTTATGATGAGGGAAAGGATTAGGGTTAGAATTAGGGATAGGTTGAGGATTAATGTTAGTGTGAGTGTTAGGTTTAGGGTTAGGTTGAGGATTAGGTTTAGTGTGATGTTTATGGTGAGAGTGAGTGTTAGGGTGAGGGTGAGGATGAGTGTTAGGTTTAGGGTTAGGGTTAGGTTTAGGTTTAGGGTGAGAGTGAGGGTGAGGTGAGGGTTAGGGTTTGGGTGAGGGTGAGGTTCAGGGTGAGGGTTAGGGTGAGGTCAGGCATAGGATTAGGGTAAGGGTGAGCATTACATTTAGGGTGAGGGTTAGGGTGAGGGTTAGGTTTAGTTTCATATTTAGAGTGAAGTTGAGGTTTAGGGTGAGTGTGAGGGTTCAGATGAGGGTGAGGGTATGGGTTTGCGTGAGGGTTAGGGTGAGAGTGTAGTTTAGGGTTAGCGTTAGTGTTAGGGTGAGGGTTAGGGTTAGGGTTAGTTTTAGGGTGAGGGTGAGGTTTAGGGTTAGGATTCGGGTGAGGGTTAGGTTTAGGGTTATGGTGAGTTTTAGGGTTAGGGTTAGGGTGAGGGTTAGGGTAAGGGTTAGGTTTAGGGTGAGGGTTAGGGAGAGGGTGAGGGTGAGGATGAGGGTTAGGATTAGGTTTAGGGTTAGTCTGAAGTTGAGGGTTAGGGATAGGGTTAGGCTGAGGGTGAGGGGTAGGATTAGGGTGAGGGCTAGGGTGAGGGTGAGGGCTAGGGTGAGGGTGAGGGTTACACTGAGGGTGGAAGTGAGGGTGAGGGTGAGGATTAGGGTGACGGTTAGGGTTTGGGTTAGGGTGAGGGTTGCGGTTAGGGTGATGTTTAGGGTGAGGGTGAGGGTTAGGGTGAGTGTGAGGTTTGGGTGGGGTGAGGGTTAGTGTGTGGCTGAGGGTTAGGCTGAGGGTTAGGGTTAGGGTGAGGGTTAGGTTTAGGATGATATTTAGTGTGAAGTTGAGGGTTAGAGTGAGTGTGAGGATTCAGAGTTAGGTTGAGGGTGAAGGTTAAGGTTTGAATTAGGGTTAGGGTTAGGGATAGTTGTTGAGTTTGAGGTTGAGGCTAAGGGTGAGGGTAAGTGTTACGGTGAGGGTTAGGGTGAGGTTGAGGTTTAGGGTTAGCATTAGTGTTAGGGTTAGGGTGAGGGTTAGGTTAGGGTTAGGTTGAGGGTGGGGTGATGTTGAGGGTGAGGGTTAGAGTTAGGATTAGTTTTAGGGTGAGGGCTAGTGTGAGGGTAAGGGTTAGGGTGAGGGTGAGGGTTTCGGCTAGGAAAGGCTTAGGGTTATGGTTAGGGTGAGGATTAGGGTGAGGGTGAGTTTTAAAGTGAGGGTTAGGGTTAAGGTGAGGTTAGGGTTAGGGTTAGGGTAAGGGTTAGGGATAGGGTGATGTTTATTGTGAGGGTGAGGGTTAGGGTGATTGTGAAGGTGAAGGTGAGGTTGAGGGTGTGGATGAGCTTTAGGGTTAGGGCGAGGGTTTGGGTGACATTGAGGTTTAGGGTGAAGTTGAGGGTTAGAGTTAGGGTTCGATGAGGGATAGGGTTAGGGTTATGTTGAAAGCTAGGGTGAGGGTTAAGGTTAGGGTTAGGGTGAGGGTTAGGGTTAATGTGAGTGTTAGGGTTAGGGTTAGGCATAGTGTGAGGATAATGATTAAGGTTAGGGTTAGGGTGAGAGTGAGGGTTTGGGTTAGCATTAGAGTTAGGGTGAGAGGGTGAGGGTTAAGGTGAGGGTTAGGTTTAGTATGAGGGTGAGGGTTAGAGTTAGGTTTAGAGTGAGGGTTAGGTTTAGGGTGAGGTTTAGGGAAAGTTAAGGGTGGGGGTGAGGTTTCAGTTGTGGGTGAGTTTTCGGGTATGTGTGACGGTTAGGGTTAGGGTGAGGGCTAATGTGACAGTGAGGTTTACGGTGAGGGTGAGGGTTAGGTTTGCCGTGAGAATTAAGGTTAGGGTTAGGGTTATGATGAGGGTTAGGGTTAGGATGAGGTTTAGTGCGAGGATGAGGTTTAGGGATAGCGTTAGAATTAGGGTGAGGTTTAGGGTGAGGGTTTGGGTTCAGGTTAGGCTTAGGGTGATAGTGAGGGTTAGAGTTAGGGTTAGGGTTATGGTTAGTGTGCGGATAAGTTTTAGGGTGAGGTTTAGGGTGAGTGTGAGAGTTAGGGTTAGGTTGCAGGTTAGGGTGAGCATTAGGGTGAGCGTTATGTTTAGGGTTAGGGTTAGGGTGAGGTTTAGTGTTAGTGTTAGGGTTGGGGTTAGGGTGATGGTTAGGGTGAGGGTAAGGTTTAGAGTGAGGGTTAGGGTGAGGGTGAGGTTTAGGGATAGCATTAGGGTTAGGGTTAGGGTGAGGGTGAGGGTTAGGGTTAGGGTTAGGGTGAGGGTTAGGGTTAGGTTGAGGGTTAGGAATAGGGTTGGGGTTAGGTTCAGGGTCAGGGTTAGGGTTAGGGTTAGAGTTAGTGTGAGGGTGAGTGTCAGCGTTAGGGTTTGGAATAAGGTTAGGGTTAATGTTAGGTTGAGGGTGAGGGTGAGGGTGAGGGTGAGGTTTAGGGTTAGGTTTAGGGTTAGGGTTAGGGTTAGGTTGAGGGTTATGGTTAAGTTTCAGAAGAACGTTTGGCTGAGGCTTAGGGTTAGGTTTAGGATTAGGGTGAGGGAAAGGTTTAGGGTTAGGTTGAGCGTTAGGGTTAGTGTGAGGGTTAAGGTTAGGGTTAGGTTTAGGGTGAGGGTTAGGATGAGGTTTAGTTTTAGGGTTAGGATTAGGTTGAGGGTAAGAGTTAGAGTGAGGGTTAGGGTGAGTGTGAGGTTTAGGAATAGCATTAGGGTTAGTGGTAGGGTTAGGGTGAGGGTTATGGTTACAGTTAGGTTTAGGGTGAGGGTGAGGGTGAGGGTGAGGGTTATATTGAGGGTTAGGGTTAGGGTTAGGTTTAGGGTGAGTGTTAGGATTAGGCTTAGGTTTAGGGTGAGGGTGAGGGTTAAGTTTAGGCTTATTTTGAGGGTTAGGTTTACGATGAGGTTTAGAGTGATGGTCAGGGTAAGGGTTAGTTTGAGGGCTATTGTTAGGGTTAGGGTTAGAATGAGGTTTTGGTTTAGGGTTAGGGTTAGGGTTAGGGTGAGGTTAAGGGTTAGAGTGAGGGTTAGGGTGAGGGTGAGGATTTGGGATAGCATTAGGGTTAGGGTTAGGGTTAGAGTGAGTTTTAGGGTTACAGTTAGGTTTAGGGTAAGGGTGAGGTTTATTTTGAGGGTTAGAGTTAGGGTGAGGGTGAGGGTTAGGGTTAGGGTTAGGGTGAGGGTGCGGCTGAGGGTTAGGGTTAGGGTAGGGTGAGGGTGAGGATTAGGGTTAGGGTGATGGTAATGGTAAGGGTGAGGGTTAGAGTTAGGTTTAGGGTTAGTTTTATGGTTAGGGTTATGGTGAGGATTAGGGTTAGGGTGAGGGATAGGGTTAGCATTATTGTTAGGGTGAGGGTTAGGTTTAGTGTGAGGGTTTGGGTTAGACTTAAGTTTAGGGTGAGAGTAAGGTTTAGGGTGAGTGCTAGGTTGAGATTGAGGGTTAGGGTTAGCCTGAGTGTTAGGGTGAGTGTTACGGTGAGTGTTAGGTTTAGGGTTAGGGTTAGGGTTAAGGTTAGGGTGAGGGTGAGATTTATGGTTAGTGTTAGGGTGAAGGTTAGGGTTAGGGTGATATTTAGGTTGAGGGTGACGTTTAGGGTGAAGTTTCATGTTCGGGTTAGGTTGAGGGTTTGGGTGTGGGTGAGGGTTAGGTTTAGAGTGAGGGTTAGGGTGACGGTGAGAGTTAGGGTGAGTTTGAGGTTTAGGGTGAGGATTAGGGTTAGTGTGAGGATTAGGGTTAGGTTTCGGGTTAGTGTGATTGTAAGTGTTAGGAAGAGAGTTAGGGTAACGGTGAGGGTTAGGGTTAGCATTAGTGTTAGGGTGAGGTTTAGGGTGAGAAATAGGGTTAGGTTTAGGGTTAGCGTTATGGTGAGGGTTAGGGTTAGCATGAGGGTTAGGGTTAGGGTTAGGGTAAGGTTGAGGGTGAGGATGAGGGTGAGGGTTAGAGTTAAGTTTAGGTTTAGTCTGAGGGTGAGGGTTAGGTTTGGGATTAGGGTTAGGGTTAGGGTTAGGCTAAGGATGAGGGTGAGGGTGAGGGTTAGGGTTAGGGTGAGGATTAGGTTTAGGGTTAGGATTAGGGTGAGGATGAGGGTGAGGGTTAGGGTTAGGGTGAGGGTCAGCGTGAGGTTTAGGGTGTGGGTATGGGTTAGTGTTAGTTTTAGGGTAAGGGTTAGGGTGACGGTGAGGGTTAGGGTGAAGGTGAGGGTTAGGTTTAGGTTTAGCATTAGGGTGAGGGTTAGTGTTACGGTTAGATTTAGGGTGAGGGTTAAGTTGAGGTTTAGGTTTATGTTTAGGTTTAGGGTTAGTGTGAGGATTAGGGTTAGGGTCAGGGTTAGGTTTAGGGATAAGGTTAGGGTGAGGGTTAGTGTTAGGGTTAGGATTATGGGGAGGGTTAATGTGAGGTTAAGGGTTATATTTAGGTTTAGGGTTAGTGTGAGGATTAGGGTTAGGTTTAGGGTTAGGGTGAAGTTGAGTGTGAGGTTTAGTCTTAGGGTTAGGTTAAGAGTTAAGTTTAGGGTGAGGTTCAGGGTGAGGGTAAGGGTTAGGATTAGGGTGAGGGTGAGGGTGGGGGTTAGGCTTTGTATTAGGGTTAGGGTTAGGGTTAGAGTTAGGTTTACGGTAAGTGTAAGGGTTAGGCTGAGGGTTAGGCTGAGAGTGAGGGATAGGGTTGGCGAGAGTGTGGGTGAGTTTCAGAGTTAGGGTTACGGTGAGGGTGAGGGTTATGGTTAGTGTGAGGGTGAGGGTTAGGGTTATTGTGAAGTTTAGGGTAAGGGTGAGGGTTAGCGTAACGGTGAGGGTGAGGGTTAGGTTGTGCGTGAGGGTTTGATTTAGGGTGAGGTTTAGGGTGACGGTGAGTGTTAGGGTGAGGGTGAGGGTTAGGGTTATGGTTAGGGTGTGGTTTAGGTTTAGGGTTAGGTTTGGGGTGAGGTTTAGGGTGATGGGTAGGGTCAGGGTTAGGGTGAGGGTTAGGGTAACTGTGAGGGTTAGGGTTAGGTTTAGGGTTAGTTTTAGGATAAGGGTTGGGGTGAGTGTTAGGGCTATGGTGAGGGTTAGGGTTAGCCTTAGGGTTAGGGTGAGGGTTAGCGTGAGGGTGTGGTTTTGCGTTAGGGTTAGGTTGAGTGTCAGGTTAAGGGTTAGTGTTAGAGTGAGTGTTAGGGTTAGGGTGAGGGTTATGTTGAGGGTTAGGTTAAGGGTTAGGGTGACGTTGAGGTTTAGGGTTTGGTTTAGGGTTAGTGTGAGTTTGAGGGGTAGGTTTAGGATTAGGGTTAGGTTTAGGGCTAGGCTTACGGTGAGGATGAGGTTGAGGGTGAAGTTTAGGGTTAGGGTGAGGATTAGGGTTAAATTTAGGGTTAGGGGGAGGGTGAGGTTTAGGTTGAGGGTGAGGGTGAGGGTGATGGTGAGGTTTAGTGTGTGGGTGAGGGTTAGAGTAAGGTTTAGGGTGAGGGTAAGGGTTAGGGTAAGGCTTAGTGTGAGGGTGAGGGTTAGGGTGAGGTTTAGAGTGAGGGTTATGGTTAGGGTTAGTGTGAGGGTTAGGTTTAGGGTCAGGGTTAGGGTGAGGGTGAGAGTAAGGCTGAGAATGATGGTTAGGTTGAAGGTGAGGGTTTCAATTAAGTAAGGGTTAGGGTTAGGGTTAGGATGAGGATTAGGTTGAGGTTGAGGATTTTTTGAGTGTTAGGGTTCAGGTGAGGGTTAGTGTTAGGGTAAGGGTTAGGGTTAGGATGAAGATTAGGTTGAGGGTGAGGCTTAGTTTGAGGGTTAGGGTTAGGGTAAGGGTTAGGGTTAGGGTGATGTTTAGGGTGATGGTCAGGATTAGGGTAAAGGTGAGGTATCCGGTGAGAGTGAGGGTTCGGGAGAGGGTGAGTGTTAGGGTGTGTGTGAGGGTTTGGGTTTGGGTGAGTGTTAGGGTGACGGTGAGTTTTAGGGTGAGGTTGAGGGTTAAGGCTAGGGTTAGGTTTACATTGAGGGTTAGGGTAAGTGTTGGGTTAAGGGTGAGGCTTAGTTTGAGGGGTAGGGTTAGGGTTAAAGTTAGGGTTAGTGTGAGGATAAGTGTTAGGGTGAGGTTTAGGGCGAGGGTGAGGTTTAGGGTTAGCGTTAGGGTTAGGGTGAGGGCCTGGGTGAGGTTTAGGGTTAGGGTGAGGGTTATGGATAGGGTTAGGTGAGGGTTACAGTTAAGGTTAGGGTGAGGGTTGGGATTAGGGTGAGGTTGAGGGTTAGGGTGAGGGTGAGGTTTAGTGTTAGATTTAGGGTTAGGGTTAGGGTGAGGGTGAGTGTGAGGGTTAGGTTTAGGATTAGGGTTAGGGTTATAGTTAGGGTGAGTGTTAGGGTGAGGGTGTGGGTGAGAGTGAGTGTTAGAATATGGGTGAGGGTGAGGGTTAATATGAGGATTAGGTTTAGGGTTAGGGTTTGGGTTATGGTGAGGTTAAGGGTTAGGCTGAGGTTTAGGGTGAGGGTGAGGTTTAGGGATAGCGTTAGAGTTAGGGTGAGGGTTAGGTGTAGAGTTCAGGTTATGGTGAGGGTGAAGTTGTGGGTTAGCGTAAGGGTTAGTGTTAGAGTTAGGTTGAGGCTGAGGGAGAGCGTTAGGGTTAGGATTAGGATTAGGTTTAGGGTTAAGCTTAGGCTAAGGCTGAGCCTGAGGGTGAGGGTGAGGTTAGGGATAGGGTGAGTGTTAGGGTAGTGTTAAGTTTAGGGTTAGGGTAAGGGTGAGGTTTATGGTTAGGGTGAGGGTTAGGCTGCAGGTTAGGCTTAGGGTAAGGGTTAGGGTGAGGTTTAGGTTGAGGGTGAGGCTTAGGGTTAGGATAAGGGTAAGGGTTAGAGTGAGGGTTAGGGTGAGGGTTAGGGTTAGGGTTAACATTTGTGTTAGTGTGAGGGTGAGAGTTAGGGTGAGGGATAGGGTTAGGGATAGGGATAGGTTGAGGGATAGGGTTAGTGTGAGTGTTTGGGTTAGTGTGAGGATAAGGGTTAGGGTCAGGTTTAGGTTTAGGGTTAGAGTGAGGGTTAGGGTTAGGGTGATGTTTAGGGTGTGGGTGAGTGTAAGGGTGAGGGTGATGTTGAGGATGAGGTTTAGGGTGAGGATGAGAGTGAGGGTGAGAGTTACTGTTATTGTTAGGGTTAGGGTGAGGGTTAAGTTTAGGGTTAGAGTGATGATTAGGGTTAGGGTGATTTTTAGGGTGAGGGTGAGTTTAAGGGTGAGGGTTATGGTGAGGTTTAGGGTGAGGGTGAGAGTTAGGGTGAGTGTTACGGTTAGGGTTAGGGTTAGTGTGAGGTTTAGGGTTAGAGTTAGGTTGAGTGTTAGGGTTAGGGTGATGTTTATGGTGAGGGTGAGGTTTAGGGTGAGGTTTAGGTTTTGGGTGAGTGTGAGGTTTAGGGTTAGTTTTAGGGTGAGGGTTAGGGTGAGTGTTAGGGTGAGGGGTAGACTGTGGGGTAGGGTTAGGGTTCAAGTGAGCATTAGGTTTAGTGTGAGTGTTAGGGTTAAGGATAGTGGTAGGGTTAGTGTGATGATAAGTGTTAGGGTGAGGGTTATTGTGATGGTTAGTGTTAAGGTTAGCGTTAGGGTTAGGGTGAGGTTTAGGGTTAGGGTTAGGGTGAGGGTGAGGGTTAGTGTTAGAGTTATGTTTAGGGTGATGGTGAGGGTTAGATTTAGGATTAGGGTTAGGGTTAGGCTTAGGGTGAGGGTGAGGGTGAGGGTGAGGGTTAGGATTAGGTTGATGGTTAGGGTTAGGATTAGCATTAGTGTGAGGGTAAGGGTTAGGGTAAGGTTTAGGGTGAGGGAAAGGATTAGGGTAAGGCTTAGGGTGAGGTTGAGAGTTAGGGTTAGGGTGAGAGTGAGGGTTAGGTTTAGGGTGAGGGTGAGGGTTAGGTTAAGGGTCAGGGCTAGGGTGAGGGTGAGAATTAGGTTGAGGGTGATGGTGAGGTTGATGGTGAGGGTTTCAATAAGGTAAGGTTTAGGGTTAGGGTTAGGATGAGGATTAGGTTCAGGGTGAGGCTTAGTTTTAGGGTGAGGTTTAGGATTACGGTAAGGATTAGGGTTAAGGTGATGTTTAGCGTGAGGGTAATTGTTAGTGTGAAGATGACATTTCATGTGAGGGTGAGGGTTAGGTTGTGGGGGAGGGCTCGGGTTCGGGTGAGTGTTTGGGTGACGGTGAGGTTTAGGTTGAGGGTGAGGGTTAAGGTTAGGGTTAGGGTTACAGTGAGGGTTAGGGTTAGTGTTTGGTTTAGGATGAGGCTTAGTTTGAAGGGTAGGGTTATGTTTAGGTTTAGGGTTAGGGTTAGTGTGAGGATAAGTGTTAGCGTGAGGTGTAGGGTGAAGGTGAGGGTTAGGGTTAGTGTTAGGGTTAGGGTGAGGGTTAGGGTGAGGGTGAGGGTGAGGTTTAGGGTGAGGGTGAGAGTAAGGGTGAGGGTTACGGTTAGGGTTAGGGTTAAGGTGAGGTTTAAGGTTAGAGTTAGGGTGAGTGAGGTTTAGGGTGATGTTTATGGTGCGGGTGAGGTTTAGGGTGAGGTTTAGGTTTCGGGTGAGGGTAAGGTTTAGTTTGAGGGTTAGGGTGAGTGTTAGGGTGAGGGGTAAGCTGAGGGGTAGTGTTAGGGTTCGGGTGAGCATTAGGTTTAGTGTATTGGTTAGGGTTAGGGATAGGGGTAGTGTTAGTGTGATGATAAGTGTTAGGGTGAGGGTTAGTGTGATGGTGAGAGTTCGGGTTAGCGTTAGGGTTAGTGTGAGGGTTAGGGTGAGTGTTAGGGTTAGGTTTAGTGTGAGGGTGAGAGTTAGGGTTAGGGTTAGGGTGATGTTGAGGGTTAGATTTAGGATTAGGGTTATGGTTAGGCTTAGGGTGAGGGTGATGGTGAGGGTTAAGATTAGGTTTAGCATTAGTGTGAGGGTAAGGATTAGGGTAAGGGTTAAGGTGAGGGAAAGGATTAGGCTCAGGCTTAGGTTGAGGTTGAGGGTTAGGGTGAGGGTGAGAAAGAGGGTTAGGATTAGGGTTAGGGTGAGGGTTAGGTTTAGGATCAAGGCTAGAGTGAGGGTGAGAGTTAGGCTGAGGGTGATGGTGATGTTGAGGGTGAGGGTTTCAGTAAGGTAAGGGTTAGGGTTAGGGTTAGGATGAGGATTAGGTTGAGGGTGAGGCTTAGTTTGAGGGTTAGTGTTCGGGTGAGGGTTAGGGTTAGGGTAAGGTTTAGGGTTAGGGTGATGTTTAGGGGGAGGGTCAGGGTTAGGGTGAAGGTGAGGTTTCGGGTGAGGGTGAGGGTTCGGGAGAGGGTGAGGTTTAGGTGTGGCTGAGGGTTCGGGTTCGGGTTTGTGTTAGGGTGACGGTGAGGGTTAGGATGAGGGTGAGGGTTAAGGTTAGGTTTAGGGTTACAGTGAGGTTTAGGGTTACTGTTAGGTTTAGTGTAAGGCTTAGTTTTAGGGGTAGGGTAGGGTTAGGGTTAGGGTTAGGGTTAGTGTGAGGCTAAGTGTTAGGGTGAGGTTTAGGGTGAGGGTGAGGTTTAGGGTTAGCGTTAGTGTTAGGGTGAGGGTTAGGGTTAGGGTGAGGGTTCCGCTTAAGATTAGGGTGAGGGTTAGGTTTAGGGTGATGTTTACGGTAAGGATGAGGGTTATGGTGAGTGTTAGGGTCAGTGTTAGGATGAGCATTAGGTTTAGTGTGAGGTTTAGGGTTATTGATAGGGGTAGGGTTAGTGTGATGATAAGTGTTAGAGTGAGGGTTAGTGTGATGGTGACGGTTAGGGTTAGCGTTAGGGTTATGTTGAGGGTTAGAGTGAGGGGTAGGGTTAGGGTCAGAGTGAAGTTGAGGGTTAGGTTTAGGGTTAGGTTTAGGGTGATGGTGAGGTTTAGATTTAGGATTAGGGTTATGGTTAGGCTTAGGGTGGGGGTGATGGTGAGGGTGAGGGTTTGGATTAGGGTGAGAGTTCGCATTAGGGTTAGCATTAGTGTGAGGGTAAGGGTTAGTTTAAGTTTTAGAGTGAGAGTAAGGGTTAGGGTTAGGCTTAGGGTGAGTGTGAGGGTTAGGGTGAGTGTGAGAGTGAGGGTTAGGGTTAGGGTTAGTGTGAGGGTTAGGTTTAGGGTCAGGGCTAAGGTAAGGGTGAGAGTTAGGCTGAGAGTGATGGTGAGGTTGAGGGTGAGGGTTTCATTTATGTAAGGGTTAGGTTTAGGATTAGGATGAAGGTTGAGGGTTAGGCTTAATTTGAGTGTTAGGGTTCGGGTGAGGGTTAGGTTTAGGGAGAGGGTTAGGGTTAGGGTGATGTTTAGGGTGAGGGTTAGGGTGAAAGTTAGGTATCGGGTGAGGGTGAGGGTTCGGGAGAGGGTGAGGGTTAGGGTGTGTGTGAGGGTTCGGGATGGGGTGAGTGTTAGGTTGACGGAGAGAGTTAGGGTGAGGGTTAGTGTTAAGGTTAGGGTTAGGGTTACAGTGATAGGGATAATGTTGGGTTTAGCGTGAGGATTAGTTTGAGTGTTAGGGTTTGGGTTAGGGTTAGTTTGAGGATAAGTGTTAGGGTGAGGTTTAGGGTGAGGGTGAGGGTTAGGATTAGCGTTAAGGTGATGGTGATGGTTAGGGTGAGTGTTAAGGTTAGGGGGAGGGTTACGAATAGGGTTAGGGTGAGGGTTACAGTCAGGGATAAGGTGAGGGTTAAAATTAGGGTGATGTTTAGGGTGAGGGTGAAGGTTTTTGTGAGTGTTAGTGTGAGGGTTAGTCTGAGGGGTAGGGTTATGCTTAAGGTGAGCATTAGGTTTAGTGTGAAGGTTAGGGTTAGGTATAGGGGTAGGGTTAGTGTGATGAAAAGAGTTAGGGTGAGGGTTAGTGTGATGGTGAGGTTTAGGGTTAGCGTTAGGGTTAGGGTGAGGGTTAGGGTGAGAGTTAGGTTTAGGGTTACGGTGAGGGTGAGGGTGAAGTTTAGGGTTAGAGTTAGGGTTAGGGTGATGGTCAGGGTTAGATTTTGGATTAGGGTTAGGGTGAGGGTGAGGGTGAGGGTGAGGTTTATGTTGAGGGTTAGGATTAGGGTGAGGATTAGGGTTAGGGTTAGCATTAGGGTGAGCCTAAGTGTTAAGGAAAGGGTTCGGGTGAGGGTAAGGGTTACTGTGAGGCTTAGGGTGAGGGTGAGGGTTAGCGTGAGGGTGAGGGTGAGGGGTAGTGTTAGGGTTAGTGTGAGGGTTAGGTTTTGGGTCATGGCTAGGGTGAGGGTGAGAGTAAGCCTGAGGGTGATGGTGAGGTTGAGAGTGAGTGTTTCAATTAGGTAAGGGTTAGGGTTAGGGTTAGGATGAGGATTAGGTTGAGGGTGAAGCTTAGTTTTAGTATTAGGGTTCAGGTGAGGGTTAGTGTTAGGGTACGGGTTAGGGTTAGGGTGATGTTTAGAGTGATGGTCAGGTTTAGGGTGAGGGTAAGGGTTAGGGTAAGATTTACGGTTGGGGTTGGGGTGAGGGTTGCGGTTAGGGTTAGGGTGAGGGTTAGGATTAGGGTGATGTTTAGGAGGGTGAGGGTGAGGGTTAGGGTGAGGGTTAGGGTTAGGGTTAGGTTGAGGTTGAGCATGAGGATTAGGTTTAGGATTAGGGTTAGGATTAGAGTTAGGGAGAGGGTGAGGATGAGGGTGAGTGTTAGGTGATGGGTGAGGTTTAGGTATTGGGTGAAGATTAGGTTTAGTGTTTGGCTTATGGTGAGGGTAAAGGTTAGGATGAGGCTTAGGGTGAGGTTTTCGGGATAGTGATAGAGTTAGGGTGAGGGTTATGGTGATGGTTAGGTTTCCGATTAGGCTTACGGTAAGGATGAGTGTTAGAGTCAGGGTTAGGGTGAGAGTTACGGTTAGGGTTAGGGTGAGGGTTAAAGTTAGAGTTAGTGTTAGGGTGTTAGGTTAATGTAAGGGTGAGAGCTAGGTGGGGGTGAGAGTGAGATATTCGGTTAGGTAAATGTTAGGGATAGGGTGAGGATTAGGGTGAGGGTTAGAGTTAGGATTAGGGTGAGGGTTAAGGTGAGGGGTAGGGTTAGGGTTAGGGTGAGGGTTAGGGTTAGTGTGAGGGTTATGGTTAGGTTTAGGGTTAGGGTTAGGGTTATTGTGAGGATAAGGGTTAGGATGAGGGTTAGTGTGAGGGTGAGGATTAGGGTTAGCGTTAGGGTTAGGGTGAGGTTCAGGGTGAGGGTTAGGTTTAGGATTAGGGTGAGGGTGAGGGTTAGTGTTAGGGTTAGGGTTAAGGTGCTGGTGAGGGGTAGAGTTAGGATTAGGGTTAGGGTTAAGGTTATGCTTAGGGTGAGGATGAAGTTTACAATTATGGTGAGGTTTAGGGATAGAGTGAGCGTTAGGGTGAGGGTAAGGGCTAGGGTGAGGGTTCGGGTTTGGGTTAGCATTAATGTTTGGGTGAGGGTGAGTTTTAGGGTTATTCTTAGGGTTAGGGTGAGGTTGAGAGTGAGGGTTATTCTGAGGATTAGGGTTAGAGTTAGTGTGAGGGTGACTGTAAGTGTTAGTGTTAGGGTGAGGGTTAGTGTGAGAGTTAATGTGAGGGGTAATGTTAGTGTGAGGGTTAGGGTTAGCGTTATTGTTAGGGTGATGGTGTGGGTTAGGGTTAGAGTTAGAGTTAGGGTGAGGGTTAAGGTGAGGGTAAGGGTTTAAGTGAGGGTAAGGTGAGGGTCAGGGTCAGGGTTAGGGTTACGGTGAGGGTGAGGATTAGATTTAGGATCAGGGTTAGGGTTAAGGTTAGGCTTAGGGTGAGGGTGAAGGTGAGGGTGAGGGTTAGGATTAGGGTTAGGGTTAGGATTAGCATTAGGGTGAGGATAAGTTTTAGGGTTAGGTTTAGGGTGAGGGTGAGTGTTAGGGTTAGGGCTAGAGTTAGGATTAGTGATATGGTGAAGATTAGGGTTTGGGTAATGGTTAAGTTGAAGGTTAGGGTGAGGGTTAGGTTGAGATTTAGACTGAGTGTTAGGTTAATGTGAGTGTTAGGGTTAGGGTACGGGTTAGGGTGAGGGTAAGGTTTTGGGTGAGGGTAAGTTGAGGGTGAGGGTTAGGGTAAGCATTAGGGTTAGGGCTAGTGTTAGGGTGGGGTTTAGGCTTAGGGTAACATTTAGGGTGAGGGTGAGGGTGAGGGTTAGCGTTAGGGTTAGGGTATGGTTAGGTTTATGGTGAGGGCTAGGGTGAGGGTGAGAATTAGGATGAGGGTGATGATGAGGATGAGGGTGAGTGTTGCAGTTAGGTAAGGGTTAGCGTTAGGGTGAGGGTAAGGATTAGTGTGAGGGTGAGTCTTAGTTTGATGGTTAGGGTTAAGTTGAGGGGTAGGGTTAGGATGAAGTTTGGGGTGAGGTTGAGGGTTAGGGTGACTGTGTGTTTTCGGATGAGGGTGAGGTTCAGGAGAGGGTGAGGGTTAGTTTGTGGGTGAGGGTTCTGGTTCGGGTGAGAGTTAGGGTGACGGTGAGGGTTAGGGTGAAGGTTTTGGTTAGGGTTATGGTTAGGGTTAAGGTGAGGGTTATTTTTAGGGTTAGGTTTAGGGTTAGGTTTAGGTTGAGGGGTAGGGTTAGGGTTAGGATGAGGGTTAGGGAATGTGTGAGGGTTAGGGTTAGGGTTAGGGTTAGGGTTAGTGTGAGGATAAGTGATAGGGTGAGGTTTAGGGTGAGGGTTGGGTTAGGGTTAGGGATAAGGTGAGGATTAGGGTTAGGATTAGAGTTAGGTTGAGGTTTAGGCTGAGGGGTAGGTTTAGGTTTAGGGTGAGGGTTAGTTTAGTGTGAGTGTTAGGGTTCGGGTAATGTTTAGGGTGAGGGTAAAGTTTAGGGTGATGGTTAGAGTGAGGGTGAGGATTAGCTTTAACATTAGGGTTAGTTTTAGGGTTAGGGTGAGTGTTAGGTTTAGGGTTAGGTTTAGGGTAAGGGTGAGGTTCAGTGTGAGGGTTAGGTTTGGGGTTATGGTGAGTTTTAGGGATAGGTTGAGGGCTATGGTGAGGTTGAGGGTTAGATTGAGGGTGAGGGTGAGGGTGTGGGTGAGGGTTAGGTTTTCAGTTGGGTAAGGGTGAGGGTTAGGGTTAGGGGTAGGGGTAGGGTGATGTTTAGTGTGAGGGTGAGGGTAAGGATGAGGGTGAGGGTAAGGGTGTGGGTGAGGGTTCGGATTCATGTGAGTGTTAGGATGACGGTGAGTATTAGGTTAAGGGTGAGGGTTAGGTTTAGGGTTATGGTTTGCGTTAGGGGTAGGATGATGTTTAGGGTGATGGTGAGGGTTCGGGTGAGGGTGAGGGTTAGGGTCTGGGTGAGGGTTCGCGTTCGGGTGAGTGTTAGTGTGACGGTGAGGGTTAGGGTGAGGGTGAGGGTTAGGGTTATGTTGAGGTTTGGGTTAATGTGAGTGTTAGGTTCAGGATTAGGGATAGGGTTAGGGTTAGGCTTAGGGTGAGGGTTAGGGTTTGGGTGAGGGTTAGGCTTAGGGTGAGGGTTAGGGTGACAATGAGGGTTAGAGTGAGGGTGAAGTTTAGGGTTAGGGTTAGCTTTAGTGTGAGGGTAAGGGTTAGGATGTGGGTAAGGTGAGGGTGAGGGTGAGGGCTAGGGTTAGGGTCAGGGTTAGACTTAGGGTGAGGTTTAGTGTTAGTGTTAGGGTGAGGGTGAGAGTGAGTTTTAGAGTTTGGGTAAGGTTACGGTTAGGGTGAGGGTGACAGTGAGTGTTAGGGTTAGGATTAGGGTTAGGTTTAGGGTTACACTCAGGGTGAGGGTGAGGGTGAGGGTTAGGGTTAGGGTGAGGGTGAGGATTAGAATAAGGTTTAGGTTTAGGTTTAGTGTTAGGGTCAGTATTAGGG
The DNA here is from genome assembly GCF_024711535.1 of Dipodomys merriami. NCBI lineage: Eukaryota > Metazoa > Chordata > Mammalia > Rodentia > Heteromyidae > Dipodomys > Dipodomys merriami. The sequence continues at coordinate 3,981,146 of NW_027202327.1, forward strand.
TGAGAGCTAGGGTGAGGGTGAGGGTTAGTGTTAGGGTGAGGGTGAGGATTAGTATAAGGTTTAGGTTTAGGGTTAGGGTGAGGCTTAGGGTTAGGGTTAGAGTGAGGGTTAGGGTTAGTGTGAGGGTTAGGGTTAATGTGAGGATAAGGGTTAGGATGAGGTTTAGTGTGAGGGTGAGGTTTAGGGTTACCGTTAGGTTTAGGGTGAGGGTCAGGGTGAGGGTTAGGTTTAGGGTGAGGTTGAGGGTGAGGGTTTGTATTAGGTTTAGTGTTAGGGTGATGGTGAGGGTGAAGGTGAGGGTTAGTATTAGGGTTCGGTTAGATTTAGCGTGAGGGTGAGGTTGAGGGTTAGTGTGAGGGTGAGGGTTAGGGTTAGCGTTATGGTTAGGGTGAGGGTGTGGGTTAGGGTTAGCATTAGAGTTAGGGTGAATTTTAGGGTGAGGGTTAGGGTTAGGGTGAGGGTGAGGTTGAGGTTTCGATTTATGTTATGGTTAGGCTTAAGGTGAGGGTGAAGGTGAGGGTGAGGGTTAGGATTAAGGTGCGGGTTAGGCTTAGGTTTAGCATTATGTTGAGGGTAAGTTTTAGGGTGAGGGTTAGGATTAGAGTTAGTTCTAGGGTTTACGATTAGTGATATGGTAAGGATTAGTGTTTGTGTAACGGTTAAGGTGAGGTTTATTGTGAGGGTTAGGGTGAGGGTAAGGGTTAGGGTGAGGGTAAGGTTTTGGGTGAGGGTTAGGGTGAGGGTGAGTGTGAGGGTAAGCATTAGGGTTAGGGCTAGGGTTAGGGTGAGGTTTAGGTTTACGGTTAGGCTTACGGTGATGGTGAGGGTGAGGGTTAGGTTTACGGTGATAGCTAGGGTGAGGGTGAGAGTTACGCTCAGAGTGATGATGAAGTTGAGGGTGAGGGTTTTAGGTAGGTAAGGGTTAGGGTTAGGGTTAGGTTGAGGATTAGGCTGAGGGTGAGGCATAGTTTGAGTGTTTGGTTTTTGGTGAGGTTTAGGGTTAGTGTTTGGGTGAGGGTTAGGGTTAGGGTGATGTTTAAGGTGTGGGTGAGGGTTATGGTGAGGGTGAGCTTTCAGGTGATGGTGAGGTTCATGAGAGGGTGAGGGTTATGGTGTGGGTCAGGTTTGGGTTTACGTGAGTGTTAGGGTGACGGTGAGGGTTAGGGTGAGTGTGACGGTTAGGGTTAGGGTTAGGGTTATGATGAGGGTTAGGGTTAGAGTTAGGTTTAGGGTGAGGCTTAGGTTGAGCGGTAGGGTTAAGGTTAGGGTGAGGGTTAGGGTTAGTGTGAGGGTTAGGATTAGGTTTAGGGTTAGTGTGAGGATAAGTGTTAGGCTGGGATTTAGGGTGTGGTTAAGTGTTAGGGTTAGCGTTAGGGTTAGGGTGAGGGTTAGGCTGAGTGTTAGGGTTAGGGCGAGGGTTACAGTTAAGGTTTTGGTGAGCGTTAGGTTTAGGGTGATGTTTAGGGCAAGGGTGAGGTTTAGGGAGAGGGTGAGGGTTAGGGTTAGGGTTAGGTTTAGGTTTAGGGTGAGTGTCAGCGTGAGGGTTAGGTTTAGGATTAGGGTTAGGGTTAGGGTTTGGCTGAGTGTTAGGGTGAGTGTGAGGGTGAGTGTTAGTGTGTGGGTGAGGGTTAGGGTTAGGGTGAGGATTAGGGTTAGGTTAAGGGTTAGGGTTATGGTGAGGGTAAGGGTTAGGATGAGGTTTCGGTTGAGGGTGAGGGTAAGGGATAGTGTTAGAGTTAGGGTTAGGGTTAGGATGAGGATTAGGGTTCAGGTTAGGCTTAGGGTGAGGCTGAGGGTTAGAGTTAGGGTTAGACTGTGGGATAGGTTTAGGGTGAGTGTTAGGGATAGAGTTAGGCTTAGGGTGAGGGTGAGGGTGTTGGTTAGGGTTATGGTTAAGGTGAGCCTGCGGGCGAGGGTTAGGTTTAGGATTATGGTTAGGGTTAGGGTTAGGCTTAGGCTGAGGTTGAGGATGAGGGTGAGGATGAGGTTAGGTTTAGGGTGAGGGTGAGGGTTAGGGTTAGGGTTATAGTGAGGGTAAGGGTGAGGGTTAGGGTTAGGCTTAGAGTGCTGGTTAGGGTGAGGGTAAGGGTTAGGGTGAGGTTTAGTTTGAGGGTTAGTCTTAGGGTTAGGATGAGGGTAAGGGTTATGAGGTTTAGGATGAAGGTGAGGGTTAGGGTTATCATTAGTTTTAGGGTAAGGGTGAGGTTTAGGGTGTGGGATAGGGTTAGGGTTAGGGATAGGGTGAGGTTTAGGGTTAGTGTGAGTATTAGGGTTAGTGTGAGCATAACGTTTAGGGTGAGGGTTTGGGTGAGGGAGACGTTTAGATTTATAGTTCGGATTCAGTTGAGGATTAGGGAGAGTGTTAGGGTTAGGATGAGGTTTAGGGTTAGGGTTAGAGTGAGGGTTAGGGTTAGGGTGATGTTTAGGGTGAGGGTGAGTGTAAGGATGAGGGTGAGGTTTAGGTTGAGGGTGAGAGTGAGGGTGAGGGTTCCGGTTAGGGTTATATTTAGGGTGAGTCTTAGGGTTAGAGTAAGGGTGAGTGTTATGGTTAGCGTGATGTTTATGGTGAGGGTGAGTTTAGGGTGAGGTTTAGTGTTCTGGTTCTGGTGAGGTTCAGGTTTAGGTTTAGGGTGAGGGCTAGTGTGAGTGTTAGGGTGAAGGTTAGGTTGAGGGGTATGGTTAGGGTTAGGGTGAGCGTTAGGTTTAGTGTGAGGGTTAGGGTTAGGAATAGGTTTAGTTTCAGTGTGATATAAGGGATAGGGTGAGGGTTAGTGTGATGGTGAGGGTTAGGGTTAGCGTTAGGGTTAGGGTGAGGGTTAGGGTGAGGTTTAGGGTGAGGGTTAGGGTTAGGGTTAGGGTGAGGGTGAGGGTTAGGTTTAGGGTTAGGGTTAGTGTGTTCGTGATGGTTAGATTTAGGATTGGTGTAAGGGTTAGGCTTACGGTGATGGGAGGGTTAGGATTAGGGTGAGGATTAGGGTTAGGATTAGCATCAGGGTCAGGGTAAGGGTTACGGTGAGGGTTCATGTGAGGATAAGGGTTAGGGTGAGGGTGAGGTTTAGGGTTAATATTAGGAATGGGGTGTGTCAGGGTGAGAGTTAGGTTTAGGGTTATGGTGAGGGTGAGGTTTAGGGTTAGGTTTAGGGTGACTATGAGGGTTAGATTTAGGATTAGGGTTAGGGTTAAGGTTACTCTTAGGGTGAGGGTGAGGGTTAGGATGAGGCTGAGTGTTAGGGTTAGGGTTAGCATTAGAGTGAGTTTAAGGGTTAGGATGAGGTTTAGGGTGAGGGTGAGGATTAGGGTTAAGATTAGGGTTAGGGTTAGTGATAGGTTGAGTATTAGGTTTTGGGTAAGGGTTAAGGTGAGGGGTAGGGTGAGGTTTAGGTTTAGGATTCGGGTGAGGTTTAGGCTGAGGGGTAGGTTTAGGGTTAGGGTGAGGGTTAGGTTAATGTGAATGTTAGGGTCAGTGTAAGGGTTAGGGTGAGGGTAAGGTTTAGGGTGATGTTTAGTATAACGTGAGGGTAGGGTGAAGGTGAGGATTAGGATTAGGTTTAGGGTTAGGGTTAGGGTGACGGTGAGGGTGATGGTGAGGGTGAGGATTAGGTTTAGGGTTAGGGTGAGGGTTAGGATTAGGGTGAGGGCTTGGGTGAGGGTGAGGGTTAGATGAGGGTGAGGGTGAGGGTGAGGTTTTCACTTAGGTAAGGGTTAGGGTTAGGGTTAGGTTGAGGATTAATGTGAGGGTGAGCGTTAGTTTGAGGGTTAGGTGTAGGGTGAGGGTTAGGGATAGGGTTAGGATGAGGGTTAGAGTTAGGGTTAGGGTGAGGGTTAGGGTTAGGGTTAGGGTGAGGGTTAGGGTGCAGGTGAGGGTTAGGCTTAGGGTTAGGGTTAGGGTGACAGTGAGGGCTAGATTTAGGATTAGGGTTAGGGTTAAGGTTAGGCTTCGGGTGAGGGTGAGGGTTAGGATTAGGGTGAGGGTTAGCATTAGTGTTAGCATTAGTGTGAGGGTAAGGGTTAGGGAGAGGGTTAGGGTGCTGGTGAAGGTTAGGGTTAAGATTAGTGTTAGGATTAGTGATAGGTTGAGTTTTAGGGTTTGGGTAAGGGTTAAGGTGAGGGGTAGGGTGAGGGTTAAGTTTAGGGTTAGGCTTAGGGTTACGGTGAGGGTTAGGGTCAGGGTTAGATTTAGGGTGAGGGTAATGGTTTGGGTGAGGGTGAGGGTTAGGGTTAGGGTGATGTTTAGGTTGTGGGTGACCGTTAGGGTGAGGGTGAGGGTTAGGGTTATGTTTAGGGTTAGGGTTTAGGTGAGGGTGAACATGAGGTTTAGGTTTAGGATTAGTGAGGGTTGGGGTTAGGGTGAGGGCTAGGGTGAGGGTGAGGGTGAGGGTGAGTATTAGGGTGAGGGTGAGGGTTAGGGTTAGATTGAGGATTAGGGTTAGGGTTACTCTTAGGGATATGGTGATGGTAAGGTTTAGGATGTGGTTTAGGGTGACAGGTAAGGATAGCATTAGTGTTAGGGTGAGGGTTAGTGTGAGGGTTAGAGTGAAGGTGAGGGTTATGGTTAGGGTTAGCGTTATGGTGAGGGTTAGTGTTAGAGTTAGGCTGAGTGTTAGGGTTCTGGTGATCTTTATGGTGAAGGTGAATTTTAACGTGAGGTTTAGTGTTCTGGCGAGGGTGAGGTTTAGTGTTAGGTTTAGGTTGAGGGTTAGTGTGAGTGTTAGGGTGAGGGGTAAGTTTAAGTTTAGGGTGAGCGTTAGGGTTAGTGTGAGGGTTACGGTTAGCGATAGGGTTAGGTTTAGTGTGATGGTAAGGGTTAGGGTGATGGGTAGTGTGATGGTGAGAGTTAGGGTTAGCGTTAGGGTTGGGGTGATGGTTAGGGTGACGTTTAGGGTTAGGGTTAGGGTGAGGGTAAGGGTTAGTGTTTGGGTTACTGTTAGGGTGAAGGTGAGGATTAGATTTAGGATTAGGGTTGGGATTAGTCTTAGGGTGAGTGTGACAGTCAGGGTGAGGCTTAGGTGTAGTGTGAGGGTTAGGGTTAGGGTAAGGTTTAGGGAGAGGGTAAGTGTTAGGGTGATGGTTAGGGTGAGGGTGAGAATTAGGGTTAACATTAGGGTCAGCATTAGGGTTAGGGTTAGTGTTAGGATAATGTTGGGGGTGATGGTGAGTGTTAGGTTTAGGGTGAGGGTGATGATAAGGTTGAGGCTGAGGGTGAGGGTTAGGGTGTGGATGAGCGTTCAGGGTCTGTTGAGTGTTAGGTGACCGCGAGGGTTAAGGTGAGGGGGAGGGTTAGGGTTAGGGTTAGGGTAAGGTTTAGGTTTAGGGTTAATGTGTGGGTTAGGTTTAGGTGTAGGGTTAGGATTAGGGTGAGGGTTAGGCTTAGTGTGATTTTTAGGGTCAGGGTAAGTTTTAGGGTGAGGGTGAGGGTTAGGATGATGGTTTGGGTGAGGGTGAGGTTTAGGTGTAACATTAGGGTTAGGGTTAGGCTTAGGGATAGTATTAGGGTTAGGGTTAATGTTAGGGTGTGGGTCAGAGTGAGGGTTAGGGTTAGGGTGAGTGTGAGGGTTAGGATTAGGGTGAGAGCTAGGGTAATGTTGACGGTTAGGTTGAAGGTGAGGGTGAGGGTGAAGGTGAGGGTTTCAGTTAGGTAAGGGTTAGGGTTTGGTTTAGGTTGAGGATAGGGTGAGGTTGAGGGTTAGTTTGAGGGTTAGGGTTAGGGTTAAGGTTAGGGTTAGGTTTAGGGTGACGTTGAGGTTTAGGGTTATGTTTAGGTTGAGTGTTAGGGTTAGGGTGAGGGTGAGGTTTCGGGTGAGAATAAGGGTTCGGGTTAGGGTGAGGGTTATGGTGTGGGTGAGCATTCAGGTTCGGTTGAGTGTTAGGGTAAGGGTGAGGTTGAAGGTGAGGGTGAGTGTTAGGGTTAGGGTTAGGGTGAGGGTTAAGTTTAGGGTTAGGGTTAGTGTGTGGGATAGGTTGAGGTGTAGGGCTAGGGTTAGGGTCTGCATTCGGGTTAGTGTGATGGTTAGGGTTAGGGTTAGTGTGAGGATAAGGGTTAGGTTGAAGTTTAGGGTGAGGGTTAGGGTTAGCATTAGGGTTAGGGTGAGGGTTAGGGTAAGGGTTAGGTTTAGGTTGAGGTTTAGGGTAAGGGTTAGGGTGAGGGTTAGGGTTAGGGCAAGGATGAGGGTTAGGGTTAAGGTTAGGATTAGTGATAGGTTGAGGATCAGGTTTTGGGTAAGGGATAAGGTGAGGGTTTGTGTGAGCGTTAGGATTAGGGTTAGGGATAGGGGGAGGATTAGGGTTAGGGTTAGGATTAGAGTGAGGTTAAGGCTGAGGTGTAGGTTAAGGTTTCGGGTGAGGTTAGGATTAGTATGAGTGTTAGGGTTTGGTTAAGGGTTAGGGTGAGGGCAAGGTTTAGGGTGATGGTTAGTCTGAGGGTGAGGGTTAGGTGTAGCATTAGGTTTAGGGTAGGGTTAGCGTGAGGGTAATGGTGAGGGTGAGGGTGAGGGTGAGGGTGAGTGTTAGGGTTAGGATTAGGTGAGGGTAAGGGTTAGGGTGAGGGCTAAGATGAGGGTGAGGTTTAGGTTGAGGTTGAGTGTGAGGGTGAGGTTTTCAGCTAGGTAAGTGTTAGGGTTAGTGTTAGGGTTAGGACTAGGGTGAGGTTGAGGGATATTTTGAGGGTTTGGTTTAGGTTGAGGGGTAGGGTTAGGGTTAGGGTTAGGTTGAGGGGTAGGGTTAGGGTTAGGGTGAGGGTTAGGCTTAGTGTGAGGGTTAGGGTAAGGTTTAGGGTTAGTGTGAAGATAAGGGTTAGGGTGAGGTTTAGGGTGAGGCTGAGGGTTATGGTTAGGATTATGTTTAGGGTTAGGGTGTGCGTTAAGGTTAGGGTTAGTGTGAGGGTTAAGGTGACAGTGAGGGTTAGGTTTTGGGTGAGGGGTGGGGTTATGGTGAGTGTTAGGGTGAGGGTTATTGTTAGGGTTAGTGTGAGGATTAGGGTTAGGTTTAGGGTTATGGTGAGGGTAAGGGTTAGGGTGAGGTTTAGGATGAAGGTGCGGGATAGGGTTAGCGTTTGGGATAGGGTGAGAGTTAGGGTTAGTGTGAGGGTGAGGGTTAGGTTTAGGTTTAGGGTTAGGGTTATGGTGAGTGTTATGGTGACAGTGAGGGTTAGGTTTTGGGTGAGCGTTGGGGTTATGGTGAGTGTTAGGGTGAGGGTCATTGTTAGGGTTAGTGTGAGGATTAGGGTTAGGTTTAGGGTTATGGTGAGGGTAAGGGTTAGGGTGAGGTTTAGGGTGAGGGTGCGGGATAGGGTTAGCGTTTGGGATAGGGTGAGAGTTAGGGTTAGTGTGAGGGTGAGGGTTAGGTTTAGGTTTAGGGTTAGGGCTATGGTGAGGGTTAGGGTTAAGTTGTGGCTTAGGGTTAGTGTGAGGATAACGGTTAGGGTGAGGGTGAGGGTGGTGGTTAATGTGAGGTTTAAGGTTATGGCTATGTTTATGTTTAGGTTGAGGGTAAGGGTTAAGGTTAGGGTGAGTGTTAGGGTTAGTTTGAGGGTTAGCGTTAGTATGAGGATAAGTGTTAGGGTGAGGGTTAGGTTGAGGGCGAGGGTTAGGGTTGTCGTTAGGTTTAGGGTGAGGTTTAGTGTGAGGTTTAGGGTTAGGGTGAAGGGTAGGGTTAGTGTTAGTTTTAGGGTTAGTGTTAGGGTGAGGGTTAGGGTGAGGGGTAGGGTTGGGGTAAGGGTGAGGGTTAGGGTTCGTGTGAGGGTTAGAGTTAGTGTGAGATTAAGGGTTAGAGTGAGGGTTAGAGTGAGGGTGAAGTTAAGGGTTATAGTTAGGCTTAGGGTGAGACTTAGGGTGAGGTTTAGGGTTCGGGTGTAGGTGAGGTTTAGCGTGTGCCTGAGGGTTAGGGTTAGGGTAAGAATTTTGGTGACGGTGAGGGGTAGGGTGAGGGTGAGGGTTTGTGTGAGGTTTAGCATTAGGGTTATTGTGAAGGGTAAGTGTTAGGATGAGTCTTAGGGTGAGGGTTAGGGTTAGATTTAGGATTAGGTTTAAGGTTAGGGTTAGGCTTAGTGTGAGAGTGAGGATGAGGGTTAGGATTAGGGTGAGGTAACCCTCACCCTAGGGTTAGCGTTAGGGTGAGGGTTAGTTTGAGGGTTAGGGTGAGGTTGAGGGTTAGGGTTAGATTTAAGGTTAGGATTAGTGATAGGGTGAGGATTAGGGTTTGGGTAAGGGTTAAGGTGAGGTTTAGGGTGAGGGTTAGGTTTAGCGTTAGGGATAGGGTGAGGATTAGGTTTAGGGTTAGTGTTAGGGTGAGGTTTAGGCTGAGGGGTAGGGTTAGGGTTAGGGTGAGGGTTAGGTTTAATGTGAGTTAGTGTTAAGTTAAGGATTAGGGTGAGGGTATGGGTTAGGTTGATGGTTAGGCTGGGGTGAGGGTTAAGTTTAGAATTAGGGTTAGGGTTAGGGTTAGGGTGAGGTTTAGGGATAGGGTTGGGGTTAGGGTGAGGATGAGGGTGAGGGCGTGGGTTAGGGTTAGGGTTAGGGGGAGGGTTAGGGTTAGGTTCGGGCTAGGCTGAGGGTGAGGGTTAGGATGAGGGTGAGGTTTCAGGTGAGGGTGAGGTTCAGGAGAGGGTTAGGGTTAGGGTGTGGGTTCGGGTTCGGGTTCGGGTGAGTGTTAGTGTGACGGTCAGGGTTAGGGTAAGGGTGAGGTTTGGGGTTAGGCTTAGTTTTAAGGTGAGGTTTAGAGTTATGGTTAGGTTTAGGGTGAGGCTTATGTTGAGGGGTAGGTTTAGGGTTAGGTTGGGGGTTAGGGTTAGTTTGAATGTTAGGGTTAGGGTTAGGGTTAGTGTGAGGATAAGTGTTAGGATGACGTTTAGGGTGAGTGTGAGGGTTAGGGTTAGTGTTAGGGTGAGGTTAAGAGTTAGGGTGACGGTCAGGGTTAGGTTTAGGGTGAGGGTTGGCGTTTGGGTGATGTTTAGGGTGAGGGTGGGGGTTAGGGTATGGGTGAGTGTGAGGGTGAGGGTTAGAGTTAGGGTTAGGGTTAGAATGAGGGTTAGGATTAGGTTTAGGGTTAGGGTGAGGGTTAATGTGAGGGTTATGGTTAGAGTTAGGTTGAGGGTTAGGGTTAGTGTGAGGGTCAGAGTTAGGATTACCGTTAAGGTTAGTGTGAGGATAAGGGTTATGGTGAAGTTTAGGTTGAGGGTGAGGTTTAGGGCTACCATTAGCGTTTGGGTGAGGTTTAGAGTGAGGGTTAGTTTTAGCGTTAAGCTGAGGTTTAGGGTTAGGGTGAGGGTTAGGGTAAGGCTTACGGTTAGGGTTAGGTTTAGGGGTACTGTTAGGGTTAGGCTTTAGGGTTAATGTGAGGGTGAGGGTGAGGGTTAGCGTTAAGGTTATTGTTAGGTATAGGGTGAGGGTGTGGGTGAGGGGTAGGTTTAGGATTAGTGTTAGATTTAAGGTTAGGCTGAGGTGGTGGGTGACGGTGAGGGTGAGGTTTAGGGTTAGGGTTAGGGTTAGGGTGAGTGTGAGGGTGAGATTGAGCTTTAGGGTGTGGGTGAGAGTTTCAGTTAGGTAAGGGTTAGGGATACTGTTAGGGTGAGTATTAGGTTGAGGGTGAAGGTTAGGGTTAGGTTGTGTGTTAGGGTTAGGGTTTTGGTGAGGGTTAGGTTTAGGTTGAGGTTTAGGATGAGAGTGAGGTTTAGGGTGAGGGTTAGGGTGAGGGTGAGATTCAGCGTTAGGCTGTAGGTGAGGGTTAGGTTTAGGGTGAGGTTTAGGGTGACGGTGAGGTTTAGGGTGACTATGAGGGTTAGCATTAGGTTTAGGGTGATTGTTAGGGTTAGGCTTAAGGTGAGGGTTAGTGTGAGGGTTAGGATTAAGGTTAGGGTGAGGTTTAGGGTTAGTGTGAGGGTTAGGGTTGGGGTTAGGTTGAGGTTTAGGGTTAGGGTGAGTGTTAGGGTGATGGTGAGAATTAGGGTGAAGGTGAGTATTAGGGTTATGGTTAGGCTAAGGGTGAGGTTTAGGTTTAGGGTGAGGGTGAGGGTGATGGTTAGGTTTAGGATTACCCTGAGGTGTAGGGTTAGGCTTAGTGTGAGGTTGAGGTTGAGGGTCAGAGTTAGGTTTCAGGAGAGGTTTAGGGTTACGGTTAGGATTAGGGTGAGTTGAGGGTGAGGTTTAGGTTGAGGGTGATGGTGAGGGTGAGGGTGAGGGTTAGGTTTAGAGAGAGAGTTAGGGTTAGGGTTAGGGGGAGGGGGAGGGGGAGGGTTGGGGTGAGGGTGATGGACAGGTTGAGGGTGAGGGTGATGTTTAGTGTTTGGGTGAGGGTTAGGTTTAGGGTTAGGATTAAGTTTAGGCTGAGGTTAGGGTTAAGGTTAGGGTTAGGATGAGGGTTAGGCTGAGGGTTTGGGTTAGGGTTAGGGTGAGGGTAAGGGTTAGGGTGAGGGTGAGCGTTAGGTTTAGGATTAGGTTTAGGTTTAGGGTGACTGTTAGGGATAGGTTTACATTTAGGGTGAGGGTTTTGTTTAATGTTAGCTTTAGAGTTAGGTTGAGGGTGAAGGTGAGTTTTAGGATTTGGATTAGTCTTAGGGTTATATTTAGGCTGAGGGTGAGGGTGAGGGTGAGGGTGAGTGTGAGTGTTAGCGTGAGGTTGAGGGTGACGGTGAGGGTTTCTGTTACTTAAGGGTTAGGTTTAGGGTTATTGCTGAGGACTAGGATGAGGGTTAGGGTTAGGTTGAGGGTTTGAGTTAGGGTGAGGGATAGGGTTAGGGTGAGGGTGAGGGTTAGAGTTAGGGTTAGGGTGACTGTTAGGGTTAGGGTGAGGGCTAGGTTGAGGGCTAGGTTGAGGGTGAGGGTTAGGTTTCGGGTGAGGGTGAGGATTAGGGTGAGGGTGAAGGTTTCGGGTAGGTAAGGATTAAGGTTAGGGTTATGGTGAAGATTAGGGTGAGAGTGAGGGTTAGCTTGAGGCTTAGGGTTAGGGTGAGGGTTAGTGTGAGGGGTAGGGTTAGGGTTAGGGTGTGGGTTAGGGTTAGTGTGAGGGTTAGGGTTAGGGTTAGGTTTAGGTTTAGTGTGAGGATAAGGGTTAGGTTGAGGGTTAGGTTGAGGGTGATGGTTACGTTTAGCGTTAGGTTTACAGTTAGCATTAGGGTTAGGTTGAGAGTTAGGGTTAGGGTGAGGGTTAGGTTGAGGGTGAGGTTTAGGGTCAGATTTCGGTTGAGGGTTAGGGTGAGGGTTAGGGTTAGGTTTAGGGTTAGGGTGAGGGTTAGTGTGAGGGTTAGGGTTAGGGTTAGGTTTAGGGAGAGGGTGAGGGTTAGTGTTAGGTTTAGGGTGAGGGTTAAGGTTAAGTTGAGGGCTAGGGTGAGCCTGAGGATTGGGTTAAGGGTAAGGGTGAGTGTTTCGATTAGGTAAGGTTTAGGGTTAGGGTTATGGTGAGTATTAGTGTGAGGGTGAGGGTTAGGTTGAGGGTTAGGTTAAAGGTGATGGTGAGGGTTAGGTTTATGGTGAGGGTTAGTGTTAGGGTGATGTATAGTGTGAGGTTGAGGGTTAAGGTTAGGCTTCTGGTGAGGGTTCGGGTGAGGGTTATGGTTAGTTTGAGGGTTAGGGTTAGGGTGAGGGTGAGGGTTAATATTAGGTTTAGGGTTAGGGTTAGGGTGAAGTTTAGGGTGAGGGTGAGGGTGAGGATGAGGGTGTATGTTCTGGTGCGGGTGAGGGTAAGGGTTAGGGTGAGGGTCAGGGTTAGGTTTAGGGTTATGGTGAGGGTGATGGTTAGCATTAGGGTTAGGATGAGGGTTAGGGTGAGGGTTAGGGTTAGGGTTAGATTTAGGATTAGGGTTAATGTGAGGATAAGAGTTACGGTGAGGGTTAGGTTGAGGGTGAAGTTTAGGGTTAGCATTAGGGTTAGGGTAAGGGTTAGTGTGAGTGTTAGGGTTAGGGTGAGGTTTAGGTTGAGGGTGAGCGTTAGGATTAGGGTTAGGTTTAGTGTGAGGGTTAGAGTGAGGGTTAGAGTGAGGGTTAGTGTTAGGTTGAGGGTTAGTTTTAAGATTAGGGTTATGGTGAGATTTAGGGTTAGGGTTATGGTTAGGGTAAGGGTTAGTGTTAGTATTAAGGTTAGATTTAGGGTTAGGGTTATTGTTAGAGTTAGGGTTTGGTTTAGGGTGAGTGTGAGGGTTGGCGTTAGGGTTAGGGTTAGGTTTAGGGTCATGGTGGGGGTAATGGTCAGGTTTAGGAATAGGGTTATGGTTAGGCTGAGGGGCAGGCAGAGGGTGAGGGTGAGGTTTAGGGTTAGGGTTAGGTTTAGAGTTACGGTGAGGGCTAGGGTGAGGGTGAGGGTTAGGTTGAGTGTTAGGGTTACGGTGAGGGTTAGGGTTAGAGTGAGGGTTATGGTTAGGTTGACGTTTAGGGTGAGGCTGAGTGTTAGGGATCGGATGAGGGTTCGGGTGAGGGTTCGGGTTAGGGTGAGGGTGAGGTTTAGGGTGTGGCTTAGGGCTAGAGTTAGGGTGATGGTTACGGTGATGTTTAGGGTTAGGTTGAAGGCTATTGTGTGGGTTAAGGTTAGGGTTAGTTTGAAGGTAAGGGTTAGGTTGAGGGCTAGGGTGAGGGTGATGTTTAGGGTGAGGGTTAGGGTGAGGGTTAGGTTTAGAGTTAGGGTTAGGGTGAGGGTTTGGGTGAGGGGTAGAGTTAGGGTTAGGTTTAGGATTAGGGTTAGGTTCAGGCTGAGGGTGAGGGTGAGGTTTAGGGTTAGGGTTAGGATTAGCGTTACGGTGAGTGCTAGGTTGAGGGTTAGGGTGAGGTTGAGTGTGAGGGTAAGTGTTAGGTTTAGGGTGAGGATTAGGATTAGGGTTAGTTTTAGGGTTAGGGTGAGGTTGAGGGTTGGGTTAGGGTTAGTTTGAGGGTTAGGGTTAGGGTGAGGGTTAGGTTGACCGTGAGCATTAGGGTGAGTGTTAGGGTTACGGTTATTTTTAGGGTGAGGGTAAGGTTGAGGTTTACGGTTAGGGTGAGGGTTACGGTTAGGGTTAGATTGAGGGTTAGGGTTAGGATGAAGTTTAGGGTGAGGCTGAGTGTTAGGCTTCAGGTGAGGGTTCGGGTGAGGGTGAGTGTGAGGGTGAGGGTGAGGTTTAGGGTGTGGCTTAGGATTAGTGTTAGGGTGAGTTTTAGGGTGAGGATTATGATTAGTGTTAATGTTAGGTTGAACGTGAGGGTGAGGGTTAGGTTTAGGGTTAGGTTGAGGGTTAGGGTTAGGTTGATGGCTTGTTTGAGGGTGAGGGTTAGGGTGAGGTTAAGGGTGAGGGTTAGGTTTAGAGTTAGTGTTAGGGTGAGGGTTAGTGTGAGGGGTAGTTTTAGGGTTAGGGTGAGGGTTATGGTTAGTGTGAGGATTTGCGTTAGAGTTAGGGTTAGTGTGAGGTTAAAGTTTAGGGTGAAGTTTAGGGTGAGGGTGAGGGTTAGGGTTAGGTTTAGGGAGAGGGTTAGGATTAGGTTTAGGGTGAGAGTTAGGGTTTGGGTATTGTTTAGTGTGAGGTTGAGGGTTAGGGTTAGGTTTAGGGTGATGATAAGAGTGAGTTGAGGGTTACGGTGAGCATTAGAGTGAGGGTTACGCTTAGCGTTAGGGTTTGGGGGCGGGTGAGGGTGATGTTGAGGGTTAGGTTTAGGATTAGGTTTAGGGTAAGGTGAGTGTTAGGTTGAGGGTAAGGATTTTGGTGAGGGTTAATTTTAGGGTGTGGGTGACGGTTAGGTTTAGGGTGAGGATTAGGGATAGGGTTAGGGTTATGGTGAGGGTAAGTATTAGGGTGAGGTTTAGGGTGTGGTTGAGGTTTTGGGTTAGCGTTAGTGTTAGCGTGAGGGTGAGTGTGAGGATTTCGGTTAGGTAAGTGTTAGGTTTAAGGTTATGGTGAGGATTAGGGTGAGGGTGAGTGTTAGTGTTAGGGTTGTGGTGATAGTTAAGTTTAGGGTGAGAGTTAAGGTTAAGGTGAGGGCTAGGGTGAAGATGAGGGAGAGGGTGAGGATGAGGTTTTCTGTTAGGTAAGGGTTAGGGTTATAATTATGGTTAGGATTAGTGTAAGAGTGAGGGTTAGCTTGAGGTTTAGGGTTAGAGTGAGGGTTAGTGTGACGGATAAGTTTAGGGTTAGGTTGAGGGTTAGGGTTTAGTGTGAGGGTTATGTTAGGGTTAGGTTTAGGGTTAGTGTGAGGACAAGGGTTAGGGTGAGGGTTATGTTGAGTTTGATGGTTAGGGTTAGCGTTAGGTTAATGGTTAGCATTAGGTTTAGGGTGAAGTTTAGGGTTTGGATGAGGGTTTGGTTGAGGATGAGGGATAGGTTTAGGTTTAGGTTGAGGGTTAGGGTTAGGGTTAGGGTTAGGTTGAGGGTTAGGGAGAGGGTTAGGGTTAGGTTTAGGGTTAGGGTGAGGGGTAGTTTGAGGGTTAGGGTTAGGGTTATGTTTAGGGTGAGGGTGAGGGTTAGTGTTAGGGTTAGGGTTAGGGTTAAGGGTAAGGTGAGGGCTAGGATGAATGTGAGAATGAGGCTGAGTGTTTCGGTAAGGTAAAGTTAGGGTTAGGGTTATGGTGAGGATTAGTGTGAGGGTGAGTGTTAGGTTGAGGGTTAGGTTAAGGGTGAGGGTGAGGGTTAGGATTACGGTGAGGGTTAGTTTTAAGGTGATGTTTAGGGTGAGGTTGAGGGTTAAGGTGAGGGTTCGGTTGAGGGTGAGGTTGATGATTAGGTTTAGGGTTAGGGTGAGGGTTAGGGTTAGGGTTAGGATTAGGTTGAGTTTTGGGGTTAGGGTTAGTGTGAGGTTTAGGCTTAGTGTGGGGGTTAGGGTTAGGTTCAGGATTAGGGTTAGTGTGAGGATAAGGGTTAGTGTGAGGGTTAGGATGATGGTGAAGGTTAGGGTTAGCGTTAGGGTTGGGGTTTTCGTTAGAGTTAGGGTGAGGGTTAGGGCGAGTGTTAGGGTTAGGGTGAGGTTTAGGTTGAGGGTGAGCGTTAGGGTTAGGTTTAGGTTCATGGATAGGTTTAGGGTTAGGTTTAGGGTGAGGGTTAGGGTAAGGGCTAGGGTTTGGGTGAGGGTTAGGATGAGGGCGAGGGTGAGGGTTTTGATAAGGTAAGTGTTAGGCTTAGGGTTAGGTTGAGGATTAAGTTGAGGGTGAGGGTTAGGTTGAGGGTCAGGGTTAGGGTGATTGGTAGTGTTGGGGTTAGGGTGAGGGTTAAGGTTAGGTTGATGTTTAGGGTGACGATGAGTGTTTGGGTGAAGGTGAGGGTTCGGGTGAGTGTGAGTGTTCGTGAGAGGGTGAAGGTCAGGGTGTTGGTGAGGATTAGGTTACGGATTAGTGTTAGCGTGACAGTGAGTGTTAGGTTGAGGGTGAGGGTTAGGGTTAGGGTTAGGGTGAGTGTTAGGGTTAGGGTTAGGGTTAGGGTTTGGTTCAGTGTTAGGATTAGGGTTAAGGTGAGGTTGAGGGTTCGGGTGAGTGTGAGTGTTCAGGTGAGGGTGAGGGTTAGATTATGGGTGAGGGTTAGGTTTCGGCTGAGTGTTAGGGGGATGGTGAGGGTTAGGGTTAGGGTTAGCATTAGGGTTAGGGTGAGGTTTAAGTTGAGATTGAGTTTTAGGTTGTGCGTGAGAGTTAGGGTTAGGGTGAGGATTATGGTTATGGTTAGGGTTTGGATTATGGTGAGTTAAAGGGATAGGGTGAGGTTTATTGTGAGGTTGAGGGTTATGGTTGGTGTTAGGGTTAGGGTGAGGGTTAGGGTTAGGGTGCGGGTTAGGGTGACAGTTAGGGTTAGGGTGAGGGTGAGGGTGAAAGTTAGGGTTAGGGTTAGGGTTATAGTTAGTCTGAGGGTGAGAGTAGGTTTAGAATTTGGATTAGGGTTATGGTTAGAGTTAAGGTGAGGGTGAGGGTTAGGGTTAGGATTAGAGTTAGGGTGAGAGTGAGGGTGAGGTTCAGTGTTCAAATTAGGGTTAGGTTTAGGGTTAGGGTGAGTGTTAGGGTTAGGTTTAGGGTTAGGGTTAGGGTTAGGGTTAGGTTGAGTGTTAGGTTTAGGGTTAGGGTGAGGTTGAGGGTTCGGGTGGGTGTGAGTGTTAGGGTGAGTGTGAGGATTAGAGTGTGGGTTTGGCTTAGGTTTCCGCTGAGTGTTAGGGTGATGGTGAGTATTAGGTTTAGATTTAGCGTTACGGTTAGGGTGAGGGATACGGTGAGGGTTAATGTTAGGGTGAGTGTTAGGGTTAGATCAGGATTAGGGTTAGGGTGATATTTAGGGTGATGTTGAGGGTTAGTGTGAGGGTGATGGTTAGGGTGAGGGTTAGGTTTAGGATTAGGTTTAGGGTTAGGGTTAGAGTGAGTGTAAGGGTGAGGGTGAGGTTTTGGGTAAGGTTGAGTTTTGGGTTTGGGGTGAGAGTTAGGGTTAGGGCAAGGATTAGGTTTAGGTTTAGGGTTAGGGTTAGGGTGAGTTTAAGGGTTAGGGTGAGATTTAAGGTGAGGGTGAGGTTTATGGTTGGCGTTAGGGTTGGGGTGAGGGTTAGGGTTAGGGTGCGGATTAGGGTGAGGTTTAGGTTTAATGTGAGAGTGAGGGTGAGGATTAGGGTTAGGGTTAGAGTTAGAGTGAGGGTGAGACTGAGGGTTAGAATTTGGATTAGGGTTAGGGTTAGAATTAGGGTGAGGGTGAGGGTTAGGATTACAGTTAGGGTGAGAGTGTGGGGTTAAGGTGAGGGTTAGGGTTAGGATGAGGCTTAGGGTGAGGGTTAGGTTTGGGGTGAGGGTTAGAGTGAGGGTTAGTGTGAGGGTTAGGTTTAGGTTTAGGATTAGGTTGAGGATGAGGGTTAGGGTGAGGGTGAGTGTGATTGTGAGTGTTTCGGTTAGGTAAGGTTTAGGGTTAGGGTTATGATGAGGATTAGGGTGAGGGTGAGGTTTAGGTTGAGGGTTAGGTTGAGGTTGAGGGTTAGGGGGAGGTTTAGGGTGAGGGTTGGTGTTAGGGTGGTGTTTAGGGTGAGGGTGTGGTTTAGTGTCAGTTTTAGGGTTATGGTTAGTGTTATTGTATGGGTTAAGTTTAGGGTTAGGGTGAGGGTGAGGGTAGGGTTAGCGTTAGTGTTAGTGTGAGGGTGGGGGTGAGGTGTAGGTTTAGGATTAGTGTTAGGGTTAGGCTGAGGGCTAGAGTGAGGGTAAGGGTGAGGGTGAGGGTGACGGTTTCTGTTAGGTAAGGGTTATATTTATTGTCAGGGTGAGGATTAGGTTGAGTGTGAGGGTTAGTGTGAGGGTTAGGGTTAGCAGGAACGTTAGGGTTACCGTTTCAGTGAGGGTTAGGCTTAGGGTGAGGTTTAGGGAGAGGGTGAGTTTTAGGGTGAGCTTTAGGGATCGGGTGAGGTTGAACATTAGGGTGTGGGTGAGAGTTAGGGTTAGGGTGAGTGTTAGGGTGTCGGAGAGGGAGAGGGTGACTGTGAGGTTTAGGGTTAGATTTAGGGTGAGAATTGGGGTTAGTGTAAGAGTCAGCATGAGGGTTAAGGTGAGGGTAAGGGTTAGGGTGAGAGTTAGGGTGAGGGTAACGGTTAGGATTAGCGTTAGTTTCAGGGTGAGGGTTACATTGAGTGTTAGGGTTTGGGTTAGATTTAGGGTTATTGTGAGGGTTAGGGTGAGGGTTAGGGTTAGGGTTAGGGTAAGGGTTAGGGTGAGAGAGAGGGTGAGGGTGAGGGATTCGTTTCCGTAAGAGTTAGGGTTAGGGAGAGGATTAGGGTGACGGTGAGGGTTAGGTTGAGGGTTATG
Organism: Dipodomys merriami; assembly: GCF_024711535.1. NCBI lineage: Eukaryota > Metazoa > Chordata > Mammalia > Rodentia > Heteromyidae > Dipodomys > Dipodomys merriami. The sequence continues at coordinate 3,998,837 of NW_027202327.1, forward strand.
GTTAGGGTTATGGTTAGAGTGAGGGTGAGGTTGAGGTATAGGTTTAGGGTTAGGGTTAGATATAGGGTGAGGGTGTTGGATTTGAAATACGCTTAAGTTTAGGGTTAGAGTTAGGGTGAGGTTGAGGGTGAGGGTTAGGGTTAGGGGTAGAGTTAGGGTGAGGGTGAGAGTGGGGATGAAAGTTAGAGCTAGGGTTAGGGTGAGGGTTATTGTGAGGATAAGTGTTATGTTGAGTGTTAGGATGAGGGTGAGGGTGAGGATGAGTGGTAGGGTGAGGTTGAGGGTTAGTGTTAGGGTTAGGGTTATGGTGAGGTTTAGGGTTAGGGATAGAATGAGGCTTAGGATTAGGGTGAGGTTTAGGGTTACGGTGAATGTTAGGGTGAGGGTTAGGGTTAGGGTCTGTGTAGGGTGAGAGTGAGGGTTCTTGTTAGGGTTATGGTGAGGGTTAAGTTTAGGGTGAGGGCTTGGGTGAGGGTGAGATTTATGGTGAGGGTGAGTGTGAGGGTGAGGGTTTCTGTTAGTTAAGGGTTAAGGTTAGTGTTATGGTGATGATTAGGATGAGGTTTTGGTTTAGTTTGAGGGTTAGGGTGAGGGTGAGGGTTAGGGTTAGGTTTAGGGTGAGAGTTAGCGTTTGGGTGATGTTTAGGGTGAGGGTGAGAGGTAGGGTGAGTTTGAGGGTGAGGGTGAGGATTAGGCTTATTGTTAGGTTTAGGGTGAGGGTTAGGATTAGGGTTAGGGTTAGAGTGAGAGTTCGTATGAGAGTTAGGGTTAGTGTTAGGGTGAGGGTTAGTGTGAGGGTTAGTGTGAGGGTTAAGGTTAGGGTTAGTGTTAGGGTTAGTGTGAGGATAAAGTTTAGGGTGAGGGTTAGGTTTACGATGAGGGTTAGGGTTAGCCTTAGGTTTAGGGTGAGGATTAGGTTTAGGGTGAGTGTTAGGGTTAGGGTTAGAGTGAGGGTTAGGGTTAGGGTGAGGGTTAGGGTTAGGATTAGGGTTAAGATTAGGGTTATTGTTAGGTTTAGGGTTAGGGTTAGGGTGAGGGTTAGGGTGAGGGTTAGCGTTAAGATTAGGGTTAGGTTTAGGGTTAGGGTGGGGGAGAAGGTTAGGTTTAGGATTATTGTTAGGGTTAGGGTTAGGCTGCGGGGGAGTCAGAGGTTGAAGTTGAGGTTTAGGGTTAAGGTTAGGTTTAGGTTTAGGGTGAGGGAGAGTGTGAGGTTGAGGTTAAGGTGAAGGTTTCGTTTATTTAAGGGTTAGGATTATTGTTAGGGTGAGGATTAGGTTGAGGGTGAGGGTTAGTGTGAGGGTTAGGGTAAGGGTGAGTGTTAGGGTTAGGATTTTGGTGACAGTTAGGGTTAGGTTGAGGTTTAGGGTGAGGGTGAATTTTAGGGTGAGCGTGAGTTTTAGGGTGAGAGTTAGGGTGAGGGTAAAATTGAGGATTAGGCTGTGGGTGAGGGTTAGGGTTAGTGTGAGCTTTAGGGTGATGGCGAGGGTTAGGGTGACTGTGAGGTTTAGGTTTAGGTTTAGCGTGAGGGTTAAGGTTAGGGTTACGGTGAGAGTTTGGGTGATGGGTAGGGTTAGGGTTATGGTGAGTGTTCGGGTTAGTGTGAGTGTTAGCGTTAGGGTTAGATTGATTGTAATGGTTAGGGTGAGGTTTAGCATGAGGGTAAGGGTTAGGGTTAGCGTTAGGGTTAGGGTGAAGTTTAGGGTGAGTGTTAGGTTTATGGTTAGGTTTAGGGTGAGGGTTAGTGTGAGGGTTAGTGTTAGGGTTAGGCTGAGAATGAGTCTGAGGATTAGCGTTAGGGTTAGGGGGAGGGTTAGGGTGAGAGTGAGGGTGAGGATGAGGCTTTCTGTTAGGTAAGGGTTAGTGTTAGGGTGAGGGTGAGGATTAGGGTGAGGGTGAGGTTTAGGTTGAGGGTAAGGGTTAGGGTGATGGTTAGGGTTATTGTTAGAGTGAAGGTTAGGGTTAGGGTGATGTTTAGGGTGAGGCTGAGGGATAGGGTTCGGGTTAGGTTTAGGGTGATGTTTAGGGTTATTGTGAGAGTTAGGGTGTAGATAAGGGTTAGGGTGAGGGTGAGGATTAGGGTTAGGTTTAGGGTGAGGGACAGGGTAAGGGTTAGGGTTAGGGTGAGGATTAGGGTGAGGGTTAGGGTTTGGGTTAGGATGAGGGTTAGGTTTAGTGTGAGGGTTAGGTTTAGGGATAGAGTTAAGTTTAGTGTATGGTTAAAGGTTAGGGTGATTGTTAGGGTGAAGTTTTGGGTAGGGTTATCCTTAGGGTTAGGGTCAGGGTTAGGTTTGGGGTGAGGTTTAGGTTTATGGTTAGGGTGAGGGTTAGGGTTAGGGAACTGTTTAAGGTGAGGGTGAGGGTTAGGGTTAGGGTGAGGTTGAGGTTAGGGTTAGGGTTTGGGTGAGGGCTAGGGTAATGATGAAGGCTAGGCTGAGGGTGAGGGTTGTGGAGAGGGTGAGGGTGAGGTTTTTGGTTAGGTAAGCTTTAGGATTAGGATTAGGGTGAAGATTAGGTTGAGGGTGAGGTTTAGGTTGAGGGTTAGGGTTAGGGTGTGGGTCAGCTTAGGGCTTATTGTGAGGGTTAGGGTGTTGTTTATGGTGAGAAAGAGGGTTCGTGTTAGGGTGAGGGTTAGGGTTCGGTTGAGAGTGAGGGTTAGGGTGTGGGTGAGGGTTAGGATTAGGGTGAGGTTTAGTGTGACGGTGAGCTTTAAGGTGAGTGTGCGGGTTAGGGTTAGGTTTTGGGTGAGGGTTAGGGTTAGGGTTAGGGTGAGGGTGAGGTTTAGGGTGAGGGGTAGGTTTAGGGTGATGGTGAGGGTTAGGGTTAATGTGAGCGTTAGGGTTAGGGTTATGGTTAGGTTTAGTGTGAGGATAAGTGTTAGGATGAGGTTTAGTGTCAGGGTGAGGGTTAGGGTTAGCGTTAGTGTTAGGGTGAATGTTAGGTTGAGGGTTAGAGTTAGGGTTAGGGTTATGGTGAGGATTACGGTGAGTGTTAGGGTTAGGTTTAGGGTGAGGGTTAGGGTTAGGGTGATGTTTAGGGTGAGGGTGAGGGTTAGGGTTTTGGTGAGGGTGAGGATTAGGGTTAGGGTTAAGATTATGGTGAAGGTTAGGTTTAGGTTTAGGTTGAGGTTTAGCGTTAGGGTTAGGTTTAGGTTGAGCGTTACGGTTAATGTTAGGGTGAGCGTGAGGGTTAGGGTGAGGGGTAAGTTTAGGGTTAGGTTAAGGGTTAGGGTTAGGGTGAGAGTTAGAGTTAGGTTTAGGGTTAGGTTGAGGGTGAGGGTGAGGGTTAGGGTTAGGGTAAGTGTGAGGGTTGAAGTGTGGGTGAGGGTGAGTGTTAGGGTTAGGGATACGTTGAGGGTTAGGTTTAGGGTGATATTTAGGGTGAGGGTGAATATTAGGGTGAGGGTGATGCTTAGGGTTAGGGTTAGGGTTAAGGTTAGGTGAGGGATAGGTATAGGATTAGGGTTAGGGTTAGGGTTAGCGTGAGTGTAAGGGTTCGGTTGAGGATTCGGGTCACCTTGAGTGTTAGGTTTTGGGTGAGGGTTTTCGTTAGGGTGCATATTAAAGTTAAGGTTAGGGTCAGGGTTTTAGTCAGTTTAACGGTTAGGCTGAGGTTTAGGGTGAGGGTGAGGGTTAGGGTTAGCGTTAGGTTTAGGCTGAAGGTCTGGGTGAGAGTTTGGGTTAGGGTTAGTGTGAGTGTGATGGTGAGGTTTAAGATTAATGTTATGGTTAGAGTTAGGGTGAATCTGAGGTTGTGGGTTAAGGTTAGGATTAGGGTTAGGTATAGGGTTAGGCTGAGACTGAGGCTTAGGGTGAGGTTTAGGGTTAGGGTGCAATTTAGGTTTAGGTTTAGGTTAGGGTTTGGATGAGGGTTAGGCTGAGGGTGAGGTTTTGGTTTAGTGTGAGTGTTAAGCTTAGGGTTAGGGTTAGGGTTAGGGTGATGGTAAGGGTTACGGTGAGTTTTAGGGTGAGTTTGAGGGTTAGGGATAGGGTGAGGTTTAGGGTTAGGGTTAAGGTTATTATGAGGGTTAGGGTGAGGGTTAGGGTGAGGGTTAGGGTTAGGTTTAGGGTTAGGGTTTGGGTGGTCGTTAGGGTGAGGGTAAGGGTTAAGGTGAGGGTTAGGATGAGGATGAGGGTTGGGATTGGGGTGAGGGTAAGGATAAGGGTGAGGGTTAGAGTGAGGGTGCGGGTTAGGGTTATCATTAGGGTTAGGTTGAGAGTGAGGGTTAGGGTTAGGGTTAAGTTTAGAGATAGGTATAGGGTGAGGATTAGGGTTAGTGTGAGCTTTAGGGTTAGGGTTAGGGTTAGGTTTAGGTTTAGGATGTGGGTGAGAGTGAGGGTTAGGGTTAGGGTTAGTGTTAGGGTGAGTGTGCAGTTGAGGGTTAGTGTTAGGATTAGGGTTAAGGTTAGGTTTAGGGTGAGAGTGAGGGTGAATGTTAGGATTAGGGTCAGGATTAGGGTTAAGGTTAGTGTGAGGATAAGGGTTAGGGTGAGGGTTAGGGTGAGGGTGAGGGTGAGGGTGAGGGTTAGGGTGACGTTGAAGGTTAGGGTTAGTTTGAGCTTTAGGGTGAGCATTAGGGTTAGGGTTAGATTTAGTTTGATGGATAGGATGAGGTTTAGGGTTAAGCTTAGGTTTAGGGTGAGAGTAAGTGTTATGTTTAGGGTGAGAGTTAAGGTTAGGGTGAGGGGTAGGGTGAGGGTGAGGGGTAGGGTGAGGGTGAGTTTGAGGGTGAGGGTTTCGGTTATGTAAGAGTTAGGGTTAGGTTTATGGTGAAGATTAGAGTGAGGGTGAGCATTAGGTTGAGGGTTAGGGTTAGGGTGAGGGTTAGGGATAGGATTAGGGTGAGTGTTATCTTTAGGGTGACTTTTAGGGTGAGGGTGAGGGTTAGGGTGAGGGTTCGGGGGAGGGTGCGTGTGAGGGTGAATGTTAGGGTTGGGTTATGGTGAGGGTTAGTATTAGGGTCAGAGTTAGGGTAAGGGTTAGTGTGAGGGGTAGGGCTAGGGTTCGGGTGAGGGTTAGGGTTAGTGTGAGGGTTAGGGTTAGGATTAGGGTTAGTGTGAGGATAAGGGTTAGGGTGAGGGTTAAGTTGAGGGTGAGGGTTAGGGTTACCGTTAGGTTTAGGGTGAGGTTTAGGGTTAAGGTCAGTGTTAGGGTTAGGGTTAGTTAGGGTGAGGGTTAGGTTTAGGGTGAGGGTTAGGTTTCGAATTGGTGTTAGGGTGGGTTTTTGCGTTAGGTTAAGGTATAGGGTGAGGGTTAGGGATGGGATTATGTTTAGGTTTAGGGTTAAGTTTATTGTTAGGGTAAGGTTTAGGGTTAGGGTTGGGGTGGGTGTGAGGGTTAGCGTGAGAGTTAGGGTCAGGGTTAAGTTTAGGCTGAGGGGGAGGGGGAGAGTGTGGGTGAGGTTAAGGGTTAGGGTTAGGGTTAGGGTTAGTGTGAGGGCTAGGATGAGGATGAGGTTTTGGGTGAGGGTGAGCGTAAGTGTTTCGGTTAGGTAAGTATTAGGGAATTGTTAGGGTGAGGATTAGGTTGTGGGTGAGGGTTTTTGTGACGGTTAGTGTTAGGGTGAGGTTTAGCGTTACGGTTTGGGTGAGGGTTAGGGTTAGACTGAGGTGTAGTGTATGGGTGAGGTTTAGGGTGAGTGTTAGGGTTCGGGTGATGTTGAGCGATCGGGTGTGGCTGAGGTTTAGGGTAAGGATGAGGGTTAGGGTGATGGTGAGGGTTAGGGTGACTGTGAGGGTTAGGGTTTGGGTTAGGGTTAGGTTGAGGGTAAGTGTTACGGTGAGGGTTGGGGGAGAATAAGGTTTAGGGTTAAGCATTAGGGTTAAGGAGAGGGTTAGGGTGAGGGTTGGGTTAAGGTTAGGTTTAGGGTTAGGGTTACTGTGAGGGTGAGGGTGAGGGAGAGTGTTAGGGTTAGGTTTAGGGTGAGGGTTAGGTTGATAGTGAGGGTGAGGGTGAGGGTTTCGTTTAGGTAAGGGTTAGGGTTAGGGTGAGGATTAGGGTGAGGTTGAGGTTTAGGTTTAGGTTTAGGGTTAGGGTGAGGGTTAGGATTAGGGTTAGAGTGAGGGTTAGGGTTACGGTGATGTTTAGGGTGATTCTGACGGTTGGGGTGAGATTGAGCGTTCGGGTGAGGGTGAGAGCTCGGTTGAGGCTGACGGTTAGTTTGTTGGTTAGGGTTAGGGTTAGGGTGAAAGTGAGGGTTAGGGTGAGGGTGAGGGTTAGGGTTAGGCTGAGGGTGAGGGTTAGGGTTAGGGTGAGGGTGAGGTTTAGGGTTAAGGTTAGGTTTAGGCTGAGGGTTAGGGTGAGGGGTAGGGTTAGGGTTAGGTTGAGGTTTCGTGTTAGTGTGAGGGTTAAGGTTAGGTTTAGAGTTAGGGTTAGTTTGAGGTTCAAGGTTAGGGTGGGGGTTAGGGTGAGGGTTAAGGGTAAGTGTTATGGTTAGGGTTAGGGTGAGGATTAGGGTGAGGGTTAGGTTTAGGATGAGGGTTATGGTTAGGGTTAGGGTGAGAGTACTGCTTAGGATAGGGTGAGGTTGAGGGTGAGTGTTAAGGTAATGGTGGGGGTGACTGTGACGGTGAGGTTTAGGTTTAGGCTTAGGGTTAGGGTGAGGTTGAGGGTTAGGGTTAGGATTAGGTTTAGCGTTAGTTTTATGCTGAGGGTGAGGGTGAGGGTGAGGGTTAGGGTGAGTTTGTGGGTGATGGTGAGTGTTAGGGTTAGGATTAGGGTTAGGTTGAATTTTAGCGTTAGGTTTAGCGTTAGGTTGAGGGTTAGGTTTAGGATTAGGGTTCGGGTTAGGGTTAGGGTTATTGTTAAGTCTAGGTTGAGAGTAAAGTTTAGGGTTAGGGTTGGGGTTAGGTTTAGGGTGAGGGTGAGGGTTAGGGTTAGGATTAGGGTTAGGTTTAGGGTTAGGCGGAGGGTTGCAGTGAGGGTGACGGTGAAGTTTAGAGTTAAGATTAGGTTTAGGTTTAGGGTGAGGGTTAGGGTGAGTGTGAGTTTTAGGGTTAGGGTAAGGGTAAGGGTTAGGGTTAGGCTGAGGGTTAGGGTTAGTGTGAAGTGTAGGGTTAGGGTGAGGGTTAGTTTAACGTTAGGGTTAGGGTGAGGGTTAGGGTGAGGGTTAGGGTTAGGGTTACTGTGAGGGTGAGGTTGAGGGTGATGGTTAGGGTTAGGATTAGCTTGAGGGTTAGGTTGAGACTGAGGGTGAGGGTGAGGGTTTCAGTTAGGTAAGCGTTAGGGTTAGGGCTCGGGTGAAGATTAGGGTGAGGGTGAGGTTTAGGTTGAGGGTTAGGGTTAGGGTGAGGTTTAGGGTTAGGGTTTGAGTGAGGGTTAGGTTTCGGGTGGTGTTTAGGGTGAGGCTGAGGGTTGAAGTTAGATTGAGGGTTCGACTTCCAGTGAGGGTTCGCCTGAGGGTGACGGTTAGTTTGTGGGTTAGGGTTAGGGTTAGGTTTAGGGTGAGTTAGGGTTCAGGTGAGTGTGAGGGTAATGGTTAGGGTGAGGGTGAGGTTTAGGGTTAGGGTTAGGTTTAGGCTGAGGGTTAGGGTGAGGGGTACGGTTAGGGTTAAGTTGAGGGTTTGCGTTATTGTGAGGGTTAGGGTTAGCGTTATAGTTATGGTTAGTGTGAGGTTTCAGGTTCAGGTGGGCCTTAGGGTGAGGTTAAATGTTATGGTTATTGTTAGGGTGAGGTTTAGGTTGAGGGTTAGGGTTAGGATGAGGGTTATGTTTATGTTTAGGCTGAGGGTGAGGGTGAGGGTGAGAGTGAGGGTTAGGGTGAGGTTGAGGGTGATGGTGAGTGATAGGGTTAGGATTAGGTTTAGGGTAACTTTTAGGGTTAGGTTTAGGATAAGTTTGAGGGTTAGGGTTAGGATTAGGGTTAGGGTTAGGTTTAGGGTTATTGTTAGGGTTAGGGTGAGAGTAAAGTTTAGGATTAGTGTTAGGGTCAGGGTTAAGTTTAGGGTGAGGGTGAGGGTGAGGATGAGGGTTAGGATTAGGGTTAGGGTTAGGGTTAGGCTGAGGGTGACGGTAACTGTGAGGGTGAAATTTAGGATTAGGATTAGGTTTAGAATTAGTGTGAGGGTTAGGGTGTGTGTGAGGGTTAGGGTTAGGGTAAGTTTAAGGGTTAGGGATAGGCTGAGGTTTAGGGTTAGGGTTAGGTTTAGTGTGAGGGTGAGGGTGAGGTTTAGGGTTAGGGTTAGGGTGAGCTTTAGATTTAGGTTGAGGGCCATGGTGAGTTTAAGGTTTACGGTGAGTTTGAGGGTTAGGCAAGGATTAGGTTTAGGGTTAGGGTGAGGATTAGGGTGGGGGTGAGTGTTAGTTTGAGGGTTAGGGTTAGGGTGATGTTTAGGGTGAGGCTTAGGGTTAGGTTGAGGGTGATGGTTCGGGTGAGGATGATGGTTTGGTTGAGGGTGAGGGTTAGGGTGTGGGTTAGTGTTAGGTTTATTGTGAGGGTTAAGGTGACGGTGAGGGTTAGGGTGAGGGTAAGGGATAGGGTTTGGGTTAGGCTGAGGGTTAGGGTTAGTGTTAGGTTTAGGGTGAGAGTTAGGGTGAGGGGTAGGATTAGGATTAGGGAAAGGTTAGGGTTAGTGTGAGGGTTAGGGTTAGGGTTAGGGTTAGAATTAGGGTTAGTATGAGTATAAAGGTTAGGGTGATGTTTATGGTGAGGGTGAGGGTTTGGGTGAGGATGAGGGTTCGGGTGAGGGTGAGGTTTAGGGTGGTGGTTAGCGTTAGGGTTAGGTTTAGGGTTAGGGTGAAGGTGAGGGTTAATGTGAGGGTGAGGTTTAGGGTTAGTGTTAGGGTGAGGGTGAGGAGTAGGGTTAGGGTTAAGGTGAGGGTTAAGTTTACTGTGAAGGTTAGGGTTAGGATTAGAGTTCGAGTTAGTGTAAGGTTAAAGATTAGGGTTAGCGTTAGGGTGAGGTTGAGTGTTAGGGTTAGGAATTAGGGTTTGGTTTTGGGTGAGCGAGAGGGTGAGGGTGAGTGTTAGTTTTAGGGTTAGGGTTAGGGTTAAGCTGAGGGCGAGGGTGAGATTGAGGGTAAGGTTTAGGTTTAGGGTTAGGGTTCGGTTGAGGGCTAGGTTGAGGGTGAGGTTTAGGTTGAGAGTGAGGGTGAGGGTGAGGTTTTCGGTTAGATAAGGTATAGGATTATCGTTAGGGTGAGGTTTAAGTTGCGCGTGAGGGTTAGTGTGAGGGTTAGGGCTTGGGTGAGGGCTAGGGTTACAATTAGGGTGAGGGGTAGGGTAAGGGTGATGTTTAAGGTGAGGGTAAGGGTTAGGGTGAGGGTTAGGGTTCGGTTGAGAGTGAGGGTAAGGTTGTGGGTGAGAGTGAGGGTTAGGGTGAGGTTTAGGGTGATGGTGAACTTTAGAGTGAGTGTGCGGTTTAGGTTTAGTTTTCTGGTGAGGGTTAGGGTTAAGGTTAGGGTGAGGGTGAGGTTTAGATTGACGGGTAGGTTTAGGGTTAGGGTGAGGGTTACTGTTAATGTGAGGGTTAGGGTTAGGATTATGGTTAGTTTTAGTGTGAGGATAAGTGCTAGGATGAGCGTTAGGTTGAGGGTGAGGGTTAGGGTTAGCATTAGGGATAGGGTGGCGGTTAAGTTGAGGGTTAGGGCTAGGGTTAGTGTTAGGGTGAGTGTTAGTGTTAGGGTTAGGGTTAGGGTAAGGTTTAGCATTAGGGTGAGGTTTAGGTTTAGGCTTAGGTTTAGGGTTAGGGTGAAGTGAGGGATAGGGTTAGCCTTAGGGTTCGGGCGAGGGTTAGGGTGAGGGTTAGGGTTAGGGTTAGGTTTAGAGTTAGGATTAGGGTTAGGGTGGTGTTAGAGTAACAGTGAGGGTTAGGGTAAGGGTGAGGGTTGGGGTTAGGGTTAGGGTGAGTGTTAGGGTGAGGGTTAGGGTTAGGGTGAGGGTTAGGTTAAGGGGTAGGGTTAGCGTAAGTTTGAAAGTTAGGGTTAGTGTGAGGTTTATGGTAAGGGTTAGAGTTAGGTTGAGGGTGCTGGTGAGGGTTAGTTTTAGGGTTAGGGTGAGGATGAGGGTGAAGTTTGGTTTAGGATTAGGGTTAGGGTTAGGCTTAGGGTGAGGGTGAGGGTGAGGTTGAGGGTTAGGGATAGGGTGAGTGTGACGGTTACGTTGGGGATTAGGGTGAGGGTTAGGGTTAGGGCGATGTTTAGGTTGAGGCTGAGGGTTAGGGTGAGTGGGATGGTTCGGGTTCTGGTGAGGTTTCGGTGAGGATGTAGGTTAGGGTTAATATTATGGTTAGGGTGAGGGTTAGCTTTAGGGTTGGGGTTAGGGGGACGGTTAGGGGGACGGGTAGGGTTAGTGTTAGTGTGAGGGTTAGGGTTATGCATAGGGTTAGTGTTAGTGTGAGGATAATGGTTAGGGTGAGGGGGAGGGTTAGGGTTAGCATTAGGGTTAGAGTGAGGTTTATGGTGAGGGTTAGGGTTAGGGTGAGTGTTAGGGTTAGGGTTAGGGTGAATGTTATTATTAGGATTACGGTTATGGTTTGGGTTAGTGTTATTTTTAGGGATAGGGTTAGGGTTAAGGTGAGTGTGAGTGGGAGGTTTAGCGTTAGGGTTAGGGTAATGGTGAGGGTGATGGTGAGTGTTAGGGTTAAGATCAGGGTGAGGGTTGGGGTGAGGGGTAAGGTTAGTGTTAGGGAGAGGATTAGGGTTAGGGTTAGAGTTAAAGTTAAGGTTAGTATGAGGATAAAGGTTCGGTTGAGGGTTAGGATTAGTGTTAGGCTTAAGATTAGGGTTAGGGTGAGCGTTAGGGTTAGGGTGATGTTTAGGGTGAGGGTGAGGGTTAGGGTGAGGGTGAGGTTGAGGGTGAGGGTGAGGGTGATGGTGACGGTGAGGATTAGGTTTAGGGTGAATGTGACAGTTAGGATTGGGGTTAGGGATAGTTTTAAGGTTAGGGTGAAGTTGAGGTTGAGAGTGAGGCTTAGGATTAGTGTGGGGGTTGGGGTTAGTTTGAGGGTTAGGGTGAAGGTGAGATTGAGGGTGAGGATTAGGGTGAGGGTGATGGTGAGGGTGAGGGTTGGGATTAGGGTTAGGGTTAAGGTTAGGTTGAGGGTGAGGGTGAGGGTTAGTGATATGGTTAGCGTTAGGGTGAGTGTTGGGGTTAGAGTTAGGGTAAGGATTAGGGTTAGGGTGAGGGTTAGGGTTAAGTTTAGGTTGAGGTTTAGGATTAAGGTTAGGTTTAGGGTGAGGGATAGGGTAAGGTTTAGGGTTAGAGTTACGGTGAAGTGAGGGTTAGGGATATCGTTACGGTTAGGTCGAGGGTTAGGGTGAGGTTTAGGTTTAGGGTGAGGGTTACAGTTAGGGTTAGGGTTAGGATAAGGTTCAGGGTTAGTGTGAAGGTTAGAGTTAGGCTGAGGATTAGGGTGAGGGTGAGGGTTAGGTTGAGTGTTAGGTTTAGGGTTAGGTTTAGTGTTAGGATTAGAGTGAGGATTAAGTTTAGGGTGATGTTTAGGGTGAGGCTGACGGTTAGGGTGAAGGTTCGTGTTCGGGTTAATCTGAGGGTTCGGGTTCAGTTGAGGGTTCAGGTGTGGGTTAGGGTTAGGATTAGTGTGTGGTTATGGTAATGTGAGGTTTAGGTTAAGGGTGAGGGTTAGGGTTAGGTTTAGGGTGAGTGTTAGGGTGAGGTTTAGGGTTAGGGTGAGGGTTATGTTGAGGGGTAGGGTTAGGGTTAGGGTGAAAGATAGGGTTAGTGTGAAGGTTAGGGTTAGGGTTAGTGTGAGGTTAAAGGTTAGGTTGAGGGTTAGGGTGAGGGTAAGGGTTAGGCTTAGGATTAGGGTTAGTTTTAGGGTTAGGCTGACGGGGAAGGTGAGGGTGAGGGTGAGCGTGAGGGTTATGTTAGGTTTAGGGTGAGGCTTAGGGTTAGTGTGAGGGTTAGGGTGAGGTTTAGTGTGAGTGTTAGGTTTAGGGGTAGGGTGAAGGTTAGGGTAAGGGTTAGAGTAAGGGTGAGGTTTAGGTTTAGGTTTAGGGTTAGTTTGATGGTGCGGGTGAGGGTTAGTTTTAAGGTTGTGGTGAGAGTGAGGGTGAGGATTGGTTTAGGATTTGAGTTATGGTTAGGGTTAGGCTTAGGGTGACGGTGAGGGTGAGGGTGAGGGTGACGGTGAGGATTAGGTTTAGGGTGAATGTGACGGTTAGGGATAGGGTTAGGTTTAGGGTTAGTGTGAAGTTGAGTGTGAGGGTGAGGGTTAGGATTAGGGTGAGTATTAGGGTTAGTTTGAGGCTTAGGGTGAGGTTGAGTATGAGGGTGAGGATAAGGATGAGGGTGAGGGTGAGGTTTAGGATTAGGGTAAGTGTTAGGGCTAGGGTTAGGTTGAGGTTGAGTGTGAGGGTTAGTGTTAGGGTTAGCGTTAGGGTGAGTGTTGGGTTAGGGTTAGGTTAAGGATTAGGGTTAGGGTGAGTGTTAGGGTTAGGTATAGTTTGAGGTTTAGGATTAGGGTTAGGTTTAGGGTGAGGGTTAGGGTGAGGGTGAGGGTGAGGGTGAGGGTTAGGGTGAGGGGTATGTTTAGGGTTAGGGTAAGGGTTGGGTTTAGTGTGAGGGTTCAGGTCAGGTTTAGTGTTAAGTTGAGGGTGAGGGTGAGGGTTAGTGTTAGGTTTAGGGTGAGGGTTAGAGTGTAGGTGAGGGTTAGGGTTAGGGTTAAGGTTATTATTAAGGTTAGGGTTAGGGTTAGGGTGAGGGTTAGATTGAGGGTGAAGCTTAAGGTTAGGGTCAGGGTTAGGGTTGGGGTTAGAGTGAGGGTTAGGTTTAGGGTGATATTTACGTTGAGGTTGAGGGTTAGGTTGAGGGTGACGGTTCTGGTGAGGGTGAGGGTTTGGGTGGGTGTGAGGGTTAGTGTGTGGGTGAGGGTTAGGTCTCGGGTGAGTTTTAGGGTGATGCTCAGTGTTAGGGTGAGGGTGAGGGTTAGTGTGAGTGTGAGGGTTAGGTTTAGGTTTAGGATTCGGGTGAGGTTTAGCATTAGGGTTAGGGTTAGCGTGAGGATAAGGGTGAGGTTCAGGGTTAGGGATAGGGTGAGGGTTAGGGTTAGTGTGAAGGTAAGGGTTAGGTATAGGGATAGGGTGAGTTTGAGGATGAGTGTTAGGGTGAGGTTGATGGTGAGGATTAGCGTTAGGGTTAGGGTGAGGGTTACGGTGAGGGTTAAGGTTAGTGTGAGTTTTAGGGTTAGGGTGATATTTATGGTGAGGATGAGGGTTAGGGTTAGGGTTAGGGTGAGGGTCAGGGTGAGGGTGAGGGTAAGTTATAGGGTTAGGGTTAAGGTTTTTTTAGAGTGAGTGTGAACGTGAGGGTTCGGGTTCGGGTGAGGTTGAGTGTTAGGGTGTGGTTGAGGTTTAAGTTTAGGGTGAGGATAAGGGTTAGGTTTAGGATTATAGTGAGCTTTAGAGTTAGAATGAGGTTTAGGGTGAGGGTGAGGTTTAGCGTTAGCAATAGGGTTAAGTTTAGGTTTAGGGTATGGTTGAGGTTTAGGGATAGGTTGAGGGTGAGGGTTAGGTTTAGGATTAGGGTTAGGGTTATAGTTTTGGTGAGGCTGAGGGTGAGGATTAGAGTTAGGATTAGATTTAAGGTTAGGGTTACAGTTATTTTTAGGTTTAGGGTTAGGGTTAAGATGAGTGTGAGTGTGAGGGTTAGCATTAGGGTTATGGTTAGGATTAGGGTGAGGGAGGGGGTGAGGTTTAGGTTTAAGATTAGGGTTAGGGTGTGGGTTAGGCTGAGGGTGAGGGTGAGAGTGAGGGTTAGGTTTAGGGTAAGGGTTAGAGTTATGGTTAGGATGAGGGTTAGGGTGAGGGTTAGTGTTAGGGTTAGGGTGAGGTTTAGGGTGAGGGTTAGGGTTAGGGTGAAGTTTAGGGTGAGGGTTAGAGGTAGGGTTAGGGTGAGGGTTAGTGTTAGGGGGAGGGTTAGGGTTAGGGTTATTGTGAGTTATAGGGTTAGGTTTAGGGTTAGAGTGAGGGTTAGGGTTAGGATTAGAGTTAGGGTTAGGGTTTCAGTAATTGTTAGTGTTACGGTTACGGTTAGGTTGAGGTGAGTGTGAGGGTTAGCATTAGGGTTATGGTGAGTGTTAGTTTGAGTGAGAGGGTGAGGTTTAGGTTTAGGATTAGGGTTAGGGTTAGGGTTAGGCTGAGGCTGAGGGTGAGTGTGAAGGTGAGTGTTAGGGTTAGGGCGAGGATTAGGGTTATGTTGAGGATGAGGGTTAGGGTGAGGTGTAGTGTTAGGGTTAGGGTGAGGATTAGGGTGAGGGTTAGGATGAGGGTTAGGATTAGGGTTAATTTTTTGTGTTAGGGTGAGGGTTAGGGTTAGGGTGAATTTTAGGGTGACGGTGAGGGTTAAGGTGAGGGTAAGGTTGAGGGTGAGGGTTAGGGTAAGCGTGAGTGTGAGAGTGATGGTGAGGGTTATTGTTAGGGTTAGGTTGAGTGTGATGATTAGGGTTAGGATTAGTGTTTGGTTAAGGGTTAGGCTGAGTGTGAGGGTGAGCATTAGGGTTAGGCTTAGGGTGAGTGTTAGGGTTAGTTTGAGGGTTAGGGTGAGGATAAGGTTGAGGGTTAGATTTAGGGTGACTGTGACAGTGAGGGTGAGATTTAGGGTTAGTATTAGGGTTAGGGTTAGGGTGAGGGTTAGGGTTAAGGTTAGGGTTAGGATTAGGGTTATTGTTATGGCTAGGATTAGGGTTAGGGTAAGAGTGAGGTTTAGGGTTAGGGTTAAGGTGAGGTTTAGGTTTAGCGTGAGGGCTACGGCGAGGGGGAGGTTTAGGGTGAGTGTGAGGGTGAGGTTGAGGGTAAGGGTTACGACTTGGCTTAGGGTTATGGTAAGGCTGAGGGTGACAGTGAGGGTGCGGCTGAAGGTAATGGTTAGGGCTAAGGTTGGGTTAAATTGAGGGCTAGGGTGAGGGTGAGGGATAGGGTGAGAATGAGGGTGAAGGTGAGGGTTTCAGTTAGGTAAGAGTTAGCATTATTGTTAGGGTGAGGATTAGGTTGAATGTGAGGCTTAGTGTGAGGGTTAGGGTTAGGGTTAGGGTGAGGGTGAGGGTTAGAGTTAGGGATAGGGTTAGGGTAAGGTTTAGGGTTAGGGTGAGGTTTAGGGTGAGGATTACGGTGAGGGTTCAGGTTAGGCTGAGGGTTCAGGTGAGGGTGAGGTTTAGGGTGTGGGTTAGGTTTAGGGTTAGGGTCAGGTTAGGGTGACGGTGAGGGTTAGGGTGAGGGTGAGGTTTAGGGTTAGGGTTAGGGTGAATGTTAGGGTGAGGTTTAGGTTGAGAGGTAGGTTTAGGATTAGGGTGAGCCTTAGGGTTAGTTTGAAGGTTAGGGTTAGGTTTAGGGTTAGTTTGAGGTTAAAGTTTAGGATGAGGGTTATGGTGAGGATGATGGTTAGGGTGAGGTTTAGGGTGTTGGTTAGGGTTAGGTTGAGGTTTAGAATTAGGTTTAGGATGAGGGTTAGGGTGAGTGTGAGGTTTAGGTTTAGGATTAGGGTCAGGATTAGGGTTAGGCTGAGGTTGAGGGTTTGATGAGGGTGAGCGAGAGGGTTCGGGTTCAGTTTAGGATGAGGGTTAGGGTAATTGTGAGGGTGAGGTTGAGGTTGAGGGTTAGGGTGAGGGTGAGTGTGAGGGTGAGAGTTAGCGTTAGGGTTAGGGTTAGGGTTAGGGTGAGGTTGGGGGTTAGGTTTAGTATTAGGGTTAGGGTTTGGATTAGGCTGAGGCTGACGGTGAGGGTGAGTTTGAGGGTTAGGGTTATTCTGGGGTTGAGGGTGAGAGTTAGGCTTAAAGTTAGCGTGAGGGTTAAGGTGAGGGCTAGGGTGAGGGTGAGGGTGTCGGTTAGGTAAGGGTTAGCGTTATTGTTAGGGTGAGGTTTAGGTTGAGTTTGGGGGTTAGTGTGAGGTTTAGGGTTAGGGTGAGGGTTAGGGTTAGAGTTAGGGTGAGGGTTAGGTTTAGGGTGATATTTAGGGTGAGGGTGAGGGTTAGGGTGAGGGAAAGAGTTCGGGTTCAGGTGAGGATTAGGTTATGGTTGAGGGTTAGGGTGAAGTTTAGGGTGACGGTGAGGGTTAGGGTGAGGGTGTGGGTTAGCGTTATCTTTAAGGTGACAGGGTGAAGGTTAGGGTTAGTGAGAGGGTTAGCGTGAGGGTTAGGGTTAGGGTTAGTGTGAAGTTTAGGGTTAGGGTTAGTGTGAGGATAAGGGTTATGGTGAGGGTTAGGAAGAGGTTGAGGGTTTGGGTTAGCCTTAGGGTTATTGTGAGGTTTAGGAAGAGGGATAGGGTTAGGGTGAGGGTTACGGTTAGGGTGATGTTTAGGGTGATGTTGAGGGTGAGGGTGAGGTTTGGGTGTGAGGGTGAGGGTTAGGGTGAGTGTGAGGGTGAGGGTGACGGTGAGGGTTAGGGTTAGGGTAAGGGTGAGGTTTATTGTTAGGATTACGGTTAGGGTTAGGGTTAGGCTGAGGGAGAGGATGAGGCTTAGTGTTAGGGTTAGGATTAGGGTTAGGGTTAGGGTGAGGGCTTGTGTGAGGGTTAGGGTTAAGGTTAGGGTGAGTTTTAGTGTGAGTGTTAGGGTTAGGTTTAGGGTTAGGCTGAGGGCGAGGATGGGGTTGAGTGAAAGGGTTAAGGTTAGGGTTAGGGTGAGGGTTAGGGATAGGGTGATATTTAGGGTATGTATGAGGGTTAGGGTGAAGTTTAGGGTTCGGTTTCAGGTGAGGGTTAGGGTGTGAGTGAGGGTCAATATTAGGGTGAAGATTAGGGTGACGGTGAGGGTTATGGTGAGGGTGAGGGTTAGGGTTATGTTTAGGGTGAGAGTTAGAGTTAATGTTAGGTTTAGGATGAGGGGTAGGGTAAGGGGTAGGGTTAGGGTTAGGGTGAGGGTTAGGGTTAGTGTTAGGGTTAGGTTTAGGGTTTGGCTTAGTGTGAGGATAAGGTTTATGATCAGGGTTAGGATTAGGGTGAGGGTTAGGGTTTGCCTTAGGGTTAGGGTGAGGTTTAGGGTGAGGGTAAGGGTTAGGGTTAGGGTAAATGATAGGGTAAGGTTTAGGATTAGGGTTAGGCTTAGGCTTAGGCTTAGGCTGAGGGTGAGGGTGAGATTGAGGGTTACAGTTAGGGCGAGGGGTAGGATTAAGTTTAGGATTAGGGTGAGAGTAAGGTTTACACTGAGGGTTAGGGTGAGGGTGAGGGTTAGGTTTATGGTTATGGTGAAGGTGAAGGTGAGGTTGAGGGTTAGGGTTAGGTTGAGGGTTAGGGTTAGGCTGAGGTCTAGATTGAGGGTGAGGTTTAGGGTTAGCATTACGTTTAGGGTTAGGTTTAGGGTGAGGGTTAGGCTTTGGTTAGCGTTAGGGTGAGGGTGAGGGGGAGGGTTAGGGTTAGGTTGAGGGTTAGGGTTAGGGCGAGGGCTAGGGTGAGGGTGAGCATTAGGGTGAGGGTGAGAGGGAGGGTGAGGGTGAGAGTTTCGGTTAGGTTTAGGGTGAGGTTTAGGTTGAGGGTGAGAATTAGGGTTAGCATTTGCGTTAGGGTTATAGTGAGCTTTAGAGTTAGAATGAGGTTTAGGGTGAGGGTGAGGTTTAGGGTTAGCAATAGGGTTAGGTTGAGGATTAGGGTAAGGTTTAGGTTTAGGGATAGGGTGAGGGTGAGGTTTAACTTTAGGATTAGGATTAGGGTTAGTGTTTCAGTTATTGTTAGGTTTAGGGTTATTGTCAGGTTGAGGTTTGTGTGATGGTTAGAGTTTTGTTCAGGCTGAGAGTGAGGGTTAGGGTTAGGATTAGGGTTAGGGTTGGGGTTACAGTTATTGTTAGGGTTTGGGTTAGGTTTAAGTTAAGTGTGACTGTGAGGGTTAACATTAGGGTTATGGTTAGGATTAGGGTGAGAGAGGGGGTGAGGGTTAGGTTTAAGATTGGTTTAGGGTTTGGGTTAGGCTGAGGGTGAGGATGAGGGTGAGGGTGAGGGAAAGGGTTAGGGTGAGGGTTAGGGTTACGGTTAGGATGAGGGTTAATTTGAGGGTAGGGTTAGCGTTAGGGTGAGGGTTAGGGTGAAGTTTAGGGTGCGGGTTAGGGTTAGGGTGAAGTTTAGGGTGAGGGTTAGGGTTAGGCTTAGGGTGAGGGTTAGTGTTAAGGTGAGGGTTACGGTTAGGGTTAGGGTGAGTTATAGGTTTAGGCTTAGGATTAGTGTGAGGGTTAGGGTTAGGATTAGGGTTAGGGTTAGTGTTTCAGTTATTGTTAGGTTTAGGGTTATTTTTAGTTTGAGGTTTGGGTGATGGTTAGCATTAGGGTTATGGTTAGTGTTAGGGTGAGTGAGGGTGTGAGGATTAGGTTTAGGATTAGGGTTAGGGTTAGGGTTTAGCTCAGGCTAAGGGTGAGGGTGAGGGTTAGGTTTAGGTTGAGGATTAGGGTTAGGGTTAGGATGAGGGTTAGGGTGAGGGGTAGGGTTAGGGTTAGGGTTAGGGTTAGGGTTAGGTTTAGGGTTAAGTTTGGGGTTAGGATGAGGGATAGGGTTAGGGTGAAGATTAGGGTGATGGTGAGGGTTAGGGTGAGGGTGAGGTTGAGGGTGAGGATTACGGTAAGTGTGAGGGTGAGTGTGATGTTGAGCATTATTTTTAGGGTTAGGGTTATGGTGAGTGTGAGGTTTAGGGTTAGGATTAGGGTTTGGTTAAGGGTTAGGCTGTGTGTGAGAGTGAGTGTGAGGGTTAGGGTTAGAGTTAGGGTGAGGGTTACGTTTAGTGTAAGGATTAGGGTGAGGCTGAGGTTGAGGGTCAGGGTTAAGGTGACTGTGACAGTGAGGGTTAGGGTTAGGGTTAGGATTAGTTTTAGGCTGAGTTTTAGGGTTAGGGTTAGGGTTAGGGTGAGGGTTAGGGTTAGGATTAGGGTTAGGGTTAGGTTATTCTTAGAGTTAGGGTTAGGGTTAGTGTAAGAGTGAGGTTTAGGGTTAGGGTTAGGGTGAGGTTTAGGTTTAGGGTGAGGGCTACGGTGAGGGTGAGGTTTAGGGTGAGTGTGAGGGTGAGGGTGGGGGTAAGGTTAACGATTTGTGTTAGGGTTATGGTAAGGCTTAGGATTATGATGAGGGTGAGGGTGAAGATTAGGGTTAGGTTTAGGGTTAGGGTAAGTGTGAGGTTGAGAGTTAGGGTTGCAATTAGGGTTAGCATGAGGGATAGGCTGAGGGTGAGGGTGAGGTTTAGGTTGAGAGGTACGGTTATAGTGTGAAGGTTAGGGTAATTGTGAGGGTTAGGGTGAGGGCTAGTGTGAGGGTGAGGTTTAGAGTGGGGGTGAGGGTGAGGGTGAGAGTTTTGCTTAGGTAAGGGTTAGGGTTATTGTTAGGGTGAGGATTAGGTTGAGGCTGAGGTTAATGTGAGGGGTAGGGTTAGGGAGTGTTAGGGTTAGAGTTAGGGTGTGGGTTAGGATTAGGGTGATGTTTAGTGGGAGAGTGAGGGCTAGGGTGAGGTTAGGCTTCAGGTTAGGTGAGGTTTAGGGTGTGGGGAGGGTTAGGGTTAGGGTGAGGGAAAGGGTTAGGGTTAGGTTTAGGGTGAGGGTCAGGGTGAGGGTTAGGGTTAGGGTTAGTATGAGAATAAGGGTTAGGGTGAGGGTTAGGGTGAGAGTGAGGTTTAGGGTTAGTTTTAGGTTTACAGTGAGGATTAGGTTTAGGGTTACGGTGAGTGTTTTGGTGAGCGTTATTGTTAGGGTTAGGGTTAGGGTGAAGGTGACGGTGAAGGTTAGGGTTAGCGTTAGGTTTAGGGTGAGGGTGAGGGTGAGGTTGATAGTTAGGGTTAGGGTTAGAGTTACAGTGAGGGTGAGAGTGAGTGTGAGGGTGAGGGTTAGGATTAGGTTAAGGGTTAGGTTTAGGCTGAGGGTGAGGGTGAGGGTAAGGGTGAGTGTGATCGTTAGGGTTATGTTTAGGGTATGGTCAGGGCTATGGTGAGGGTGAGGGTTAGGGTGAGGGTGAGGAAGAGGGTTTTGGTTACGTAAGGGTTAGGGTTAGTGTTAGGGTGAGGATTAGGGTGAGGTTGAGGGTTAGGGTGAGGGTTAGTGTTACGATTAGGGTTAGGGTTAGGTTTAGGTTTATTGTTAGGTTTACGGTTAGGGTTAGGGTTAGCGTTAGGGTGAGGGTAAGGATTAGGGTGAAGTTTAGGTTGAGGGTAAAGTTTCGGGTTAGGGTTAGGGTTAGGATTATGGTGAGGGTTAAGGTTAGGGTTAGGGTAAGTGTAAGGCTTAGATTGAGGGTTAGGGTGTGGGTGAGGTTTAGGGTTAAGGTGAGGGTTAGGTATAGCCTTAGGTTTAGGGTGAGGGTAAGGTTAGGGTGAGGTTTCGGGTTAGGGTTAGGGATAGGGTGAGGATTAGGATTATGGTTAGGTTTAGGGTGAGGTTTAGGCTGAGGGTTAGTGTTAGGGTTAGTGTAAGGGTTAGGTTTACTGTTAGGGTTAGGATTAGGGTTAGGGTTAAGGTTAGGTCAGGGTTAGGGTGAGGATTAGCGTTAGGGTGATGTTGAGGGTAACGGTGAGTGTTTCGGTTAAAGTGATGTTGAGGGTGAGGGTGAGGGTTTCGGTTAGGTAAGTGTTAGGGTTAGGGTGAAGATTAGGCTGAGGGTGAGGGTTAGGTTTTGGCTGAGGGTTAAGTTTAGGGTTAGGGTGAGGTTTAGGGTTAGAGTGAGGGTTAGGGTGAGTGTGAGGTTGAGGGTTAGTGTTAGGGTTATTGTTAGGATGAGGGTTAGGGTGAGGGTTAGTTTGAGGGTTAGGGTTAGGGTAAGAGTTAGGGTTAGATTGAGGGTTAAGTTTAGGGTTAGGATGAGGGTTCGGGTTAGTGTGAGTGTAGGGTTATAGTGAGGTTGAGGGTCAGGTTTACGGGGAGGGTGACGGTGAGAGTGAGGGTTAGGGTTAGGATTATGGTTAGAGTGAGTTTTAGGGTTGGGTTTAGGGTTAGGGTGAATGTTAGGATTAGGGTTAGGGTTAGTTTTAGGGTTATTGTTATGGTTATGGTTAGGGTTATGGTTAGCATAAGAGTGAGGGTTAGGTTTAGTGTGAGGGTTAGGGTTAGTGTTACCGTTAGGGTGAGGGTGAGGGTGAGGTTTAGGGTTAGGATTAGGGTTAGGGTTAGGGTCAGGTGAGGGTGAGGTTGAAAATTAGGATTAGGGTTAGGGTTAGGTTTAGGGTGATCACTAGTGTGAGGGTAAGTTTGAGGGTGATATTGAGGATGAGGGTGATATTTAATGTGAGGGATAGGGCTAGGGTGAGAGTTGGGGTTAGAGTTATTGTGAGGGTTAGGGTTATGGTAAGGGTTAGAGTGAGGGTTAGGGTTATGGTTAGGGATAGGGTCATGTTGAGGTTAAGGGTTAGGTTGAGGGTTAGGGTCAGGGTGACGTTTAGTGTTAGCTTTAGGGTTAGGGTGAGGGTGAGGGTTAGGGTGAGGGTTAGGGTTACGTTTAGGGTTAGGTTTAGGGTGAGGTTTAGGGTGAGGGTTAGGTTTAGGGTGAGGGTGAGGATTAGGTTAGGGTTATGGTTAGGTTGAGGTTTAGGTTTAGGGTGATGGCTACGGTGAGGGGGAGTGTTATGGTGAGTGTGAGGGTTATGGTGTGGGTTAGGGTTAAGTTTAGGGTGAGGGTTAGGCTGACAGTGAGTGTGAGGGTGAGGGTGAGTGTGAGGGTGAGGGTTAGGATTAGGTTTAGGGTTAGGGTGAGTTCTAGTGTGAGGGTGAGGTTTAGAGTGGGGTTGAGGTTGTGGGTGAGGGTTTCGCCTAGGTAAGGGTAAAGGTTATTGTGAGGGTGAGGATTAAGTTGAGGATGAGGGTTGATGCGAGGGTTAGGGTTAGGGAGTGTTAGGGTTAGCGTTATGGTGAGGGTTAGGTGTAGGGTGATGTTTAGGGTGAGGCTGAGCGCTAGGGTGAGCGTTAGGGTTCAGGTTAGGGTGAGGTTTAGGGTGTGGGAGAGGGTTAGGGTTCGTGTGAGGTTTAGGGTGAGGGGTAGGGTTAGGGTTAGAGTTAGGTTGAGGGTTCGGGTTCGGGTTCGGGTTAGGGTTAGTATGAGAATAAGGGTTAGGGTGAGGGTTAGGGTGAGGGTTATTGTTAGGGTTAGGGTGAGGGTGAGGGTGGGGGTGAAGGTTAGGGTTAGGGTTGGGTTTAGGTTGAGGGTGAGGGTGAGGGTTAGGTTTAGGTTTAGGGTAAGGTTTAGGGTTAGGCTTAGGGTGAGTGTGAGGGTGAGGGTTAGGTTTAGGATTAGGTTTAGGTGTAGGGTTAGGCTTAGGGTGAGATTGAGGGTGAGGGTTAGGTTTAGGATTAGGTTTAGGGTTAGGCTGAGAGTGAGGGTGAGGGTTAGGATTAGGGTGAGGTTAGGCTTAGCTTTAGGGTGAGGGTTAGGGTGAGGGTGATGTTCAGTGTGAGGGTGAGTTTTTGGGTTAGGTTGTGGGTGAGGTTTAGGCTTAGGGTGAGTGTTAGGGAGATGGTGAGTGTTAGGGTGAGGGGAGGTTTAAGGTTAGGGTTAGCGTTAGGGTGAGGGTAAGGGTTATGATGAGGGTTAGGGTGAGGTTAGGTTTAGGGTTAGGCTGAGGGTTAGGGTTAGTGTGAGGGTTAGGGTTAGTTTTAGGGTTTGGGTTAGTGTGAGGATAAGGCTTAGGGTGAGGGTGAGGGTAAGGGTTAGGTTTAGGTTTAGGTTGAGGGTTAGGGTGATGGTGAGGGTTAGTGTTAGGTTTAGTGTTAGGGTGAGGATGAGGGTCAGGGTTAGGTTTAGGATTAGGGTTAGAGTTAGGATAACGGTGAGGTTTAGGTTGAACTTGAGGGTTGAGCTGAGGGTGAGAGTTAGGGTGTAGCTGAGGGTTAGGGTTACGGTGAGGGTGAGGGTTAGGGTGAGGTTGAGGGTTAGTATTAGCGTTAGAGTTACAGTGAGGATGAGGGTGAGGGTTAGGTTTAGGATTAGGGTTATGGTTAGGGTAAGGGTGAGGGTTGGGGTGAGGGTGAAGGTTCAGTTGAGGGTGAGGTTTAGGGTGTGGCTGAGTGTTAGGGGTAGGGTGAGGATTAGGGTGATGGTGAGGGTTAGGGTAAGGGTGAGGGTTAGGGTGAGCGTTTGGTTGAGGGTTAGGTTTAGGGTTACGGTTTGGTTTAGGGTTAGGGTTAGGGTTACGGATATGGTGAAGGTAAGGGTTAAGGTGAGCTTTCGGGTGAGGGTGAGGTTTAGGGTTAGTGTTAGGTTTAGGATAAGGGTTAGGGTGAGGGTTAGGATTACGGTTAGGTTTAGGAAGAGGGTGAGGTTTAGGGTTAGAGTTTGGGTGAGTGATAGGTTTACGGTGAGGGTTAAGGATAGGGTTACGGTAAGGGTGAGAGTTAATGTTAGGGTTAGAGTTACGGTGAGGTTGAGAGTGAGGGTGAGGGTGAGGGTTGGGGTTAGGTTAAGGGTTAGGTTTAGGCTGAGGGTGAGGGTGAACATGAGGGTGATGGAGAGGGTTAGGGTTAGGGTTAGGGTTATAATCAGGGCTAGGGTGAGGGTGAGGGTTAGGGTGAGGGTGAGGAAGAGGAAGAGGATTTCGGTTAGGTAAGGGTTAGGGTTAGTGTTAGGCTGAGGATTAATGTGAGGTTGAGAGCTAGGGTGATGGTTATGGTTAGGCTTAGGGTTAGGGATAGGGTGATGTTTAGGGTGAGGGTGAGGATTAGGGTGACGGTGAGGGTTCACGTGAGGGTTAGGTTTAGGGTGTGGGTGAGGTTTAGGCTTAGGGTGAGGGTTAGGGTGATGGTGAATTTTAGGGTGAGGGTTAGTGTTAGGGTTAGCGTTAGGGTGAGGGTACGAGTTAGTGTGAGGGTTAGTGTGAGGGTGAAGTTTAGGTTTAGGGTTAGGGTTAGGATTATGGTGAGGGTTAGGGTTAGGGTTAGGGTAAGGGTAAGGCTTAGATTGAGGGTTAGGGTGAGGGTGAGGTTTAGGGTTAAGGTGAAGGTTAGGTTTAGCATTAGGGTTAGGGTGATGGTAAGGTTAGGTTGAGGTTTCGGCTTAGGGTTAGCAATAGGGTGAGGATTAGGGTTATGGTTAGGTTTAGGGTGAGGTTTAGGCTGAAGGGTAGTGTTAGGGTTAGTGTGAGGGTTAGGTTTACTGTTAGGGTTAGGATTAGGTTTAGGGTTAGGGTGAGGTCAGGGTTAGGGTGAGGGTTAGGGTTAGGGTGATGTTGAGGGTGAGGGGGAGGGTTTCGGTTAGGTAAGTGTTAGGGTTAGGGTGCAGATTTGAGTGAGGGTGAGGTTTACGTTTAGGCTGAGGGTTAAGTTTGGGTTTAGGGTTAGGTTTAGGGTTAGGGTGAGGGGTAGGGTGAGGGTGAGGCTGAGGTTGAGGGTTAGGGTTAGGGTTATTGTTAGGATGAGGGTTAGGGTGAGGGTTAGTGTGAGGGTTAGGGTTAGGGTAAGAATTAGTGTTAGAGTGAGGGTTAAGTTTAGGGTTAGGTTTACGTTGAGGGTGAGGGTGAGGGTTAGGATTAGACTTAGTGTGAGGATAAGGGTTCGGGTGAGGTTTAGGGTGATGGTGTGGTTTAGGGCTAGGATTGGGTTTAGGGTAAGGTTTAGGATGAGGGTGAGGGTGAGGGTGAGGGTTAAGGTTAGGGTGAGGGTTAGGGTTAGTGTGAGGGTTAGTGTTAGGGTGAGGTTGAGTGTCAGGTTTAGGGTGAGGGTGACGGTGAGAGTAAGGATTAGGGTTAGGATTAGGATTAGGGTGAGTTTTAGGGTTAGGTTTAGGGTTTCGGTTAGGGTTAGTGTTAGGATTAGGGTTAGGGTTAGGTTTAGGGTTATTGTTAGGGTTAGGGTTAGGTTTAGGGTTAGCATAAGAATGGGGGTTAGGTTTATTGTGAGGGTTAGGTTTAGGATTACAGTTATGGTGAGGGTAAGGGTGAGGTTTAGTTTTAGCATTAGGGTTAGGGTTATGTTCAGGTGAGGGTTTGATTGAAAATTATGTTTAGGATTAGGGTCAGGTTTAGGGTGATTACTAGGGTGAGGGTAAGGTTTAGGGTGACATTGAGGTTGAGGGTGAGGGTTAGTGTGATGGTTAGGGTGAGGATGAGAGTTGGGGTTAGAGTTAGGGTAAGGGTTAGGGTTAGGGTAAGGGTTATAGTGAGTGTTAGGGTTAGGGTTAGGCTTAGTTTCATGTTGAGGCTAAGGGTTAGGTTTAGGGTTATGATGAGGATGACTTTTAGGGTTAGCTTCAGGGTTAGGGTGAGGGTGAGGATTAGTGTGAGGGTTAGGGTTACGGTTAGGGTTAGGGCTAGGGTGAGGTTTAGGTGAGGGTTACGGTTAGGGTTAGGGTTAGGGTGAGGTTTAGGTTTAGGGTGAGGGCTACGGTGAGGGGGAGGGTTTCGGTGAGTGTGAGGGTTAGGGTGTGGTTTAAGGTTAGGTTTACGGTGAGGGTTAGGCTGACAGTGAGTTTGAGTTTGAGGGTTAGGGTTAGGTTGACAGTTAGGATTAGGTTTAGGGTTAGGGTGAGGGTGAGGGTGAGGGTTATGGTTAGTTTTAGGGTTAGGGTGAGGGATAGGGTGAGGGTTAGGGTGAGGGTGAGGGTTAGCTTTAGGGTTAGGTTTAGGGTAAGGGTGAGGGTGAGGGTGAAGGTTAGTGTTAGGATTAGATTTAGGTTTATGGTAAAGCTGAGGGTGAGGGTGAGTGTGAGGATGATGGTTAGGTTAAAGGGTTAGGGTGAGGGCTAGTTTGAGGGTGAGGTTTAGAGTGGAGGTGAGGGTGAGGGTGAGGGGTTAGTTTAGGTAAGGGTTAAGGTTATTGTTAGAGTGAGGATTAGGTTGAGGGTGAGGGTTAATGTGAGGGTTAGGCTTAGGGAGTGTTAGGGTTAGAGTTAGGGTGAGGGTTAGGGTTAGGGTGAGGTTTAGGGTGATGGAGAGGGCTAGGGGGAGGCTTAGGGAGTGTTAGGGTTAGAGTCAGCGTGAGGGTTAGGGTTAGGGTGAGGTTTAGGGTGATGGAGAGTGCTAGGGTGAGGGTTTGGGTTCAGGTTAGGGTGAGATTTAGGGTGTCGGAGAGGGTTAGGATTAGGGTTTGTGTTAGGTTTATTGTTATGGTGAGGGTAAGGATTAGGGTGAGGTTTAGTGTGAGGATGAGGATTAGGGTGAGGGTTAGGTTAGGGTTAGGGTGAAGGTGAGGGTGAGGTACAGGGTGTGGGTTAAAATCAGGGTGAGGTTTAGGGATACATTTAGGGTTAGAGTGAGGGTGAGGGTGCGTGTTAGATTTAGGTTTAGGGTGAGAGTTAATGTGAGGGTGAGGGTGAGGTTTAGGATTAGGCTTATGATTAGGGTTAGGCTGAGGGTGATGGGGAAGGTGAGGGTGAGGGTTAGGGTTAGGATGAGGGTTAGGGTTAGGGTTAGGGTTAGGGTTAGGGTTATGGTTAGGGTTTGGATGAGGTTTAGACTGAGGTTTAGGATTTAGGTTTATTGTGAGACTTAGGGTTAGGATTAGGGTTAGGGTTAGGCTGAGGGTTAGAGTTAGGTTTAGGTTTATGATAAGGGGTAGCCTGAGGGTTAGAGTTAGGGTTAGTGTGAGGGTTAGGTTTAGGGTTAGGGTAAATGTTAGGGTGAGGGTAAAGGTTAGGGTGAGGGTTAGGGTGAGGGTGAGGCTTAGAGTTAGATTGAGGTTTAGGATGAAGTTTAGGTTTATGATTAGTTTTAGGGTGAGTGTTAGGGTGTGGGTAAGTGTTAGGGTGAGGGTGAGTGTTAGGGTTCCGGTGAGCGGAATGGTAAGGTTGAGGGTTAGGGTGAGAGTGAGGGATAGGGTGAGGGTTTGTGTTAAGGTTAAGGATAGGGTGAGGATTTGGATTAGGGTTAGGTTTAGGGTGAGGGTTTTGCTGAGGGTAGGTTTAGGTTAAGGGCGAGGGTTAGGTTTAGTTTGAGGCTTAGATTTAGGGTTAGGGTGATGGTAAGTGTTAGGGTTTTGGTTAAGGTGAGTGTGAGGTTTAGGGTTAGAATTAGTTTATGGTTAGGGTTAGGATGAGTGTTGGGGTTAGGTTTATGGTTAGGGTTAGGATGAGAGTTAGGGTTAGGATTAGGGTGAGGGTTAGTGTTAGGGTGAGTGCTAGGGTGAGGGTGAAGTTTAGGGTGAGTGTAAGGGTGAGGGTGAAGTTTTTGCTTAGATAAGGGTTAGGGCTATGTTTAGGGTGAATATTAGGTTGAGGGTTTGGGTTAGGGTTAGGGTTAAGGTTAGGGTTAGGGTTAGGTTGAGGTTGAGGGTGAGGGTGAGGGTTAGTGTTATTATGAGGGTTAGGGTTAGGGTGAGGGTGAGGGTGATGGTGAGGCTTAGGGTTAGGGTTAATACGAGAGTTAGGGTTTCGGTGAGGGTTAGGGTTAGGGTGAGGGTTAGGATTAGGGTAAGGGTTAGGTTGAGGGTTAGGGATAGTGTGATGTTTAGTGTGATGGTTAGGGTGACCGTGAGTGTTCAGGTCAGAGTTAGCGTTAGGGTTAGAGTTAGGGATAGATTTAGGGTGAGGGTAAGGATGAGGGTGAGGGTTAGGTTTAGGATTAGGGTTAGGGTTAGGCTTAGAGTGAGTGTGAGGATGAGGGTATGTTTAGGATAAGGGTTAGGGTTAGAGTTAGTGTGAGTGTTCGGGTGAGGATGAGGATTCGTCTGATCTTGAGGGTTAGGCTTAGTGTGAGGATTAGGGTTAGGGTTAGGGTTTTGGTGAGGGTAAGGGTTAGGGTGAGGTTTAGGGTGAAGGTGAGGGTTAGGGTTAGCGTTAGGTTTAGGATGAGGGTTAGGGTGAGGCTTAGTATTAGGTAGAGGGTTAGTGTTAGGCTGAGGGGTAGGTTTAGGGTGATGTTTATTGTGAGGGTGAGGGTGAGGGTTAGGGTTAGGGTTAGAGTGATGTTTAGGGTGAGGTTTATTGTTAAGGTAATGTTTAGGATTCGGGTGAGTGTGAGGGTTAGGGTGTGGGTGAGCGTTTGGGTTAGGTTGATTGTTAGAGTGACGGTGAGGGTTAGGTTGACGTTCAGGGTTAGGGTAAGGTTTAGGGTGCTTGTTAGGGTTAGGGTGAGGGTTAGGGTGAGGGGTAGATTTAGGTTTAGGTTGAGGTTTAGTTTTTGGGTGAGGGTTACACTTATGTTTAGGGTACGGTAAGAGTTATGGTGAGGGTTAGGTTGAGGGTGAAGTTGAGGGTGAGGATTTCATTTACGTAAGGGTTAGGGTTAGACTTATGGTGAAGATTAGGGGAGGGTGAGGTTTAGGTTGAGGTGTAGTGTTAGGGTGATGTTAGGGTTAGGGTTAGGGTTAGGGTAAGAGTTAGGGTGATGTTTAGTATATGGATGAGAGTTAATGTTAGGGTTAGCGTGAGGGAAAAGGTTAGGGTTAGAGTTAGGGTGAGGGTTAGGGTGAGATGTAGGTTTAGGGTTAGGGTGAGGGTTAGGGTTAATGTGAGGGTAAGGGTTAGGGTTAGAGTTAGGGTTATTGTGAGCATCAATGTTAGGGTGAGTGTTAGGGTGCGGGTTAGGGATAGGGTTAGGGTTTGGGTTAGGGTGAGAGTTAAGGTTAGGGTGATGTTTAGGGTGAGGGTGAGGGTTAGGGTGAGGGTGAGTTTGAGGGTTATATTGAGGTTGAGGGTGAGGGTTACGATTAGTGTTAGGGTTTGGGTGAGTGTGAGGGTTAGTGTTAGGGTGATGGTTAGGGTTATTATTAGGGTAAGGATTTGAGTGAGGGTGAGGGTTAGGGTTAGGGAAAGGATGAGGGAGAGGGTTAAGGTGAAGGTTAAGGTGAGGATAATGTTTAGGGTTCGGATGAGGGTGTGGGTGAGGCTGAGTTTTAGGGTTAGGTTTAGGATTAGTGTTAGGTTTAGGGTTAGGCTGAAGTTGAGGGTTTGGTTGAGGGTGAGGGTTAGGTTTAGGTTTAGGGGTAAGGGTTAGGGTTATGTTTAGGTTGAGTTTTAGGGTTAGTGTGAGTGTTAGTGTGAGTGTGAGGTTGAGGTTGAAGTTTAGGGTGAGGGTGAGGAAGAGGGTGAGGGCTAACGTTAGGATTTGGGTTAGGGTGAGTTTTAGGGTTAGGGTTAGGTTTATTGTTAGGATTAGGATTGGGATGAGGTCTAGGGTGAAGATGAGGGTTAGGGTTAGGGATAGGATGAGGATTAGGGATTTGGGTGAGGGTTAGGTTTAGGTTTTTGGTGACGGTAAGGGTTAGGGTGATGTTTAGTTTGAGGGTGAGTGTTAGGGTGAGGGTGAAGGTAAGGGCTAGGCTTAGGGTGAGGGTGAGTGTGAGGGTTAGGTGTAGGATTAGGGTTAAGTTAAGGGTTAGAGTTAGGGTGAGGGTTAGGTTTAGTGTGAGGGTTAGGGTGAGGGTAAATATTAGTGTGAGTTTTAGAGTTAGAGTGAGTGTTAGGATTAGCGTGAGTGTTAGTGTGAGGGTTAGGATGAGAGTTAGGGTGAGGGTGAGGGTTAGGGTGAGGGTGAGGTTGAGGGTGAGGGTGAGGGTGAGGGTGAGGGTGAGGGTGATGGTTACGATGAGGGTTAGTGTTTGGGTGAGGGTGAGGGTTAGGATTAGGGTGATGGTTAGGGTTATTTTTAGGGGTAGGGTTAGGGTGAGGGTTAGGGTTAGGGAAAGGATGAGGGTAAGTGTTAGGGTGAGGGTTAGGGTGAGGATAAGGTTTAGGGTTAGGCTGAGGGTGGGGTTGAGGGTTAAGGTTAGGGTTAGGGTGAGGGTGAGTTTTAGGGTTAGGTTTAGGATTAGGGTTAGGTTTAAGGTTAGGCTGAGCTTGAGGGTTTGGGTGAGGGTGAGGGTTAGGGTTAGGTTTAGGGGTGAGGGTTAGGGTTATGTTTAGGTTGATTTTTAGGGTTGGGGTGTGTGTTAGGGTGAGGGTGAGTTTGAGGTTGAAGTTTAGGGTGAGGGTAAGGAAAATGGTGAGGGTTAGCGTTAGGATTAAAGTTAGGGTGAGTTTTAGGCTTAGGGTTAGGGTTATTGTTAGGATTAGGGTTAGGATGAGGGCTAGGGTGAAGATGAGGGTTAGCGTTAGGGATTGGATGAGGATTAGGGTTTTGGGTGAGGGTTAGAGTGAGGTTAAGTGTGAGGGTTAGGGTTAGGGTGATGTTTAGTTTGAGGGTGAGGTTTAGGGTAAGGCTGAGGGTTAGGTTTAATGTGAGGGTTAGGGTTAAGGTTAGGGTGAGCGTAAATATTAGGGTGAGGGTTAGAGTGAGAGTGAGTGTTAGGATTAGCGTGAGTGTTAGTGTGAGGGTTAGGATGAGAGTCAGGTTTAGGTTGAGGGTGAGGTTGAGGGTTAGAGTGAGTGTTAGGGTTAGGTTTAGTGTGAAGGTTAGTGTTAGGGTGAGGGTTAGGTTTAGGGTGAGGTTTAGGGTTAGGGTAAGGTTTAGGTTGAGGGTTAGAGTTAGGGGTAGGGTGAGGGTCAGGGTGAGGGTTAGGGTTAGGCTGAGGTTTAGGGTTAGGGTTAGTGTTAGTGTGAGACTTAGGTTTAGGCTGATGTTTATTGTGAGGGTGAGTGTTAGGGTGAGGGTGAGTGTTCGGGTGAGGGTGAGGCTTTGGGTGATGCTTAAGTTTAGGTGTGGTTGTCACTTAGCGTTAGAGTGAGTGTTAGGGTGACAGTGAGGGTTAGGGGAGGGTGAGGGTTAGGTTTAGAGGTAAGGTTAGGGTGAGGGTTAGGGTTATGTTTAGGATTAGGGTGAGAGTTAGGTTGAGGTGTCGGGGTAGGGTTAGGGTGAGGGTTAGGGTTAGGGTTAGGGTTAGTGTGAGGATAAAGGGTTACCGTTAGGTTTAGGGTGAAGGTGAGGGTTAGGGTGATGTTTAAAGTGAGGTTGAGGGTTAGTGTGATGTGAATGTGAGGGTGAGGGTTAGGTTGAGGGTGCGGGTGAGGGTGAGGTTGAGAGTGAGGGTTAGGGTTAGGGTTAGGATGAGGTTTAGGGTTAGGATTAGGATTAGGGTTATGGTTAGGGTTAGGGTGAGGGTTAGGGTTAGTATGAGGATTAGGGGAAGGTGAGGTTTGGGTTGAAGGGTAGGGTGAGGGTGAGGGTTAGGGTTATGATTAGGATGAGGGTTAGCGTTAGAGTGATGTTTAGTATGAGGATGAGGGTTACTGTTAGGTTTAGCGTTAGGGAAAGGGTTAGTGTTAGGATTAGGGTGAGGTTTAGGGTGACGTGTAGGTTTAGGGTTAGGGTGAGGGTAAAGGTTAGTGTGAGGGTAAGGGTTAGGGTTAGAGTTATGATTAGTGTGAAGATAAGTGTTAGGGTGAGGATTAGGTTGATGGTTAGTTTTAGGGTTAGGATTAGGTTTATGGTTTGGTTTAGGTTGATGGTGACGGTGAAATTGAGGGTGAGTGTTAGGGTTCGGGTGAGGGTTAGGGTTAGTGTTAGGTTTAGTGTCATGGTGAGGGTCAGGGTGAGGGTGAGGGTTAGAATGAGTGTGAGGTTGAGGGTGATGTTTAGGGTTAGGATGAGGGTTAGGTTGAGATTTTGGGTTAGGTTTAGAGTTAGGGTTAGGTTTATTGTTAGGGTGAGGGTGAGGGTTAGGGTGAGGGTGGTGCAGAGGGTTAGGGATAGGATTGGGGTTAGGGTTAGGGTAAGGCTGAGGGGTAAGGGGAGGTTGAGGGTGATGGTTAGGGTTAGGGTGATGGTGAGGGTTAGGTGTAGGTTTAGGGTTAGGGTGAGGTTTAGGTTTAGGGTTTGGGTTAGGTTGAGAGTTAGGGTGAGGTGTCCGGATAGGGTTAGGGTGAGGTTTAGGGTTAGGTTGAGGTTTAGGGATAGGGTTAGGGTTAGGGTTAGTGTGAGGATAAGGGTTATGGTGAAGGTAAGGGTGAGGGTTAGGGTTAGGGTTAGCGTTAGGTTTAGGGTGAGGGTTAGGGTTACGGTTTTTGTTAGGGTTAGGTTTAGGGTGAGAGTTAGGTTTAGGGTCATGTTTAGGGTGTGGTTGAGGGTTATTGTGAGGGTGAGGGTGAGGGTGAGGTTGAGGGTGAGGGTTAGGGTGAGGGTGCGTGTGAGGGTGAGGTTTTGGGTGAGGGTTAGTGTTAGGGTTAGTGTGAGGGTTAGGGTTAGTTTTTGGGGAGGGTGAGGGTTAGGGTTAGGATTAGGGATAGGGTTGGGGTTACGCTGAGGGTGAGGGTGAAAGTGAGGGTAAGGGTTAGGGTCAGGGTTAGGGTGAGGGTTAGGTTTAGTGTGACGGTTAGGGTCAGGTGAGGGTGAGGTTTAGAACAAGGGTGAGGGTGAGGGTGAGGGTTAGGGTTAGGATTAGGTTTAGGGTGAGTTTTAGGGTTGGGGTTAGGGTTAGAGTTAGGGTTATTGTTAGGGTTATGTTTAAGGTTACGAACAGGGTGCAGACAAGGGTTAGCATTAGGGTTACGGTTAGGGTTAGGGTGAGGGTGGGTTTGAGTGTTAGGGTTAGGATTAGGGTTAGGGTAAGGCTGAGGGGGAAGGTGAGGTTAAGGGTGAGGGTTAGTGTTAGGGTTAGGGTTAGGATTAGTGTGAGTGTGAGGCTGAGGGTGAGGGTGAGTGTTAGGCTTAGAGTAGGGTTAAGGTTAGGGTGAGGGTGAAGGTTAGGATTAGGAATAGAGTTAGGGTTAGGGTTAGGCTGAGGGTGAGGGTCAGGGTCAGGGTGAAGGTTAGGGTTAGTGTTAGGGTGAGGATAAGTATTAGGTTGAGGGGGAGGGTTAGGTTTAGGGTGATGTTTATGGTGAGGGTGAGTGTTTGGGTGAGGGTGAGGGTGATTGTGAGGTTTAGGTTTAGGGTTAGGGTTAGGTTGAGGGTGAGGGTGAGGGTGAAGGTTAGGTTTAGGATTAGGATTAGGTTTAGGGTTAGTGTGAGTGTTAGGGTGAGGATGAGTGTTCGGGTAATGGTGAGGGTTAGGGTGTGGGCGAGGGTTAGGGTTAAGTTGTGGATTAGGTTTAGATTTAGGGTTAGGATTATGGTGAGGGTAAGGGTTCGGGTGAGGTTTAGGGTGAGGGTGAGAGGTAGGTTTAGCATTAGAGTTAGGGTGAGGGTGAGGGTTAGAATGTTGGTTAGGGTGATGGTTACGTTTAGGGTTAGGGTTAGGGTGAGGGTGAGGTGAGGGTGAGGGTTAGGGTGAGGATGAGTTTTAGATTTAAGGTTAGGGTTATGGTGAGATTTAGGGTTAGGCTTAGGGTTAGGTTTAGGGTGAGAGTTACGGTGAGGTGTAGGGATAGGGGTGGGTGATGTTTATTGTGAGGGTGAGGGTTAGAATGAGGGTGAGGGTGAGGGTGATCTTTAGGGGTAGGATTAGGGTTAGGTTGAATTTTAATGTTAGGTTTAGGGTTAGGGTTAGGATTATTGTTAGCATTAGTGTTAGGGTGAGTGTGAGGGTGTGGGTGAGGGTTAGCGTTAGGGTTAGGGTTAGGGTTAGGGTGAGGGTGGGCTTGAGTGTTAGGGTTAGGATTGAGGTTAGGGTTAGGGTAAGGCTGAGGGGGAAGGGGAGGTTGAGGGTGAGGGTTAGGGTTATGGTTAGGGTGAGGATTAGGTTGAGGGTGATGGTTAAACTGAGGTTAGGCTTAGGGAGAGGGTTAGGGTTACGGTTAGGGTGAGTGTTGTGGTTAGGGTGATGTTTACGGTGAGGGTGATGGTTAGGGTGAGGGTGAGGGTGAGGGTTAGGTTTAGTGTTAGTTTTAGGGTGAGGGTGAGGGTGAGGGTTAGGATTAGGAATAGGGTTAGCGTTTGTGTTGGGCTGAGGGTGAGGGTCAGGGTGACGGTGAACGTTATGGTTATGGTTAGGATTAGGGTAAGGGTTATCTCTAGTGTGAGGGTAATGGTGAGTGTTAAGGTTAGTGTTAGGTGAGGGTGAGGGTGAGGATTAGGATTAGGAATACGGTTATGGTTAGGGATAGTTTGAGGGTGAGGATCAGGGTGAGGGTGAAGGTTAGGGTTAGTGTTAGGGTGAGGATAAGTGTTAGGGTTAATGTTAGGTTAGGGTTAGGGTGAGGGTTAGGGAGAGGGTAGGGGTAGGATTAGGGTGAGGTTTAGGGTGAGTGTGAGATTTGGGGTGAGGGTGAGGGTGAGGTTTAGTGTTAGGGTTAGGGTGAGTTTGATGGTGAGGGTTAGATTTAGGGTTAGGTTTAGTGTGAGGGTAAGAGTGAGGGTTACGGTTAGGTTGAGGGTTAGTTTTAGGGTGAGGGTTAGGGTTAGTGTGAGCGTTAGGATTAGGGTTAATAGGAAAGGGGGAGGATAAATGTTAGGGCGAGGGTGAGGTTAAGGGTGAGGGTTATAGGGTGTGGGTTAAGGTTAGGTTTATGTTGAGGTTTAGGCTGATGGTGAGTGTGAGGGGGAGGGTTAGGGTTAGGTTGAGGGTTAGGGTTAGCGTGAGTGTTAGGGTGAGGGTGAGGGTGAGGGTTCAGTTGAGGGTTAGGGTGTGCATGAGGGTTAGGGTTATGGTGAGGATTAGGGTTAGGATTAGGGTTAGGGTTCTGGTGAGCTTAAGGACTAGAATGAGTTTTAGTGTGAGGATAAGGGGTCGGGTTAGTGTTAGGGGTAGGGTGAGGGTTACGGTGAGTGTTAGGGTTAGGGTTAGGGTAAGGGTTAGGGTTAAGTATACGGTTAGAGTTAGGGTGAGGGTGATTGTGACTGTTAGGGTTAGGTTTAGGGTTAGAGTTAGGGTGAGGGTGAGGGTGAGTGTTAGGATTAGGGTTACGATTAGGTTTAGGCTGAGGGTGATGTGGACGTTGAGGGTGAGTTTTAGGGTTAGGATGAGGGTTAGTGTTAGGGTTAGCGTTAGGTTTAAGTTTAGGTTGAGTGTTAGGGTTAGGTTTAGGATAAGGTTTAGGCTGAAGGTTAGGGTTAGTGTGAGGGTTAGGTTTAGGGTTAGGGTAAGTGTTAGGGTGAGGGTAAAGTTTAGGGTGAATATTAGGGAGACGGTGAAGTTTAGGGTTAGGCTGAGGTTTAGTGTGAAGGTTAGGTTTATGGTTCGGGTTAGGGTGAGTGTTAGCGTGTGGGTACGTGTTAGGGTGAGGGTTAGGTTGAGGGTGAGGGTTAGGGTTCGGGTGAGGGTAAGGATAAGTGTGAGGGTTAGGGTGATGGTGAGGGATAGGGTGAGGGTTTGGGTTAAGTTTAAGGATAGAATGAGGATTTGGGTTAGGGTTAGGTTTAGGGTGAGGGTTAGGCTGAGGTGTAGGGTTAGGTTTTGGGTGAGGCTTATGTTTTGTGTGAGGGTTAGGGTTATGGTTATGGTTAGGATTAGTGTGAGGATAAGGGTTATTGTGAGGGTTAGGGTGAGGGTGAGTTGTAGGGTCAGCTTTAGTGATAGGGTGACGTTAGGGTGAGGGTCAGGGTTCGGTTTAGGATGAGGGTTAAGGTTAGGGTTATGTTTATGGTGAGGGTGAGTGTTGGGGTGAGGGTGAGTGTGAGGGTTAGGTTTTCGGTTAGGGTTAGTGTTAGGGTGAGGTATAGGGAGAGGATTAGGGTTAATGTGAGGGTTAGTGTTAGTGTTAGCGTGAGAGTTAGTGTGAGGTGTAGGTTTAGCGTTAGCGATAGGGTGAGCGTTAGGGTGAGGGTTAGTTTTAGGCTGAGGGTGAGGTTTAGGGTTAGGGTTAGGGTTAAGCTTAGGGTGAGGGTAAGGGTGAGGGTTCAGTTAATGATAAGTGTTAGGGTTAGCTTTCCTGTGAGTGTTAGGGTGAGGATGAGGGTTCGGGTGATGGTGAGGGTTAGGGTGTGGGCGAGGCTTATGTTTACAGTGAGGATTAGGTTTAGAATTATCATTAGGGTTAGGGTTAGGTTTAGGGTTATGGTGTTGGTAAGTGTTAGGGTTAGGTTTAGGGTGAGGGTTAGCGTTAGGGTAAGGGTTAGGGTAAGGGTAAGGGTAAGTGTTAGGGTTAGGGTGAGGGTCAGGGTGAGGGTTAGGTTTAGGTAGAGGGTTAGGGTTAGGATCAGCGGTAGGGTTAGGGTTATATTTATTGTGAGCGTGAAGGTTAGGGTGAGGGTGAGTGTTAGGGTGAGTGTGAGGGTTCGGGTGAGGGTTAGGGTTAGGGTGATATTTAGGGTGAGGTTTAGGGTTCGGGTAACTTTTAGGCTTCGGGTGAATGTGAGGGTTAGGGTGTGGGTGAGGGTTTGGGTTAGGCTGAGTGTTAGGGTGACGATGAGGTTTGGGGTGGGGGTGAGGGTTAGGGTTAGGTTTAGGATGAGGGTTAGGTTTACGGTGAGGGGTAGGGTGAGGGGTAGGGTTAGGATTAGGGTGAGGGCTAGGGTGAGGGTGAGGGTTAGCTTGAGGGTGAGTGTGAGGGTGAGGGCTTCGTTTAGGTAGGGTTAAGGGTTAGAGTTATGGTGAGGGTTAGGTTGAGGGATAGGGTTAGGGTGAGGGTTAGCGTTAGGTTTAGGGTGAGGGTTAGGGTTAGTTTGATGTTTAGTATGAGGGTGAGGATTACTATTAGGGTTAGCGTTAGGGAAAGGGTTAGATTAGTTTTAGGGTTAGGGTGAGGTTTAGGGTTAATGTGAGGGAAAGGGTTAGGGTTAGAGTTAGGGTTAGTGTGAGGATAAGTGTTAGGGTAAGGGTTAGGTTGCGTGTGAGTGTTAGGTTTATCGTTGGGGTTAGGGTGAGGATTAGGGTGACGGTTAAGGTTAGGGTTACGTTTTGGGTTAAGGTGAGGGTTAGGGTTTGGGTGATGTTTATGGTGAGGGTGAGGGTTAGGGTGAGGGTGAGGTTGAAGGTGAGGGTTAGGGTTAGGTTTAGGGGTGAGGGTTAGGGTTAGGTTGACTGTTAGGTTTAGAGTGAGGGTTACGGTGAGGGGTAGGTTGAGGGTGAAGTTTAGGGTGAAGGTGAGGAAGAGGGTGAGTGTTAGCGTTTTGATTAGGGTTAGGGAGAGTTTTTGGGTTAGGGTTAGGGTTATTGTTAGGATTAGGGCTAGGATGAGGGCTAGGGTGAAGATGAGGTTTAGGGTTAGGGGTAGCATGAGGGTTAGGATTTTGGCTGAAGGTTAGGGTTAGGTTTAGGGTGAGGGTTAGGGTTAGGGTGATGTTTAGTTTGAGGGTGAGGGTTAGGGTAATATTGAGGGTGAGGGTTAGGCTTAGGGTGAGGGTGTGTGTGAGGGTTAGTTTTAGGATTAGGGTTAGGTTTAGGGTTAGAGTTAGGGTGAGGGTTAGGTTTAGTGTGAGGGTTAGGGTTAAGGTTAGGGTGAGGGTAAATATTAGGGTGAAGTTTAGGGTGAGAGAGAGTGTTAGGATTTGCGATAGTGTTAGTGTGAGATTTAAGGTGAGTGTTAGGGTTAGAGTTAGGGTTAGGGTGAGGTGGAGGGTTAGGGTTAGGGTTATGATGGTGGGTTAGTTTTAGGGTGAGGGTTAGTGTGAGGGTGAGGGTTAAGGTGAGTGTTCGGGTTCTGGTTCGGGTTCGGGTTCGGGTTAGGGTTAGGGTGAGGGTCAGGGTTAGGGTTAGTGTGATGTTGAGGTTTAGGTTTAGCATTAGGATTAGGGTTAGCGTTAGGATCAGAGTTAGGGTTAGGGTAAGGGTGAGGTTGAGAGTGAGGGTGAGTGTTAGGGTTAGGTTTAGTGTGAGGGTTAGTGTTAGGGTGAGGGTTAGATTTAAGTTGAGGTTTAGTGTTAGGGTAGGTTTAGGGTGAGGGTTAGGGTTAGGCGTATGGTGAGGGTCAGGGTGAGGGTTCGGGTTAGGTTGAGGATTAGGGTTAGGGTGAGGGTTAGGTTTAGAATTAGGGTGACAGTTAGGGTTAGGTTGATGTTTATTGTGAGGGTGAGGTTTAGGTTGAGGGTGAGTATTCGTGTGAGGGTGAGGTTTCGGGTGAGGGTGAAGGTTAGGGTGAAGGTTAGGGTGTGGTTGAGGCTTAGGGTTAGGGTGATTGTTAGGTTGATGGTGAGGGTTAGGGTGAGGGTTAGGGTTAGGTTTAGGTTTAGGGTTAGGGTTAGTGTTAAGATTAGGGTGAGAGTTAGGTTGAGGTGTCGGGATAGGGTTAGGGTGAAGATTAGGTTTAGGGTTAGGGTTAGTGTGAGGATGAGGGTTAGGGTTAGGTTAGGGTGAGGGTTAGTGTTAGGGTGATGTTTAAGCTGAGGTTGTGGGTTAGTGTGAGGGTGAGTGTGAGGGTGAGGTTTAGGTTGAGGGTGGGGGTGAGGGTGAGGTTGAGGGTGATGGTTAGGTTTAGGGTTAGGGTGAGGTTTAAGGTTAGGGATAGGATTAGGTTTAGGGATAGGTTTAGGCTGAGGGTGAGGGTGAAAGTGAGGGTGAGGATTAGGGTTAGTGTGAGGATTAGGGTTAGTGTGAGTGTTAGGGGAGGGTGAGGGTTAGGTTCACCTATAGGGTTAGGGTGAGGTTTAGAGTTAGGGTAATATTTAGGGTGAGGGTGAAGGTTAGGGTGAGGCTGAAGGTTATATTTAGGGTTAGGGTTAGTGTAAGGGTTACGGCTAGTGTGACGGTTATGGTTAGTGTTAGGGTTAGGGGTAGGGTGAGGATAACGGTTAGGGTGAGGGTTAGGGTGAGGGTTAGGATTAGGGTTAGGGTTAGGGTGATGGTTAGTTTTTGGGTGATGTTTAGGTTGAGGATTAGGGTGAGGATGAGATTTTGGCTGATGGTGAGGGTTCAGGTGAGGTTGAGGGTTAGGGTGTCGGTGAGGATTAGGGTTAGGGTGAGGGTTAACATTTGGTTTAGGGTTAGTGTGAGGGTAAGGGTTAGGGGTAGGGTTAGGGTTGGGGTTAGGGTTAGGGTTAGGATTAGGGTGAAGGCTAGGGAGAGGGGTAGGGGTAGGGTTAGGGTGCAGTTTAGGGTGAGAGTGAGGGTTAAGGTGAGAGTGAGGGTGAGGGTTAGGCTTATGGTTAGGGTTAGCTTGAGAGTGAGTGTGAGGGTCAATGTTAGGATTAAGATTAAGGATAGGGGTATTGTGAGGGTGATGGTTAGGGTGAATGTTAGGGTTAGGGTTAGTTTGAGGGTTAGGGTTAGGTTTAGGGTGAGGTTTAGGGTTAGCGTGAAGATTAGGGTGAGGGTTAGAGTCAGGGGTAGGTTTAGGGTGAGTGCGAGGGTTAGGGTTACTTTTAGGGATTGCGTGAGGTTTATGTTTAGTGTTTGGTTGAGGGTGAGGGTTAGGCTGAGGGTTCGGTATATGGTAGGTTGAGTGTTAGGTTTAGTGTGAGCATTAGGGTTAGGGTGACGGTAAGGGTTAGGGTGAGGGTTAGGGTGAGTGTAAGTTTTAGGGTTAGAATTAGGGTTATGGTTAGTGTTAGGATGAGGGTTAGGGTTAGGTTTAGTGTTAGGATGAGGGTGACGATGAGGGTTAGGATTAGGGTTAGGGTGAATGTTAGCATTAGGTTGAGGGCTAGGTTGAGCGTGAGGGTTAGGGTGAGGGAGAGGGTGAGGGTGAGGTTTTCTTTTATGTATGGGTTATGGTTAGGGTTAGAGTGAGGATAAGGTGAGGATGTGGATTAGTGTTAGGGTTAGGGTTAGGGTGAGTGTGAGGGTTAGGGTTAGGGATAGTGTGAGGGTTTGGATTATGGTGAGGTTTGGGTTAGGGTGAGGGTTGGGGTAAGGGTTTGGGTGAGGGTTAGGGTTAGGGTGATGTTTAGTGTGAGGTTGAGGGTTAGGGTGAGGGTGAGGGTTAGGATAAGGATTAGGGTGTGGGTGAGGGTTAGGATTAGGGAGAGTTTTAGGTTGAATGTGAGGGCAAGTGTTAGGAATAGGAATAGGGTTAGGGTTAAGGTTAGGCTGAGGTGGAGGGTCAGGGTGAGGGTGAAGGTTAAGGTTAGGGTTAGGGTTAGGTTGAGAGTTATGAAGAGGGGTAGGGTTAGGTTTAGGGTTAGTTTTAGTGTGAGTGTGAGGATTCAGGTGAGGGTGAGAGTGAGGGTTAGCTTTAGGGTTAGGGTTAGAGTTAGGGTGAGTTTGAAGGTGAGGGTTAGTTTTAGGATTATGGTTAAGGTTAGAGTTATGGTGGGTGTTAGGGTCAGGGTTCGGGTGAGGGTGAGGGTGAGGATTAGGGTGTGCATGAGGGTTAGGGTTATGGTGAGGATTAGGGTTAGGTTTAGTGTTAAGGTTCTGGTGAACTTAAGGATTAGGCTGAGGTTTAGTGTGAGGATGATTGTGAGGGTTAGTTTTAGGGATAGGGTGAGGGTTATGGTGAGTGTTAGGGTTAGGGTTAGGGTTAGGGTGAGGGTGAGGTATAGGGTGAGGCTTGGGGTTAGGGTGAGGTTTAGGGATACGGTTAGGTTTAGGGTGAGGGTAATGGTGAGTGTTAGGGTTAGGTTTAGATTTAGAGTTAGGGTGAGGTTGAGGGTGAGTGTTAGGTTTAGGGTTAGGCTGAGGGTGATGTGGAGGGTGAGGGTAAGGGTTAGGGTTAGGATGAGGTTTAGTGTTAGGGTTAGGGTTAGGTTTAGGCTTAGGTTGAGTGTTACGGTTAGGTTTAGGGTTAGTATAAGGGTTAGGCTGAGGTTTAGGGTTAGTGTTAGTGTGAGGGTTAGGTTTAGGGTTAGGGTAAGTGCTAGGGTGATGGTAAAGTTTAGGGTGAATATTAGGGTGACGGTGAGGTTAGGGTTAGGTTGAGGGTTAGGTTGAAGATTAGGTTTCTGGTTCGGGTTAAGGTGAGTGTTAGGGTGTGGGTAAGTGTTAGGGTGATCGTTAGGTTGAGGGTGAGCTTTAGGGTTCGGGTGAGGGTAAGGATAAGAGTGAGGGTTAGGATGATTGTGAGGGTTATGGTGAGGGTTTGGGTTAAGGTTAAGGATAGGATGAGGATTTGGGTTAGGGTTAGGTTTAGGGTGAGTGTTAAGCTGAGGGGTAGGTTTAGGGTTAGGGTGAGGCTTAGGTTTAGTGTGAGGGTTAAGGTTAGGTTTAGGGAGACAGTAAGGGTTATAGTGTGGGCTAGGGTGAGTGTGGGGTTTACGGTTAGCATTAGGTTTAGGGTTAGGATTAGGATGAGTGTTAGGGTTAAGTTTAGGGTTAGGATTAGGGTGAGGGTGAGGTTTAGGTTAGGGTTAGTTTGAGGTTTAGTGTTAGGTGTGGGCTAGGGTGAGCGTAAGGGTTAGGGTGAGGGTGAGGGTGAGGTTTTTGGTTAGGTAAGGTTTAGGGTTCGGGTTAGGTTGAGGATTAGGGTGAGGGTGTGGGTTAGGGTTGTTGTTAGGGTTAAGGTGAGGGTGAGGGTGAGGGTTAGGGAGAGGGGCAGTGGTAGGGTTAGGGTGCGGTTTAGGGTGAGTGTGAGGGTTAGGGTGAGAGTGAGGTCAGGGTTCAGCTTATGGTTGGGATTAGCCTGAGGGTGAGGGTGAGGGTGCGGGTAAGTGTTAGGATTAGGGTTAAGGTTCAGGGTATTGTGAGGGTGAGGGTGAGGATGATTGTTAGGTTTAGGGTTAGTTTGAGGGTTAGGGTTAGTTTGAGGGTTAGGTTTAGTGTGAGGTTTAGGGTTAGGGTGAGGTTTAGGTGAGGGTTAGGGTGAGGGGTAGGTTTAGGGTGAATGTGAGGGTTTGGGTAACGTTTAGGGATAGGGTGAGGATAAGGTTTAGGGTTAGGTTTAGGGTGAGGATTAGGCTGAGGGGTAGGTATAGGGTAGGTTGAGTGTTAGGTTTAGTGTGAGGATTAGGGTTAGGGTTAGGGTGACGTTAAGGGTTAGGGTGAGGTTTAGGGTGAGTGTAAGTTTTAGGGTTAGAATTAGGGTTATGGTTAGTGTTAGGGTTAGGTTTAGGGTTAGGGTGAGGGTGACGATGAGGGTTAGGATTAGGGTTAGGGTGAGGGTTAGAGTTAGGTTGAGGACTAGGGTGAGCGTGAGGGTTAGGGTGAGGGAGAGGGTGAGGGTGAGGTTTTCGTTTAGGTATGGGTTATGTTTAGGGTTAGAGTGAGGATAAGGTGAGGGTGTGGATTAGTGTTAGGGTTAGGGTTAGGGTGAGGGTGAGGGTTAGGGATAGTGTGAGGGTTAGGATTACGGTGAGGTTAGGGTTAGGATGAGGGTTGGGGTTAGTGTTAGGTTGAGGGTTAGGGTTAGGGTGATGTTTAGTGTTCGGGTGAGGGTTAGGGTGATGGTGAGTGTTCGGGTGAGAGTTAGGGTTAGGTTTAGTGTAAGGGATAGGGTGTGGTTGAGGGCTGACGGTTAGGGTGAGGGTTAGGGTGAGGTTTAGGTTAATGTTTAGGGTTAGGGTGAGTGTGAGGGTTAGGGTTAGTGTTAGGTTTAATGTTAGGATAAGGATTAGGCTGAGGGTTAGGGTTGGGGTTAGTGTGAGTGTTAGGTTTAGGGTTATGGTTACGCTTAGGGTGAGGGTTAGGGTGAGGGTTACATTTAGGGTTAGAGTTACGGTTAGGTTTAGGGTGTGGGTAAGTGTTAGGGTGAGGGTTAGGGTTAGCATTAGGGTTAGGGTGAGGGTAAAGGTTAGGGTGAGCATTAGGGTTAGGGTGTGGGTGAGGGATAGGGTTAGGTTTAAGTTTATAGATAGGGTGAGGATTAGGGTTAGGGTTAGGTTTAGGGTGAGGGTTAGGCTGAGTGGTAGGGTTAGGTTTAGAGTGAGGGTTAGGTTTACTGTGAGGTTTAGGGTTAGGGTTAGGTTGAGGGTTAGGTTTATTATGAGGGTTAGGGTTAGGTTTAGGTTGAGGGTAAGGTTTAGGGTGAGGGTTAGGCTGAGGTTGAGTTTTATTGTTAACCTTAGGTTTAGAGTTAGGGTTAGGGTGAAGGTTTGGGTTAGGGTGAGGGTGAGGTAGAGGGTGAGGGTGACTGTTAGGCTTAGGTTTAGGGTGAGGGTTAGGGTTAGTGTTAGGGTGATTGTTAGGGATAGGGTCATGTTTATTGTGAGTGTGAGGGTTAGGTTAAGGGTGAGTGTTCAGGTGAGGGTGAGGGTTCAGGTGAGGGTTCGGGTTAGGGTGTGGTTGAGGCTTAGGGTTAGGGTGAGGGTTAGGGTGACAGGGGGTTAGGGTGAGCGTGAGGGTTAGGTTTACGTTTAGGGTTAGGGTGAGGGTTAGCGTTAGGGTTAGGGTTAGGTTGAGAGTTAGGGTGAGGTGTCGGGATAGGTTTAGGTTGAGGGTTAGGGTTAGCATTATGTTTACCGTTAGGGTTAGGATGAGGGATATTGTTATGGTCAGGATGAGGGTGAGGGTGATGATGAGGGTTAGTGTTAAGGTTAGTGTGACGGTTACTGTTATGGTGAGGTTTAGGTTTAGGGTGAGGGTTAGGGTAAGGTTTTGGTTTAGGGTTACGGTTAGGGTGAGGGTCAGGGTCAGGGTTAGGTTTAGGTTGAGGTTTAGGGTTAGGGTGAGGGTTAGGGATAGGGTTAGGTTGAGGGTAAGTGTTAGGATGAGGGTTAGGATGAGGTTGATGTTTAGGGTTACGGTGAGGTTTTGGGTTAGGGTTAGGGTGAGTGTGAGGGTTAGGGTTAGGTTTGGTGTTAGGAAAAGCGTTAGGCTGAGGGTTAGGGTTAAGGTGAGTTTTAGGGTGAGTGTGAGGATTAAGGTGAGGGTGAGAGTGAGGGTTAGGTTTAGGGTTAGGGTTAGAGTTAGGGTGAGTTTGAAGGTGAGGGTTAGTTTTTTTTTTTTTTTTTTTTTTTTTTTGTCGGTCGTGGGGCTTGAACTCTGGGCCTGGGCGCTGTCCTTCAGCTCTTCAGCTCAAGGCGAGCGCTCTACCACTTGAGCTACAGCGCCACTTCCGGTTTTCTGGTGGTTTATTGGAGATAGGAGTCTCACGGTCTCTCCTGCCCGGGCTGGCTTTGAACCGCGATCCTCAGATCTCAGCCTCCTGAGTAGCTAGGATTACAGGCGTGAGCCACCAGCGCCCGGCGGAAAATATTT
The DNA here is from genome assembly GCF_024711535.1 of Dipodomys merriami. NCBI lineage: Eukaryota > Metazoa > Chordata > Mammalia > Rodentia > Heteromyidae > Dipodomys > Dipodomys merriami. Next base: position 4,042,361 of record NW_027202327.1, read on the forward strand.
TTTTAAAAGATGTGGTCTTATTGTTACAATTATCTTACACTATAAAAGACCTTATGCCCATGTTAGGGTGAGTTTGAAGGTGAGGGTTAGTTTTAAGTTTAAGGTTAGTGTGAGTGTTAGGTTAAGGGTTAGGTTTTGGGTTAGATTGAAGGTAAAGTTTAGGGTGAGGGTTAGGGAGAGTGTGAGGGTTAGGGTTAGGGTGAGTGTTAGGTTTAGGGTTAAGGTTAGGGTAAGGGTGAGGGTTAGGGTGAGGGTTAGGTTTAGAGTTAGGTTTAGGGTGAGTTTGAAGATGTGGGTAACATTTAGGGTGAGGGTGAGGGTTAGGGTTAGGGTGAGGGAAAGGGTTAGGGTGAGGGTTAGGATGAAGTGGAGGGTTAGGGTAAGAATTAGGGTTAGGGTGAGGGTGAGGGTGAAAGTGAAGGTGAGGGTTAGGGTTAGGATGAGGGTTAGGAAGAGGTTTAGGCTGAGTGTTAAGGTTATGATTAGTGTGAGGGTTAGGGTAAGACTGAGGGTGAGGGTGAGGTTTAGGGTTAGTTTTAGGGTGAGTTTTAAGGTTAGGGTTAGGGTTAGATTTAGGGTTATTGTTAGGGTTAGTGTTAGGGTGAAGGTGAGGTTGAGGTTTTTGTTAAGGTAAGGGTTAGGGTTAGGGTGAGGATTAGGCTGAGGGTGAGGATTAAGCTGAGGTTACGTTTAGGGTGAGGGTTGGGGTTATGGTTTGGGTGAGGGTTAGGGTTAGGGTGATGTTTAGTGTGACGTTGAGTATTAGGGTGAGGGTGAGGGTTAGGGTGAGGTTTAGTGTGTGGGTGAGTGTTAGGGTTAGGGTGAGTTTTAGGTTGAATGTGAAGGTAAGTGTTAGGAATAGGAATAGGGTTAGGGTTAAGCTTAGGCTGAGGTTGAGGGTCAGGGTGAGGGTGAAGGTTAGGTTAGGGTTAGGGTTATGTTGAGAGTAATGGAGAGGGGTAGGATTAGGGTAATATGAGTTTTAGGGTGAGTGTGAGGATTAAGGTGAGGGTGAGAGTGAGGGTTAGGTTTAGGGTTAGGGTTAGAGTTAGGGTGAGTTTGAAGGTGAGGGTTAGTTTTAAGATTAGGGTTAATGTTAGAGTTAGGGTGAGTGTTAGGGTGAGGGTTCGGGTTCGGGTTCGGTTGAGGGTTAGGGTGTGCATGAGGGTTAGGGTTATGCTGAGGATTAGGGTTAGGATTAGGGTTAGGGTTCTGGTGAACTTAAGGATTAGGCTGAGGTTTAGTGTGAGGATGATGGTGAGGGTTAGTTTTAGGGATAGGGTGAGGGTTACGGTGAGTGTTAGGGTGAGGGTTAGGGTTAGGGTTAGGGTGAGGTATAGGGTGAGGCTTGGGGTTAGGGTGAGGGTTAGAGATTCGGTTAGGTTTAGGGTGAGGTTGATGGTGAGTGTTAGAGTTAGGTTTAGGTTTAGAGTTAGGGTGAGGGTGAGGGTGAGTGTTACGATTAGGGTTAGGATTAGGGTTAGGCTGAGGGTGATGTGGAGGGTGAGGGTAAGGGTTAGAGTTAGGATGAGGTTTAGTGTTAGGGTTAGGGTTAAGTTTAGGTTTAGGTTGAGTGGTAAGGTTGGGTTTAGTGTTAGGATAAGGGTTAGGCTGAGGTTTAGGGTTAGGATTAGGGTAAGTGCTAGGGTGAGGTTAAAGTTTAGGGTGAATATTAGGGTGATGGTGAAGTTTAGGGTTAGGTTGAGGGTTAGGTTGAAAGTTAGGTTTATGGTTCGGGTTAAGGTGAGTGTTAGGGTGTGGGTAAGTGTTAGGGTGATGGTTAGGCTGAGGGTGAGCTTTAGGGTTCAGGTGAAAGTAAGGATAAGAGTGAGGGTTAGGATGAGGTTGAAGGTTAGAGTGAGGGTTTGGGTTAAGTTTAAGGATAGGATGAGGATTTGGTTTAGGGTTGGGTTTAGGGTAAGGGTTAGGCTGAGGGGTAGGTTTAGGGTTACGTTGAGCCTTAGGTTTAGTGTGAGGGATAAGTTTAGGTTTAGGCTGACAGTAAGGGTTAGGATGAGTGTTAGGGTTAATTTTAGGGTTAGCATTAGGTTGAGGGTGAGGTTTAGGGTTAGGGTTAGTTTGAGGTTTAGTGTTAGGTGTGGGGTAGGGTTAGGGTAAGGGTTAGGGTGAGGGTGATTCTGAGGGTTAGGTTTTTGGTTAGGTAAGGTTTAGGGTTAGGGTTAAGTTGAGGATTAGGGTGAGGGATTGGGTTAGGGTTAGTGTTAGGGTTTCGGTGAGGGTGAGGGTGAGGGTGAGTGTTAGGATGAGGGTTAGGGTTAGGCTTAGAGTGAGGGTGAATGTGAGGGTGAGGGTGAGTGTTAGGATGAGGGTTAGAGTTAGGGTTACGGTGAGGGTGAGGGTTAGGGTTAGTGTTAGTGTGAGTGTTAGGGTTACGGTGAGGGTTAGGGTTAGGGTGAAGGTTAGGGTTAGGTTTATGATGAGGTTTAGTGTGAGGTTTAGTGTGAGGGTGAGAGTTAGGGTGAAGGTTATGTTTAGGGTTAGGGTTATGGCTAGGGTTAGTGTGAGGGTAATGGTTATTGTGATGGTTAGGGTGAGGGTGAGGGTTACGGTTAGGGTGAGGGTTAGGGTTAGGTTTAGGGTTATGGTGAGAGTGAGGGTTAGGGTGAGCATTAGGCTTAGGGTTAGGGTTAGTTTGTGGGTTAGAGTGAGTGTGAGTTTTAGGGTGAGATTTAGGGTGAGGATGAGGGTAAGGGTTAGGTTGAGGGTTAGGTTGAGGTAGAGAGTTAGGGTTAGCATTAGAGTTAGGGTGAGGGGGAGGGTTAGGGTTAGGGTTAGGGATAGGGTGAGGATTAGGGTTAGTGTGAGGGTTAGGGTTAGGGTTATGGTTAGGTTTAGTGTGAGGATAAGGGTTATGATGAGGGTTAGGTTGAGGGTGAGGTTTAGGGTTAGTGTTAGTGATAGGGTGACATTAAGGTTAGTTTTAGGGTAAGGGTTAGGCTTCGGTTTCGGATGAGGTTTAGGGTTAGGGTGATGTTTATGGTGAGGGTGAGTGTTGGGCTGAGGGTGAGGGTGAGGGTTAGGTTTGGGGTTAGGGTTAGGGTTAGGGTGAGGTATAGGGTGAGGATTAGGGTTAATATGAGGGTTAGTATTAGAGTTAGGGTGAGGCTTAGGGTGAAGATAAGGGATAGGGTGAGGGTTAGGGTGAGGGTGAGCTGTAGGTTTAGCGATAAGGATAGGGTGCACGTTAGGGTGAGGGTTAGGTTTAGGTTGAGGGTGAGGGTTAGGTTTAGGCTTAGGGTGAGGGTGAGGGTGAGGGTTAAGTTTATGATAAGTTTTAGGGTTACCGTTAGTGTGATTGTTAGGGTGAGGATGAGGGTTTGGGCGATGGTGAGGGTTAGGTTTGGGCGAGGGTTAGGTTTACAGTGAGGATTAGGTTTGGGTTAGGCTTAGGGTTATTGTGAGGGTAAGGCTTAATGTGAGTATTAGGGTGAAGGCGAGGGTTGGTGTTAGAATTAGGGTTAGGTTTAGGTTTAGGGTTATGGTGAGGGTAAGGGTTAGGTTAGGTTTAGGTTGAGGGTTAGGGTTAGGGTAAGGGTTAGGGTGAGGGTGAGGGTTAGGGTTAGTGTTAGCATGAGAGTCAGGATGAGGGTTAGGTTTAGGTAGAGGGTTAGGGTTAGGCTGAGGGGTAGGGTTAGGGTGATATTTATTGTGAGAGTGAAGTTTAAGGTGAGGGTGAGTGTTAGGGTGAAGGTGAGGTTTCGGGTGAGGGTTAGGGTTAGGGTGATGTTTAGGTTTAGGGTAAGTTTTATGCTTCGGGTGAGTGTGAGGGTTAGGGTGTGGGTGAGAGTTTGGGTTAGGTTGAGTGTTAGGGTGATGGTGAGGTTTGGGGTGAGGGTGAGGGTTAGGGTTAGGTTTAGGGTGAGGGTTAGGGGTAGGGTTAGGATTAGGGTGGGGGCTAGGGTGAGGGTGACTGTTAGGTTGAGGGTGAGGTTGAGGGCTTCGTATAGGTAAGGGTTAAGGTTAGATTTAGGGTTAGGATTAGGGGAGGGTGAGGGTTAGGTTGAGGGGTAGGGTTAGGGTGAGGTTTAGCGTTAGGTTTAGGGTGAGAGTTAGCGTTAGTTTGATGTTTAGTATAAGGGTGAGGGCTAATATTAGGGTTAGCGTTAGGGAAAGGTTTTGGGTTAGGGTTAGGGTTAGCGTGAGGGTTAGCGTGAATGCTAGTTGTAGGGTTGGGGTGTGGGTTAGGGTTAGTGTGAGGTTAAGGGTTAGGGTTAGAGTTAGGGTTAGTTTTAGGATAAGTGTTAGGGTGAGGGTTAGGTTGAGTGTGAGTGTTAGGTCTATCGTTGGGGTTAGGGTGAGGGTTAGATTGAGGGTTAGGGTTAGGGATAGCGTTTGGGTTAAGGTGAGGATTAGTGTTTGGGTGATGTTTAGGGTGAGGGTGAGGGTTAGGGTGAAGGTGAGGTTGAGGGTTAGGTTGAGGGTGAGGTTGAGGTTGAGGGTTATGGTTAGGGTTAGGGTTTGGGTGAGGGTGAGCGTTAGGGATAGGGTGAGGGTTAGGGTTATTGTTAGAGTTAGGGTTAGGGTTAGGGTTAGGGTGAGGTTAAGGGTTAGGGTTAGTGTGAGGGGTAGGGTGACGATGAGGTTTAGAGTTAAGCTGAGGGTGAGGGTGAGGGTTAAATTTAGGGTTAGGGTTAGGGTTAGGGTTAGATTTAGGATTAGGTTTAGGTTTAGGGTTATTCTGAGGTTGAGGGTTTGGGTGAGGGTGAGGGTTATTAGGTTTAGGTGTGAGGGTTAGGGTTAGGTTTAGGTGGAGGGTTAGGGATAGTTTGAGGGTTAGGGTGAGGTGGAGGTGGAGGTTGAAGGTTAGGGTGAGGGTGAGGAAAAGCGTGAGGGTTACAGTTTTTATTAGGGTTAGGGTGAGTCTTAGGGTTAGTGTTAGGGTTATTGTTAGGATTAGGGTTAGGATGAGGGCTAGGGTGAAGATGAGGGTTAGGGTTAGGGCTAGGATGAGGGTTATGATTTTGGGTGAATGTTAGGTTTAGGTTTAGGGTGAGGGTTAGGGTAAGGGTGATGTTTAGTTTGAGGGTGAGGGTTAGGGTGAGGTTGAGTGTGAGGGTGAGGCTTACGGTGAGGGTGAGTTTGAGGGTTAGGTTTAGGATTAGGGTTTGGTTTAGGGTTAGAGTTAGGGAAAGGGTTAGGTTTACTGTGAGGTTTAGGGTAAAGGTTAGGTGAGGGTAAATATTAGGGTGAAGATTAGGGTGAGAGAGAGGGTTAGGATTTGCATGAGTGTTAGTGTGAGGGTTATGGTGAGGGTTTTGGTTAGAGTTAGGTTAGGGTGAGGTTGAGGGTTAAGTTTAAGTTTATGGTGGGGGGTTAGGGTTAGGGTGAGGGTTAGGGTGAGGGAGAGGGTGAGGGTGAGGGTTAGGTTTAGGGTTATTGTGAAGGTGATGATTAGGGTGAGGGTACGGGTTCGGGTTCGGGTTAGGGTTCGATTTCGGGTCGGGGTTAGGGTTAGGGTGAGGGTTAGGTTTAGCATTAGGATTAGGTTTAGGGTTAGGATGAGAGTTAGGGTTAGGGTAAGGGTGAGTTTGAGGGTAAGGGTGTGTTTTAGGGTTAGGTTTAGTGTGAGGGTTAGGTTTAAGTTGAGCTTTAGTGTTAGGGTAGTTTTACGATGAGGGTTAGGGTTAGGGGTAGGTTGAGGGTCAGAGTGAGGTTTAGGGTTAGGTTGATGGTTAGGGTTAGGGTGAGGGTTAGGGTTAGTGTTAGGGTGAGAGTTAGGGTGAGGTTGATGTTTATTGTGAGGTGAGGTTTAGGGTGAGGGTGAGTGTTCGCGTGAGGGTTCGGGTTCGGGTTCCGGTGAAGTATAGGGTGTGGTTGATTTTTAGGGTTAGGGTGAGTGTTAGCGTGACTGTGAGGGTTAGGGTGAGGGTGAAGGTGAGGTTTAGGGTTAGGGTTAGGGTGAGGGTTAGGTTTAGGGTTAGGGTTAGGGTTTGGGTGATATTTAGGGTGAGGGTTAGGGTGAGGATGAGGGTTCGGGTGAGGTTGAGGGTTCAGTTGAGGTTGAGGGTTAAGGTGTGGGTGAGGATTAGGGTTAGGGTGAAGGTTAACATTAGGTTGATGGTTAGTGTGAGGGTGAGGGTTAGGGGTAGGGTTAGGGTTGGGGTTAGGGTTAGGGTTAGGGTGAGGGTTAGGGAGAATGCTAGGGGTAGGGGTAGGGTGAGGTTTAAGGTGACTGTGAGGGTAAGTGTGAGAGTGAAGGTGAGGTTTAGGCTTAGGTTTAGGGTTAGGGTGAGGGTGAGGGTGAGGGTCAGTGTTAAGATTAGGGTTAGGGTTCGGGGTATTGTGAGGGTGAGGTTGAGGGTGAGGGTTATGGTTAGGGTTAGTGTGAGGGTTAGGGTAGGGTTAGGGTGAGGGCTAGTTTTGGGGTGAGGATTAAGGTTCGGCTAAGGGTTAGGGTGAGGTTCAGGGTGAGGTTTAGGGTTAGGTAGAATGTTAGGGTTAGGCTGAGGGGTAGGGTTATGGTGATGTTTATTGTGAGGGTTCGGGTTCGGGTGAAGTTTAGGGTTAGGGTGATGTTTAGGGTGAAGTTTAGGGTTAGGGTATGGTTTAGATTTCGGGTAAGTCTGAGGGTTAGGGTGTGGGTGAGGGTTTGGGTTACTTTGAGTGTTAGGGTGACAGTGAGGGTTAGGGTGAGAGTTAGGCTGAGGGGTAAGTTTAGGGTTATGTTGAGGGTTAGGTATAGGTTGAGGTTTAGAGTTAGGCTTAGGGTGAGGATAAGGGTTATAGTGAGGGTTAGGTTGAGGGTGAGGGTGAGGGTGAGGTTTTCGTTTAGGTAAGGGTTAGGTTTAGATTTAGGGTGAGGATTAGGGGAGGGTGAGTGTTAGGTTGAAGGGTAGGGTTAGGGTGAGTGTTAGGGTTAGGGTTAGGGTGAGGGGTAGCGTTAGAGTGATGTTTAATATGAGTGTGAGGGTTAATGTTATGGTTAGCGTTAGGGAAAGGGTTAAGGTTAGGATGAGGGTTAGGTTGAGAGTTAGGTTTAGGGTTAGGGTGAGGGTTAGGGTTAGGGTGAGGGTAAGGGTTAGGGTTAGTGTGATGGTGAGCATTAGGTTTAGGAATAGGGTTAGGTTTAGTGTTAGTCTGAGGGTGAGTGTCAGGGTGAGGTTGAAGTTTTGGGTTAGGATTAGGGTGAGGGTAAGTGTTAGGTTGAGGGTTAGGGTGAGGGTGAGTGTTAGGGTTAGAATTAGGGTTAGGGTGAGGGTTAGGGTTTGGGTGATGTTTAGGTTGTGGTTTAGCTTTAGGTTTAGGGTTAGTGTGAGGGTGAGGGTTACGGGTTGGTTTATGTTTAGGTTTAGGGGTAGGGTTAGGGTGAGGGTTAGGGAGATGGGTAGGGGTAGGGGTAGGGTGAGGTTTAGGGTGAGTGTGAGGGTTATGTTTAGGGATAGGGTTAGGGTTAGGGTGAGGGCTAGGGTGAGGGTTAGGCTGAGGGTGAGCTTTAGGGTTAGGGTGAGGGTTAGGGTTTGGGTGATGTTTAGGGTGAGGTTTAGTGTGAGGATATGGGTTCAGGTGAGGGTGAGGGTTTGGATGAGGGTGAGGGTTAGTGTGTGGGTGAGGATTAGGGTTATTGTGAGGGTTAGTGTTAGGTTTAGGTTTAGTATAAGGGTGAGGTTTAGGGGAAGGGTTAGGTTTAGGTTGAGGGTTAGGTTTAGGGTTAGGGTTTGGGTGAGGTTAGGGAGAGGGATAGGTTTAGGGTTAGGGTGAGGTTTAGGTTGAGTGTGAGGGTTAGGATCAGTGTTAGGGTTAGAGTGAGGGTTAGTGTGACGGTTATGGTTAGGGTTAATTTTAGAGTGAGGGTGAAGTTTAGGGTGAGGGTTAGGGTTATGGTGATGTTTATGGTGAGGGTGAGTGTTAGTGTGAGGGTGAGGGTGAGGTTGAGGGTCAGGTTTACATTTAGGGTTAGGGTTAGGGTTAGTGTTAGGTTGAGGGTGAGGGTGAGGATGAGGGTTAGGTTTAGGATTAATGTTAGGTTTAGGGTTAGTGTCAGTGTTAGGGTGAGGATGAGGGTTCGGGTAATGGTGAGGGTTAGGCTGTGGGCGAGGGTTAGGGTTAGGGTGAGGATTAGGGTTAGAGTTAGGGTTAGGATTATGGTGAGGGTAAGGGTTAGGGTGAGGTTTAGGGTGAGGGTGAGGGTGAGGGTGAGAGTTAGGGTTATCATTAGAGTTAGGGTGAGGGTGAGCGTGAGGATTAGGGTTACGGTGAGCATTAGGCTTAAGGTTAGGTTTAGGGTGATGTGGAGGGTTAGTGTGAGGGTTAGGGTTAGGATTAGGGTGAAGGTGAGGTATAGGGTGAGGGTTAGATTTAGGGTCAGGGTTAGTGATACTTTCAGGGTTAGGCTGAGAGTGAGGGTGAGTGTTAGAGTTAGGTTTAGGTTTAGAGTTAGGGTGAGGTTGAGGGTGAAGGTTAGGATTAGGGTTAGGATTAGGGTTAGGCTGAGGGTGATGGGGAATGTGAGGGTGAGGTTTAACGTTAGGTTTAGTGTGAGGCTTAGGGTTAGGGTTAGGGTTAGTTTTGGGGTGAGGGTTAGGGTTAGGTTTAGTGTTATGATAAGCGTTAGGCGGAGGGTTAGAGTTAGGGTTAGTGTGAGGGTTAGGTTTAGGGTTAGGGTAAGTGTTAGGGTGAGGGTAAAGTTTAGGGTGAGGATTAGGGTAAGGGTGAGGCTTAAGGTTAGATTGAGGGTAATGTGAAATTTAGGTTTCTGGTTAGTTTAGGGTGAGTATTAGGGTGTGGGTAAGTGTTAGGGTGAGTGTTAGGGTGAGGGTGAGTGTTAGGGTTCGGGTGAGGGTAAGGTTAACAGTGAGGGTTAGGGTGAGAGTAATGGATAGGGGGAGCGTTTGGGTTAAGGTTTAGGAAAGGTTCAGGATTTGGGTTAGGGTTAGGTTTACGGTGAGGGTTAGGCTTAGGGGTAGGTTTAGGTTAAGAGTGAGGGTTAGGGTTAGGGTTACGGTAAGTGTTAGGGTGAGGGTTGGGGTGAGTGTGACGTTTAGGGTTAGAATTGGGTGTAGGGTTAGTTTTAGGATGAGTGTTAGGGTTCGGTTTATGGTGAGGGTTAGAGTGAGGGTGAGTGTTAGGGTTAGGGTTAGGGTGAGTGTTAGTGTTAGGGTGAGTGCTATGGTGAGGGTGAAGGTTAGGGTCAGGGTAAGTGTGAGGATGAAGTTTTTGGTTAGGTAATGGTTAGGGCTATATTTAGGGTGAGTATTAGGGTAAGGGTGTGGGTTAGGGTAGGGTTAGTGTTAGGGTTAGGTTGAGGGTGAGGGTGAGGGTGAGGGTTAGTGTTAGGATGAGGATTAGGGTTAGGGTGAGGGTGAGGGTGAGGGATAGGGTTAGGGTTAGGGTGAGTTTGAGGGTGATGTTTAGGTCTAGGATTAGGGTTAGGGTTAGGATTAGGTTGAGTGTTAGGCTGAGGGTGAGGGTTCGGTTAGAGTGAGGGTTAGAGTGTGGGTGAGTGTTAGGGTTAGGGTGACAATTAGTGGTAGGGTTAGGGTTAGGGTTATGGTGAAGGTAAGGGTTAGGGTGAGGAATAGTGTGAGGATGAGGGTTAGGGTTAGTGTTAGGGTTAGGGTGAGAGTTAGGGTGAGGGTTAGGTTTAGGTTTAGTTTTAGGGTGAGGTTGAGGGTCAGGGTTAGGGTTAGGGTTAGGGTTAGGGTGAGGGTTAGGCTGAGGGTTAGGGTTAGTGTTAATGTGAGGTTTAGGTTTAAGGTTAGGGTTTGGGTTAGGGTGTGGTTTAGGGTTAGTTTTAGGGTTAGGATAAGGGTTAGGCTGAGGTTTAGGGTTAGAGTTAGTGTGAGTTTTAGGTTTAGGGTTAGGCTTTGGGTTAGGTTGAGGGTAAAGTTTAGGGTGAGGGTTAAGGTGAGGGTGAGGGGTCAGGGTTATGTTTATGGTTAAGGTGAGGGTTAGGGTGAGGGTTAGGTTTATGGTAACGCTTAGGGTGAGGGTTAGGGTGTAGGTAAGGTTTAGGGTGAGGGTTAGGATGATGGTGAGGTTTAGGGTTAGGGTGAGGGTAAGGGTTAGGGTGAGGGATAATGTGAGGGTGAGGGATAGGGTTAGCATGAGGGTGAGGGTGAGGGGATTGGTGAGGGTTATGGTAATGGTTAGGGTTAGGTTGAGGATTAGGGTTACATTTAGATTTAGGGTGAGGGTTAGGCTGAGGGGTAGGGTTAGGCTGAGGGAGAGGTTTAGGTTTAGTGTGAGGGTTAGGGTTAGGGTTATGGTGAGTTTTAGGTTTATTGTTAGGTTTAGGGTGAGGGTGAGGGATAGGGTTAGGTTGAGGTTGAGTGTAAGGGTTAGGGTGAGGCTTAGGGTGAGGATGAGGTTTATGTTTATCATTAGATTAACAGTTAGGGTTAGGATGAGGGTTAGGTTTAGGGTGAGGGTGAGGGTTAGGGTTAGGGTCATTGTGAGGGTTAGTGTTAGGGTGAGGGTTAGGATTACGGTGAGGATTAGGTTTAGGGTAAGGGTTAGGGTGAGGTTTAGGGTTAGTGTTAGGGTTAATGTGAGGGTCAGGGTGAGGGTTAGTGTTAGTTTGAGGGTTAGGGTTAATGTAAGGTTAAGGGTTAGTGTTAGGGTAAGAGTTAGGGTTAGGGTGATGTTTATTATAAGGTTGAGGGTTAGGGTGAGGGTGAGTGTTCATTTGAGTGTTAGGGTTCAGGTGAGGGTGAGGGTTTGGGTGTGGTTGAGGGTTAGTATTTGGGTGAGGGTTAGGGTGACGGTGAGGGCTAGGAGGAGGGTGAGGGGTAAGTCTAGTGTTAGGGTTAGGTTGAGGTTTAAGGTAAGGGTTATGGTTAGGGAGAGAGTTAGGGTGAGGTGTCGGGATAGGGTTAGGGTGAGGGTTAGGGTTAGTGTGAGGGTTAGGCTTAGGGTTAAGGTTTGTGTGAGGATAAGGTTTAGGGTGAGGTTTAGGGTGAGGGTTAGGGTTAGGTTTAGGGTGATGGTTAGGTTTAGGGTGATATTTAGGGTGAGGTTGATGGTTAATGTGAGGGTGAGGGAGTGGGTAAGTGTGAGGTTCAGGGTGAGGGTGAGGGTTAGGGTTAGGTTTAGGGTGAGGGTGAAGCTGAGCGTTACATTTAGGAATAGTGTTAGGGTTAGGGTTAGGCTGAGGGTGAGGGTCAGCGTGAGGGTGAAGGTTAGGGTTAGGGTTAGGATTAGGGTTACAGTGAGGGTTACGGTTAGTGTGAGGGTTATGGTTATGGTTACGATTAGGGATAGGGTGAGGGTAAGTGTTAGGGTGAGGGTTAGGGTGAGGGTTAGTGTTTGGGTGATGTTTAGGGTGAGGTTGAGGGGTAGGGAGAGGATGATGGTTCGCGTGAGTGTGAGGCTGAGTGTTAGGGTGAGGGTGTGGGTGAAGATTAGGATTAGGGTGAGGGTTAGGGTTAGGTTTATGGTTAGGATAGGGGTTAGGCTGAGGGTTAGATTCAGGGTTAGTGTAAGTGTTACTTTTAGGGTTAGGATAAAGGTTAGGGTGAGGGTAAAGGTTAGGGTGAGTGTGAGGGTGAGGGTGAGTTTTCGGGTTAGGGTTAAGATTAGGGTGAGGTTTAGGGTGTGGGTATGTGTTAGGGTGAGCGTTAGGTTGAGGGTTAGGGTTCGGGTTAGTGTGAGGGTAAAGGTTAGGGTGAGGGTTAGGGTGAGGTTGAAGTTTAGGGTTAGCATTAGGGTTAGGGTGAGAGTGAGGATTAGGTTGAGGTTTTGAGTTATGGTTAAGGATAGGTTGAGGATTAGGGTTAGGGTTAGGTTTAGGGTGAGCGGTTTGCTGAGGGGTAGGGTTAGAGTTAGTTTTAGGGTTAGGTTTAGTCTGAGGGTTAGGGTTAGGTTTAGGGTGACGGTAAGGTTTAGGGTGAGGGTCAGGATGAGTGTGAGTTTTAGGGTTAGCATTAGGTTTAGGGTTAGGGTTAGGATGAGGGTTCAGTTTAGGATTAGTTTTAGGGTGAGGATGAGTGTGAGGGTTAGGGTTAGGGCTGGGTGAGGGTTAATGTTAGGGTGAGGGCTAGTGTGAGTGTGAGGGTTAGGGTGAGGGTGAGGGTGAGTGTGAGGTTTTCGGTTAGGTAAGGGTTAGGGTTAGGTTTAGGGTAAGGATTAGGGTGAGGGTTTGTGTTAGCGTTAGGTTTAGGGTGAGGATGAGGGTGAGGGTTAGGGTTAGGGTTAGTTTGAGGGTTTGGGTTAGGGTTAGGGTTAGGGTTATGGTGAGGGTTAGGGTTAGGGTTAGGTTTAGGGTTAGGATAAGGGTTAGGCTGACGGTTAGGTTTAGTGTTAGTGTGAGTGTTAGGTTTAGGGTTAGGTTTTGGGTTAGGTTGAGGGTAAAGTTTAGGGTGAGGTTTAGGGTGAGGGTCAGGGTTAGGGTTAGGGTGAGGATTAGGGTGAGGGTTAGGATTAGGGTAATGGTTAGGATTAGGGTGACGTTTAAGGTGAGGGTTAGGTTTAGGGTTAGGGTTAGGGTTAGGTTTAGTGTGTTGGTAAGTGTTCGGGTTAGAGTTAGGGTGAGGTGGAGTGTTAGGTTTAGCATTAGGGTTAGAGTGAAAGTGACGGTTAGGGTGAGCTTAAGGTTAAGGTTATTGATAATGTGAGGATTAGTGTTAGGTTTAGGTTTATGGTGAGGGTTAGGCTGAGGGGTATGATTAGGGTTAGGGTGAGGCTTAGGTTTAGTGTGAAGTATAGGGTTAGCGCTAGGGTGAGGGTTAGGTTTACTGTGAGGATTATGGTTAGGTTTCGGTGAGGGTAAGGTTTAGGGTAAGGGTTAGGGTAAGGGTGAAGTTTAGGGTTAGCCTTAGCCTTAGGGGTAGGGTTAGGATGAGGGTTAGGGTTAGGGTGAGGGTGAGGTTGAGGGTGTGGGTGAGTGTTTGGGTTAAGTTTAGTGTGAGGGTTAGTGTTAGGGTGAGGGTTATGTTTATGATTATGGTTAGGGTTAGGGTGAGAGTTAGGGTGATGTGCCAGGATAGGGTTAGGGTGAGGTTTTTTTTTTAGTGTGAGTATAAGGTTTAGGGTAAGGGTTAGGCTGAAGGTGAGGGTTACGGTTAGCGTTAGGGTTAGTGTGAGGGTTAGGGTGAAGGATAGAATTAGCGTGAGGGTTAGGGATAAGGTGAGGGTTAGGGTTAGGCTGATGTTTAGGGTGAGCTTGATGGTTAGTGTGAGGGTGAGCGTCAGGCTTAGGGTGAGGGTCAGGGTGAGGGTGAGTGGTAGGGTTAGGTTTAGGGTGAGGGTGAGGCTGAGGGTTAGAATTAGGAATAGTGTTAGGGTTAGGGTTAGGCTGAGTGTGAGGGTCAGGTTGAGGGTGAAGTTTAGGGTTAGGGTTAGGTTTAGGGTTAGAGTGAGGGTTACGGTTAGTGTGAGGGTTATGGTTAGGGTTACGATTAGGGATAGGTTGAGGGTAAGGGTTAGGGTGAGGGTGAGATTTAGGGTTAGGGTTAGGGTGAGGGTTATGGTTTGGGTGATGTTTAGGGTGAGGGTTAGTTTGAGGATGAGGGTTCAGGTGATGGTGAGGGTTCAGGTGAGGTTGAGTGTTAGGGTGTGGGTGAGGATTAGGTTAGGGCGCGGGTTAACCTTAGGTTTAGGGTTAGTGTGAGGGTGAGGGTTAGGGGTAGCGTTAGGGTTGGGGTTAGGGTTAGGGTTAGGGTGAAGTTTAGGGAGAGGGGTAGGGGAAGGGTTAGGGTGAGGTTTAGGGTGTGAGGGTTAGGGTGAGAGTGAGGGTGAGGGTTAGGCTTAGTGTTAGGGTTAGGTTGAGGGTGAGGGTGAGGGTGAGCGTCAATGTTAGGATTAGGTTTAGGGTTAGGGGTATTGTGAGGGTGAGGATGAGGGTGAGGGTTAGGGTTAGGGATAGTGTGAGGGTTAGGTTTAGGGTGAGGGTTAGGTTTAGGGTGAGGATTAGTGTTAGGGTAATGTTTAGGGTGAGGGTCAGGGTGAGGTTTAGGGTTAGGTAGAGTGTTAGGATTAGGCTGAGGGGTAGGGTTAGGGTGATATTTATTGTGAGGGTGAGGGTTAGGGTAAGGTTTAGTTTTCGGGTGAGTTTGAGGGTTAGGTTGTGGGTGAGGGTTTGGGTTAGGTTGAGTGTTAGGGTGACAGTGAGGGTTAGGGTGAGGGTTAGGGTGAGGTGTAGGTTTAGGGTTAAGGTGAGGGTTAGGTTTAGAGTAAGCGTTAGAGTTAGCTTAAGGGTGAGGATAAGGGTTATAGTGAGGGTTAGGTTGAGGGTGAGGGTGAGGGTGAGGGTTTCGTTTAGGTAAGGGTTAGGGTTAGATTTAGGGTGAGGATTAGGGGAGGGTGAGGGTTACGTTGAGGGGTATGGTTAGGATGAGTTTTGGGTTAGGTTTAGGGTGAGGGTTAGCATTAGAGTGATGTAATGTTAGGATTAGCGTAGGGGAAAGGGTTAGGGTGAGGGTTAAGGTGAGGGTTAGGTTGAGAAGTATGTTTATGGTTAGGGTGAGGGTTAGGGTTAGTGTGAGGGTAAGGGTGAAGGTTAGTGTGAGGGTGAGGATTAGGGTTAGGAATAGGGTTAGGGTTAACGTTAGTCTGAGGGTGAGGGTCAGGATGAGTTGGAAGTTTTGGGTTACGCTTAAAGTGAGGATAAGTTTTAGATTGAGGGTTAGGGTGAGGATAAGTGTTATGGTAAGAGTTAGGGATAGGGTGAGGGTTAGGGTTTGGGTGATGTTTAGGGTGGGTGTTAGTATTAGCTTTAGGGTTAGTGTGAGGGTGAGGGTTACAGGTAGTGTTATGGTTAGGTTTAGAGGTAGTGTTAGGCTGAGTGGTTAGGGAGAGGACTAGGGGTAGGATTAGGTGAGGTTTAGGGTGAGAGTGAGGGTTAGAGTTAGGGATAGGGTTAGGGTTAGGGTGGGGTAAGGCTTAGGGTGAGGGTTAGGGTGAGGGGGAGGTTTAGGGTTAGTGTGAGGGTTAGGGTTAGTCTGAAGATTAGGGTTAGGGTTAGGGTGAGGGTAAGGGTTAGGGTGAGGTATAGGGTAAGTTATATGTTTAGGGTTAGGGTGAGGGTGAGGGTTAGGTTGAGGGTGAGTGTGATGGTGAGGGTTTCGTTTAGGTAAGGGTTAGGGTTAGGTTTATGGTGAGGTTTAGGGAAGGTGTGGGTTAGGTTGAGGGTTAGGGTTAGGGTGAGGGTTAGGGTGAGGGTGAGGGTTAGGGTTAGGGCTAGGGTGAGGGTTAGTGTTAGGGTGATGTTTAATATGAGTGTGAGGGTTACTGTTAGGGTTAGCCTTATGGAAAGGGTTAGAGTTAGCGTTAGGTTTAAGGTGAGGGTTAGAGTGAGGGTGAGAGTTAGGGTTAGCATTAGAGTTAGGGTGAGGATGAGGGTTAGGGTGAGGTTGAGGGTTAGGATTAGGTTTAGGGTGAGCGTTAGGCTTGAGGTTAGGGTTAGGGTGATGGTGAGGGTGAGGGTGAGGATTAGTGTGAGGGTTAGATTTATGGTTAGGATTAGGGTGAAAGTGAGGTATAGGGTGAGGGTTAGAGTTAGGTTCAGGGTTAGGGATACGTTTAGGGTTAGGATGAGAGTGAGGGTGAGTGTTAGTGTTAGGTTTAGGGTTAGAGTTAGGGTGAAGTTGAGGGTGAGCGTTAGGATTAGAGTTAGGATTAGTTTTAGGCTGAGGGTGATATGGAGGATGAGGGTGAGGGTTAACGTTAGGTTTAGTGTGAGGGCTAGGGTTAGGGTTAGGGTTCATTTTAGGGTGATATTTAGGGTTAGGTTTAGTGTTATGATAAGCGTTAGGTGGAGGGTTAGAGTTAGGGTTAGTGTGATGGTTAGGTTTAGGGTTAGGGTAAGTGTTAGGGTGAGGGTAAAGGTTAGGGTGAGGGTTAGGTTGAGGGTGAGGCTTAGGGTTAGGTTGAGGGTAAGGTGAAATTTAGTTTTCTGGTTAGCTTTAGGGTGAGTGTTAGGGTGTGGGTAAGTGTTAGTGTGAGTGTTAGGATGAGGGTGAGTGTTAGGTTTCCGGTGAGGGTAAGGGTAAGGGTGAGGGTTTGGGTTAAGTTTAAGGATAGGGTGAGGATTTGGGTTAGGGTTAGGTTTACGGTGAGGGTTAGGCTGAGGTTTAGGGTTAGGTTAATTGTGAGGGTTAGGGTTAGGGTTACGGTAAGTGTTAGGGTGAGGGTTAGGGTGAGTGTGAGTGTTATGGTTAGGGATAGGTGTAGGGTTAGGGTGAGGGTAAGACTTAGGGTGAGGGTTAGGGTGAAGGTGAGGATTAGGTTTAGGGTAAGGGTTAGGGTGAGGTTTAGGTTTTGGGTGATGTTTAGGGTGATGTTTAGTGTGAGGATGTGGGTTCAGGTGAGGGTGAGGGGTTGGATGAGGGTGAGGGTTAGTGTGTGTGTGAGGATTAATGTTAGGGTGAGGGTGAGGTTTAGGGGAAGGGTTAGGTTTAGGTTGAGGGTTAGGCTTAGGGTTAGGGTTAAGGTGAGGGTTAGGGAGAGGGGTAGGTTTAGAGCTAGGGTCAGGTTTAGGTTGAGTGTGAGGGTTAGGGTTAGTGTTAGGGTTAGGGTGAGGGTTAGTGTCAGGGTTATGGTTAGGGTTAATTTTAGGGTGAGGGTGAGGTTCAGGGTGATAGTTAGGGTTATGGTGATGTTTATCGTGAGGGTGAGTGTTAGTGTGAGGGTGAGGGTGAGGGTTAGGTTCAGGTTTACGTTCAGGGTTAGGGTTAGGGTTAGGTTGAGGGTGAGGAGTAGGGTGAAGGTTAGGTTTAGGATTAGGGTTAGGGTTAGGGTTAGTGTGAGTGTTAGGGTGAGGATGAGGGTTCGTGTAATGGTGTGGGTTAGGCTGTGGGCGAGGGTTAGGTTTAGGGTGAGGACTAGGGTTAGAGTTAAGGTTAGGGTTATGGTGAGGGTAAGGGTTAGGGTGAGGTTTAGTGTGAGGGTTAGGGTGAGGGTGGGAGTTAGTGTTAGCATTAGAGTTAGGGTGAGGGTGAGTGTTATGGTGAGGGTTAGGATTAGGGTTAGGGTGAGCGTTAGGCTTAAGGTTAGTGTTAGGGTGATGGTGAGGGTGAGGGTGAGGGTTAGGGTGAAGGTTTGGGTTAAGGTTAAGGATAAGGTGAGGACTAGGGTTGGGTTAGGCTTAGGGTGAGGTTTAGCCTGAGGGGTAGGGTTAGAGTTAGTCTGATGGTTAGGTTTAGTGTGAGGGTTATGTTTAGGGTTAGGGTGACGGTAAGGTTTAGGGTGAGGGTTAGGTTGATTGTGAGATTTAGGGTTAGCATTAGGTTTAGGGTTAATGTTAGGATGAGGGTTAGGGTTAGGGTTATGGTTAAGTTGAGGTTGAGGGTGAGCTTTAGGGTTAGGGTTAGGGTGAGGGTTAGTGTTAGGTTGAGGGCTTGGTTGAGGGTGAAAGTTAGGGTGAGGGTGAGGTTGAGGGTGAGTTTCTCAGATAGGTAAGGGTTAGGGTTAGGTTTAGGGTGAGGATTAGGGTGACCGTGTGGGTTAGGGTTAGGATTCGGGTTAGGGTGAGGGTGAGGATGAGGCTGAGAGTTAGTGTTAGGATGAGGGTTAGGGTTAGGATTAGGGTGAAGGTGAGGGTGAGGGTGAGGTTTAGGGTTAGGGTTAGCGTGAGTGTTAGGGTTACGGTGAGGGTTAGGGTTAGGGTGCGGGTTAGGATTAGGGTTAGTGTGAGGGTTAGGGTTAGGGTGATTTTTAGTGTGAGGGTGAGGTTTAGGGTGAGGGTGAGTGTGCGGGTGATAGTTAGGGTTAGGTTTAGGGTTAGAGATAGGGTTAGGTTGAGTCTAAGGGTTAGGGTGAGGGTTAGGGTGAGAGTGAGGGTTAGGGTTAGGGTGAGGGTTAGGTTTAGGGTTAGGGTAAGGGTAAGGGTGAGGGTGATATTTAGGGTTAGTATTACCGTTAGGGTGAGTGTTAGGGTTTGGGTGAGGTTCAGGGTCAGGGTGAGGCTTAAGCTGAGGTTAGGTTTAGGGTGAGGGTTATTTTTAAGGTTAGGGTGAGGGTTAGGTGTAGGGTGATGTTTAGTGTGAGGGTGAGGGTTAGGGTGAGGGTGTTTTTTAGGGTGAGGGTGAGGGTGTGGGTGAGGGTTAGGGTTAGGGTTAGGTTTCGGGTGAATGTGTGGGTAAGTGTTAGGATTAAGAATAGGGTTAGGGTTAGTCTAAGGTTGAGGGTCAGGGTGAGGGTGAAGGGTAGGGTTAGGGTTAGGGTTAATTTGAGAGTTACGGAGGGGGTATGTTTAGGTTTGGGGTGAGTGTGATGATTAGGTTGAGGGTGAGAGTGAGGATTAGGGTTAGGGTTAGGGTTAGAGTTCGAGTGAGTTTGAAGGTGAGGTTTAGGATTAGGGTTAAGGTTAGGGTTAGGGTAAGTGTTAGGGTTCGGGTTCGGGTTCGGGTTCTGGTTCGGGTTCGGTTGAGGGTTAGGATGTGCATGAGGGTTAGGTTTATGATGAGGATTAGGGTTAGGATTAGTGTTAGGGTTCTGGTGAGCTTAAGGATAAGGGTGAGGTTTAGTGTGAGGATGAGTGCTAGGTTAGTGTTAGGGATAGGGTGAGGGTTACGGTGAGTGTTAGGGTTAGGGTTAGGATTAGGGTTAGGGATACAGTTAGGGTAAGGGTGACGGTGATTGTGAGTGTTACTGTTAGGTTTAGGGTTAGAGTTAGGGTGAGGGTGAGGGTGAGTGTTAGGATTAGGGTTAGGCTGAGGGTGATGTGGAGGGTGAGGGTGAGGGTTAGGGTTAGGATGAAGGTTAGTGTTAGGATTAGGGTTAGGTTTAGGTTTAGGTTTAGGTTAGGTTGAGGGTGACGGTTAGAGTTAGGATTAGGGTGAGGGTTAGGGTTGGGTGTGGTTTAGGGTTAGGGTTAGGGTGAGGATTAGAGTGAGGGTGAGCTTTAGGGGAGGATTAGGTTTAGGGTGAGGATTAGGGTTAGGTTTAGGGTGAGGGTTAGGGTTAGATTGATGTTTAGGGTCAGGGTGAGTGGTAGGGTGAAGGTGAGGTTTAGGGTGAGGTTGAGGGTGTAGGTGTGGTTTAGGGTTAGGTTTAGGTTGAGGTTTATGGTGAGGTTTAGGGTTAGGGTTAGGATTAGGGTTAGAGTTAGAGTGAGGGTGAGGTGAGGTTTATGGTGAGGTTTAGGGTTAGGGTTAGGGTTAGAGTTAGAGTGAGGGTGAGGTGAGGTTTAGGGTTTGGATTATGGTTAGTGTTAGGGTTAGGGTGAGGGTTGGGCTGAGTGATAGGGTGAGGGTTATGGTGAGGTTTAAGGTTAAGGTGAGGGTTAGGGTGAGGGTTAGGGATAGCATTAGGTTTATGGTTAGGGAAGGGTTAAGATTAGGGTTAGGGTTAGGGTGAGGGTGAGGTCCAGTGTTAAGTTTACTGTGAGGGTTACGGATAGCATTAGGATTAGGGTTAGGGTTAGGGTAAGTGTTAGGGTTTTGTTGAGGGTGAGGGTGAGGTTTAGGTTTAGGATTAGGGTTAGGGTGAGGGTGAGGGTAATGGTTTGTATTAGGGTTAGGTTTAGGGTTAGGCTGAGGGTGAGTTTGAGTGTGAGGGTGAGGGTTAGGGTTAGGATGAGTGTTAGGGTTGGGGTTAGGGTTAAGTTTAAGGTGAGGGTTAAGGTTAGGGTTAGGGTTAGGATGAGGGTTAGGCTGAGGGTTTGGGTTAGGGTTAGGGTGAGGTTAAGCTTTAGGGTGAGGGTGAGGGTTAAAATTATGCTTAAGTTTAGGGTGAGAGTTAGGGTGAAGGTTAGGGTTAGTGTTAGGGTGAGGGTTATGGTTAGGGTTAGGAATAGCATTAGGTTTAGGGTTAGGGTTAGGGTGAGGGTTAGGGTTAGGTTTAGGGGAAGGGTGAGGTTTAGGGTTAGCAGTAGGGTAATGGTTAGGGTTAGGTTGAGGGACAGGGTGAGGATAGTTAGGGTGGGTGTGAGGGTGAGGGTTAGGGTTACGTTTAGGGTGAGGTTTAGGGTTTGGGTGAGGGTTACGTTAATGGAGGTTGAGGTTGAGGTTTAGGGTGAAGGCTAAGGTAAGTGTTAGGGTTAGGGTGAGTGTTAGCTTTAGGGTTAGGATTAGGGTTAGAGTGAGGGTTAGGGTGAGGGTTTGGGTTAGGCTTAGGGTTAGGGTTATGGTGAGGGTGAGTGTGATTGTAAGGGTTAGGGTGAGGGTGAGGGTTAGAGTTATTGTTAGTATTAGAGTGAGGTTGAGGGTTAGTGTTAGCATTAGGTTTAGGATTAGGCTTAGTGTGAGGGTTAGGGTTAGGATTAGCTTGAGGGTGAGGATGAGGGTTAGGGTTAGACTTAGGTTTGGGGTGAGGCCTAGGGGGAGGACAGGTTGAGGCTGAGGGTTAGGGTGAGGATGAGCGTTTCGTTTAGGAAAGGCGTAGTGTTAGGGTTTGGGTTGAGGATTAGGTGAGGGTGAGGTTTAAGGTGAGGATTAGGGTTAGGGAGAGGATTAGGGTGAGGGTGACGGTTAGGGTAAGGGTGAGGATGAGGTTGAGGGTGAGGTTGTAGCTTGGGTTTAGGTTTAGTGTGAGGGTTAGCGTGACGGGGAGGGTTAGGGTGAAGGTGAGTGTTAGGGTTAGGGTCAAGGTTAGGGTTAGGTTTAGGGTGAGGTTTAGGGTTAATGTGGGGTTTAAGTTTAGCGATATGATTAGGGTGAGATTTAAGGTTAGGGTGAGGGTTAAGGTGAGGGTGAGGGTTAGGGTTAGGGTGAGGGTTAGGGTTAGTTTGAGACTTTGCGTTAGGGTTCGGGTTAGTGTGAGGATAAGGGTTGTGTTGAGGTTTAGGGTGAGAGTGAGGGTTAGGGTTAACGTTAAGTATAGGGTGAGGTTTAGGGTGAGGGTGAGGAATAGGGTTAGCATTAGGGTTAGGGTGAGGTTTAGGCTTAGGGTTAGGGTTAGGGTTAGGTTTAGGGTTAGGGGTAGGGTGAGGGTTAGGATTAGGGTGAGGGTTAGGGATAGGTTTAGGGTTAGGATGAGGGTTAGGATGAGGGTTAGGTTTAGTCTTAGGGTTAGGGTGAGGGTGAGGGTGAGGGTAAATGTTAGGGTGAGGGTTAGGGTGAGTGTGAGGGATAGGGTTAGGGTTAGGTTTAGTGTTGGCGTTAGGGTGAGGGTTAGGGTTCGGTTTAGGGTAAGGGTTAGGGTGAGGGTTAGGTTGAGGGTGAGGAATAGGGTTATGATGAGGGTAAGGATTAGGGTGAGGGTTAGGGTGAGGTTGAGCATTAGGGTTTGGCTGATTGTAGGGTAAGTGTTCGGGTGTGGGCTCGGGTTAGGGTTAGGATTAGTGTGAGCGTTACGGTTATGGTGAGGGTAGGGTGAGTGTTAGCTTTAGGATTAGGGTTAGGGTTAGGGTGAGGGTTAAGGATAGTTTTACGGTTAGTTTGAGGTTTAGGATTAGGGTTAGGGTTAGGGTTATAGTTAGAGTGAGGGTGAGGTGAGGTTTAGGATTTGGATTAGGGTGAGTGTTAGGGTTAGGGTGAGGGTTAGGCTGAGGGGTAGGGTTAGGGTTATGGTGAGGCTGAGGGTGAGTGTTAAGGTGAGGGTGAGAGTTAGGGTGAGGGTGAGGGCTAGGGATAGCATTAGGTTTAGGATTAGGGAAGGGTTAGGGTTAGGGAGAGTTTGAGTGTGAGGATTAGGTTTAGGATTACGGTTAGGGTCAGGGTGAGGGTTAGGGTTAGGGTTAGGGGTAGGGTGAGGGTTAGAGTTGAGTTGAGGGTGAGGGTGAGGGTTAGGGTTTGGATTAGGGTTAGTTTAGGGTTAGGCTGAAGGTGAGTTTGAGTGTGAGGGTGAGGGTTATGGTTAGGGTAAGTGTTAGTGTTGGGGTTAGGGTTAAGGTTAAGGTGAGTGTTAGGGTTAGGTTTAGGGTTAGGATGAGGGTTAGGCTGAGGGTTATGGTTAGGGTTAGGGTGAGGGTGAGGGTTAAGATTAGGCTTAGGGTTAGGGTGAGGTTTAGGGTGAGGTTTAGTTTTAGTTTTAGGTTTATGGTTAGGATGAGGGTTAGGGTGAGGTTTAGGGTTAAAGTTACGGTTAAGGTGAAGGTGAGGGTGAGGGTAAGGCTTAGGTGAGGGTTAGGGTGAGGGTGAGGGATAGGGTTGTTGGTGAGGGTAAGGGTTAGGGCGAGGTTTAGGGTGACGTTTAGGGTTAAAGTTAGCATTAGCCTTAGGGTAAGGGTGAGGGTTTGGATGATGGTTAGGGTTAGGGTTAGGGATGGGTGAGGATTAGGGTTCCGCTTAGGGTTAGGTTGAGGGTTAGGTTGAGGGGTAGAGTTAGGGTTAGGATTAGGATGAGGATTAGTGTGTGGTTTAGGGTTAGGGTTAGGGTGAGGGTGAGGGTGAGGGTAAGGTTTAGGGTGAGGGTTAGGGTGAAGGTGAGGGATAGGGTTAGGGTAAGTGTAAAGGTTAGGGCGAGGTTTATGGTGAGGTTGAGGGTTAATGTTAGCATTACGGTTACCGTGAGGATGAGGTTTAGGGTGAGGGGTTGGGTTAGGGTTAGGGAGAGGGTGACGATTAGGTTTACGGTTATGGTTAGGATGAGGGTTAAGCTGAGGGGTAGGTTTAGGTTTATTGTTAGGGTGAGGGTTAGGGAGAGGGTTAGGGTTATTGTTAGGTTAAGGATGAGGTTGAGGGTGAGGGTAAGGGTCAGGGTGAGGGTAAGGGTAAGGGTTAGAGTGAGGTGGAGTTTTATGGATAGCATTATGGTTAGGTTTAGGGTTAGGGTGAGGGTTAGGGTTAGGGTTAGGGTGAGGGTGAGGGTTAGTTTTAACATTAGGGCTAGGGTTATGGTGATGTTTAGGGTTAAGTTGAGGGTGAGGGTTAGGGTTATGTTTAGGATTAGATTTAGAGTTAGGGTTAGGCTGATGTTGGGGGTAACTATGAGGGTTAGGTTTAGGTTTCGGATGAGGTCAAGGGTCAGTGTGAGGGTTAGGGTGAGGGTGAGGGTTTCGGTTAGAAAAGGCATAGGGTTAGGTTAGGATGAGGATTAGGGTGGGGGCGAGCTTTAACGTGAGGGTTAGGGTTAGGGTTAGTGTGAGGGTGAGGGTGAGGGTGAGGAGTAGGTTTAGGTTTAGGATTAGAGTTAGGGTTAGGGTTAACTGAGGGTTGGGGTGAGGGTGAGGCTTAGGGTGTAGGTGATTATATGTGTTAGGGTGAGGGTTATGGTGACGGTGAGGGTTAGGGTGAAGGTGACGGTTACGGTTAGGGTGAGGGGTCTGGTGAGGGATAGGGTGAGGGGTAGGGTGAAGGTTAGGATGAGGCTTAGGGTTAATGTGTGGTTTAGCTTTAGTTTTAGATTTAGAGTGAGAATAAGAGTAAGGGTGAGGGTTACGCTGAGAGTGAGGGTTAGAGTTAGCGTTAGGGTTAGGGTGAGGGTTAGGTTGAGGGTTAAGGTGAGGGTTAGGCTTAGGTTTAGGGTTATAGTTAGGGTGAGGGTGAGGGTGAGGTTTTGGATTTGGGTTAGCGTTAGATTTAGGCTGAGGTTGAAGGTGAGGGGGAGGGTTAGGGTTAGAGTGAGTATTAGGTTTGGGGTTAGGGTTAAGTCTAGGGTGAGGGTAAGGGTTAGGGTTAGGGTTAGAATGAGGGTTAGCCTGAGGGTTAGGGTTAGGTTTAGGGTGAGGGTAAGGGGAAGGGTGAGGTTTAGGGTGAAGGTGAGGGTTAGGATTAGGCGAAGTGTTAGGGTGAGGTTGAGGGTGAGGGTTAGGGTTAGGGTTAGCTTTAGGGTTAGGTGAGGCTGAGGGTGAGGGGAAGGGTTAGGGTGAGGTTTAGGGTGAGGTTGAGGTTTAGGTTTAGCATTAGGGTTAGGGTGAGGGTTAAGGTTAGGGTTAGAGTGAGGGTGAGGGATAGTGTTAGCATTAGGGTTAGGGTTAGTGTTAGTGCGAGGGTTAGGGTTGGGTTAGGATGAGGTTGAGGGTGAGGGATAGGGTAATGATGAGGGCAAGGATTAGGGTGAGGGTTAGGGTTAGGTTGAGGGTTAGGTTTTGGGTGAGTGTAGGGTTAGTGTCAGGGTGTGGGCTATGGTTAGGTTTAGGGTGAGGGTTAGGGATAGGGTTAGGTTTAGGGTGAGGTTTAAGGTTAGGGTTAGAGTTAGAGTGAGAGTGATGTGAGGTTTCGGTTTTGGATTAGGGATAGTGTTAGGGCTACGGAGGTGAGGGTTAGGCTGAGGGGTAGGGTAAGGGTTATGATGATGGTGAGGGTGAGTGTAAAAGTTAGGGTGAGGGTTAGGGTGAGGGTTAGGGTTAGGGATAGCATTAGGGTTAGGGTTAGGGAAAAGTGAGGGTTCGGTTTAGGGTTAGGGTGAGGGTGAGGTTTAAGGTTAGCATTAGGGTTTCCGTTATGGTTACGTTTTTTTTAAATTTAATTTATTTTTATTTGAGAACATACTGTACCGAGGAGTTACAATTACATGGACAGCATAATGCGTACATTTCTTACCAAGCATTGCAGCCTTCTCCTTTGTTTTCCCTTCACATCCCTTCTCAGCGTTCCCCCTCCCCCCCCAATCGGGGTTTCGGTTAGGGTTACGTTGAGGGTTAGGTTTAGCGTAGGTTACGGTGAGAGTGAGGGTGAGTGTTAGGGTTAGGGTTAGGGTCATGGTTAGGGTTAGGGTGAGTGTTAGGGTTAGGGTGAGGTTGAGGGTAAGGGTTAGGGTGAAGGCTAGGTTTAGTGTCAGGGTGAGTATTAGGGTGAAGGTGAGGGTGAAGGTGAGGGTTAGGTTTAGGATTAGGTGTAGGTTCAGGGTGAGGTTTTGGGATAGGGTTAGGGGTAGGGTTAGGGTGAGAATTAGGGTGAGGGTGAGGGTGAGGGTTATGGTTTGGATTAGGTTTATGTTTAGGGTGAGGCTGAGGGTGAGTTTGAGTGTGAGGGTGAGGGTTAGGGTTAGGGTGAGTGTTAGGATTGGGGTTATGGTTAAGGTTAAGGTGAGGGTTAGGGTGAGAGTTAGGGTTAGGATGAGGGTTAGTCTTAGGTTTAGGGTTAGGGTGAGTTTGACGGGAAGGATTAGGGTGAGGGTGAGGGTTAGTATTAGGCTTAGGGTTAGGGTGAAGTTTAGGGTGAGGGTTAGAGTTAGGTTTAGAGTGAGGGTTAGGGTGAGAGTTAGGGTTAGGGTTCGGGTTAGGGTGAGGGTGAAGGTGACGGTAAGGCTTAGGTGAGGTTTAGGGTGAGGGTGAGGTATAGGGTTTTTGTGAGTGTAAGTGTTCAGGCGAGGTTTAGGGTGAGGTTGAGGGTTAATGTTAGCATTAGTGTTACGTGAGCATGAGGGTTAGGGAGAGGGGTAGGGTTAGGGTGAGGGAGAAGGTGAGGATTAGGGTTTGGTTTAGGGTTAGAATGAGGTGTAGGCTGAGGGGTAGGTTTAGGTTTAGGGTTAGGGTGAGGGTTAATGTTAGGGTTTGTTTTAAGGTGAGGTTGAGGGTGAGGTTAAGGCTTAGGGTGAGGGTTAGATTGAGGTTGAGGCTTAGGGTTAGCATTAGTATTAGGTTTAGGGTTAGGTTTATGGTTAAGGTTAGGGTTAGGGTTAGGGTGAGGGTGAGGGTGAGGTTGAGGGTTAGGGTTAGGGTTAAAATTAGGGTTAGGTTTAAGGTTAGGCTGATGGTGGGGGTGACGGTGAGGTTAAGGGTTAGTTTTAGGGTTTGGTTTACAGTGAGATATAGGGTCAGGGTGAGGGTTAGGGTGAGGGTATCGGTTACAAATGGCTAAGGGGTAGGGTTAGTATGAGGATTAGGGTGAGGGTGAGGTTTAAGGTGAGGGTTAGGGTTAGGGTTAGGGTGAGGGTGAGGTTGAGGGTGAGGATTAGGGTTAGGGGTAAGATTAGTGTTAGGGTTAGGGATAGGCAGAGGGTGGGGGTAAGGGTGAGGCTTAGGGTGTATGTGAGGGTTTGGGTTAGGGTGAGGGTTAGGGTGATGGTGAGGTTTAAGGTGAAGGTTCCGGTTACAGTTAGGGAGATGCTTAGGGTGAGGGGTAGGGTGAGGGGTAGGGTTATTGATAGGATGAGGGTTTTGGTTAATGTGTGGTTTAGGTTTAGGTTTAGGGTTAGAGTGAGAATAAGGGTTAGGGTGAAGGTTAGGGTGAGAGTGAGGGTTAGAGTTAGCGTTAGGGCAAGGGTGAGGATTAGGGTGAGGGTTAAGGTGAGGGTTAGGGTTAGGCTGAGGGTGAGGGTTCGAAGTAGGGTTAGGGTTAGGGTGAGAATTAGGGTAGGGTGAGGGTGAGGGTGAGAGTGAGTGTGAGGGTGAGTGTTAGGGTGTGGGTGAAGTTTAGGGTTAGGGTGATGGTTAAGGTGACAGTGAGGTTTAGGGTGAGGGTGAGGGTTAGGTTTACGGTGAGCGTTAGGGTGAGGGTTATGGTTAGGGTTACTGTGAGGATTAGGGTTAGGGTTAGGGTTATGGTGAGGGTAAGGGTTAGGGTGAGGTTTAGGGTGAGGCTGGGGGTTAGGTTTAGCATTAGGTTTAGGGTGAGGTTTAGGGTTAGGGTGAGGGTGAGGGTGAGGTTTAGGGTTAGGATGAGGGTGAGGGTTAGGCATAGGTTTGGAGTTAGGGTCAGGGTCAAGGTTAGGGTTAGGGTTACAGTTAGGGTGAGGGTCAGGGTGAGGGTTAGTTTTAGGAGTAGGCTTAGGAGTAGGGTTAGACTTAGGGTGAGGGTGAGGTTGAGGGTCAGATTTATGTTTAGGGTATGGGTTAAGTTTATGGTTAGGGTTAGGGTGAGGCTGAGGGTGAGGGTTAGGGTGAGCGTGATGGTGAGGGGGAGAGGGAGGGGGGGTAGGTTTAGGGTGAGGGGTAGGGTTATGGTTAGGGTGAGGATGAGGGTGAGGGTGAGGGTTAGGGTGAGGGTGATGCTGAGGTTGATGATTAGGGTTTGGGTGAGGGTTAGGGTGAGCGTGAGGGTTAGAGTCAGCGTTAGGTTTAGGGTGAGGGTTATGTTGAGGGTTAGGTTGAGGGTTAGAGTTAGGGTTAGGGTGAGGGTTAGGGTTGGGTTGAGGCTTAGGTTGAGGGTTATGGTGAGGGTGAGGTTGAGAGTGAGGTTTAGGGTTTAGGTGACGGTTCGGGTTAGGTTGAGGGTTAAGTTGACAGTGAGTGTTAGAGTGAGGGTGAGGATTAGGTTAATGGTTGAGGGTTAGGGTTAGGGTTAGTGTGATGATTTGGGTTAGGGGTATGGTTATGGTGAGGGTAAGGGTTAGGGTGAGGTTTAGTTTGAGGGTGTGGGTTAGGGTTAATGTGAGGGTGAGGTTTAGATTTATCGTGAGGTTTAGAGATTGGGTTAGGGTTAGGGTTAGGGTGAGAGTTAGGGTTAGGGTTTGGATTAGAGATTGGTTGAGGGTTAGGTTTAGGAATAGGGTTATGGTTAGGGTTAGGCTGAGGATGAGGGTGAGGGTGAAAGTGAGGGTTAAGTTTAGGATTAGGGTTAGGGTTAAGCTGAGGGTTAGGGATAGAGTTAGGGTTAGGGTGAGGATTAAGTTTAGGGTTAGGTTTAGGGTTAGTATTAGAGTGAGGGTGAGGGTGAGGGTTAGTGTTTGGATTAGGGTTAGGGTTAGGGTTAGGTTGAGGGGTAGGCTGAGGGGTAGGCTTAGGGTTAGGTGATGTTGAGGGTGAGGGTTAAGGTCAGTGTAAGGTTTAGGGTGAGGGTGAGGTTTAG
Organism: Dipodomys merriami; assembly: GCF_024711535.1. Taxonomy (NCBI): domain Eukaryota; kingdom Metazoa; phylum Chordata; class Mammalia; order Rodentia; family Heteromyidae; genus Dipodomys; species Dipodomys merriami. The sequence continues at coordinate 4,069,870 of NW_027202327.1, forward strand.
GGATAGCATTAGCTTTAGGGTTAGGGTTAGGGTTAAGGTGAGTGTTAGGGTTATGATTAGGGTGGGGGTGACGGTTAAGTTTAGGTTTAGGGTTAGGTTTAGGGTGAGTTTTAGGGATAGAGTTAGGGTTAGGGTGAGGGTTAGGTTTAGGGTGAGCGTTAGGTTTAGATTTAGAGTGAGAGTTAGGGTGAGCGTTAAAGTTTGGATTAGGGTTAATTTTAGGGTTCGCGTGAGGGTGAGGGTAAGAGTTAAGTGTAAGGTGAGGTTTAGGGTGATTGTGAGGGTTAGGTTTATGGTGAGGGTGAGGTTTAGAGTTAGCATTAGGGTTATGGTGGGTTAGGTTGAAGGGGAGGCTTAGGGTAGGGTTACGGTGAGTGTGAGGTTGAGGGTTAGGGTTAGGGTTAGGGTGAGGGTGAGGGTTATGTTGAGGGTTAGTGTTAGGTTGAGGTTGAGGGTAATGGTTAGTGTGAGGACTAGGTTTAGAGTGATGGTTAGGGTGAGGGTTCGTGTTAGGGTTAGTGTTAGGTTTAGGGTGAGGGTTAGGATTAGGATATGTGTGAGGATTAAGGTTAGGTTTAGGGTTATGGTGAAGGTAAGGGTTAGGGTGAGGTTTATGGTGACAGTGAGGCTTAGGGTTAGCATTAGGGTCAGAGTGATGGTTAGGGTGAGGGTTAGGGTTAGGTGAGGGTTAGGGATAGGTTAAGGTTTAGGGTGAAGTTCAGGGTTAGGGTTAGGTTTAGAGTTAGGGTGAGTTTGAGAGTGAAGATTTGGTTTAGGATAAGGGTTAGGGTTACGGTTAGGCTGAGGGTTAGGCTGAGGGTGAGGTTGTGGGTGAAAGTTAGGCTGAGGTTTAGGGATAGGGTTAGAGTTAGGTTTAAGTTTACTTTTAGGGTTAGGCTGAGCGTTAAGGTGAGGTTTAGTGTTAGGGTTAGGATTAGTTTTAGGGTGAGTGTTAGGGTGAGGGTAAGGGTTAGAGTGAGGTTTAGGGTTAGAGTGAGGTTTAGGGATAGCATTAGGGTTAGGGTTAGTGTTAGGGTGAGGTTTAGGCTTAGGGTTAGGTTTAGGGTGAGGGTGAGTTTTAGTGTTAGCATAAGGGTTAGGGTTAGGTTTAGGGTGAAGTTTAGGTTTAGGGTTAGGTTTAGGGTGAGGGTGAGCGTGAGGGTTAGTGTTAGGGTTAGGGTGAGGATTATGGTTAGGGTGAGGGTTAGGGTTAGGGTGAGGTTGAGAGTTAGGTTTAGGATTAGGCTTAGGTGTAGGGTTAGGCTTATGGTAAGGGTGAGGGTGAGGGTCAGATTTTGGTTTAGCGTTAGGTTTATTGTTATGGTTAGGGTTAGTGTGAGGGTGAGGGTGATCGTTAGGGTAATGATGATGGTGAGGGTGAGGGTTAGGTTTAGGGTGAGTGTTAGGGTTATGGTTACGGTTAGTTTGAGTTTGAGGGTGAGGGTGATGGTGAGGTTGAGGGTGAGGGTGAGGGTTAGGGTTTGGGTGTGGGTTATGGTTAGGGTTAGGATGAGAGTTCGACTGAGGGTAATTGTTAGGGTTAGCGTGAGGGTAAGGATTAGGGCGAGGCTGAGGTTTAGGTTTTGGATTACGGTTAGGGTTAGGTAGAGGGTTAGGCATAGGGTAAGGGTTATGGTGAGGGTTTTGCTTAGGGTTAGGTTTAGAATTAGGGTGAGGGTGAGGGTGAGTTTTAGGGTTTGGATTAGGGTTAGGGTTAGGGTTAGGCAGAGGGTGAGGTTGAGGGTGAGGGTGAGGGTTAGTGTTAGGTTAGGGTTAGGGTTTGTGTTAGGGCTAAGGTCAGGATGAGGGTTAGGGTTAGGGTTGGGTTTTGGATGATGGTAAGGCTGAGGGTTAGGCTTAGTGTTCGTGTGAGGGAAAGGGTTAGGGTGAGTGTTAGGGTGAGGGTAGTGTTAGGTTTAGCCTTAGGGTTCGGATGAGGGTTTGGGTGATGTTTAGTGTTAGGGTTAGGGTTAGGGTTAGTGTGAGGGAAATGGTGATTTTAAGGGTTAGCATGAGGGTTAGTGTGAGGGTGAGGGATAGCGTTAAAGTGAAGGTAATGATTAGGGCGAAATTTAGGGTGAGGTTGAGGGTTAATGTTTGCATTAGTGTTAAGGTGAGGGTGAGGGTTAAGGCGAGGGTTAGGGTTAGGTTTAGGGATAGGGTGAGGATTAGTGTTAGGGTTAGGTTTAGGTTGAGGATTAGGCTGAGCAGTATGGTTAGGTTTAGGGTTAGGGTGAGGGTTAGGGTGAGGGTTATGTTTAGGGTTAGAGTTAGGCTGAGTTTCAGGGTGAAGGTAAAGTTTAGGGTGAGGTTTAGGGTTAGGTTTAGGTTTAGGGTTAGCATTAGGGTTAGGGTTAGGGTGAGGGTTAGGTTTAGGGTTAGGGTGAGGGATAGGCTGAGGGCTTAGGGTGAAGTTTAGAGTTAATGTGAGGGTTAGGGTTAGGGTTAGCGTTAGTGTGAGGATAAGGGGTAGGGTGGGGGTTAGGCTGAGAATGAGGGTTAGGGTTAGCGTTAGGGTTAGGGTGAGGTTGAGGGTAATGGTTAGCGTGAGGACTAGGGTTAGGGTGATGGTTAGGGTGAGGGTTCATGTTAGGGTTAGTGTTAGCGTTAGGGTGAGGGTTAGGTTTAGAATATGAGTGAGGATTAAGGTTAGGGTTAGGGTTATGGTGAGGCTAAGGGTTAGGGTGAGATTTATGGTGATGGTGAGGGTGAGGGTTAGTATTAGGGTTAGAGTGATGTTAGGGAGAGGGTTAGGGTTAGGGTGAGGGTGAGGTTTACGGATTGGTTTAGGGTGAGCGTTAGGGTTAGGGTGAGGGTTAGGGTTAGGTTTAGGTTTAGGCTGAGGTTCAGGGTTAGGGTTAGGGTTAGAGTTAGGGTGAGGTTGAGGGTGAGGATTAGGTTTAGGATAAGGGTTAGGGTTAGAGTTAGGCTGAGGTTTAGGATAAGGGTGAGGGTGTAGGTGAGATTCAGGGTGAGGATTAGGGTTAGGGTTAGGTTTAGGTTTAGGTTGAGTGTTAGGGTTAGGGTTAGGATGAAATTTAGGCTGAGGGTTAGGGTTAGGGTTAGGGTGAGGGTTAGGTTTAGTCTGTGGTTTAGTGTTAGGATTAGGGTTTAGGTAAGGATGCGGTTAAGGGTTAGGGTGAGGGTTAGGGTGAGGGTTAGGGTGAGGGTGAGGATTAGGGTTAGGGTTAGGGATAGGGTCAGAGTGAGCGTTAGGTTGAGGGTTAGGGTTAGGTTTAGGGTTAGGTTTAGGGATAGGGTTAGGGTTAGGGTTAGGCCGAGGTTGAGGGTGAGGGTGAGGTGAGGGTTAGTGTTTTCGTTAGTTTTAGGGTGAGGGCTAGGGGGAAGTTGAGGGTTAGGGTGAGGATTAGGGTGAGGGTTTGGGTTTCAGTTCGGAAAGGCTTAGGGTTAGGGTTGGGGTGAGGGTTAGGTTGAGGGTGAGGTTTAAGGTGAGGGTTAGGGTTAGGGTGAGGATTAGGGTTCGGGTTAGTTTTAGGGTTAGAGTTAGTGTTATGATTAGCGTGAGTGTGAGAGTGAGGATGAGGGTTAGGTTGTAGGTGATGGTTAGGTTTAGGGATAGGGTGAGGTTTAGGGTTTGGGTGATATTTAGTGTGATGGTGAGGGTTAGGGTTAGCGTTTGGATTAGGGTGAGGGTGAGGTTATGGGGGGGGTCAGAATAGTATTAGGGTTAGATTTTGGGTGTGGGTGAGGGTTAGGGTTAGGATTAGGTTTAGGATTAGGGATAGGCTGAGGGTGAGGGTGAGGGTTAGGGTTCCAGTGAGAGTTAGGTTTAGGGTTAGTGTTAGGGTTAGGTTGAGGGTTAGGGTTAGGGTTAGGGTTATGGTAAGGGTAAGGTTTAGGGTGAGGGTTAGGGTAAGGGTGAGGTTTTGGGTTAGTTTAAAGGTTAGGGTGAGCGTGAGGGTGATGGTTAGTTTTACGTTTAGGGTTAGGCTGACGGTTAGGGTGAGGTTTAGTGTTAGTGTTAGGATTAGGGTTAATGTGAGTTTTAGGGTGAGGTTAAGGTTTAGAGTGAGGTTTAGGGTGAGGTTGAGGTTTAGGGTTAGCATTAGGTTTAGCGTTAGGGTTAGGGTGAGGGTTGGGTTTAGGGTTAGATTTAGGGTGAGGGTTAGGTTTAGGGTTAGGGTTAGGGGTAGGGTGAGGGGTTAGGGTGAGGGTTAGGGTTAATGTGAGGTTTAGGTTTAGGGTTAGCGTTAGTGTGAGGATAAGGTTTAGGGTGTGGGTTAGGCTGAGAGTGAAGGTTAGGGTTAGTGTTAGGGTTAGGGTGAGGTTTAGGGTGAAGGTTAAGATGAAGGTTAGGGTTAGTATGAGGGTGAGGTTTAGAGTTAAGTTTAGGGTGAAGGTTAGACTTAGGTTGAGGTTTAGGGTAGGGTGAGGATGAGGGTTAGGGTGAGGGTGAGTTTTAGATTGTGGGTGATGGTTAGGGTTAGGGTGAGGGTTAAGGTGATGGTGAGGGTTAGGGTGAGGGTGAGGGTAAGGATTACGGTGAGTATTAGTGTTAGGGTTAGGGTTAGGGTTATGGTGAGGGTAATGGTTAGGATGAGGTTTAGGGTGAGGGTGAGGTTTAGGGGTAGCGTTAGAGTTAGGGTGAGGGTTAGCGTGAGCGTTAAGATTCGTGTTAGGCTAAGGGTGAGGGTGAGGGTTAGAGTTAGGGTTAGTTATAGGGTTAGGTATAGGGTTAGGGTGAGGGTTAGGTTTAAGTTTAGTGTTAGGGTGAGGGTTAGGTAGAGGTTTAGTGCTAGTGTTTGGGTTAGGGTTAGGGTGAGTGTTAGGCTGAGGGTAAGGGTTAGAGTGAGGGTTAGGCTGAGGGTGAGGGTTAGGGTTAGGGTTAAGGTGAGGTTTAGGTTGAGGGTGAGGGTGAGTGTTAGGTTTAGGATTATGCTTAGGTGTAGGGTTAGGCTTCGTGTGAGGGTGAGGGTGAGGGTCATAGTTAGGTTTAGGGTGAGGGTTAGGTTATGGATAGGTTTAGGGTGAGGATGAGGATGAGGGTGAGGGTGAGGGTGATGGTGAGGGTGAGGGTGAGGTTGAGGGTTATGTTTAGGATGAGTGTTGCAGTTATGGTTAGTGTTAGGGTGAGGTTGAAGGTGAGGATTTGGGTGAGGTAATGGTGAGGTTGATGTTGAGGGTGAGGGTTACGGTTTGGGTGAGGGTTAGGTTTAGGGTTAGGGTTAGGATGAGGTTTAGGCTGAGGGTTAGTGTTATGTTTAGGGTGAGGGTAAGGATTAGGGTGAGGGTTAGGGGTAGGGTAAGGGTAAGGATCAGGTTGAGGGTGAGGGTTAGAATTAGGATTAGGGTTATGGTTAGGGAGAGTGTTAGGGATCGGGTTATGGGTAGGGTGAGGGTTTTGGTTGTAGTTAGGTTTAGAGTTAGGGTAAGGGTGAGGGTGAGGTTTAGGGATTGGATTAGGTTTAGGGTTAGGGTTAGGCTGTGGCTGAGGTTGAGGGTGAGGTTGATGGTTAGGGTTAGGGTGAGTGTGAGCATTAGGGTTCATGTTGGGGTTACAGTTAGTTTGAGGGTTAGGGTTAGGTTTAGGATTAGGCTGAGGGTTAGGTTGAGGGTTAGGGTCTGGGTTTGAATGAGGGTAAGGGTTAGGGTGAGGGTTTCGGGTGAGTGTGAGGGTTAGGCTTAGGGTTAGGGTGAGGGTAAGGGTTAGGGTGAGGGTTAGGATGAGGGTGAGGTTAGGGTTAAGGTGAGGTTAAGTGTAAGGGCGAGGTTTAGGGTGAGGTTGAGGGTTATTGTTAGCATCAGGGTTACTATGAGGGTGAGGGTAGGGAGAAGGTTAGAGTTAGGGTTAGGAATAGGGTGAGGATTAGTGTTGGGGTTAGGTGTAGGGTGAGGGTTAGGCAGAGGAATAGGGTTAGGGTTAGGGTTATTGTGAGGGTTAGGATGAGGGTTAGGGTTAGAGATAGGGTTAGGGTTAGGGTTAGGTTAGGGTGAGGGTTTGTGTTAGGGTTAGGGTTTGGGTGAGGGTGAGGGCTAGTGTTAGCATTAGGGTAAAGTTTAGGGTTAGGGTGACGGTTAGGGTTAGGGTGATATTTAGGGTGATGGTGAGTGTTAGGGTGAGGGTTACAGTGAAGGTGACAGTGACGGTGAATATTGGGGTTAGTGTTAGGGTTATGGTGAAGGTGAGGGTTAGGGTTAGGGTTACGGTTAGTGTAAGGGATAGGATGAGGGTGAGGGCGAGGGTGAGGGTGAGGGTTAGCGTTAGGTTTTGTGTGAGGGTGAGGGTTAGGGTGAGGGTTAGGGTTACGGTTACTGTTAGGGTTAGTGTGAGGTTTAGGGTGAGGGTTAGGGTTAGGGTTAGGGTGAGGGTTAGGGTTAGGGTTATGTTGAGGTTTAGGTTTAGGGTGAGGGCTGCAGTGAGGGTTAGGGTTGGTGTGAGTGTGAGGGTGAGGGTGAGGTTTTCGGTTAGGTAAGAGTTTGGTTATGGTTAGTTTTAGAGTTAGGGCTAGGTTTAGAGTGAGGGTTAGGGTTAGGGTGTTGTTTAGTGTGAGGCTGAGTGTTAGCATGAAGTTTAGGGTGTGGGAGTGGATTAGGTTTAGGTTGAAGTTTAGGGTGAGGGTTAGGGTTAGGGTTAGGGTTACGGTGAGGGTTAGGGTGAGGATGATGGTGAGCGTTATTTTTACTGTAAGGGATAGGGTTAGGGGGAGTGTGACGGTTAGGGTTAGGGTTAGGTGAGTGTTAGGGTTAGTTTGAGGTTTAGGGTGAGGTTGAGTTTGAGGGTCAGTGTTAGGGTGACGGTAACAATGAGGGTGAAGTTTAGAGTTAGTATTAGGATTACGGTGAGTTTTAGGTTTAGGGTTAGGGTTAGGGTGAGGGTTAGGGTTAGGATTAGGGTTAGGGTTTGGGTTATTTTTAGGGTTAGGATTAGGGTTAGGGTAAGAGTGAGGTTTAGGTTTATATTTAGGGTTAGGTTTAGGTTTAGGGTGAATGCTATGGTGAGGGTGTGGTTTAGGGTGAGTGTGAGGGTGACGGTGAGGGTAAGGGTTACGATTTGGGTTAGGGTTAGGGTAAGGCTGAGGATGACAGTGAGAGTGAGGGTGAAGGTTAGGTTTAGGGTTAGGGTGAGGGTGAGGTTGAGGGTTAGGTTGAGGATTAGGGTTAGTGTTAGGGTTAGGCTGAGGGTGACGGTGAGGGTGAGAGTGAAGATTAGGGTTAGTGTTAGGTTTAAGGTGAGAGCTAGCGTGAGTGTGAGTGTTACAGTGTGAATGAGGGTGAAGGCGAGGGTTTCGGTTAGGTAAGAGTTAGGGTTATTGTTAGGGTGAGGATTATTTTGAATGTGAGGGTTAGTGTGAGGGTTAGGGTTAGGGTGACTGTTAGGGTCAGAGTTAGGGTGAGGGTTAGGGTTAGGGTTAGGTTTAGGGTTATGGTGAGAGGTAGGGTTAGGGTTAGTGTGAGGGTTAGGGTTAGTGTGAGGGTTAGGGTTAAGGGTTAGGGTTAGGGTCAGGTTGAGGGTAAGGTTTAGGTTGAGGGTTAGGGTGTGGGTGAGAGTTAGGGTTAGCGTTAAGGTTAGGGTGAGGATTAATGTGAGGGTTAGGTTTAGGGTAGGGTTTGGGTGAGGGTGAGGGTAAAGGTGAGGCTTAGGTTAGGGTTAGGGTTAGGTTTAGGGTGAGGGGGAGGTTTAGGGATAAGGTTAGGGTGAGGTTTAGGTTTAGGGTGAGGGCTACGGTGAGGGTGTGGGTTAGGGTGAGTCTGAGGTTGAGGGTGAGGTTTTCAGTTAGGTAAGGTTTAGTCTTAGGTTTAGGGTTATGGTTAGGGTGAGGGTAAGGGTTAGGGTTAGGGTTAGGTTTAGAGTGAGGTATAGGTTTAAGGTTAGGCTGAGGGTGAGGTTTAGGGTGAGGGGTAGGGTTAGGGTTAGGGTGAGGGTTTGGGTTAGGGTGAGGGTTAGGGTTAGGGTGAGGGTGAGTGTGAGGGTGAGGGTTAGGTTTAGGTTTAGTGTTAGGGTGAGGGTTATCGTGAGGGTTAGGGTTAGGGTAAGTCTTAGGGTTAGGGTGATGGTTAGGTTTAGGGTTAGGGTTAGGGTGATGGTGAGGTTGAGCGTAAGGGTTAGGGTTAGTGTGATGGTGAGGGTGAGGGTGAGGGTATGGTTTAGGGTTAGTGTGAGGATAAGGGTTAGGGTGAGGGTTAGGGTGAGGGTGAGGCTTAGCTTTAGTTTTAAGTTTAGGGGGAGGGTTAGTGTTAGGCTTAGTGTTAAGGTGAGGGTTAGGGTGAGGGTGAGGGTTTGTGTTAGGATTAGGGTTAGGGTGAGATTTAGGGTTTGGATTAGGTTTAGGATAAGGGTTAGAGTTAGGGTGAGGGTTATGATTATGGTTAAGTTTAGGGTTAGGTTGAGGATTAGAGTGATGGTTAGGGTTAGGGTTAGGGGTACGGTGAAGGTGAGGTTGAGGGTTAGTGTGACGTTTAGGTTTAGGGTGAGGGCTACGATGATGGTGTGTGTTAGGTTGAGTGTGAGGGTGAAGGTGATTCTTTCCATTAGGTAATGGTTAGGGTTATGGTTAGGGTGAGGATTACGTTGATGGTGTGGGTTACTTTCAGTGTTAGGGTTATGGTGAGGCTTAGGGTTAGGGTTAGATTGAGGGTTATGGTTATGGTGATGTTTAGGGTGAGGCTGAGTGTTGCAGTCAGGGTGACTGTTGGGGTGAGGGTGAGGTTGAGGGTTAGGGTGTGGTTTAGGGTTAGGTTTATGGTGAGGGTTAGGGTGATGGTGAGGGTTAGGTTGAGGGGTAGGATTAGGGTTAGGGAAAGTGTTAGGGTTATTGTGACTGTTAGCATTAGGGTTAGAGTTAGAGTTAGTATGAAGATAAAGCTTATGGTGAGTTTTAGGGTGAGCATGAGGGTAAGGTTTATCGTTAGGGTTATGGTGAGGGTTAAGGTTAGGGTTAGGTTTAGGGTTAGGGTTGGGGTTTGGGTGATGTTTACAGTGAAGTTGAGGTTTAAGCTGAGGGTGAAGTTGAGTGTGAGGTTTAGGATGAGGGTGAGGGTGAGGCTGAGGGTGACCTTGAGGTTTAGCTTGAGGGTGAGGATGAGGGTTAGTTTTAGGGTTAGGTTTAGGGTGAGGGTGAGGTGAGGATTAGGGTTAGTTTGAGGGTTAGGGGGAAGGTGAGGTTGACGGTGAATGTTAGGGTGAGGTGACAGTGAGGGTGTGGGTTAGGGTTAGGATTAGGTTTAGGGTGACTTTGAGAGTTAGGGTTAAGTTTAGGGTGAGGGTGAAGTTGAGGGTAAGGGTTAGGGTTAGGTTAGGGTGAGGGTAAACTTTAGGCTTAGGGTTAGGGTAAGCATTAGGTTTAGGGTGAGTATTAGAGTTATGGTTAAGGTGAGGTTTAGGGTTAGGGTTAGGGTAAGAGTTAGGGTTAGGGTGAGGGTTAATGTTTGGTTTAGGGTGAGGGTTAAGGTTAGGTTTAGGTTTAGAGTGAGGTTTAGGCTTAGGGTTAGGGTGAGTGTGAGGGTTAGGGTTAGGTTTAGGGTTAGGGTGAGGTTTAGGGTTGGGGTGAAGTTTAGGGTGATGGTGAGGGTTAGGGTGAGGGTGAGGTTGAGGGTTAGGGTTAGGGTGAGGTTGAAGGTGATGGTGAGAGTTATTGTTAGGTTTAAGGTTAGGGTGAGTGTGAGGGTTAGGGTTAGGCTTATGGTTTGGTTAAGTGAGGCTGAGTGTGAGGGTGAGGGTGAGGGTTAGGGTTAAGGTTAGGGGGAGGGTTAGCGTTAGGGTTAGGGGGAGGGTTAGAGTGATGGGTAGGGTTTGCGTTAGGGTTAGGGTGAGGTTTAGTGTTAGGGTTAGGTCTAGGGTGAGGGTGAGGTTTAGGGTTTGGGTGAGGGTGAGGGTGAGGTTTTTGGTTAGGTAAGGTTTAGGGTCAGGTTCAGGGTTAGAATTAGGGTGAGGGTGTGGGTTAGGTTTAGGTTTAGGGTTAGGGTTACGGTGAGGGTAAGGGTGAGGTTTTTGGTTAGGTAAGGTTTAGGGTCAGGTTCAGGGTTAGAATTAGGGTGAGGGTGTGGGTTAGGGTTAGGGTTAGGGTGAGGGTGAGGGTGAGTGTTAGGATGATTGTTAGGGTGACGATGAGGGTGTTTGTGAGGGTGAGGTTTATGGTTAGGATTAGTGTGAGGGTTTGGGTTAAGGTTAGTGTTAGGGTTAGGGTGAGGGTTAGGGTTAGGCTTAGGGTCAGGGTTAGGTTTGGGGTGTGGGTTAGTCTGAGGGGTAGGGTTAGGGTTAGGGTTATGGTGAGGGTAAGGGTTAGGGTGAGGTTTAGGGTTAAGTTGAGGGTTAAGGTTAGTGTTAGGATTAGGATTAGGGCTAGGGTTAGGATGAGGGTGAGGTGAGGGTGAGGGTTAGGGTTAGGGTTAGTGTTAGGGTTAGGGTTATGTGAGAGTTAGGTTTAGGGTGACGCTTAGGGTTAGGGTGAGGGTTAGGGTCAGGGATAGGTTGAGGGTGAAGGTCAGGGTGAGGGTTAGGGTTAGGTAGTGGGTTCGGGTTAGGCTGAGGTCTAGGATTAGGTGATGTTTATTGTGAGGGTGAGGGTTAGGGTGAGGGGGAGTATTAGGGTGAGGGTGAATGTTCGAGTGAGGGTGAGGGTTAGGTTGTGCTTGAGGGTTAGGCTTAGGGTTGGGTTTAGGGTGAAGGTGAGTGTTAGGGTGAGGGTGAGGGTTAGGTTTAGGGTTAGGGGTAGGGTTAGGGTTAGGGTTAGGGTGAGACTTTTGGTTACTGTGAGGATAAGATTTAGGTTGAGGTTTAGGGTGAGGGTGATGTTTAGGGTTAGCGTTAAGTTTAGTGTGAGGGTTAGGGTGAGAATTAGCATTACGGTGAGGGTTTGGGTTAGGGTGAGGGTTAGATTTAGGGTGATGTTTAGAGTGATGTTGATGGTAAGTGTGAGGGTGAGGGTGAGGGTTAGTGTGAGGGTCACGATGAGGTTGAGGGTTAGGGTTAGGTTTAGGGTCTGGTTGAGGGTGAGAGATAGAATTAGGAATAGTGTTAGGGTTAGCGTTAGGCTGAGCGTGAGGGTCAAGGTGAGGGTGAAGGTTAGGGTTACGTTAACATTAGGGTTAGAGTTATTAGGGTTATGGTTAGTGTGAGGGTTATGGTTATGGTTACGATTAAAGATAAGGTGAGTGTAATAATTAGGGTGAGGTTAGGGTGAGGGTTAAGGTTAAGGTTAGGATTAGGGTGAGTGTTAGGTTTTGGGTGATGTTTAGGGTGAGACTGAGGGTTAAGGAGAGGATGAGGGTTCGGGTGAGGGTGAGGTTGAGGGTGAGTGTGAGGGTGAGGGATAGGGTGCGGGTGAGGATTAGGGTTAGGGTGAGAGTTAGTGTTAGGTTTAGGTTTAGTGTGAGGGTGAGGGTTAGGGGTAGGTTTAGGGTTAGGTTGAGGGTTAGGGTTAGGGTTAGGGAGAGGGGTAGGGTTAGAGTTAGGGGTAGATGTAGTGTGATTGTGAGGGCTAGGGTTAGGGTGAGGGTTAGGTTTAGGGTTAGGGTTAGGGTTTGGATGAGTTTGAGGGTGAGGTTTAGGTTTAGGAATAGGGTTAGGTTAGGGTTAGGGAGAGTGTTAGGGTGAGGGTAAGGGTTCGGGTCAGTTTTCGAGTTAGGGTGTGTGGGTGAGGGTTAGGGTTAGGGTGAGGATTAGGGTTAGGGCAAGTGTTAGGGTTATGGTGAGAGTTAGGGTTAGGGTGAGGTTTAGTGTGAGGATGACGGTTAGGGTTAGTGTTAGGGTTAGGTTAGTTTTAGGGTGAGGGTTAGGGTTTGGTTTAGGGTTAGGGTGAGGGTGAGGTATAGGGAGAGTGTTAGGGTATGGGTGAGGGATAGGGATAGGTTAGGGTTAGGGTGAGGGTTTCGGTGAGTGTTAGGGTTAGGTTTAGCATTAGAGGTAGGGTGAGGGTGAGGTTGAATTTTAGGATTAGGGTTAGGATTAGGATTAGGCTGAGGGTGATGTGGAGGGTCTGGGTTTCAGTTTGGGTTAGGGAGAGGGTTAGGTTTAGGGCAGGGTGAGGGTTAGGGTTAGGGTTAGTATTAGGGTTAGGATGAGGTTTAGGTTGAGGCTTATGGTTAGGTTAAGGGTTAGCATTAGGTTTAGGATGAGGATAAAGGTCAGGTTGAGTGTTAGGGTGATGGTGAGGTTTAGGGTTAGGGTTAAGGTTAGGGTTTGGGTTAGAGTCAGGGTTAGGTTGAGGGTTAGGGTATGGGTAAGTGTTAGGTGCGGGTTAGTATGAGGGTGAGGGTTAGGGTTACGATGAAGTTAAGTTTAGGGTGAGGTTTAGGGTGAGGTTGATGGTTAGGTTCAGCCTTAGGGTTAGGTGAGGGTGAGGGTTATGGTGAGGTTCGGTTTATGTTTAAGGATAGGGTGAGGATTTAGGTTAGGTTTAGGTTTAGGGTGAGGGTTAGGTTTATTGTGATGGTTAGTGTGATGGTGAAGGTCAGGGTGAGGGTGAGGGTTAGTATGAGGGTGAGGGTGAGGGTTAGGGTTAGGATTAGAATTAGGGTGAGTTTTAGGGATATGGTTATGGTTAGGGCTAGGGTTAGGGTTATTGTTAGGGTTAGGGTTAGGGTTAGGGTGAGGGTGCAGATGAGGGTCAGTGTTAGGGTTAGGGTTAGTTTTAGGGTTAGGGTGGTGTTGCGTGTTAGGGTTAGGATTAAGGTTAGGTTTGGGGTAAGGTTGAAGGGGAATGGGAGGTTGAAATTTAGGGTTAGGATTAGGGTTAGGGTTAGGGTGAGGGTTAGGGTAAGGGTGATGGTTAGGGTGAGGGTGAGGGTTTCGGTTATGTATGGATTATGGTGAGGGATAGGATTAGGGTGAGGGTGAGGGATAAGCTGAGCTTAGGTTTAGCGTGAGGGATAGGGTTAGGGTTAAGGTGAGGGTTAGGTTTAGGGTGATGTTTAGGGTGAGGATGAGGGTTAAGGTGAGTGTTAGGGTTAGGGTTAGGGTTAGGGTGAGGGTGTGGGTGATGGTTAGGGTTAGGTTTAAGTTCAGGGTGAGGGTGAGGGTGAGGGTGACGGTGTGGGTGAGGGTTAGGTTTAGGTTTAGTTTTAGGGTGAGGGTGAGGTTGAGGGTGAGGGTTAGGATTAAGAATAGGGTTAGGGTTAGGTTTAGACTGAGAGTGACGGTCAGGGTGAGGGTGAAGGTTAGGGTTAGGGTTAGGGTGAGGGTAAGGGTTACGGTTAGTGTGCGGGTTATGGTTAGCTTAATGGTTAGGGTTAAGTTGAGGTTAAGGTTTCAGGTGTGAGTGAGGGTGAGGGTGAGTGTTAGGGATATGGTTAGGGTTATTGTTTGGGTTAGGGTTTGGGTGATGTTTAGGGTGAGGGTTCGGTTTAGGGTGAGGATGAGTGTTCGGGTGAGGGTTCGGTGAGGGTGAAGGTAAGGGTTAGGGTGTGGGTGAGGATTAGAGTTAGCGTGAGGATTAGCGTTAGGTTTAGGGTTAGGTTGAGGGTGGGGTTGAGGTTTACGGTTCAGATTAGAGTTAGGGTTAGGGTAACGCTGAGGGGGAAGTGGAGGTTGAGGGTGAGGGTTAGGGTTATGGTGAGGGTGAGGGCTAGGGTGAAGGCGAGGTTTAGGGTGACGGTGAGGGTTTCGGTTAGGTAAGGGTTAGGTTTTGGGTGAGGATTAGGGTGAGGGTGAGGGTTAAGCTGAGGTTAGGTTTAGTGTGCGGGTTAAGGTGAGGGTGAGGGTGAGGGTTAGGGCTTGGGTGATGTGTAGGGTGAGGGTGAGTGTGAGGGTTACGGTTAGGGTTAGATTTAGGGTGAGGTTGAGGGTGAGGTTTAGGATTAGGAATAGGTTTAGGGTTTGGGTTGGGCTGAGGTTGAAGGTCAGTGTGAGAGTGAAGCTTAGGGTTAGGGTTAGGGTTAGGGTGAGGATTACTTTTAGTGTGAAGTTTATGGTTAGGGTTAGGGTTAGTGTTAGGGTGAGGGTATGGGTTAGGGTGAGGTTTAGGTTGTGGATGATGTTTAGGGTTTAATCTTAGGGTTAGGGTGTGTGTTAGGTTATGGGAGATGTTCAGGGTGAGGGTTAGGCTTAGGGTGAGGATGAGGGTTCGGGTGAGGGTTCGGGTGAGGGTTCGGGTGAGGTTTAATTGTGGGTTAGGATTAGGGTTAGGGTTAGGGTTAGGGTGAGGATTAGGGAGAGGGGAAGGAGTAGGGTAAAGGTGAGGTTTAGGATGTGGGTAAGTGTTAGGGTGAGGGTTAGGGTGAGGTTGAGGGTTAGGGTTAGGGTGAGGGTAAGGGTTAGGTTGAGGGTTAGGGTGAGGGTTAGGGTGAGTGTTTGGGTTAAGGTTAAGGACAGGGTGAGGATTAGGGTTAGGTTTAGGTTTAGGCTGAGGGTTAGGCTGAAGAGTAGCGATAGGGTTAGGGTGAGGTTTAGGTTTAGTGTGAGGGTTAGGGTTAGGGTTAGGGTTACGGTGAATATAACGGTTACGATGAGGGTTAGTGTGTGAGGTTTAGGGTTAGCATTAGGTTTAGGGTTAGGGTTAGGATGAGTGTTAGGGTTAGAGTTAGGGTTATGTTTAGGGTGAGGGTGAGGGTTAGGGTTAGGTTTAGGGTGAGGGTTAGTGTTAAGGTGAGGGCTAGGTTGAAGGTGAGGATTAGGGTGAGGGTGTGGGTTAAGGTTAGGGTTAGGGTTAGGATTAGGGTGAGTGTGAGGGTAAGGGTTAGGGTGAGGTTGAGGGTTAGTGTTAAGATTAAGGTTAGGGTTAAGGTTAGGGTGAGGGTGAGGGTGTGGGTGAGGGTTAGGTTTAGTGTTAGTGTCAGGGTTAGGGTTAGGGTGAGTGTTAGGTTTAGGGTGAGGGTTAGGTTTAGGGTAAGGGTTAGGTTAAGGGTGAAAGTTAGTGTTAGGGTTAGGGTTAGGTTGAAGGTGAGGGTTAGATTTAGGATTAGGGTTAGGGTGAGGGTGAGGGTGATGGTGAGGGTGATATTTATTGTGACAGTGAGGGTTAGGGTGAGGATGAGTGTTAGGGTGAGGGTGAGTGTGAAGGTGAGTTGAGGATTAGGGTATGCTTGAGGGTTAGGTTTAGGTTTAGGGTTAGGGTGAGGGATAGGGTTAGGGTTAGGGTTAGTGTGAGAGTTATTGTGAGGTGTAGGGATAGGATTAGGTTGAGGGTTAGGGTGAGGGTGAGGGTTAGCGTTAGCGTTAGGGTTAGGTTGAGGTTTAGGTTTAGGGTGAGGGTGAGGGTTAGGGTGAAGGTGATGGTGATGATTTCTGTTAGCTAAGGGTTAGTGTTATTTTTAGGGTCAGGATTAGGTTGAGATTGAGGGTTAGTGTGAGTGTTAGGGTTAGGGTGAGGGTTGGGGTTAGGATTTGGGTGAGGGTTAGGGTGAGGGTGAGGGTTAGGTTTAGGTTGAGTTTTAGGGTGATGGTGAGCATTAGGGTAATTGTGAGGGTTAGGTATGAGTTTAGCGTGAGGGTTATTTTTAGCGTGAGGTTTAGGGTGAGTTTTAGGGTGAGGGGTATTGTTAGGGTTAAGGGGAGGGTTAGGGTTAGTGTGAGGGTTAGGATTAGTGTTAGGGTTAGGGTTAGTGTGAGGATAAGGGTTAAGTTGAGGTTTAGGTTAAGGGTGAGGGTTAGGATTATCGTTAGGGTTAGGGTAAGTTTAGGGTGAGGGTTAGGGTTAGGGTTAGGGTTAAGATGAGGGTGAGGGTTAAGGTTAGGGTGATGTTTAGGGTGAGGGTGAGGTTTAGGTTGAGGATGAGGGTGAGGGTTAGGTTGAGGGTGAGGGTGATGGTGAGGGTTACAGTTAGGGTCAGGGTTAGGGTGAGAGTTAGGTTTAGGGTTAGGGTGAGGTTTAGGTTTATTTTAAGGATTAGGGTTATTGTTAAGTTTAGGGTTAGGGTGAGGGTGAAGGTTAGGGTTACGGTTAGGATGAGGGTAAGGTTTAGAGTGAGGGTTAGGGTGAGGGTGAGGCTTAGGGTAATGCTTAGGTTGAGGGTGAGGGTGAGGGTTAGGGTGAAGTTTCGGGTTAGGGTGAGGCTGAGTGTTAGCGTTAGTGTTAGGTTGAGCTTTAGGGTTAGGTATTCGTTTATTGTTAGGATTACAGTTAGAATGAGAGCTAGGGTGAAGGTGAGGGTTAGGGTTAGGTTTAGGTTAGGATGAGGGTTAGGTTTAGGTGAGGGTTAATGTTAGTTTAAGGGTGAGGGTTAGGGTTAGTGAGATGTTTAGTTTGAGGGTGAGGGTTAGGCTCAAGGTGAGGGTTCGGGTTAGGCTTAGGGTCAGGGTAAGTGTGAGGGTTAGTTTTAGGATTAGGGTTAGGTTTAGGGTTATAGTTGCAGTGAGGGATATGTTTAGTGTGAGGGTAAGGGTTAGGGTTAGGGTGAAGGTAAGTACTAGGGTGAGGGTTAGGGTGATAGTGAGGGTTAGGATTATCGTGAGTGTTAGTGTGAGGGTTAGGGTGAGTGTTAGGTTAGAGTTAGAATTAGGGTGAGGGTGAGGGTTATGGTCAGTGTTAGGGTTAGGGTTAGGGTTAGGGTGAATGTGAGGGTGAGGGTGAGGGTTATTGTTAGTGTTAGGGTTAGGGTTATGTTGAGGGTGAGTGTGAGGGTGAGGGTGAATGTGAGGGTTAGGGTTAGTGTGAGGGTTTGGATTATTTTTAAAGTTAGGGTGAGGTTGAGGTTTAGGGTGAGGGTGAGGTTTCAGCAGAGGATGATGGTAAGGGTGAGAGTTAGGGTGTCTGTGAGGGTTAGGGTAAGGTTGTGGGTTCCGGTTAGGGGTAGCATTAGCATGAGGGTTAGGGATAGGGTTCATATTAGGGTGAGGTTTAGGGAGAAGGATGGGGAAAGGGTTAGGGTTATGGTTAGTGTGAGGATTAGGGTTAGGGTTAGGTTTAGGGTGAGGTTTACAGTAAGGGTTAAGGTGACGGTTAGGGTTAGGGTTCGGATTAGTGTTAGTGTGAGTGTAAGGGTTAGGGTGAGGGGTAGTGTGAGAATGAGGGTTAGGGTTAGCGTGAGGGTTAGGGTGAAGGTTAGGGTGGGGGTTAGGGTGAGGGTTAAGGTTAGGGTTAGGGTTGGGCTTAGGTGAGGATTAGGGTGAGCGTAAGGTTTAGCATGAGACTTAGGGTGAGGGTGAGGTATAGGGTTATGGTCAGGGTAAGGGATAGGGCGAGGGTTAGGGTAAGGTTGAGGGTTAGGGTTAGCATTATTGTTAGGGTGAGGGTTAAGTTTAGGGTTAGGGTTAAGGATAGGGTGAGGATTAGGGTTAGGGTTACGTTTAGGGTGAGGGTTAGGCTGAGGGTTAGGGTTAGGGTTAGGGTTAGTGTGAGAGTTAGGGTGAGGGTTAGGGTTAGGGTTAGGGTTAGGATGAGGGTGAGGGTGAGGTTGAGATTAAGTTTTAGGATGAGGGTTAGTGTTAGGGTGATGTTTAGGGTTAGCATTAGGGTTAGAGTTAGGGTTAGGTTGAGGGTTAGCGTTATGGTTGTGGTTAGGGTGAGGGTGAGGTTTAGGGTTAGCATTAGAGTTAGGGTTAGGGTTAGGGTGAGGGTTAGGGTGAGGGTTACAGTGAGGGTTAGGGTTAGGTTGAGGGTTAGGGATAGGGTTGGGGTTAGTGTGAAAGTCAGCTTTAGGGATAGGGTTAGAGTTAGGGTGAGGGTGAGTGTGAGGGTTAGGTTTAGGATTAGGGCTAGGGTTAGGGTTATGCTGAGGGTAAGTGTGAGGGTGAGAGTGAAGTTTAGGGTTAGGGGGAGGGTTAGGATTAGGGTTAGTTTTAGGGTTAGGCTAAGGGTGATAGCGAGAGCGTACGTGAGGTTTAGGGTGAAGGTGAAGGTTAGGGTTTGGGTGAGGGTTAGGGTTAGAATGACGGGCAGGGTGAGGGGTAGGGTTAGGGTTACGGTGAGGGTTAGGGTAAGGTTTCGTGTTAGTGCTACGGTTAGGGTGAGGGTGAGGTTTAGGGATATCATTAGGGTTAGGGTTAGCGTTAGGGTGAGGGTTGGGTTAGGGTAAGGGTGAGGGTTAGTGTTAGCTTGAGGGTTAGGGATAGGGTTGGCGTTAGGGTGAGGGTGAGGGTTAGGGTTAGGGTTAGAGTTAGGGTGAAGGAGAGGGTGAGTGTGAGGGTGAGGGTGAGGTTTAGGGTTAGGGTGAGGGATAGGTTGAGGGTTAGAGTTAAGGTTAGGTTGAGGGTTAGGGTTAGGGTTAGGAAGAGAGTTTGGCTGAGGGTTACGTTTAGGGTGAGGGTTTCGGTTAGAGTAAGGGTTAGGATTAGTGTTAGCGTTAGGATTAGGGTAAGGGAAAAGTTTAGGGTCAGTGTTAGGGTGACTGTAGTGTTAGGGTTGGGGTTAGGTTTAGGGTGAGGGTTAGGGTTATTGTTAGGTTTAGGTTTAGGGTTAGGGTGAGGGTTAGGATGAGGTTTAGTTTCAGTGTTAGGGTTAGAGTTAGGGTGAGGGTAATGGTTAGAGTGAGGGTTAGGGTGAGCGTGAGGTTTAGGGATAGCATTAGGGTTTAGGTTAGAGTTAGGGGGAGGGTTAGTTTTACGGTTAGGGTTAGGGTGAGGGTGAGGGTTAGGTTTATGTTGAGGGTTAGGGTTAGGGTTAGGGTTAGTGTTAGGGTGAGGGTTATGTTTAGTGTGAGGTTTAGGGTTAGGAAAAGGGTTATTGTGAGGGTAAGGGTTAGGGTGAGGGTTAGGGTGAGTGTGAAAGTTAGGGTTAGCTTTAAGGTTAGGGTGAGGGTTAGGGTGAGGGTTAAGTTGAGGGTTAGGGTTAGTATGAGGGGGAGCGTTAGGCTTAGGTTTAGGGGGAGGGTTAGGGTTAGGGTGAGGTTTAGGTTTAGGGTGAGGGTTAGGGTTTTGGTATGGGTAAGGGTTAGAGTGAGTGTTAGGTTGATGGTGTAGGTTAGGGATAGCTTTAGGCTTAGGTTTAGGGTTAGGGTGAGGGTTAGAGTTACCGTTAGGATTAGGTTGAGGGTGAGGGTTATGTTGAGGTGTAGGGTTAGGGTTAGGTTTAGGGTTAGGGGGAGGGTTAGTTATAGGGTTAGGGTGAGGGTAAGGGTGAGTGTGAGGGTTAGAGTTAGGGTGAGAATTAGGGTTAATGTTAGGGTTAGAGTGACGGTGAGGGGAAGGATTAGGGTGAGGACTAGGGTAAGTTTCTGGTGAGTGTGAGGGTTCGGGTGAGGGTGAATTTTAGGGTGTGGGTTACTGTTAGGTTAAGGGTGAGGGTTAAGGTGACGGTGAGGGTTAGGGTGAGGTTGAGGGTTAGGTTTGCGGTGAGGATTACGGAAAGGGCTATGGATAGGGTTATGGTAAGGGTAAGGGTTAGGATGAGGTTTAGGGTGAGGTTTAGGAATAGGTTAGAGTTAGGGTGAGGGTGAGGGTGAGGGTTAAAGTTAGGGTTAGGATTAGGGTCAGTGTTAAGGATAGCATTAGGGTTAGGGTTAGTGTTATGGTGAGGTTTAGTGTTACAGTTAGGGATAGGGTTAGGGTGAGGGTTAGGGTTAGGGTTAGGGTTATGGTGAGGGTGAGGCTTAGGGTTAGGATGAGGGATAGGGTTAGTGTGAGGGTTAGGGTTAGGTTTAGAATTAGGGTGAAGGAATGGTTTAGGGTGAGGGTTTGGGTGACGGTGAGTGTTAGGATTAGGCTGTTAGATAGAGGGTTAGGGTTAGGGTGAGGGTTAGGGTGAGGTTTAGTTTTATGGTTAGGCTTAATGTTCGGGTGATGGTAAGGTTTAGAGTGAGATTTAGTGTGAGGGTCGGTGTTAAGGATAGCATTAGGGTTAGGGTTAGGGTTATGGTGAGGTTTAGTGTTACGGTTAGGGATAGGGTTAGGGTGAGGGTTAGGGTTAGGGTTAGGGTTAAGGTGAGGGTGAGGGTTAGGGTTAGGCTTAGGGTGAGGGTTAGGGTTACCGTTCAATTAGGTTGCGGGTTATGTTGAGGTGTAGGGTGAGGTTTAGGTTTAGGGTGAGGTTGAGGGTGAGGGTTAGGTTTAGGATTAGGCTTAGGTTTAGGATTAGGCTTAGGATGAGGGTGAGGTTGAGGGTCAGAGTCAGGTTTAGGGTGAGGGTTAGGGTTAGGGTGAGGGTGAGGGTGAAGGTTAGGTTGAGGGTGATGATGAGGATGAGGGTGAGGTTGAGAGTTAGGTTTAAGTTTAGGGTTATGTTTTGTTTTAGGCTTAGGGTTAGTGTGAGGGCTAGGGTGAAGATGAGGTGTAGGATTAAGTTTAGGATTAGGGTGAGGATTAAGGATAGGGTGAGTTTTAGGGTGAGGGGTAGGGTTAGGGTTAGGGTGAAAGTGAGGGTGAGGGTTAGGGTTAGGGTGAAGGTTAGGATTAGGTTGAGGATTAGGTTTAGAGTGACAGTGAGGGTAAGGGTTAGGTGAGAGCTAGGGTTAGGCTTAGGGTTAGGCTGAGTTTTAGGTTTGGGTGAGGGTGAGGGTGAGGGTTAGGTTCAGTATTATGCTTAGGTGTATTGTTAGGCTTAGGGTGAGGTTGAGGGTGAGGGTCAGAGTTAGGTTTAGGGTGAGGGTTAGGGTTATGGTTAGGGTTAGCGTGAGGGTGAGGGTGAGGGTTAGGGTGAGGGTCATGGTGAGGGTGAGGGTGATGGTTAGGATAAGTGTGTGGGTTAGTTTTATGGTTAGGGTTAGGGTGAGGGGGAGTGTGAGGGTGAGTGTGAGGGTTAGGATGAAGGTGAATGTGAGACTGTGTGTGAGGCTGAGGGTTAGGGTTAGGTTGAGGGTTAAGGTTAGGGTTAGGGTTAAGGTTAGGGTAAGGGTTAGTGTTATTGTTAGGGTTAGTATGAGGGTTAGGCTGAGGGTTAGGCTTAGGGTTAGGGTGAGGTTAAGGGTTAGGTTTAGGATTAGGTTTAGGGTTAGGGTGAGGGGTAGGGATTGATTTAGGGTTAGCATGAGGATTTTGGTTATGGTTAGGTTTAGAGTTATGGTGAGGTTGAGGATTAGGGTTTGAATAGGGTTAGGGTTAGGGTTAGGGTTAGGCTGAGGTTGAGCTTGAGGCTGAGGGTGAGGTTTAGGCTTACGGTGAGGGTTAGGGTGGGGGTGAGGAATAGGTTTAAGGTGACGGTAAAAGTTAGGGCGATTTTTAGGCTGAGGTTGAGGCTTAATGTTAGCATTAGATTTATGGTGAGAGTGAGTGTTAGCGTGATGGTTAGGGTTAGGTTTAGGTATAGGGTAAGGATTAGGGTTAGGGTGAGGGTTAGGGGAGGGTTAGGGTTAGGGTTAGTTTTAAGGTTAGGTTGAGGTTGAGGTTGAGGGTAAGGGTTAGGGTGAGGGTTAAGGTGAGGTTGCGGTTTAGGGTTAGCATTAGGGTTAGGCTTAGGGTAAGGGCTAGGGTTAGGGTTAGGTTTAGGTTGATTGTGGGTGTGAGATTGATGGTGAGGGTTATGGTGAGGGTTAAGGTGAGGGTGAGGGTTAGGGTTAGGGTGAGTTTAGGGTGACGGTGAGGGTTAGCGTGAAGGTGAGGGTTAGGGTTAGGGTTAGGGTGAGGTTTAGGGTTATGGTTAAGGTGAGGACTAGGGTAAGGAGTAGTGTTAGTGTTAGGGTGAGGGTTAGGTTTAATGTGAGGGTTAGGGTTAGGGTTAGGGTTAGTGTGAGGATAAGGGTTATGGTGAGGGTTAGGGTGAGATTGAGGGTTAGGGTTAGCGTTAGGGTTAGGGTGAAGGTTAGGGTGAGGGTTAAGGTGAGGGTTAAGGTTAGTATGAGGGTGAGTTTTAGAGTTAGGTTTAGGGTGAGGTATAGGGTAAGGTTATGGTGAGGGTGACGGTTCGGGTGAGGGTGAGTTTTAGGGTGTGGGTGACGGTTAGGGTTAGGGTGAGGGTTAAGGTGGCGGAGACGGTTAGGGTGAGGGTGAGGGTTAGGATTGCGGTAGGATTTGGGTTAGCGTTAGGGTTATGGTGAGGTTAAGGGTTAGAATGAGGTTTAGGGTCAGAGTGAGGTTTATGGACAGCTTTAGAGTTTGTGTGAGGGTTAGGGTGAGGGTTAGTGTACAGGTTAGGGTTAGGTTGAGGGTGAAGGATAGAGTTAGGGTTAAGGTTAGGATTCGGGTTAGGGTAAGATTTAGGGTGAGGTTTAGGGTGAGGTTGAGGGTTAGGGTTAGGTTGAGGATTAGGGTGGGTGTTAAGTATAGTGTTAGGTTTAGGTTTAGGGTTAGGGTGAGTGTTAGGGTGAGGTTTAGTGTTAGTGTTAGTGTGAGGGTTAGGGGGAGGGTTACGGTGAGGTTAAGGGTTAGATGAGGGGTACGGTGATGGTGAGGGTTAGGGTTAGCCTTTGGGTGAGTGTTAGGTTAAGGTTAAGGGTGAGGGTTAGAGTTAGGTTGAGGGTTAGATATAAGGTTGGGGTTAGGGTGAGGGTCAGGGTTAGGGTTAGGGTGAGAGTTAGGGTGAGGGTGAGTGTGAGGGTTCAGGTTAGGATTTGTGTTAGGGTTAGGGTTAGGCTGAGGGTGAGGGTGCGGGTGAGGGTGAGGTTTAGGTTTATTGTGAGAATTAGGTTTACGGTTAGGATTAGGATGAGGGTTACGGTTAGGGTTAGGAAGAGGGTTTGGCTGAGGTTAGGGTTAGGGTTAGGGTGAGGGATAGGGTTAGTGTGAGGGTTCGGCTTAGGGTTATGGTTAGGATTAGGGTGAGGGAAAGTTTTAGTTTGAGGTTTAGGGTGATGGTGAGTGTTAGGGTTAGGGTGAGCATTAGGGTGAGGTTTAGGGTTAGGTTTAGGGTTAAGGTGAGTGTTAGGTTGAGGTTTAGTTTTAGGGTTAGGGTTAGTTTTAGGGTGAGGATAAGGGTTAGAGTGAGATTTATGGTGAGGGTGAGGGTTAAGGATAGCATTAGGGTTAGGGTTAGAGTTAGGGTGAGGTTTACGGTTACTGTTAGGGTTAGGGTGAGGTTGAGGGTTATGTTGAGGTGTAGGGTTAGGTTTAGGTTTAGGCTTAGGTTGAGGGTTAGGGTTAGCGTGAGGGTGAGGGTGAGGCTAATGGTTAGGGTTAGGGTGAGGGTTAGGGTTAGGGTGAGGGTTAGAGTGAAGGTGAGAGTAACGGTTAGGTTGAGGGCTAGGTTTAGGGTGAGTGATAGGGTGAGGTTTAGATTTAGGTTGAGGGTGAGGGTGAGCATTAGGTTTGGGATTAGGCTTAGGTTTAGGGTTAGGCTGAGGATGAGGGTGAGGGTGAGGGTCAGAGTTAGGTTTAGGGTGAGGGTTAGGATTATGGCAAGGGTTAGGGTGAGGGTGAGGGTGAGGATTAGGGTGAGGGTGATGGTGAGGATGAGGGTGAGGCTAAAAATTAGGTTTAGGGTTAGGGTTATGCTTAGTTTTAGGTTTAGGATTTGGGTTAGTGCTAGGGTGAGGCTGAGGTCGAGGGTTATGGTTAGGATTAGGGTGAGGATTAAGATTAGGGTGAGTGTTAGTGTGAAGGGTAGGGTTAGCGTTACTGTTAGGGTGAGGGTCAGGTTTAGTGTGAGGGTTAGGGTTAGAGTTAGGGTTAGGGTTAAGGGTAAGTGTTAGGGTTAGGTATAGGGTGAGGATTAGAGTTAGGGTTAGTTTTAGGGTGAGGGTTAGGCTGAGGAGTAGGGTTAGTTTTAGGGTTAGTGTGAGGGTTAGGTTTAGGGTGAGGGTAAGGGTTTGGGTTAGGGTGAGTGTAAGTTTTAGAATGAGGGTTAGAGTGAGGGTGAGGGTTAGAAATAGCATTAGGGTTAGGGTTTGGGTTAGGGGAGGCTTACGGTTGCGGTTAGGGTTAGCGTGAGGGTAAGGGTGAGGGTTATGTTGAGGGTTAGGTTTAGGGTTAGGAATAGGGTTAGGGTGAGGTTTAGGGTTAGGGTTAGGGTTAGGGTGAGGGTGAGGATTAGGGTTAGGGTGAGGGTTAGGGTGACAGTGAGGGTAAGTGTTAGGGTGAGGGCTAGGGTTAGGATTAGTGTGAGGTTGATGGTGAAGGTTAGGGTTAGGTTGAGGATTAGGTTATGTTGAGGATTAGGGTTAGGGTGACAGTGATGTTAAGGGTTAGGTGAGTGCTAGGGTTAGGCTTAGGGTTAGGCTGAGTTTTAGGTTTGGGTTAAGGTGAGGGTGAGGTTTTGGTTTAGGATTAGGATTAGGTGTAGGGTTAGGCTTAGGGTGAGGGTGAGTGTGAGGGTCAGAGTTAGGTTTAGGGTGAGGTTTATAGTTATGTTTATGGTTAGGTTGAGGGTGAGGGTGAGGGTTATGGTGAGTGTCATGTTGAGGGTGAGGGTGATGGTTAGGTTTAGGGTGAGGATTAGGGTTATGTTTAGGGTTAGGGTGAGGGTGAGTGTGAGGTTGAGTGTGAGGTTTAGGATGAGTGTGATGGTGAGATTGAGGGTGAGGGTGAGGTTTAGGGTTTTGTTTGAGGATTAGGTTTAAGGTTAGGGTTAAGGTTAGGGTGAGGGTTAGGGTTAGGGTTAGGGTTAGTATGAGGGTTAGGCTGAGGGTTAGGGTTAGGGTTAGGGTGAGGGTAAGGTTTAGGGTGAGAGTGAGGTTTTGGTTTAGGATTAGGTTTAGGGTTAGGGTGAGCTTTAGGCATAGAGTTAGTGTTAGCGTGAGTGTTTTGATTAGGGTTAGGTTTAGAGTTAGGGTGAAGGTGACGGTTAGGGTTTGAATTCTTGTTAGGTTAGGGTTAGGCTCAGGTTGAGCTTGAGGCTGAGGTTGAGGTTTGGGTTAGGGTGAGGGTTAGTGGTAGGGTTAGGGTTAAGGTTAGGCTGATGGTTATGGTTAGGATTCGGGGGAGGGTAAGGTTTAGGGTGAGGGTTAGGCTGAGGTGTAGGGTTAGGGTTAGGTTTAGGGTGAGTGTTAGGGTTAGGGTTAGTATTACGTTTAGGTTAAGGTTTAGGTTGAGGGTAAGGGTTAGGGTGAGGGTTAGGGTGAGTTTGAGGTTTAGGGTTAGCATTAGGGTTATGGTTAGGGTGAGGGTTAGGGTTAGGGTTAGGGGTAGGTTGAGGGTGGGGGTGAGGTTGATGGTGAGGGTTAGATTTAGGGTTAGTTTTAGGGTGAGGGCTAGGTTGAGGGTGAGGGTTACGGTGAGGGTTAGGGTGAGGATGAGGGTTTTGGTTAGCAAAGGATTAGGGTTAGGGTTAGGGTGAGGATCATGTTGAGGGTGAGATTTAAGGTGAGGGTTAGGGTTAGGGTGAGGATTAGGGTTATGGTTAGGGTGAGTGCTAGGGTGAGGGGTAGGGTTTGGGTTAGGGTGAGGGTTAGGGTTAATGTTTGGGTTATGGTTAGGGTTAGGGTTAGTGTGAGGATAAGGGTTAGGGTGAGGGTTAGGGTGAGATTGATTGTTAGGGTTAGCGTTAGTGTTAGGGTGAGGGTTAAGTTGAGGGTTAGGTTTAGTATGAGGGTGAGTGTTAGATTTAGGTTTAGGATAAGGGTTAGGATTAGGGTGAGGTTTAGGGTAAGGTTATGGTGATGGTGAGGGTTTGGTTGAGGGTGAGTTTTAGGGTGTGGGTTTCAATTAGGTTTAGGGATAGGGATAAGGTGACGGTGAGGGTGAGGGTGAGGGTGAGGGTAAGGGTTGTGATAGGATTATGGTTAGGGTTAAGGTTAGGGTTATGGTGAGGGTCAGGGTTAGGATGAGGTCTAGGGTGAGGGTGAGGTTTAGGGACAGCGTTAGTGTTAGGGTAAGGGTTGGGGTTCACGTTAGGTTTATGTTGAGGTTGAGGGTTAGAATTAGGGTTAGGGTTAGGGTTAGGGTGAGGTTTAGGATTAGAGTTAGGGTGAGGGTTAAGGTTAGGGATAGGGTTCGTGTTAGGGTGAAAATCAGCGTTAGGATTAGGGTTAGAGATAGGGTGAGGGGGAGTGTGAGGTTTAGGGTTAGGATTAGGTTCAGGTTAGGGTTAGGCTGAGGGTGAGGGTGTGGGTGAGGGTGAGGTTTAGGGTTAGGGTGAGGGTCAGGTTTAGGGTTTGGGTTAGGGTTAGGCTGAGGGTGAGGGTGAGGGTGTAGGTGAGGGTTAGGGTGAAGGTGAGGGTTAGGGTTAGGATAGGGTGAGGGGTAGGTTTAGGGTTAGGGTGAGGGGTAGGGTGAGGTTAGGATTACTGTTAGGGTGAGGGTTAGCGTTAATGTGCGGGTTAGGGTTAGGGTTACTGTGAGGAAAAGGTATAGTGTGAGGATTAGGGTGAAAGTGAGGGTTAACGTTAGCATTAGGTTTAGGTTGAGGGATAGGGTGACCATTAGGGTGAGGGTTAGGTTTGGTTTAGGGTTAGGGTGAGAGTAAGAATTAGAATGAGGGTTAGGCTGAGGGTGAGGTTTAGGGATAGCATCAGGGTTAGGGTTAGGGTTAGGGTGAGTGTGACGGTTAGGGTTAGGATTAGGGTTAGGGTTAGGGTTAGGCTGAGGGTGAGGGTGAAGGTGAGGGTGAGGTTTAGGGTTAGGGTGAGAATTAGGTTTAGTTTTAGGGTTAGGGTTAGGTTGAAGATTAGGGTTAAGGTTAGGAAAAGGGTTTGGCTGAGGGTTAGGGTTAGGGTTAGTGTGAGGGATAGTGTTATTGTGAGGGTTAGGCTTAGGGTTAGGGTTAGGATTAGGGTGAGATAAAGTTTTCGGTTGAGGGTTAGGGTGACGTTAGGGTGAGGGTTAGGTTTAGGTTTTGGGTTAATGTGAGGGTTAGGTTGAGGTTTAGTTTTGGGGTTTGGGTTAGGGTTAGTGTGAGGGTAAGGATTAGAGTGAGATTTAGGGTGAGGGTGAGGGGTAAGGATAGCATTAGTGTTAAGGTAACCCTAGGGTGAGGGTTAGGGTTACGGTGAGGGTTAGGGTGAGTGTGAGGTTGAGGGTTATGTTGAGGGTTAGGGTTACGATTAGGGTTAGTGTTAGGGTGAGGGTTAGGGTTACGGTTAGGTTTGCGATGAAGGTTATGTTTAGGGTGAGGGTTAGAGTGAAGGTGCGGGTAAGTGTTAGGGTGAGGGAGAGGGTTAGGGTTATGGTTAGGGTGAGGTTTAGATTTAGGGTTAGGGTTAGGGTTAGGGTGAGGGTAAGGGTTAGGGTTAGGGTTAGGGTTAGGGTTAGTGTGAGGATTACGGTGTGGCTGAGGTTTACGGTTAGAGTGAGGGTTAGGGTGACAGTGAGGGTTAGGGTGAATTTGAGGTTTAGGGTAAGGGTTAGGGTGAGGGTTAAGGTTAGGGTTAGGTTAAAGTTAGGGTTAGAGTGTTGTGTACAGTTAGGTTTAGGGTGAGGGTTAGGGTTAGTGTGAGGTTTAGGGTTAGGGTTAGGGTTAAGGTTAGGGTGAGGGTTAGGGTTTGGGTTAGGGTTAGGATGAGGGTTAGGCTGAGGGTTAGGGTTAGGGTTCAGGGGAGGGTAAAGGTAAGGGTGAGTGTAATTTGAGGGTTAAGGTTCGGCTTAGGTTTAGGGTGAGGATTAGGGTGAGGCTTAGTGTTAGGGTTAGGTTGTGGGTTAGGGTTAGGTTAAAGTTAGCGTTAGGGTGACATGTACGGTTAGGTTTAGGGTTAATGTGAGGATTAGGGTTAGGGTTAGGGTTAAGCTTAGGGTGAAGGTGAGGGAAAGGGTTAAGGTGAGGGTAAGGGTTAGGGTGAGGTTTAGGTTGAGTTTGAGGGTTATTTGTTAGCATTAGGGATACGGTGAGGGGGAGGTTTTGGGTGAGGGTGAGGGTTAGGTTTAGCTATACTGTGAGATTTAGGGTTACGGTTAGGTTTAGGGTGAGGTTTAAGCTGAGGCGTATTGTTAGGGTTAGGGTTAGGGTGAGGGTTAGGGTGAGGGTTAGTGTTAGGGCTAGGATTAGTGTTAGTTTGAGGTTGAGGGTGAGGGTAAGGGTTACGGTGAGCGTTAGGGTGAGGTTTAGGTTTAGGGTTAGCATTAGGTTTAGGGAGAGGGTTAGGGTTAGGATTAGGGTTACGGATGGGGTGAGGGCTAGTGTTAGCTTTAGTGTTAGTGTTGGGATTAGGGTTAGGGTGAAGGTGAGTGTGAGGGTTAGGGTTAGGTTTAGGATTAGGTTTAGGGTTAGGGGTAGGCTGAAGTTGGGGTTGAGGTTGAGGGTGAGGGTTAGGGTTAGGGTTAGTTTTAGGGTGAGGGCTTGGGTGAGGGTGAGGGTTAGGGTGAGGGTGAGGGTGAGGTTGAGGGTATTATATTAGTAAAGGCTTCGGGTTAGTTTTAGGGTGAGTATAAGGTTGAGGGTGAGGTTTAATGTGAGGGTTAGGGTTATGTGAAGATTAAGGTTAGGTTAGGGTGAGGGTTAGGGTTAGGGTGATGTTTAGGGTGAGGGTGAGTGTTAGGGTGAGGGTGAGCATTAGGGTGAGCGTTAGGGTTAGGGTTAGAGTGAGGGATAGGGTGAGACTGAGGGTTAGGGTGAGCTTTAGGGTTAGGGTGAGGGTTAAGGTGAGGGCAAGAGTTAGTATGAGGGTGAGGGTTAGATTTAGGTTTAGGGTGAGGGTTAGGGTTAGGGTGAGGTTTAGGG
This sequence comes from Dipodomys merriami, assembly GCF_024711535.1. Taxonomy (NCBI): domain Eukaryota; kingdom Metazoa; phylum Chordata; class Mammalia; order Rodentia; family Heteromyidae; genus Dipodomys; species Dipodomys merriami. Next base: position 4,098,159 of record NW_027202327.1, read on the forward strand.
TAGGGTTAGGGTGAGGGTGAGGGTTCGGCTTAGGGTGAATTTTAGGGTGTGGGTGGTGGTTAGGGTTAGAGAGAGGTTTAAGGTCATGGTGAGGGTTAGGGTGAGGGGAGGGTTAGGGTTTTGGTTGGGATTAGGTTTAGGGTTAGGTTTAGGTTTACGGTGACAGTAAGGGTTACGATGAGGTTTAGGGTGAGGGTGAGGTTTACGGATATGGTTAGAGTTAGGGTTCAGGTTAGGCTTAGGGTTAGCATGAGGGTAAGGGATAGGTTGAGGGTGAGGATTAGGGTTATGGTTAGGGTTAGGTTGGGGGTGAGGGTGAGTTTTAGGATGAGGGTGATGGTGAGGTTGAGGGTGAGGGTGAGGGTTAGGGTTTGGGTGAGGATTAGGGTTAGGGTTAAATTTAGGGTGAGGGTTTGGGTTAGGGTTAGGGTTAAGATGAGGGTTAGGCTTAGGGTTAGGGTGAGGGTAAGGGTTAGGGTGATTGTGAGGGTTGGGTTTAGGATTAGGGTTAGGGTTAGGGTGAGGATTAGGCACAGGGTTAGGTTTAGGGTTAGGGTGAGAGTTTTGGTTAGGGTTAGGATTAGAATTAGGGTGAGGATGCGGGTTAGGGTTTGAATAAGTGTTAGGTTTAGGGTTAGGCTGAGGTTTAGGTTGAGGGTGAGGGTGAAGGTTAGGGTGAGGGTGAGGGATAGGGATATGGTTATGGTTAAGGTTAGGGTGAGGATTAGAGTTAGGGTTAGGTTTAGGATGAGGTTTAGGGTGAGGGCTAGGTTTAGGGTTCGTGGGAAGGTAAGGGTTAGGGTTAAGGTTAGGGTGATGGTGAGGAATAGGGGTAGCCCTAAGGTTAGGTTTTGGGTAGGGTGATGGTTAAGGTTAGGCTTAGAGTGAGGATGAGGGTGAAGGTTAGCGTTAGGTTTAGGGTGAGTTTAAGGGTTAGGGTAAGGGTTAGGGTTAAGGTGAGGTGTGGGTAAGGGTTAGGGTGAGGGCTAGGGTTAGTATTAGGTTTAGGGAGAGGTTTAAGTTTAGGGTTGGGGTGAATGTGATGTTTAGGTTTAGGATTAGGCTTAGGTGTAGGGTTAGGCTTAGGGTGAGGGTGAGGGTCAAAGTTAGGTTTAGGGTGAGGGTTACGCTTATGTTTTTTGGTTAGTGTGAGGGGGAGGTTGAAGGTTAGGGTGATGGTAATGGTGAGGGTGAGGGTGAGGGTTAAGTTTAGGGTAAGGTTTAGGGTTATGGTTAGGCTTAGGGTGAGTTTAAGGTTGAGGGTTATGGTGAGGGTGATGGTGAGGTTGAAGGTGAGGGTGAGGGTTAGGGTTAGGGTTAAGGTTAAGGTGAAGTTTAGGGGTAGGGTTAGGATGAGGGTTAGGCTAAGGGTTAGGGTTAGGGTTAGGAAGAGGGTTAGGGTTAGGGTGAGGTTTATGGTAAGGTGAGAGTAAGGGTTAGGGTGAGGGTGAGGGTAAGGATTAGGATTAGGGTTAGGGTTAGGGTGAGGGTTAGGGGTAGGGTAAGGGTTAGGGAGAGGGTTTTGGTTAGAGTTAGGTTTAGAGTTAGGGTGAGGGTGAGGGTGAGTTTGAGGGTTTGGATTAGGGTTAGGGTTAGGGTTCGTCTGAGGCTGAGGTTGAGTGTGTGGGTGAGGGTTAGGGTAAGGGTTAGGGTTAGGGTGAGGTTGAGGGCTAGAGTTAGCATTAAGGTTAGGGTTATGGTTAGGGTTAGGGTTAGGGTAAGGGTGAAGGTGAGGGTTAGGGTTAGGGCTAGGATTAGGTTTAGGTTTAGGGTTCAGCTGAGTGTGGGCGTGAGGTTGAGTGTGAGGGTTAGGGTTAGGGTTAGTTTTAGGTTGAGGGCTAGGGTGAGGGTGAGGGTTAGCATGAGGGTTAGGGTGAGGGTGAGGGTTTCGGTTAGGAAAGGCTTAGGGTTAGGTGTAGTGTGAGGATTAGCGTGAGGGTGAGTTTAAGGTGAGGGTTCGATTTAGGGTGAGGATTATGCTTAGGGTTAGGATGAGGTTTAGGGTGATATTTAGTTTGAGGGTGAGGGTGAGTTTTAGGGTGAGGGTTAGCGTGTAGGTGAGGGTTAGGTTTAGGGTGAGGGATAAGGTGACGGTGAGGGTTAGAGTGAAGGTGAGAGTTAGAGTGAAGGTGAGAGTTAGGGTTACTTTCAGGGTGAGTGTTAGGGTGAGGCTTAGTGTGAGTATTAGGGTTAGGTTTAGGGTTATGGAGAGGGTAAGTTTTAGGGTGAGGTTGAGGGTTAGGGTTAGCTTTAGAGTAAGGGTGAGGTTTAAGGTGAGTGCTAGGTTTAGGGTGAGGGTGAGGATTAGGGTTAGGCTGAGGGTTGGGGTTAGGGTGAGGGTCAGGGTTAGTGTTAGTGTTAGAGTTAGGTTGATGGTGAGGGTTAGGGTTCAGATTAGGGTTAAGGTTAGGATTAGGCTGAGGGTTAGGGTGAGGGTTAGTTTTAGGGTGAGGGTTAGGTTTAGGGTTAGGGGTAGGGTTAGTTTGAGTGTTAGGGTTAGGGCTAGGAAGAGGGTTTGACTGAGGGTTGGGTTAAGGGTTAGGGTTATGGTGAGGGTAAGGTTTAGGGTGAGGGTTAGGGTCAACGTGAGGTTTAGGGTTTGGGTTAGGGTGAGGGGTACGCTGAGGGGTAAGGTTAGGGTTATCGTGAGTGTTAGGTTTAATGTGAGAGTTTTGGTTAGGGTTCGGGTTAGTGTGAGGATAAGGGTGAAGGTGAGGTTTAGGTTGAGAGTGAGGGTTAGGGTTAGCGTTAGGTTTAGGGTGAGAGTTAGGGTGAGGGTTAAGGTGAGGGTTAGGGTTAGTATGAGGATGAGGGTTAGAGTTAGGTTTAGTGTGAAGGTTAGGTTTAGGGTGAGGTTTAGGGTAAGCTTATGGTGAGGGTGAGTTTGAAGGTGATGGGAATTTTAGGGTGGGTGTGACGGTTTGGGTTAGGTTAAGGTTTATGGTGACAGTGAGGGTTAGGGTGAGGTTGAGGGTTAGGGTTGTGGTGAGGATTAGGGTTAGGGTTAGGGGTAATGTTATGGTGAGAGCAAGGGTTAGTATAAGGTTGAGGGTGAGGGTGAGGTTTAGGGACAGCGTTAGAGTTAGGGTGAGGGTTAGGGTGAGGGTTAGGGTGAGGGTTTCACTTACGGTGAGGTTGAGGGTTAGAGTTAGGATTAGGATTAGCGTTAGGGTGAGGGTAAGTTTTAGGGTGACAGTTAGGTTGAGGGTGAGGTTTAGGGTTAGGTTTAGTGTTAGTGTTAGGGTTAGGGTTATGGTGAGGGTTAGGGTGAGGGTAAGGGTTAGAGTGAGGGTTAGGGTGAGGTGAGGGTTAGGGATAGCATTAGGGTTAGGGTTAGGTTTAGGGTGAGGGTTAGCGTTAGGCTAAGGGTGAGGGTTAGGGTGAGGTTTAGGGTTAGGGATAGGGTTGGGGTTAGTGTGAAAATCTGCTTTAGGGTTAGGATAGAGTTAGGGTGAGTGTGAGTGAGAGGTTTAGGGTGAGGATTAAGGTTAGGCTGAGTGTGAGGGTGAGGGTGAGGTATAGAGTTAGGGTGAGAGTTAGGTTTAGGGTTAAGTTTAGGGTTATGCTGAGGGTGAGGGTGAGGGTGTAGGTGAGGGTTAGGGTGAAGGTGATGGTTAGGGTTAGGTTTAGAGTGAGGGTTAGGGTTAGGGTGAGGGTGAGGGTTAGGTTGAGTTGTAGGGTTAGGGTTAGGGTTAGGGTGAGTTTTAGCGTTAATGTGCAGTTTAGGATTAGGGTTAGGTTTAGTTTGAGCATAAGGGTTATGGTGAGGGTTAGGGTGAGATTGAGGGTTAGGGTTAGCGTTAGGGTTAGGGTGATGGTTAGGGTGAGGGTTTAGGTGAGCGTTAGGGTTAGTTTGAGGGTGAGGGTTAGAGTTAGGTTTAGGGTGAGGGTTAGGGTTAGGTTGAGGTTTAGGGTATGGTTAGGGTGAGTGTGAGGGTTTAGGTGAGGGTGAGTTTTAGGCTGTGGGTGACGGTTAGGGTTAGGGTGAGCGTTAAGGGTACAGTGAGTGTTAGGGTGAGGGTGAGGGTTAGGGTTGCGTTGAGGATTAGGATTAGGGTTAGGGTTATGGTCGTGGTGATGGTAGGTGTTAGGATGAGGTTTAGGGTGAGGCTGAGGTTTAGAGATAGCATTAGAGTTAGGTGAGGGTTAGAGTTCAGGTTAGGCTTTAGGGTAAGGGTGAGGGTTAGAGTTAGTGTTAGGGTTAGTGTTAAGGTGAGGGTAAGGTTTAGGGTAAGTGTTAGGTTTAGGGTAAGAGTTAGGGTTCAGTTGAGGATTAGGGTGAGCGTTAGGGTGAGGGTTAGGTTTAGGGTTAGGGTTAGGGTGAGGGTTAGGGTGAGGTTTAGTGTTAGTGTTAGGGTTAGGGTGAGGGTGAGGGTTAGGGATAGCATTAGGGTTAGGGTTAGAGTTAGGGTGAGGGTTAGGGTTAGCGTAAGGGTGAGGGTTAGTGTTAGGTTGAGGTTTAGGGATAGGGTTGGATTTAGGGTGAGGGTCAGGGTTAGGTTTAGGGTTAGGTTAAGTGTTAGGGTGAGGGTTAGGGTTAGGGTGATGTTTAGGTTGATGGTTAGGGTGAAGATGAGGGTTCAGTTGATGGTGAGAGTTCGGAAGAGGGTGAGGGTTAGTGTGTGCGTGAGGATTAGGGTTAGGGTGAGGATTTTTTAGGTTTAGGCTTAGTGTGAGTGTGAGGGTTAGGGGAAGGGTTAGGGTTAGGTTGAGGACTAGGCTTAGGGTTAGGTTTAGGGTGAGGTTCAGGGTGAGTGTGTGGGTTAGAGTCAGTGTTAGGGTTAGGGTGAGGGTTAGGGTGAGGGTTAGGTTCACCCTCACCCTCACCCTAACCCTTACACTCACCATAAAACTGACCCTAACCCTAACACTTCCCCTCTCCCTAACCCTAACCCTAACCCTAACTCTCAACCTAACCGTAACCCTAGCACTAACCCTCACCCTCATACTAAACCTAAACCTAACGCTAACCCTCACCCTAACCCTGATTCTCACCCACAACCTAACCCTCACCCTCACCCTCACCCTCATGCACACCCTAACCCGCACCCTAACCCTAATGCTAACCCTAATCCTCACCCTCACCCTAACACTCACCCTAAACCTTATCCTCACATTAACAAAAACCCTCACCCTAACCCTATCCCGGCAAATCACGCTAACTCTCACCCTATCCCTAACCCTAACCATAACCATAACCCTCACCCTAACCCTTATTCTAAACCTAACCCTCACCCAAAACCTAACCCTCACCCTAACGCTAACCCTCACACTAAACTTAACCCTAACACTCACCCTCACCCTCAACCTCACCCTCACCCTAACCCTAACCCTCATCCTAACCCTAACCCTAAACCTAATGCTAACACTAAACCTCACCCTAACCCTCACCCTAATCCTAACCCTAAACCTAACCCTCACCCTAACGCTCACCCTAATCCTCAACTGAACCCTAACTCTTACCCTAAACCTAACACTTACCCTAAACCTTACCCTCACCTTAACACTAACCCTAACACTAACTCTAACCCTCACCCTTACCCTTATTCTAAACCTAACCCTCACCAGAAACCTAACCCTCACCCTAACACTAACCCTCACACTAAACTTAACCCTAACACTCACCCTCACCCTCAACCTCACCCTCACCCTAACCCTAACCCTCATCCTAACCCTAACCCTAAACCTAATGCTAACACTAAACCTCACCCTCACCCAAACCTTACCCACACCCTAACGCTAACCCTAACCCTCACACTAAACCTAACCTTCAACCTAACGCTAACCCTAACTCTCACACTAAACCTAAGCCTCACCCTAACCCCAACCCTAACCCTCAGCCTAACCCTCACCCTAAACCAAACCCTAACCCTAATCCTCACCCTATCCCTAACCTTAACCTTAAACCTCACCATAACCCTCACTCTCACCCTAACCCTAATACTAAACCTAACCCTCACCCTCACCCTCACCCTCACTCTAACACTTACCCACACCCTAATCCTCACCCTAAACTAACCCTAAACCTAAGCCACACCCTAAACTTCACCCTAATCCTAACGACTACCTTAAGCCTAACCCTCACCCTAATCCTCAACCTAACCCTAAACCTCACCCTCACCCTTGGCCTCACCCTAAACTTTACCCTCAACGTAACCCAAACCCTAAATCTAAATCTAACATTCACACTAAGTCTAACCTTAAACCTCAGCCTAACCCTTATCCTAACCCTAAACCTAACCCTAAGCCTAACCCCTACCCTAACCCTAACGCTAACCCTAACAATAACTGACACCCTAAACCTTATCCTCACACTGACCCTAACCCTAACTCTAAACCTCATATTAACCCTCACCCTCACCCTAACCCTAACCCTAAACCTCACCCTACCCCTCACCCTAAACCTAATCATAACCCTCACCCTAAACCTAACCCTAACCCTCACCTTCACCCTAACCCTCACAGTCACACTAACCCTCACCCTAACCCTAAACCTCACCGACACCCTCACCCTCACCCTCAGCCTCACCTTCACCCTAAAGCTAACCCTCACCCTAAACATCAATCTAACAATAACCCTAACCCTAACCCTAACCCTAATGCTCACCCTAACCCTAATCCTCACCTTAAAGCTCACCCTCACTCTAATCCTCACCCGAACCCTAACAGTAAGACTTTCCTAAATGAAACCCTCAGCCTCACCCATGCCCTCACACTAACTCACACCCTCACTCTATCCCTCACTCTAAACCTAACCCAAACCCTAACCCTCACCCTCACCCTCACCCCCACCCTCAGCCTAACCCTAACCATAACCCTAATCCTATCCCTAACACTAACCCTTACACTATACTTTATCCTAACCCTAATGCTAAAACTAAACCTCACCCTCACTCTAAGCCTAACCCTAACTCTAATCCTCACCCTAACCCTACTCCGAATGCTAACCTTAAACCTCAACCTCACCCTAAAACTCATCTTAACCCTTACCCTCACCTTCACCCTCACCCTAATCCTAACCCTAACCCTAACCCTCACACTAACCCTCACCCTAACCCTAACCATAAACCTACCCCTCTGCCTAACCCTCACCCTAATATAACCCTAACAGTAATCCTCACCCTATACCTAAGCCTCACCCGAACCTTCACCCTAAGCCTAACCCTAAACCTAACCCTCACCCTTAAAAATCACCTTAAAAATCGCCCTCACCCTAATCCTCACCCTAACCCTACTCATAATCCTTTCCTAACCAAAACCCTCACCCTCACCCTTACCCTCACCCTACCCTCACTCTAAACGTAACCCTTACCCTAACCGTCATCCTCACCCTCACCCTCACCCTCAGCCTAACCTTAACGCTAACCCTAATCCTAACCCTATACCTTTCCCTCCCCCTCAACCTAACACCAACCTTAATCCTCACCCTAACCCTAACACTAACCCTAATACTATCGGTAAACCTCACCCTCACCCTAACCCCAACCATAACCCTAACACTCAACCTAACCCTAACCCTAATTCTAACCCTAACCCTCATCCACACCCTAACCCTCACCCTAACACTTAACCTCACCCTCACCCACATCCTCATCCTAACCCTAACCCTAACCATAATCCTCACCCTAACTCTCACACTAACCCTAAACCTACCCCTACACCTCAGCCTAAACCTCACCTTAACCCTTACCCTAACCCTAATCCTCACCCTAAGCCTCACCCTCACCCTAACTATAATGCTAACCCTAACCCTCAACCTCACCCTAAACCTCGCCCTAACACTTACCCTGACCATAACACTATCCCTCACCCTCACCCTAACCCTCACCCTAAACCCTATGCTCACCCTAATCCTCAGCCTAACCCTAAACGTAACCCTAACCCTAACCCTCACCCTTACCACCACCCTAACCTTCACCCTAACCCTCACGCTAACCCTAACCCTCACTCTAACCGTAACCCTCACCCTAACCCTTATCCTCACACTAACCCTAACACTAACCCTAACCCTAACCCTCACACTAAGCCTAACATTCATGCTAAACCTAACCCTACCTCTCACCCTCACCCTAAACTTAACCCTAAGTCTAACCCTCACCCTAACTCTAATGCTATCCCTAATCCTCTAACCATAACCCTAACCCTAACCCTATCCCCATCCTTCACCCTAAACCTCACCCTAATCCTAACCCTAACACTAACCCTCACGCTAATGTTACCCCTACCCCGATCCATCACACTTACCCTAACCCTCACAGACACCTTAACTCTCACCCTAACCATCACCCTCACACGAAACCTCACCCTCACACTAACCCTAACACTAAAAACAAACCTAACCCTCACCCTCAACTTCACCCTTACCCTATCCCTAACCCTAACCCTCACCCTCACCCTCATGTTCACACTCACTCTAACCCTAACCCTAACTTTCACCCTCACCTTAAACATCACCTTAAACCTAACCCTCACCCTAACCCTAACCATAACCCTCACCCTCAACCTAACCCTAACTATAACCCTAACCTTCACCCTAATCTTCATACTAACACTCACGCTAATCCTAACCCTCACTCTCACCCCAACCCTCACCCTAATACTTACCCTCACCCTAACCCTAACCCTAACCCTCACACTAAACCTAACCCTCACCCCAACTCTAACCCTAAACCTAACCCTAATCCTAAACCAAAACCTCACACTCACCCTCACCCTAAGCTTAACCCTCACCCTCACCCTCACCCTAAAACTCACCCTCAACCTAAACATCACACTAACCCTAACCCTCAACCTAAACCTATCCCTAACCCTCACCTAACGCTAACCCTCATCCTAACCCAACCCTAACCCTCACCTTCACCCTAGCCCTCATCCTAACCATAATCCTAAAAATAACCCTAACCCTTACCCTAAATCTCACCCTAACCCTAACCCTAACACTCACCCTCACCCTAACCCTAAACTTAACCGTCACCCTCACTCTCACCCTCACCCTAAGCCTAACGCTAAGCCTAACCCTCACCCTAAAACTCACCCTAAACCTTTCCCTCATCCTAATCCTATCAATAACCCTCAAACTCACCCTAACCCTAACCCTAACAAGAACCTAACCCTCACAGTAAACCTAACCCTCACGCTATTCCTAAACTTCACGCTCTGCCTAACCCTAACACTAACTATAACCCTCACCCTCACCCTCACCCTCAACCTAACCCTCACCCTCATCCTCAACCTAACCCTCATCCTCACCCTAAACATCACCCTAACCCTAAACCTAACCCTAACCCTAACACTCACCCTAACCTCACCCTAACCCTAATGATAATCCTAACCCTCGAACATCATCCTAAACCTCATGCTAACCCTTATCCTCACACTAACACTGACCCTAACCCTAACCCTCACACTAACTATAACCCTCACCTTAACCTTAACAATACCCCTCAACGTAACCCTCACACTAACCCTAAACATAACCCTAACCCTTTCCCTAACCCGAACCTTAACAGTAACCCTCACGCTCATACTAAACATCACCCTAACGCTAAGACTCACCCTAACCCTAACCCTAACGCTCACCCTAACCCTATCCCTGGACATAACCCTCACTCTACCCTAATCCTCACCCTAAACCTCACCCTAACCCTAACACTAACCGTACCCTCATCCTCACACTAAACCTCACCCTAACCCTTATTCTCACCATAACCATAACCCTAACCCTAAGCCTTACCCTAAACCTAACCCTCTCCCACACCCTAACTCTCAACCTCACCCTCACCCTCACCTCACCCTAACACTCTCCATAACCCTAACACTAACCCTAATCCTAAACCTAATCCTCACCCTGAAACTCACCCAAACCCTAAGCATAACAATAACTATAACCTTAACCCTCACCCTCTCCATCACCTAACAGTCACACTCACGCTAAAACTCACCCTAATCCTAAACCTACCCCTCTCCCTAAACCTAACACACAACATAACCCTAACCCTACCCCTAACACTCACCCTCACAAGAAACCTAAACCTAACGCTAACCCTCACCCTAAACCTAATCCTCACCCACACGTTCACCCTCACCCACACCCGAACCATCATCTTCTCCCTACCGCTCAACCTCACCTTAAACATCACCCAAACACTAACCCTCACCCTAATCCTAACCCTATCCCTAAACCTCACCCTAACCCCCACCCTAATCCTTACCCTCACCCTATCCCTAATCATAACCCTAAACATAACCCTCACACTAACCATAACCCTCACTCTAACCCTAAACCTAACCCTAACCCTAACCTTCAAACTCACCCTGATCCTCACCCTCAGCCTAACCCTATCCCTAACACTATTCCTAATTCTAACTCTCAGGCTCACCCTCACCCTAAACCTCACCCTAACCCTCACCCTCACCCTGACCCTCACCCTAACCCTCACCCTCACCCTCACATTAACCATCAACCTCACCCTAAACATCACCCTAACCCTAAACCTCACCCTAACCCTGAACCTAACCCTCACCCTCACGCTAACCCTCACCCTAACCCACTCTAACCTTAACGCTAACCCTAACCCTCACCCTCACCCTAAACCTCACCCTAAACCTTATCCTCACAATAAACCTAACCCTAAGCCTAACACTCACACTAACACTAACCCTCACCCTTACCCTATCCCGACACCTCACCCTAAATCTCACCCTAACCATAACCCTAACCCTAAATCTCAACCTAACCCTAACTCTAGACTTAACCCTCACCCTCACCCTAACCCTCACCGTCACCCTAACCCTCATCCTAACACTAACCCTCAACTACACCGAAACCCTCACCCTAACCCTAACGCTAACCCTCACACGAACACTCACCCTCACCCTAACCATCAACCTTATAATAAACATCACCCTAACCCTAACTCTCACCCTAACCCTAACCCTAACCCTTACCCTAACCCTAACCCTAAACCTAACCCTCACCCTAACACTAACCCTCACACTAACCCTAACCCTAACCCTCACCCTCACCCTAAACTTAACACTCATCCTAACTCTAATGGTAAACCTAATGCTAAACCTAAACCTCATCCTCACCCTAACCCTCACCCTAACACTAACCCTACCCCTCAGACTAACCCTGAACCTAAACCTAACCGTAACCCTAATCCTCAACCTAAACCTAACCTTTACCATAACCCTCACCCAACCCCTCACCCTAACCCTCATGCTAACCCTAACCCTCTCCCTCACACTAACCCTCACCCTAACCCTTACGCTCACCCAAAACCTAAATCTCACCCTCATCCTAACCCTGACCCTAACTTACCTACATCCTAACCCTCACTCTAAGCCTAACCCTAAACCTAACCCTCACCCTAACCCTCACTGTAACCCTAAACATAACCCTAACCCTCACCCTAACCTTTACCCTCAACCTAACCCAAACCCTAACCCTAAACCTAACACTCACACTAACCCTAACACTAACCCTCAGCCTAACCCTTATCCTAAACCTAAAACTAAGCCTAACCCTCACACTAACCCTAACCCTAACCCTCAGCCTAACCCTCACCCTAACCCTAACCCTAACCCTAACCCTGACCCTCACCCTCACCCTATCCCTAACCCTAAACCTAACCCTCACCCTAACCCTAACCCTCACCCTTACCATTACCCTCACCCTCAGCCTAACCCTAATCCTTAACCTAATCCTAACCCTCACCCTCACCCTAACTCTAAACCTAACACTCACCCTCACCCTCACCCTAAACCTATCCCTAACCCTCACCATAACGCTAACCCTCACCCTATACCTCAAACTCAACCTAACCCTAAACCTAAACCTAACCCTCATCCTAACCCTAAAACTAACCCTCAACCTCATCCTCACACTATACCTCACCCCAACCCTTATCTTCACCATAACCCTAACCCTAACCCTAACCCTAATTCTAACCCTAACCCTAACTTTCACCCACACCCTAACCCTCACTCTCACCCGAACCCTCACCCTCAACCTAACACTCAACCTAATCCTAACACTAACCCTAATCCTAAACCTAACCATCACCCTCAAACTTACCCTAAACCTAACACTAACCCTCACCCTCACCCTCACAATAACCCTCACCCTCACTCTAACTCTCACCCTAACCCTAACCCTCAACCTAATGTTAACCCTATCCCTAACCGTCACTCTCCCACTAACCCTAACGCTAACACTAACCCTCACCCGATACCTAATCCTCACCCACACACTAACCCTCTCCCTCAAACGAACCCTCACCTTTCCCCCAACACTCATCATCAACCTAAACCTCAACTTCACCCTAAACTTTCACCCAAACCCTAACCGTTACCCAAAACCTAACCCTAACCCTCACCCTAACCATAAATCTCAACCTAAATCTCAACCTCACGCTAATCCTCACCATAACCGTAACCCTTAGTTAAAAGAATCCCTCACTCTAACCCTCACACTAACCCTCAACCCTCACCTTAGCCCTCAGCGTAAACCTATCCCTAACCCTAACCCTCACCCTTACACTTAACCTCACCCTACCCCTTACCCTCACCCTAACCATAAACCAAACACTAATCATAATCGTCACACTAACCGTAACCCTCACCCTAACCCTAACCCTAAACTTCACCCTCAACCTGACCCTTACCCTCAGCCCAACCCTAACCCTAACCCTATTCCTAATCCTAACCCTCACACGCACCCTCACCCTAAACATCACCCTAAACCTAACCCTCACCCCAAGCCTAAGCTGATCCCTCCCCCTAAACCTAACCTCAGCTTAACCCTCACCCTCAACCTAATCTTCGCCCTAACCCTAACCCTAAGGTAAATGAAACCCTCACCCTCACCCTCACACTAAACTTCACCCTCACCCTAGCCCTCAACCTAAGCCTAACCCTAACACTTACCCTCAACGTCACCCACCCAAACCCCATCAGCTTAAACCTAACCCTTACCATAACCCTAACCCTAACTCTCACCATCACTCAAACATTCACCCTAACCCTTACCCTCACCTTGACCCTAACCCTAAAACTAAACCTCACCCTCACCCTCACCCTAATACTAACCCTAACACTATCCCTAACCCTCAACCTAATCCTAACCCTAACATTAACCCTAACCCTTACCCTCACCCTAAACCTCACCCTAACACTTACCCTCACCCTCAACCTAAACCTAACCCTAACCCTAACCAAAACCATAACCCTCACCCTAAACCTAACCCTCATCCTAAACCTAACCCTCTCCCTCACCCTAAACCTAATCCAAACCCTAACAATAACCCTAACCCTCACCCTCACTCTAACCCTCACCCTAACTCTTACACTGACCCTCATCCTTACCGGAATCCTCACCCTCACGATCACCCTAACCCTAACCCTAACCCTAAACATAACCCTCACACTAAACCTAAGCTTCAGCCACACCCTAAATATCACTCTCACCCTCACCATCACCCTTAACCTTACCCTCACCCTAAACCTAACCCTAAGACTAACAGTCACCCTCATCCTAACCCTTAACCTCATCCGAAAAATCACCCTAAACCTAAACCTCACCCTCACAATAAGCATCTCCCTAATCCTAACCCTCAACCTAATGCTAACCCTAACCCTCACCCTAACACTAACACTCACCCTAACTCTTACTCTCAACTTGAAACTCACCCTAAACCTAACCCTAACCCTAACCCTCACCCTAACACTTACCCTAAACCTAAGCCTCACCCTAAACCTAGACCTCACACTTACCCTAACCCTAACCATCACCCTCACCCTCACCCTCACCCTAAACCTTACCCTAACCCTTAACTTCAACCTTACCCTGACCCTTACACCTCAGCCTAACACTAACCCTAATCCTATTCCTAATCCTAACCCTCACACGCACCCTCACCCTAAACCTAACCCTAACACTAACCCTCACCCTCACGCAAAACATCACCCTCACCCTCACTGAACGCTCACCCTCACCCTAAACATCACCATAACCCTAAAACTGACCCTAAGCCTAAGCCTAAGCCTCACCCTAACCCTAACCTCAGCTTAACCCTCACCCTCAACCTAATCTTCACCCTAACCCTAACCCTAAGGTAAATGAAACCCTCACCTACACCCTTACACTAAACCTCATCCTCACCCTAGCCCTCACCCTAACCCTAAACCTAACACTTACCCTAAACCTCGCCTTCCCCCTCCCGCTCAGCCTAAACCATAACCATAACCCTAACCCTAACCCTAACCATCACGCAAACCTTTACCCTAATCCTTACTCTCACCATGACCCTAACTCTAACCCTAAACCTCACCCTCACGGTCACCGTAATACTAACCTTAACACTAACCCTAACCCTCACCCTAATCCTAACCCTAACACTAACCCTAACCCTCACCCTCACCGTAACCCTCACCCTAACCCTTACCCTCACCCTCAACCTAAACGTAACCGTAAGCATAACCCTCAAACTAACACTAAACCTCTCATTCTCCCTCACCCTAATCCAAACCCTAACAATAACTCTAACACTCATCCTCACCCTAACCCTCACCCTAACTCTTACACTCACCCTCACCCTTATCATAACCCTCATCCTCACAATCACCCTAACCCTAACCCTTACCCTCACCCTAACCATAACCCTAACCCTAAACCTAACCCTCACACTAATCCTAAGCTTCAGCCACACCCTAACCGTCACTCTCACCCTCACCCTCACCCTAAACCTTACTCTCACTCTAAACCTAACACTAACCCTAACCCTAATCCTAACCGTAACGCTCACCATACCACTCACACCAACCCTAACTCTAACCCTAAACCTCACACTCATCCTAACCCTCACCCTCACCCAAAAAATCACCCTAACCCTAAACCTCACCCTCACAATAAACATCAACCAAACCCTAACCCTCAACCTAATGCTAACCCTAAACCTCACCCTAAACCTAACCCTCACCCAAACCCTAACACTCACCCTAACCCTAACTCTCACCTGACCCTCACCCTAACCCTAACCCTCACCCTAACCCTAACCCTCACCCTAACCCTAACCCTCACCCTAAACCTAGCCCTCACACTTACCCTAACCCTATCCCTCACCCTCACCCTCATCCTCACCCTATCCCTAACCCTAACCTTGATTTTATCACTAACCTTCACCCTCACCCTCACTCTAACCCTCACACTCACCCTAACCCTAAACCTAACCCTAATCCTAAACTTCACCCTAATCCTAACCATTACCCTAAGCCTAACACTCACCCTAATCCTCACCGTAACTCTAAACCTCACCCTCATCCTAACCCTCACCCTAAACTTTACCCTCAACCTAATCCAAACCCTCAGCCTAAACCTAACACTCACACTAACCCTAATCCTCATCCTCAGCCTAACCCTTATCCTAACCCTCAACCTAACCCTAATCCTAACCCTCACCATAACCCTAACCCTAACCCTAACCCTAACCGTCACACTAAAACTAACCCTAACCCTCAGCCTATCGCTAATCCTAACCCTAATGCTAATCCTAACCCTCACCCTAACCCTAAACCTAACTTTCACCCGAACACTCAACCTCACCCTAACCCTCACCCTCACACCAAAAATCACCCTAACCCTAACCCTCACCCTAAACCTAACACTCACACGAACCCTAACCCTAACCCTCACCCTCACCCTCACCCTAAACCTAAACCTAACACACATCCTCACCCTAATCCTCACCCTAACCCTAACCCTAACCCTTACCTAACCAAAAACCTCACTCTCACCCTCACCCTCACCCTAAACCTCAACCTCACACTAGCCCTCACCCTAATTCTAACCCTCACCCCAGCCTTAACCCTAACCTTCCCTTTACCCCTCCCCCTAAAACTAATCCTAACCCTAACCCTAATCCTAACACTAACTCTAAACCTAATACTAACCCTAAAACTCACACTCACATAACCCTCACGCTAAACCTTACCGTCACCCTAACCCTAACCCTAAACCTCACACTAAACCTAACCCTAACCCTAATCTTCAACCTATCCTTAACCATAACCAAAACCTTCACCCTAAACCTCACCCTCACGCTAACCCTAATGCTAACCCTAACCCTCAACCTCACCCTAACCGTCACCCTAACCCTTACTCTCACCGTAACCTTAACCCTCACCCTCAACCTAAACCTCACCCTAACACATACCCACACCTTTACCCTCACCCTAACCCTTAGCCTAACCCTAAAACTAACCCTCACACTAACCCTAAACCTAACCCTCAGCCTAAACCTTATGCTAACCCTAAACCTAACCCTAACCCTCTCCCTAAACCTAACCCTAACCCTAAGCCTTACACTAACCCTAACCCTTACACTAACCCTAACCCTTACACTAACCCTAACCCTAACCCTCAACCTAACCCTAATGCTAATCCTAACCCTCACCCTCACCCTGCCCTAACCCTATCCCTCACCCTAAACCTAACTCACATTCTCATCCTCCCCATCACCCTCAGCCTAACCCTAATACTAACACTAATCCCAACCTATATTCTCACCCTCACCTTAACCTTAACCCTATCCCTATCCCTCACCTTTACCCTAACCCTCACCCTATACCTCACCCTCACCTTAACCCTAAACTAAACCCTAACCCTCACCCTAACCTTCACGCTAACCCTAACACTAACCTTACCCTCATCCTCACATTAAACCTCATTCTAACCCTTACTCTCAACATAACCCTAACCCAAATCCTTACCCTAAACCTAAACCTCTCCAACACCCTAACTCTCAACCTCACCCTCACCCTCACCCTCACACTCACCCTAAAACTCTCCCTAACCCTAACCCTAACCCTAAACCTAAACGTAACCCTCACCCTCAAACTCACCCTAACCCTAACCCTAACCCTCACCCTCAGCATCACCCTAACCATCACACTCACCCTAAAACTCACCCTAAACATAACCCTAACACTCTCCCTAACCCTAAACCTCAACAAAACCCTAACCCTCCCCCTAAACATCACCCTCACAAGAAACCTAAATCTAAAGTTAATCCTCACACACACCCTCACTCTCACCCTCACCCGAACCATCAGCCTATCCCTAACCGTCAACCTCACCCTAAACATCACCCAAACTCTAACCCTCACCCTAATCCTAACCCTAACCCTAACCCTCATCCTAACCCTCACCCTACTCCTTACCCTCAACCTATCCCTAATCGTAACCCTAACCATAACCCACACACTAAACGTAATCCTCACTCTAACCCTAATCCTAAACTTAAACCTAAACTTCACCCTCACCCTGACCCGCACCCTCAGCCTAACCCTAACCCTAACACTATACCTAATTCTAACTCTCAGCCTCACCTTCATCCTAATCCTAACCCTCACCCTCACCCTCACCCTGACCCTCACACCAACCTTCACCCTCACCCTCACATTAACCATCAACCTCACCCTAAACATCACGCTATCCCTACACCTCACCATAACCCTAACCCTAACCCTCGCCCTAACGCTAACCCTCACCCTAACCCTCACCCTAACCCTCACACTAACCCTAACCCTCACCCTAACCCTATGACGACACCTCACCCTAACTCTCACCCTAACCATAACCCTAACCCTAAACCTCAACCTAAACCTAACTCTAGACTTAAACCTGACCCTCACGCTAACCCTCACCGTCACCCCAACCCTCACCCTCACCCTATAACTAAGCCTCAACCACACCCAAACCTTCACCTTCACCCTAACCCTCACACGAACACTCACCCTCACCCTAAACCTCAACTTTATAATAAACATCACCCTAACCCTAACTCTCACCCTACCCCTAACCCTACCCCTTACCCTAACCCTAACCCTCAACCTAACAATAAGCCTCACTCTGACTGTCACCCTAACCCTAACCCTAACCCTCACCCTATCCCTTACCCTAACCCTAACCCTCACCCTAAACCTAACCCTCATCCTAACACTAAAACTCACACTAACCCTAACCCTAACCCTCACCCTCACCCTAAACCCAACCCTCATCCTAACCCTAACGGTAAACCTAATGCTAAACCTAAACCTCATCCTCACCCTAACCCTCACCCTAACCCTAACCCTCAAACTCACCCTAAGCCTAACCCTCACCCTAACCTAACCCTCACACTAAACTTAAAACTCACCCTAACCTCACCCTACCCATCAGCATAAAACTCACCCTAAACTTATCTGTAACCCTAATCCTCACCCTAACCCTAACCTTTTCCATAAACCTCACCCAACCTCTCACCCTAACTCTCATCCTAACCCTAAACCTCACCCTCATCATAACCCTCACCCTAAACCTTACCTACACCTTAACCCTCACCCTAAGCCTAACCCTAAAACTAACCCTCACCCTAAACCTCACCCTAACCCTAAACATAACCCTAAACCTCAGCCTCACCCTAACCCTCACCCTAACCTTTACCCTCAACTAACCCAAACCCTAACCCTCAACCTAACACTCACACTAACCCTAACCCTAACCCTCAGCCTAACCCTTATCCTAATCCCAAAACTAACCCTAACCCTCACTCTAACCCAAACCCTAACCCTAACCCTAACCCTCCCACTAACCCTAACCCTAACCCTCAGCCTAACCCTCATCCTAACACTCACCCTAACCCTAACCCTGACCCTCACCCTCATTCTATCCTAACCCTAAACCTAACCATCACCCTAACCCTTACCCTCACCCTTAGCATCACCCTCACCTTCAGCCTAAACCTAATCCTTACCCTAATGCTAACCCTCACACTCACCCTCACCCTAACACTAAACCTAACACTCACCCTCACCAGGACCCTAACCCTATCCCTATCCCTCACCATAACGCTAACCCTCACCCTATACCTCAACCTCACCTTAACCCTAAACCTAAACCTAACCCTCACCCTAACCCTCACCCTAACCCTAACCCTCATCCTCACACTATACCTCACCCTAACACTTACATTCACCATAACCCTAACCCTAAACCTACCCCTAATTCTCACCGTAACCCTAACACTAACCCACACCATAACCCTCACTCTCACCTGAACCCTTACCCTCAACCTAACACTCAACCAATCCTAACCCTAACCCTAATCCTAAAACTAACCATCACCCTCAAACTCACCCTAACCCTAACCCTAAGACTCACCCTCACCCTCACAATAACCCTCACCCTAACCCTAAAGCTCACCCTAATAGTAACCCTAACCCTCATACTAAACATCACCCTTACGCTAACCCTCACCCTAACCCCAACCCTCACCCTAACCGTAACCCTCAACCTAACCCTCACCCTCCCCTAATCCTCACCCGAACCCTAACCCGAACCCTTACCTAAACGAAACACTCACCCTCATCCTCACCCTCATCCTAACCCTCAACCTAAACCTTACCCTCAACCTAAACCTAACCCTAACACTCACGCTAACCCTAACCCTCACCATAACGCTAAACCTACCGCTACTCCTAACCCTCATCCTCACCCTAACCATCAACGTCACCCAAACACTCAACCTAACCCTAACCCTCACCCACACCCTAACCCTCACCCTCACCTGAACTCAAACCCTAACCCTAACCCTAAACCTCACCCTAAACATCACCCTAAGAATAACCCTCACCCAAATCCTAACCCTAACCCTCACTCTAACACTAAAAATCACACTAAACCTCAATCTCAACATAATAGACACCTTAAAAATAACCCTAAACCTTACCTAACAGAAACCCTCATTTTCACTCTGACCCTCACCCTAAACCTCACCCTCACACTAGCCATCACCCTAACCTTAACCCTAACCCAATCCCTAACGCTAAACCTATCCCTTACCATCATCCTACCCTCACCCACAACCTAAATCTAACCCTCAGCCTAACAGTCACCCTATCCCTAACTCTAACACTAACCCTCACCCTCATCCTAACCCTCACCCTAACCCTATCCCTACACCTCACCCTAACTCTCAACCTAAACCTAACCTTAAACATCGCCCTAAACCTAACCCTAAACCTAACCCTCACCCTCACCCTAACACTCACTGTCACCTTAACACTAACCCTCAAGCACACCCTAACCCTCACCCTCAGCCAAACCTTCACCGTCACCCTAAAACTCTCCCTCACCCTAACCCTCACCCTCACCCTCACAATAAACATCACCCTAACCCTACCCCTCAGCCTAAACCTAAACCTCTACCTAACTCTAACCATCACCGTGACTCTCACCCTAACCCTAACCCTAACCCTAACCTTCACCCCAACCCTTAGCCTAACCCTAAACCTCACCCTAAACCTAGCCCTCACCCTAACCCTAACCCTCACCTTCACCCTCACCCTCATCCTAACCCTAATCCTAATCCTAACACTAACCCACACCCTCACCCTGACCCTCACTCTAAACCTAACCCTAACCTTAACGCTAACCCTCATCCTAACATTAATGCTAACCATAACCCTCACTTTAACCTAAACCTCACCCTAACCCTTGCCCTCACCATAACCCTAACCCTAACCCTAACCCTAATCCTCACCCTAACCCTAACCCAAGCCCACATCCTAACCCTCACCATTACCCAAACGCTCATCCTCACCCTAACACTCACACTGAACCTAATCCTTACCCTAATCCTAAACCTAACCCTCAACCTCACCCTCACCCTAAGAATAAACCTAGTCCCAACCCAAAACCAACACTCACCCTCACCCTAAACCTAACCCTCACCCTAACGCTCACCCTAACCCTAACTCTAACCCTACACCTGACCCTCACCCTAACCCTCACTCTAACCCTTATCCTCACACTAACCAAAACACAAATACTAACCCTAACCCTCACACTAAGTGTAATCCTCCCCATATCCATAACCCTAACCCTAACCCTCACCCTCACCCTAAGTCTAATGCTAACCCTAACTCTCACCCTCACCCTAATCCTCACTCGAAACCTTACCCTCATCCTAAACCTAACCATCACCCTCACCCTAAATCTCATCCTAACCCGCAAACTAACCCTAACCCTAAACCCAACGCTCACCCTAACCCTCACCCTCACCCTAACCCTAACCCTAACCCTCATCATAACCCTAACCCTCACCCTCACCCTAACCCTTACCCTCACACTAACCCTATCCCTGTCCCTAACCCTAACTCTCACCAGAACACTCACCCTCAACTTAACAATCACTCTCACTCTAAATATCACCCTAAACCTAACACTCACCCTAAGCCTAACCCTAAACCTCACCCTAACCCTAAACCTCACCGTAAACCTACCCCTCACCCTAACCCTAACCCTCACACTCACCCTCACCCACACCATTACCCTAACCCTAACCCTCATCCTAGCACTCACCCTCACCCACACACTCACGCTAACCCTAACCCTAACCCACAAACTCACCTTAATTCTCACCCTAACCCTAACCCTAACCCTCACCCTAATTCTCATCCTAACACTAACGCAAACCCTAACACTCACCTTCACCCTAAACCTCACCCTAAAACTTACTCTCACCATAACCCTAACCCTAACCCTAACCCTAATCCTCAACCTAACCCTAACTTTTGCCCACATCCTAAACCTCACAATTACCCTAACTCTCATCCTCACCCTAACACTCACACTAACCCTAACCTTAACCCTAATCCTAAACCTAACCCTCAACCTCACCCTCACCCTAAGCCTAAAACTAGCCCTAACCCTAAACCTAACCCTCACCCTCACCCGAAACCTAACCCTCACCCTAATGCTCACCCTATCCCTAACGCTAACCCTACACCTAACCCTCACCCTAACCCTTATCCTCACACTTACCCTGATCCTCACCCTATTCCTAACTCTCACCCTAACCCTTACCCTCACCCTAACACTCATGCTAACCCTGCCTCTCACCCTCCCCCTAACCCTCACCCTAAACCTCACCCTAAACGTTACCCTCACCCTAACCCTTAAAATAACCCTAAATATAACCCTAACGCTCACCCTTTCCCTCACCCTAACCCTAATCCTAAACCTCACCCTCACCCTCACCCTAATCCTCACCCTAACCCTAAACCTAACCCTAACTCTGACCTGAACACTCACGCTCACCCTAACCTTCACACTAAACATCACCCTATTCCTAACCCTCATCCTATTCCCTACCCTAATCCTAACCCTCACCCTAACCCTAATTCTCACCCTGAACCTGACCCTAAAGCTTATATAACCAAAAACCTCACCCTCATCCTCAACCTAAATCTCACCCTCACCCTAGCGCTCACCTTAACCCTAACCCTCACCCTAACCCTAATGCTAAAACTACCCATCACTCTAACCCTCACCCTAACCCTAACACTAACCCTTACCTAACCGAAAACCTCACCCTCACCCTCAACCTCAACCTAACCCTCACCCTCATCCAAGCCCTCAACCTAACACTAACCCTACCCCTCACCCTACCCCTCACCCTAACTGTAACACTCACCCTAACCCTAACCATAACCCTCACACTAACCCTAACGCTCATCCTAACCCTAACCCTACCCCTCACCCTAACTGTCACCCTAACCCTCACCCTCACCCTAACCTAACCATAATCCTCACCCTAACCCTAACCAAAACAGTCACCCTAACAGTCAATCTAATCCTAACCCTCACCCACAACCTAAACCTCACCCTCACCCAAAAGCTAACCCTCACCCTAACCCTAAACCTCACCCTAAACATCACCCTAACCCTAACCCTAACCCAAATCCTAACCCTAACCCTTACACTCACCCTAACCCTCACCCTATCCCTAACGCTAACCCTAACCCTCACCCTCACACTAACCCTCACCCTAACCCTATCCATACACCTCACCGTAACTCTCACCCTAACCCTACCCTAACCCTAAACCTCACCATAACCGTAAACCTAAATCTAACCCTCACCCTCACCCTAACCCTCACCGTCACCCTAACCCTCACCCTAAACCTAACCCTCAACCACACCCTAACCCTCACACTCACCCGGACCCTCAACCTCACCCTAAAACTCACACTCACCCTAACTCTCACCCTCACAATATACATCCCCCTATCCCTAACCCTCAGCCTAACCCTAACCCTCACCCTAACACTAACCCTAATCTTAACACTAAACCTTACTCTCACGTACACCCTCACCCTAACCCTCACCCTAAACCTAACCCGAACCCGAACCCTCATCCTAACCCTCACCCTCACCCTAACTCTAATGCTAACCCTACCTCTCACCCTCACCTTAAACCTCACCCTAAACCTCACCCGAACCCTTACCCTCACCATAACCCTACCCCTAACTCTAACCCTAATCCTCACCCTAAACATAACCCTCGCCCACACCCTAACCCTCACCATAAGCTGAACCCTACCCTCACTCTAACACTCACACTAACCCTAACATTAACCCTAAACCTAAACCTAACCCTCAACCTAACGCTCACCCTATCCCTAACTCTAACCCTACACCTCACCCTCAACCTAACTCTCACTCTAACCCTTATCCTCACACTAACCCTAACCTTAACCCTCACACTAAGCCTAATCCTCACCCTATTCCTAACCATCACCCTAACTCTCACCCTCACCCTAAAACTCATGCTAACCCTAACTCTCACCCTCAACCTAACCCTCAACCTAAACCTCACCCTAAACCTTACCCTCAGCCTACCCCTTAAAATAACCCTATACCTAACCCTAACGCTCACCCTATCCCACACCCTAACCCTAACCCTAACCCTCACCCTCACCCTCACCCTAACCCTATCCCTAACCCTAACCCTAACCGTAACTCTGACCTGAACACTCACGCTCACCCTAACCCTCACACTAAACATCATCCTATCACTAACCCTCACCCTAAACCTTACCCTAATCCTAACCCTCACCCTAACCCTAATAATCACCGTAACCCTAACCCTCACAATAACCCTAACCCTAACGCTCAGCCTCACCCTCACCCTCACCCTAACCCTCATCCTAACACTAACCCTCACCCTCACCCTCACCCTCAAACTAACCCTAGCACTTACCCTACCCTAACCCACACCCTTACACTAATACTCACCCTAAACCTAGCCCTAACCCTTACATAACCAAAAACTTCACCCTCACCCTTACCCTCACGCTAACCCTCACCCTCACCATAGCACTCACCCTAACACTAACCCTCACCCTAACCCTAGCACTAACCCTCACCCTCACCCTAACCCTAACCATAAACCGAACCCTAACACTCATCCTAACCCTAACCCTAAACCCAATTCTAGCCCTAAACCTCACACTCACTCTAACCCTCACCCTAAACCAACCCTAACCCAAATCCTCACCCTATCCTTAACCTTAATCCAAAACCTCACCCTGTCCCTCACTCTCACCGTAGCCCTCACCCTTACCCTTACCCTCACCCGAATCCTAACACTCACCCTTACCCTAACCCTCACCCTAACACTTACCCACAACCTAACACTCACCATAAACCTAACTATAAACCTAAATTTCACCTTACCCTCAATCTAACCCTCAGCCTCACCCTCACCCTAACCCTCACCCAAACTTTTACCCTCACCCTAACACTTACGCTAACCCTAACCCTAACCCTTACCCTCATCCTAACCCTAACCCTCACCCTCACCCTCTCCATCACCCTCAGTCTAACCATAATCCTAACCCTAATCCTAACCCTCACCCTCACCCTCACTCTAACTCTAACCCTAAATCTAACCCTAACAGTCACCCTCACTCTCACCCTAACCCTAAACGTATCCCTAATCCTGACACTAACTCTAAACCTCACCCTGTACCTCACCTTCACCCTAATCCTAACCCTAAACCTCATCATCACACTAAACCTCACTCTAACCCTTACCCTCACCATAACCCTAACTCTAACCCTAACACTAATCCTCACCCTAACTTTAATCCTCATTCACACCCTATCTTGAACCCTCACCCGAACCCGAACCCATACACTGACACTCACCCTAACACTAACACTAATCCTTAACCTAACCCTAACCCTCAAACTCACCCTAAACCTAACCCTGAACCTAACCCTCCCCATCACCCTCACCCTCACCCTCACCCTCACCCTAAACCTCACACTAACTGTACCCGTACCCCTCTCACTACCCGTCTCCCAAACCCCAACCCTAACCCTAACCCTCAACTTAACCTTAACCCTACCCCTAACCCTCACCCTCACACTAACCCTAAACCTAAAGCTATCCCTCACCCTAACCCTTATCCTCACCCACATCCTAACCCTCCCACTCACCCGATCCCGAACCCAAACCCGAACCCTCATCCTCTCACTCACCCTCACCCTCACCCTAAACATCACCCAAACCATAACCATCACCCTAATACTAACTCTAAACATAACCCTAACCTTAACCTTAACCCTAACCCAAACCCTAAACATAACCATAACGCTCACACTAACCATAACCCTCACCATAACCCTAACCCTAACCATAGCCTAACCCTAACCTTCACCCTCACCCTGACCCTCACCTTCAGCCTAAACCTAACCCTAACTCTAATCCTAACCATAACCCTCACTCACCCTCACCCTCATTCTAACCCTCACTCTCATCCTGATCCTCAAAATCACACTTACCCTCACACTAACCCTAACCCTCACCCTAACCCTAACACTAAACCTCACTCTCACTTTCACCCTCAACTTCAGCCTAACCCTAACCCGAATCCTAACCCTAAGCCTAACCCTCACCCTCACCCTCACAATCACACTAAACCTCACCCTAAACCTAAACCTCACCCTTACCCTAAACCTCACCCTTACCCTAACCTTAATGCTAACCCTAACTATCACGCTCACCCAAACCTTCACCCTAAACCTCCCTCTAACCCTTACCCTCACCATATCACTAACCCTAACTCTAACCTAATCCTCACCATAACCCTAACCCTCACCCACAGCCTAACCCTCACCATCACCCGAACACTCGTCCTCACCCTAACCCTCACACTAACCCTAACCCTAACCCTAATCCTAAACCTAACCCTCACCCTCACCCTCACCCTCAACCTAAACCTAACCCTAAACCTAAACCTCACCCTCACCCTCACCCTCACACTAACACTCACCCTCACCATAAACATCACCATAACCCTAACCCTCACCCTAACACTATCCCTAAAGCTAACCATCACCCTAACTCTCACCCTAAACCTAACACTAACCCTAACCCTCACCCCAACCTAAACCTCACCCTAAACTTAACCCTACCCCTCTCCCTAACCCTCACACTAACCCTAAACCTAAGCCTAACCCTCAACCTAACCCTAACCCTTCGCCTAAATCTCAACCACACACTAACCCTCACCCTCATCTGAACCCTCACCCTCATCTGAACCCTCATCCTCACACTAAACCTCACCCTAAACATCACCCAAGCCCTAAACCTCACCCTAACCCTTACCCTCACCCTAAACCTCAACCTCAACCTAACCCTCACCCTAACCCTTACCCTCACCCTAACCCTAACCCTAACCCTAACCCTCACACTCACCCTAAACCTGACCCTAACACTACCCCTATCCCTCTCCCTAACCCTACCCCTATACCTAACCATAACCCTACCCGTAACACTCACCCTCACAATAACTCTAAACCTAACGCTAAACCTAACCCTAAACATTACCCAAACCCTAACCCTCACCCTAACCCTAACCCTATCCCTAACCCTCACCCTAACCCTCACCCTAAAACTTATCCTCACCCTAACACTAACCATAACCTTCAACGTCACCCTGACCCTCAGCCTCAGACTAAAACTAATCCTAACCCTATTCCTAACCCTAATCCTCACCCTCATCCTAATCCTAACCCTAACCCTAACCCTAATCCTCACCCTCCCCCGCACCCTC
Source organism: Dipodomys merriami (assembly GCF_024711535.1). Lineage (NCBI taxonomy): Eukaryota > Metazoa > Chordata > Mammalia > Rodentia > Heteromyidae > Dipodomys > Dipodomys merriami. The sequence continues at coordinate 4,125,108 of NW_027202327.1, forward strand.
ACCCTAAACCATACCCTCACCCTCACCCTCAAACTATCCCTCAAACTCACCGTAAACATCACCGTAAACCAAACCCTCACCCTCACCCTAACGCTAACCCTAACCCTCACCCTCACACTAACCTACACCCTAAACCTAATCCTCACACTTACCCTCACCCTAAACCTAACCCTAACCCTCACACTAACCCTAAACCTCACCCTAACCCTATCCCGACACCTCACCCTAACTCTCACCCTAAACAATCCCTAACCCTAAACCTCACCCTAACCCTAAACCTACACCTACCCCTCAGCCTCACTCTAAACCTCAACATCACCCTTACCTCAACCTAACCCTAACCCTCAACCACACCCTAACCCTCACCCTCACCCCAACCCTCACCCTCATCCGAGGACTCGCCCTCACCCTAACCCTCACACTCACAATAAACAGCACCCTAACCCTAACTCTCACCTTAATACTCTCCCTAATCCTCACCATAAAACTAAACCTCAACTTAACCTTAACCCTCACTCTGACCCTCACCCTATCCCAACCCTAATCCTAACCCTCACTCTAACACTCACCCTAACCCTAATCCTAAACCTTATCCTTAACCTAACCCTCACCCTAACCCTTACCCTCATCCTTTTCCTAACCCTAACCCTCACCCTCACCCTAACCCTATACAAACAATAACCCTAATCATCACCGTAACCCTAATCCTCACCCTCACCCAAACCCAAACCTTAACCGTAACCCTCAGCCTCACCCTCAACCTAAACATCAACCTCACCCTCAACCTAATCCTCACCCTCACCCTATACATCAACCTAAACCTAATCCTCACATTAACCCAAACCCTAACCCTCACCCTAACCCTAAAGATAAACCTAACCCTCACACTCAACCTAACCCTCATCCTAACATTTATCCTCACACTAACCCTAACTCTAACCCTAACCCTTACCCTCACACTAACCCTAACCCTCACCCTAAACCTAAACCTATATCTAACCCTAACTCTCACCCTAACCCTAACCCTAACCCTTTCCCTAACGCTAACCCTAACATTAACACTCACCCTCATACAAAACTTCACTCTAACGCTAACCCTCACCCTAACCCTAACCAAAACGTTCACCCTAACCCTACCCCTCAACCTAACCCTCACCCTCACCTAATCTTCACCCAAACTCTAACCCTAACCCTTACCTAAACGAAACCCTCACCCTCACACTCACCCTCAACTTAACCCTCACCAGTAACCTTACCCTCACCCTAAACCTAACTCTAACCCTCAGCCTAAACCTAAACCTCACCCTAACCCTAAACCAAACCCTCACCCTAACCCTCATCCTAACCCTCACCCTAAACCTAACCCTAACCCTCAACCTCACCCTAACCCTCACAGTCACCCTAACACTTAACCTAGCCCAAACTCTCACCGAACCCTAAACCTTACGCTAACCCTAAACCTCAACTTAAACATCACCCAACCCTAACCTTCACCCTCACCCTCACCCTCACAATAAACATCACACTAACCCTACCCCTCAGCCTATCCCTAAACCTCTACCTAACCCCAAAACTCACCCTGACCCTCACCCTAACCCTAACCCTCACCCTAACCCTTAGCCTAAAATTAACCCTCAACCTAAACCTCACCCTCACCCTCACCCTCACCCTCACAGTAACCCTAAACCTAACCCTAATACTAACACTGAACCTCACCCTCATCCTCACCCTAACCCTAACCCTAAACCTAAACCTTACGCTCACTCTCACCCTAACCCTCACTCTCACCCCAAAACTCACCCTAACCCTACGCCTACCCTTCTCCCTAACAATCATCCTAACCCTAACCCTAACCCTAACCCAAACCCTAACCTTACCCCTAACCTTAACCCTCACACTAACTCTAAACCTAATGTTAACCCTAAACCTAATCCTCACACACACACTAACCCTCAAACTCACCTGAAGCCTTACCCTCACACGAACCCTCAGCCTCACCCTAAACCTCACCGTAAACATCATCCAAACCCTAGCCCTCACCCTAACCCCAACCCTAAATCTCACCCTCACCCTAACCCTCACCTTAACCCTTATACTCACCCTAACCCTAACCCTAACACTAACCATAACCCTCACACTAGTGGTAAACCTTACCCTAACCCTAACCCTAACCATAAACTTCACCCTCACCCTCACCCTAAAACTAACCCTAACCCTCACCCTCACCCTCACCCTCACCCTCGCCCTCACCCTCAACCTAACCTACACCATCACTCTTTACTATAAACCTAACCCTAACTCTCGCCATAACCCTACACCTCAACCTAACTCTCACCCTCCCCTAACCCTCACACTAAACCTTACCCTCACCCTAACCCTAACCCTCACCCTAATCCTAACTCTCACCCTCACTTTCACCCTCACTCTAAGCCTAACCCTAACCCTAACCCTAATCCTAACCCTAACCCTAAACCTCACCATAACCCTAACCCAAACCATCACCCTCAACCTCACCCTCACCCGCACCCTCAACCTAACCCTCACCCTCACACTCACCCTTACCCTAAACCTCAACCTCACCTTAAACATCACACTAACCCTAACCCTCACCCTATCCCTAAACCTCACCCGCTCCATAAACCTAACCCTAACCCTAAGGCTAAACCTAAATCTCACCCTCACCCTAATCCTAACCCTAAACCTTATCCTCACACTAACCCTAACCCTAACCCTAACCTTCACCCTAACCCTATCCCGACACCTCAACCTAACTCTCACCCTAAACCTAACCCTAACCCTCACCCTCACCCTAACCCTCACTCTAACCCTTATCCTCACCCTAACACTAACACTAACACTAACCATAACCCTCACACTAGCCGTAAACCTTACCCTAACCATAACCATAACCATAACCTTCACCCTCAACTTCACCCTAAAACCAACCCTAACCCTAAACCTCACCCTCACCCTCGCCCTCACCCTCACCCTAACCTTCACCGTCACCCTAAAAATTGCCCTAACCCTCAGCCTCACCCTAATACTAACCCTCACCCTCACTTACACCCTAACTCTAAGCCAAACGCTAACCCTAACCCTAATCCTAACCCTAAACCTCACGCTAACGCTAACCCAAACCATCACCCTCAAACTCACCCTCAGCCGCACCCTCAACCTAACCCTCACTCTCACACTCACCCTTACCCTAACCCTCAACCTCACTTTAAACATAACCCTAACCCTAATCCTCACCCTAAACCTAACTTTAACCCTCACCCTAAACCTAACCCTAACCCTAACACTATACCTAAAACTCACCCTCAACCTTACCCTAACCCTAACCTTTATCCTCACACTAACACTAACGCTAACCCTCACCCTCACCCTCTCCCTCACCCTAACCCTCAACCTAACCTTAACCCACCACCATAACCATAACCCTAACACTCATCCTCACCCTAACCCTAAATCTAACCCTAAACTTCACCCTAACCCTCACACTAACACTCACGCAAATCGTAACCCTCTATCTCACTCTCACCTTCACCGTAATATTTACCCTCACCAAAACTTAATACTAACCCTCGCACAAAACCTCACCCTAAATTTTACTGTAATCCTAAACCTCACCCTCACACTCACCCTCACCCTATGCCTAACCCTCACCATCAAACTCACCGTAACACTTACCCTCAAACTTTAACATCACGCTAACCCCAACCCTCATCCTAACACTAACCCTAACCGTAATTCTAACCCTAAACCATACACTCACCCTAACCCTCACCCTAACCCTTACTGTCACCTTAACCCTAACCCTAACCCTCACATTAAACCTAACCCAAACACTAAGTCTAACCTTACCCCTCAGCCTAACCCCCACGTTAACCCTAATCCTCATCCTGTCCTTAAACTTAACACAAACACTCACCCTAACCTTCACGCTCACCCTAACCCTAATGCTAAACCGAACCCTCACCCTCACCCTAATCCTCACCATAAACCCTTACACTCAACCTAACACTAACCCTCACCCTCAACCAATCCCTCACCCTAACACTTACCCACACCCTAACCCTGACCCTAACCCTAACAATAAAACAACATTCACCCTAATCCTCAGCCCAACCCTAACACTCACCCTCACCCTAACACTCACCCTAACCTTAACCCTCACCCTACCCCTTAACCTAACACTAAACCTAACCCTCACACTAAACCTAACCCTAACCCGTATCCTAACCCTAACCCTCACCCTCACCATCCCCATCACCCCCAGCCTAACCCTAACTCCAACACTAAACCTAACCCTAACACTCACCCTCACCCTCACCCTAACCCTCACCCTAACCCAAACCCTAACCCTAATCCTAACCCTCACCCTAACCCTCACCTTAGTCCCAATGATAAACCTAACACTCACACTCAACCTAAGTCTCACCGTAACACTTATTCTCACACTAACAATAACTCTAACCCTAACCCTTCCCCTCACAATAACCCTAAACCTCACCCTTACCGTAAACCTACCGCTCACCCTAAACCTCACCCTAACCCTAACCCTAACCCTAACCCTTTCCCTAACGCTAACCCTAATAGTAACTCTCACCCTCATACTAAACATCAAACTAACGCTAATCCTCACGCTAACCCTAACACTAACCCTCACCCTAACCCTACCCCTCAACCTAAACCTTACCCTCCCCTAATCCTCACCCTAACTCTAACCCTAACCCTTACCTAAACGAAGACCTCACCCTCACCCTCACCCTCAAGCTAACCCTCACCCTCACCTTATCCCTCACCCTAAACCTAACCATAACCCTCACCCTCACCCCAAACCTCACCGTCACCCTAACACTCAACCTAACCCAAACCCTCACCCACACCCTAACCCTCACACTCACCCGAAGCCTAAAACTTACCCTAACCCTAAACCTCACCCTAAACATCACCCAAACCCTAACCCTCAAACGAACCTTCATCCTCACCCTAACAGTCACCCTCACCCTAAACTTCACCTTCACAATAAACATCACCCTAACCCTACCCCTCAGCCTAAACCTAACCCACTACCTAAACCTAACCCTCACCCTGACCCTCACCCTCACCCTAACCCTAACCCTAACTCTCACCCTAACCCTACCCTAACCCTAACCTTCACACTAAACCTAACCCTAACCCTTACCCTCACCATAACCCTAAACTTAACCCTAACCCTAACGTAACCCTAACCCTCACCTTCACCCTAATCCTCACACTGACCCTTACCCTCACCATAACCCAAACCGTAACCCAACCCTAAGCCTCACCGTAAACCTAACACTCCCCCACAACCTGACCCTCACCATCACCCGAACCCTCATCCTCACCCTAACACTCACACTAACTCTAACCCTAACCCTTATCATAAACTTAACACTCACCTTCACCCTCACCCTAAGCCTAATCCTAAACCTAACCCTTAACCTAACCCTCACCCTCAACCTAAACCTAACCCTCACCTTAACACTCACCCTATCCCTAATGCTAATACTACTCCTCACCCTCACCCTAACCCTCACCCTAACCCTTATCCTCACCCTAACCCTCACCTTAACACTAACACTAACGCTCACATTAAGCCTAATCCTAACCCAATACCTCACCCTAACACTAACCCTAACCCAAAACCTAACCCTCACCCTCACCCTCAACCCAACACTCACCCTCACCATAAACATCACCCTAACCCTAAACCTCATCCTAAACAGAACCCTAACCCTCACCCTAAACCTAACCCTAACCCTCACCCTAATGTCACCCTATCACTAACGCTAAACCTACACCTCACCCTCACCCTAACCCCCACCATAACCCTTATCCTCACACTAATCCTAACCATAACCTAACCCTAACACTCACACTAACCCTAATCCTCACACTATCGCTAACCCTAAACCTAAACCTCACCCTATCCCTCACCCTCACCCTAACTCTAATGCTAACCCTAACTCTCACCCTTAGCCTAACCCTCACCCTAACCCTTACCCTCACCCTAAACCTAACAATCCCCCTCACCCTAAATCTCACCATAACCCTCACACTCTCCCTAAACCTAACCCTAACCCTAACCCTCATCCTAAACCTAACCCTCACACTCACCCTAACCTTCATCCTAACACTTACCCTCAACCTAACCCTATCCCTAACCCTCACCGTAACCCTAAACCTCAACCTAAACCTGACCCTCAACCTAACCCTAACCCTAAACCAAACCCTTACACTAAACCTAAACCTCACCCTAAACCTAACCCTCAGCATAACAGTAACCGTCACACTAACCCTAACATTAAGCCTCACCATCAACCTCACCCTCACCCTCACACTAACCCTAACCCTCATCCTAACCCTAACAGTAAACCTAATGCTAACCCTAAAACTCACCCTCACACTAACACTCACCCTAAACCTTACCCTCACCCTAACCCTAACTCTAACCCTCACACTAAACCTAACACTAAACCTAACCCTATACCTCCCACTCAGCCTAACCCTCACCCTAAATCTAACTCTAAATCTAATCCTCACACTATCCCTAAACTTAACCCTAACCCTCACCCTCACCCTAACCCTCATGCTAACCCTAACCTTCACCCTCACCCTCACCCTCACCCTAACCCTTACCCTCACCCGAAACCCAAACCTCACCCTTATGGTAACCCTCACCCTAACCCTTACATACAATCTAAACCTCACCCTAAGCCTAACCCTAAACCTAACCCTCACCCTAACCCTCACCCTTACCCTAAACATAATCTAACCCTAACCCTCAGCCTAATCCTCACCCTAACCCTAACCCTCACACTCACCCTAACCCTCACCCTAAACTTTACCCACAACTTAACCCAAACCCTAACCCTAAAACTAACAGTTCCACTAACCCTAACCCTAACCCGCCGCCTAACCCTTATCCTAACACTAAAAATAACCCTAACCCTCACCGTAATCCAAACCCTAAGCCTAAACCTAACCCTCACACTAACCCTAACCCTAAGCCTCAGCCTAACCCTCACCCTACCTCTAAACCTAACCCTAACCCCCACCCTCACGCTCACCCTAAACCTAACCCTAAACCTAACCCTCACCCTAACCCTAACCCTAACCCTTAATGTCACCCTCACCCTCATCCTAACCCTAATCCTTACCCTATTCCTAACCCTCAACCTCACCCTAACTCTAAACCTAACACTCACCCTCACCTCACCCTAACCCTCACCATAGCGCTAACCCTCACCCTATACCTCAACCTCACCCTAAACCTAAATCTAACCCTAAGCCTCACCCTAAACCTCACCCTAATGCTAACACTAACCCCAACCTTCATCCTCACACTATACCTCACCCTAACCCTTACCTTCACCATAACCCTAACCCTAACCCTAACCCTATTTCTCACCCTAATTCTAACATTCACCCACACCCTCAACCTCACCCTCACCCAAACCCTCATCCTCAACGTAACACTCAACCTAACCCTGACCCTAACCTTAAACCTAACTTTAACCCTCACCCACACCCTCACAATAACCCACACCCACACACTAACCCTCACCCTAACACCATCCCTAACCCTAACGCTCAACCTAATGCTAACCCTATCCCTAACCCTCACCCTCCCACTAACCTAACCCTAACACTAACCCTCACCCTAACCCTAATCCTCACCCACACCCTAACCCTCTCCCTCACCCGAACCCTCACCTTTCTCCGAACACTCATCCTCACCCTAACCCTCTGCCTCACCCTAAACATCACTGAAGCCCTAAGCCTTACCCTAGACCTAACCCTAACCATCACCCTAACCGTAACCCTCAACCTAACCCTCAATCTCACGCTAATCCTCACCATAACCCTAACCCTTAGCTAAAAGAATCCATCACCGTAACCCCCACACTAACCCTCTCCCTCACCCTAGCCATCAGCCTAAACCTATCCCTAACCCTAACCCTCTCCCTCACCCTTAACCTCACCCTATCCCTAACCCTCAGCCTAACACTATCGCTAACCCTATTCCTAATACTAACCCTCTCATGCACCCTCAACCTAAACCTAACCCTAACACTAACCCTCAGCCTCACCCTCAACCTCACCCTCACAGAATGCTCACCCTCACCCTAATCCTAACCCTCACCCTAAGCCTAACACTAACCCTCACCCTAACCCTAACCTCAGCTTTACCCTCACCCTCAACCTAAACTTCACCATAACCCTAACCCTAAGGTAATTGAAACCCTCATCCCCAACCTCACACTAACCCTCACACTCAACCTAGCCCTCACCCTAACCCTAAAACTAACCCTTACCCTCAACTTCCCCCTCCCACTCCCACTCAGCCTAAACCTAACCCTAAACATAACCCTAAAGCTAACCCTCACCATCACCCAAACCTCCACCCTAACACTTACCCTCAAACTTACACAAACCCTAACACTACACCTCCCCCTCACCGGCACCCTAATCCTAACCCTAACCCTAACCCTAACAACTAACCCTCTCTTTCACCCTCACCATAATCCAAACGCTAACAAGAACCTAAACCTCACCCTCACTCTAACTCTCACCCTAACACTTACACTCACCCTCACCCTTACTGAAACCCTCACCCTAACCCTAACCCTTACCCTCACCATAACCCTAACCCTAACCCTAAACCTAACACTCACACTAACCCTAATCTTCACCCACACGCTAAACGTCACTCTCACCCTCACCCTCACCCTAAAACTTACCATCACCCTAAAAATAACCCTAACCCCTCACCCTAACCCTAACTCTAACACTTAACCCTCAACCTCATCCTAACCCTCAAACTCACCCGAACAATCATCCTAACCCTAACACTCACCCTCAAAATAAATATCACCCTAATCCTAACCCTCAACCTAACGCTAATCCTAAACCTCACCCTAACTCTAAAACTCACCCTAACCCTAACACTCACCCTGACCCTCGCCCTTACACTAACCCTAACCCTAACCCTCACCCTAACCCTCACCCTCACCCTAACCCTCACCCTCACCCTAAACATCACCCTAACCCTTACCCTAACCCTCACCCTAAACCTAACCTCAGCTTAACCCTCCCCCTCCCCCTAATCCTCAACCTAAACCTAACCTTTACCTAACCGAAACCCTCCCCCTACCCTCCCCCTAAACCTAACCCTAACCCTAACAATAACCATAACTCTATACCTAACCCTAACCCTAAAACTCAAACTGAACCTAATCCTAACCCTAAACTTCACCCTCACACTCACCCTGATTCTAACCCTCACTCTCACCCTGACCCTCAACATCACACTAACCCTCACACTAACGCTAACCATCACCCTAACCCTAACCCTCACCTTCACATTCACCCTCACCCTCAGCCTAACCCTAACTCTAACTCTAATCCTAACCCTAACCCTCACCCTCACCCTAAACCTCACCCTAACCCTTACCCTCAACCTTACCCTAACCCTCATCCTCACACTAACGCTCACACTAACACTTACCCACACCCTATACCTCACCCTAACCCTAACCCGAAACCTAATCCTCACCCTAACCCTCACCCTAAGCCTAACCATAACCCTAAACCTAACACTCATCTTAACCCTCACCCTAACCCTAACCCTCACGCTCACCCTAACCCTCATTCTAACCTTTACCCTCAACCTAACCCAAACCCTAACCCTGAACCTAACACTCACACTAACCCTAAACCTAACCCTCAGCCTAACCCTTATCCTAACCCTAAACCTAACACTAACCCTAACCCTCCCACTCACCCTAACCCTAACCCTTACCCTCACCCTCACCCTAACCCTCATCATCACCCTAACCCTCACCGTCACCCTAACCCTCATCCTCACCCTAAAACTCCACCACACCCTAACCCTCACCCTCAGCTGAACCCTCACCCTCACACCAACACTCACCCTCACCCTAACCCTCACCATCACAATAAACATCACCCTAACCCTAACTCTCAACCTAACATTAACACTAAACCTAAGCCTCAACCTAACCCTAACCCTCACCCTGACGCTAACCCTAACCCAACCCCAATCCTAACCCTCACCCTAACCCTTGCCCTAACCCTAACACTCACCCTAAACCTAACCCTCACCCTAACACTAACCCTCAAACTAAACCTAAACCTAACACTCATCCTCACCCTCTACCTCAAACTCACCCTCACCTTAACCCTCATCCTTACCCTAACCCTAAACCTAATGCTAACCCTAAAACTCACCCTCAGCCTAACCCTCACCCTAACACTTACCCTCAACCTAACCCTAACCCTAACCCTCAGAGTAAACCTAACCCTCACAATAACCCTAACCCTAAACCTCACACTAAACCTAAACTCAAACTAATCCTAACTGTACCCCTCAACCTAACCCTCACCATAAACCTAACACTAAACCTAATCCGCACCCTATCCCTAACCTTAACCCAAACAATCACCCTCATCGTAACCCTCACCCTAACACTTACCCACACCCTAAACCTCACCCTAATGATAACCCTAAACCTAACCCTCACCCTAACCCTCAACCTAACTCTACCCATAACCCTAAACCTAACCTTCACCCTAACAATCACCCTAATCCTAACCATCACCCTCACCCTAACCCTCACCCTAAACTTTACCCTCAACCTAACCCAAACCCGAACCCTAAACCTAACACTCACACTAACCCTAAACATAACCCTCAGCCTAACCCTCACCCTCACCCTAACCCTAACCCTAACCCTCACCCTAACCTAACCCTAACCCTCAGCCTAACCCTCGTCCAAAACCTAACCCTAACCCTAACCCTCACCCTCACCCTAACCCTAACCCAAACCCTAACCCTCACCTTAACCATAACCTTCACACTCACCTTAGCCTTCATCCTAACACTTACACTCAACCTAACCTTATCCGTAACCCTAAACCTAAACCTAACTCTCACTCGAACACTCACCCTCACCCTAACCCTCACCCTCACATTAAACATCACCCTAACCATAACCCTCAAACTAACCCTAACCCTAACCCTCACCCTAACCCTAACCTCACCATAACCCTAACCCTCAAACTAACCCTAACCCTAACCCTCACCCTCACCCTAACCCTAACCCTAAACCTAACCCACACCCTCACCCTAGTTCTCACCATAATCGTAACCGTAACCTATACCTAACCAAAAACCTAACCTTCACCCTCAACCTCACCCTAACCCTCACCCTCACCCTAGCCCTCACCCTAACACTAACCCTCACCCTAACCCTAATCCTAACCCTCAGCCTCACCCTCACCCTAAACTTCAACCTAACCCAACCCTCATCCTAACATTAACCCTAACCGTAATTCTAACCCTAAACCTTACACTCACCCTAACCCTCACCCTAACCCTTTCTGTCACCTTAACCCTAACCCTAACCCTCACACTAAACCTAACCCAAACACTATCTCTAACCCTACCCCTCAGCCTAACCCTCACGCTAAACCAAACCATAACCCTAATCCTCACCCTGTCCTTAAACTTAACACAAACACTCACCATAACCCTCACCCTCACCCTAACCCTAATGCTAAACTGAACCCTCACCCTCACCCTATTCCTCACCATAACCCTTACACTCACACTAACCCTAACCCTCAACCTCAACCAATCCCTCACCCTAACACTTACCCACACCCTAACCCTGACCCTAACCCTAACAATAAACCAACATTCACCCTAATCCTCAGCCCAACCCTAACACTCACCCTCACCCTAACCCTCACCCTAACCTTAACCCTCACCCTACCCCTTAACCTAACACTAAACCTAACCCTCACACTAATCCTAACCATAACGCTCAGCTTAACCCTTATCCTAACCCTAAACCTGAACTTAACCCTGACCCTAACCCTAACTCTCACACTAATTCTAACCGGAAGCGTCAGCCTAACCCTTATCCTAACAATAACCCTAACACTAACCCTCACCCTAACCCTAACCCTAACCCGTATCCTAACACTAACCCTCACCCTCACCATCCCCATCACCCTCAGCCTAACCCTAACTCCAACACTAAACCTAACCCTAACACTCACCCTCACCCTCACCCTAACCCTAACCCTCACTCTAACCCTAACTCTCACCCTATACCTCACCCTCACCCTAAACCTAACCCTAACCATAAACCTCACCCTAACCCTCACCCGAGCCCTAATACTAACCCTAACCCACGTCCTCACACTAAACCTCACCCTAACCCTTACCCTCAACATAACCTTAACCCCAACCCGAACCCTAATCCTCACCCTAACCATAACGCTCACCCACAACCTAAACCTCACCCTCAGCCAAACACACACCCTCACCCCAACACTCTCCCTAACACTAATCCTAAACCTAAACCTAACCTTCACCCTCACTCTGAACCTCACCTTCAGCCTAACCCTAACCCTAACTTTATTCTTAATCCTAACCCTCACCCTTACCCTCACCCTAACCCTAAACATCACACTAACCCTAAACCTCACCCTAACCCTAACCCTATGATTCAACCTAAACCTAAACTCAGCTTAACCCTCACCATCACCGGAATCCTCACCCTAACCCTATCCCTTACATAACTGAAATCCTCACCCTAACCCTTACCCTAACCCTCACCCTCATCCTAGCCCTCACCCTAAACCTAACCCTAACCCTAACCCTCACCCTCAACCTAAATTTCCCCCTCAACCTTACCATAAACCTAACCCTAATCCTAAACCTAAACCTCAACCCCAACCTCACTCTACCCATAACCCTAACGCTAAATCTAAGCTTCACACTCACCCAAACCTTACCCTAAACCTAACCATAACCCTAACCCTAAAACTCACCCTAACCCTAATACTAACCCTAACCCTCATCCTCACCCTGACCCCCACCATCACACTAACCCTCACACTAACACAAACCCTCACCCTAACCCTAACACTAAACCTCACCCTTCACTTTCACCCTCACCCTTAGCCTAACCCTAACCCTAACCCTAATCCTAACTTAAACCTCACCCTCACCTTCACCCTAACCCTAACCCTAAGCCTCACCCTCACCCTCCCCCACATCTCAAACCTCAGACTCACCCTCACCCTCACACTAACACTCAACCTCACCCTAAACCTCACCCTAACCCTAACCCTCACTCTAACACTAACCCTAAAACTCACCCTAATGCTAACCCTAACCCTAAACCTTACCCCAAACCTAAGGCTAACCCTAAACCTCACCCTCATCCTAAACCTCACCTTAAACCTTATCCTCACACTAACCCTAACCCTAACCCTAACCCTCAAACTAACCCTAACCCTCACCCTAACCCTATCCCTAAACCTCACTCTAACTGTAACCCTAATGAGCACCCTAACCCTAACTCTAAACCTAACCCCAACACTCACCCTAACCCTCACTGTCACCCTTACCCTCTCCCACATCCGAACCCTCACCCTGACCTGAACCCTCATCCTCACCATCACCCTAAACATCACCCAAACTCTACGCCTCACCCTAAACCTAAACCTAACCCTTACGCTCTCCCTAACCCTAACCCTAACCCTAAACATAACCCTCACATTAACCGTAAGCCTCACCCTAAACCTAAACCTAACCCTAACCCTAACCCTAAACTACAGCCTCACCCTGACCCTCAACCTCAGCATAACCCTAACCCTAACCCTAAACCTATTCCTAATCCTAAAACTCACCCTCAACCTCATCCTAAACCTAACCATATCCCTCAACCTCACCCTAAACCTCACCCTAACCCTTATCCTCACACTAACTCTAACCCTAACACTAACCCTCACCCTAACCCAATCCCGACACCTCAAGCTAACTCTCACACTAACCCTAAACCAATCCCTAACGCTCACCCTTACCCTAAACCTAAACCTAAACCTCACCCACACCCTAAAACTCACCCTAAGCCTAACCCTCAACCACACCCTAACCTTCACCCGAACCCGAAACCTAACACGAACTATCACCCTCACCCTAACTTTCACCCTCACAATAAACATCACACTAACCCTAACTCTCACCCTAACACTATCCCTAACCCTCACCCTAATCCTAACCTTCATCCTAACCCTAACCCTCACCCTGACCCTCACCGTAACCCTAACCCTAACCCTAACCCTCACCCGAAAATTTACCCTAACCCTACCCCTCACCCTAAACCTAACCCTCACCCTAAACCTAACCCTCATACTAACACTAACCCTAACCCTCTCCCTCACAATACCCCTAAACCTAACCCTAATCCTAGCACTAATTCTCACCCTCACCCTCACCCTAACCCTAACTCTCACTTAAACCCTCATCCTAACCCTAATGCTAACCCTAAATCTCACCTTCACCCTAAACCTCACAGTAAACTTTACCCGCAACATAACCTTAACCGTAACCCTAACCCTAAACCTCACTCTAACCCTGACCCTCGCCCACACCCTAACCTTCAACATCACCCTAACCCTCGTCCTCACCCTAACACTCACACTAAACCTCAACCTAACGATCCCCCTATCCCAAATGCTAACCCTACAGCTCACCCTCACCCTAATCCTCACCCTAAACCTAAACCTAACCCTTACCTAAACACAAACCTCACCTTCTCCCTAACCCTCATCCTCATCCTAGCCCTCAGCCTAACCCTAACCCTAAAACTAACCCTAACTCTAACCCTCACCCTCACCCTAACTCTAACCCTACACCTAACCCAGCACTCATCCTAACCCTAAACCTAAACATAATGCTAACCCTAAAACTCACTCTCACCCTAAATCTCACGCTAAACCTTACTGTCACCCTAACCGTAACACTAACACTCACACTAAACCTAACCCTACCCCTATCCCTCAGCCTAACCCTCACCCTTAACCTAAACCTAACCCAAATCCTCACCCTATCATTAACCTTAACCCAAACCCTCACCCTATCCCTCAACCTCACCCTAACCCTAAACCTAATCCTCACCCTATCCGTAACCCTAACCCTAAGACTCACACTCACCCTAGCCCTCACCATAACCAAACTCTAACCCTATTCCTAACCCTAAATCTCACCCTCAACTTAACCCTCATTCTAACCCTTACCTAATCCTAACCCTAACCCTAAAACTAACACTACCCTAACCCTCACACTAACCCTAACCCTACTCCACAGCCTAACCCTCATCCTAAACCTAACCCTAACCCTAACCCTCACCCTCAACCTCACCCTAACGCTAACCCTCACCCTCACCTTAACTCCACCCTTAGCCTAGCCCTAAACTTAACCCTAATCCTAAACCTACCCCTCAGCCACACCCTCACCCAAACCCTCACCATCACCCTAACGCTCACACTCACCCTATCCCTAACCCTAACCCTAAACCTCACCCTAACCCTAATCCTCACACTCACCCTCACATCACACTCACTCTAACTTTCACCTTCACCCTCACCCTAACCCTAACCCTAAACTAACCCTGACGCTAACCCTAATCCTAACCTTCCCCCTCACTCGAACCTCCACCCTTACCCTAAACATCACCCTATCCCAAACACAAACCTTAACCCTCATCCTCACCCTAATCCGCATCCTAACCTAACCCTAACCCAAAACTAAACTAAACCCTCACCCTCACCCTCACCCTAAAACTCACCCTCACCCTAGACGTTACCCTAACCCTAACTCTAAACGTAACCCTCACCCTCACCCTAACCCTCACACTAACCCTAACCCAAACCCTCACCCTAATCCTAACCCTCACCCTAACCCTAACCTTCACCCTCACCCTCACCCTAATACTAACCCTAACACTAACCCTAACCCTCACCCTCACCATAACAATCACCCTAACCCTAACTCTAACACTAACCCTCACTATAATCCTAACCCTCACCCTAAACCTAAACTTCACCCTCACCCTCACCCTAAACCTAACCCTAACACTAACATAAAACCTCCCCCTCCCCCTAACCCTCCCCCTATCCTTATCCTCACCCTAACCCTAACCCTAACCCTAAACCTAACTCTCACACGAACCCTAACCTTCACCCTAAACCTAACCCTAATCCAAACCCTCAGCCTAGCCTCAACCTAATCCTAACCCTTACCCTCACCGTAACCCTACCCATAACCCTAACCCTCACACTAACACTAACCCTCACACAAACCCTAACCCACATCCTCACCTGAAACTTCAACATCACCCTAACCCTCACCCTCACAATAACCCTCACCCTAACCCTAATCCTAACCTGAAACCTAACCCTCATATTAAACCTAATCCTCACCCTATCCCTAACCCTAACCCTAACCCTCACACACACCCTTGCCCTCACACTCACCTCACCCTAACCCTAAAACTAACCCTTACCCTAACCCTAACCCTAAACCTCACATGAACCCTAACACTCAACCTAACCCTTACCCTTACCCTAACCCTAACCCTTACCCTAACCCTAACCCTAAACCTCACACTAACCCTAACCCTCACCCTAAACCTGACCCTACCCCACAGCTTGAACCTCATCCTAAACCAAACCCTAAACATTACCCTCACCCTAACCCTAACCCTAACCTTAAACCTAACACTCACCCTAACCCTAACCCTCACTCTCACCCTCAGCCAAACCGTAACCCTAATCCTAAAACTAACCTTCACCCACACCCTCACCCTAACTATAACCCTAACCTTAATATTAATCCTCACCTGCACCCTCACCCGAAATATCACCCTCACCCTAAACCTCACCCAAATCCGCACACTAACTCTAACCATCACCCTGTTATCCTCACACTAAACCTAACTCTAATCCTAACCTAACCCTCACACTAAACCTAACCCTCACCCTAAACCTAACCCTCACCCTCACCCTAAAGCTACTCCTCACCCTAACACTCACCCTTATCCTAATCCTAACCCTAAACCACAACTTCGACCTAACCCTAACCCTAACCCTCAGCCTCACTCTAACCCTCACGCTAAACCTAACCTTCACACACACCCTCACCCTCAGCCTCACTCTCACCCTAACCCTCACCCTCACCCTGACCCTCAGCCTAACACTAACCCAAGCCCTAACCCTCACACTAACCCTAATCCTCACCCTAAGCCAATCCCTAACCCTAACCCTAACACTCAACATCACCCTAACCCTAAACTTAACACTTACACTCACCCTCACCCTAAATCTCTCAGTAAACCTAATCCTAAACCAAACCCTCACCCTAACACTCAACCTCACCCTCACCCTCATCATAACCCTCACCCTAACCCTAACTCTCATGCTAACACTAACCCTAACCCTCCCCCTCACTCGAAGTTTCACCCAAACCCTAAACATCACCCTAACCCAAACCCTCACTTAATCCTCACCCTCAACCTAATCCTCATCCTAACCTAACCCTAAACCTTACCTAAACAAAAACCACACCCTCACCCTCAACCTAACCATCACACTAACCCTAACCGGAACCCTAATCCTCACACTAACCCTAACCCTCACCCTAACCCTAATACTAAACCTCAGCCTAACACTGAACCTAACCCTAACCCTAACCCAACCCCGAACCCTCACCCTAAACTTAACCCTAATCCGAACCCGAACCTGAAGCCTCACCCTAAGCCTAACCCAAACCCTAACCCTAATCCTAAACCTAACCCTCACCCACACCCTCAGCCTAACTCTCACCCTAACCCTAACCCTAATCCTCACACTCCCACTCCCACTCACCCAAACACTCACACTTACCCTAACGCTCACCCTGACTCTAACCCTAACCCTAACACTAACCCTCACCCTCACCCTAACCCTCACCCTAATCCTCACCCTCTCCCTCACCCTAACTCTAACCCTCAACCTAAATCTCACACTCGCCGTATATCCTCACTATTACCATATCCCTTACCTAAAAGAAAACCTCACCCTAATCCTCACACTAACCCTCACGCTCACCCTAGCCCTCACTCTAATCCTAACCCTAACCCTAACCCTCACCCTCACCCTCACCCTAAACCTCACCCTAAACCTCACCCTCAAACTAATCCTAAACCTAACATTAACCATAACCCTCACAGTAAACGTAACACTCACCCTAAGCCTAACACTATCACTAAGCCTCACCCTCACCCTCACCCTCAGCCTAACCCTAACCCTAACCCTATTCCTAATCCTTACCATCACCCACAACCTCACATTAACCCTCACCCTCACCTCAGCCCTCACCCTCACAATAACCCTAACCCTAACCCTCAACCTCACCCTAACCATAACCCTAAATCTAATGCTCACCATCAGCATCACCCTAACCCTAGCCCTTACCTTCACCCTAACCCGAACCCTAACCCTTAACCGAAACATAGCCCTCACCCTAACCCTAACCGTCACCCACACCCTAACCCGAACCCGAACCCTCACCCTCAACCTAACCCTAACCCGAACCCTAACCCTTACCCGAACCCTAACCCGAACCCTAACCCTAAACCGAAACCTAGCCCTCACTCTAACCCTAACCGTCACCCACAACCTCAACCTAACCCTCACCCTAACCCTAAAACTTACCCTCACCCTAACACTAACCCTAACCGTAAACCTCACACTAAACCTAAACCTCATTCTAAAAGTAACTCTACCCCTCAGCCTAACCCTCACCCTAAACCTAACCCTAACCCTAATCCTCACCCTATCCCTAACTTTAAATCTAACCCTCACCCTAAGCCTCACACTCACCCTTACACTAATGCTAAACATAACCCTCACCATCACCCTAACACTCAACCTAACCCTTACCCTCACCCTAACCCTAACCCTCACCCTCACCCTAACCCTCACCCTAAACCTTACCCACACCTTAACGTCACCCTAACACTAACCCTAAACCTAAGCCTCACCCTAACCTTCACCCTAATCCTAACCATAAACCTAACCCTAACCCTCACCATAACCCTAACCCTAACTCTCACCCTAACTTTACCCTCACCCTAAACATAACCATAACCCTAAACCTAACCCTCACACGAACCCTAACCCTAACCCTCAGCCTATTCCTTATCCTAACCCTAAACTAACCCTAAACCTCGTCTTAACCCTAAAACTAACCCTAATGCTCACACTAACCCTAAAACTAACACTCAGCCTAATGCTCATCCTAACCCTAACCGTAACGCTAACCCTCACCCTATCCGTAACACTAACCCTAACACTCACCCTAACCCTAACCCTCACCCTCAACCTAACTCTAATCCTAACCCTAATCCTAACCATCACCCTCACCCTAATTCTAACCTTAAACCTAACCCTAACACTCACCCTCACCCTCACTCTCACCCTAACACTATCCCTAACCCTAACCCTAACCCTAAACCTCACCCCATACCTCACCCTCACCCTAACCCTAACCCCAACACTAAACCTCACCCTAACTCTCACCCTAACCCTCACCCTAACACTAACCCTCATCCTCACACTAAACCTCACAATTACCCTTCACCTCAACATAACCCTTACATTAACCCTAACCCTAATCCTCACCCTAACCCTAACTCTCACCCAAACCCTAAGCCTCACCCTCACTGAACCCTCACCCTCACCCTAACCCTAACCGTAATCCCAATCCTAACCCTAAGCCTCATCCTCAAACTCACCTAACCCTAACCCTATCCCTAACCCTCACCCTCACCCTCACATTAACCCTCACCCTCAGCCTAACCGTAACCCTAAACCTCACCATAACCCTCACACTAACGCTAACCCTAATCCTAACCCTCAGCCTAAAGGTAACACTACCCCAGACGCTCACCCTCATACTCACCCTAAACCTAACGCTAGCACTCAACCTAAACCTAATCCTCAACCACACCCTAACCCCCACTTTTACTCGAACCCTGATCCTCACCCTCACACTCATCCTCACCCTATCCCTCACCCTAACCCTCACCCTAACCCTAACCTTCAACCTAAACCTCACCCTCGCCCTAATGCTCACCATAACCCTATCCTTTACCTAAAAGAAACCTTCACCCTCACCCTCACACTAACCCTTACCCTGATCCAAACCCTCAACCAAACTCTAAACCTACCCCTAACCCTCACACTCACACTCACCCTAAACCTAATGCTAACCCTCACACTAACCCAAATCCTTCCCCACACCCTAACACTCACCCTCACTCGAACCCTCACCCTCACCCCAACCCTAATCCTCACCCTACCCCTAACCCTTACGTAAACATAATACTCACCCTAAACCTCACACTAACAGTAACCCTACCCCTAGCCCTCACCCTAACCCTCAACCTCACTCTCTGCCTAACCGTAACTCTAACCCTAAACCTCAACCTTACCCTGACCATAACCCTAACCCTAAACCTAATCTTCAACCTAAACCTAACCCTTACCCTAACCGTAACCCTCAACCTCACCTTCACCCTCACGCTAACGTTCCTCACCCTAACCCTAACTCTCACCCTCACCCTAACGCTAACCTTAACACTCAGCCTAACCTCTCCCTTAACGCTCACTCTCACCCTAAACATAACCCTAACCCGAACCCTCAGCCTAACCCTAACCCTAACCCTCACCCTAACCCTAAACCTCAACCTTATCCTCACCCTAAACCTAACCCTATCCCTTACCTAAACGAAACCCTCACACTCACCCTCACCCTCACCCTAACCCTCACCCTAACACTAATCCTCACCCTATCCCTAACCGAAACCCGAATCCTCACCCTAACCCTCACCCTCACCTTAACCATAATGCTAACCCTAACCCTCAACCTCACCCTAACCTTTACCCAGCCTTTACTTTCAACATAATTGTATCCCTCACCCTAAAAGTAATCCTCACCCTAACTCTCACGCTCACCTTAATTGTAACCCTAACTCTAACCCTCACCCTAACCTTAAAACTCACCCTAACACTAAACCTCACCCTCACCTGAAACCTAACACTCACCCTAAACCTCACCCTTACCCTAAACATCATCCTAAACCTAACCCTCAACCTAACTCTAACACTAACCTCCGCCTTAACCCTAACCCTCACATTAATCCTCACCCTCAACCTAATCAACATCCTAACAATAACTCTAAAGCTTCCCTAAACGAAACCCTCACCCTCACCCTCACCCTAATCCTAAGCCTCACACTAGCACTCACCCTCACCCTAACCCTAACCATAAACCTAACTCTAACCCTCAGCCTCACCTTCACCCTAACCTTAACCCTAACCCTAACAATTACCCTAAACCTAACCCTAACCCTAATCCTAAACCTAAATCTCACCCTAACACTAACCCTAACCCTAAAACTCACCATAATCCTAATCCTAATCCTAACACTCACCGTCAACTTCACCCTAACCCTAACAGTCACCCTCACACTAACCCTAACCCTCATCCTAACAATAACCCTAACCCTCACGCTCACGCTCACCCTCACTCTCAGCCTAACCCTAAAACTAACCCTAATCCTAACCCTAAACCTCACCCTGACCCTAACCCTAACACTCACCATCACAATATCCCTCACCATAAGCATCACCCTAAACCTAAACCCCACCCTAATTCTAAACCTAACCCTAACCCTAACCCTAACCCTCACCCTCATCCTAAACTTCACCCTAACCTTTATCCTCAAAATTACCCTAACCCTAAGCCTAAGCCTAACCTTCACACTAACCCTAACTCTCACCCTAAACTTACCCCTACCCCTCAAACTAACCCTCACCCGAAACCTAACCCTAAACCTCACCATAACCCTAACCCTAACCCTCACATTCACCCTAAGCTTCACTCTAACCCTAACCCTAACCGTAACCATAACCCACAACCTAACCCTCACCCTCACACAAACCCTCACTCGAACACTCACCCCCACCCTACCCCTCAGCCTCACCCTAAACATCACCCTAACCCTAACCCTCACTCTAACCCTAACCCTAATCCTCACCCTAACCCTAACCCTCAACCTAACCCTCACCACCAACCTAATGCTCACCCTAACAGTAAAGATAACCTTTTCCTACCTGAAACGCCCACCCTCACCCTCACCCTCACCCTAACCCTAAACCTCACCTTAACCCTAACATTTACCCTCACACTAACCCTCACCCTAACCCTAACCCTAACCCTCACCCTAACCCTAACCCTAACACTAACACTAACCCTCAGCCTAAACCTAACCCTAAACCTCACCCTTACCTTAACCCTCATGGTCAACCTAACCCTCATGCTAACCCTAATGCTCATCCACACCCTAAACCTCACCCTCACCCTCATCCTCACCGGAACCCTTACCCTCACCCTAACCCAAAACCGAACCCTAAACATCACCCTAAACCAAACACTCCCCCCTAACCCTAACCCTAACCCTCACCCTAACCCTAACCCTAACCCTAAACCTCAACCTCATACTCTTCCTAATCCTCACCCTAACCCTAACACTTACCTAATCCAAACCCTCACACTCACCCAAACCCTAGCCCTCACCCTCACCGTGACCCTAACACTAACCCACCTTCCCATCCTCACCCTCACCCTAACCCTAACCCCCACCCAAACACTTACCCTCACACTTACCCTAACCCTAATCCTAACCCTCACTGTAAACCTAACCTTCACACTATCCCTAACACTACCCCTCAGCCTAACCCTCACCCTAAACCTAGACCTAACCCTAATTCTCATCCTATCCCTAACTCTAACCCTAAACCGAAACCTAACTCTAACCTTCACTCTAACCCTAATGCTAACCCTAACCCTCACCCTTACCCTAACCCTCACCCTATCCCTTACCCTCACCATAACCATATCCCTCACCCTCAACCTAACCCTCACCTTAACCCTTACCCTCATCCTAAACCTCACCCTAACCCAAACCCTAACCCTAACCCTAAACTTCAAACTAACCCTCACCCTAACACTAACCCTAACCCACTCCCTAACACTAAACATAACCCTAGCCCTCACCCTCACAATCATCCTAAACCTTACCCTCACCCTAACCCTACCCCTACCCCTAACCCTAACCCTCAGCCTAACCCTCAAATTAACACTCACGCTCACCCTAAACATCACCCTTACCCGAACCCGAACCCTAACCCTAACCCTCACCGTCAGCCTAACATTAACCCTCACCCCAACACTCAACCTCACCCTAATCCTCAACCTAATCCTAACCATAACCCTTACCTAACCGAAAAACTCATCCTCACCCTCACCCTAACCCTCACCCTCATCCTAGCCCTCACCCTAACCCTAAACCTAACAGTCAACCTCATCCTCACCCTCAAACTCACCCTCATCCTAACACTAAACCCAACCCTAATCCTAACACTAACCCTCACGTTCATGCTCACCCTCACCCTCAAACAACCCTCACATTAACACTAATGCTAAAACTAAACCTTACCATCACCCTAACCCTCACCCTAACCCTTATCCTCACACTAACCCTAACAGTAAACCTACCGCTAAGCCGAACTCGAACCCTCACCGTAATCCTAACTCTAAGCCTCACCCAAACCTAACCCTCACACTAAATCTCAAACTTACCCTTATCCTCACCCTAACCCTAACCCTAACCTTAACCTAACCGAAACCCTCATCCTCAGCCTCACCCTAACCCTCACACTCACCCTAGCCCTCACCCTAATCCTAAACCTTACCCTCACCCTGACCCTCACCCTCACCCTCACCCTCAGGCTAAAACTAAAACTAACCCTAATCCTAACAGTAACCCTCATCCTCCCCCTCCCCCTCCCCCTCCCCCTAACTCTCACCTTAACCCTTAAGCTAACCCTAAACCTCACCCTCGTCCTAACCCTCACCCTCACCCTCACCTTCAGCCTAAAATTCACTCTAGCCCTAACCCTCAAAGATACCCTTAACCTCAACCTCACCTGAACCCTCACCCTCACACAAACCCTCACACTCACCCTAAAACTCACACTCACCTTAAACCTCACCCTCACCTTAAACATCACCCTAACCCTAAACCTCACCCTAAACTTAAACTTAACCCTCAGCCAAAAACTAACCCTCACCCTCACCATCAACATCACCCTAACCCTAACCCTCCCCCTAACCCTGACCTCACACTAAGCCTAACGCTAATCCTAACCCTAACAGTAAACCTAACCATCACACTAACCCTAATACTACCCCTCAGCCTAAACCTCACCCTAAACCTAACCATAAGCCTAATCCTCACCCTATCCCAAGCCCTAACCGGAGACCTCACCCTAACCTTACCATCACCCTAACCCTAATGCTAAACCTAACTTTCACCTTAACCCTAAACCTCAACCTCAACCTAACCCTCATCATAAGCCTTACCATTACCCTAAGCCAAACCCTAACACTCACCCTAATCCTAACCCTCACCCTTCCCCTAGCCCTGACCATAACCCTAAACTTAACCCTAACACTAACCGTCACCCTCAACCTCACACTCACCCTCAGCCTAACCCTAACCTAACCCTAACCCTCACCCTAACCCTCACTCTCACCCTCACCATAACTCTAACCCTAACCCTAACTCTCACCCTCACCCTAACCCTAAACCTATCCCTAACTCTCACCCTAACCCTAACCCTCACCCAAACCCTAACCCTAACCCTCACCCTCACCCTAACCCTAAGCCTCACCCAAACCCTAACCCTAACCCTCACCCTCATGCTAACCCTAACCCTAAACCTAACCTTCACCCTAACCCTTATCCTAAACCTAACACTAAACTCAACCCTCACTCTGACCCTAAAGCTCACCCTAAACCTTACCTTCACCATATCCCTAACCCTAGCCCTAACCCTAATCCTCACACTAACCAGAACTGTAACCCTAAACCTAACCCTCACCCTAACGCTCACCCTAACCCTAACCCTCACCCTCACCCTAACCCTCAACTCACCCTAAACCTAACACTCAGCCACACCCTAATCTACACCCTCACCTGAACCCTCGCCCTCACCCTAACCCTCACCCTTACCCTAAATGTAACCCTAATCCTAAACCTAACCCTGACCCTCATCCTCACCCTAACCCTAACCCTAACCCTAAGCCTAACCCTATCTCTAAACCTAACCCTCTCCCTAACCCTCACCTTAAACCTAATAGTAACCCTAACACTCTCCCTCACCCTAACCCTCACCTTAACCCTTATCCTCACCGTAACCCAAACCCTAACACTAACCCTGACCCTCACAGTAACCCTAACCCTCAGCCTAACCCTAAACCTAACCTCACCCTAAACCTCCCCCTAACACTTACCCTCACCCTAACGCTAACCGTAACCCTAAACCTCCCCACACCATAACCCTCATCATCGAACTAACACTCACCCTAAGCCTAACCCTCACCCACAACCTAACCCTAATCCTCACCCTCACCCTAAACATCACCCTAAACCTAACCCTCACCATAAACCTAAGCCTAATCCTCACCCTAAACCTAACCCTCACTCTCACACTCACCCTAAGCTTAAGCCTAACCCTAACCCTAATCCTAAACCTACCCTTCACCCTCACTCTCACCCTAAGCCTAACGCTACCCCTAACCCTAATCCTAAACCTAACACTCACCCTCACACTCACCCTAAGCCCAACCCTAACCCTAACCCTAAACCTAAACCTAAACCTCACCCTCACTGTCAACCTAAAGCTAACCCTAATCCTAACCTTCACCCTCACCCTCACCCTAACCCTAACCCTAACAATAACCCTCAGCCAAACCCTCACTGTAACAATAACCATAACCCTCACCGTAACCCTAAAGCTAACCCTAAACCTCACCCTCACCCTAACACTTATTCTCATACTAACCCTAAACCTAACCCTCACCCTCACCCTCACCCTCACCCTCAGGCTTACCATAACCCTAAATCTAGTCCTAACACTAAACTTCACCCTCACCCTCACCCTTACCCTAACCCTAACCCTAACGCTAACCCTCACCCTCACCCTAACCCTAACCTTAACACTCAACCTAACCCTAACCCTCAACCTAAACCTAACCCTCCCCATCACACTCACCATCAGCCTAAACCTCAGCATTAACCTACCCCTAACCCACACCCTATAACCCTCACCCTCACCCGAACCCTCACCCTCACCTGAAACTTCACCCTAAACCTAACCCTCACTCTAACCCTAACCCTTACCCAAACGAAACCCTCACCCTCACCCTCACACTCACTGTAACCCTCACCCTCACCTTAGATCTCACCCTAAAACTAAACCTCACCCTAACCCTAAACCTAACCCTCACCCTAACACTAAGCCTAACCTAACCTTCACCCTAAACCTCACCCTAACCCTAATCCTAACCGTAACCCTAAACCTCATCCTAACCTTCAGCCTCACCCTAACCCTAACGCTAACCCTAACAGTCACCCTCACCCTAAACCTCAACCTAATGCTTACCCTCAACGTGACCTTAACCCTAACCCTAACCCTAACCCTCATTCTAACCCTTACCCTAACCCTAACCCTCAACCTAACTCTAACTCCAACTTTCAAACAAACCCTAACCCTCACACTAAACCTCACCCTCAACCTCAATATCACCCTAAAACTTATCCTAACCCTAGTCATCACCCTAAACCTAACCCTAACCCTAATCCTAATTTCCAACCTCAACCTCCCCTGACCCGAACACTAACCCTAATCCTAACCCTAAACCTCACCCTCACCTTCACCCTCACTCTCACCCTAACCATAACCTTAACCCTAACCCTCACGCTAAACCTAACCCTCATTCTTATGCTGACCCTAACCCTAACCCTAACAATAACCCTAACCCTAACCCTAACAATAACCCTAAACGTAACCCTAACCCTAATCCTAACACTAACCCTCACCCTAACCCTAAAACTCACCCTAACCCTAATCCTAAACCAAACCCTCACTCTCACCGTAACTCTCAACCTAACCCTGACCCTCAACCTCACCCTAACCCTAACTCTCACACTAACCATAACCCTCACCCTACCCCTAACCCTAACCCTCACCCTCACCCTCAAGCTCACCCTCACCCTCATCCTAATCCTTACCCTAAAACTAATCCTAACCCTAACCCACACCCTCACACTAAACCTCACCCTAAACCTTATCCTCACACTAACCCTAAACCTAACCCTCACCCTCACCCTAAACCTAATCCTAAACTTAACCCTCACTGTAACCCTAACTCTTACCCTAACCCTAACCCTCACACTAACCCTCATCCTAACCCTTACCCTAACACTAAACCTAACCCTAAACCTCAACCTCAACCTCACCCAAACTCTAACCTTCACCTAACCCTCACACTAACCTAACCCTTACCCTAACCCTAACCATTACCCTCACACTGACCCTCAACCTTACCCTAACCCTAACCCTACCCTTCACCCTAACCCTCGCCCTCACCCTCAGACTAACCCTAAACCTAACGCTAACCCTAACCCTAATGCTCACCCACACCCTCACTCTAATCATAAACCTAACCCTAATCCTCACCCTCATCTTCACCCTAACCCTAACCCTCACACTCACCCTAATCCTAACACTAACCCTAAACCTAAACATCACCCTCACCCTAACCCTCACCCTAACCCTTACCCTCACCCTAACGCTAACCCTAAAACTAACCCTCAACCTAACCCTCACCATCACCCTCACCCTAAACCTCAAAATCACCCAACCCTCATACTAACCCTCACTCTAACCCTAACCCTCAACCACACCCTAACCCTCACCCTCACCTGAACCCTCACCATCACCCTAACCCTCACACTTACACTAACCCTAACCCTAAACCTAAACCTAACACTCACCCTCATCTTTACCGTAACACTAACCCGAACACTAACACTCACCCTAAACCTAAACCTTACCCTAAACCTAACCTTCACCCTAACCCTCAACTTAAAACTAATGGTAACCCTAAACCTCTCCCTCACGTCAACCCACACCCTAAAACTCACCCTAACCCTTATCCTCACACTAACCCAAACCCTAACACTAATCCTAACCCTCACAATAACCCTAAACATCAGCCTAACACTAAACTTAACCTCACTCTAACTCTCACCCTAACCCTTACCCTCACACTAACGCGAACCCTAACCATAAACCTCCCCTCACCCTAACCCTCACCATCTCCCTAAACCTCACGCTAAGCCTAACCCTCACGCACAAGCTAACCCTAATCATCATCCTCACCCTGAACATCAACCTAACCCTAACCCTCACCCTAAACCTAAGCCTAAACTTCATCCTCAACCTAAACCTTAACCTCAACCTAACCCTAAGCCTAACCCTAATAATAAGCCTAATTCTAAACCTATTCCTCACCCAGACTCTCAACCTAAGCCTAATCCTTACCCTAACCCTAATCCTAAACCTAACCCTCACAATCACACTCACCCGAAGCCTATCACTAACCCTAACCCTAATCCTAAACCTAACCCTCACCCTCACCCTCACCCTAAATTTAACCCTAACCCTAACTTTCACCTTCACCCTCACCCTAACATTAACCCTAGCAATAACCCTCACCTTAACCCTCACCCTAACTGTAACCCTAACCCTCACCGAACCCTTACACTAACCCTAAACCTCAACCTAACCCTAACCCTTACCCTAAACTTTATCTTCACACTAACCCTAAACATAACCCTCACCCTCCCTGTCACTGTAACCATAACCCTAACCCTTCACCTCACCCTGAACCTCACACTAACCCTAACCCTCAGCGTAAACATTACACTAAACCTAACCCTAACCCTCACACTAAACCGAACCCTAACTCTAACCCTCACCCTCACCCTAAACCTCACCCTAACCCTTATCCTCTCACTAACCCTAATCCTAAACCTCACCCTCACTCTCACCCTAACCCTAACCCTAAATTTAACCCTCACTCTAACCCTAACACTTACCCTAACCCTAAACCTAACCCTCACACTAACCCTCACACTAACTATTATCCTCACTCTAACCCTAACCTTAACCCCAAACATCACCCTCACCCTAACCCTAACCCTGAAACTAACCCTCACACTAACCCTAACCCTTAACCTAACACTAACCCTACACCTCACCCTAACTCTCACCCTCACCCTAACTAAATTCCTAAGCCTCACCCTAAACCTAAACTTAACCCTAATCCTCACCCTAACCCTAACCCTAACCCTCAACCTATACCAAAGCCTAACCCTAACCCTAACTGTAATCCTCAACCTAACCCTAAACCTAAATCTCACCCTAAACCTAACCCTTACCCTACACCTAACCCTAATCTTAACCCTCACCCTAACACAAACCCTAACCCTAACGCTCACCCTAACCCTTACCCTAACCCTAACTTTAACCCTAAACTTCACCCTTACCCAAACCCTAACCCCAACCCTCACCCTCACCATCAGCCTAAACCTAACCCTCACCCTATGCTAACCCTAATCCTAACCCTAACCCTCACCCTCACAGTCACCCTCAACCTAACCCTCACCCTTAAACTCACCTACCCCCTAACCCTGAAACTTACCCTACCCTAAACCCCACCCTCACCCTCACTCTCAAACTAACCTAAACCTCACACTAATCCTAACCCTAACCCTCACCCTCACCCTAAACATAACCCTCACCGTCACCGTCACCCTCAGCATTACCCTAACCGTCATCCTCAACCTCACGCTCACCCTAACATTCACCTTCACCCTAAACATCACCCTAACCCTAACCCTCACCCTAAGGCGAACCTTAGCCCTAACCCTAACCCTCACCCTAACCGTTATCTTCAGACTAACCCTTACTCTAAACCTAACCCTAACCCTCACATTAACCCAAAAACTCTCCCTAAGCCTAACCCTACCCTTCACCTTAATCCTTCCCCTAACCCTAAACCTCACGATAATCCTATCCCTAACTCTCACCCTCAATCTAACCCTCATCCTCACACTAATCCTCAGCCTAACCCTATCCCTTACCAAACTGAAATCCTCAACCTCACGCTCACACTCACACTAACCCTAACCTTAATGTTAACCCTAACCCTGACCCTCACCCTAATCATCACCGTACCACTTACCCTTACCCTAACACTAAACCTCACCTTCAACCTAACCCTCACCCTAACCCTTATCCTCACACTAACACTAACCCTATACATAACCCTAACACTCACACTAACCCTACCCCTCACCCTAACCCTAAACCTCAACCTAAACCTCACCCTCACCCTAATCCTAACCCTAACGGTCACACTAACCCTCAACTTCACCCTCACCCTCACCCTAAGCCTAACCCTAACCCTCACCCTAAACCTCACCCTAACCCTAACGCCAACCCTAACCCTCAATATAATCCTAACCCTCACCATACCCCTTATCCTCACACTAACCCTAAACCTAAATGTAACCCTAACACTAACCCTAACCCTCAACCAGAGCCTAACCCTACGCCTCACCCTATCCCTCACCCTAACCCTAACTAACTCTAACACTCACCCTAAACATAACCCTAACCCTCACCCTCACCCTAAACCTCACCGTCACCCTCACCTTCACCCTAACACTAACCCTCACCAACACCCTAACCCTCACCTGAAACAGAACCCTAACCCTCACCCTAACACTCCCCCTCACCCTAAACCTCACCCTAACCCTAATGCCAGCCCTAACTCTCACCCTAATCCTAAGCCTCACCATAAACCTTATCCTCACACTAACACAAACCCTAAACGTAACCCTATCACTAACCCTAACCCTCACCCTAACTCTAACCCTACACCTCACCCTAACCCTCACCATCACCCTAAAACTAACCTAACCCTCACCCAAAACCTAACCCTAACCCTCACACTCAACCTAAAACTAACCGTCACACTAACCCTCAGAGTAACCCTAACTCTCACACACACCCTAACCCTCACACTTACCAGAAACCTAACCCTCACCCTAAACACCACCCTAACCCTACCCCTCAACCTAAATATAAACTTTACCCTCACCCTAACCCTAAAACTCACACTCAACTTAAACCTCACTCTAACAATAATCCTAAATCTTACCTAACTGAAACACTCACCCTCACTCTCCCTCTCACACTAACACTCAGGCTCAACCTAGCCCTCAACCTCACCCTAAACCTAACCCTTACACTCACTCCCACCCTCGCCCTCAGCCTAAACCTAACCCTAACCCTAAATCTCACCCTCATCCTCACCTTAACCCTAAACTTAAAGGTAACCCTCACCCTCAAACTCAACCTAACCCTTACCCTAGCGCTAACAATGACCCTAACACTAACCCTAAACCTAATCCTAACACTAACCCTCACCCTAACCCTAAACCTCACCCTAAACTTTAACCTCAAACTAACCCTAACTCTATCCCTAAACATAATCCTCAAACTAAAACCAGCCCTCACCCTAACCCACACACTAACCCTCACCCTCGCCCTCAGCCTAAGCCTAACCCTTACCCTAACCCTCACACTAACCCTCACCCTAAACCTCAACCTAAGCCTCACCCTAATCCTAACCCTCACCATAACCCTTATCCTCACACTAACCCTAACCCTAAACCTAACTCTCACACTAACCATAACCCTCACCCAAACCCAAACCTTACCTCTCACTTTATCCCTCACCCTAACCCTAACATTAACTCTAACTCTCACCCTAAACATAACCCTATCCCTCACCCTCAACCTAACCCTCACCGTCACCCTAACTTTCACCCTAACACTAACCTTCACACACACCCTAACCCTCACGTGAAACCGAACCCTAACCCTCACCCTAAACCTCACCCTCACCCTAAACATCACATTAACTCTAATCCTCACCCTAACCCTCACACTAAACCTCAACCTCAACCTAATCCTCACCCTAACCCTAACCCTAACCCTAACCCTTACCCTCAACCCCACCCTCGCCCACAGCCTAATCCTAACCCTAAACCTATCACTCACTGTCAACCTCACCATAACCCTAAACCTCACCCTCACCCTAGCCCTCACCCTAACCCTAACCATAATCCTAACCCTAACACTAACCCTCAGCCTCTCCCTCAGCCTAACCCTAACCCTAAACGTAATCCTAATAATAAACCTCACCCTCAACCTAACCTTAACCCTAAACCTAACCCTCACCGTCACCCTCACCCTCACACTCACCCTAACCCTCACCATCACCCTCAACCCTCACCCTAACCCTCAACCTAACCCTAAACATCACCCTAACCGTAAACCTCACCCTACCCCTAAACCTCACAATAACCCTAACGATAACCCTAACCCTCACTCTCTCCCTAACCCTCACCATAACCCTTATCCTCACACTAAACCTAACCCTAACCCACACACTAACCCTAACCCAAACACTAACTCTAATCCTAACCCTCACCCTAACCCACACCCTAACCCTAACCTTAACGCTAACCATCACCTTAAACATAATGCTAACCCACACCCTCAACCTAACCTAACCCTCACTGTCACCCTAACCTTCACCCTAACCGTCACCCATAACCTAACCCTCCCCTGAACCTGAACTCTAACCCAAACCCTAACTCTCACCCTCACCCTAAACATCACCCTAAACCTAACCTTCACCCTAACTCTAATCCTAACCCTCACCCAAACCCTAAACCTCACACTAACCCACACACTCAACCTAAACTTCACCCTAACAATAACCCTAAGCCTTACCTAAACGAAAACCTCACCCTCATCCGAGCCCTCACCTTAAACCTCACCCTTACTTTAACCCTACCGCTCAACCTAACCCTCACGCTAACAATGACCCTAACACTAACCCTAACCCTCATGTCACCCTAAACCTCAATGTCACCCTTACCCGAAACTAACCCTAAAACTGAACCAAACCCTAACCCTCACCCTCACCGGATCCCTCACCCTCACCCGAAACCTCACACTCATCCTAACCCTCACCCTCACCCTAAATATCACCCTAACCATAACCCTCACTGAAAACCTAACCTCAACCCTACCTTAACCCTAACCCTCAACCTAACCCTAACCCTCACACTAACCCTCACCCTAAACTTTAACCTCACACTAACCCTAACCCTAACCCTAACCCTCACACTAACCCTAAGGCTCACCCTAACCCTAACCTTACACCTCAACCTAACCCTCAAACTAACATTCACACTAACCCTAACCCTAAACCTCACCCTCACCCTAACCCTCACCTTCACCCTAACTTGACCCTAACCATAACCCTAAAACACACCCTAACCCTCACAATCAACTGAACGCGAACCCGAACCCTCACCCTAATCCTCACCATAACGCTAACCCTAAACCTAATCCTAAACCTTATACTAACACTAACCCTAACTCTAACCCTCACCCTAACCCTAACCCTCACTAACCCTCATCCTAAGCCTTACGCTAACCCAAACCCTCACTCTCACCCTAACCTTAACCCTACTCCTAACCCTCACCCTAACCCCTACCCTAAACCTCACCCTAACCCTAACGCTCAACCTAACCCTCACCCTAAACCTAATCCTCACCCTAAACCTAACCCTAACCCTTACCTAACCCTAATCCTAACTGTCAACCTCACCCTCAAACTAAACCTAACCCTAACCCTAAACCTCACCATAACCCTAACACTAAATCTAACTTTAAACGTCTCCTTCACCCTAACTATCACCCTCACGCTAAACATTACCCTCACCCTAACCCTCACCCTACACCTAACACTCACCCTAACCCTCACCCTAACCCTAACGAAAACCCTAACACTCACCCTCACCCTAACCTTTAACCATACACTAACCCTAAGTCTAACCCTAACCCTAACCCTCAAACTAACACTAACAATCATCCTAAATCTAACCCTACCACTCACCCTAACCCTCATCCTAAGCCTAAACCTAAACCTAACACTAAGCTCACCCTAAACCTCACCCTAACCCTAACCCTCACCCTCACCCTCAACTTCAGCCTAACCCAAAACCTAACCCTAATCCTAACCCTAACCCTCACATTCACCCTAAACCTAACCCTCACCGTCACCCTCACCCTCACCCTAACCCTCACCCTCGCCCTAAACATCAACTTAACCCTAACACTCACCCTAACCCTAACCTTAACCCTAACACTAACCCTAACCCTCACCCTAATCTTTATCCTCATACTAACCCTAACTCTAACCCTATCCCTAACCATAATAATAGCACTAACCCTTACCATAACCCTAATCCTAACATTAACACTCACTCTAACCCTAACCCTAACACTCACCCTCACACTCACCCTAACCCTAATCCTCACCCTAACCCTAACCGTAATCCTAACCCTAACCCTCACCCTCACCCTAACCCTTATCCTCACACTAACATTAACCCTATACAAAACCCTAACTTTCACACTAATGCTAACCCTCATCCTAAGCCTAACACTACCCTTCACCCTAACCATAACATTAACCCTAACCCTCATCCTCACCCGAATACTCACCGTCACCCTAAAACTCACCCGAACACTACCCCTCACTTACACCCTAACCCTCATCCTCAGCGAACCTGAACCTGAACACGAACCCTCACCTTCACCCTAACCGTCACCCTCAACCAAAACATCACCCGGACCCTAACCCAAACCCTAACCCTCAACCTAAACCTCACCCTCACCCTACCCCTCACCCTAACCCTAACCTTCAACTCACCCTCACCTCACCCTAAGCCTAACCCTAACCCTAACCATAATCCTAAACCAAAACCTCACCCTCACCCTAACCCTAAACCTAACCCTCACCCGCACCCTCAATTTAACCCTCACCCAACTCTAAACCTTGCCCCAAACCTCACCCAACCCCTAAAACTAACACACACCCTAAACCTCACCATAACCCTCACACTAACCCTAACCCTCACCCTAACCCTAACCCTCACTCTCAACCTCACACTCACATTCACTTTCATCCTAACCCTACCCCTAACTCTAATCCTAACCCTAACCCTCACCCTAACACTCACCCCTAACCCTAACCCTAACCCTAACCCCAACCTAAACCTAACCCTAACCCCCACCTGAACCCTCACCCTCACCTGAACCCTCACACTCACCCGAACCCTCACCCTCACCCTAACACTAGGCCTCACCCTAAAGATCACCCTAACCCTAACTCTCACTCTAACCCTAAACCTAAACCTAAACCTAAACCTAACCCTCAACGTAACCCTCACCCTCATGCTAATCCTCACCCTAACCCTAACCCACACCCTAACCCTAAACCTTACCCTAACCCTAACCCTAACTCTAACTTTCACCCTAACCCTAACCCTCACCCTAACCCTCGCCTTAACCCTAACGCTAACCCTAACACTCACTTCACCCCAACCCTAAACCTAACCCTAACCCTAACCCTCACCTTAACTCTAATCTTTCCCCTAAACCTAACCCTAACACTAACCCTCACCCTAACCCTAAACCTAACGCTAACTCTCAACCTTACCGTCACCCTATCCCTAAAGCTAACCCTAACCCCACTTCACTCTAACACTAATCCTAACCCTAACCCTCACCCTAACCATAAACCTTACCCTAAACCTAACCCTAACCCTCACCCTCACCCTAACCCTCATCCTAACACCTATCCTCACACTAAAACTAACCATAACCCTAAGCCTAACCCTCACATGAACCCTAACCCTGACCCTAACCCTAAACCTCCCCCTCACCCTAAACCTCCCTTTTACCCTAACCCTAACCCTCACCCGAAACCTAACCCTAACCCGTACACTGACCCTAATGCTCACCGTCACCCTAAACCTCACCCTAAGCCTAATCCTCCCCCACACCCTAACCCTCACTCTCAAACGAACCCTAACACTCACCCTAACTATTACCCTCACCCTAAACATCACCTTAACCCTACCCCTCACCCTAACTCTAACCCTAACCCTCACCATAACCCTAACCCAAACACTAGCACTCACCCTCAACTTAAACCTCACCCTAACAATAAACCTAACCCTTACCGAACCGAAACCCTCACCCTCACCCTCACTCTCACCCTAACTCTCACCCTCAAACTAGCCCTCACCCTAAACCTAACCCTTACCTAACCAAAACCCTCACCATCTCCCTCACCCTCACCCTAACAATCACCCTCACCGATGCCTCAACCTAAACTTAACCCTCACCATAAACCTAACCTTCACCCTAAACCTAACGCTAACCCTAACCCTCACCCTAACTTAAATCTGACCATAAACCTTACCTGCACCATAACCCTAACCCTAACCCTAATCCTCACACTAACCCTAACCCTAATCCTCAATCTAAAGCTCACCGTAAACCTAACCCTCACCCTCACCCTAACCCCCACCGTCACCTTTAGCTCACTCTAACCCTAACCGTCACCCACACCCTAAAACTCACACTCACCCAAACCCTCACCCTCACGCTAACCCTACCCTAAACCTCACCCTAACCCTAACCGTCACTCTATACCTAACTCCAACCCTCACCCTAATCTAACCGTCCACCTAACCCTCACCCTCAACCTAATCCTCTCCCGAACACTAACACTAACCCTTACATAACCGAAATCCTCACCCTCACGCTCACCCTAACCCTGACCCTAAGCCTGACCCTCATCGTCATCCTAACACTAACCCTAAACCTAACCCTCACCCTAACCCTCACTCTAACCCTAATCCTAAACCTAAGCCTCACCCTAAACCTCACCCTAACACTAATGCTAACCCTAACGCTTATCCTAACCCTGACACTCACTTTAAACCTTACCCTCAAACTAACCCTATCCCTAACAGTAATCCTAACCCTCACACTGACCCTAACACTCACCCTAAACCTAACCCTAACCCTACCCCTCACCCTAACCATCACCCTAGCCCAACCCTAAACCTAACCCTCACCCTAAACCTATCCCTAACCCTCACATTCATCCTAACCCTCACACTTACCCTAAACCTCAAACTCACCCACAGCCTAAAGATCAACCTCACCAGAACCCTAACCATCACCCAAAATCTCACCCTCACCCTAAACCTCACACTAAACCTTACCCTCACGAAAACCCTTACCCTAACACTCACTCAACCCTAACTCTCACACTGACCCTCACCCTCAATCTAATCCTCACCCAAACAATAACGCTAGCCCTTACCTAACCGAAACACTCACCCTCACCCTCATCCTCACCCTAACTTTCACCCTCACCCTAGCCCTTATCCTAACCCTAACCCTAAACCTCACCCTCATCCTCATCTCTCCCTCAGGATAACCCAAACTCTAACCCTAATCCTAAACCTACTCCTCACCCCCACCCTCACCCTTACCCTATCCCTAACCCTAACACTAACACTCACCATAACCCTAAACCTCACCCTAAACCTAACACTGAACCTCACAATCACCCTAACCCTAAACATAACCTTAAAACTCAGCCTAACAAAAATCCTAACCCTATTCCTCACCCTAACTCTAAACCTCACCCTAACCCTAACCCTAACAATCACCTTAAACCTAAAACTCAATCTAACCCTCACCCTAACCCTAACGCTAACCCTAACCCTCACCCTCAAACTAACCCTCAACCTAACCCTTATCCTCACACTAACCCTAACCCTAACCCTAACTCTAACCCTCACTCTAACCCTAACCCTCACCCTAACCCGAACCCTACCCCTCACACTAACCCTCACACTAACTTTAACCCTAATCTTAACCTTCACCCTAACCCTAACCCTAACTCTCACACTCACCCAAGCCCTCACCCTCACCCTAACCCTCCCCCTCACACTAAACATCACCCTAACCCTAACCCTCACCCTAAACTTAACCCTAACACTCACCCTAATCCTCACCATAACCCTAAATCTAACCCTAACTCTCAACCTAAGCGTCACCCTATCCCTAACGCTAACCCTAACACTCAGCCTCACCCTACCCCTCATCCTAACACTTATCCTCACACTAAACCTAATAATAATCATAACACTAACCCTCACATTAACCCTAACCCTCACACTAACCCTAAACCTACCCCTCACCCTAAACCTCACCTTCACCGTAACCCTAACCATAACCCTCACCCCAAACCTAACCCTAACCCGCACACTCACCCTAACACTCTCCGTCACCCTAAACCTCACCCTAATGCTAACCCTCACCCACACCCTAACCCTCACTCTCAACCGAACTCTAACCCTCACCCTTACCCTTACCTTCAACCTAAATATCACCCTAATCCTAACCCTCACCCTAACTCTAACCCTAACCCTAAGCCTCAACCTAACCCTAACCCTCAAACTAACCCTCACCCTCAACTTAAACATCACCCTAACAATAACCCTAACCCTTACCTAACCAAAATCCTCACCTTCACCCTCAATCTCACCTTAAGCCTCACCCTAAACCTAACCCTTACCCTCAAACTCACCCTTGCCCTCAGCCTAACCCTAACCCTAACCCTAACCCTAACACTCACCCTCACCCACACGCTCACCCAACCCCAAACCCTAACCCTAACTCTAACCCTCACCCTCACCTTAACCCTCACCCTAGCCTTTAACCTCACGCTAACCCTAACTCTAACCCTAACCCTAACCCTCACAGTAAACCTAACCCTCAACCTAACCCTAAACATACCCCTCACCCTAACCCTCACTCTCACCCTAACACTAACCATAACCCTCACCCTAACCCTAACCCTCACCCTCACCCTAAACCTAACCCTAACCCTTACCCTTACCTTGACCTTCACACTAACCCTCACATTCATCCTAATCCTCACCCTAACAATAACCCTAACAATTATCTGACTGAAACCCTCAACTTCACCCTCATTCTCACCCTAACCCTCACCCTCACCCTAGCCTTCACCTTAACCCTAACCCTAACCTTCACCCTCATCCTCCCTGTCACCCTCAGCCTAACCCTAACCATAACCCTAATCCTAACCCTAATCCTCAACCTCACCCTCAACCTAACCCTAACCCTCACCCTAACCTTCACCCTCACCCTCACCGGCACCCTCAGCATTACCATAACACTAACGGAAATCATAAACCTTACCCTCACCCTCACCCTCACACTCACCCTCACCCTAGCCCTCATCCTAAACCTAAACCTCACCCTAACACTAACTCTAAACCTCACTTTTACCCTAACCCTAACCATAACCCTAACCCTCACCCTAACCCTCACCCTAACCCTAACCCTACCCCTCACCCTAACCCTCATCCTAACCCTAACCCTAACCCTCATCCAAACCCTAACCCTAACCCTCACCCTCAGCCTAACACAAACCCTAACCCTAATCTTAAACCTAACCCTCAACACCTCCCTCACCCTAATCCTAACCATAACCCTAATTCTAACTCTCACACCCACACTCAACTTAACCCTAACCCTAACCCTAACAATAACTGTAAATCTAATCCTAACCCTAACCCTCACCCTCAGCCTCACCAACACCCTAACCCTAACCCTAATCCTAAACCTAACCCCCACCCTCACCCTATCCCCAATCCTAACCCTTGCCCTAATCCTCACCCTAACCCTATTGCTTCAACCTTCAACCTCACCCTCACCCTAAACCTCACTCTAACTCTAAAGCTCACTATAACCCTAACCCTAAGCCTAACCCTTATCCTCATACTAACCCTAACCCTAACCCTAAGCTGTGGAGAGCTGCGGGAGCCGTGACCAAAGATGGCGTGCCCGTAAGGCGCAGCCACAAAAGCAATATTGTAGCTCCTTGGTAAGATGGTGCTGTCTCCGCCTTCCGTCTTCCCGGTGACGAGTTCTCTCTCTAAAAACAACTCCTTATATGGCTATGACTTGGCTCCTGGTTTGCTTCCGTGTTTGTGACCCTATCGGTATATGCCACGTGGCGCTTCGGGATTGGCCATCCAGGAGTCTTATAACCGGAGCGCCGGGGGGAGGGTGGGAGGAGTGGAGAGAAGTGGGAAGAAGCAGGCAGGAGAGAAGCAGGAGAGAAGTGTGTAACAAGGTCCTGAATAAACTGCATTTAGAAGAATCCCGGGTCGAGTCTTCCTTGCTGGTCCAGGTGGTCGCTACAGCTGGCGGCCCGTACGGGGAATTCAGAACTGTCTTCGGTCAGGGTGGTGAACTGGTAAGTTCCCAGGAAAAGGGAGAATCTGCGACAAGAGCGGGGGGTAAGTTCCCAGGTGCAGTGGAAATCCGCGATTAAACCGGGCATAATATGGGGCTCTTCTCTGTAGATAAAAGAGAGAGCAGAAACCTGGGAAGAAATAAAATACAGGCCTAAAGTGAAAGTAACAAAAAATAAAATTTTTAATAACTATGATGGGCACCACGACGTCACATCCAATTTTTCTGGCCCTGGAAGAGCTACTATGCTCAAAATGACTAAAGTTAAAGAAGGGTACTTTACAGAGGTTCCTTGAAGAATGCAACATTGTACCTCCTTGGTTCATAGTGTCTGGGAGCCTTACAATAGCTTCATGGGAAAAATTAGGCAGGGATTTGGATTTTGCCTATGAACAGGGCACATTAAAGCAGGAGTCCGCCCCATTTGGAGATTGATTAGTGGCTGCCTGGAGGTTCAGAGCTGCTGTGAGATTATAGAAAATGGACAGTCCGCACTGGAGCAGTTACAGGAGGAGAGTGAGGGTTAGGGTTATGGTTAGGGTTAGGGTTAGTGTGAGGATAAGGGTTAGGTTGAGGGTTAGTTTGAGGGTGAGGGTTAGGGTTAGCATTAGGGTTAGGGTGAGGGTTAGATTGAGTTTTAGGTTTAGGGTGATTGTTAGGGTTAGGGTTAGGGTGAGGTTTAGAGTTAGGGTGAGGAATAGGGTTAGGATTTTTGTTAGGCTGAGTTTTAGGGTTATGTTTAGGGTTAGGGTGAGTGTGAGGTTTAGTGTTAGGTTTAGGGTTATGGTGAGTGTTAGTGTTAGGGTTAGGGATAGGGTTAGGGTGAGGGTGGGGGTGAGGAGTAGGTTTAGGATTAGGGTTAGAGTTTGGGTTATCCTGAGGGAGAGATGAGGATGAGGGTGAGGTTTAGGGTTAGGGTTAGGATAAGGTCTAGGGTGAGGGTGAAAGTTAGGGTGAGGATGAGGGTGAGGGTGAGTGTTTCGGTTAGGTAAGGGCTAGCGTTATTGTTTGGGTGAGGATTAGATTGAGGGTGAGGGTAAGTGTGAGAGATAGGGTTGAGTGAGTGTTAAGGTAAGGGTTTTCGTGAGGGTAAGGATTAGTGTGAGGTTTAGGGTGAGGGTGAGATTTTG
The DNA here is from genome assembly GCF_024711535.1 of Dipodomys merriami. NCBI lineage: Eukaryota > Metazoa > Chordata > Mammalia > Rodentia > Heteromyidae > Dipodomys > Dipodomys merriami. The sequence goes on from NW_027202327.1 coordinate 4,166,408, forward strand.
GGTGATGGTTAGGGTTCTGGTGAGGTTGATCGTTAGGGTGTGGGTGAGTTTGAGGTTTAGGGTGACGGTGAGGGTGAATGTGAGGGTTAGGGATAGGTTTAGGGTGAGGGTTAGGGTTAGGGTTAGGGGTAGGGTGATTGTTAGGCCCTGTCCCCAGGGTGCGCAAATGTATGGGGCAATGGAGAGCCCAAATGAGGAAATTTCCCAAGAAGGATGGCCTACCCTGAGGCATCCCAAGAGCCGCGGAGAGCCACTACAGGCTCGGCGGGACTGGACCTCCGCACTACCACCAGACTCGTACTAACCCTGCAAATGGGCGTTCAGTTAATAGAGTCAGATTTTCAAGGTCCTCTAGAACGGGGCACAGTGCGGTTACTACTTGGCGGGTCTTCCATTACTCTTAGAGGGCTTAAAATTCACCCAGCAGTTATTGACCCAGATTATACAGGTATAGTTAAAATCATGGTAGAAGCTCCAAAAGGTATTGTAGCAATTTCCCCTGGAGACAGAATTGCCCAATTGTTACTCCTGCCTAGCCCACATGAAAAATTTCCTGCCATACAGTCTGAGAGAGGTAAAAAGGGTTTTGGCTCCTCCGGAATTGAGTCAGTGTACCTAGCCCTGGATTTAGACCAGAGACCCACGCTTAAGCTGGAGATTGAAGGAAAAAGGATTATAGGACTGTTAGACACAGGGGCCGATCATAGCATTATTGCCAAAAAGGATTGGCCGAGAGGGTGGCCTCAGAACATTACAGGCCTCAGAACAAACCCTGAGAGTGTTGGGCTATGCCAAAGCCCCTGACATAAGTGAAAGACCCCTCAACTGGAAGGATGGAGAGGGACACTCTGGAAACATCCAGCCTTATGTTTTAGAATTGCCTGTCTCCCTGTGGGGTCGAGATTTACTCAAAGAGATGGGGTTTTGCCTTAGTAATGAATATTCTCCTACCTCAAAGGAAATGATGTTACAAATGGGCTACTGCCCAGGGCATGGACTGGGAAAAAACTTGCAAGGCTGTAAAGAGCCTATTGATGTCCACCAAAAACTTCATAGACATGGGCTGGGTTTTTCATAGGGGCCGCTGAGAATCAAGTTCCCATTACCTGGAAGACGGAGGAACCGGTATGGGTAGCTCAGTGGCCTCTATCCTCCGAAAAGCTTTTAGCCACTCATAAACTGGTAGAAGAACAAGTAGCCCTGAGCCATGTGAGACCCTCAGTTTCACCCTGGAATACTCCAATATTTGTGATAAAAAAGAAGTCGGGTAAATGGCGATTACTTCATGATTTGCGTGCCATAAACGCACAAATGCAAATTATGGGCCCTGTACAAAGAGGGTTACCTTTGCTTTCCGCACTCCCTGACCATTGGCCTATTATGGTAATAGATATAAAAGATTGTTTCTTTTCTATCCCCTTGCATTCTGCTGATTGTGAGCGTTTTGCCTTTACTGTGCCCTCCTGTAACCATGAAGAACCTGACCAAAGATATGAGTGGGTCGTGCTGCCTCAGGGTATGGCCAACAGCCCCACTATGTGTCAGCTGTTTGTCGGCAGGGCTATAGCTCCTGTTAAAGAACGGCATCCTAAACTCAGGGTGGTCCATTATATGGATGACATTTTGATAGCTCATAAGGAAGAAGCTGGGTTACAAAAGGCCTATGCAGAATTGGTATTTGCCTTAAGGGAACAGGGTCTTTATCCAGCACCAGAAAAAATACAAACAGGCAGAGTGGTGGAGTACCTGGGAGCTAAGATATATCCCAGGTCGATCATGCCCCAAAAATTGACCCTGAGAAAAGATAACTTAAAGACTTTAAATGATTTTCAAAAATTGTTGGGGGATATTAATTGGATAAGGGGGTATTTGAAATTGCCAAATTATGAATTAAAACCCTTTTTGATATGTTAAAAGGAGATATAGATTTAAACTCCCCACGAGACCTGACTGAGAGCGCCCGATTTGCTCTCAAAAGGGTGGAGGAGGCTTTAAGTGCCGCCTGTTTAAACAGGCTACAAGATGGCCAACCCTTTGATTTATGCATTCTTCCCACTGAGACCCAACCAACTGGGGTACTTTGGCAAGAGGGGCCGTTGATGTGGTTACACTCTCATGTTTCCCCTGAAAGGAGCTGGAATATTACCCTGAGGCGGTGGCGGGCTTAGCTCTGCAAGGAGTTCAACAAAGTTTACAATTTTTTGGAATTTATCCGCACTCCATCATTGTTCCCTATAATGCCTACCAAGTTCAGACTTTATGTGCCAGTATTGATAATTGGTCCATTTTGAGATGCATGTTTCCAGGAGATATTGATAATCATTTGCCCAAAGACCCCCTAATGAGATTTGTAAAGGAACATCCAGTGATTTTTCCAAAGGTAACTGCCCAAACGCCTATTGGAGGGGCTATAAATATTTTTACGGATGGTTCCAAAACGGGATGCGGGGTATATGTCGCAGGTAACCAAGACCCCGTGCAGCATCAATTTGTCCCTGGTAACCCACAGATTGTTGAGTTGATGATTGTAATTGAAGTATTTAAAGCTTTCCCCTGTGCCTTTAATTTAATATCAGATTCAGCCTATGTAAAAAATGCTTTAAAGATATTGGAAGCGGTTGGTACAATAAAGGCTACCAGTTCTGTTCTAGCTCCTTTTATCTTGCTACAATCCCTTATATGGGAACCCAAGGAACCCTTTTTTCCAATGCATATTCGAGCACATACGGGCCTCCCAGGACCACTGACAAAGGGTAATGCCCTGGCTGATGCACACACTCGTGCTGAGTGGGCGCTCCATGCTTCTTCTGTTGACTTAGCAAAAGATTTTCATGCCAAAATTCATGTAAACGCCAGGACTTTACAAAGCCACTTTTCCCTTTCTAGAGCGGATGCACGTCAAGTGGTAAAGGAGTGTCCCCGATGTATTATTTACCATAAGCCCCCTACGTTTGGAGTTAATCCACGTGATTTAAGACCCTTACAAGTATGGCAAATGGATGTAACTCATGTACCAGAATTTGGCCGCTTAAAATATCTACATGTTTCTGTTGACACCTTTTCGGGTGTTATACTTGCCACCCCCCTGTCAGGGGAAAAGGCTACTGATGTAATATCTCACTGCCTGGAAGCGTGGGCGGCCTGGGGAATGCCAAAACAGCAAAAAACTGATAATGGTCCGGCCTATACTGGGCAGCGCTTTGTTTCCTTTTGCACTCAAATGGGTGTTACTCTGGTGCATGGACTGCCCTATAACCCTCAAGGACAAGGAATTGTGGAAAGAACTCATCGTACTATCAAGGAAATGTTAATAAAACAAAAAGGGGGAGTTGGACCCCTGATGGCTACAGCAAGACAAAGAATAGCCATGACACTTTTCACCCTAAATTTTTTGAATTTGGATAACGCTGGTCGCTCAGCGGCGGATAGGCATAACTGTTCCACTCCTTTGGCCTTACGATCGGCTTTGTGGAAGGATGTGCTCACCGGCCTCTGGAACGGGCCTAACCCCGTGCTGGTATGGGCACGAGGATCTGTTTGTGTTTTTTCCTCAGAATCGTTCGGATCCAGTGTGGGTGCCCGAACGACTTGTGCGGTGAGTCCAAGATGAACGGAACACGGAAGAAACAAAAGATTCCGTTGCTGATCATCAGCTCCTGATGATCCAACAGGGGCAGACGGTAGCCAGATGGGGGATACTGTCTGCATTCCCGAGGCCCATGCCCGTGAGACATGACGCCTGTCTTTTCCCTAGATTTTTCACTACAAATAGGACTCTTAACCTTCCTTTTTACCCAGAGGATAAACAAATAGCATAGATAGGTGAAGCTAGAAATATTAGCTTGGTGGGCATGCTATGCTTTTGCTTAAGTGATGTGACCCTTAATGGTAGTTGCATGGCCTTGACTCGTTCCCCGGCCGCTTATTTTAGATATTGGTATGGGAATCCGGGATCAACTGAGGTTTGGGCAAATGCTACTGTATTTGTTAGTACTGTCTTAGGCAGATATTATGAAATCTTAAAGTTAAGCACTGACCCGTGGATTGTAAAGCAACCTAAATGGGCCCCTTTTTGCTAGCCTGACCGTATGGGGGAGGCTTGGCCTTGGACAGGTTGCCAATCACAATGCGCTGTTTGGGCTGATGAGTCTGAGCGTTTTTCATTCTCCCCTAGTGTTTTGTCCAATGCTAGTGTACAATACTGGGCTGGAATTAATCCCTTTAATAATTGGCTGTTATGTGGTCTTAATGGAAGTTGCTTGCAGGCCGAACCTATAGTTATGCTGCAAGGAGGTCACTTTTTTATAGCAAACATGACTTGCAATTTGACTAGTACTGCCCGTACTGTGGGTGCCAATTGTCATTTTAGTAAGAATTATACGGTATTTAGCTATCAGTCTACACCCGTGTGTGTGGTTTCCCCTTTTGTGTTTTTGGTAATTAACAACACCTCTGTATGCTCAGATGATGTATGTGCTTGCACTAATGAAACCTGCTATTATGCTACCTGCTGGAGTTCTCAGTATCCGTTAGCCATAGTTGCACGGATCCCACTTTGAGTGCCTGTGCCAGTAGATGCTTCTCAAGCTGTAACCTTGTTTAGGCATAAGAGAGATTTTGGCATCACTGCGGCCATTGTAACTGCTATAGGTGTGGCTGCTGCGGGTGCAACAGCTGCCGCTGTCGCCATGTCACATACTGTGCAGACGGCTCAGACTTTAAATAAATTGTTGGCTACTATAGCTAGAGCTATGGATTTATAACAAGCGGCCAATGCACAATTAAAAGGAGGACTGATGCTGTTAAATCAAAGGGTTGACCTTGTGCAGGAGCAGGTTGATATCCTGTGGCAGTTGGCTCAGCTGGGATGTGTTCAAAAATATGAATGGCTTTGTATTATTGCTATTCAGTATTATAACTCTACCCAAGCAGCAAATTTGTCTAAACAACTGTCAAGTTATCTTTTAGGCAACTGGATGGGGGAATTCAAACAATTGATGTTGCAGCTACAATCGGCAATTGTCGCGATAAACTCTACCCGCATGGATGATGCCCTGTTACAAGATGTTTCCTCCTGGATTTTGACAGCTGTGGATCATTTGAAGGAGTGGGCAGGAATGGGCTCCCTTATTGGTATCCTGGCATTGGTGATCTTGGTGTGCCTTTGGTACATATGCCGGATTAGGAGCTTGCAGGGCAGGAGTATGGCTACGGTGGTCCAGGCCTTCACTGCCATTGAGGCCGGACAGTCCCCCTACGCATGGCTTGCCACGTTAAAGGAATAGCACAGGGTGCGAGGCAAACGCACTGCACTTGGGAATCACTCCCTGGCGTGAGCCCAAGAAGAGCATGTTGGGTTGCAAGTGGGTTGATGCCCAAGATCCCACCTCTGCAAAAAAGGCATCGGACGGGCCTGGTCATCACTGGGGAAGGCGCCCCTCAGGCGAAGACCAGTGCAAGGTCCTCTCATTAATGTTTTAGACAGAGGTCCAACCTCTACTCTTACCTTTGCTTAATAAAAAAAAAATGGGGAGCTGTGGAGAGCTGCGGGAGCCACGACCAAACACGGCGCGGCCGTAAGGCGCGGCCGCAAAAGCAACATTGTAACTCCTTGGTAAGATGGCGCTGCCTCCCACTTTCCATCTTCCCGGTGACAAGTGCTCTCTGTAAAACAACTCCTTCTATGGCTATGACTTGGCTCCTAGTTTGCTTCCGTGTTTGCGACCATATCGGTATATGCCACGTGGCGCTTAGGGATTGGCCATTCAGGAGGCTTATAACTGGAGCACGGGTGCAGGGGGCGGAGAGAAGCAGGAAGAAGCAGGCAGGAGAGAAGCAGGAGAGAAGCTTGTAACAAGGTCCTGAATAAACCGCATTAGTAAGAATCCTGGGTCCCGTCTTCCTTGCTGGTCGAGGTGGTCGCGACACTAACCCTACACCTAACCCTCACCCTTACTCTCACCCTCACCCTAACTCTAACCCTATCCCTAACCCTAACACTCACCCTAACCCTAAAACTCACCCTAACGCTCACCCGAACACTAACGCTAACCCTAACCCTCAGCCTCAACCTAACCCTCACCCTAACCCTTATCCTCACACTAACCATAAACCTAACCCTAACCCTCACACTAAACCTAACCCTCACCCTGACCCCAACCCTACCCCTCACACTAAACCTCACCCTAACCCTAACCCTAATCCTAACCTTCACGTTAATCCTAACCCTAACCCTCACCCTCATACAAAACCTCACCCTCACTCTAATGCTCCCTCTCCCCCTAAACATCACCCTAACCATAACCATCACCCTAAACCTAACCCTAACACTAACCCTAATCCTAAACCTTAAACTAACCCTCACCCTCACCCTAATCCTCACAATAACCCTACCCCTAACCTAAACAAAACCCTCCCCCTCACCCTTACCCTCACGCTCACCCTCACCCTCTGCCTAACCCTCACACTAACCTTAACCCTCCCCCTAACCCTACCACTCACCCTAACCCTCAGCCTAAACTTAACACTAACCCTAACCCTCAACCTAACCTAAACCTCACCCTAACACTTACCCTCACCATAACCCTAACCCTAACCCTAATCCTCACACTAACCCTAAACCTAACCCTCACCCTAATGCTCTCCCTAAAACTAATTCTAACCCTCACCCTCATACTAACCCTAACCCTCACCTTATCCCTCACCCTAAAACTCACCCTAACCCTAACGCTAACCCTAACCCTCACTCTCAACCTAACCCTCACCCTAACCCTTACCCTCACCCTAACCCTTACCCTTACACTAATCCCCATACTAAACCTAACCCTAACCCTCAACAGAACCCTAAACCTCTCCTTCATCCTATCCCTCAACATCACCACAACCCTCACCCTAACCCTAACCATTATCCACACCCTAAAACTCACCCTCACTTGAACCCTCACCCTGACCCTTACCCTACCCTAAACCTCACCTGAAACCTAAACCTCACCCTAAAACTAATTCTAATCCTCACCCTCATACTAACCCTAACCCTCACCTTATCGCTCACCCTAAACCTCACCCTAACACTAAAGGCTAACCCTAACCCTAACTCTCCACCTAACCCTAACCCTAACCCTTACCCTCACACTAAACTTAAGCCTAACCCTAACCCTCACATTAAACCTAAATCTCACCCTAACCCTTACCCTACCCCTCACTTAAGCCCTCAACCTAACCCTAACCCTCAACCTCACTCTAACCCTAACCCTAACTCTCACCTTCACACTAACAGTCACCGTCACCCTAACCCTCACCCTAAACCTAACCATCACCTACACCCTAATCTGCACACTCGCCCTCACCCTAACTCACACCCTCACCCTAAACATCATCCTAACCCTAACCCTCACCCTAACGCTAAATTTAATCCTCACCCTAACCCTAATCTTCATCTTCAACCTCAACCTCACCCTAACCCTCACGTCATCCTAGCCCTCACCCTAAAACTAACCCTAACCCTCACCCTCACCCTCATCCCCAACCTCAACCTCACCCTAACCCTCACCCTAACACTCACCCTAACCCTAAACCTCACCCTAACCCTCAGCCTCACCTTAACCCTAACCCTAACACTCACCCCAACTCTAACCCTAAACCTAACCCTCAACCTCAGCCTACCCCTCAACCTTACCCTCACCCTCACCCTAACCCTCAACTTAACCCTTATCCTCACAATAACCCTAACCCTAACCCTAACCCAAACATTCACCCTCACCCTCACCCTAACCGTAACACTAACCCTAAACCTAACACTAACCCTCACCTCACCCCCACACTAACTCTAACCCTAACCCTAACCCTCACCCTCAACCTCACCCTAACTGTAACCCTAAACCGAATCCTATTTCTAATCCTCACCGTCACCCTCAATCTAACCCTAACCCTAACCCTATACCTCAACCTCACCCTCACCCTAACCATAAACCTAATCCTAACCCTCAACCTAAATCTCACCCTCAACCTAATCCTCACCCTAACCCTAACCCTTACCTAAACGACACCCTCACACTCATCCTCACCCAAATTCTCACCCTAACCCTTACCCTAAACCTAACACTAACCCTCACCCTCAACCTCACCCTCAGCCTAAACCTAACCCTAACCCTCACCCTAACCCTCACAATAACCCTAAATCTAACCCAAACCCTAACCCTCAATTTAACCCTCACCCTAAACCTAATGCTAACCCTAAACCTTACCCTCACCCTAACTCTCACCCTAACACTTACCCTCACCCTAACCCTCACGCTCACCCTCACCCTCAACCTCACCCTAGTCCTCAGCCTAACCCTAACCCTAACCCTAATCCTAAACCTACCCCTCACCCCCACCATCACACTAACCCTAACGCTAACCGTACCCTCTCCCTCACCCTAACCCTAACACTAAACCATACAATAACCCTAACCCTAACCCTAAAACTCAAACTAAACCACACCTTCACACTAAACAACACCCTAACCCCAACCCTCACCATAAAACTAAACCTAACCCTCAACCTCAACCTAACCCTCAACCTAAACCTCACCCTCAACCTAATCCTCATCATAACCCTAACCCTAAACCTTACTTAACCGAAAAACTCACCCTCACACTCACCCTCATTCTAACCAACACCCTCATCCTAGCCTTCATCCTAACATTAACCCTCACCCCAACCCTAACACTATCCCTCACCCTCACCCTAATACTAAACCTAACCCTAACCCTCACTCTAACCCTAACCCTAAACCTAACCCTCACCCTAAATCTCATCCTAACCCTAACCCTCACCTTAACACTAACCCTAACCTACACAATAACCCTAACCCTCAACCTCTCCCTAACCATCACCATAACCCTTATACTCACAGTAACCCTAACCCTAACCCTAACATTTACCCGTATCCTCACCCTAACCCTATCCCTAACCCTAATCCTAATACTGAACCTCACCCTCACTCTCACCCTAACTCTAATCCTAACCCTCACCCTCACCCTAATTCTAACCCTAACCCTAATCCAAATTCTCACCCTCAGTCTGACCCACACCCTAACTCTATCCCTAACCCTAACCCTATCCCTCACCCTCACTCTCACCCAAAACCTAAACCTCACCTTAACCTGCACCTAACACTAACCCTCACCCCAACCCTAATGCTAACCGTAACCCTCAACCTCACCTTATCCCTTAAACTCTTCCTAACTCTAACCCTAAAACTAAACCTAATCCTCTCCCTAACCCTAACTCTCACCCAAAACCCAAAAGTAAACATCACCTGAAACCTCACCCTCACCCTTACACTCACCCTAAACCTAACCCTAACCCTAATACTAAACCTAATCCTCACCCTAACCCTAACCCTAACCATCACCCTCACACTAACCCTCACCATCACCCTAACCCTAAACCTCACCCTAACCCTAACACTCACCCTAACACTAGCCCTCAGCGTAACTCTCACCCTAACCGTAACGCTAAATCTAACCCTAATCCTCACCATCAACCTAACACTCAGCCGAAACCTAACCCTCACCCACACTCTAAACCTCACCCTCACCAGAACACTCACACTCACCCGAAACCTCAACCTCACCCTAACCCTAAACCTAACAATCACCCTAACCCTAACCCTAAACCTAAACTTAACCCTAACACTCACCCTAAACCTAACCCTAACCCTAATCCTAACACTGAACCTCACCCTCACTCTCACCATAACTCTAATCCTAACTCTAAACCTCACCCTCACCCTAACTCTATCCATAACCCTAATCCAAATTCTAACCCTACACTCACCCTCACCCTAACTCTAACCCAAACCCTAACCCTAACTTTCACCCTCACCCTCACCGTAACCCTAACTGTTACCCTAAACCTAAACCTAACCCTAAGCCTCACCCTCACCCTAAAACTAACCATAACCCTCAACCTCACAGTAATCCTCACCCTATCCCTTAAACTCACCATAACCCTAACCAAAACCCTAATCCTCACACTAACCCTAACTCCCACCCACAACCTAAAACTCAACCTCAACTGAAACATCACCCTAACACTAACACTCACCCTAACCCTAACCCTCAACCTAACCCTCACCCTAAACCTAACGCTAACCTTAACCCTAACACTCACCATCCCCTTAACACTCAGCCGAAACCTAACCCTCACCCAGACTCTAACCCTCATCCTCACCTGAACACTCACACTCACGTGAATCCTCAAACTCACCCTAACCCTAACCCTAATACTGACCCTAACCCTAACCTTAACACTCACCCTAACCCTAACCCTAACCCTAACTCTAAATCTCACCCTCACCCTAACACTCTCTTTCACCCTAACACTGCTCTGTAACCTAATCCTCACCCACAACTTAACCTTCACCATCTCCCGAACACTCACACTCAACCGAACACTCAACTTCACCCTAACCCTAATCCTCACCCTAAACATAAGCCTAACCCTAACCCTCACCCTCAACCTCGCCCTTACCGTCACCCTAACCCTAACCCTCAACCTAATCCTAACCCTCAAACTAACCCTCACCCTCAACTTAATCCTCAACCTAACTCTAACCCTAACACTTACCTTATCAAAACCCTCACCCTCATCATCACCCTAGCCCTCAACCTAACCCTAACCCTTATCCTCAGCCTCACCTTCAACCTAACCCTAACCCTAATCCTCAGCCTTACCTTCAACCTAACCCTAACCCTAACCCTAAACCTAACCCTAACCCTAACGGTAACCCTATCCCTAATCGGAATCCTAACCATCCCCCTCACCCTAACTCTAAACGTAAACCTAACCCTCACGCTAACCCTCACACTAACCCTAACGTTATGCCTAACCCTCAACCTCCCCCTCACCTTCACCCTAACCCTCATCCTCAACCTAACCCTAACACTACCCCTCACACTACCCCAGATCCTAACCCTCACCCTCACCCTAGACCTCACCCTAATCTTAACACCCACCCTAACCCTAACACTAACCGTCACCCTAAACCTAACCCTAACCCTAGCCCTCACCATAACCCTAATGCTAACCCTAACCCTCACTCTAACCCTCACCCTATCCCTAATCCTCAACCTAACCCTCACCCTAATACTCACCATAACCTTAAATCTAACCCTTACCTAAACGAAACCCTCACACTCACCCTCACCCTAACCCTCATCCTCAACATAGCCCTCACCCTAACCTTAATCCTCAACCTAACATTAACCCTCACCCGAAATCTATCACTAACCTTCACCCTCTCCCTAACCGTAAGCCTAATCATCACCCTAACACTAACACTAAACCTCACCCTAATGCAAACCCTCACCCTAACACTTATCCTCACAGTTAACCTAACCTTAACCCTCACCCTAATCCACTACCTATCCCTAACTCTAAACCTAACCCTCACCCTAACCCTCACTCTCACCCTAACCCTAATGCTAACACTAACACTCAACTTTACCCTAACTCTTATTCTCACATTCAAACTAACCCTAACCCAATCCCTAAACCTCACCCTAACCCTAACCCTAACCCTATCCCTAAACTGAACCCTAACCCTCACTCTCACTCTAACTCAAAACCTAAAACTAACCCTCTCGCTAACCCTCACCCTAACCCTAAAGTTATCCCTAAACCTCACCCTCACCCTCACCCTCATTCTCTCCCTAACACCCTCAACCTAGCCTGCACCTAACCCTAACCCTAACGCAAAACCTCCCACTCCACCTCACCCTCAGCCTAACCCTAACCCTAATCGTAAACCTACACCTCATCCCCACCATCACCCTAACCCTAACCCTATCCCTAACCATCACCCGAAACCTCACTCTCAACCTAATCTTCAACCTAACCAGCACCCTCACCCTAATCCACACCATAACCATAACCCTAATCCTTACGTAACTGAAACCCTCACACTCACCCTCACCCTAACCCTCCCTCTAACACTTTTCCTCACACTAAACCTAACCCTAACCCTCACACTAACCCTAATCCTCACCCTATCCCAAACCCAAACCCTAACCCTCACCCTAACCCTCACACTCACCCTAACACTAATGCTAACCCTAAACCTAAACCTAACCCTCCACCTAACCCTAACTCTAAACCTCACCATAAACCAAAACCTAAACCTAACCCTAACCCTCACACTAACCCTCACCCTAACCCAAACGCTAACCCAAAACCTCAACCTCACACTAAACCACACCCTAATACTTACCCTCACCATAAGCCTAACCCTAACACTATTCCTCACCCTAAAACTAACCTTCAACCACACCCTAAAATTCACCCTCACCCGAATACTTACCCTCACTCTAACACTCACCTAACTATAAACAAAATCCTAAACCTAACACTCAACATTACCCTCACCCGCACCCTAACGCTAACCATAACCCTAAACCTCACCCTCATCCACACCCTAACCCTCACCTCACCCTAAACATCACCCTAACCCTAACCCTCACCCTAACGCTCACCCTAACCCTAACGATAAACCTAACCCTCAGCCTCACCCTAACCCTCACCCTAAACTTTAACCTCACACTAACCCTAAATCTAACCCAAACCCTCACACTAACTCTAACCCTAAACCTAACCCAAAATCTACCACTCAACCTAACACTCAACCTAACCCTAACTCTAAACCTAACCCTAACCCTAACCCTCACCCAAACCCTCACCCTCACCCTAGCCCTCAACATAATCCTAACCCTCAACCTAACCCTAACCCTAACCCTCACCCTCAACTTCAACCTAACCCTAACCCTAACCCTAAACCTCACCCTAACCCTCACCCAAAACCTAACACTAAGCCACACCCTAAACCTCACCCTCACCCTCACACTCACCCTCACCTGAACCCTCACCCGAACCCTAACACTCAGCCTCACCCTAAACATCAACCTAACAATAACCCTCACTCTAACCCTAAGACTAACCCTCACCCAAACCCTAACCCTCAACCTAACCCTTACCCTCACCCTAGCCCTCACCGTAACTCTAACCCTAAACCTAACCCTAAACCTAACCCTCAACCTCTGCCTCCCCCTCAGCCTTACCATAACCCTAATCCTAAATATACCCCTCACCACAACCATCACCCTAAACCTAACCCTAACCCTAATGCCCACCCTCACCGTCACCCTAAACCTAATCCTAACAATAACCATAACCGTAAATCTATCCTTAATACTAACCCTAACCCTTACCTTAACCATAACCCTAACCCTATAACTCACTGTAACTGTAATCCTAACCCTAACCCTCACACTAACACTAACCCTCACTCTAACCCTTACCCTAACCCTCAACCTAAACCTAACCCTAAACCTAACCATCAACCTAAAACTAACCAAAAGGCTCACCCTCAAGCTAAACTTCACCCTAACCCTAACACTCACCCTAAACCTCACCCTAACCCTAACGCTCACCCCAAACATAACGCTAACCCTAACCTTCACCCTCAACCTAACCCTCACCGTAACTCTTATCCTCACACTAACCCTAATTCTAAATCTAACCTTTATCCTCACACTAAGTCTAATCCTAAACTTATCCCTAACCCTCACACTAACCCTATGCCTCACCTAACCCTAAACCTACCACTCACATTAACCCTAACCCTAACCCTAAAATTAATCCTAACCCTCAACCTAACAATAACCCTCACCCTAATCCTCAACATTACCCAAACCCTAAACTTTACCTAACGGAAACACTCACCCTTAGCCACACCCTAATCCTCACACTCACCCTAGTCCTCACCTTAAATTTAACCCTAACCCTCACCCTAACACTATCCCTCACTTTATCCCTAAACCTAACCCTGACCCTAACCCTCACCCAAACCCTAACCCTAACCCAAACCCTGAACCTAAACCTAACCCTAACCCTCACCCTCCACCTAACCTTCATCCTAACCCTAACCCTCACCATAACCCTAATGCTAACCGTAAACCTAACGCTAACCCTAACCATCACCCTCAAACTAACCCTCACCCTAACCCTTATCCTCACCCTAACCGTAAACCTATCCCTAACCCTAACCCTCACAATAACGCTAAACCTCACCCTAACCCTAACCCTACCTCTCACACTAACCCTCACCCTAACCCTCAAACTAACCCTAACCCTCAGGCTAAGCCTCACTCTCACCATAATCCTCACCATAACCCTAACCCTAACCCATACCTAACCGAAACCTCACCCTCACCCTAACCTCACACTCAACCTCACCCTCACCCGAAAACTTACCCTCACCCTCATCCTCACTATCTCCCTAACTCTAACCGTAAACCTAACCCACAACCTCACCCTCACCCTAACACTCATCCTCACCATAAATACACCCTAACCCTAACCCTCACCCTAACCAGAACCCTCACCCTAAACCTAACACTCAACCTCACCCTAAACATCAACCTAACCCTAAACCTCTCCCTAACCCTTACCCTAACCCTCACCCTTATCCTAAACCTCAACCTAACCCTCACCCTCACCCTAATCCTGACCAAAACCCTAACCCTAAAACTTACCTAACCGCAACCCTCACCCTCACCATCACCATAACCCTCACCATCACCCTAGCCCACACCCTAACCTTAACCCTCACACTAACCCTAACACTAACCCTCACCCTCACCCTAAACCTATCCCTAACCCTAAACCTCACACTAACCCTCACCCTAACCCTAACCATAACCCTAACCCTAACCCTCACCCTAACCCTCACCATAACCCTAACCCTCAACATAAACCTCACCATCATGCTAATCCTCACCATAACCCTAACCCTAACCCTTACCTGACCAAAACACTCACACTCACCCTCACCCGAAACCTTACCCTCCCCTGAGTTCTCAACCTAACCTTAACCCTCACTGTAAACTTAACCTTCACCTTAAACCTAACAGTAACGCTCACCCTCACCCGCATCCGAACTCTAACCCTCTCCCTCAACCTCACTCTCACCCTAACCCTAAACCTAACCCTAAACCTAAACCTAACCCTCAACCTCACCCTCAGCCTAACACTCACACTCACAATAAACACGCCCTAACCATCACCTCACCCTAACCCTAATGATAACCCTAACCCTCAACCTCACCCTTACCCTCACCCTAATTCTTACACTCACCCTAAACCTAACCTTAACCCTCACCCTAACCCTAACTCTAACCCTCACACCAACACTCACCCTTACCCTAATGCTAACCCTAAACCTCAGCCTCACCCTAAACCTCACCCTAAGACTTACCCTCACCATAACCCTAACCCTAACCCTAATCCTCACCCTAACACTAACCCTAACCCTTACCCTCACCATCACTCTCACCCTAAACCTAACCCTAACCCTAACCCTCATCCTCACCTTCACACTAACACTCACCCTCACCATAAACATCACACTAAACCTAATACTCAACCTAAATATAACCCTAACCCTCACCCTAACCCTAACCCTCACCCTAAGGCTCACTATAACCTTAAGGCTAACCATAACCCTTATCCTCACCCTAATCCTCAACCTAACCCTCATCCTCACACTAACCCTAACCCTAACCCTCACACTAACCCTAAACCTCACCCTATCCCTAATCCTTCCTCACAGTAACCCTAACCCTAACCCTCACACTAACCCTAAACCTCACCCTATCCCTAATCCTAACACTAAAGCTAACCCTAACCCTCATCCTCACCCTATCCCGAATTCTAACCCTAGTCCTTTCCCTCACCTTAACCCTCACCCTCACCTTAAACATCACTCTAAACCTAACCCTGACCTTATGCCTAACCCTAACCCTCACCCTAAACCTAACCCTCAATCTAACCCTCACACTCAACCTAATCCGCACCCTAACCCAAATCCTAACCCAAACCCTCAAACTAACAGTAACCCTAATCCTCACCCTCAACCTCAACCTAACCCACAGCCTAATCCTTACCCTCATCCTAACTCTAAACCTAACCCTAATCCTCACACTAAACCTAACCCTCACCCTAACCCTTACCCTACCCCTCAGCCTAACCCTCACCTTAGCTCTAACCCTAACCCTAATCCTAACGCTATCCCTATCCCTAAACCTCTCCCTAACCCTTACCCTAACCCTCACCCTTATCCTAACCCTCAACCTAACCCTCACCCTCACCCTAATCCTGACCAAACCCTAACCCTAAAACTTACCTAACCGAAACCCTCACCCTCACCATCACCATAACACTCACCATCACCCTGGCCCACACCCTAACCTTAACCCTCACACTAACCCTAACACTAACCCTCACCCTCACCCTAAACCTATCCCTAACCCTAAACCTCACCCTAACCCTAACCATAACCCTAACCCTAACCCTCACCCTAACCCTCACCATAACCCTAACCCTCAACATAAACCTCACCATCATGCTAATCCTCACCATAACCCTAACCCTAACCCTTACCTGACCAAAACACTCACACTCACCCTCACCGAAACCTTACCCTCCCCTGAGCTCTCAATCTAACCTTAACCCTCACCCTAAACTTAACCCTCACCTTAAACCTAACAGTAATGCTCACCCTCACCCGCATCCGAACTCTAACCCTCTCCCTCACCCTCACTCTCACCCTAACCTTAAACCTAACCCTAAACCTAAAGCTCAACCTCACCCTCAGCCTAACACTCACACTCACAATAAACACACCCTAACCATCACCTCACCCTAACCCTAATGATAACCCTCAACCTCACCCTAACCCTCACCCTAATTCTTACACTCACCCTAACCCTAACCTTAACCCTCACCCTAACCCTAACTCTAACCCTCACACCAACACTCACCCTTACCCTAACGCTAACCCTAAACCTCAGCCTCACCCTAAACCTCACCCTAAGACTTACCCTCACCATAACCCTAACCCTAACCCTAATCCTCACCCTAACACTAACCCTAACCCTTACCCTCACCATCACTCTCACCCTAACCCTAACCCTAACCCTAACCCTCATCCTCACCTTCACACTAACACTCACCCTCACCATAAACATCACACTAAACTTAATACTCAACCTAAATATAACCCTAACCCTCACCCTAACCCTAACCCTCACCCTAACGCTCACTATAACCCTAAGGCTAACCCTAACCCTCATCCTCACCCTAATCCTCAACCTAACCCTCATCCTCACACTAACCCTAACCCTAACCCTAACCCTCACACTAACACTAATCCTCACCCTATCCCTAATTCTAACCCTAGTCCTTTCCCTCACCTTAACCCTCACCCTCACCCTAAACATCACGCTAAACATAACCCTCACCTTATGCCTAACCCTAACCCTCACCCTAAACCTAACCCTCAATCTAACCCTCACACTCAACCTAATCCGCACCCTAACCTAAACATAACCCTTTCTTAACCAAAACCTTCACCTCACCCTCACCTTTACCCTAACCCAAACCCTAACCCAAACCCTCAAACTAACAGTAACCCTAATCCTCACCCTCACCCTCACCCTAACCCACAGCCTAATCCTTACCCTCATCCTAACTCTAAAACTAACCCTAATCCTCACACTAATCCTAACCCTCACCCTAACCCTTACCCTACCCCTCAGCCTAACTCTAACCCTAACCATAATCCTAACCCTATCCCTATCCCTAAACCTCACCCTAACCCTCACCCTGACCCTAACCCTAATGCTAACCCTAACCCTCACCAGCATCCTAACCCTCACCCTAAACCTTACCCTGACATTAACCCTAACCCTAACCCTCACAGTCACCCTAAACCTCACTCTAACCCTAACTCTCACACTAACCGTCAACCTCACCCTAATCCTCACCCTAACCATAACACTTACCTACCCGAAACCCTCACCCTCACCCATACACTAGCCCTCACCCTAACCCAAACCCTAAACATAAACTTCGCCCTCAGCCTCACCCTCACCCCCTTCCTCAGCCTAACCCTAAACCTAAACCTAATCCTAACCTAACTCTCAACCTCACCCTCACACTAACCATTGAAAGACCCCAGACTCCTGAAATACTTTCGTCAACGGGAGGGCGCCCCAGAAACTCAGACTCCAGGCCGGAAGATGCAATAAGCAAGAGGAGTTTATTTGATGTTTGCGCAAACGGACTCTCTGTCCAGAGCAGACAGGGAGACCCGAGCAGCGGTTACAAGCTTTCTTTTAAAGGCAAATAC
Organism: Dipodomys merriami; assembly: GCF_024711535.1. NCBI lineage: Eukaryota > Metazoa > Chordata > Mammalia > Rodentia > Heteromyidae > Dipodomys > Dipodomys merriami. Next base: position 4,184,641 of record NW_027202327.1, read on the forward strand.
CACAAGATTAATGCATAACACAAAGCTTCCCATGATTGGTCCATTTAAAGGTCATCATAGACTCCAACAATCACTTTGCCACGCGGGAAATTTTGTAACACTCTTTGTAAAATGACTGGCCCATGGTTGGTTTACGGGGGGGTTACCTGGTTACAGGCCTATGATTGGTTGACATTTGGCTTAGCTTGTGGTCTTGCCAGGTGGTCGTTATCTCAAGGTCCTGTCTGGGGAATTTCTAAATGGGAACTGAGGAACACGTACTGTCTGTTCTTTATCTATGACCACTGACCTTGTCCTGGGGCCGACACCTGGGCTCTGAGACTTTACCCAATTCCTTGTTTCAGGCGGGGGTAGGGGGGTTGGTGTTAGCTCAAGCAAGCAAGTTTACCGAAGCAGAGTCAGCAGTTAGTAAATTGTAAAATGGACGCAGCCCTAATTTTTTTAATTCTTCATTCCCCACTTCTTCTCTGGAGTAATTTTAACCTTAAAATTTAGGGTGTCTCTATATTATTTTGTGGGGTGTCAGTTGTTCTCACTGCTTGGTATTGAGACCTCAGAACTAATAGTTGGACTGTGCTGATATTTTTCTTTTAGAAAAGACATCAGTCTGTTGACTATACAAGGTCCGATTGTAACAAAAGTAAGAGTACCAGAGCCCCTTACATTTTTTTTACCAGTCCTCCCTCCGGTTATCACAGTTAACTTAATTTTATACCAGTTGTACTTGTAAGCTCCAATTTTAAGACATACTCATACCATTTGCGACATACTCATACCATTTGCGACATACTCATACCATTTGCTACATACTTAAACTTTCTGAAGTTTGTCTTCTTTCCCTTTTCCAAACAATTAAGGACAATCCTTACTTTTTAAATCCTTTCTTATCTAAAGGGGATACCAATTTTTCCCCAATTCCCTTCCCAAGGCTTTCTTTACTACCCCCCTCTCCTTTATAATTCCTTTTCCAAGACTTTCTTTACTACCCCCCTCTCCTTTACAATTTTCATGATAACACACTCAGGTTATTACCATACCAGAGCCAAACTAGAATGTGACCTAGAGTGGATTTTCAGTCACTATGCACTGAAGTGACTAAGACAAGCAAGCCAGTGATATCCTTGTCCTCAATATCCACTGTGGGAAGAGAGGGTTTCTGGATATCACCCAAAAGAATGTCCCACAAGATCTTAGATTTAGCAGCAGTCAACCAGGAAGCAGACTCAGGTGATGGAATCAGGCAGGAGTTTCTCCAGGTGGCTGTCAGGCCGTCTTTGAACTTTACCCATTAGGGTATGCAGCAGCAGCAGCAGCAGCAGCAGCAGCAGCAGCAGCCGCAGCAGCAGCAACAGGATCTCTCAGTGGCTCCAAGGGACTGTCACACCTCATGCTCGGCTGTAAATTCCTACACAGACTGGTTAAAAATACATAGCATAGGATTGGCAGGCTTTGATCCTGCTGATTTTTAAGATCTTTAAACAATAGTCCAGGACAATTTACCAAAATCACAACTTTTTTACTAACCAGATATTTTTTTAAATAGACACAGAAGTCTCAGAAGGCTTAGTCTTGTAGCCATCTCTGACAGATGCAGTCTTTACACCTTGTACACTGACAACTGTTAACACTATTTTATGCCTTTTTTTTAAAATTATTTTATCTATTTTGCCTCATTTCTCCAAAACTGACTCTGGACCATTGATCTTAAAATGGGGGTAGAAGGGCAAAGGTCCATCTTCTGTAACTTGTTGATCTTACCTACAGGAACCTATAACCTTAGCCTATTTTACAAAGAGGCCATCAGGGTTAGATGTCATTTAGAACAATATTTAACTTTTGATAACTGCACAGACCTTTTTTCCGGCCACAGCAGTGTAGCTTGTTTAGCACTCTGGTTTGCAAAAGCATCTTTCTAGATGGCTTAGGAATGTGATCTCTAATGATCCCAAACAATGCCTAAGTTACCTTTGCAGGCCTTTAGACAGATATCAAATAGAAACACACTCTCAGGTTTACAAATGTTTTCCTGAGCAGATGAACTTCATGTAACTAGTGTCAGCTCAATTAGAGCTTTTGGCACATAAAGGGGTTGAGATTTAAACTATCCCCCACATTTTATAACATTGGCTTTTACTATCACAGAGGACTGGCAAGTTCCTGTCCCTTACAAGGTAGATAGTCATGGACATTTGGCATGCTTATAAACTCTTTTTATGACCTCCCGGCTCTGACCAGTTTTGAAGGGCCACGCACAAGTGACTTTGCATCTAAAATTTCTGCCATCCAAGCAGTGGCTGCCTGCCTCTGGATGCTCCTCCATTGCTTTTGTCCCAGGAGTGTCTTCTTCACATTGGGAAAAATGCCTCATTGGCATTTCCCTTTAGCTGGTCGCTGGACATGAACTCGGGGCCTGAGCACTGTCCCTCAGCTCTACAGCTCAAGGCTAGCACTCTGCCACTTTGAGTCCCAGACTAAGGGCTTGAATGTTGTCCCCTAACTCTTCAGTCCAGGGCTAGTACTCTGCCACTGTGAGTCTCGAGCTTGGGGCTTGAGTACTGTCCCCTGACTCTTCAGTCCAGGGCTAGTACTCTGCTGGCTGAATAGAGGTGACAGTCTCACAGGAACCTTTTTGTGCCCGGGCTGGATTTGAACCAGTTTGCATATCAGTGAGTCTTATAAAAGGCCATTTTACTCCAATTAAAAGCAACAAGGTGGTCCACATAGCTTTTAATCATGCTCTTACCTGAAACTTATTAAGAGTCAAAGTTACATCTGAAAAACTTTTAAGAATCCTCTGTGCTTTGCTCTGGGCTTGCTGGAAACTTAAAAAAAAAAAAAAAAACAACCTGTCGGGCGCTGGTGGCTCACGCCTGTAATCCTAGCTAATCAGGAGGCTGAGATCTGAGGATCACGGTTCAAAGCCAGCCGGGGCAGGAGAGACCATGAGACTCCTATCTCTAATAAACCACCAGAAAACCGGAAGTGGGGCTGTAGCTCAAGTGGTAGAGCACTCGCCTTGAGCTGAAGAGCTGAGGGACAGCGTCTAGGCCCAGAGTTCAAGCCCCACGGCCGACCAAAAAAAAAAAAAAAAAAAAAAAAAAAAATCTATAAGAGCAAACTGGAATCGCAATTATTTTGGTAATCCTAATTTTTTCCTTTGTGTACATTGAGGCCAATGTTAAGAACAATTTTACATTTAAACTTTATATCCAAAAATCCATTCCTAATTTTTTTTAAACCTCTTATTTGCATTTTGAAAAGATCCCTTGAAATCTTGAGGCCAAGTGTCACTCATTGCCTCTTAGTTGCTTGTTTTAAAACAGACACACATTAAGATTTTTAAACTCAAATGACAATTTTTCCTTAATGCGAAAATAACAATCATCATAACTGAACCAAAAAGCTAGACTTCGTGTATTTATGGCTTTTAAAAACATCCTAATTTTAAAACATTAAAAGCAAGTCACATTATATAAATAACTTTTTAACCCCTTTTTTTAAAGGCCTTTCTAATTTTAATGTTAACACATCCAAGGGGAAGTTTTAGCAATACTAATCAGATAATCACATCACTCATTTTAAGCATCATGTTTTTAGTGTCTATCTGCAGGGAAAAGAAAGAACAAAGATGGGCCACTCAGCCCGTTCTATGGAATGGGTACGCACCCAGTCCGACTCTTTAGGGCTAGATGAACTGCGTTTGTGCCAGCTTGCCCTCTTTCACCATGCATGGACTCTTCCCAGGACCTGTCCCACCATGCATGACTAGCTGAACTGCACTTCTGCTTGTTCACCCCTTATCCCTAAAGATAGGTCTTCTGTTGGCTTCTAAGTTTTTCCCCGTCTCTTTTCTTGGTTCTTGAATGAAATACACAGTTTTTAGACAGACAGAACAGGTAATATCTTTGACAGTGTTAACCTAACCTTTACATTTAAATTTTTAATATTTATCCCAAATTTTAGCCAAGGGAACCAGATCCCAAACAGCCAATGCATTTTGTTATGCCAGATAACTTGATTACAGTATAAACAGTCTTATGCATTTAAAATATTAGTTTTTTAAAATACCAGATTTTCTAATTTGCAAGTTAAAAAAATCTTTAAAAAGCCATTTAAAACAATGTGAAGATTTTTTTTAGAATTTTTGGTAATGTCCAAACCTCATAACCTTTTGAATTTTAAATTTAAACTCACCCAATTGTTACAGCATGCTGACAATTCTTATCTTTGAATACGTTCACAGACACACACAAAACACTCACACAGATAGACAAGAGCACTTTACAAATTGTTACATTGTCAGGACTACCTGAAAAAGTCCAAACTAGACAGAAAGCCTTCTACACCCTCCCTGCTGGCAGCCTCCATGAGGAGTAAATGCAGCCTGAGGCTTGAAGGGAACCAAACTAGCCCAGTAACCTTCCATGCCTCAGGGGGGGATGGGCGTAGCAGGTCTGTGACCAAGCCCTGCTGGAACTTTTATTTCCCCAGAGATGTTCAAATAAATAACAAAAACACAGATAAACACAAAAACCAAGGATCCACATTTAAAATTGGTACCAATTCTAAAACAGAACTAGACAAGAACTGAAGTCTGACTTCCCTACCCCAGAAAACATAAAACAAGCACACACACTAAAGTAAACAAGACAAATAAGTGGCCACAAAGACAAAATCAGGTCTCAGTGAATGGGGCGACATCTCACCACCATTCACTTACCAGGGGACTCAACACCCCTACTCACCTCCGGAGGATTTTTCTCTTAGATTCCTGCAGACGTTGACCCAGGGGCCTTCCAAGGCGGAGGAGAATTGCCAGTCATCTTGGGGCAAGGGAAAGAAGTCCCTAGCGGCCATCCCCTCAGACTGACAGGTTCTCCCCCACGTTTAGACCCCCCCCCCGAGCCAAGGCCCGAAGCTGAGATCTAACTGAGGCCACTCGCAGGTGGTCAGTGGCAGCTTCATAATTGATAAACAAGCAAGTTACAAAAGCAGAAGCACCGGTTTTTGTTTTTAAACGAACTAGGACAAGGTCTCAGGTGTCCTAGGAGTGGACTCGCTTGTTGACCCATTTCCTTGAAAGTCACAAAACAAACACCAAAGACAATTAACGTCAGACAGACACAGACAAGACTAGACAAACGCCTCGCGGTCCCCGAGTGAGCACAAATGAGGAGAGAAACTTCAGAAGGGAGAGGCCGGCCATGACTTAACTCCCCCGAACACAGAAACACTCGGATCTCGTCCCCCCTCCACGCGACCCTGGAGTAGGACTCCAGGGCGGGACTAGGGTAGTGGGCACGTCTGCTTTTCCCTCTAGTCCACAACAAATTCACGCACCCTGGGGTAGAAGCACAGGGCGGGACCAGGGTAGTGTGCACGTCTGCTTTTCCCTCTGGTCCACCACACATGTCCTGTACAGGCACTTTTGGATCCCCAAAACATGAAACAAACACGAAAGACAAGAGCTCTATCTTACCTCCTGCCGGTCCTGGAATCTGGGGTTGGGGGAGCCTGGTTCCCGGCCAACGCACCAAATGAAAGACCCCAGACTCCTGGGATACTTTCTTCAACGGGAGGGCGCCCCAGAAACTCAGACTCCAGGCCGGGAGATGCAATAAGCAAGAGAAGTTTATTTGACTTTTGCGCAAACAGACTCTCTGTCCCGTGCAGACAGGGAGCCCCGAACAGTGGTTACAAGCCTTCTTTTAAAGGCAAAAACCACAAGATTAATGCATAACACAAAGCATCTCATGATTGGTCCATTTAAAGGTCATCATATACGCCAACAATCACTTTGCCATGCAGGAAATTTTGTAACACTCTTTGTAAAATGACTGGCCCATGGTTGGTTTAAGGGAGGTTTACCTGGTTACAGGCCTATGATTGGTTGACATTTGGCTTAGCTTGTGGTCTTGCCAGGTGGTCGTTATCTCAAGGTCCTGTCTGGGGAATTTCTAAATGGGAACTGAGGAACACGTACTGTCTGTTCTTTATCTACGACCACTGACCTTGTCCTGGGGCCGACACATGGGCTCTGAGACTTTACCCAATTCCTTATTTCCAGGAGGGGGGGGGGTTGGTGTTAGCTCAAGAAAGCAAGTTTACAGAAGCAGAGTCAGAAGTTAGTAAATTGTAAAATGGACGCAGCCCTAATTTTTCTAATTCTTCACCAAAACCTTAACCCTAAGCCTAACCCTCATCCTTACCCACACCCTCACACTAACCCTAACACAAACCCTCACCCTAACCCTCACCCACACCCTAAACCTAAAATTAACCCTCACCCTCACCCTTGCCCTCACCCTCACCATAACCCTAACCCTAACTCTAAACCTCAACCTAACCCTAACCCTTACCCTAACCCTAAACCTAACCATAACACTCACCCTAATCCAAACCCTAACCCTCACCCTAACCCTAACCCTTACCCTAACCCTCACCCTAACCCTAACCATCACCCTAACCCTAACCCTAACCCTCATCCTCACACTCACCCTATACCTAAACCTTACCCTAACCCTCACCCTAACCCTAAACCTTACCTTAACACTAACCCTAAACCTTACCCTCACCCTAACACTAACACTAACCCTAACACTCACCCTAGACCTCACCCTAAACCTAACGCTTAGACTAACCCTCACCCTAACCATTATCCTCACACTAACCCTAACCCTAACCCCATCCCTAACCCTCACAATAACTCTAACCCTCACGCTAACAGTAAATCTAACCCTCACACTAAGCCTCACCCTCACCCTAACCCTAACACAATCCCTCACCTGAAACCTAACCCTAACCATCACAATCACCCTAACCTTCACCTTCACCCTAACCCTCACCATAATAGTAACCCTCACTCTAACCCTAACCCAAACCTCACCCTCACCCTAACCCTAATCCTAACCCTAATCCTAAACCTCACCCTAAACCTAACCCTCACCCTCACCCTCACCCTAAACCTCATCCTCAACCTAACGCTCAATGTAACCCTAAATCTAACCCTAACCCAAAACCTCACGCTAACCCAAAACCTCTCCCTCCCCCTCAGCCTAAACCTAACCCTAATGCTAAACCTAACCCTCACCCCCACTCTCACCCTAACCCTAACCCTAAGACCAACCCTCACCCTCACTCTCACCCAAACCCTAACCCTAACCCTAAAAATAACCCTGACCATAACCCAAACCCTAATCCTAAACCTAACCCTCACACTAAACCTAACCCTAGCTCTAACCCTCACCCTCAACCTAAACCTCACCCTAACCCTTATACTCACACTAACCTTAAACCTAATCCTAACCCTAACGCTAAACTTAACCCTAACCCTCACACAAACCCTAAACCTCACCCTAATCCTAACGCTACCCCTCACACTAACCCTCACCCTAACCCTCACCCTCACCCTAGAGCTCACCCTAACCTTAACCCCCATCCTACCCCTAACACTAACCCTCACCCTCACCCTAAACCTAAACTTAACCATAACCCACAACTTAACCCTAACCCTCACCTCACCCTAAACATAACCCTAACCCTAAACCTTACCCTAACCCTCACCCTCAGGCTAAATAGTACCCTAAACCTAACTCTCAAGCTAACCCTAAACCTAACCCTCACCCTAACCCTCACCCTAACCCTAACTCTAACCAAAACCCTCACACTAACCCTAACCCTCAACCTAACCTTAACTCTACCATTCACACTAGCCCTCAACCTAACCCTAACCCTCAACCTAACCCTAACCCTGACCCGCACCCTCAACTACAACCTAACCCTAACCCTAACCCTAAACCTCACCATAACCCTCACCCTAAACCGAAATCTAATCCACACCCTAAACCTCACCCTCACCTTCCCCCTCCCCCTCACCCGAACCCTCACACGATCCCTAACACTCAGCCTCACCATAAACATCAACCTAACCCTAAACCTCAATCTAACCCTTACCCTAACCCTCACCTTAACGCTAACCCTCAACCTAACCCTCACCCTAGCCCTCACCTTAACTCTAAACCTAACCCTAACCCTAAATCTCACCCTCACCCTCTGCCTTCCTCTCAGCCTAACCATAACCCTAATCCTAAACCTACCCTTCACCCCACCATCACCCTAAACCTAACCCTAACGCCAACCCTCACCCTCTCCCTAACCTTAACAATAACAATAACCCTAAACCTAAATCTAAATTTAATCCTAACCCTAACACTTACCCTAACCATAACCCTAACCCTAAAACTCACTGTAACACTAATACTAAACCTAACCCTCACCATAACACTAACCCTCACTCTATCCCTCACTGTAACCCTCACCCTAAACCTAACCCTAACCCTAACCATCAACCTAAACTTAACCCTAAGGCTCACCCTCAACCTAAACCTCACCTGAACCCTAACACTCACACTAACCCTCACCATTACACTAACGCTAACCCCAACCCTAACGCTAACCCTAAACTTCAACCTCAACCTAAACCTCACCCTAACCCTTATCCTCACACTAACCCTAATCCTAAACTTAACCCTAACCCTCATACTAACCCTAACCCTCACCCTAACCCTAACCCTAACCCTCACCCTCACCCTAGACCTCACCATAATTTAACCCCCACCCTAACCCTAACAATAACCCTCACCCTAACCCTAACTATTACCCTCACACCAACCCTCACCCTTACCTTAATGCTAACCCTAAACCTCAACCTCACCCTAAGACTTACCCTCACCATAACCCTAACCCTAACCCTAATCCTCATCCTAACACTAACCCTAACCCTCACCCTCAACCTCACTCTCACCCTAAACCTAACCCTATCCCTAACCATCATCCTCATCCTCACACTAACACTCACCCTCACCATAAACATCATACTAAACCTAATCCTCAACCTAACCATAATCCTAACCCTCACCCTAAACCTAAAACTCACCCTAATGCTCACCGTGACCCTAAGGCTAACCCTAACCCTCACCCTCAACATAAACCTCAACCTAACCCTTATCCTCACAGTAACCCTAAACCTAACCCTAACCCTAACCCTCACACTAACCCTAATCCTCACCCTATCCCTAACCCTAACCCTAACACTAACCCTAACCCTCACCCTCAACCTAATGCTCAACCTAACCCTCATCCTCCCACTAAATCTAACCCTAACCCTAACCCTCACACTAACACGAATCCTCACCCTATCCCTAATTCTAATCCTAATACTTTCCCTCACCTTAAACCTCACCCTCACCCTAAACATCACGCTAAACCTAACACAAACCCTAACCCTAACCCTCAATCTAACACTCACCCTCAACCTAATCATCACTCTAACCAAAACATAACCCTTACCTACCCGAAATCTTCCCCTCACCCTCAGCCTAACCCAAACCCTAACCCTAACCCTCAACCTAACAGTAACCCTAATCCTCACCCTCAACCTCACCCTAACCCTAAAGCTAATGTTAACCTTTACCCTAACCCTAACCCTAATGCTAAACCTAACCCTTAACCTCACCGTAATGCACACCCTAATCATTACCCTGACACTAAACCTAAGCCTAACCCTAATCCTCACACTAAACCTAACCCTCACCCTAACGCTTATCCTAACCCTCAGCCTAACCTTCACCCTAACTCTAACCCTAACCCTAACACTAACCCTATCCCTAACCCTAAACCTCACCCTAAACCTCAATCTCACCCTAACCCTAATGCTAATCCTAACCCTCACCAGGACCCTAACCCTCACCCTAATCCTTACCCTCACCCTAACCCTAACCCTAACCCTAACCCAGAGAGTCACCCTAACCCTTACCCTAAAGCTAATTCTCACACTAAACGTCACCCTCACCCTAAACCTCCCCCTAACCCTAACACTTACCTAACCGAAACCCTCACTGTCACCCATACACTAGCCCCCATCCTAACTCAAACCCTAAACATAAACCTCACCCTCAGCCTCACCCTCACTCTCTCACTCAGCCTAATACTAAACCTAAACCTAATCCTAACCCTAACGCTCAACCTCACCCTCACACTAACCATAACCATAACCCTCATCCTTACCCACACCCTCACACTAACGCTAACACTAACCCTCACCCTAACCCTCACCCACACCCTAAGCCTAAAATTAACCCTCACCCTCACACTTACCCTCACTCTCACCCTAACCCTAACCCTAACCCTAACCCTCACCCTAACCCTAACCCTAAACCTAACCCTAACACTCACCCTAACCCAAACCCTAACTCTCAGCCTAACCCTAACCCTTATTATAACCTTCACCCTAACCCTAACCATCAACCTAATACTAACTCTAACCCTCACCCTCACACTCACCCTATCCCTAACCCTTACCCTAACCCTCACCCTAACCCTAAAAATTACCCTAACACTAACCCTAAACATTACCTCACCCTAACAATAACCCTAACCCTAACACTCACCCTAAACCTCACCCTAAGCCTAACGCTTAACCTAACCCTCACCCTAACCATTATCCTCACACTAACCCTAACCCTAACCCCATCCCTAACCCTCACACTAACTCTAACCCTCACCCTAACACTAACGCTACCCTCACCCTAAGCCTCAACCTCATTCTAACCCCAAACCTAACCCTCACCCGAAACCTAAAACTAACACTAACACTCACCCTAACCCTCACCGTCACCCTAACCCTCACTCTAACCCTAACCCTCACACTAACCCTAACCCAACCCTCACCCTCATCCTAACCCTAACTCTAACACTAATCCTAATCCTAACCCTAAAACTAACCCTCTCCTTCACCCTCACCCTCACCCTAACCCTCACCCTCATCCTAGCCATCACCGTAACCCTAACCCTAACCATAACCCAAAACCTCACCCTCACCCTCACCATCCACCTCAGCCTAAACCTAACCCTAATCCTAAAACTAACCCTCACACCCACCCTCAGCCTAACCCTAAACCTAACCCTAATGCCAAACCTCACACTCATCCTCACCCAAACCCTAACCCTAACCCTAACTATAACCCTAACCATAACTTTAACCCTAATACTAAACCTAACCCTCACACTAACCCTAACCCTAACTCTAAACCTCACCCTCAACCTAACCCTCAGCCTAAATCTTACCCTCACACTAACCCTAACCCTAACACTAACCCTAACCCTCACACTAACCCTTACCCTCAACCTAATCCTATCGCTACCCCTAACACTAAACCTCATCCTAACCCTCATCCTCACCCTAGACCTCACCCTAACCTTAACCACCACCCTAACCCTAACACTAACCCTCACTCTCACCCTACACCTAAACCTAACCCTAACCCACAACTTAACCCTAACCCTCACCTCACCCTAAACATCACCCTAACCCTAACCCTCACCCTGACGCTAAATAGTACCCTAACTCTTACCCTAACCCAAAACCTAACCCTCATCCTAAAGCTAACCCTCACCCTAACCATCACCCTAACCCTCACCCTAACCCTAACGATAACCCTAACCCTCACCCTCACCCTAAGCCTCACCCTAAACCTTAACCTCACACTAACCCTAACTCTAACCCAAAACCTCACACTAATCCTTACCCTCACCCAAACCCTAACTCTACCCCTCACCCTAGCCCTAAACCTAACCCTAACCCTGAACCTAACCCTAAACCTAACCCTTACCCTCACCTTCACCCTAACCCTAACCACAACCCTAACCCTCACCGTAAACCTCACCCTAACCTGAAACCTAATCCACAACCTAAACCTCACCCTCACCCTCACACTCACCCTCACCAGAACCCTCACCCGAACCCTAACACTCAGCCTCACCATAAACATCAACCTAAACTTAACCTCACTCTAAACCTAACCCTAACCCTCACCCTAACCATAAACCTCAACCTATCCCTCACCCTCACCCTAGCCCTCACCGTAACTCTAAACCTAACCCTAACCCTAAACCTCACCCTCACCCTCTGCCTCCTCCTCAGCCAAATCATAACTCTAATCCTAAAACTAACCCTCACCCCCACCATCATCCTAAACCTAACCCTAATCCTAATGCCAACCCTCACCCTCTCCCTCACCCTAACCCAAACCCTAACCCTAACCCTAACAATAACTCTAACCCTAAATCTCACCTTAATCCTAACCCTAACCCTTACCCTAATCATGACCCTAACCCTAAAACTCACAGTAAACCTAATCCTAACCCTAAGACTCACCCTAACACTAACCCACACACTAACCCTCACCCTAACCCTCACCTTAAATCTAACCCTAACCCTAACCATCAACCTAAACCTAACCCTAACGCTCACCCTCAACCTAAACCTCAACCTAACCCTAACACTCACCCTAACCCTCACCCTAACCCTAACGCTAACGTTAAAATTAACCCTCAATCTAACCCTCACCCTAACCCTTATCCTCACACTAAACCTAATCCTAAACCTAACCCTAACCCTCACACTAACCCTAACCCTCACCCTAACCCTATCCCTACCCCTCACACTAACCCTAACCCTAACACTAAACCTCATACTAACCCTCATCCTAACCCTAACCCTAAACCTAAACCTAATCCTCACCCTCACCCGAACCCTCACCCTCACCTTAACCCTCAACCTCACGCTAAACTTCACTTAACACTAACCCTCACGCTAACCATGACCCTGACCCTCAGTCTTAACATAACCTGCAATCTAAGCCTCACCCTCACCCTAATCCTCACCATAACCCTAACCCTAAACCTTACCTAACGGAAAAACTCAGCCTCACCCTCACCCTAATCGTCATGCTCACCGTAGCCCTCACCTTTACTTTAACCCTCATCCTAACACTAACACTAACACTCACCCTCAACCTAAACCTAACCCTAACCCTAACCCTCACACTAACCCTCACCCTAACCCTAATCCTAACTCTAAACCTCACCCAAACCCTAACACTCACCCTATCCCTCAACCTAAACCTAACCCTAACCCTCACCCTCATCCTAAACCTAAAGCTAACCCTACCCCTCACACTAACCCTAACCCTCACACTAACCCGAACCCTCACCCTAAACCTAACCCTACCCCTCACACTAACCCTCACCCTAACTCTCACCCTAACCCTATCCCTCAAGCTAACTCTCAATCTATCCCTAATCCTCACCATAACCCTAACCCTAACCCTTACCTAATCGAAACCCTCACCCTCACCCTAGCTCTAGCCCTTACCCTAACCTTATCACTCACCCTAACCTTATCCCTCACTCTAACCCTCTCACTAAACCTCCCCTCTCCCTAACCCTAACCCTAGCCCTAACCCTCACTCTAATCCTATCCCTAACACTCACCCTAAAGCTAACTCGCCCCCAAACGCTAACCTTAAACCTAATGCTAAACATAACCCTCACCCTCACCTAACCCTCCACCTAACACTTATCCTCACACTAAACCTAACCCTAACCCTCATACTAACCCTAATCCTCACCCTATCCCAAACCCTAACCCTAACCCTCACCCTAACAGTCACTCTCACCCTAACCCTAATGCTAACCCTAACACTCAAACTCACCCTAACCCTCACCCTAACCCTTACCCTCATCCTAACCCTAAACCTATACCTTACCATCACCCGAACTCTAAACCTCACCCTCCCAGTAACCCTAAACCTAAACCTAACCCTCACAATAACCCTCACCGTAAAACAAAACGCTAACAAAAAACCTCAACCTCACCCTAAACCTCACCCTAATACTTACGGTCACCATAACCCTAACCCTAACCCTAATCCTCACCCTAAACCTAACCCTGACCCACACCCTAAAATTCACCCTCACACGAATCCTTACCCTCAACCAAACACTCACCTTACTCTAAACCTAATCCTAAACCTAACCCTCAAGGTAACCCTCATCCGCACCCTAAACATAACCCTAATCCTAACCCTCACCCTCATCCTCACCCTAACTCTCACCTCACCCTATACATCAACCTAACCCTAACCCTCACCCTAATCCTCACCCTCACACTAAACAGTACCCTAACCATAACTCTCACCCTAACCCTCACCCTCACCCTAGCCCTCAACCTAACCCTAACCCTCACCCTAACCATAACGATAACCCTAACCCTCACACTCACCCTAACCCTCATCCTAAACTTTAACCTCACACTAACCCTAACTCTAACCCAAACCCTCACACTAAACCTAACCCTCACCCTAACACTAACTGTACCATTCACCCTAACCATCACCCTAACCCTAACTCTAAACCTATACCTCACCCTAACCCTCACCCTCACCCTAGCCCTCAACCTAACCCTAACCCTCAACCTAACCCTAAGCCTAACCCTCATCCTCACCTTCAACCTAACCCTGACCTAACCCTAAACCTCACCCTAACCCTATCCCTAAGCCACACCAAAACCTCACCCTCACCCTCACACTCACCCTCACCTGAAGCCTCATCTGAACCCTAACACACAGCCTCACACTAAACATCAACCTAATCCTAACTCTCACTCTAATCCTAACACTAACCCTCAACCTCACCCTAACCCTCAACCCAACCCTCACCCTCACCCTAGCCCTCACCGTAACTCTAAACCTAACCCTAAACCTAAACCTCACCCTCACACTCTGCCACCACCTCAGCCTAACTATAACCCTAATCCTAAACCTAACCCTTACCCCCACCATCACCCTAAACCTAACCCTAGCCCTAACAACAACCCTCACCCTCACCCTCACCCTAACCCTAAACCTAATCCTAACAATAACCCTAACCCTAAATCTAACCTTAATCCTAACCCGAACCCTTACCCTAACTTTAACGCCAACCCTAAAACTCACCATAACCCTAATCCTAACCCTAACCCTCACCCTAACACTAACCGTCACTGTAACCCTCAACCTAACTCTCACCCTAAACCTAACCGTAACCCTAACCATCAACCTAAACCTAACCCTAATGCTAACCCTCAACCTAAACCTCACCCTAAACCTAACACTCACCCTAACCTTCACCATAATCCTAACGCTAACCCCAACATTAAAGCTAACCCTAACCTTCACCCTCAACCTAACCCTCACCCTAAACCTTATGCTCACACTAACCCTAATCCTAAATCTAACCCTAACGCTCACCATAACCCTAACCCTAACCGTCACCCTAACTCTCAAACTAACCCTAACCCGAACCCTTATCCTAAATGTAACCCTCACCCTTACCCTAACGCTAGGTGTGACCCTCACCCTAACCCTCACCCTGAACCTCAACCTCACCCTCACCCTAATCCTTACCTCACCCTCACTCTCATCCTAAACGTAAACCTAACCCTAACCCTAACCCTAACCCTCATCCTCACCCTCACCCTAACACTCACTCTCACCATAAACATCACACTAAACCTAATCCTCAACCTAACCCTAAACCTAGCCCTCACACTAACACTAATCATCACCCTATCCCTAATTCTAACCCTAAACCTTTCCCTCACCAAAACACTAACCCTAACCCTAATCCTCGCCCTCAACCGAACCCTCACCCACACCCAAAAATTCACCCTCACCCAAACCCTTAGCCTCACCCTAACATTCATCCTAACCCTAACCCTAAACCTAAACCTAACCCTAACCCTCACACTCACCTTAACCCACACTCTCACCTTAAACATCACGCTAAACATAACTCTCACCTTAAGTCTAAGCCTAACCCTCACCCTAACGCTAATCCTCAATTTAACCCTCACCCTCATCCTATTACTCAGTCTAACCTAACCATAACACTTACCTAACCGAAACCCTTACCTAACCCTCACCCTCTCCCTAACCCAAACCCTAACTCTAACCCTCATCCTAAAGCTAACCCTAATCCTCACCCTCACCCTGACCCTAACCCTAATCCTAACCCTCACCCTAACCCCATCCCTAATGCTAAACCTAACCCTCAACCTCACCCTAAACCACACCCTAATCCTTACCCTCAAACTAACCCTAAGCCTAAACCTAACCCTCAAATTAAACCTAAACCTCAGCCTCACCCTCACACCCTCTCCCTCAGCCTAACCCTAAAACTAAAAGTAATCCAAACCCTAGCCCTCAACTTCACCCTCAAACTAACCGTAACAATAACCCTAACCCTAACCTTCATCGTTACCCACAACCTCACCCTAAACCTAACCCTAAAACTCACCCTAAACCAAACCCTAACCCTCACACTAACCCTAATCCTTACCCTAACACTAACCCTAACCCTAACCCTAACCCTCACCCTAAGCCTACCCCTAACCCTCACCCTCATAATCACCCTATCCCTAACCCTTACCCTAACCCTCACCCTAACCCTAAACCTTACCCTAACACTAACGCTAACCCTTACCCTCACCCTAAAACTACCCCTAACATTAACATTCACACTAACCCTAACCCTAACCCTAACGCTTAACCTAAACCTCACCCTAACCCTCACCCTAACCCTCACCCTAACCCTTATTCTCATACTAACCCTAACACTAACACCAACCCTAACCCCCACACTAAACTTAACCCTCACCCTAAGCCTAAACCTCACTCTAACCCTACCCCAAACCCTCACCTGACACCTAACCCTAAACCTCACACTCACCCTAACCTTCACACACACACTAACCCTCACCCTCATCCGAACCCTAACACTCACCCTAACCCTAACCCTCACACTAACCCTCACCCTCAACTTAATCCTCAATAACCATAACCTTTACCTAACCGAAACCCTCACCATCACCTTCATGCTCACTCTAACACTCAACCTCACCGTAGTTCTCACCCTAACCCTAACCCTAACCCTCACCCTCACCCTAAACTTTAACCTCACACTAACCCTAACCCTAACCCTCACACTAAACCTAACCTTCAACCTAAACCTAACCCTACCCCTCAACCTACCCCTCACCCTAACCCTAACTCTAACCCTAACCCTCACCCTAAACGTAACCCTAACACAAACTCTAAACCTCACACTCACACGAAACCTCAATCCTCACCCTAACCTTCAGCCTCCCCCTAAACCTCACCCTAACCCTAAACCTCACTCTAACCCTAACCCTAAACCTCACCCAAAACCTAACCCTCAACCTAATGCTCACCCTCACCCTAATCCTCACCCTAACCCTAAGTGTAACCGTTACCGAAATGAAACCCTCAACCTCACCCTCACTCTCACCCTTACCCTCACCCTAGCCCTAACCTTAACTCTCACCCTAAACCTATCCCTAACCCTAACTCAAACCCACAAGCTAACACTCAACCTAACCCTAATGCTAACCCTAAACCTTACCCTCCCCCTAAACCTCCCCCTAACCCTTACCCTCAAAGTAACCCTAACCTTATACTTAACCCTAACACTCATACTAACCCTAACACTCACCCTAACCCTAACCCTACCCCTCAACCTAACCCTCACCCTAACCCTAACCCTCACCCTAAAACTTACCCTCACCCACACCATAACGCTCAAACTCACCCTCACACTAACCCTCACCCTAAGCCTCTCCCTCACCCTAAACCTCAACTTAACACTAACCGTCACAAAAAACCCTAACCCGAAACCTCACCCAAACTCTAACCCTCACACTAACACTCACACTCAACCTAATCCTCACCATAAAATTAACCCTAACCCTTAACTAACTGAAAACATCACCCTCACCCTAACCCTAATCCTAACTCTCACACTAACCCTAACTCTCACCCTAACCCTAACCCAACCCCTAATCCTGACCCTCACCCTAACCCTAACCCTCACCCTCACCCTCCCTCTCACCTTCACCCTAACCCTCACCCTCAACCTAGTCCTTACCCTTTCCCTAACATTCACCCTAACCCTAACTCTAACCCTCACGCTCATCCTAACCCTGACCCTCACCATAAATCTAACCCTTATCCTAACCATAACCCTCATCCTAATCCTCACCATAAACCTAAACCTAACCCTTACCTAACAGAAACCCACACCGTCACCCTCAACCTCACCCTAACATGCAGCCTCACCCTCAACCTCACCCTCACCCTCAGCCTAAATCTAACCTTAAGCCTAATCCAAATCCTAACCCTCACCCTTACCCTCAACCTAACTCTAAACCTAACAATAAACAAAACCCTGACCCTAAACCTAAACCTATCCCTAACCCTCACCCTCACCCTAACCCTTTCCCTCACCCTAACCCTAACCCAAAACCTGAGACTAACCTTCTTCCTAACCCTAACCCTAACCCTAACACTCACCCTAACCTTAACCCTCACCCTAACCCTAACCCTCACCCAAAACTAACCATCACCTTCACCCTAAACCTCACCATCACCCTCACCCCAACCCTCACCCTCACAATCACCCTAACCCTAACCATAACCCTAACGCTCACCCTAAGCCTAACCCTCACCCTCACCCTCACCATCACCCTAAACCTAACCCTCAACCTCACCTCACCTTAATCCTCCCCCTAAACTTAACCCTCTCCTGAAACCTAACTCTGACCCTCAACCTCACCCTCACCCTAAGCATAACCCTACACCTAAGCCTAATCCTAAACCTAACACTCACCCTCACACTCACCCTCATCCTAAACCTAAACCTCCTCCTAAGCCTAAACATAACCCTAACCCTCACCTTCACCCTAACCCTCACCATCACCCTAACACTCACCCTAACCCTTATCTCAACTTAACCCTAATCCTAACCCTAACCATCATACTAAGCCTAAACCTCACCCTAACCTTAATCCTAACCCTCACACTAACCCTCACCATAACCCTAACCCTAACCCTCACATTAAACCTAAACCTCACCCTAACCCTAACCCTAAACCTCACCTTATCCCTCACCGTAACCCTAACCCTATCTCTCAACTTCACCCTAACCTTAACCCTAACCCTAACCCTAAACCTCACACTAAACCTAAACCTCACCCTAACCCTAACCCTAACCCTTACCCTCACACTAATGCTAACCCTAATCCTAACCCTCACCCTCACCCTCACCCTAAGCATAACCCTAATCCTAAATCTAACCCTCACCATCACCCTAACCCTAACCCTAAACCTCACCCTCAACCTAACACTAACCCTAAACTTAACCCTAACCCTACCCCTAAAACTAAGCCTCACCCTAAACCTAACACTAAACCTAACCCTCACTGTAAACCTAACCCTAACCTTAACCCTTACCCCAAACTAATCATCACCGTCACCCTAACACTCACCTGAACCCTAACCCTCAAACTAAGCCTCACCCTGAACCTAATCCTCATCCTAACCCTAACACTAACCCTTACCTTATTGAAACCCTCACCCTCAACCTCACCATCACCCTCAGCCTATCACCCTCACCCTAGCCCTGACCCTAAACCTCACCCTAACCCTAACGCTAACCCTAACCCTCACCATCACACTAACCCGCACCCTAACACTTATCATCACACTAACACTAACCCTATCCCTAACCCTCACAATCACACTAACCCGCACCCTAACACTTATCATCACACTAACCCTAACCCTATCCCTAACCCTAACCCTCACACTAAACCTTACCCTAACCCTCACCCTGACCCGAACCCTCACCTTCACCCTAACCCTGAACCTCACCCTAAATATCACCCTAACCCTAAACCTTACCCTAACACTAAGCCTCATCCGAACCCTAACCCTCAAACTAAGCCTCACCCTAACCTAATACTCATCCTAACCCAAATCCTAACCCTTACTTAATTGAAACCCTCACCCTCAACCTCACCATCAATCTTAGCTTAACTGTCACCCTCACCCTAGCCCTGACCCTAAACCTAACACACACTAAACCCCACCATCACCCTCACCCTCAGCCTAAAACTCACCCTCACCCTAACCCTAAAATTAAACCTAATCCTCACCCTAACCCTAACCTTCACCCTCAACCTCACTCTCACCCTAAGCCTAACACTAAACCTAACACTAATCATAACCCTCAACCTCACCCTCACCCTAAACCAAACCCTAAACCTCAACGTCACCCTCACCCTTACCCTAACCCTAACGGTAACCATCACTCTAACCCTCACATTCACCCTAACCCTAACCCTTAACCTCACACTCACCCTAACCCTAACCCTAACCCTCACCCTCACTCTAACCCTCACCGTAACCGTAAGGCCAACCCTGACCCTCACCGTCACCCTAACTCTCACCCTAACACTTACCCTAACACTAACCCTAACCCTAACCCTCACAGTAACCCTAACCCTCACCCTAACCCTGACCCCACCCATCACCCTAAACCTCACCCTAAACCTAACCCTAACCCTAAACCACACCCTAACCCTAAACCTAACACTAACACTAACACTCACCCTCACCCTAACACTCACTGTCACCCTAAATCCTCACCTGAACCTAAACCTCACCATAATCCTAACCGTCACCCTCATCCTAACTATAACCCTCACCCTCACCCTAACCCTAACCCTTAAACTCACCTTATCCCCCACCCTCACTCTCACGCTAACTGTATCCCTCACTCACAGCCTAACCCTCAGCCTAACCCTTACACTTACCCAAAACCTAACTCTAACCCTATCCCTAATGCAAAGCCTAACCCACACCCTAACCCTAACCCTCATCCTAACCCTTACCCTCACACTCACCCTCACCCTAACCCTCACCCTAAACTTAACTCTCAACCTAACCCTAAGCCTAAACCTCACCTTCACCTTCACTCTAACCCTAACCCGAAACATAACTCTAACCCTAACCCTAATCCTCACACTAACCCTAAAACTAAACATAACCCTAACCCTCACCTTAATCCTAACCCTAACACTAACCCGCACCCTAACGCTAACCCTCACTCTCACCCTCACCCTCATCCTTAGCCTAACCCTAACACTAACCCTAATCCTAAACCTACCCCTCACCCTCACCGTAAAACTAAACCTAACCCTAACCCTCACCCTCACCCTCAACCTTACCCTAACCCAAACCCTAACCCTCACCCTAAGCCTAACCCTCACCATAACGCTAACCCTAAACCTAACCCTAATCCTCACCCTAACCCTCAACCTAACACTAATGCTAACCCTAACCCTCACCCTTACCCTAACCCTCTCCCTAACCCTTACACTCACACTAACCCTAAACTTAACCCTAATCCTCACACTAACTCTAATCCTAAACCTAACCCTTAACCACACCTTAACCCTCACCCTAACCCGAACACAAAAGCTCACCTTAACCGTCACCCTCAACCTAAACATCACCCTAACCCTAAACCTCACCCTAACACTAACCATAAACCTCACCCTCACTCTAAGCTTAACCCTAAGCCTAACTCTAAACTTAACACTCACCGTAACCCTGACCCTAACACTCAGGCTAAGCCTAACCCTCATTCTCACTCTAACACTCACCCTAAACCTTACTGTCACCCTAAACTTCAGCCTACCCCAAACCCTCACACTAAACCTAACCCTCACCCTAACAATAACCCTAACCCTACCCCTCAAACTAACCCTAACCCTCACCCTAATCCTAAACTTAATCCTAGCCCTCAGCCTCAACCTAGCCCTCACCTTAACCCTAAGCCTAACAAACCATACAACTAACCCTAAACCTAACTCTAATCCTCATCATCACCCTCACCATCACCCTCACCCTAACCCTCACCATCACCCTAACCCTAACCCTAACCCTCACCCTCACCCTAACCCTAACCCTAACCCTCACCCTAAACGTAACACTAACCCTAATGCTATCCCAAATCCTCACCCCCAACCTAACCCTCACTCTAACCCTTAACCTCACCCTAACCCTGACTCTAACCCTAAACCCTCATCGTAACCCTAACCCTCACCCTAAGCCTAACCTTAACCCTCATCCTCACCATCACCCTAAACCTAAGCCTAATCCTAACACTCATCTTAACCCTAACCCTAACACTAACCCTCATCACAACCCTCACGCTCACCCTCAACCTAAACCTAACAGTAACCCTAACACTCACCCTAAAACTAACCCTAACTCTAATGCTATCCCTAACCCTCACCCTCACCCTAACCCTCACTCTAACTCTTACCCTTAACCTAACCCTAACACTAAAACTAAACCTCATCCTAACCCTCACCCTAAACATAAACCTAACCCTAACCCTCACCCTAATGTTCACGCTAACCCTCACCCTAACACTATCCCTCACATTAACCCTAAAACTTTCCCTCACACTAATCCTAAACCTAACCCTAAGCCAAAGCCAAACCGTCTTCCTAACCCTAACCAAAACCTCCAACATAATCCTAACCCTAACCATAAAACTAACCCTCACCCTCACTCTAACCCTCACACTCACCCTCACCCTAACTCTAACTCTAACCCTAACCCTGAACCTCACCCTAACCCCAAACCTATCCCTAACCCTCAATCTAACCCTAACCCTCACCCTAACCCTAACCCTCACCCTCACCCTAACCCTAACAATAAAGCTATCCCTAAAGCTCACCCTTACCATAACCCTCACTCTAACCTTTACCTTCACCCTAACCACACCCTAACACTAACCCTAACCCTAACCCTAACACTAACACTAAACCTCAACTTACCCCTCACCCTAACCCTAAACCTAAACCGAACTCTCAGCCTAACTCTCACACTAACCCTCAACCTAACCCTAACCCCCACCCTCAACCTAAACTTCACCCTAAAACTTATCCTCACCCTAAACCTAACCCTAACCCTAATCCTCACCATCAACCTAAGCCTAACCTGAACCCTAACCCTCACCCTAAACCTCATCCTAATTCTAACGCTATCCCTAAACCTCATCCTCACCCTAAACCTCACCCTATCCCTTACCCTCATCATAACCCTAACCCTAACCCTAAACGTAATACACACCGCAAAACTAACCCTCACCCTCATCCTAACCCTCACCGTCACATTAACTCTCAGCCTAACCCTAAAAGTCAACTACACCCTAAAACTCACCCTCACCTAAAACCTCACCCCCACACTTACCTTTCCCTAAACCTCACCCTAACACTAACCCTAACACTAAACCTAACTCTAACCCTCACCCTCATACTAACCCTCACCCTCACCTTAACCCTCAACCTAACTCTCACTGTAACTCTAACGCTAACTCTAACTCTCATTCTCACCCTAACACTAACCCTAAACCTTATCCTCCCACTATCAATAACCCTAACCCTAACACTCACATTAACCCTAACACTCACCCTAAACCTAACCCTACCCCTCACCCTACCCCTCACCATAACCCTAACCCTTACCCTCACACTAACCCTAACCCAAACCCTCAACTTCACCCTAACACTCACTGTCACCCTAACCCTAAACCTCATCTACACCCTCAACCTCACCTTTACCCTCACCCTCACCCTAACCATCACCCTCACAATAAACATCACTCTAACCCTAACCCTTACCCTAACCCTAACCCTAACCTCACCTTAACCCTAACCCTCAACTTAAAACTCACCCTCACCCTAATCTTCACCCTAACCCTAACCCTAATCATTTCCTAACCGAAACCCTCACCCTCACCCTAACACTAACCCTCACCCTAGCCCTCAACCTAAAACTATTCCTAACCCTAACCCTCACCCTCAACATCACTCTACCCTCAACCTAACCTTAACCCTACCCTAACCCTAACCCTAACACTAACCCTAATGCAAACCTTAAACCTCAACCTCACCCTAACCCTCACCCTAACACTCACCCTCACCCTTAGCCTCAACCGCAACCTCAACACTAACCCTCACCCTAAAACTAATTCAAACCCTAACCCTCACCCTCACCCTAACTCTAAACCTAACACTAACCATAAAACTAACCCTAAACATAACTCTCACCCTCACCCTCATCCTCAACATCAACCTCACCATAACACTCACCCTCACACTCACCCTAACCCTCACCATAACCCTAACCCTCACCTTAAAACTCACCCTCACCGTAATCCTCACCCTAACCCTAACCCGAAGCATTTCCTAACCGAAACCCTCACCCTCACCTTAACCCTAACCCTCACCCTAGCCCTCAACCTAAAACTATTCCTAATTCTAACCCTCACCCTCAACATCACTCTACCCTCAACCTAACCCTAACCCTACCCTCAGCCTCACCCTAACACTAACCCTAATGCAAACCTTAAACCACAACCTCACCCTAATCCTCACCCTAACACTCACCCTCACCCTTAGCCTCAACCTCAACCTCAACACTAACCCTAACCCTAAAACTAATTCAAACCCTAACCCTCACCCTCACCCTAACTCTAAACCTAACACTAACCATAAAACTAACCATAAACATAACTCTCACGCTCACCCTCATCCTCAACATCAACCTCACCATAACACTCACCCTCACACTCACCCTAACCCTCACCATAACCCTAAACCTCACCCTAAAACTAACTCTGACCCTCACCCTCATGCTCACCCTACGATTAACCCTAAACCTAAGCCTAAACCTAAACATAAACCGCAAACTCACCCTCACACTAAACCTAAATCTCACCCTAACCCTAACCCTAACTCTAGCCCTCACCCTAACCCTCACCCTTACCGTCACTCTAACCCTCACCCTAACCTTAACCCTCACCCTAACCCTAAATGTAACCTTCACCCTCACCCTCAACTTAACCCTCACCTAACCCTAAACTTCACCCTAACCCTCACCCTCACCCTAACCCTAACCCTAATGCTATTTCTAACCCTCACCCTCACCGTAAACCTCACTCTAACCCTTACCCTCACCATGAACCTAAACTTTACCCTCACCCTAAAGCTAAACCTCACCCTAACCCTCACACTAAAACTAACCCTAACCCTATACCTCAGCCTAACCTTCACCCTAAACATAACCCTAACCCTAATCCTCACCCTATATCTCACCCTAACCCTCACCCTCACCCTAAATCTAAACCTAACTATAACCAAAACCTTCACCCTAACCCTAACCCTATCGCTAACCCTCACCCTAACTGTAACCCTAATCCTAATCCTAACCCTCATCTTCACCCTAACCCTTACCCTCACATTGCCCTAACCCTCACCCTAACCCTAACCCTCACCCTAACCCTCAGCCTAACCCTCATCCTAACCCTAAACCTAACCCTAACCCTCACCCTAACCTTAACCCTAACCCTAACCCTCACCCTCACCCTCAACCTCACCATCACCCTCACCCTCAACCTCACACTCACCCCCACCCTAACACTAACCATAACCCTAACCCTCACCCTCACCCTCACCCTAAACCTTACACTCATGCTAACCCTAAGCCTAACCTGAAACCTACCCTCACCCTAACTCTAACCGTATCCGTAAACCTCACCCTCACCCTAAACCTCATCTTAACCCTTACTGTCACCATAACCCTAAACCTAACCCTAAACCTAATCCTCACTAAAACCCTAACCCTCATCCTCACCCTAAACCTCACCGACACCTTAACACTCACTCTAACCCTAATCCCCACCCACACCCTAAAACTCACCCTAACTCGAACCCTCACCCTCACCCTAACCCTACCGTAAACCTCACCCTAACCCTAACACTCACTCTAAACCTAACTCTAACCCTCACCCTAATACTAACCGTAGCCCTCAACTTAACCCTCACCCTAACCCTAACGCTCACCCTAACCCTCAGTCTCACCCTATCCCTCACCCTAACCCTAACCCTAACCCTCTCCCTAACCCTCACCAACACCCTCCCCCTAACACTCACCTTCACCCTAAACATCACCCTAAACCTATCCCTCACCCTAACCCTAACCGTAATCCTCACATAAACCTAACCCTCACATTAAACCTCACCCTCACTCTAATCTTCACCCTAAACCTAACCCAAAGCCTCTCCTAACCGAAACCCTCACCTGCACCCTAACACTCACACTAACTCTGACCCTCACCCTAGCCCTCACCGTAAAACTAACCCTAACCCTAACCCTCACCCTCAACCCTACCCCCACCTTCAGCCTAACCCTAAACCTAATCCTAAACCTAACCCTAAATCTCACCCTCACCACCACCCTAACCCTAACCCTAACCCTAAATCTAACCCTCACCCTCAACCTAACCCTAACCTGAACCCTAATCCTAACCCTAACTCTCACCCTAACTTTAACGCTGCCCTTAAACCTAACCCTCACCCTAAACTTCATTCTAACCCTTACTCTCATCATAAGCCTAACCTTAACCCCAACCCTAATCCTACCGCAACCCTAACCCTCACCGACACCCTAACCCTCACCGTCACCTTAACCCACACCCTAACCCTAACTGTCACCCACAACCTAAAACTCACCCTCACCCTCACCCTCACCCTCACCATAAATTTACCCTAAACCTCACCCTAAACTTAAACCTCACCCTAAACCTAATTCTAACACTCACCCTCATACTAATCCTAACCCTCACCTTAACCCTCACCCTAACGCTCACCCTAACCCTAACTCTAAAACTAACCCTTACCCTAACCCTTACCCTCACACTAAACTCACCCTAACCCTGACATTAACCCTAACCCTAACCCTACCCCTCACCCTAGAACTCACCCTAACCGTAAACCTAACCCTCACCTAACCCTAACCCTAACTCTCACCTTCACCCAAACCCTCACCGTCACCCTACCCTCACCCTAAACCTAACCCTCACCTAGACCCTCACCCTCACCATCACCCTTACCCTCACCCTAACACTCACCCTCATCCAAAACATCACCCTAACCCTAACCCTCACCCTCACCCTAACCCTAATCCTTACCCTAACCCTAAACTCACCTTAAACCTCACCCTCACCCAAATCCTCACCATAACCCTAACCATAAGCCTTTCCTAAGTGAAACCCTCACCCTCACCCTAACCCTAACCGTAACACTCACCCTAACCCTAAACCTAATGCTATCCTTAAACTTCACCCAAATCCTAACCCTCACCGTTAACTTTACCCTCACCCTCAACCTCAACCTACACCTACCCCTCAGCCTACCCCTCACCTGAACCGTAACCTAACCCTAATACAAACCCTACCCCTCACAAACAACCTCACCCTAAAACTAAACCTAAAACTAAACCTAACCCCCACCCTAACCCTAACCGTATCCATAAACCTCACCCTAACCCTAACCCTAATCCTAAACCTAACCTTCACCCTAACCCTCTCCATAACCCTTATACTCACCCAAAACCTAACCCTAACCGTAGCCCTCACCCTAACACTTACCCTCACCCTCTTCCTAACCCTAATCCTCAACATCACCCTAAACCGCACCCTGAGCCATACCCTCACCCTAACTCTAATCTAATCCTTACTCTAACTCTCACCTTAACCCAAAACCTATCCCTAACCCTCATCCTAACCCTAACCCTCACACTAACCCTAACACTAACTCTCACCCTCACCCTCACCCTAACCATAAACCTCACCCTTATCCTCACCCAAACCCTAACGCTAACCCTAAACCTCACCCTCACCCTAAACCTCACCCTAAACCTTACCCTCAACGTATCCCTAACCCTAACCGTAATCCTCACACTAACCCTAACCCTAACCCTCAACCTAACTCTCACCCTAACCACAATCCTCACCCTCACCCAACACTTTCTGTCACCTTAACCCTCACCCTAACCCCAACCGTCACCCACACCCTAACCCTCACCTTCACCCGAACCCTCACCCGAACCCTCAAACTAACCCTAAACCTAACCCTAACACTCAACCAACCCTAACCCTCACCCTAATCCTGACTCTAACCCTCACCCTCACCCTCACCCTAACCCTAACCCTAACCCTCCCCATAACCCTCACACTAATCCTAAAGCTAACCCAAACCCTCACTGTCAACCTGAACCTCACCCTAACGCTTATCCTCACAGTAACCCTGCCCCTCAACCTCAACCTCAATTTAACCCTAACACTAACCCTCACCTTAACCCTAAACCTAATCCTCAACCTCACCATAACCCTCACCCTAATGCTCAACTTCACCCTAACCCTCACCATAACCCTAACCCTCACACTATCCCTAACCCTCACACTCACCTGATCCTTCAACCTAAGCCTAACCCTAACCATAACCCTCACCCTAATCCTCACCTTAAACCTCACCCTAACCCTAATCCTCACCCTAACCCTAACCCTAACCCTTTTTTAACCAAAACCCTCACCCTCACCCTAACCCTCACTGTACCCCTCAAACTGACCCTCGCCCTCAATCTAAACCTAACCCTTAGCCTAACCCTCATTCGAACCCTCACCCTCACTCTCAGCCTAAACCTAACACTAACCCTAATCCTAACCCTAACCCTCACCCTCACCCTCAACATAACCCTAACCCTAACCCTCACCCTAAACCTAATGCTAACCCTAAACCTCACCCTCACCCTAACCCCAACCATAATGCTAACCCTCAACCTAACCCTAACCCTAACCCTAATGCTAACCCTAAACCACACCCTCACACTAACCCTCACCCTAAAACTTAACCTCAACCTCACCCTCACCCTCATCCTAACCCTAACCCAAACCCTCACCCTAACTCTCACACTAACCCTAACCTAACCCAACCCCTCACCCTAACCCTCACCCTAAACGTAACCCTAAACATAATCCTCACCCGATCCCTAACCCTAACCCTAAACCTCACCCTAACCTTCACCCTCACCCTAACAATAATGCTAAACCTAACCCTCAACCTTACCCTAACCCTCGCCCTAACCCTTACACTGACCATAATCCTATACCTCACCCTCACCCTAACCCTCATGCTAAACCTTACGATCACCATAAACCTCACCCTAACTTTCACCCTAACCCTCACGCTAACCCTAACCCTCACTCTCACCCTAACCCTCACTCTAACCCTTATACTCACACTAACCCTAATCCTAACCCTAAACCTAACCCTCACACTAAGCCTAACCCTCACCCTAACCCTAACCCTACCACTCACCCTAACCCTCATCTTAACCCTAACTCTAAACCTCACCCTAACCCTAACCCTAACCCTAATCCTCACACTAACCATAACCCTAACCCTATCCCCATCCTTCACCCTAAACCTCACCCTAATCTGCACCCTATCCTTAATCCTGAAGCTAATGCTACCCCTAACCAGAAACCTCACCTTCACCCTAAAACCCACAATCACCCTAACCCTAAAAATAATCCAAAACTTCACACTAACCCTAACCCTCACTGTCACCCTCAGCCTCACCCTAAGCGTAACCTTGCCCTAACCCTAATCCTAAACCTAAACATCACACTCACCCTCACCCTAACCCTAACCCTAACAATAATCTTAACCCTCACCCTCACATTCCTCCTTAACCTAACCCTAATCCTAACCCTAACCATAACCCTCACCCTCACCCTAACCCTAACTCTAACCTAACCATCACCCTAACCCTCACACTAACACTCACGATAATCCTAACCCTCACGCTCACCCTAACCCTCACCCTAATACTTAGTTACACCCTAACCCTAACCCTAACGCTCAAACTAAACCTAAACCTCACCCCAACTCTAACCCTAAACCTAACCCTAATCCTAAACTTAACTTTCACACTCACCCTCAACCTAAGCCTAACCCGAACCCTCACCTTGACCCTAACCCTCACCCTCAACCTAAACATCACACTAACCCTAACCCTCACCCTAAACCTAACCCTAACCCTAATCTAAACCTTACCCTATTCCTAACCCTTACCCTAACCCTCACCTTCACCCTAGCTCTCATCCTAACCGTAATCCTAACAATAAACATAAAACTAACCCTAAAGCTCACGCTAACCCTAACGCTAACACTCACCGTCACCCTAACACTAAAATTAACCCTAACCCTCACCCTCACCCTCACACTAAGCCTTATCCTAACCCTCACCCTCACCCTAACCAGCACCCGAACGATTACCCTCATCCTAACCATAACCCTAAACTTCACCCTCACCCTAACCCTAACCCTAACAATAACCCTAACCCTCACAGTAAACCTTACCCTCACCCTAACCCTATCCCTCACCCTCACACTAACCCTGACCCTAACTCTAACCCTCACCCTCACCCTAAACCTCAACCTAACCCTCACCCTCATCCTCACCCTAACCCTCACCCTCACCCTAAACATCACCCTAACCCTAACCATCACCCTAACCCTAACCCTAACCCTAACCCTAATCCTCACCCTAAACTTACCCTAACACTAACGATAATTCTAACCCTCACCCTCAACCTTAACCTCACCCTAACCCTTATCCTCACACTAACCCTAACCCTAACACTCACCCTAACCCTCACACTAACCCTAACCCTCCCGATAAACCTAACAATAGCCTTCACTCTAACCCTCACCCTAACCCTCACCCTCACCCTAACCCTCACCCTAAACCCAACTCTAACCCTCACCCTTACCCTAACCGTCACCGTCACCCTAACACTCAACCAAATCCTAACCTTAACCCACACCCCTTATCACTCACACTAACCCTAAACCTCAACCTAATCCTCACCCTAAAAATAACGCTAACCCTTACCTAACAGAAACCCTCACCCTCATCTTCACCCTATCCCTCAGCCTCACCCTAAACCTAAGCCTCAACCTAACCCTCTCCCAATCACTAACGCTAACCCTAACCCTCACCCTCACCCTAACCCTCAACCTAACCCTATCCCTACACCTCACAATAACGCTCACCCTAACCCTAACCCTAACCCTAACCCTCACCCTCACCCTAAACCCAAACCTAAACCTAACCCTCAAGCACACCCTAACCCTCACCTCACCCAAACCCTCACACTAACCCTAACACTCACCCTCACCCTAACCCTCACCCTAACCCTTACACTAAACCTACCCTCACCCTAAACCTAACAATCACCCTCACCCTAACCCTCACCCTAACCCTAACGCTAACCCTAATCTTAACACTAACCCTCACCCTCACCCTAACCCTAAACCTAACCCTAACACTCACCTTAACCCTCCTCCTAACCCTAACGCTAACCCTATCCCTCATCTTCATCCTAAACCTCACCCTAACGCTTACCCTCACCATAACCCTAACCCTAAACCTTACCCTAATCCTCACCTTAACCCTAACCCACGCCTACACCCTAACCCTCACCATCACCCGAACCCTCATCCTCACCCTAACACTCACACTAACCATAACCATAAAGCTAATTCTAAACCTAACCCTCAACTTCACCCTCACACTAACCCTAACCCTAAACCTAACCATCACCCTCATCCTCACTCTAACACTCACCCTTACAATAAACATCACCCTAACCCTAACCATCACCCTAAACCTAACCATAACACTCACCCTACACCTCACCCTCACCCTAAACCTCACCCTAACCCTTATCCTCACACTAACCCTAATGCTCACCTTATAAGTAACCCTAACCCTAACGCTCACCCTAACCCTCACCCTCACCCTAACTCTAATGCTAACCCTAACTTTCACCCTCACCCTAACCCTCACTCTATGCCTTACACTCAACCTATCCCTCACCCTCATACTAACCCTCACCATTACGCTTACCCTCACACTAACCCTGTCCCTAACCCTAACCATAACCATAACCATAACCCTAAACTGCAAAGTAAACATAATACTAACCATAACGCTCAACCTAACCTTCACCCTCACGTTCACCCTAATCCTTACCCTAACCCTAATCTTAACACTAACCCTCACCCTCAACCTCACCCTAATCCTAAGCCTAACCCTAACACTCACCCTAACCCTCATCCTAAACCTAACGCTAACCCTAACCCTAATCCTCACCCTAACCCTAACCCTCGCCTACAACCAACGCTCACCATCACCTGAAACGCCATCCTCACCCTAACACTTACACTAACCATAACCATAACGCTAATCCTAAACCTAACCCTCACCCTCACCCTCACACTAACCCTAAACCTAAACCTAACCCTCAGCCTCACCCTCACCCTAACACTCACCCTTCCCATAAACACCACAGTAACCCTAAACCTCATCCTAAACCTAATCCTAATCCTCACCCTAAACATAACTCTCACCCTAACACTCACCCTATCCCTAACACTAACCCTACACCTCACCCTCACCCTAAACCTCACCCTAACCCTTAGCCTCACACTAACCCTAAAGCTCACCCTATCCCTCAGCCTAACCCTAACGCTCACCCTAACCGTCACCCTCACCCAAACTCTAATGCTAACCCTAACTCTCACCCTCACCCTAACCCTCACCCTAACACTTACACTCACCCTAACGCTAAACCTCACCCTCAAGCTAAACCTCAACCTAACCCTTACCCTCACCCTAACCCCCAAACTAAACCTAATCCTAACCCTAACATTCACCCTATCCCTCACCCTCACCCTCACCCTAACCCTAACCCTAACCCTCACCTAAAACCTAAACCTCAACCTCACCCTAACCCTCACCCTTACCCTTACCCTCACACTAACCCTATGCCTAACGCTAACCATAACCCTATCTCTCACCAGATCACTCACCCTCACCCTCACCCTCACACTCACACTAAACATCACCGTAAACCTCACACTCGCCATAACCCAAACCCTAATCCTCACCTTAACCCTAACCCTAATTGTAACCCTAACCCTCACACTAACCCTAACCCTAACCCTCACACTCACACTTACCCTAATCCTCACCCTCACGATCACCGTAATCCTAACCCTAAACCTAACCTTAACGCACACCCTTACCCTAATCCTCACCCAAACAATAACCCTAACCCTTACCTAATCGAAAACCTCACCCTCAACCTCACCCTCACCGTAACCCTCACTCTCAACCTAGCCCTCACCTTAACACTAACCATCACCCTAACCCTAACCCTAACCCTCAACCTCACCCTAACCCTAACCCTAAACTTAACCCTAAGACTCATCCTAAACCTAACCCTAAACCTAATTCTAACCCAAAACATCACACCCTAACCCTCACCATAACCGTTACAATCACCCTAACCCTAACCCTAACCCTAAACCTCACACTAAACCTAAACCTCACCCTAACCCTAAGGCTAACCCTCAGCATAAACCTAACCTTAACCCTAATCCTCACCCTATCCTTAACCTTAACCCAAACACTCACCCTAACCCTCACCCTAACCCTCAACCTAACCCTTACCCTCACCCTAAACCTAAAACTCACCCTCAAACTAACCCTCACCCTAACATTTACCCATGCCCTAAACCTCAGCCTAACCCTACCCCTACCCCTCTCCCTAACCCTACCCCTAACCCTAACACTAACCCTAATCCTAACCCCCCCTAAACCTAACCCAAACCCGAACCTTCACCATCACCCGAACCCTCATCCTCACCCTAACCCGCACGCTCACCCTGAACATCACCCAAACCCTAGTACTCACCCTAACCCTAACACTAACCCTAAATATCATCCTCACCCTAACCCTCACCCTAACCCATATTCTCACCCTTACCCTAACCCTACACCTAACCATAACCTTCACACTAACCGTAACGTTAACCCTAACACTAACATTAACCCTAACCCTAAGCTTCACACTCACACTGACGTTCACCCTCAGCCCAACCCAATCCCTAAACCTGTTCCTAATCCTAACCCTCACCCTCACCCTAAACCTAACCCTAACCCTAATCCTCACTCTCACCCTCACCCTCACCCTCACCCTAAACCTAACCCTCACCCTCACCCTAAACATCACCCAAAACCTAACCCTCACCCTCACCCTGACCCTTACCTAACCGAAACCCTCATCCTCACCCTCTCCCTAAACCTCACTTTCACCCTAGCCCTTACCCTAACACTTAGCTTCACACTAACCCAAACCCTAACCTAACCCTTACCCTAACCCTATCCCAACACCTCACCTTAACTCTCCCCCTAAACCTAACCCTAACCCTCACCCTAAACCTAACCCTAAACCTAAACGTCCCCCTCACCCTAACCCTCAATGTCACCCTAACCCTCACCCTAAACCTAACCCGGAAGCACAACCTAACCCTCACATTTACCCGAACCCATCCCTCACCCTAACACTCACCCTCACCCTAACCCTAATCCTCAAAATAAACATAACCCTAACCCTAACTCTCTCCCTAACACTAACACTAACCCTCACCCTAACCCTAACCCTCAACCTAACCCTAACCCTCACCCTAAATCTAACCCTCACCTTAACACTTACCCTCACAATAAAACTAAACCTAACACTCACCCTCACCCTCACCCTCAACCTCACCCTCACCTTAACCTTAACCCTCATCCTCACCCTAACCCTAAACCTAATGGTAACCCTAAACCTCACCCTCACAGTAACCGTCACCCTAACACTTACCCTCACCCTAACCCTAACCCTAACCCTCACACTAAACTTAACACTCACCCTAACCCTAACCCTGAACCTCACACTCTATCTTACACTCACCCTAACCCTATACAAACCCCTCAGCCTAAACCTCACCCTATCCCTAACCTTAACCATAACCTTCACCCTAACAAACATCCTCACCCTAACCCTAATGCCAAACCTAACCCTCACCTCAACACTCACCCTAAACCTTACCCTCACCCTAACACTAACCCTATACCTAACCCTCTCCCTAATCCTCACCCTAACTCTAAACATAACCCTAACCATAACCCTCACCCTAAACTTTACCCTCAACCTAACCCAAACCCTAACCATAAACCTAACACTCACACTAACCCTAACCCTAACCCACAGCCTAACCCTTACCCTAACCCTAAACCTAACCCTAACCCTCACCCTAACCCTAACCTTAACCCTAATACTAACACTAACCCTCACCCTAACCCTCACCCTAATCCTCACACTCCCCCAAACCTCATCCAAACCCTACCCCTACCCCTCTCCATAAGCCTCACCCTAACACTAAACGTCAACCTAAACCTAACTCTAACCCTAAACCTCACCCTCACACTAACCTTAAACCTAACGCTAACCCTCATGCTAACCCTAATTCTCACACACAACCTAACCCTCACCCTCACCCTCACCCTCACCCTCACCCTCACCCTCACCCTCAACCTAAACCTAACTTTCACCAACACACTCACCCTGACCCTCAAATTAACCCTAACCCTCATCCTCACCCTACACATCACCTTAAACCTAACCCTCACCCTAACCCTAACCCTATCCCACACCCTAAACTTAATCTCAGCTTAACCCTCACCCTCACCCAACTCCTCTCCCAAATCCGAACCCTTACCTAACCGAAACCCTCACACTCACACTAATCATCACCCTCACCCTATCCCTCACCCTAAACCTAATCCTATTCCTAACCCTCACACTCAAACTCCCCTTCCCCCTCCGCCTTACCCTGAACCTAACCCTAACCCTAACCCTAACCCTAACACTACCCCTCACCCTCACCCTCACCTAAACCATAACCCTAACAATAACCCTAACCCTAGCCCTAACCCTAACCCTAACCCTAAAACTCACTCTAACCCTAACCCTAACCCTAACCCTCACGCTCATCCTCATCCTAAACCTAATGCTAACCCTAACCCTCAACCTCACCCTAAACCTCACCCTAACCCTTACCCTCAACATAAACCTAACCCTCAACCTAAAACTAACCCTCACCCTAACACTTACCCATAACCTAACCCTCACCCTAACCCTAATGCTTACCCTCACCCTAACCTTAACCCTAACCCTAAACCTCACCCTCACCCTAAACCTCACCCTGACTTTTACCCTCAAACTAAACCTAACCCTAACCCTTACCCTAACATTCAAACTAACCCAAAACCTAATCCTCATCCTAAACCTAATCCTAACCCTAACCCTAAACCTCACCCTGCCCTAACCCTAACCCTCACCCTAACCCTAACCCACACCCTCACCCTCCCAATGAACCTCAGCCTAATCCTAACCCTAATGCTAAACCACACCCTCACGCTCATCCTAACTCTAATGCAAAACCTAACCATAAAACTCACCCAAACCCTCACCCTAACCCTTACCTATCCCTAACCATAACCCTCAC
The DNA here is from genome assembly GCF_024711535.1 of Dipodomys merriami. NCBI lineage: Eukaryota > Metazoa > Chordata > Mammalia > Rodentia > Heteromyidae > Dipodomys > Dipodomys merriami. The sequence continues at coordinate 4,220,702 of NW_027202327.1, forward strand.
CCTATACCTCACCCTCACCCTAACCCTAAACCAAACCCTTACCCTCACACTAAACCACACCCTAACTCTAACACTAACCCTAACCCTCATCCTCACACTAAACCTCACCCTAAAACTTACTCTCACCATAACCCTAACCCTAACTGTAATCCTCATCTTAACCCTAACCCAAATCCATACCCTAACTCTCAACCTCACCCGAACTCGAACCTGAACCCTAACATTCTCCCGACCCCTAACCCTAACCCTAATCCTAAACCTAACCCTCACCCTCAAACTCATCCTAAACCTAATCCTAACCCTAAACTTCACCCTCACCCTCACCCTAACCGTCACACTCAACCTAAAACTCACCCTAACCCTAACCCTACCCCTCTCCCTAACACTACCCCTAACCCTCAACCTAATGCTAACCCTTCCCCTAACCCTTACCCTCACACTAAACCTAAACCTAACGATAACCCTAACCCTACACTTAATCCTCACCCAAACCCTATCCCTCACCCTCACCCTCAACCTCACCATCACCCAAACCCTCATCCTCTCCCTAACACTCAACCTCACCCTAAACATCACCCAAACCCTAACGCTCACCCTAATCCTAACCTTAACCCTAACCCTCACCCTAACCCTCACCCTAACCCTCACTGTAAAGGTAACCCTCTCTCTAACCCTCACCCTAACCATAACGCTAACGCTAAACCTCACCCTCACCCTAACTCTAACCCTAAACCTTATACACACTAACCCTAACCCTCACCCTAACACTTACCCTAACCCTAACCCTCACCCTAACACTATCCCTCACACTAAACTTAACCCTAACACTCACCCTCACCCTCAACCTTACCCTCACCCTAATACTAACCCTAGGCCTAACCATAATCCTTACTTTAATCCTAATCCTAACCCTCACCTTCAGCCTAACCCTAACACTAACCCTAACCCACACCCTAACCCTTACACTCACATTCACTCTAACCCTCACCCTAACCCTTACACTCATCCTAACCCTATCCCTAACTCTAAACCTAAACCTAACTCTCACCCTAACACTCAAATTCACCCTAACCCTCACCCTCACATCAAAAATCACCCTAAACCTAACCCTCACTCTCACCTTAACCCTAACAATAACCCTCACTCTAACCCTAACCCTCATCCTAACATTAACCATAACCTAATGCTAGCCCTAAACCTCACCCTCACCCTAACCCTCAACCTAACCCTTATCGTCACTCTAACCCTAACACTCACCCTAACCCTAATGCTAACACTCACCCTAACATTAACCCTAATCCTAAACCTCACACTCATCCTCTCACCCTGACCTTTACCCTCACCCTAACCCTTATCCTAACCCTAAAACTAACCCTCACACTAACCCTAACCCTAACCCTAACCCTCAACCGAACCCTCATCATAACCCTAATCCTAACCCTAACCCACTCCATCACCATGCCCTATACCTAACCCTAACCCTAACCGTAAACCACACTCTCACCCTCCCCATCACCCTCAGCCTTATCCTAATCCTAACCCTAATCCTAACCCTGACCCTCACCCTCACCCTAACCCTAATGCTAAACCTAACCCTAACACTCACCCACACCCTCACCCTAACCTTAAACCTATCCCTAACCCTCACTCTAACCCTAAACCTCAACCTATACCTCACGCTCACCCTAACCCTAAACCAAACCCTAACACTCACCTTAACCCTCACCCTAACCCTAACACTAACCCTAATCCTCATCCTCACCCTAAACCTCACCCTAACCCTTACTCTTACAATAACTCTAAGCCTAACCCTAACCCTCACCCACACCCTAACTCTCAACCTCACCCTCACCCTCACACTCAACCTAACACGCTCCCTAACCCTAACTCTAACCCTAATCCTAAACCTAACCCTCACCCTCAATCTCAAGCTAACCCTAACCCTAACCCTCACCCTCACCCTCACCCTAACCCTCACACTCACCCTAAAACTCACCTTAACCGTAACCCTAGCCCTCTCCCTAACCCTAACCCTAACCCTCAACCTAACCCTAACAATACCCCTAACCCTCTCCCTCACACTAAACCTAAACCTAATGCTAACCCTCACCCTAACCCTAATCCTCACCCACACCCTAACCCTCACCTTCAAGCGAACCGTCACCCTCACCTGAATCTTCAACCTCACCCTAACCCTCAATCTTATCCTAAACATCACCCAAACTCTAATCCTCACGCTAATCCTAACCCTAACCCTAACCCTCACCCTAACTCTCACCCTAATCCTTACCCTCACACTATCCCTAATCGTAAACCTAACCAAAACCCTCACACTAACCCTAACCTTCACTCTAAATCTAATCCTAACCCTAACCCTAACCTTCACCCTCATCCTCACCCCCACCCTCAGCCTAACCCTAACCCTAACATTATAACTAATTCTACCTCTCACCCCCATCATCACCCTAAACTAATCCTAACCCACACCATCACCCCTACCCTCACCCTAACCCTCACCCTCACCCTCACACTAAACATCAACCTCAACATAAACATCACCCTAACCCTAACCCTCACCCTAACCTTAACCCTAACCCTCACCAGAACGTTAACCGTCACCCTAACCCTCAGCCTAAACCTTATACTCACACTAACCCTATACCTAAGCCTAACCCTCACACTAACCATAACCCTAAACCCACCCTATATCGACACCTTACCTTAATTCTCACCCAAACCCTAACCCTCACCCTAACCATCACCCTAATCCTAACTCTAAACTTAACCCACACCCTCACCCTAACCCGCACCGTCACCCTAACCCGCACCATAAACCTAACCCTAAACCACACCCAATCCCTCACCCTCACCCGAACCCAACCCTCACACGAAGACTCACCCTCACCCTAACCCTCAACCTCACAATAAATATCACCCTAAACCTAACTCTCACCCTAACCTTAACCCTACACTTACCCTAAACCTAACCATCAAACTAACACTAACCCTCACCCTGACCCTCACCCTAACCCTCAAACTAATCCTAACCCTCACCCTAACCCTTACCCTAACCCTAATCCTAACCCTCACCTCACGCTCACCCTAAACATAACACTCATCTTAACCCTAAGGGTCAACCTAATACTAAACCTAAACCTCACCCTCACACTAACCCTCACCCGAACCCTTACCCTCAACCTCACCCTCACCCTAACACTCATGCTAAACCTAAACTTCACCCTCACCCTAACCCTCACCCTGACCCTTACCCTCACCCTAACCCTAAACCTCACCCTCACCCTAACACTCACCCTAACCTTTACCTAAAACCTAAACCTCACCATAATCCTAACCCTAAACCTAAACCTCATCCTAACCCTAAACATAACCCTAACCCTAACACTCACCTAACCCTCATCCTAACCCTAAACCTCACCCTAACCTTTACCCTCAACCTAACCCAAACCCTAAACCTCACCCACACTCTCTCCGTCCCCCTCAGCCTAACCCTAACCCTGACCCTAACCCTAATGCTAACCCTCACCCAAACCCTAACCCTAACGCTAACAATAACCCTAACCCTAACCTTAAAACTAATCTTATCCCTAACCCTCACCCTAACCCTAAACCTAACACTAAACCTCACCCTACCACCAATCCTAACCCTAAGCCGCACCCTAAACCTAACTATGACCCTCATCCCAACCCTAACACTCACCCTAACACTCACCCTAACCCTAACCATAACACGTACCCTCACCCTCACCCTAACCCTAACCCTAAACTTTTTACCTCACAGTAAACCTAACCCTAACCCTAACCCTCACCCTCACCCTAACCCTCACCCTCACCCTCACCCTCAACCTAAACCTAACCCTCACCCTCAACCTAACCCTAACCCTCATCCTCACTCTAAACCTCACTGGCACCCTACCCCCACCCTAAGCCTAACCCTAACCCACAAACTAACCGTCACTCTCACCGCAAATCTCCCTCGAACCAAAACCCTCACCCCAACCGTCAGCCTCAACCTAAACATCACCGTAAACCTAACCCTCACTCTAACCCTAACCATAACCCTCACACTATCCCTCAACCTAAACCTCACCCTCACCTTGATCCTCAACCTAACCCTAACCATAACCCTTACCTAACCGAAACACTCACCCTCACCCTCACTCTCAACCTAACCCTCAACCTAACCCTAACCCTAAACCTCACCCTCACACTCACCCTCACAGTAACCCTAACCCTAACCCTAACTCTCACCCTAACCCTCACCCTAACCCTATCCCTCACCTTACCCTTAACCCTAACCCTAAACCTAACCCTCACCCTAACCCTAACCCTCACTCTCACCCTCAACCTCACCCTCAGCCTAACCCAAAACAAACCCTAATCCAAACCCTAACCCTAATCCAAACCCTCACCCTAACCCTCACCCTCACCCTACCTCTAAACCTAACCGTAAACAAAAACATCACCCTAACCCTAAACCTACCCCTAACCCTCACCCTAACCCTAAACCTAATCCTAATCCTAACCCTCACCCTCACCCTAACACTTACCCTAACCCTAACCATAACCCTATCCCTCCTAACCCTTACCCTAAGCCCAACCCTCACTCTAACCTTAACCCTAACCCTATCCCTCACACAAACCCTAACCCTCACCCTCACCATCAACCTCGCCATCACCCGCACCCTACCCCTCACCCTCACCATAACCCTAACCATAACCCTAAACCTTACCCTAAACCTAACCCTCACCCTCACCCTCAGCCTAACCCTCACTCTCAACCTAAGCCTAACGCTAACCCTAACCCTCACCCTAAATTTAACTCTGACACTCACACTCACTCTAAGCCTTACCAAACTCCTAAGCCTAATCCTAAACCTAACCCTCACCTTCACCCTCACCCTAAACCTCAACCTGACCCTAACCTTAACCATAACCCCAATCCTAACCCTAAACCTAACCCTCACCTTCACCATCACCCTCCCCGTCACCTTAACACTCACCCTCAACCTCACCCTCACCCTTAAACTCACCCTCACCCTAAGCAGTACTCTCACCCTAACCCTCACCCTAACCCTAAATATAACCCTCATCCCAACCCTAACACTCACCCTAACCCTCACCCTAACCCTAACCATAATACTTAACCTCCCCCTCACCGTAACCCGAACCCGAACCTATAACCTCACAATAAACCTAACCCTAACCCTAAACCTCACCCTCACCCTAACCCTCATCCTCACCCTCAACCTAACCCTAACCCCCACCCTCAACCTAACCCTAACACTCATCCTCACTCTAACCCACACTGGCATCCTAAACCTCACCCTAAGCCTACCCTAACCCACAAACTAACCTTGACACTCACCACAAACTTCCACCGAACCCAAACCCTCAATCTCACCCCAACCCTCAGCCTCAACCTAACCATCACCGTAACCCTAACCTTCACTCTTACCCTAACCATAACCCTCACCCTATCCCTCAACCTAAACCTCAACCTAACCCTAACCCTTACCTAACAGAAACACTCACCCTCACCCTCACTTTCACCCTAACCCTCACCCTAACCCTAACCCTCACCCTCACCCTCACCCTCACAGTAACCCTAACCCTATCCCTTAACCTCACCCTAACCCTCACCCTAATCCTAACCCTAACCCTAACCCTCACCCTAACCTAAATGCTAACCCTAACCATTACCTTCACCCTAACCCTCACCCTAATCCTTACCCTCAACCTAACCATAACCCAAACCCTAACCCTCATTGTCTCCGTATCCCTCACCGTCAACCTAACCCTCATCCTTACCCTAAACCTCACCCACACCCAATCGCTCTATATCACCCGAACCTTAACACTCACCCTAAACCTCACCTGTACTCTAAACCTTACTCTAAACCTAATCCTCACCAAAACAGTAATGATAAACCTCACCCTAACACTAACTCTCACACAAACCCTCACCTGCATCATAATCCTCACGCTAACACTTACCTAACAGAAACCCTTGCCCTCACCCTCACCCTCACCCAAAACTTCACGCTCACCCTAGCCCTCACACTAACACTAACGCTAACCCTAACCCTAAACCTCACCCACGCTCTCTCCCTCCCACTCAGCCTAACCCTAACCCTGACCCTAACCCTAATGCTAAACCAAACCCTCACCCTAACCTTCACCCTAACCCTAACCCTAACCCCCACCCTCACCCTAAACCTTACCCTAACCCTAACCCTTAAACTCAACAAAACCTGACCCTCACCCTAACCCTAATATGCATCCTAACGCTAACCCTCACCCAAACCCTAACACTGAAGGTCACCTGAATCCTCAACCGAACCCTGACACTCACCCTAACCCTAACCCTAACCATAATCCTATACCTATCCCTCCCCATAAACTTAACCCTAACCCTAACCCTAACCATCACCTTCACCCTAACAATCACCCTCACACTAAATATCACCCTAAACCTAACCCTTACCCTAATCCTGACCCTAACCCTAAACATATCTCTCACCCGAACCCTCACCATAACACAAACCAAAACCTAACCCTCACCCTCAACCTAAACGTCATCGTCACCCTAACACTCAGCTGTAACCTAACCCTGACTCACACCCTAACCCTAACCCTTACCTAACCAAAACCCTTACCCTCACCCTCAGTCTCACCCTCACACTAGCCCTCAACCTAACCCTATCCCTCAACCTAACCCTAACACTAACCTTCAACCTCACCCTCACCCTAAACCTAACCCTAACCCTCAACCTCACCCTAACACTAACCCTAAGACTAAACCCTAAATCTAACCCTAAACATCACCCTCACCCTAACCCTAAACCTCACGCTAAACAGTACCCTAACCTTAACCCTCACCCTAACCCTCACCCTAAACCTAACTCTCACCCTCAGCCTCACCCTAACCCTAACTATAACCTTAAAACTCACCCTCATGCTAACCCTCACCCTAACCTGTAACCATACACTAACCCTAAGTCTAACCCTAACCCTAACCCTCACACTAACACTAACCCTCACCCTAACCCTAAAACTACCCCTCACCCTAAACCTGCCACCTAACACTAATCCTAACCCTAACACTAACCCTCACCCTAACCCTAACCATAACACTCACCCTCACCCTCAACCTAACCCTAAACCTAACCCTAAACCTCACCCTAACCCTAACCCTTACCCTAACCCTAATCCCACACCTCACCCTAACCCACACCCTCACCCTAACCCTAACCCTCACCCTCAACCTAACCCTAACACTAACCCTCACCCTAAAGCTAAATCTAACCCTAACCCTCACCCTGACCATCACCCTAACCCTAACACTAACCATAACAATAATCCTAACCCTAACCCTCACCCTCACCATCACCCTCACCCTAATCCTAACGCTAAAACTCACCTTCCCCATTACCATCAAAGGAACCCTAACCCTCACCCAAATCCTAACCCAAACCCTCACCCTCACCATCACCTTCAGCCTAACACTAAACCTAAACCTTATCCTAACCCTAACGCTCACATTCACCCTGAACCTAACCCTCACCGTCACCCTCACCCTCACCCTCACCCTGAACCTCACCCTCACCCTAACCTTCACCCTAACCCTAACCTTAACCTTAACCCTAACCCTAACCTTCACCCTAACCTCACCGTAACATTTATCCTCATTCTAACCCTAACTCTTACCCTAACCCTAACACTGAGACTAACCCTATACCTAACACTAAAACTGACCCTAACACAAATCCTAACCCTAATCCTCACCCTAGCCCAAACCCTCACCCTAACCCTAACCCTAACAATCACCCTAACCCTAAAACTCACCCTAATCCTCACATTAACACTAACGCTAACCCTAAACCTCAACCTAACCCTCAACCTAACCCTTATCCTCACACTAACCCTAACCCTAACCCTAACACTCACACTAACCCTAACCCTCACCCTAACTCAAACACAACCGCTCACACTAACCCTCACACTACCCCTAAACCTAATCCTAAACTTCACCCTAACCCTAACCCTAAACCTCACCCTCACCTAAACCCTCACCCTCACCCTAACACTAACCCTGACCCTAAGCCTAACCATGAACATCACCCTCACCATAAAACTCACCCTTACCCTTACACTCACACGAACCCTAACCCTAACACTCAGCCTAACCCTCACATTAAACTTCACCCTAACCCTAACCCTCACTTTACCCTTAACCCTAACCTTAAAACTAAATTTCACTCTACCCCTCAGCGTCACCCTAACACTAACCCTAATCCTCACCCTACCCTCACCCTAACCCTAACCATAACCCTCACACTCACCCTAACCCTCACCCTAACCCCAACTCTCACCCTAAACCTAACCCTCACCCTCTCCCTAACCCTCACCATAACCTAACCCTAATCCTCACCATAGCCCTCATCTTAACGCTCACCCTAACCCTAAACCTCACCCTCACCTTAACCCTAACCCTAACCCTCACACTAACCCTAAACCTCACCCTCACCTTAACCATACCCCTCACCTTAACCCTCACCCTAAACCTAAACCTAAACCTAACCATCACCCTCAGCCAGTCACCCTTACCCTCACCATAAACCTAACCCTCAGCCACACACTAACCCTCACCCTCAACCAAACCCTCACCCTCACCCTAATCCTCACCCTCAACTTAAACATCACCAAAACCCTAACCCTAAGCCTAAACCTCACCCTAACCCTACCCCGCTCCCTAAAACTCACCCTCGACCTAGTCCTCACCATAACTCTAAACCTAACCCTTTCCTAACCTTAACACTCATCCTCATCCTAACCCTAACACTAAACTTAACCGTAACCCTAACTCTCACACTAACCCTCACCCGAACACTCGCGCTAATCCTAACCCTCACTCTCACCATAAAATTCACCTTAAACGTTACAATTACCCTAAACTTAACCCTAACCCTAACACTTACAGTAAAACTAAACCTCACCCTGACCCTAACCCTATCCCTCACCCTCACCCTCATCCTCACCCTAACCCTAATCCTAACCCTACCACTCACCCTAACCCTAACTCTAACCCTAACCTTAAACGTAAACCTAACCCTAACACTCACCTTAACACTAAACCTAACTCTAACCCTCACCCTAAACCTAACCCTAACCCTCACCCTCACCCTAACCCTCACCCTAACACTAACCTTAATCCTAAACCTCACCCTAAGCCTCACCCTAACCATAATCCTAACCCTAACACTCACACTCACCCTCACCCTCATCCTAACCCTTACCGTCACCCTAACCCAAATCTTAACCCTCACACTAACCCTAACCCTCGCCCTAGCCCTAACACTACTCCTCAGCCTAAACCTCATCCTTATCCTAACCCTAATCTTCACACTTAACCTAACCCGAAACTTAACCCTAAACCTCACCCTAACCCAAACCCTCACACTCACACTCACCCTCAGCCTAATCCTAAACCTTACCCTAATAATAACCCTAACCCTCACACTCACCCTCACCCGAAATCTAACCCTAACCCTAACTCTTAACCTCACCCTCGACTTAACACTAACCCTAACCTTAACCCTAAACCTCACCCTAACCATCACCCTCAACCTAACCCTAAACCTATCCCTATTCGTCACTCTAACCCTAAACCTAACCCTATCCTTAAACCTCACCCTAACCCTAACCAAAACCCAATCCCTAAACCTAACCCTTACCCTCACTCTAACCCTAAAACAAACCCTAATCCTCACACTAAATGTAACCCTAACCCTAACCCTCAACTAACCCTAACCTAACCCTAACCCTCATCCTATTTCTAACCCTAACCCTAACCCTCACCCTCACCCTAAACCTCACTGTCACCCTAACCCTCAATTTAACCCTATACCTCACCCACACCCTAACCCTCACCCTCACCCGAATCCTCACACTCACCCTAACCCTCACCCTCACCCTTAACATCACACTAACCCTAACCCCTCCCTAACACTTACCCTAACCCTAACCCTCACCCCCCTCGCTAACCCTAACCCTAACCATAAAACTCACCCTCAACCTAACCATCACCCTAACCCTATCCCTAACGCTAACCCTCACACTAAACTTAACCCTCACCCGAACCCTAACTCTACCCCTCAGCCTAACCCTCATACTAACACTGAACCTAACCCTAACCCTCACCCTTACCCTAACCCTCACCCTCACCCTAAACCTAACCCTAACACTAATCCTCACCCTCACCCTCACCCTAACACTAAACCAAACCCTAACAATAACCCTAAAGCTAACCCTAAACCTAACCCTAAATCTAATGCTCACTCTAACCCTAACCCTAACCTAACACTAACCCTCACCCTCAATCTATCCCTAAGCCTAACCCTAACCCTCACCTTAACCCTCACCCTAACACTCATGCTAAACCTAATCCTAATCCTTACCTAACTGAAAACCTCACTCTCACCCTACACCTCCCCCTCACCCAGCCCTCACCCTAACCCTAAACCTAAGCCAAACCTAACCCTCAACCTAGTCCTCCCCTTCCCCCTCACACTCAGCCTAACCCTAAATCTAACCCTAATACTTATCTTAACCCTCATCCTCACCCTCACCCTAACACTAAAAGGAACATTAACCATCACCCTAAACCTAAACATAACCCTAAACTTCACACTAACCCTAACACAAACACTAACCTTAACCCTCAACCTAACCCTAACCCTCACCCTCACCCTCAACCTCACTCTCAGCCTAACCCTAACCCTAACCCTAATCCTAACTCCAAAATTCACCCTAACCCTCACCCTAACGGAAACTCTACCCTAACCCTCAACATAACCCGAATCCTTATCCTCACCCTCACCTTAACTTTAACCCTAAACCTAACCCTAACTGTAACCCTCACCCTAAACCTAACCCTAAACGAAACCCTAACCCTAACCCTCACCCTAACCCTCACACTCACCCTAACACTCACCCTAAACCTAATGCTCACCCTAACCCTCACCCTCACCCTCACCCTCACCCGCACCCTCATCCTAACCCTAATCCTAACCCTAACCCTAACTCTAACCCTGACCCTAATCCTAACCCTAAACTCACACTCACCCTAATCCTAAACCAAATCCTAACCCTCACCTTAACCCTCACCCTAACACTCACACTAACCCTAAACCTAACCCCAGCACTCACCCTCACCTTAAAACTAACAATAACCGGAACACTCACCCCAACCCTCACCCTAACCTTACTGCTAACCTTAAGTCTCAACCGCACCCTAAACTTCAGCCTAAAACTTACCCTCACCCTCACCCTAACCTTTACCCTAAACCTCACCACAACATAAGCCTCACCCTAACCCTAAGCCTAACCCTCACCCTAACCTTCATCTTAACCCTAACCCTAAACCTAAACCTAACCTTCACCCTCACCCTAACGCTAACCCTCCCCCAACCCTCACCCTAACCCTAAACCTAACCCAAAACCTCACACACACCCTAAACCTCACCCTAACCTCACCATAACCCTAACCCTGACCCTCACCCTAACCTCACCCTAACTCTAACCCTAACACTCACACTCACTCTAACCTTCACACTAACCCCAACCCTCACACCAACTCCAACTCTCACCCTCACCCTCACCCTAAACCTAAACCTAACCCTCACCCTAGCCCAAATCGTAACCCTCACACTAACCCTAACCTTCACCCTCACCCTAACACTAACCCTCCCCCAACCCTCACCCTAATCTTCAACCTAACCCTCACCCTCAACCTCACCCTAAGCCCAACCCTATCCCTAACCCTAATCCTAAAAATAACACTCACCCTGACCCTAACCCTCACCATAAACCTCAAACTAACACTTTGCCTCACCCTAACCGTGTGAGACAAACCCTGACCCTCACCCTTATCCTAACCCTACCCCCACCCTGAACCTCATCCTAACCCTCATCCTATCCATATCACTTAACCTTACCCCCCTCGGTAACCCTAACCTTAAACCTAAATCTCACCCTCACCCGAACCGTCACCCTAACCCTAAATTTAACCCCCACACTAACCTAACCCTCACCCTAACCCTAACTTTAACCCTCAGCCTAAAACTCACCCTAACCCTAACCCTAACCCTAAAACTCATCCTAACCCTAACCCTAATCCTCACCCTCACCCTCATCCTAAACCTAACCCTAACCCTAATCCTCACCCTCACGCTCAGCCTAACCCTAACCCTAACCCTAACTATAACCCTAACACTAACCCTAAACCTAAACCTAACTCTAACCCTCACACTAATACTAAGCCTAACCGAACCCTAACCCTAAACCTCACCCTAACCCTAATCCTAACACTAACCCTCACCCCAACCCTAACCCTAACCCTTACTCTCACCCTAACCCTAATCCTAACCCTAACCCTCACCCTAACCCTAACCCTAACCCTCACCATAACACTAACCCTCACCCTCACCCTAACCCTCACCCTAACCCTAAACCTGACCATAAGTCTCAACTTAACTCTCAACCTAACCCTAACCCTCACCCTAAACCTCACGCTAACTCTAACCCTAACCCTAACACTCATCCTCATCCTAACCATAACCCTAACCCTAATGCTAACCCTAAGACTCACCCTCACCCTAAAACTCACCCTAACCCTTATCCTTACCCTCACACTAACCCTAACACTAAACCTCAAACTAATCCTCACCTTAACACTAATACTAACCCTAAACCTAACCTTCCCTACCCCTACCCCTCACCCTAAACCTAACTCTAACCCTAACCATACCCTCAGCCTAACCCTAAACGTAACCCTCACCCTAATCCTCACAGTCACCCTAAACCTCACCCTAAACCTAACCCTAACCCACACCCTGACCCTCCACGTCACCTTGACCCTCACACTCACCCTAACCCTCACCCTCACCTAAACATCACCCTAAACCTAACCCTAACCCTAAACCTCATTCTAACCCTAACTTGCACCCTAACCCTCACCCTCAACCTAATCCTCACTCTAACTCTAACTAAACCCTTAGCTAACTGAAACTCTAACCCTCACTCTCACCCTCACCCAACCCCACACCCTATCCCTCGCCCTAACCTTAACCCTAACCCTCCCCCTCACCCTCTCCCTCCCCCTCCCCCTTACATCTGTCTAACCCTAACCCTAATACTAACCCTAACCCTCACCCTCACCCTCACCCTAACCCTAACCCAACTTTAACCCTCACCCTCACCCTCACCCAAAATCTCACCCTAACACTAACGCTCACACTAACCGTCATTCTAACCTTAAACTTAACCCTCTCCCACACCCTAACCGTCACCCTCCCCCTAACACTCACGCTAACACTAACCCTCACCCTGTCACCCTAAACCTATACTTAACCCTCTAACACACCCTAACCCTAAGCCTAACCCTAACACTAACCCAACACTTACACTAAACCTAAACCTCACCCTAATCCTAACCCTACCCCACACGCTCACACTCACCCTCACCCAAACCCACACCCTAGCCCTCACCCTATCTCTAACCTTAACACTCACTCTAACCCTCTCCCTAACCCTAAGCCTAACCCTAAGCCTAAGCCTACCCCTAAAAATAAGCCTCACGCTAATGCTAACCCTAACCCTAAACCTTACCCTCACTGGCACCTTAACCCTCACTCTCTCCCTAACCCTCACCCTAACCCTTACACTCACCCTAACCCTAACCCTAACCCTAACACTTACACTAAAACTACACCTCACCCTAACCCTAACCCTACCCCACACCCTCACCCTCAACCTCACCCTAACCCCAACCCTAATCCTAACATTCACTCTAACAGTCTTCCTAACCCTAACCCTAACCCTAAACCTAACCCTAACCCACACCTAACCCTAAATCTAACCTTAACCCTCACCCTAAGGATAAACCTAACCCTAACTCTATTCCTAAACCTAACCCTCACCCTCAGCCTAAACCTCAGCCTAAACCTCACCCTACCACTTTTCCTCACCCTAACCATGACCCGCACACAAACCCTAACCCTCACCCTCATCCTAACTCTACCCCTCACCCTCACCCTAACCCTAATACTAACCCTTTCCCTAACCTTTACTCTCAACCTCACCCTATCCCTAACCCTAAATCTAACCCTCACACTAACCCTCACACTAAACTTTACTCTCACCCTAACCCTGACCCTAACACTAACCCTCACTCTAACCCTAACCCTCACCCTAACCCTAACTGTACCACTCAGCCTAACCCTCATCCTAAAACTAACCCTAACCCAAACCCTAACTCTAAACCTCACCCTAACCCAAACCCTAACCGAAACCCTAAACCTCACCCTCACCCTAAACCTAACCCTAATCCTAATCCTCAACTTAACATTCACCCTAACACTCACACTAACCCTAAACCTCACTGTCACCATAATCCTCATCCTAAACCTTACCCTCAGCCTATCCCTCACGCTAAACCTCACCCTTACCCTAACGTTATGCCTAACCCTCAACCTCCTCCTCACCCTCACCCTAACCCTCATCCTCAACCTAACCCTAACACTACCCCTCACACTACCCCAGATCCTAACCCTCACCCTCACCCTAGACCTCACCCTAATCTTGACCCCCACCCTAACCCGCACCCTAACCCTCACCCTCAACCTAATCCACACCCTAGCCCTCACCCTAAACATAACCCAAACTCGAAACCTAATCCTCACCCTCCCTCTCCCCCTCACCTCAGCCTAACTCTGACCCTAACCCTAATCCTAACCCTAACCCTCACCCTCACCCTCACCCTAACCCGAAACCTAACCGTAACCCTCACCCTCACCCTTACCCTAACCCTCACCCTAACAGTAACCCTCACACTAACCATCACCGGAACCCTAAACTTAAACCTCTCCCATCCCCTAAACCTCACCTTAACCCTAACCTTAACCCTAAGACTTACACTAAACCTAAACCTCACCCTAAACCTAACCCTACCCCTCAACCTCACATTCACCCTCACCCTAACGCTAACACTCACTCTAACCCTCTCCCTAACCCTAACCATAGATGTAACCCTAAGCTTAAGACTAACCCTAACAATAAGCCTCATGATAACGCTAACCCTAAACCTTAACATTACTCTCACCGGCACCCTAACCCTCACTCTCACCCAAACCCTCACCCTAACCCTTACACTCACCCTAAATTTAAGCCTAATCCTAAAACTTATACTAAACGCAAACCTCACCCTCAACTTCACCCTAACCCTAACCCTAAACTTAACACTCACTCTAACCCTTTACCTAACACTAACCCTAAACCTAACACTAACCCTAACCCTCACCCTCACCCTAAACCTATCCCTCACCCGCAACCTAACCCTCACCCTATCCCTAACACTAACCCTCACACTATCCCTAACCCTCACCCTAACCCTAACCATACCCCTCGTCCTAAACCTCATCCTAACCCTAACCCTAATCCTCACCCTAAACCTTATCCGAAACCGAACCCTAATCCTAACTCTCACCCTAACCCTAACCCTCACCCTGACACTCACCCTCAGCCTAACCCTAACCCTAACTCTAATACTAACCCTAAACGTCACCCTCACCCTCACCCTAACTCTAACCCTAACCCTAACTCTAAACCTCACCCTCACCTTCAACTTAACTCTGACCGTAACCCTCTCACCCAAACACTAACTCTCTCCCTAACCCTCATGCTAACCCTGACCCGAACCCTCACACTCACCCTAAATGTAACCTTCACCCAAACCCTCGCCCTAACACACACCCTAACCCTAATGCTACCCCTAACACTCACCCTCACCCTAAACCTCACCCTAACACTTTCCCTCACCCTAACCCTAATTCTAACCCAACCCTCACAATAATGCTAAACCTAACCCTACCTCAACTCACCCTAACACTCACAATCACCCTAACAATCACCCTAAACCCAACCGTCACCCACAGCCTAATTCTCACCCTCACATGAACCCTCAAACTCACTCTCACCCTCAACCTCACACTAAACATTACACTAACTCTAACCCTCAGCCTAACCCTAACCTTAACCCTCACCCTAACACTCACCCTCACCCTCACCCAAAGCCTAACCCTAACCCTAATCCTAAATCTAACCCTCACCCTCATCCTAACTCTCACCCTAACATCACACTAACACTTTTCCTCACCCTAACTGTAATCCTGACACAAACCCTACACCTCACCCTAAAAATAACCCTACTCCTCACACTCACCCTCACACTAATCCTAATCCTAACCCTAAACCTAAACCTCACCTTCAACCTCGCCCTAACCCTAAACCTAACCCTAAACCTTACACTCACCAGTACCCTATCCCTAACTCTAAACCTAACCCTCACCCTCACCCTAACCCTCACACTAACTCTAACCTCACCCTAACCTGATCTCTAACCCTCAGCCTAACCCTCACCCTAACCCTATCCCTAACCCTCACCTAACACTAATCCTAACACTAATCCTAACCTTAAAACTCACCCTAACCCTATCCCTAACCCTAACTCTAACCTTCATACTCACCCTTACCCTCACCCTCAGCCTACCTCTAACCCTTACCCTTAACTTCAACCTAAGCCTAACCCTAACCCTAATCCTAAACATAAACCTCACCCTCATCCTCAGCCTAACACTAACCCTAACCCTAATCCTAACCCTCACCCTCACCCTAACCCTAACCATATCCATAAACATTAACCATACCCTAACCCTCAAACTAACAGTAACCCTTACCCTCACAATCACCCTAACCCTAACCCTAAACCTAACCCTCACTGTAACCTTCACGCTAACCCTATCACTAACCCTAAACCTCACACTAAACCTCAACCAAACCCTTACCCTCAACTTAACCCTAACCCTAACCCTAACCCTAATCCTCATCCTGACTCTAACCCTAACCCTAAACCTAACCCTCAGCCTAAGCCTCAGCCTAACCCTAACCCTAAACATAATCCTCATGGTAACAGCTACCTTAAAACCTAAACCTTACCCTAAACGGCACCTTAATCCCACCCTAACCCTAACCCTCGCCCACACCCTAACCCATACCCAAACCCGAACCTGAACCCTCACTGTAAACATCACCCTAAGCCTAACGCTAATTCTAAACCTTACCCTCAAACTCGCCCTCACCCTCAGCCTAACCCTAATCCTAACACTAATCCTAACGCTAGCCCTCCCTCTCCCCCTCCCCCTAACTCTAACCCTAACCCTCACTCTAAGGCTAAGTCTAACCCTCACCCTCACACTAACCCTCACCCTAAAACTCAACCTAACACTTTGCCTCACACTAACCATAACCCTCACAAAAATCCTATCCCTCACTGTAAACCTAACCCTAACCCTCATCCTCACCCTCACCCTAACTCTAAACAGAAAGCTAACCCTCAGACTAACCCTAAGCCTCACCCTAACGCTAAATCTACTGCTCAGCCTAACCGTCCTCTTAACACTAACCCTAACCCTAACCCTCAACCTAACCCTAACCCTGACCCTCACCCTAACTCTCACCCTCACCCTAAACCTAAACCTGACCCTAATCCTCACCCACACCCCAAATCTAACCCTAACCTTAACAATAACACTTACGGAAAACCTAACCAGAACCCTAACCCTAAACCTAACCCTAACCCTAATCCTAACCGAAACCTAAACCTAACCCTTGAACTAACCCTAACCCTAACACTCACCCTCACCCTCACCCTAACCCTAACCCTATCCATAACCCTCAACCTAACGCTAACCTTAACCCTTACTCTAACTCTCACCCGCATTCTAACCCTCACCCTAACTTTAACCCTAACCCTAAGCCTCACCCTAACACTCACCCTAACTCTAAGTCTCACCCTACCACTCACACTAACTCTAACCGTAACCCTAACCCTATACCTAAACCTCACCCTAAACATCAGCCTAACCCTCACCCTAACCCATACTTTCACCCTAACCCTAACCCTAACGCTAACCCAAACACTAAACCTAACCCTCAGCCTAACCCTAACTCTAGCCCTCAGACTAACCCTCATCCTAACACTAACACTCACCCTCATCCTAACCCTAACCCTAAACCTAAACCTAACCCTCACTGTAATCCTCACCCTAACCCTTACCCTCACCCTAACCCTAACCCTAACCCTCACCCTAACCCTCACCCTCAGACTAACCCTAAACCTCACCCAAACCCTAAGCCTCACCCTCACCTGAACACTCACACTAACCCTAACCCTCACCCTCACCCTAAATTTCACACTAAATATAACCCTCACGTTCATCTTAACCCTAACCCTAAGCCTAACCCTCACCCCAAGCCTCACCATAACCCTAACGCTCACCATACACCTGACCCTTACCCTCACCTTAAACCTCAAACTAACCCTAAACCTAACCCTCAACGTAAACCTCACCCTAACCCTTACCCTCAACCTAACCCTCATCCTAACCGTCAACCTAATCCTCACACTAACCCTAATCCTCACCCTAACCCTAATCCTCACCCTAACCCTCACCCTCACTCTAACCCTCACCCTCACCCTAACCCTCACCCGAACCCTTTTACTCACCCTAACCCTAACCCTAACCCTATCCCTCACAAAAAACATAACCCTCACCCTAGCCCTTATAGTCACCCTAATCCTAACCCTAACCCTCACACTAACCTTAATCTTTACCCTAACCCTACCCCTATGCCCCACACTAACCCTCACCCTAACCCTAAGCCTAACCCTAATTCTCACCCTATCCCTCAACCTCACCCTCACCCTAAACCACACCGTCACCCTGACCCTCACGCTAACATTAACCCTAGCCCTCACCCTCACCCTTAACCTCACCCTAAACCTAACCCTAACTCTCACCCTCACCCTAGCCCTTACCCTAACCCTAACCCTAACCCTAACCCTCAAACTCACCCTAACCCTCAACGTCAGCCTAAACCTCACCTTAACCCTAAACCCTAACCCTTACCCTCACCCTAACCCTAACCCTAACCATAACACTCAACCTCACCTTAACCCTAACCCTAACCCTAACACTCATCCTAACTCTAACACTCACTCTCACCCGAACTCTAACCCTAACCCTAATCCTAACCCTCACCCTCACCCACACACTAACCCTAAGACTATACCTAAACCTCTCCTTAACCCTAACATTTACCCTAACGCTAACCTCACCCTCAATCTGACACTAACCCTAACACTAAACCTAACCCTCACACTAAACCTCATCCTAAACCTAACGCTAACCTATCCCTCACCCTAAACCTCACTATAACCCATACCTTCAACCTAACCCTAACCCTAACACTAACACTAAGGTTCACCCTAACCACTAAGTTCATCCTAATCCTATCTCTCACCCTAACTCTAACCCAAACCGTAAACCTAAACCTCACCTAACACTAACACTAACCCCAACCCTAACCCTAACCGTCACCCACACCCTAACCCTAAACCTAACCCTAACCCTCACACTAACACTCACCCTAATCATAACGCTAACCCTTACCCTAATCCTAAACCTAACCCTCACCCTAACCTTAACCCTAACCCTAACCCTAATCTTCCCCCTATCCCTAACCCTAACCCTAACCCTCACCCTCAACCTAACCCTCACTGTCACCCTAACCCTCAATGTAACCCTAACCCGACCCATCACCCTAACCCTCACCGATACCCTAACCATCACTCTAACCTCACCCTAATCCTTACCCTCAACGAAACCCTAACCCTAACCCTCACACTAACCCTAACCCTCATCCTAACCCTAACCAGACAACTCAGCCTATCTCTCATCCTAATCCTAACCCTAAACCTAACCCTCACCCTAACCCACATCCTAACAGTATCCTTCCCCCTCACACTTACCCTCATCCTCAGCCTAACCCTAATTCTAACCTAATCCTAACCCTAACCCTAACCCTTACCCTAACCCTAACCCTAAACCTAAGCCTCACCCTCACCCTAATCCTAAGACTAAACCTAAACCTCACCCTAACCCTCACCCTAACCCTAATGCTAACTTAACCCTCACCCTAAACCTCACCCTAACCTTTATCCTCACCCTAACCATAACCATAACCCTAACGCTAATCCTCACAATAACCCTAACAGTAACCCTAACCCTACCCATAAACCTCACACTAACCTTCACCCTAACCCTAAACCTAAACCTAAACCTCACCCTAAATTTAACCGTAACCCTCACCCTCATCCTCACCCTCAGCCTAACCCTAACCCTAAACCTAAACTTAACCCTAGCCCTCACCCTCAACCTCACCCTAACTCTAACCCTAACCCTAACCCTAAACCTCACCCTCAACCTAAACCTAACCATAACCCTAACACTCACCCTAAACCTAACCCTCACACTAATGCTAACGCTAACACTCACCCTCACCATAACGTCACCCTAACCCTTATTCTCATCATAACCCTAACACTAAACATATCCCTAACCCTCAGCCTAACCCTACCCCTCACCATCAACCTAACCTTCACCGTCACCCAAACCCACACTCTCACCCTAAACCTCACCCTCACCCTCACCCTCACCCTCAGCCTAAACCTAACCATAAAACTAAATCTAACCCTAACCGTCACCCTCAACTTCACTCTAAACCTAACACTAAAACAAACCCTCACCCTTACCCTCACCCTCACACTCACCCTAAGACTAACCCTAACAATAACCCTGAACCTCACCCTAACCCTTTTCCTCACCCTAACCCTAACAATAACGCTAATGCTCACACAAACACTAACCCTCACCCTAAGCCTTACCCTCACCTTAAACCTAACCCTCAAACTAACCTTTCCTCTCACCCTAACCGTAACCCTAACCCGCACCTTAGCCCTCACCCTAATCCTAACCCTAACCCTAATCCTCACCCTATCCCTAACACTCACCCTACCCCTAACCCTAACTCTCACCCTCACAGTAGCCCTCTCCCTAATCCTAACCCTAAACCTCACCCTCACCCTAACCCTAACAGTTATGTTAACCATGACCCTAACCGTCACCATAACCCTTGCCCTCATCCTACCCTAACCCTAACTATAATCCTCACCTAACCCTAACCTAAACCCTAACACTAACCCAAACCGTAACCCTCAATCTAACCCTATACCTACAACTCACCCTAACCCTAACCCTCAACCTCAGCCCCACCCTCAGCCTAACCCTAACCCTAAACCTAATCCTAACCCTAGCACTCACCCTCACACTCACCCTAACTCTAACACTAACCCTAATCCTAACCATCACCCTCACACTTACCCTAAACCTAAACATACCCCAAAACCTCAACCTAACCCTAACACTCACCCTAACCCTAAACTTCACCCTCACCCTTTCCCTAACACTAAACCTAACCCTCACCCTAACTCTCACCCTCACCCTAAACCTAACGCTAAACTAATCCTCACTCTAATCCTCACCCTAATCCTTACCCTCATCCTAAAACTAACCGTAAATCTAATCCTCACCCTAAATCTAACTATAACCCTCCCCCTCCCCATCCCCCTCACCTTCACCCTCACCCTATCTCTAAACCTAACCCTAACCCTAACCTTAACACTCACCCTAACCCTAACCCTCATGTTAATGCTAACCCTAACCCTCACTCTCACCCTAACCCTCACCCTAACTGTTACTCTCACCATGACCCTAAACCTAACCATAACCTAACTCACCCTAACCCTAACCCTCATCATCAACCTAACCTTCACCGTCACCAGAACCCGCACTCTCAACCTAAACATCACACTAACCCTAACCCTCACCCTAAATCTAAACCTAGATCTAAACCTAACCCTAACACTCACCCTAACCCTAACCCTCATGCTAACACTAACCATAACCCTCACCTTCACCCTAAACCTCACCCTAACCCTTACTCTCACCATAACCCTAAACCTAACCATAACCCTAACTCTCACCCTAACCCTAACCCTCACCATCCCCCTAACCTTCACCGTCACCTGAACCCTCACTCTCCCCCTAACCATCACCCTCAACCTAAACATTACACTAACCTCAAACCTCACCCACACCCACACCCTCACCCTAACCCTCAGGCTAAACCCAAACCTAAAACTAAACCTAACGCTAAATGTCACCCTCACCCTCATCCTAACCCTTACTCTAACCCTCACACTAACCCTAACCCTCACTCTAATCTGAATCCTAATCCCAACCCTAACCCTAACCCTAATCCTCACACTAACCCTAACCCTAATCCTAACCCGAACCGGAACCCTAACCATCTCCCTTACCCTAACCATAACCATCACCTTAATACTAAGACTAATTCTGAACCTAACCCTCACCTTCACCCTAACCATCACCCTAACCCTAAAAATCACACACACCGTAACCCTCACCCGAACCCGAACCCTCACTCTCACACTTCCCATCACCGTCACCCTAACCCTCACCCTCACCATAAACATCACAATAACCCTAACCCTAACCTTAACCCTAACCCTAACAATCACCCTAATCCTCACCCTCAACGTCACCCTAAGCCTAACCCTAACCCTAACCCTAATCCTTAACCTAACACTCACCCACAACCTTACCTTCATCTTCAACCTAACCCTAACTCTAACCCTAATCCTAACCCTAGCTCTCACCTTCACCTTCAACCTAACTGTAACACTAAACCTATCCCTAACCCTCACACTAACCTTACCCTCACCCTAACCCTAACCCTAACCCCCACCCTAACCCTCACCCTAACCCTAAATCTAACCCTAAACCTAACCCTCACCCTAACCCTATCACTCACCCTAACACTGACCCTAATCCTCACCCTCACTCTAACCCTCACCCTAACCCCTACTCTCAAACTAACCCTAAACCTAAACATAACCCTAACCTCACCCTCACACTAACCCTCACCCTAACCCTAACCCTCACCCTAACCCTAATCCTCACCCACACCCTAACCCTCACCCTCACCCGAAAACTCACACTCACCCTAACTTTCACCCTCACCCTAAACATAACACTAACCCTAACGGTCAACCTAACCCTAACCCTTATCCACACCCTAACCCTCACTCTCACCCTCACCCTCACCCTAACCCTAATGCTAACTGTAACCCTAATCCTAAACCTAACTCTCACCCTAAACCTCAGACTAACCTAAGGCTAACCCTAACCCTCCCCCTCCCCTTAAACCTCAGCCTCACCCTTACCCTTGCCCTTACCCTCACCCTCAAACTAACCCTAACCATAAATCTAACCCTCACACTAACCCTAACCCTCACCCTAACCTGAACCTTAACCATCGCCCTCACCCTAAACCTCACCCTAACACTAACGCTAATCTTAACTGTAATCCTCACCCTAACCCTCACCCTAACCCTAACCCTAATACTAACACGAACCCAAACCCTTACCCTACCCCTCACCCTAACCCTAACCCTCACTCTCACCCTAACCCTGACCCTAACCCTTACCCTCACCCTACCTCTTATTATAACCCTAACCCTAACCCTAACCCTCACCCTAACCCTCATGCTAACCCTAATCCTAACCCTAACACTAACCCTCAACCTAACCCTTACCCACAACCAAACCCTAACGCTAACCCTAACCTTAACCATCACACTAACCCTAACCCTCACACTAACCCTTACTCTCACCCTAACTCTATCCCTAACCCTCAACCTAATCCTAACCCTAACCCTAACCCTAAACCTCTCCCTAAGACTAACCCTCATGCTAACGCTAATCCCAAACCTCTCGCTCATTCTAACCCTCACCCTAACCCTTACTCTCACCCTAACTCTAACCCTAAACCTAATCCTCACACTAACCCTAACCCTAACCCTAACCCTCACCTTAACCCTCACCCTAACCATCACCCTCGCCCTAACCCTCTCTGTCACCCTCACCCTCACCCAAAACATCACCATCACCCTAACCCTTACCCTCACCCTAACCCTAAACCTAACCCTCAAACTCATGCTAACCTTCACCCTCATCCTCACCCTAACACTAATTATAACACTAACCCTAAACCTTACCTTAAACCTAATTCTAAACCTAACCCTCACCCTAAAACTAATGCTAACCCTAAACTTCACCCTGACCCTAAACTTCACCCTCACCCTTACACTCACCCTAAACCTAAACCTAAACCTAACCCTAATCCTAATCTTCACACTAACCCTAACTTTAAACCTCAACCTAAACCTCACCCTAAACCTCACTCTAACCCTAACCTTCTCCCTAACGCTAACCCTAATTCTAACCCTCAAACTCATCCTAACCCTCACTCTCACCTAACCCTTCACTCTAACTCTACCCCTCACCCTCACCCTAAACCTCACCCTCACCCTAACCCTCACCCTCACCCTAAACATCACCCTAACCCTAACACTAACACTAACCCTAACCCTCACCTAAACCTAACCCTCACCCTCGCCCTCACTCTACCCTAACACTAACCCTAAACCTAATCCTAAACCTAACACTCACCCTCACACTAAACCTCACCATCACCCTAACCCTTACCTTAAACCTAAGCATCACACACAACCTAACCCTAACCCTCACCCAAACACTCACTCTCACCCTATCCCTCACCCTAACCCAAAACCTAACCCTCACACTCACGCTAAACTTCACCCTCACCCTCACCCTAACTCTATCCCTAACACTAACTCTAACCCTTACCTTAAACCTAACTCTAAACCTAACCCGCACCCTAACCCTAACGCTAACACTAAACTTCACTCACCCTAAACCTAAACCTAAACCTAAGCCTAATCCTCCCACTAACCCTAACTCTATACCTCAACCTAACCCTCAACCTAAACCGAACCCTAAACCTAACCTTCACCCTAACGCTAACCCTAACCCTCAAACTCATCCTAACCCTCACTGTCACACAACCCTTCACCCTAACCCTACCCCTCACCCACACCCTAACACTCATCCTCACAGTAACCCTCCCACTCACCCTTAACCTCACCCTCACCGTCACTCTAATCATCACCCTAACCCTAACCCTAACCCTAATCCCCACCTAACTCTCCTTCACCCTCACTCTAAGCCTAACACTAACCCTAAACCTAACCCTAACTCTAACACTCACACACAACCTAAACCTCACACTCAACTGAACCCTCACTCTCAACCTAACCCTCACCATCACCCTCAATCTAACCCTCATCCTCACTCTAAACATCACACTAATCCTAACCCTCACCCTAACCCTAACCCTATCCCTCAACCTAACCCTCACCCTCACCTCACACAAAGCCTAAAACTAACCCTAACCCTAATACTAAACCTAACACTCATCTTCACCCTAACACTCACCCTCAGCCTAACCTTAACCCTAACCCTAATCCTAACCCTAGCTCTCACCCTCACCCTCACCCTAACTCTAACCCTAACCCTAATCCTAACCCTCACCCTCACCCTCAACCTAACCCTCACCCTAACCCTTACCCTCACCCTCACTCTAACCAAAACCCTAACCCTAACACTAACCTAACCCTCACTTTAACCCTGACCCTACCCCACAGCCTAACCCTCACCCTCACCCTAACACTAACCGTAATCCTCCCCCTATCACTAACCCTAACCCTAACCCTCAGCTTAACCCTAGGCCTCACCCTAACACTATCCCTCACGCTAACACTAACCCTAACCCTCCACCTTACCCTAACCCTCAACCTAACCCTTACTCTCACCATAATCCTAAACCTAACTATAACCCTAACCCTCACTGTCACCCTAACACTCACCCTAAACCTAAAACTCACCCTAACCCTAACCCTCACCCACACCCTAAACCTCATCCTCACCCGAACCCTCACACTTACCTTAACCCTCACCCTCACCCTAAACATCGCACTAACCTGAACCATCACCCTAACCATAACCCTTACCCTCACCCTCACCCTCACCCTCACCCTAAGCCTCACCCTAACCGTAACTCTAATCCTAAACCTAACTCTCACTCTAACCCTCTTCCTAACTCGAACCCTTATCCTAACCCTAGCCCTCACCCTCACCCTCACCCTCAGGCTAACCTTAACCCTAACCGTAATCCTAACCCTAACCCTCACCCTCTCGCTAGCCCTGACCCTCAACTTCAGCCTAACCCTAACCCTATCACTAATCTTAACCCTAAGCCTCACACTCACCCTCACCGTAATACTCACCCTAACCCTCATCCTAACCCTTACCTAACCGAAATCCTCACCCTCAGGCTCACCCTCACCCTCACCCTAACTCTCACCATCAAGCTAACCCTCTCCCTCAGCCTCAGCCTAACCCTAACCCTAACCCTAACCCTCACCATCAACATCACCCTAAACCTAACACTTACCCTAACTCTCACCCTCAACCTCACTCTAACCCCAATCCTAACTCTCACCCATACCCTAACCCTCACCCTAACCCTCACCCTAACCATTATCCTCACCCTAACCCTAACCATAACTCTAATCCTAACCCTCATACTAACCCTAACCCTCACCCAACTTTGACCCTATCCCTCACACTCACCATAAACCTCATCCTAACCCTAACACTAAACCTCACCCTAACCCTCACCCTAACCCTTACCCTCACCCTAACCCTCACCCTCACCCTAACCATACTCCTAACCCTAACCCTCACCCTTACCCTTACCCTCAACCTAAACCTTACCCTAAGCCTAACGCTAACCCTAACCGTCACCCTCACCCTAACCCTCAACCTAACCTTTATACTCACCCTAACGCTAACCTTAACCCTAATCCTAACCCTCACACTAACACTAACCATAATCTTAACCCTAACCCTCACATTCACCCTAACCCTAAAACTAACCCTAATCCTCACCCTCATCCTAACCCTCAAACTCACCCTCACCCTAACCCTCAATCTCACCTTCACCCTTACCCTAACCCTAACCTAACGCTCACCCAAACCCTAAACCTCACACTAACCCTAATCCGAACCGTCACCCTCACCCTCACCCCAACCCTAACCCTCACACTCAACCTCACCCTAAACCTCTCCCTCACATAATCTTCACCCTAACCCTTACCCTCACCCTAAATTTAACCCTAACCCTAAACCTCACTCTAAACCTATCCCTCATCCTAATCCTCAACCTATCCCTAACCCTAACCCTAAACCTCACCCTCACCCTAGCCTTCACCCTAACCCTAACCCTAACCTATCCCTAACCCTAACCCTCACCCTGAACCTCATCTTAAAACTCACGCTATCCCTAAACCTCACACTCACCATAACCCAAACCCTAAGCCTTAGCCTCACCCTAACTCTCGACCTAACCCTAACCCTCACACTAAACTTAACCCTCACCCTTACCCTAAATCTCACCCTCATCCTTACCCAAACCGTAACCCTAACACTCACTCTAAAACTAATCCTAAACCTAATGCTAACCCTAACCCTCACCATCTCCCTCAAACTCACCCATATCCCTTACTCTCACCCTAACCCTAAACCTAACCCTAACCCTAACCCTCAGACTAAACCTAACCCTCACCTTAACCCTAACCCTACCCTTCAGCCTAACCGTCACCCTAACACTAAGCCTAATCCTCACCCTATTCCTAACCCTTACCATAACCCTCACCCTCAACCTAGCCCTCACCCTATCCCTAAACCTAATCCTACCCTCACCCTAACCATAACCCTAATGCTATCCCTAAACCTCACCCTCACCCACACACTCACCCTAACCCTTACCCTCACCTAAACCTAAGCCTCACACTCAACCTAACTGTCTCCCTAATTCTCACCCTCACCCTCACCCTGATCGTCACCCTAACCCTCTCCGTCATCATAAACCTCAACCTATCCCTAAACCTAACCCTCACCGTCAACCTAACGTTCTCCCTAACCCTAACCCTAACCCTCACCCTCACCCTAGCCCTCACCCTAACCCTAAATCTAAACCTCACCCTCACCCTAACTGTAATGCTGACCCTCACATTAACCCTCAGCCTAAACCTTACCCTTACAATAACCGTAAAATTCACCCTCACCCTTCCACTCACCATAACCCTTAACCTCACCCTAACAATCACTCGAAACCTAACCCTAAACCCTAACGCTTAGCCTAACCATCACCCTCACCCTAAACCTAACCCTCACTGACAACCTAACGTTCTCCCTAACCCTAACCCTAACCCTCTCCCTCACCCTAGCCCTCACCCTAACCCTAAACCTAACCCTCACCCTAACCCTACTCCTAACCCTAACACTTACCATTACCCTTACACTCAACCTAAACCTTTCCCTAATTCTAACGCTAACCCTAACCCTCACCCTAACGCTCACCCTAACCCTTAACCTCACCCTAACCCTAAACTTAACCCTAATCCTAACCCTCACACTAACCCTAACCCTCACACTAACCCTAACCCTATCCCTCATCCTGACCCTAAACCCCATCCTAACCCTAACCATAACCCTCATTCTAACCCTGACCCTAAACTTAACATCACCCTAATCCTATCCCTAAACCTCATCCTCACACTAAACCTAACCCTAAGCCTCACCCTACCACTCACCCTAACCCTAACACTCACACAAACCCTAAACCTAACCCTCACTCTAACCCTCATCCTCACGCAAACTCTCACCCTAAGCCTTACCCTCACACTCATCCTAACCTCAACCCTTACCCTAACCCTCACACTAAACCTAACCCTGACCCTAACCCTAACCCTACTCCTCAACATAACCATTACCCTAACGCTAACACTAACCCTAATCCTAACACAAAACCTTATTATACCAAAACCCTAACCCTACCCCTTACCCTCACCCACATGCTAAACCTCACCCTAACCCGAAACCGAACCCTCACCCTAACCCTCACCCTCATCCTAAACATCAACCTAACCCTAACTCACACCCTACCCCTAATGCAAACCCTCAGCCTAACCCTAACCCTCACCCTCACCCTAATCCTCACACTAACCCTAGCCCGAAAACATTCCGAACTTAAACACTCACCCTCACCCTCACCCTAACCCTAACCCTAAACCTCACGCTCACAGTAACTCTCACCCTTACCCTTACACTCAAACTCACCCTAACCCTCACACTAACCCTAACCTACAACCTAACCCTAACCCTAACCTTCACCGTGACCCTCAGCCTTACCCTCAGCCTAACACTAACCCTAACTCTAATCTTAAACCTAACCCCCTCCCTCAACCTAACCCTAAAACTAACCCTCACCCTACCATCACCCTAACCCTAACCCTAACCTAACCCTCACCCTAACCCTAACCCTCACCCTAAACCTCACCCTAACCCTAGCCCTCACCCTCACCCTCAACCTAAACCATTCCTAACCCTAACACTAACCCTCACCCTAACTCTCACCCTAATACTTACCCTCACACTAATCCTAACCCTAACCCTCACCCTCACACTAAACCGAACCCTAACCCTAACCCTCACCCAAACCCTCAACCTAAACCTAATGCTCAACATAACTCGAAAACTACCCCTCAACCTAAACCTCACACTCACCCTAAACCTCACCCTAACCCTTAAACTCACCCTCACCCTAACCTTAACCCCCACCCTAACCCTCACACTAAACCTCACCCTCACCCTAACCCTAACCATACCCCTGACCCTAAACCTCACCGTAACTCTAACCTTAACCCTAATCCTAACCCAACCCTTACCTAACCAAAACCCTCACGCTCAACCTCACCCTCACCCTAAACCTCACCCTCAACCTAGCTGTCAACCTAACCCAAAATCTAATGCAAACCCTAACCCTCACACTCACATAACCTAACCCACACCCTAACCCTCACCCTAACCCTAAAGCTGACCCTAACCTTAACCCTCACCCTCACACTAACCCTAAACCTAACCCTAACCCTGACGCTAACCGTCAACTTAAACATTACCCTAAACCTAACACTCAGCAAAAACCTAGCCCTCACCCTAACCCTCACCCTAACCTTAACACTCACGCTCACCCTCACCCTAAACCTTTCTAACCCTAACACTAACCCTCACCCTAAACCTCACCCTAACCCTAACCCTAATCCTAAACCAAACCTTACCTAACCAAAACCCTCACCCTCTACCTCACCCTCACCCTAAACCTCACCCTCAACTTAGCAGTCACACTAACCCTAACCCTAATCTTAACCCTAACCCTCACCCACACAGTAATCTAACCCTAACCCTAACACTCACCCTAACCCTCACCCTAACTATAACGCTCACCATAATCCTAAACCTACGCCTCAACCTAACCCTCACACTCACCCTAAAACTCACCCTAACCCAGAACCTCACCCTCACCCTAACCTTAACCGTCACGCTAACCCTCACACTAAACCTAACCCTCACCCTAACACTAAGCCTACCCCTCACCCTAACCCTTACCATAACGGTAACCCTAATCCTAATCCTAACCCAACACTTACTTAAACCTAACCCTCACCCTCAACCTGACCCTCACACTAAACCTCAACTTCCACCTAGCTGTCAACCTAACCCTAACCCTAATCCTAACCCTAACCGTCACTCTCACGGTTAACCTAACACTAAACCTAACCCTCACCCTCAACTTAACTCTCACCCTAATCCATACTTTCACCCTCACCCTAACCCTCACACTAACCCTACCCCTCACCCTAACCCTAACCCTAACACTCACCCTCAACCTAACCGTCTCCCTAACCCTCAACCTCACCCTAGTCCTCACCCTAACCCTAACCCTCACCCTAAACCTTACCCTCAAAATAACCCTAATGCTCACCCTTACCCTAACACTCATCTGACCCTTAACCTCACCCTAACCCTCACCCTAAATCTAACCCTAACCCTAACCGTCACCCTCACCCTAACCCTCACCCTAACCTAATTCTAACCCCAAACCTAAACCTAAGATTAACCCTCAACCTAACCCTCACCCTCACCCTCACCCTAACCCTAACTCTCACCCTAACACTACCCCTATCCCTAAACCTCACTCTAACCCTCAACCTCACCCTAACCCTTACCCTCATGCTAACCCTAACCCTAACTGTGACCCTAAACCTAACCCTTACCCTCAAACTCACCCTAACCCTAACCCTAACCCACACCCTAACACTCACCCTCACCCTAACCCTAACCCTAATCCTAGCCCGAACTCTCATCCTAACCCTCACCCAAACACAAACCTCCACCCTTAACCTCACCGTCATCATAATCCTCACCTTAACCCTAACCCTAACACTTTCCTAACTAAAAAACTCACCCTCACCCCAACCATCACCCTCAACCTCACCCTAACCTAACCCTAACTCTAACCCTCACACTCACCCTCAATGTAACCCTAACTCTAAAAATAGCCCTAACCCGTACACTCACACTAATCCTAACCTAAACTTTACCCTAACCCTCACCCTCACCCTAGCCCTCACCCTAACCCTAAACCTAACCCTAACCCTCACCCTAACCCTAACACTCACCCTCAACCTAACCATCACACCAAACCTAACTTATACCCTAACACTAAACTAAACCCTCACGCTCGCCCTCACCCTCACCCACAGCCTAACACTAACCCTAACCCTAATCCTAACCCTAACCCTCACCCTCACCCTAACCCTAACTCTTTCCTAACTTAAACACTCACCCTCACGCTCACCCGCACCTTAACCCTTGCCCTCACCTAAACCTGAAACTCACACTCACCCTAACCCTCACCCTCACCCTAATCGTAACCCTACCCTCATCCTAACCCTGATGCTAACACTAACCCTCACCCTCACCCTAACCCTTTCCCTAACACTTACTCTCATCCTAACCCTAACACTCACCCTAAACCTTACCCTCACCCTAATCCTAAGCCTAAACCTTACCCTCACCCTCTCCCTAACCATAAACCTCACCCTAACCCACAAACTAACCATAATGCTCACCCTAAACATCACCATACATCTCAACCTAAGCCTCGTCCTAAACCTAAACCTAACCCTCACCCTAATCCTAACCCTCCACCTAACACTAACCCTCACCCTCACCCTCAACCTCACACACAGACAAATTATAACCCTAACCCTAAACCTAACCCTAACCCTCACCCTCACCCTCACGCTCACCCTAACCCTAACACTAAACATAACATTCACCCTCACACTCACTCTCAACCTAAACCTAATCCTAACCCTAAACATAATCCTAACCCTCTCACACTAACCCTAACCGTACTGCTCACGCTAACCCTCATCCTCACCCAAAACCTCACCCTCACCCTAACCATAAACCTAACCCTAACCCTCACCCTCACCTTAGCCCACAACTAACCCTAATCCTAAAACTAATCCTCACCCTAACCCTAACCTTCACCTTCACACTAACCCTCATCCTCACCCTAAACCTCACCCTAACCCTAACCCTAACCCTAACCCTCATTTCACCCAACCCTCACACTAAACCTAAACTTCACCCAAACTTTAAACCTAACCCTCACCCTCATCCTCACCCTCAGCCTAACCCTAACCCTAACCCTAATCCTCAACCTAAACGTCACTCTCACCCTCACCCTAACCCTAACCCTCACCCTCACCCTAAACCTAACCCTAACCCTCAACCTAAAGTTAAACCTCACCCTAAACCTAACCCTAACCCACACCCTAACACTAACCCTCAAAGTAACCCTAAACCTCCGTCTAACATAATCCTGAACCTAACCCTCACCCTCACCCTAGCACTCACCCTAACCCTAATCCTAACCCTAATCCTCACCCTAAACATAACACTCATCCTCACCCTATACATCACCCTCAAACTAACCCTCACCCTAACCCTAACCCTAAAACTCAGGCTTACAATAACTCTCACCCTAACACTTACACTCACACTCACCCTAACCCTAACCTACACCCTAACCCTAACCCTAACCCTCACTTTCACCCTAACCCTCACACTAAACCTAACCTTCATCCTAAGGCTAACTCTAACCCTCACTCTCACCCTCACCCTTACCCTAACCCTCACCTTAACCCAAACCCTAACCCTCACCCTCAACAAAACCACAACCTAACCCTTAACCTCACCTAAACCTAACCCTCACACTTAACCTATCCCTCACGCTCACCCTAACCCTAACCCTACCCTCAACTTATCCCTAATGCTAACACTAACCCTCACCCTCTCCCTTATCCTCTCGCTAACCTTTACACTCACCCTAACCCTAACCATAACGCTAAACCTTACCCTCACCCTAATGCTAACCTTAACCCTCACCCTCACCCTAACTCTAAACCTAAACCTCACCCTAACCCTAATGCTCACCCTAACCCTCACCCTACATCTCAAACTAAGCCTCATCGTAAACCTAAACCTAAACCTCACCCTAACCCTAACCCTCACCCTAACACTAACACTAACCCTCACGCTCACCCTATGCTCACCCTATGCTCAGCCTAATCATAACCCTAACCCTAAACCTAACACTAACCCTCAACCTCACCCTCACCCTAACCCTAAAACTAAACATAACTCTCACCCTCAAACTCACCCTCACCCTAAACCTAACCCTAACACTAAAAATAACGCTAACCCTAACCCTAAACCTCTCAATAAACCTTACCCTCACACTCACCCTAACCGAACACCTCACCCTAATCCTCACCCTCACCTTAATCCTAACCCTCACCCTAACCCTTACACTAAACCTCACCCTCAATTTAGCACTCACCCTAACCCTAATCCTAACCCAAATCCTCACCCTAACCCTAACACTCACCCTCACACTAACCCTCACCCTCACCCTAACCCTTACCATAAACCTAACCCTAACCCTCACTTTCACCCTAACCCTCACACTAAACTTAACCTTCATCCAAACCCTAACTCTAACCCTCACCATCACCTTCACCCTCAGCCTAACCATAACTAAACCCTAATACTAAACCTAAACCTCACTCTCACCCTCACCCTAACCCTAACCCTCAACCTAACCCTTACCCTAACCCTCAATCTCACACTCACCCTAACCCTCACCCTAACCCTAACTCTCAACCTAACCGTTACCCTCACTTAACCTAACCCTCACCCAAATATTAACCCTCACCCTTACCCTAACCCTAACCCTAACCCTCACAGTAACCCTCACCCTAAACTTGACCCTAACTCTCACCCTAAACCTTACACTCACCCTCATCCTAACCCTCAATCACACACTCACCCTCACCCTCACCCTTACCCTCACCCTAACCCTAAACCTAACTTTCAACCTAACCCTTACCCTCACCCTTACAATAACCCTCAAACTTTCCATAACCCAAAACCTAACCCTAACCCTAAAACTCACCCTCACCCTAACCATCTCCTTAACCCTAAACCTCACCCTCACCCTCACCCTAAACCTAATGCTCAACCTAACCCTAACCCTAAACCTCACCCTCAACCTAATCCTAATAGTCACCCTCACACTAACCCTCACCCTAATCTTTACCCTCACACAAACCCTAATACTCACCCTCATCCTAACACTCACCCTAACACTTAACCTCACGCTAAATCTCACCCTAAGCCTAATCCTAACACTAACCCTCACCCTAACCCTCACCCTCACCCTAACCATAACCCTAAGCCTCATCCTAACCCTAACCCTCAAGTCCTCAACCTAAGCCTTAACCTCACCCTCACCGTAACCCACACACTAAACCTAACCCTCACTATAACCCTACCACTAACCCTAACCCTCACACTCACCCTTTTCCTCAACCTAACCCTAACCCTAACCAAAATCCTAAACCTAAACCTCACGCCTATCCTCACCCCGACCCTAACCCTAACCCTAACTCTCATCCTAACCCTAACCCTAAACCTCAAGCCCTCACCCTAACCCTTACACTCACCCTAACCCTTACCCTCTCCGTAACCCTATCCCCATCCCTAACCCTAACCCTCACACTAACACTAACCCTCAACCTAAACCTACCCCTCACCCTAAACTTAAACCTAAACCTAACCCTAACCCTAATCCACACACTAACTCTAAACCTCACCCTAACCCTAACCCTAACCATAAACCTCACCCTAATCCTTACCCTCATCCTAACCCTAAACATAACCTAACCCTAACCCTCAGATAAAATCTAACCCTCACACTAAACGTAACTCTAACCCTCAGCCTAACTCTCACCCTAACACTCAGGCTAACCCCAATCCTAACACTAACCCTCAACCTAAACCTCATCCTCACCCTAACCATAACCCTTAACCTCACCCTAACCCTCACCCTCACCTTCACCCTAAGCCTAACCATAAACCTAACCTAATCCTAACCCTAACACTCACCTTCACCCTCACCCGAACATTAATCTTATCCCTACCCCTAACCCTCACCCTCACCCTCACACTCACCCTAACCCTCAGCCTCACCCTTACCCTCACACTAACCCTAAGCCTCACCCTAACCCTAAGCCTCACCCTAACCCTAACAATAACCCTCACCCTCACCCTTACCCTAACCCTATCCTTAACCCTAACGCTCACCTTAATGCTCACACTACCCAAAATGATATCACTAACCATCACCCTCACCCAAACCCTCACCCTAACCCTAAACTTAACCCTAACCCCCACCCTAAACTTAACCTTCAACCTAAACATAAACCTACCCCTCCCCCTAAACCTAAACCTAACCATAAACGTAACCCTAACCCTAACCCTCACCCTGACCATAATCCAGACACTAAGCCTAAACCTAAACCTAGCAATCATCCTCACCCTCAACCTAACCCTCATCCTTTCCCTTACCTTCACCCTAACCCTCAGCCTAACCCTAACCCTAAACATAACCCTCACCCTAAACCTCACCCTAAACTTCAACCCAACCCTCACCCTCACCCTAACCCTCACACTAACCCTTAAAATCACCCTAAACCTAACCCTAACCCTAACACTAACCCTCACCCTCATTATAACCCTCACCCTAAGCGTATCCATACCCCTCACCCAAAGACTCATCCTAAAAGTAACAATAACCCTTACCCTCACAATAACCCTAACACTAATCCTAAACCTAACCCTAACCCAAACCCTCACGTTCACCCTCATCCTCACCCACAGTCTAACCCTAACCCTAACCCTAATCCTAAACCTAACCCTCACCCTCACTTTCACCCTGACCCTAACTCTAACCCTTAACCAACCTGAACCCTCACGCTAATTCTAAACCTCACCCTCACCTTAAAACTCACCCACACCCTAACAATAACCCTAAAACTCACCCTCAGCCTAAGCCTAACGCTCACACTAACCCTCACCTTAAACCAAACCCTAACACTTGCCCTCACCCTAACCCTCACACTAACCCTAATTATAACACAAAGCCTCACCCTAACCATAACCCTAACCCTAACCCTATCCCCTAACCCTCACCCTAACACTAAACCTCACCCTAATCCTCACCTTAACCCTCACCCTAAACCTAACCCTAACCCGAATCCTAACCCTAACCCCACCCTCACCTGCACCCTCAGCCTAACCCTAAACCTTACCCTAATCCTAACCCTCATCCTAACCCTCACCCTAACCCTAATCCTAACCCTGACCCTGACCCTAACCCTAACCCTCACCTTAAACTTTACCCTAATCCTAACCCTCACCCTCAACCTCACCCCCACTCTACCCCTAACCCTAACACTATCCCTGACTCTCACACTCACCCTCACCATAATCCTAAACCTAACCCTAACCCAAACCCTAAACCTAACCCTCACCCTAAACCTAACTCTCAAACTCACCCTCCCCATAATCCTAACCCTAACCCTAACCCTCACCATAACCCTCACCCTAAACCTTATCCTAATTCTAAGTCTAAACATAACCCTAAACCTCCCCCTCACACTAACCCTCACCCTAAACCATACCCTAATCCTAAATCTAACCCTAACCATAACCCTCCCCCTCACACTAACCCTCACCCTAACCAAAACCCTACACCTCACCCTACAACTCATCCTAAACCTAACCCTAAACCTAACGCGCACGCTAACCCTAACCCTAAACCTAACCCTCACCCTAAACCAAAACCTCACCCACACCCTCACCCTAAACCTCAGTCTAAACCTACTCCTAACCCTAATCCTAACCCTAACCCTAACCTTAATCCTAAACCAAACCCTCAAAATTAACCTCACCCTAACTCTAACACTTAACCAAACTTAACCCAAACCCGAACTCTAACCCTCACCCTAACCATAACCCTACCCCTCACCCTAACACTTATCTTAACCCTAACCCTTACCCTAACCCTAAACCTCAACCGAAACCTCACCCTAACCCTAACCCTCACGCTAATCCTAACCCTCACCCTCACCCTAAACCTCACACTAGCCCTCAACCTAACTGTAAACCTAATCCTAACCCTACTCCTAAACCTAACCCTCACCCTCACCCTAAATCTAACCCTAAACCTAACCCTAACACGCAACCTCACCCTAACCCTAAACCTAACCCTCACCCTAACACTCAACCTAACCCTTATCTTCACACTAACCCTAAACCTCAACTTAACCCTAAACCTCACCTTAACCCTAAACCTCACCCTAACATTTACCCTCATCCTAACTCTAAACACAACCCTAACCCTAACCCTCACACCAACTCTAACTCTCACCCTAACCCTACCCTCACCCTAACCCTAAACCTAACCCTAACCCTAATCCTCACTCTAACTCTAAACCTCACCCTATGCCTAACCCTAAACCTAACCCTCAACCTAACCCTTACCCTCACCCTAACCCTAACCTTAACGTAACCCTAACCCTCAGACTAAAGCTAAACCTCACAATAACCCTAACCCTAACCCTCAACCTAACCCTCACCCTAACACTCAGGCTAACCCTAACCCTCACCCTCACCCTAACCTTCACCCTAACCCTAACACTCAACCTAACCCTCACCCTAACACTCATGCTAAACCTAACCCTCACTCTCACCCTAAAGCTCACCCTAAAACTTACCCTCACACTAAAAGTAAACCTTACCCTCATCCTAACCTGAACCGTAACCCTAACCCTCACCCTCACATTCACCCTCACCCTCACCCTCACCCTAACCCTAACCCTAACCCTAACCGTAACCCCCACCCTCACCTGCACCCTCAGTCTAACCCTAAACCTTACCCTAATCCTAACCCTCACCCTCACCCTCACCCTAACCCTAACCCTAACCCTGACCCTGACCCTAACCCTAACCCTAACTCTCACACTCACCCTCACCATAATCCTAAACCTAACTCTAACCCTCAACCTAACACTAACCCTCACCCTAACACTAACCCTCACCCTAAACTTTACCCTAATCCTAAACCTCACCCTCACCCTCACCCGCACTCTAACCCTAACCCTAACACTAACCCTGACTCTCACACTCAACCTCACCATAATCCTAAACCTAACCCTAACCCAAACCCTAAACATAACCCTCACCCTAAACCTAATTCTCAAACTCACCCTCCCCATAATCCTAACCCTAACCCTAACACTTACCCTAAACCTCACCCTAAACCTTACCCTAATCCTAAGTCTAACCCTAAACCTACTCCTCCCCCTCACACTAACCCTCACCCTAACCCATACCCTAATCCTAAATCTAACCCTAACCCTAACCTACCCCCTCACACTAACCCTCACCCTAAACCTTACCCTCAGCCTAACCCTAACCCTAACCCTAATGCTAACGCTCATACTAACCATTACCCTCACCCTCACCCTACCTCTAATCTTAACCCTAACCCTACCCCTCACCCTGAGTCTAACCTTAACCCTAATCCTAATCCTAACCCTAAACCTCACTTTCACCTTCACCCTAACCCTAACCCTAAATCTAAACCTCCCCTCCCCTTCACACTCACCTTCACACTAACCCTAACAATAACCCTAACCCTAACCCTAAACTTCACCCTCACCCTCACCCTCACCCTAACCAAAACCCTACACCTCACCCTACAACTCATCCTAAACCTAACCCTAAACCTAACGCGCACGCTAACCCTAATCCTAAACCTAACCCTCACCCTAAACCAAAACCTCACCCACACCCTCACCCTAAACCTCAGTCTAATCCTACCCCTAACCCTAATACTAACACTAACCCTAACCTTAATCCTAAACCAAACCCTCAAAATTAACGTCAGCCTAACTCTAACACTTAACCAAACTTAACCCTAACCCGAACTCTAACCCTCACCCTAACCATAACCCTACCCCTCACCCTAACACTTATCTTAACCCTTACCCTTACCCTAACCCTAAACCTCAACCGAAACCTCACCCTAACCCTAACCCTCACGCTAATCCTAACCCTCACCCTCACCCTAAACCTCACACTAGCCCTCAACCTAACCGTAAACCTAATCCTAACCCTACTCCTAAACCTAACCCTCACCCTCACCCTATATCTAACCCTAACCCTAACCCTAACACGCACCCTCACCCTAACCCTAACCGTAACCATCACCCTAACCCAAAGTGTAACCCTAACCCTCACCCTCACCCTAAATCTAACTCTAACCCTAACCCTAACCCTAACCATAACCCTAAGCCTCACCCTAACACTAAGGGAAACCCTAACCCTCATCCTCACCCTAAACATCACCCTAACCCTTACACTCAAGCTAACACTAACTAACCCTAACCCTAACCTTCAAACTAATCCTAACCCTAACCATAAACCTAACCCTAAACTTCACCCTAACCCTCACCCTAACCCTAACCCTAACCATCACCGTAACACTAACATTAACCCTCACCCTAAAACTCACCGTTAACCTAAACCTCACCCTAACCCTAACCATAATCCTAACCCAAACCATCACCCACACCCTAACCCTCACCCTCACCCGAACACTCACCCTAACCCTAAACCTCACCCTCACCTTAAACATCACCCTAACCCTAACCCTCAACCTAACCCTAACCTAACCGTCACTCCAACCCTCACCCTCACACTCACCTTCAGCCTAAGCCTAACCCAAAAACCTAACACTAATCCTAAACCTAAGTCTCACCCTCAGCCTAACGTTAACCCTAACCCTAACCCAAAATTTAACCCTCACCCTCACCCTAGCCCTCACCCTAAACCTAACCCTAACCCTCACCCTAACACTCAACCTAACCCTTATCTTCACCCTAACCCTAAACTTCACCCTAACCCTAAACCTCACCCTAACCCTAACCCTCACCCTAACTCTAAACCCAACTCTAACCCTAACCCTCACACCAACCCAAACTCTCACCCTAACCCTACCCTCACCCTAACCCTAAACCTAACCCTAACCCTAATCCTCACTCTAACTCTAAACCTCACCCTATGCCTAACCCTAAACCTAACCCTCAACCTAACCCTTACCCTCACCCTAACCCTAACCTTAACGTAACCCTAACCCTCAGACTAAAGCTACACCTCACACTAACCCTAACCCTTACCCTCAACCTAACCCTCAACCTAACATTCAGGCTAACCCTAACCCTCACTCTCACGCTAACCCTCAACCTAACACTCTCACTCTATTCCGAACCCTCATCCTCACCCTCACCCTCACCCTAACCCTAACCCTAACCCTAAACCCTATTCTAACCCTAAACGTCACCCAAACCTAACCCTAAACCTAACCATCAACCTAACCCTTACCCTCACCCTAACCCTAACCTTAAGGTAACCCTAACCCTCAGACTAAACCTAACCCTCACAATAACCCTTACCCAAACCCTCAACCTAACCCTCACCCTAACACTCAGGCAAACCCTTACCCTCACTCTCACCCTAACCCTCAACCTAACACTTACTCTCACCCTAACCCTAATCCTAACCCTCACCCTGACCTCACCCTAACCATAAGCCTAACCCTAACCCTATCCCTAATACTAACCCTAATGCTCACCTTCACCCTCTCCCGAACCCTAATCTTAACTCTATCCCTAACCCTCAACCTCAACCTCAATCTCACCCTAAACCTCAGCCTCACCCACATCCTCACCCTAACCCTAACCCTAACCCTCACCCTCACCCTTACCCTAACCCTAACCTTAACCCTAAAACACCCTAACCGTCACCGTAACCAAAATGCTAATCCTAAGCATCACCCTCACCCTAACCCTAACCCTTACCCTCACCCTAACCCTAACCTTAACCATAACCCTAACCCTCAGAGTAAAGCTAACCCTCACCCTAACCCTAACCCTAACCAAAATCTCTTGTCACCCTAATGCTCAACCTAAATCTAACCCTCACCCACACCTACTCCTCACCCTCACCCGAACCCTTACATTCACCCTAACCCTCATCCGAACCCCAAACATCACCCTAACTCTAACCCACACCCTAACCCTAAGCCTATCCGTCAACCTAACCCTAACCCTCACCCTCACCCTCACCCTCAACCTAATACTCACCCTAACCCTAACCCTAAAACTTACCTAACCAAAATCCACACGCTCACCCTTATGCTCACGCTAACCCGAACCCTCACCCTAGCCCTTTCCCTAATCCTAACCCTCACTCTCACTCTCACCAACACCTTCAAACTCAGCATAACCCTAACCCTAACCATCACAATAACCCTCACCGTCACCCTAATCATCACCCGAACCCTCACCCTATCCCTCACATTAACCCTAACCCTCTCTAACTCTAACGCTCATCCTAACCCTAACTCTCAGCCTAAGCCTAAACCTAACCCTTATCCTAACCCTAAACCTCCTCCTCACCCTTACCCTCTCCCTCACCCTCACCCAAGCCCTCATTCTAAGCCTAACCCTCACCCTCACCCTCACGCTCACCATAACCCTGAACCATACCCTAACCCTAACACCAATCCTAACCCTAAATCTAACCCTCACCCTATCCCTAAACCTAACCCTCACCACCCTCTCACCCTAAACCAAATATTAACCCTAAAAATAACCCTAACCCTAATGCTAACCCTAACCCTCAAACTCACAAAAACAGTTACCCTAACCCTTACCCTCACCCTAACCCTATCCCTGACCATAACCCTAACCTTCACACTCACGCCAGCCCTCACCCTAACCCTAATCCTAAACCCAATCATCATCCTAACCCAAATATTCACCCTCAACCGAATCCTCACCCTCACCCTAACCCTCACCCTCACCCTAAACCTAAAGCTCATTGCCACACTAAGTCTCAACCTAACCCTTACACTCACCCTCACACTAACCCTCACACTAACCCTAACCATAACACTAACACTAACCCTAAACTCACCCTCACCCTCACGCTCACACTCAACCTCAGCCTAATACTAACCCTAACCCTAATCCTAACCCTAAACCTCACCCTCATACTAACCCTAATCCTAACCTTAAAACTCACCCTCACCCTCACCCTCAAACTCACCCTCACACTAAACCTCACCCTCACCCTCACCCTAACCCTAACCATAACACTCACCCTAATCCTAACCCTCACCCTAACCCTAATCCTCACTCTCACCCTCACCCCAACCCTAACACTCACCTCAACTTCACGCTAAACCTCACCCTCACGCTTACCCTCACCATAACCCTACACTCTCCCTAACACTAACCCTAATCCTAACCCACAAACTAAACCTAAACATCAGCCTAATCCTCAACCTATCCCTAACCCTTACCCTAAACTTCACCCTCACCCTCACCCTAGCCCTCACCGAACCCTCACCCTAATGGTAATCCTAACCCTCACCCCCAACCTAACCCTCACCTAACCCATACCCTCACCATACCCCTAATCCTAAACCTAACCCCAACCTTCACACTAAACCTAAAACTAACCCTAACCCTAACCCTAACCGTAATCCTCACCCTATCCCTAAACCTAACCCTAACCCTCACTCTCAACATTGCCCTCACCCTAACCCTAAAACTAATCCTAGGCTCAACCTCACCATAACCCTAATGCTATCCCTAAACCTCACCCTCACAATAACCCTCACATTCAACCTCACCCTCACCCTAACCCTAAACCTAACACTAACCTAACACTAAACCTAACACTCACCCTAACCTTCACTCTAACCCTAACCCTAACTCTCACTCTAATTTTAACAGTCAACCTCACACACACCATAATCCTAACCCTAACCCTATCCCTAAACCTCACCTTCACCCTAACCCTTACCCTAAACTTTACACTCAACCTAACACTAACACTATTCCTAAACCTCAAACAAACACTAACCCTAAACCTAACCCTATCCTGATCCCTCACCCTCACCCTGACCCTCACCCTCAGCTTTCCCCTAACCCTAATCCTAATCCTAACCCTAACCCTCACCCTAAACCTAACCCTCACCCTAATACTCACACTAACCCTAACACTCACTCTCACCCTAACCTTAACCCTAACCCTTACCCCCACCCTAATCCTATCCCTATTCCTAAACATAACCCTCCGACTAAACCTAAACCTCCCCCTAACCCTAACCTTAAACCTACCCTAACCCTATCCGTCACCCTAACCCTCAACCTAACCGTTACCCCAAACCTAACACTCAACCTCACCCTAACCTTCACCCTAACTCTTAATCTCAGCTTCACCCTAACCATCACACTAACCTTAACCCTCACTTTAAACCTATCCCTATACCTCACCCTCACCCTCACCCTCAACCTCAGCCTAACCCTCACAATAACCCTAACCCTAACCCTAACCCTAACCCTCAACCTCACCCTAACCCTCACCCTAACGGTTACCCTCAACCTAACCCTCACCCTAACCCTAACACTAACCTTAACCCTCATTCTAACCCTCACAATAACCCTGAGCCTAAACCTAACCCTCAACCTAAACGTCACCCTAACCCAAATCCTAACCGTAAACCTCAACCTCACCCTAATCCTAAACCTAACCCTCAAACTCACCCTAACCCTCACCCTCACACTAACCCTCACCCTAACACTAATCCTCACCCTCACCCTCACCCTAACCCTTACTCTCACACTGACCCTATCCCTAACCCTCACCCTCATCCTAACACTCACCCTTACCCTTAGCCTCACGGTAACCCTAACGCTAACCCTAACCCTCACAGTAACACTGAGGCTCACACTAACACTAACCCTACCCCTCAAATTAAACCTCAACCTAAACCTAACCCTAACCC
This sequence comes from Dipodomys merriami, assembly GCF_024711535.1. Taxonomy (NCBI): domain Eukaryota; kingdom Metazoa; phylum Chordata; class Mammalia; order Rodentia; family Heteromyidae; genus Dipodomys; species Dipodomys merriami. The sequence continues at coordinate 4,264,925 of NW_027202327.1, forward strand.
TAACCTTCACCCTAACCTTAACCCTAGCCATAACACTCACCCTAACCCTAAACCTAGAACTCACCCTAACCCTCAACCTAACCCTTACCCCAACCCTAAAACTCAACCTCACCCTATTCCTCACCCTAACCCTTAACCTCAACTTCACCCTAACCATCACACTACACCTAACCCTCACCCTAACCTGATCCCTATCCCGCACCCTCACCCTAACCCTCAACCTCAGCCTAACATTCACAATAACCCTAAACCTAAACCTAAAACTAAATCTCACACTACAACTCACCGTAACACTAACCCAAAATCTCAACCTCACTCTAACCGTCACCCTAACACTTACCCTCAACCTAACCCTCACTCTAACCCAAACACTAAACCAACGCTCATTCAAACCCTCACAATAACCCTAAGCCTAAACATAAACCTCAACCTAAACGTCACCCTAACCCAAACCATAACCAAAACCCTCAACCTAACCCCAATCCTAAACCTAAACCTCAACCTCACCCTAACCCTAATCCTGACCTTAACCCTCACCCTAAACCTAACTCTAACCCTAACCCTCAACCTCACCCTAATCCTAATAGTAACCCGAACCCTAATGATAACCCTCACCCTAAAGCTCCCCCTCCCCCTCCCCCTAACCCTAACCCTAACATTAACTGTAACCCTAATCCTAAACCTCACCCTAGCCCTCACCCTCACTCTGATCCTCACCCTCACACTAGACCTCACCCTAAACCTCAGCCTAATCTTTATCCTCACCCTAAACCTAACTTTAACATAATCCTAACCCACATACTAACACTAACCATCACTCTAACCCTGGCATTATGCCTCAACCTACCCCTCACAAAAACCCTCACCCTCAACCTCACCCTAGACCTAACCCTCATCCTAACCCTAAGCATCACCCACACACTAACACTCAACCTAACCCTAAGCCTAACCCACACCTTCACCCTCACTCTCACCCTCACCCTCACCCTAAACCTGAGCTTCACCCTAAACATCAACCTAACGCTAACCCTCACACTGACGCTAACCCAAATCCTCACCCTCACCCTCACACTCACTCTAAGGCTAACTCTAAACCTAATCTTAAACCTTACCCTCACCCTGACCTTAACCCTAACCCTAAACCTCACCCTCACCCTCACCCAACCCTAACCCTAAACATAAACCTAAACCTCACCCTAACCCTAACCCTCGCCCTAACCCTAACCCTAACAATCAACCTCAACCTAAAGCTAACCCTACCCCTAACACTAACCCTGACCCTAAACCTCACTATAACACTAACGGGAACCCTAACTCTCACCTGCACCGGAACCCTCACCCTATCCCTTAACCTCAGCCTCGTCCCAAACCTAACCCTCACACAAACCCTCACGCTAAACCTAATCCTCACCCTAACTCTAACCCTACCCCTCACCCTAACTCTCACCCTAACCCTAAACCTCACACACATCCTAACCCTCACCCTTACCCGAAACCTTACACTCACCCTAACAATCATCCTCACCCAAAACATCAACCTAATCCTAACCCTAACCCTAGCGCTCACCCTAACCATAACCCTAACCCTTACCTTAAGGAGACCACCACACTCCCCTTACACTAATCCTAACCCTAAAGCTAACCCTCACACTCACACTCACCCTCACCCTAACACTAACCATAAACCTAACGCTAACCCACACAATAACCCTAAACTTAACCCTCACCCTAACCCAAACCCTCACCTTCACCCTCACCCTAATCCTAACCCTAATCATTACCTAACGGAAACCCTCGCCCTCCCCTCTTCCTTACCCTTACCCTCACCCTAACCCTAGCCCTCACTCTCACCCTAACAATCATGCTAAACCTAAACCTTACTCTCACCCTAACCTTCACCCTAACCCTTACCCTCACCCTAATCCTAACCCTAAACCTAACCTTAACACTTACACTAAACCTGACCCTCACCCAAACCCTCACCCTAATCCTAAACCTAACCCTAACCCTCACCCTCACCATAAACCTCACCCTCACCCTAACCCTAAACTTTACCCTCCCCCTCCCCCTCCCCCTAACCCTCACTCTCACCCTAGCCCTAACTCTAACCTTTACCCTCACCCTAACACTAGCCCTCACATTAAACCTAACCCTCACCCTCACCCTAACCCTCACCGCAACCAAGCCCTCACCCTAACCCTAACCCTCAACCTAAACCTAACCCTAACCCTAACCCTAACCTGAGCCCTCACCCCAGCCCTCACCCTAACCCTAATCCTAACCCTAATCCTCACCTTAGCCCTAACACTTACCCTCACTCTAAACCTCACCCTCACCCTAAACCTCACCCTAACACTAACCCTAAACCTCACGGTGACAGTAACTCTCACCCGAATCCTTACAATCATCATCAACCTAACGCTCACACTAACCCTAACCTACACCCGAACCCTAAACCTAACACTCACCCTCACCCTCACCCTCTAACTCACCCTCAAACTCACCCTCACACTAACCCTCACCCTCACCCTCAACCTAACCCTAAACCTAACTCTCACCGTAACCCTAACCCTCACCCTAACCCGAACTTTAACCCTCACCCTCAACCTCTACACAACTTTAACCCTCAACCTCACCCTTATCCTAACCCTCACCCTAACCCTAATGCTAACCTTAAACCTCACCCTCACCCTAAACCTCACCCTAACCCGTACACTCACCCTAAACCTAACCCTCACCCTAAACCTTACCCTCACTCTCACCCTAACCCTAACCCTCACCCTAACACTCTCCCTAACCCTAACCCTAAACCTAACCCATAGCCTAAACTTAACGGTCACCCTAACACTCACCCTCACCCTAAACATCACCCTCACACTAACCCACACCCTAACCCTAACCCTCACTCTAAACCTAACCCTCACCCTAACCCAAACATTAACCCTAACATTAACGTTAACCCTTACCCTCACACTCATCCCAACCCACACCCTAACCCTTACCAGCACCCTAACCATAACCCTAACACTTACCTATAGGAATCCCTCACCCTCCCCTCACCTTAACCCTAACCCTTACCATCACCCTCACCTGCCTCCTCACCCTATCCCTCACCCTCACCATAGTCCTCACTCTAAACCTTACCCTCACCCTAACACTAACCCGCACACTAACCCTAAATCTCACCCTCACTCTCACCGTCACTCTCACCCTCATCCTAAACCTAACCCTAACAATACCCCTAACGCAAACCCTAAACCTAACCCTCAGTCTAACCCTAAGCATTACTCTAATCCTAACCCTAACCCTCAACCTAACCCTAACCCTACCACTTACCCTCACCTAAACCTAACCCAAACCCTATACCTAACCCTCAAGCTAACCCTCACCTTAACACTCAAGCTAACCCTAACCCTCATTCTCACCCTAATCCTAACCCTAACCCTAAGCCTAACCCTCACCCTCAACCTCATGCTAGCCTCACCCTAACCCTAATCCTGAATCTAACCCTAAAACTCATCCTAAACCTAAACTTCACCCTCACCTTAACCCTTAACCTAACCCTAATCCTCACCCTACCCTAACTCTAACTCTAACCCTAACCCTCACCCTAACCCTAAGCCTACACCTCAAACTAATCCTAAACCTAATGCTAACCCTCACCCTAAGCCTACACCTCACACTAATCCTAACCCTAACCCTAACCCTCACACTAACCCTCACCCTAAGCCTAACCCTCACCTTCACCCTAGGCCTCACCGTAACCCTAATCCTAACCCTAACCCTCACCCTAACCCTAAACCTCAAGCTAACCCTAACCCTCACCCTCACACTAACTCTTACCCTAACTGTAACGCTAACATTAACCCTAGCCCTCACCCTAAACCTAACCCTACCCTTAACCCTAACCCTCACCCTAACCCACACCCTAACCGTAAACCTAACCCTCCTCCTCACCCTAAACCTAAACCTAACCCTAACCGTAACCCTAAACCTAACCCTCACCCTCACCCTCACCCTCACCCAAACAATAACCCTAAACCTCACCCTCACCCTCACCAAAAACCTCAGCCTCACCCTCAACCTAACCCTAACCCTAACCCTAATCCTCAAACTAAACCTAATCCTCACCCTAACCCTAATGCTAACCCTAACCCTCACCCTCACCCCAATCCTCACTCTAACCCTTACCGTCTCCCTAATCCTAACCCTAAACCAAACCCTAACCCTAACCCTCAGAATAAACCTAACCCTCACCCTAATGCTAACCCTATCCCTCAGCCTAAACCTCACCCTGACCCTACACCTAACCTTAATATTCACCTAATCCTATCCCTAATCCTAAACCTAACCCTCACCCTCACCCTCACCCTTATCCTAATCCTAACCCTCACCTTAACCCTAACCCTATCCCTAAACCTCACTCAAACCCTCACCCTAACACTCCCGCTAACCCTAACCATCACTCTCACCCTAACCTTAACCCTAACCCTTACCCTCATCCTAATCCTAACCCTAACCCTAACCCTCACACTAAAACTAAACCTCCCCTTAATCCTAACCCTAAACCTAACCCTAACCGTCACCCTAACCCTCAACCTAATCCTTACCCTAACCCTAACCATCACTCTCACCCTATCCCTCACCCTAACCCTTAACCTCAGCTTCACCCTAACCCTCACACTAACCCTATCCCGCACCCTCACCCTCACTCTCAACCTCAGCCTAACTCTAACAATAACCCTAACCCTAACCCTAAATCTCACCCTACCCCTCACCCTAACCCTAACCCTAACCCTCAGCCTCACCCTAAACCTCAACATAACACTTACCCTCACCCTAACCCTCACTCTAAACCTAACACTAACCCTAAACCTCACACTAACCCGCAAAATAACCCTAAGCCTAAGCCTAACCCTCAACCTAAATGTCACCAGAACCCAAACCGTAACCGTAACCCTCACCCTAACACTAATCCTAAAACTAACCCTCACCCTCACCCTAATCTTCACTCTCACCCTAACCCTCACCCTCACCCTAACCCTGACTGTATCCCAAACCCTCATGCTAACCCTCCCTCTCCCCCTCACCCTAACCCTAACCCTAACATTAACACTAACCCTCAATCTAGCCCTCATCCTCACCCTATTCCTCACCCTTACCCTAGCCCACACCCTAACAATCACCCTAATCATTATCCTCACCCTAAAACTGACCATATCGATCACCCTCACCCTAGCCCTAACCCTTACCCTAACCCTAAGCTTCACCTACACCCTAATACCAAACCTATCCCTAAACCTCACGCTAACCCTAACCCTTTACCTCACCCTCACCCTCAGACTAACCCTAACCCTAACCTTAACCCTAACCCTAACCATAATCCTAACCATAATCCTCATCCTTACCCTCACCCTAACCATAACCTAAATCCTAACCGTCACCCTCACCTTCACCCTAACCCTAAACCTAACACTAACCCTTACCCTAACCTTAACCATCACCTTAAACATAACACTAAACCTCACTCTCACCCTAACCCTAACCCTAAACCTAACCCGTACCCTCACACTAGCCCTAACCGAAACCCTAACCCTCACCCTACACCTTATACTACATCTCACCTATCCCTAACCCTAAACCTAACACTCATCCTAACCTTAACCCTAACCCAAACCTCACCATCACCCTAATGCTCACCCAAACCCTAAACCTCACCCACACACTATGCCTCACCCTCACCTGAACCCTCACCCTCATGCTAACCCTCATCTGAACAATAAACATCACCCTAACCCTAACCCACACCCTAACGCTAACCCTAATCCTCACCCTAACCCTAACCCTCACCCTCAACCTAATCCTCACCCTAACCCTAAAACTTACCTAACCGAAATCCTCACGCTCACCCTCAAGCTCAAGCTAACCTGCACCCTCACCCTAGCCCTCAACCTAAACCTAACCCTCACACTCACCTCACCATCATCCTCAACCTCAGCATAACCCTAACCCTAACCATCACAATAACCCTCACCTTAACCCTAATCATCACCCTCACCCACACACTATCCCTCACACTAACCCCAACCTTCTCCCTATCTCTAACTCTAACCCTCATCCTAACCCTCAGTCTCAGCCTAACCCTAAACCTAACCCTAATCCTAACATTAAAACTCCTCTTCACCCTTACCCTCTCCCTCACCCTCAAACAAGCCCTCATTCTAAACCAACACTCACCCTCAACCTCATGCTCACCATAACCCTGACACATACCCTAACCCTAACACCAACCCTAACCCTAAATCTAACCCTCACCGTAACCCTGAACCTAACCCTCCTTCCCCGTCTCACCCTAACCCAAACATTAACGCTAACAATAACCCTAACCCTAACGCTAACCCTAACCCTCACCCTCACCCTAACCCTTAACCTAAGCCTAACCCTCACACTAACCATAACCCTAAACCTTACCTAACGGAAAACCTCACATTCCCCTCACCCTAACCTTAACCCTAACCCTAAGCATCACCCTCACCCTCACCCTAACCCTCACCCTCACCCTAGTCCTCACTCTTACCATTACCCTCACCCTAACCCTAACCCTCACACTAAACCTAACCCTCACCATAACCCTAACCCACACACTAATACTCACCCTCAACCTAACCCTAACCCTCACCCTAACCATATCCCTAACCATAACCCTAAGCTTCACCATCACCCTAGCCCTCAACCTAACCCTAATCCTCAACTTAACCCAAACATTCACCCTCACCTTAACTCTAACCCTCACCCTAAACCTCACCCTCACCCTAACCCTAAACCTCACAGATACACTAAGTCTCACCCTAACCGTTACACTCACCCTCACTCTAAATTTCACACTAACCCTAACCTACACCCTAAGCCTAAACCTAACCTTCACCCTCACCTCAACCTCACCCTCAGCCTAACCCTAAACCTAACCCTAATCCTAACCCTAAACCTCACTCTCATCCTAACCCTAAACCTAATCTTAAACCTCACACTCACCCTCATTCTCACGCTCACCCTCACACTAACCCTCACCCTCAGCCTCACTCTCACCCTAATCCTAACCCTAGCACTCACTCTAACCCTAACCCTAACCCTCACAATCACCCTCACCCCAACCCTAACACTCATCTCAACCTCACGCTAAACCTCACCCTCAAACTTACCCTCACCCTAACCCTTCCCCTCTCCCTAACCCTAACCCTATTCCTAACCCACACACTAAACCTAACCATCACCCTAAACCTTAACCTATCCCAATCCCTAATGCTAACACTCACCCTCACCCTGACCCTCACACTAAAAATAACGCTAACCCAACCCTCAATCTCACACAAACCCTCACTCTAATGCTAATCCTAAACTTCACCCTCACCCTAACCCTCACCTAACCCTTAACCTCAACTTAACGCTAATGCTAACCCTAACCCCAACCTTCACACTAAACCTAAAACTAACCCTAACCCTAAACTTAATCCTAGCCTCAAACTCACCCTAACCCTAATGCTATCCCTAACCCTCACCTAAAACCTAACTCCCACCCTAACCCTTACCCTCACCTAACACTGACCCTCACCCTAATCCTAACGTTACCCTCACCCTTACTCTAATGAGGTTTACCTCAAATTCACCTTAACCCTCACCCTAAGCCTCACCCTAAACCTAACGGTCAATCTAACCCTAACCTTACCCCTCACCCTAATCCTCATCCTAACCCTAAACCGAACCATCACCCTAACCCTAAAACTACCCCTCACACTAACCCTCACCCTAACCCTAACCCTAACCCTAACTCTCACCCTAACCCTAACACTATCCCAAACCCTGACCGCCACCGGAATCCTCACCCGAACCATAACCATCACCCACACACTATGCCTCACCTCACCCGATCCCTCACACTAACCCTAACCCTCACCCTCACCCTCACCCTAAACATTATCCTAACCCTAACCCACACCCTAACCCACACCGTAACCCTCACCCTTACCCTAACCCTCACCCTAACCATCACCCTAAACCAAACATTAACCCTAACATTAACCCTAACCCTAACGCTAACCCTCACCCTCACCCTCACCCTAACCCTAACCCTTAGACTAACCCTAACCCTCTCCCTAACCCTCACTCTATCCCTAAACCTAACCACCACACTAACCCTAACCCTCACCTTAACCCTAACCCTAACTCTCACCATCACCCTAAAAATATCCCTAACCCTAAACCTAACTCTCACCCTCACCCTAGCCCTCAACCTAACCCTAAAATTAACCCTGAACCTCACCCTCACCCTAAGCCTAATGCTCACCCTCACCCTAATCCTTACCCTCACACTAACCCTAAATCTCACCCTTACCCTAAAACTGAACCTCACCCTAACACTCACCCTCACCCTCACCCTAACCTTAACCCTAACATTAACCCTAAACCTAATCCTAAACCTCACCCTAGCCCTGACCCTCATCCTGATCCTCACCCTCAACCTAGCTTTCAACCTAAACCTCACTCTAATCGTTATCCTCACCCTAACCCGAACCTTAACCCTAATCCTAACCCACACACTAACACTAACCCTCACCCTAACCCTGAACTTATCCCTCACCCTAACCCTCACACTTACCCTCACCCTCAACCTCACCCTCGCCCTAACACTCACCATAACTCTAAGCCTCACCCACACCCTAACCCTCAACCTAAACCTAAGCCTGAACCACACCCTAAATCTCACACTCACACGAAACTGAAACCTCACCCTAAACCTGACCCTCAGAGTAAACATCAACCTAACGCTAACCCTCACCCTAACCCTAACCCTAACCCTCACCCTCACCCTCACGCTAAGCCTAACCCTAACTCAAATCCTAAACCTTACCCTCATCCTCACCCTCACGCTAACCCTAACCCAAACCTTCAACCTTAACCTAAACTAACCCTAAAACTAACCCTGAACCTAACCATCACCCTAAACCTAATGGTAACCCTAAACCTCACCCACACCCTAACCCTCAGCCTAAACCTTATCTTCACGCTAACCCTCCAGTCATCCTAACCTTCACCCTAACCCTAACCCTCACACACACCGTAACCCTCACTCTAACCCTAACGCTCACACACACACCTTAACCCTTACCCTTACCCGCAACTTCACCCTCACCCTAAAAATCACCCTCAACCTAAACATCACCCTAACCCTAAACCTAACCCTAGCCCTCACCCTAACTCTAACCATAACCCTAGCCCTCACCCTAACTCTAACCATAACCCTTACCTAAAGGAGACCATCACCCTCCCCTCACCTTAACCCTAACCCTCACCCTCAACCTCACCCTCACCCTAAACCTTACCCTCACCCTAACCCTAACCCTAAAACTAAACCTAAACCTAACCATCACCCTCACACTCACCCTAACCCTAACCCTAACCCTCACCCTCACCTTAACCAACACCCTAACTCTAACCCTCACCCTAACCCTACCCCTAACCTTAACCCTCACCCTCACCCTTACCTTCAAACTATACTTTTCCCTAAACCTAATGCTAAGCCTAACCCTTACCCTCACCCTAGCCCTCACCCTAACCCTTATCCTCACCCAAATCCTAACCTTAACCCTAATCCTAACCCTCCGACTAACCCTGAAATTCACCCTAACACTAACCCTATCCCTCACCATAAACCTCACCCTAACGCTCAACCTCAACCTTGCCCTTAACCTCACCATAACCCTCAACCTATCCCCCAACCTAAACCTCAACCTAACCCACATCATCATCCTAGTCCTCACCCTAACCCTACCCCTAACCCTCAACCTCACCCTCACCCTAAACCTTACCCTCACCCTCACCTTAACCCTGACCCTAATCCTAAACCTAACCCTCAATTTCACACTCACCCTAACCCTTACCCTAATCCTCAATCTCACACTCACCCTGACCCCAACTCTAACCCTCACCCTCACCCTCACCCTAACCCTAATGCTCACGTTAATCCTAACCCTAATCCTAAACCACACCCTCACCATAAGCCTAATGCTCACCCTCACCTTAACCCTCCTCCTAACCCTTACCCTCACACTAACCCTAAACCTCAACCTCACCCTAACACTCACCCTAGCACTTAACCTCACCCTGACCCTCACCCTAACCTTAATCCTAACCCTCACCTTAACCCTCACCCTAACACTAACACTTACCCTCACCCTAACCCTCACCCTCAGCCTAAAAATTAACAATAAAACTAAACCTAACCAAAACCCTCACCCTCACCCTCAACCTAAACCTAACACTAACACTAAACCTAAACCTCACACTGACACTCACCCTCACCATAAACCTAATGCTAACCCTAAAAATAACCCTAACCCTAACCGTCACACTAAAACTAACCCTCACACTAACCCTCTCCGTACCCCTCACTCTAAACCTCCCCCTCCCCCTAACCCTAACCCTAACCCCAAATGACACCCTCACCTTAGCCCTCACCCTAACCCTTATGCTCAACCTAATCCTCACCCTACCCCTAATCCTCACCCACACACTAACACTCACGCTCACCCGAACCCTCACCCTAACCCTAACACTAAACCTAAACCTCACTTTCACCTTAACCTTCACCCTAAACCTTACCCTCACCCTAACCCTAACCCTAATTCTAAACCTAACCCTCAACTCACACTCACCCTAACCCAACCCTAACCCTCACCCTCACCTTAACCCACACCCTAACCCTAAGCCTAATCCTAACCCTAGCCTTAACCCTCACCTTAACCCTCACCTCACCCTAACCCCAATTCAAACCCTCACATCAACCCTATCCCTAACCTTAACCCTCACCCTCACCCTTACCTTCAAACTAACACTTACCCTAACCCTAACATTAAGCCTAAACTTACCCTCAGCCTAACCCTCACCCTAACACATATCCTCACCTTAACCCTAATCCTCACCCTCACACTAACCTTAACATTCACCCTAACACTAACCCTATCCCTCAACCTAAACCTCACCCTAACCCTTACCCTCAACCTAACCCTAATCCTAACCTTAATCCTAAACCTAACCCTCACCCTCACACTCACCGTAACCCTAACACTAACCCTCAACCTCACGCTAACCCTAACCCTCACCCTCACCCTCACAGTAACCCTCTCCCTAATCCTAAACCTAACCCTCACCCTCACACTAATCCTAATGCTCATGTTAATCCTAACCCTAACCCTAAACCTCAAACTCACTCTAATCCTAATGCTCACCCTCACCCTAACCCTCATCGTAACCCTTACCATCACACTAAACCTAAACCTCACCATCACCCTAACACTCAACCTAGTACTTAACCGCACCCTAACCCTCACCCTAAACCTACCCCTAACATTCACCCTAACCCTCACCCTAACCCTCACCCTAACACTAACCCTAACCCTTACCCTCACCCTCACCCTCACCCTCAGCCTAAATTTAACAATAAACCTAAAACTAACCATAACCCTGACCCTCACCCACAACCTAACCCTAACACTAAGACTAAACCTAAACCTCACACTGATATTCACACTCACCCTAAACCTAAACCTAACCCTAAAAATAACCCTAACCCTAACCATAACACTAAACGTAACCCTCACACTGGTCCTAACCGTACCCCTCACACTAACCCTCACCCTCTCCCTAACCCTAACCCTCACCCTAACCCAAACCATAACCACAACCCACACCCTCAACCTAGCCCTCACCCCAACCCTAATCCGAACACTAATCCTCATCCTAAACCTAACCCTCAACCTCACACTAACCCTCACACTCACCCTAAACCTCAGCCTAAACCTAACCCTAACATTAGCCCTCATTTTCACCCTAAACCTCACACTAACACTAACCTTCACCCTAACCCTAAACCTAACCCTCACCCTCACCCTCACCCTCAGCCTAACCCAAACCCTAACACTAATCCCAACCCTAAACCTCAACTTCACCCTCACCCTAACCCTAACCCTAACCCTCACCCTCAACCTAGTTGTCACCCTAAATCTAAAACTAACGCTCACCCAAACCCTCACCATATCCCTCACCCTAACCCTAAACCTCAACCTCACCCTAACACTCACCCTAGCACTTAACCTCACCCTGATCCTCAACCTAACCCTAATCTTAACCCTCAACTTAACCCTCACCCTAACACTAACCCTTACCCTCACCCTAACCCTCACCCTCAGCCTAAAATTAACAATAAACCTAAATCTAACCATAACCCTCACCCTCACCCTAAACCTAACACTAACACTAACACTAAACCTAAACCTCACATTGACACTCACCCTCACCATAAACCTAACGCTAACCCTAAAAATACCCCTAACCCTAACCCTCACACTAAACCTAACCCTCACACTAACCCTCACCGTACCCCTCACTCTAAACCTCAACCTCAACCTCACCCTAACCCTAACCCCAACCGACACCCTCACCTTAGCCCTCACCCTAAACCTAATACTAAACCTAATCCTCACCCTAACCCTCACCCACACACTAACCCTCACCCTCACCTGAACCCTCACCCTAACCCTAACCCTAACCCTAAACCTCACTTTCACCTTAACCCTCACCCTAAACCTTACCCTCACCCTAACCTTAACCCTAATTCTAAACCTAACCCTCAACCTCACACTCACCCTAACCCAACCCTAACCCTCACCCTCACCTTAACCCACACCCTAACCCTAAGCTTAACCCTAAGCCTAACCCTAACCTTAACCCTCACCTTAACCCTCACCTCACCCTAACCCTAACTCAAACCCTCACATCAACCCTATCCCTAACCTTAACCCTCACCCTCACCCTTACCTTCAACCTAACACTTACCCTAACCCTAACATTAAGCCTAACCTTACCCTCAGCCTAACACTCACCCTAACACATATCCTCACCCTAACCCTAACCTTAACCCTAATCCTCACAATCACACTAACCCTAACATTCACCCTAACACTAACCCTTATCCCTCACCCTAAACCTCACCCTAACCCTCACCCATATCCTAGCCCTCACCCTAACCCTAAACCTCACCCTCAACCGCACCCTCACCCTAACCCTTACCCTCAACCTAACCCTAACCTTAACCATAATCCTAAACCTAACCCTCACCCTCACACTCACCCTAACCCTAACACTAACCCTCAACCTCACGCTAACCCTAACCCTCACCCTAACCCTCACAGTAACCCTCTCCCTAACCCTAAACCTAACCCTCACCCTCACACTAATCCTAATGCTCATGTTAATCCTACCCCTAACCCTAAACCTCAAACTCACTCTAATCCTAATGCTCACCCTCACCCTAACCCTCCTCCTCACCCTTACCATCACACTAACCCTAAACCTGACCCTCACCCTAACACTCACCCTAGTACTTAACCTCACCCAAACCCTCACCCTAAACCTAACCCTAACCCTAAACCTCACCCTAACTTTCACCCTAACAATAACCCTAACCCTTACCCACACCCTCACCCTCACCCTCAGCCTAAAATTAACAATAAACCTAAACCTAACCATAACCATGACCCTCACCCTAACCCAAACCCTAACACTGACACTAAACCTAAACCTCACACTGACATTCACACTCACCCTAAACCTAAACCTAACCCTTAATATAACCCTAACCCTAACCATCACACTAAACGTAACCCTCACACTGGTCCTAAGCGTACCCCTCACCCTAACCCTCACCTTCACCCTAACCCTAACCCTCACCCTAACCCTAACCATAACCTCAACCCACACCCTCAACTTAGCCCTCACCCTAACCCTAATCTTAACACTTTTCCTCACCCTAAACCTAACCCTCAACCTCACACTAACCCTCACCCTCACCCTAAACCTCAGCCTAAACCTAACCCTAACATTATCCCTCATTTTCACCCTAACCCTCACACTAACCCTAACCTTCACCCTAACCCTAAACCTAACCCTCACCCTCACCCTAACCCTCAGCCTAACCCAAACCCTAACATTAATCTCAACCCTAAACCTCACCCTCACCCTCACCCTCACCCTAACACTAACCCTAACCCTAACAATAACCCTAACCCTAAAGCTAACCCTAACTCTAACCCTAACTCTCACCCCCAACCTAATCTTAAACTTAACCCTAACCCTAACCCAAACCCTAACCCTCACCCTCAGCCTAACCATAATGCTCAACCTGATCCTAACCCTAACCCAAACCCTAACACTATCCCTAACCCTAACCAGTCACCCCAACCCTCACCCTCACCCTAACCCTCACCCTAGCCCTTACCCTCCCCCTCATCATAACCTTAACCCTCACCCTAACCCTCACACTAAACCTAACCCTAACCCTAAGCCTAACCCTATCCCACAACATAACCCTCACCCTAACCCTAATCCTAAACCTAATCCTTACCTTAACCTTACCTAACCAAAAAACTATACCTCACCCTCACCCTCACCCTCACCCACACCCCAAACCCCACACTAACCCTCACCTTCACCCTCAACCTCACCGTCACCCTAAACATGACCCTAACCCTACCCCTCATCCTAGCCCTAATCCTAACCCTCAGCCTAACCCTAACCCTCACTCAAACCCTCAACCTCACCCTAATCCTAACCCTAATCCTATGCCTAACACATTCCTAAATAAAACACTCTCCCTCACCCTCACCCTCACCCTAAACCTCACTCTCACCCTAACCCTCACCCTAACACTCACGCTAACCCTAACCCTCACTCTCATCCTAACCTTCCCCTAACCCTTACCCTCACCCTAAACCTAACCCTAACCCTAACCCTCACCCTAACCCTACCCCTACGCCTAACCCTAACCCTCAACCTAATCCTCAACCTAACCCTAACCCTAACCCTAACCTTCAACCTCACCCAACCCTTACATTCACCCTCAGCCTAACACTCAGTCTAACCCTAACCCTCACCCAAAACCTAACCCTAAACCTCACCCTCTGCCACACCTTCAGCCTAACACTTACCCTCAACCTAACTCTCAGCCTAACCCTAACCCTAACCCTCATCCTAACCCTCACAATAGACCTACCCCTAACCCTAACCCAATCCTCAGACTATACCTAACCCTCACCCTAACCCTCACCTTAACAATAACGCTAAATCTCACCCTCACCTTATCCCTAATCCTAACCCTTACCCTCTCCCCAACCCTAACCCTCACACTCACCCGAACATTCACCCTCACCCTAACCTTCTCGCTCACCCTAAACCTCACCCTCACCCTAACCCTCACCCTAACCCTAACCCTTACCCTCACCTTAACACTTACCTTCACCCTATCCTCACATCACCCTAATACTCAACTAAACTGTTACCTTAAAATTTACCCTAACCCTAACCCTCACCCACACCCTCACCTTCAACTTCACCCTAAACCTCACCCTCAGCCTAGCCCTCACCCTAACACTAACCCTAATCCTACCCTCACCCTCACCCTCAACCTCACCCTCAGCCTAACAATAAGCCTAACCCTAATCCTAACAGTAATGCTGACCCTGACCCTCACTCTCACCATAACCCTAACCCTAACCCTAACCCTCACCCTAAATCTAACTGAACCCCTCACCTTAAACCTAACACTAACCCTACCCGTAAACCTAACCCTCACACTAACCCTATCCCTAACCCTAAACATGAACCTTCCCCACATCCTAACACTCACCCTAACCTTAACAATAACCCTAACCCTCAACCTCACCCTAAACTTAACCCTAACCCAAACCCTCACATTCACCCTCACCCTCACCCCCAGTCTAATCCTAACCCTAACCCTAATGCTAACACTAAACCTCACCCTCACCCTCACCTAACCCTAACCCTAAGGCTAACCCTCACCTTCACCCTCACCCTAACACTAACCCTAACCTTAACAATAACCCTAACCCTAACCCTAACCCTCACAATAACCCTAAACCTAACCCTAACCCTAACCCTAACCCTCACCCTCAGCCTAATCTTAATCCTAACCCTAACCCTAAACCTAACCTTAAACCTAACCCTAATCCTAACCCTAACCCTAACCCAAACCCTCACCCTCACCCTAACCCTCACGCTAACCCTTACCCTCACCTTCATCCTAACCTTAATCCTCACCCTAACCCTCACACTAAACCTAACCCTAACCCTAAGCCTAACCCTAAACCTAATCATAACCTTAACCCTTACCTAAACAAAACCCTAAACCTCACCCATACCCTCACCCCCACCCTCACCCCAAACCTCACCCTAACCGAAACCAAAACTGAACCCTACCCCCCACACTCACCGTCACCCTAAACATGACCCTAACCCTAACCCTCATCCTACCCCTAATCCTAACACTCAGCCTAACGCTAATCCTCACTCTCACCCTAGCCCTCACTCTAACCCTAACCCTAACCCTAACACTCACCCTCTCCTTCACCCTCACCCTCACACTCAGTCTAATCCTAACACTAACCCTAATCCTAACCCTATCCCTAAACCTCACCCTAACCCTAACCCTCACCCTAACCCTCACTCTAACCCTAACCCTAACCCTAACCCTCACACTAACCCTCAACCTAACCCTAACCCTCACCCTAAAAATAAACCTCACCCTCACCCTAACCCACACCCTAAACTTAACTCTTACCCAAACCTTACCCTCACCCTCACACTAACCCTCACACTTACCCTAACCCTGAACCTAACCCTAAACCTCACCCTCACCCTAACACTAATGCTCACCCTAACCCTTAGCCTAAACCTAAAGTTCACCGTCACCCTAACCCTAATGCTCACCCTCACCCTAACCCTAACCCTCACCTCACCCTAACCCTCACCCTAATCCTACCCTAAACCTAACCCTCACCCACACACTTATCCTCAACCTAATCCTTACCCAAACCCTAACGCTAAACCTAACCCTCACCCTAACCCTCTCCCTCACCCTCACCCTCAGCCTAACACTAACCCTAACCCTATTCCTAAACCTAAACCTCATCCTAAGCTTACCCTAAGCCTCAACCTCACAATAACCTTCACCCTCACCCTAACCCTAACCCTAAAACTCACCCTCACCCTAAACCTAATGCTCACCCTAACCCTCACCCTAAACCAAACCTTAACACTTACCCTCACCCTAACACACACTAACACTCACCCTAAACCTAACTCTAAACCAAAACCACACCCTAACCATCACCATAACCCTAACCTTAACTCTAGCCCTCACCCTAACCCTAACCCTCACCCCAACCCTAACTCTAACCCTCACCCTCACCTAACTCTTTCCTAACCCTAATACTAACACTCACCCTAACCCTCACCATAACCCATGCCCTCACCATAATCCTAAACCTAAACCTCAGCCTCACACTAACCCTCACCCTAACCCTAACCCGAACCCGAACCCGAACCCTAACCCTAACGCTGAAACTAACCCTAAAACTACCCCTCAACCTAAGCCTCACCCTCAACCTACCACTCACCCTATCCCTCACACTCACCCTCACCCTAAACTTAACCCTCACCCTAACCCTCACCCTAACCATAACCCTAACCCTAATCCTAACCCTAACACTTAACTAACGAAAACCAACACCCTCAACCTCACACTCATCCTAAACCTGAACCTCACCCTAACCCTCAACCTAAACCTAATCTTAACCCTCACCCTCACCCTAAACCTAATCCTAACCCTAACCCTAACCCTAACCTTAACCCTCACCCTAACCCTCACCTCACACTGACCCTAACCCTTTCCCTCACCCTAAACCTAACCCTAACCCTAATCCTAAACCAAACCCTCACCCTCACACTCACCCTAACCCTAACCCTAACCCTCACCTTCACCTTAACCCACACCCTAACCCTAATTATAACCCTAACCCTAACCCTAACCTTAACCCTCACCCTAACCCTAACCTCACCATTACCCTAACTCTAACCGTCACCTTAACCCTACCCCTAACCTCAATCCTCACCCTCACCCTTACCTTCAAACTAACCCTTACCCTAAATCGATCGCTAAGCCTAACACTTACCCTCACCCTAACCCTCACCCTAACCCTTACCCTCACCCTAATCCTAAACTTAACCCTAATCCTAACCCTCACACTAACCCTAACATTCACGCTAACACTAACACTATCCCTCAACATAAACCTTACCCTAAACCTCACCCTCAACCTAGCCCAAACCCTAACCCTAACCTTCAACCTCACCCTCAATCTCAGCATAACCCAAACCCTAACACTAATCCTAACCCTAAACGTCACCCTCACCCTCACTCTAAAGCTAACAATAACCCTCAACCTGACACAAACCCTCTCCCTCACCCTAACCCTCACCCTCACCCTAACCCTAACTTTAACCCTCACCCTAAACCTAAGCCTCACCTTAACCCTCACCCTAAGCCTAACCCTAACTCTCACACTAACCCTCACCCTAAAGCTAACTCTCACCCTAACCATAACCCTCACCCTCACCCTAACCCTCAGCCTCACCTTAAATCTCACCACAAACCTTACCCTCACCCTCAGCCTAACCCTCACACTTACGCTAACCCTGAACATAACCCTAACCCTAAACCTCACCCTCACCCTAACTGTCTCCTTAACCCTAAACCTAACCCTCACCCTCATCCTAACCCTAATGCTCACACTAAACCTATGCCTAACCCTAAACCTCACCCTCACCCTAAATATAATGCTCACCCTCACACTAAGCCTCACCCTAACCCTTACCCTCCCCCTCCCCCTAATGCTATTCCAATCCCTAACCTAACCCTAACACTCACTCACAACCTTAGCCTCAACCTAAACCTTACCCTAAACCTAAATCTAACCCTAACCCTCACACTCACCCTAACCCTCACCCTAACCAATATCCTCACCCTAACCCTAATCTTAATCCTAATCCTAACCCTCACACTAACCCTATCCCTCACCCTAACCTTAACCCTATCCTTCACACTGACACTCACCCTCACTCTCACCCTCAGCCTAAACCTACCCCTAACCCTAACCCTAAATTTAAACCTCACCCTTCCCCTCCCCCTAAACCTAAACTTAAGGCTCACACTCACCCTCACCCTCACCTTAAACCTCACCTTCACCCTAACCCTAACCTTCAACCTTAACCTAAACTAACGCTAACCATAACCCTGAACCTAAACATCACCCTAAACCTAATGGTAACCCTAAACCTCACCCGCACGCTAACCCTCAGCCTAACTCTCATCCACAACCTAAACCTCCCTGTCATACTAACCTTCACCCTAACCCTAACCCTCACACACACCGTAACACTCACTCTAGGCCTAATCCTCACACACACCCTAACCCTTACCCTTCCCCGAAACTTCACCCTCACCCAAAAAATCACCCTCACCCTAAACATCACCCTAACCCTAACCCTAAACCTAGCCCTCACCCTAACTCTAACCCTAATCTTTACCTAAAGGAGACCATCACCCTCCCCTCACCCTAACCCTAACCCTCACCATCAATCTCACCCTCACCCTAATCCTTACCCTCACCCTAACGCAAACCCTAAACCTAATCCTAAACCTAACCATTACCCTCACACTCACCCTAAGCCTAACCTTAACCCTCACCCTCACCTTAACCCACACCCTAACTCTAACCCTCACCCTAAACCTAACCCTAACATTAACCCTCACCCTCACCCTTACCTTCAACCTATACTTTTCCCTAAACCTTACGCTAAGCCTAACCCTTACCCTCACCCTAACCCTCACTCTAACTCTTATCCTCACCCAAATCCTAACTTTAACCCTAATCCTAACCCTCCCACTAACCCTAACATTCACCCTAACACTAACCCTATCCCTCACCATAAACCTCACCCTAACCCTCACCCTCAACCTTGCCCTCACCCTCACCATAACCCTCAACCTATCCCCCAACCTAAACCTCAACCTAACCCACATCCTCATCCTAGCCCTCACCCTAACCCTAACCCTCAACCTTACCCTAAACCTAAACCTTACCCTCACCCTCACCCTAACCCTGACCCTAATCCTAAACCTAACCCTCAACTTCACACTCACCCTAACCCTAACCCTAAACCTCACTGTCACCCTCAACCTCACTCTAAATCTAACCCTAAACCTCAACCTCACCCTAACCCTAATGCTCACGTTAATCCTAAACCTAACCCTAAACCACACCTTCACCCTAAGACTAATGCTCACACTCACCCTAACCCTCCTGATAACCCTTACCCTCACACTAACCCTAAATCTCACCCTCACCCTAACACTCCCCCTAGCACTTAACCTCACGCTGACTCTCACCCTAACCCTAATCCTAACCCTCACCCTAACCCTCACCCTAACACTCACCCTTACCCTCACCCTCACCCTCACCCTCAGCCTAAACTTAACCCTAAACCTAAAGCTAACCATAACCCTCACCCTCACCCTGACCCTAAACCTAACACTAACACTAAACCTAAACCTCACACTGACACTCACCCTCACCCTAAACCAAACCCTAACCCTAAAAATTACCTTAACCCTAAACCTCACACTAAACCTAACCCTCACCCTAAACCTAACAGTATACTTCATGATCACACTAACTCTCACCCTAAACCTTACACTCACCCTCACCCTCACCCTCATCCTCAGCCTAACAGAAACCCTAACCCTAATACTAACCCTAACCCTCACCCTGATCCTCACCCTCACCCTCAAACTAACCCTAACCCTAACACTCACCCTAACCCTAACCCTCACCCTAAACTTAACCCTAGCGCTCAACCTCACCCTCAATGTCATCCTAACCCTCACCGTAACCCTTACCCTCACCCTAACTCTAACACTAACCCTAACCTGCACACTAAACCTAACCCTCACACTCACCCTAACCCTAAACCTCACCCTAACCTTAACCCTAACCCTAACCGACACCCTCACCTTAGCCCTCACCCTAACCCTAATCCTAAACCTAATCCTCACCCTAAAACTAACCCTCACCCTCACAATAACCCTCACCCTCACCCTAACACTCACCCTAACCCTAATCCTAAACCTAACCCTCAACCTCACACTCACCCTAACCCAACGCTAACCCTCACCATCACCTTAACCCACACCCTAACCCTAAGCCTAACCGTAACCCTAACCCTAACCTTAACCCTCACCGTAACATTCACCTCACTCTAACCCTAACTCAAACCCTCACATCAACCCTATCCCTAACCTTAACACTCAACCTCACCCTTACCTTCAACCTAAAACTTACCCTAACCCTAACATTAAGCCTAAACCTTACCCTCAGCCTAACCCTCATCCTAACACTTAGCCTCACCCTAACAGTAACCTTAACCCTACTCATCACCCTCACACTAACCCTAACATTCACCCTACCACTACCCTATCCCTCACCCTAAACCTCACCCTAACCCTCACCCTCATCCTAGCCCTCATCCTAACCCTACCCCTCATCCTCAACCTCACCCTCACTCTAACCATTACCCTCAACCTAACCCTAACCCTAACCCTAATCTTAAACCTAACCCTCACCCTCACACTCACCCTAAACCTAACACTAACCCTCACCCTCACGCTAACTCTAACCCTCACCCTCACCCTCACCGTAACCCTCTCCCTAACCCTAACCCTAACCCTCACCCTCACTCTAACACTAATCCTCATTTTAATCCTAACCCTAACCCTAAACCTCACCCTCACCCTAATCCTAATGCTCACCCTCACCCTAACTCTCCTCCTAACCCTTACCATCACACTAAACCTAAACCTCAACCTCACCCTAACACTCACGCTAGCACTTAACCTCACCCTAACCCTCACCTTAAACCTAACCCTAACCCTAACCCACAGCCTAACCCTCACCCTAACACTAACTGTAACCCTCACCCTCAATCTAACCCTCAGCCTAATCTTAACCCTAAACTTAAACCTAACCCTAACCCTCACCCTTACCCTCACAGTAACCCTTACACTAACACTAAACCTAAACCTCATACTGACATTCACACTCACCCTAAACCTAACCCTAACCCTAAAAATAAGCCTAACCCTATCCATCACACTAAACGTAAACCTCACACTGATCCTAACCGTACCCTTCACCCTAACCCTCACCCTCACCCGAACCCTAACCCTCACCCTAACCCTAACCATAAGCTCAACCCACACCCTCATCTTAGCCCTCACCCTAACCCTAACCATAAGCTCAACCCACACCCTCATCTTAGCCCTCACCCTAACCCAAATCCTAACACTAATCCTCACCCTAAACCTAACCCTCACCCTCAAACTAACCCTCAGCCTCACCCTAAACCTCAGCCTAAACCTAACCCTAACATTATCCCTCACTTTCACCCTAACCCTCACATTAACCCTAACCTTCACCCTAACCCTAAACCTAACTCTCACCCTCACCCTCAGCCTAACCCAAACCCTAACACTAATCCCAACCCTAAACCTCACCCTCACCCTCACCATAACCATAACCCTAACCCTCAACCTCAACCTAGTTGTCACCCTAACCCTAAAACTAACGCTCACCCAACCCTCACCTTATCCCTCACCCTAACCCTAAACCTCACCCTCACCCTAACCCTAATGCTCACCCTCACCTTAACCCTCACCCTAACCCTTACCTTCACACTAACCCTAACGCTCACCCTCACTCTAACGCTCATCGTAACCCTTAACCTCACCCTAATACTCACCCTAACCCTAACCCTAACCCTCATCCTAACCCTACAACTAAACCTAACCCTCACCCTCACCCTTAACCTCAACATAATACTTATCCTAACCCAAACACTAACCCTATCCCTAACCCTCACCCTAAACCTCAGCCTAAACTTTATCCTCACCCTAACCCTAAACTTAACCCTAATCCTAAACCTCACCCTAACTGTAACTCTAACCTTCACACTCACCTTTATCGTCTCCCTCACCCTAAGCCTAACCCTCAACCACACCCTAACCCTAATGCTCACGTTAATCCTAACCCTAACCCAAAACCTCACTCTCACCCTAACCCTAATGCTTACCCTCACCCTAACCCTCCTTTTAAGCCTTACCATCACACTAACCCTAAACCTCAGCCTCACCCTATTAACCTAAACCTCACACTGAAACTCACCCTCACCCTAAACCTAACACTAACCCTAAAAATAACCCTAACTCTCACCCTCACCCTAACCCTATGCCTCACACTAACCCTAACCCTAACCCCAACCCACACCCTCAACTTTGCCTTCACCCTATCCCTTTCCTAACCCTAACCCTAACCATCATTCTAAAGCTCACCCTTAACCTTACCCTCACCCTAATCCTAACCCTAACCCTCACCCTCACACTAACCCTAAACCCAAACCTAAACCTCACCCTAATCCTCACCCTAAACCTCACCCTAACCCTAAAGCTCACACTAACCCTAAACCTATCCTTCACCCTAAACATCACCCTCACCCTAACCCTCACCCTAAGGCTTACCCTCACCCTCACCCTAATCTTAATTCTCAGAGTAACCCTCACACTAAACCTAACCCTCAAGCTAACCCTAAACCTACCCATCACCCTAACCCTCACCCTCAACCTAACCCTAACCCTAACCCTAACTCTAACACTCACCCTAAACCTAACACTAACCCTCACCCTAACCCTAACCCTAAACCTCACCTTCAACCTCGCTCTCACCCTAATCCTCAGCCTAAACCTTACCTCACCCTAACTCAACCCTAACCCTAACCCTCACACTAAACGTAACACTCACCCTTACCCTTACCCTCATCCTTATCCTCACCCTAAAACTTACCCTAACCTAAACCTCACCCTAACCCTAACCCTAAGGCTAAACCTAACCCTAACCCTCACCCTAACCCTGAACCTAACACTTTCCCTCACGCTTACCCTAATCCAAACCCTAACCCTAACCCTCATTCCAAACCTAACCCTAACCTTAACAATAACTCTACCCCTCAGCGTAACCCTCACTCTAACCCTAACCCTAATACTCGCCCTAACCCTTTCCTAACCCGAACGCTAACCGTCACCCTAACCCTCACCCTAACCCTTACTCTCACCCTAATCCTAACCCTAACCGGAACGCTCACACTAACCCTAAACCTACCCCTCAACCTAAGCCTCACCCTCAACCTAACCCTCACCCTAACCCTTACACTACCCTCACGCTAACATTAACCCTCACAGTAACCCTCACACTAAACCTAACCCTCACCCTAACCTTAAACCTACCCCTTACCCTAAACCTCAACCTAACCTTAACCCTAACCCTAATCCTAACCCTAACCCTTACCTAACCAAAACCATCACCCTCAATCTCACCCTCACCCTAAACCTCACCCTCAACCTAGCTGTCAACCTAACCCTAACACTAATCCTAAACCTAACCATCATCCTCACCATTACTGTAACCCTAATGCTCACACTAATCCTTACCTAAACCCTTACACTCACCCTAATGCTAACCCTAACCCTCACCCTCACCCTAACCCTAACCCTAACCCTAACACTTTACCTCACCCATACCCTAATCCTAACCCTAACCCTAACCCTCACCCTCACACTAACCCTAAACCTCAGCATAAGCCTCACTCTAACCCTAACCCTAATCCTCGCCCTAACCCTTTCCTAACCCTAACCGTAACCGTCACCCTAACCCTCACCCTAACCCTTTCCCTCACCCTAATCCTAACCCTAACCCTCACCTTCAAACTAACCCTAACCCTAACCCTAACCCTCACTCTAAGCCTCACTGAAACCCCAAAGCTCACACTAACCCTAAACCTACCACTCACCCTAACCCTCACGCTCACCCTAACCCTCACCCTAACCCTTACCCTCACCCTCACCGTAACATTAACCCTCACAGTAACCCTCACACTAAACCTAACCCTCACCCTAACCCTAAACCTACACCTTACCCTACACCTTATCCTAACCCTAACCCTAACCCTAATCTTAACACTAACCCTTACCTAACCAAAACCCTCACCCTCAATCTCACCCTCACCCTAAACATCACCCTCAACCTAGCTTTCACCCTAACCCTAACCCTAATCCTAACCCTAACCATCACCCTCAAACTAACATTAACTCTCACCCTAACTCTCACCCTAAACCTAACGCTCACCCTAACCCTAAACCAACACCTCAACCTAACCCTCACCCTCAACGTAACCCTTACCCTTACACTAACACTAACCCATACCCTAACCCTCACCCTAACCCTAAACTTAACCCTAATGCTAACCCTAACACTCACCTTCAACCGAACCCTCACCCTAACCATTACCCTCATGCTAACCCAAATCCTAAAGCTAATCCTAACCCTGACTCTAAACTTAACCATCACCCTAACACTCACCCTACCCCTCAGCCTAACCCTCACCCTAACCCTAATCCTAATACTCGCACTATCCCTAACCCTAACCTTAACCCTAGCCTCACCCTCACCCTAAGCCTAATGCTATCCCTAACCCTCACCCGTAGCCTAACCCTCACTCTAACCCATACCCTCCCTTAACCCAAACACTCATATGCACCCTAAACCTCACCCACCCCTAATGCTAAACCTAATCCTCACCCTCACCCTAACCCTCACCCTAACCCTTATTCTCACCCTAACCCTAACCCTCAACATAACGCTTACCCTCACCCTAACCCTAACCCTAACCCTCACCCTCACCCTCAACCTCAACCTCATGCAAAACCTCCCCCTAACCATAACCCTAACACTAAACTTCACCCTCACCCTAAACCTAACCCTCACTCTAACCCTCACCTGAACCCAAACCCTAACCATAACCCTCACCCGAACTATTACCCTAACCCTAACCCTAACCCTCACCCTCACCCTAAACCTAACCCTTACTCTAACCCTCACCCTAACCCTAAACCTAACCCTAAACCTCACCCTAAACCTAACCCTAACCCTCAACCTCACCTTAGCCCTCACCCTAACCCTAATCCTCACACTCAACCTCAAACTCACCCTAAACCTCACCATCAACCTAGCTGTCACCATAACCCTAACTCTAATCCTAACCCTAACCTTCACCCTCAACCTTACCCTAACCCTAAACCTCACCATAAACCTCACTTTAACCCTTATCCTCACCCTATTTCTACCCCTAACGCTCAACCTCACCCTAACCCTAACCCTAACCCCAACCCTCACCCTAACCCTAATGCTCACCCTAACCCTAAACCAATTCCTCACCCTAACCCTCACGCTCACCCTAACCCTCACCCTAACCCTCACCCTTTCCCTTACACTCACCCTCACCCTAACCTTAACCCTCACCCTACCCCTCACGCTAAACCTAACCCTCACCCTAATTCTAAACCTAACCCTCACCCTAACCCTCAACCTAACCCTAACTCTAATCCTAACCCTAATCATGACCTAACCAAAACCCTCACCCTCAACCTCACCTTCACCCTAAACCTCACCCTCAACATAGCTGTCGCCCTAACCCTAACCCTAAACCTAACCCTAACCATCACCCTCACAGTTAGCCTAACCCTAACCCTAACCCTCACCCTCACCTTAACTCTCACCCTAACTCTAACCTTCACCCTCACCCAAGCCCTCACCCTAACCCTTACCCTAAACCTCACCCTCACCCTAAACCTAAACCTCAACCTCACCCTTACCCTCAACATAATACTTACCCTAACCCTAAAGCTAACCCTTAACCTCACCCTCACCCTAACACTCAGCCTAACCCTTATCCTCACCCTAAACCTAACCTTAACCCTAATCCTAACCCTCACACTAACATTAACACTCACCTGACCCCTAACCCTGTCCCTCACCCTAAACCTCACCCTAAACCTCACCCTCACCCTCATCCCAAACCTAACCCTAATCCTAAACCTAAAATTCACACTCACCCTCACCCCAACCCTAATCCTAATCCTAACATTAAACCTCACCCTTACTCTAACCCGAACCCAAACCCTAACCTTCACACTAAACCTAAACCTAAACCTAACCCTCACCATCACCCTAACCCTAACCCTCACCCTCACCCTAAACCACACCATCACCCTAACCCACACTCTAACCATAACCCTCACCCTAACCCTACCCTACTCCTCACCCTAATGCTCATTCTAAACCTAACACTAAACCTAATCCTCAACCAAACCCTAACCCTAGCCCTAACTCTACCTCACCCTCATTTTTACCCTCACCCTAACCCTCACTCGCAGCCTCAACCTAACTCTAATAATAATCCTAAGCCTAGCCCTTACACTCACCCTAAACCTAACTCTAACCCGAATGTGAACCCTTACCCTCACCCTCACACTAATCCTCACTGTAACCCTTACTTTCACCCTAACCCTAACCCTAAACCTGACCATCACCCTCACCCTAATCCTAACCCTAACCCTCACACTAAACCTAAACCTCACCCTAACCCGTACCCTAACCCTCAACCTCAACTTAATACTCACCCTAACCCTAACCATCACCGTAACCCTAATCCTCACACTAACCCTAACCGTAACACTAACCCTAAACCTCACCATACTCCTCCCTCTAACCCTAAACCTAACCCTCACCCTCACCTTACCCCTCACCCTAACCCTAATCCTAAACCTCACCCTCACCTTAACCATCACCCTAACCCTCACCCTAAACCTAACAGTCACCCTAACCCTCAACAAAACCCTAATGCTAACACTAACCCTCACTCTAACCCTCACTCTAAACCTAACCCAAACCCTCACCCTCACACTAACCCACAACCTAACCCTTACCCTCAACCTAACCCTAACCCTAACAGTAAACCCAACCTTCATAATAACCCTAACCCTCACCCTAACCCTAACCCAACCCCTAACCCTAACCCTCATCCTAACCCTAACCCTAACTCTAACCCACACAGTCTCCCTAACCCTCACCATCTCCCTAACCCTCACCCTAAACCTAATCCTCACCCACATCCTAACCCTAACCCTCACAGGAACCCACACCCTCACCCTAACCATTACCCTCAAACTAACCCTCACCCTACCCCTAAACCTAAACCTCACCCTCAACCTAACACTCAGCCTCACCCTCACAAGAACTCTAAACCTAAGCCTAACCCTAAACTTAACCCTTACCTCCAATCTAACTCTAGCCCTAACCTTCACCCTAACACTAACCCTAACCCTAACCCTAACCCTCACACTAACCTTAATACTAACCTTCACCCTAACCCTTACCCTAACCCTAACTCTAACAATAATCCTAACCCTAAACCTCACTCTCAACCTCACCCTCACCCTAACCCTAAACCTTAAACCTCCCCCTCCCCCTCCCCCTCCCCCTCAGCCTAACACTAAACATAACAATAATCCTGATCCTAACCCTCACCCTCACCGTCACACTCACCCTAAACCTAATGCTAAAAATAACCCTCACCCTAACCCTAACCCTAATTCTAACCCTCACACTAAACCTAACCTTCACCCTAACCCTAACACTAACCCTAACCCTCACCCTAACCCTCACCCTGACCCTAAAACTAACACTCACCCTAACCCTCAACCATACCCTAACACTAACACTAACCCTCACTCTAAACCTCACCCTAAACCTAACCAAACCCCTAACCCTAACCCTCATCCTAACCTAACCCTAACTCTAACCATCACCGTCTCCCTAAACCTCACCATCTCCCTAACCCTCACCCTAAACCTAAGCCTCACCCACATCCTAACCCTAACCCTAACAGGAACACACACCCTCACCTTAAACATTACTCTCAACCTAACCATCACCCTACCCCTAAACCTAAACCTCACCCTCAACATAACCCTCAACCTCACCCTCACACTAACTCTAACCCTAACCCTAACCCTTTCCTAAAACCTAACTCTAACCCTTACCTTCACCCTAACCCTAACCATAACCCTAAACCTAAACCTCACCCTAACCCTAATACTAACCCTCACCCTAACCCTTACCCTAACCCTAATTCTAACAATAATCCTAACCCTAAACCTCACTCTCAACCTCACCCTCACCCTAACCCTAACCCTAAACCTCACCCTCACCCTCACCCTCACCCTCAGCCTAACTCTAAACCTAACAATAATCCTAAATCTAACCCTCAACCTCACCGTCACTCTCACCCTAAACCTAATGCTAAAAATAGCCCTCACCCTAACCCTAACTCTAACCCTCACACTAAACCTAAACTTCACCCTAATCCTAACACTAACCCTAACCCTCACCCTGACCCTCACCCTCAGCCTAACTCTAACCCTAACAATAATCCTAAACCTAACCCTCACCCTTACACTCACCCTAAACCTAACCCTCACCCTAAACCAAAACCTAACCCTAAACCTAACCCTCATTTTCACCCTCACCCTCACACTCTGCCCAACTCTAACCATAACAATAATCCCAAACCTAACCGTCACCCTCAATTTCAGCCTCAATCTAACCCTAACCTTAATCCTCACCCTCACCCTCAACCTCACAGTAACCCTAACAATAAAAATAACCTTAACCCTAACCCTAACCTTCACCCTAACACTCACCCTCACCCTTACCCTAACCATACCCCTAAACCTAACCCTCACACTCAACGTTATTCTCAACATAATACTTACCCTAACCTTAAACCTAACCCAAACCCTCACCCTCACCCTAACCCTCAGCCTAAACTTTATCCTCTCCCTAACCCTATCCCTAACCCTAACCGTAACCCTAAACCTAAACCTAACACTAACTCTAAACCTAATCCTAACCCTTACCCTAACCCTAACACTAACACTAACACTCACCCTAACCCTAAATGTATCCCTCACCATACCCCTCACCCTAACCCTCACCCTCACCATCACCCTATCCCTCACCCTCACCTTAATCTCAACCATAAACCTATACCTCACCCTCACCCTAGCCCTCACCCTACCCCTAATGCTCACCCTTACCCTCACCCTCACCCTAAACCTTACCCTCACCCTAAACCTACCCCTTACCGTAATCCTAAACCTAACCCTCACCCTCACCCTCACCCTAACCCTAACCCTAACCCTCACCCTCACCCTCATCCTAACCCTAACCCTACACCTCTCCCTAAAACTAACTCTCATCGTAACAATCACCCTAACCCTCAACCTCAACCTAACCATAAACCTAATCCTCACCCTCACCCTCACCCTCACCCTAACCCAAATTCTAACCCGAACTCTCACCCTAACCCTCACCCAAACCCTAACCCTCACCCTAACACTCACCCTCACCCTAATCTTCACCCTAACCTTAACCCTACAACTTTCCTAACTAAAACACTCACCCTCAACCTCACCCCCAAGCTCAACCTTACCCTAACCTAAAACTAACTCTAACCCTCACACTCACCCTCAAATAAACCTAACCCTAACCCTCACACTGAACCTAAACCTCACCCTAACCCGAACCCTAACATACACCCTAACACACACCCTCACATTAACCCTATCCCTCACTCTAACAAAACCCTAAACCTTACCCTAACCCTCAACTTTACCGTAGCCCTAACCCTAACACTAATCCTAACTCTAATCCTCACCCTAACCCTAACACTCACCCTCAACCTAACCCTCACCCTCACCCTAACACTCACCCAAACCCTAACCCTAAACCTCACACTCACACTAATTCTCACCCTAAACTTTAAATTCACGCTCACCCTAACCATCTCACCAACCCTAAGCTACACCCCAACCCTAACCCTAACCTTAACCCTAACCGTCATCCTCACTCTCAACCTCACCCTAACCCTAACCCTAATCCTAACCCTTACCCTCAACCTAACCCTCACCATAACCCTAACGCTAACACTAACCGTCACCTGCACCCTAAACCTCAACCTCAACCTAGCCATCACAATAACCGTAACCCTAATCCTTACTCTAACCCTCACCCTCACCTTAATTGTCACCCTAACCCCTACCCTCACCCTCAACCTAACATTCACACTAAACCTAACCCTGACCCTAACAATCACCTGCAACCTAACCCTCTCCCTAACACTAACTCTAACCCTCATCCTCACCCTAGCCCTCACCCTACCCCTAACCCTAACCATAAACCTCAACCTCACCCTAACAGTAATGCTCACCCTCACCCTAACCCTCAGCATAACCATTACCCTCACACTAACCTTAATGCTCACACTCACCCAAAAACTCATCCTTACCCTTAACCTCACCCTGACCTTCACCCTAACCCTAACCCTAACCCTAACCCTCACTCTCACCCTAACCCTAAACCTAACCTTCATCCTAACCCTAATCCTAACATAAACCTTAACCCTCACCCTAACCCTAAACATCACCCTAACCATAACCCTAACCCGCACACTAACCCTACCCCTACCCCTAACCCTCAACCTCACCCTTGACCTCAACCTAACCCTTACCCTAATCCTAACGCTAAGCCTAACCCTCAACCTCACCCTATCCCTCACCCTAACCCTTATACTAACCCTCACCATAAACCTAACCCTAAACCTAACACAAACCTTAAAACTCACCCTAACCGTAACCTTCACCATAACCATAATACTAACCCTCACACTAACCCTACCAGTAACCCTAACCCTCAACCTCACCCTTGACCTCAACCTAAACCTTACCCTAACCGTAACGCTAAGACTAGCCCTCACCCACACCCTAACAATTACCCTCACTCTAACCTTAACCCTAAACCTAATCCAACACCTTACCCTCACCCTCACCCTCACCCTAACCCTAACCCTAACCCTCAACCTCAATCTCACCCTCACCTTAAGCCTAACCCTAACCCTAAACCTCACCCTAACGCTAACCCTCGCCCTAACGCTAACCCTAAACCTCAACCTCACACTAAACCTAACACTAACCCTCACCCTAACCCTAACTCTAATCCTAACCCTAAGCGTTAACCTCACCCTTACCCTAAACCTAACCCTAACCCTCACCCTCACCTTAACTCTCACCTTAACCCTTACCCTCACCCTCAACCTAACCCTCACACTAACCCTAAACCTCAACCGAACCCAAACCCTAAACCTCACCCTCACCCTCACCCTAGCCCTCACCCTAACCCGAACACTAACCCTAAACCTCACCCTCATCCTAACTCTAATTCTCACTCTCACCCTAACTTTGACCCTAACCCTTACCCTCACACTAACCCTAACGCTCACCCTCATCCTAACCCTCATCCTAACCTTTAACCTCCACCTAACCGTCACCCAAACCCTAACCCTAACCCTAAGCCTCACTGTCAAACTCACCCTAACCCTAACCCTCAGACTAAGCCTCACCCTCACCCTTACCCTCACCCTAAACCTTACCCTAAACCTAATGCTAACCATAATCCTCACCCGCACCCTAAACCTCACCCTAACAATTATCCCCACCCAAACCCTAAACTTAACCGTAATCCTAACCCTCACACTAACCCTAATCCTCACCCTAACCCTAACCCTATCCCTCACCCTACCCATCACCCTAACCGTCACCCTCACCCTAGCCTCACCTTCACACTAAACCTTATGCTCACCCTAAACTTAACCCTAATCCTAATCCTAAATCTAACCCTCACCATCACCTTCACCCTAACCCTAACTCGAACACTCACTCTCACCCTCACTCTCACCCTAACTGTAATCCTAATCCTCACCCTAACCCAAACCCTTGCCCTAACCCTAAACCTAACACTCAACCTCACACAAAACCTAACCTTAAAACTCCCTCGCCCCCACACCCTAACCCTAACATTAATCCTAACCCTAACTCACACCCTAACGCTCACCCAAACCCTAACCCTCACACTAACCCTCACCCTCACCATAATTCTCACCCTAACCATAACCCTAACACTTTCCTAACTAAAACAGTAACCCTCAACCTCACCCTCACCCTCAACCTCACCCTAACCTAACCCTAAGTCTAACCCTCACACTCACCTTCAACCTAACCCTAACCCTAAAAATAACCGTAAACCTAACCCTCACACTATACCTAACCCGAAGCCTAACCCGAACCCTAACCAAAACCCTAATACACACCCTCATCCTAACCCTAACCCTGACTCTAACCCTAACCCTAACCCTAACAGTAACCCTCACCCTCACGCTCAACGTAGCCCTCACCCTAACCCTAATCCTAACCCTAATCCTCACCCTAACCGTAACACTCACCCTAACCCTAAACCTCACCCTAACCCTAACCATAACCCTTACCCTCACCATCAAACTAACACGAAGCCTAATCCTAACCCTCACCCTCACCCTAGCCCACACCCTAACCCTAATCCTTACTCTAACCCTAACCCTTACCCTCACCCTCAAACTCAGCCTAATCCTAACCCTAACACTCACAATAACCCTTACGGTCAAAATAACCCTCAACCTAACCCACACTCTAACACTAACCCTAACCCTAAACCTAAACTTAACACTCACACTAACCCTAACCCTAAACCTCAATCTTACCCTCAACCTAACCCTTAACCTGACCCTAACAATAACCCTAACCCTAACTCTCATCCTAACCCTCACCTTAAACCTTACACTCCCGCTAACCCTAAACCTCACCCTCACCCTAACCTTAACCCTACCCTCACCCTAACCTTAATGCTAACCCTAAACCTCAGCCTCAACATAACCCTCACCCTAACACTTAGCCTTTCCCAAATCTTAACCCTCACACTCACCCTAACCCTAAACTTAACCCTAACACTCACCCTAACCCTAACACTCACACTCACCATCACCCTAACCCTCACCCTAACTCTTACCCTCATCCAAACCCTAATCCTAACCCTAAAACTTAACCCTCACCCTCAACCTAGCCATCACCCTAACCCTAACCCTCACCCTAAACCTAACCTTAACAATAAACCTAAACCTAAACCTCACCCTAAACCTTACCCTCACCCTAACGCTAACCCTCACAATCACCTTAACTCTCACCATAACACTTACCTTCACATTCACCCTAAGCCACACTCTAAACCTAACCCTCACCCTAAACCTAACTCTAATCATCACCCTCACCCTCACCCTCAGCCTAACCCTAAACATGACCCTAACTCTCACCCTCACCCTAAACCTCATCCTCACCCTAATCCTCACACTAACCCTAACCATCACCCTCACTCTCACCTTAACCCTAACACTAACCCTCACCCTCATCTTAAAGCTAACCCTAATCCTTACCCTCACACAGCCCCTAACCCTAATCCTAACCCTTATCCTCACCCTAACTTTAAACTTAACCCTAACGCTCAACCTAACCCTTACCCTCAGCCTCACCCTAACCCTAACCCTCACACTAAACCTAACACTTTCCCTAACCCTAACCCTTCCCCTCACCCTAACCATCAACCTAACAATAAACCTCACCCTAACCCTAACCCTAACCCTCACCATCAACTCCCGCTAACCCTCACCATCACCCTAACCCTCACCCTAACCCTCACCCTAACCCTAAACCTAACCCTAATCCTAACCCTAACCCTCACCCTAACCCTCACCATAACCCTAACGCTAAACTTAACCCTCACCTGCACCCTAACCCTCACCCTATCCCTTATCTTTACCCTAACCCTAAAGTTAACGCTAATGCTATCCCTCACCCTAACCCTTACCATCACCCTAACATTAACCCTACCCCTCACCCTAACCTTTACCCCAAATCTAACCCTCAACCTCCCCCGTGCCCTAACCCTAAACCTAAACCTAACCCACACCATAAACCTAATCCTCACCCTAATCCTAACCCCAACCCTCACCCTCCCCTCACCCTAACCCTAACCCTAATACTCACACTCACCCTCACCCTCACACTAACCCTAACCCTAAGGCTAACCCTCACCCTCACCCTACCCCTAACCCTAACTCTCACCCTACAACTCATCCTGACCCTAACCCAAATCCTAACTCTTACCCTAACCCTAACACTCAACCTAACACTTACCATGATCCTAACCCTCACGCTAACCCTAACCATAACCCTAACCCTCACCCTAACTCTCACAATAACCCTAATCCTAAACCTAACATTCAAACTAACCCTAACATTTATCTTAAACCTAATCGTAAACCTCACCCTACACCTTACCCTAACCATAACCCTAACCCTGACTCTAAGACTCACAGTAACTCTAACCCTAACCTCACCCTAACTCTAATCCTACCCCTCAACCTAACCCTCAACCTAACCCTCAACCTAACCCTAACTTCACCCTAACTCTAACGCTACACCTCAACCTAACCCTCACCCTAACCCTAACCCTAACCCTAACTCTCACCCTAACCTTAACCGTAACCCTAACCCTTATGCTAAACCTAACCCTCACACATACCCTACCCCTCACCCTCACCTGAACCCTCAACATGAACTTATCCTTCACCCTCAACCTATACATCACCATAACCATAACCCTCAGCCTAACCCTAACCCTCACCCTAAACCTCACGCTCAGACCTCACCCTAACCGTATCCCTAAACTTTACCTAAGCGAAATCCTCACCCTAACCCTGAACTTCACCCTAACTATCACCCTCATCCTAGCCCTCACCCTAACCTTAACCCAAACACTAAACCCAACAGTCACCCTCACGCTCACACCCAACCTCATCCTAAAGCCCACCCTAACCACCACCCTAAACCTAACCCTCACGCTAACCCTCACCCTCAGCCTAATCCACACCCTAACCCAATCCCTAACGCTTACCTAACTGAAATCCTCATCCTCACCCTAACCCTCACCTTACCCATCACCCTCAACCTAGCCCTCACCCTAACCCTAACCCTAACCGTAACCATTACCCTCACCCTAAACCTAATCCTAACCCTCAACCTCACCCTCAGCCTAACCCTAACCCAAACACTAATCCTAACCCTAAACCCAACCCTCACCCTAACGCTAAACCTAACCCTAACACTCACCCCTCAACCTAACCCTAACCCTAACCTTAATCCTAAGCCAAACACTCACCCTAACCCTAACCCTAACCCTAAAACTCACAGTAACCCTAACCCTCACCGTCACCCGTACCCTAACCCTCAACCACACCCTACCCCTCACACTCACCCGACCACTCACCATGAACTTAACCATCACCCTCACCCTATACATCACCATAACCGTAACCCTCAACCTAACACTAACCCTAAACCTCACCCTCAACCTATCCCTAATCCTAAACCTCACCCTCAGCATAATCCTCACCCTAACCGTATCCTAACCTTTACCTAACAGAGATCCTCACCCTCACCCTAACGCTCACCCTAACCCTAAACCAAACACTAACCCCAACGCTCACCCTCACCCTCATCAACCTCAGCCAAACCCCACCCTAAACCTCACCATAACCCTAACCCTCAACCTAACCCTCACCCAGAGCCTATTTCACACCCTAACCCAATCCCTAACCCTTACCTAAATGAAATCCTCACCCTCACCCTAACCCTCACTTAACCATCACCCTCAACCTAGCCCTCACCCTAACACTAACCCAAACACTTACCCTCACCCTAAACCTAACCCTAACCCTCACCCTCACCCTCAGCCTAACCCTAACCCAAACACTAATCCTAACCCTAAACCTAACCCTCACCCTAACGCTAAACCTAATCCTAACCCTCAACCTCCCCTCAAATTAACCTAACCCTAATCCTAATCCTAACCCTAACACTCACCCTAACCCTAACCCTAACCCTCACCATAACCTTGACCGTAACCCTAACTCTGACCATCACCCTAACCCTCAGCCTAAACCTAACCTTCACCCACACCCTAAACCTCACCCTCACCCTCACCCTCACCATGAACTTAACACTCACCCTCACCCTATACATCACCATAAACATAACCCTCAACCTAACACTAACCCTAAACCTCACCATAGAACTTACCGTCACCCTAAACCTCACCCTCAGCCTAATCGACACACTAACCGTATAACTAACCTTTACCTAACCGAAATCCTCACCCTCAACCTAACCCACACCCTAACCATTACCCTCATCCTAGCCCTCACCCTAACCCTAACCCAAACACTAAGCTCAACCCTCCGCCTCAAACTCAACCACACCCTAAACCCCACCAAAACCCTCACCCTAACTCTAAACCTCACACTAACCCTCATCATCTGCCTAATCCACACCCTAACCCAATCCCTAACCCTTACGTAACTGAAATTCTCACAATCACACTAACCCTCACCTTAAACATAACCCTCATCCTAGGCCTCACCCTAACCCTAACTCTAACCGTTAACCTCACATTAATCATAACCCTAAACCTCACCCTCACCCTCAGCCTAAACCTAAACCAAACAATAATCCTAACCCTAAACCTAAACCTCACCCTAACCCTAAACCGAACCCTAACCCTCACCCTCCCCTCAACTTAACCCTACACCTAAGCCTAACACTAACACAAACCCTAACCCTAACCCTAACCCTCACCATAACCCTAACCCTCACCCTCACTATACCCCTCACCCTCACCCGAACCCACAAAATGAACTTAACCCTCACCCTCACCCTCATCCTCAGCATAAACCCCAACCTAACCCTGACAATAACCATAACCCTCAACCTAAACCTCACCCTCAGCCTAATTCCCACCCTAACCCAATCCCTAACCCTTACCTTACTGAAATCCTCACCCTCAACCTAACCCTCACCTTAACCATCACCCTCAAACTCACCCTCAGCCTAACCCTAACCCTAACCCTTACCCTAAACCTAAACCTATCCCTCAACCTCACCCTCAGCTTAACCCTAACCCAAACACTAATCCTAACCTTAAACCTGACCCTCACCCTAACCCTAAACCTAACCTTAACCCTCACCCTCCCCTCAACCTAACCCTAACTCTAACCCTAACCGTAATCCTAACCCTAACACTCACCCTAACCCTAAACCTAACCCTAACCCTCACCCTAACCCTAAACCTACCCCTAACTCTCACCATCACCCTAACCCTCACCCTAAACCTAACCCTCACCCACATCCTACCCCTCACCCTCACCCGAACAATCACCATGAACTTAACCCTCACCTTCACAATATACATCACCCTAACCCTAACCCTAACCCTATCCCTAACCCTAAACCTCACCCTAACCCTAACCCTCACCCTAAACCACACCCTCAGCCTAATCCTCACCCTAACTGTATCCCTATCCTTTACCTAACTGAAATCGTCACCCTCTCCTTACCCTCAACATAACCATCAACCTCATCCTAGCCCTCACCCTAACAATATTCCAAACTCTAACCCCAACACTGACCCACACCCTCACCCTTAACCTCAGCCTAAACCTCACCCTAACCCTCACCCTAACCCTCTACCTCAGCTTAATCCACACCCTAATCCAATCCCTAACCCTTACCTAAATGAAATCCTCACCCTCACCCTAACCCTCACCTTAAACATCACCCTCAACCTAGCTCTCACCCTAACCCTAACCCTCACCCTCAACCTCACCCACACCCTCACCCTAACCCTCAACCTCACCCTAACACTAAACCTAACACTAAACCTAACCCTTACACTAACCCTAAACCTAGACTGCAATCTCACCCTCAAGCTAACCCTAAAAATAAACCTAACAATAACCCTAACCCTAACCCTCACCCTAAACCTTACCCTCACCCTCACCCTCAGCCTAACCCTAACCCAAACCCTAATCCTAACCCTAAACCTAACCCTCACCCTAACCCTAAACCTAACTCTAACCCTAACCCTAACGCTCACTCTAACCCTCACCCTAACGCAAACCCTCACCCTAACCCTAACCATAACCATAACCCTCACAGTCACCCTAACCCTAAGCC
The DNA here is from genome assembly GCF_024711535.1 of Dipodomys merriami. Taxonomy (NCBI): domain Eukaryota; kingdom Metazoa; phylum Chordata; class Mammalia; order Rodentia; family Heteromyidae; genus Dipodomys; species Dipodomys merriami. The sequence continues at coordinate 4,303,830 of NW_027202327.1, forward strand.
TAATCCTAACCCTCACCCTCACGCTAGCCCACACCCTAACTCTAACCCTAACCCTCACCCTCACCCTCAACCTCAGCCTAACCCTAACCCTAACACTCACAATAACCCTAACCGTCACACTAACCCTCAACCTAACCCACACTCTAACATTAACCCTCAACCTCACCCTCACCCACACGCTCAACCTAACCCTCACCCTAACACTAACCCTAACCCTAAACCTAAACTTAACCCTCAAACTAACGCTAACCCTAAACCTCAATCCTACCCTCAACCTAACCCTTAACCTAACCCTAAAAATAACCCTAAACCTAACTCTCATCCTCAACCTCACCTTAACCCTTACCCTCCCGCTAACCCTAACCCTCACCCTCACCCTAACCCTCACCCTAACACTTAGCCGTTCCCAAATCTTAACCCTCACACTCACCCTAACCCTAACACTCACCCTAACCCTAACACTCAACCTAATCCTAACCCTAACCCCCACGTCACCCTCACCACAACCTACACCAAAACTTAATCCTCACACTCACCCTCATCCTGAACCTAACCCTAACCCTCACACTGAACCTCACCATCAACCTAAACCTCATCCTAAAACTTACTCTCACCCTAAACCGAACCCTCACACTCACCATCATCCTAACCCTCACCCTAACTCTTACCGTCACCCAAACCCTAATCCTAACCCTAACCCTTAACCCTCACCCTCAACCTAGCCATCACACTAACCCTAACCCTCACCCTAAACCTAACCCTAACACTAACCCTAACCCTAACCCTCAACCTAAACCTTACCCTCACCCTAACTCTCACCCTCACAATCACCTTAACTCTCACCCTAACCCTTACCCTCACATTCACCCTAAGCCACACACTAAACATATCCCTCACCCTAACCCTAACTCACCCCTCACGCTCACCCTCACCCTCAGCCTAACCCTAAACATGACCTAACCCTCACTCTCACCCTAAACCTCATACTCACCCTAACCCTCAAACTAACCCTAAACATCAACCTCACCCTCCCCTTAACCCTAACCCTAACCCTCACCCTCATCCTAAAGCTAACCCTAATCCTAACCCTCACACACCCCCTAACCCTCATCCTAACCCTTATCCTCACCCTAACCCTAAACTTAACCCTAACTCTAACCCTCACGGTCAACCTAACTCTCAACCTAACCCTTACCCTCAGCTTCACCCTAAATCTCACCCTCACCCTAACCCTCACACTAAACCTAACACTTTCCCTAACCCTAACCCTACCCCTCACCCTAACCATCAAGCTAACAATAAACCTCACCCTAACCCTAACCCTAACCCTAACCCTAACACTAATCCTAAACCTAAACCTCACCCTAACTCTCACCATAACCCTAGTGCTAAACTTAACCCTCACCTGCACCCTATCCCTCACCCTATCCCTTATCCTTACCCTAACTTTAAACTTAACCCTAATGCTAATCCTCACCCTAACCCTTAGCCTCACCTGAACATTAACCCTACCCCTCACCATAAACTTAACCCCAAATCTAACCCTCAACCCCCCCTCCCCCTAACCCTAAACCTAAACCTAACCCACATCATAACCCTAAACGTCACCCTAAACCTAACCGAACCCTCACCCTCCCCTCAACCTAACGCTAACCCTAATCCTCACACTCATCCTCACCCTCACACTAACCCTAACCCTAACGCTAACTCTCACCCTAACCCTAACCCCAACCCTAACTCTCACCGTACAACTCATCCTGACCCTAACCCTAACCCTAACACATACCCTCACCCTAACACTCAACCTAACACATACCCTCACCCTAACCCTCACCCTCACCCTAACCCTAACCCTCACCCTAACCCTCACAATAACCCTAATCCTAACCCTAACATTCAACCTAACCCTCACATTTACCTTAAAACTATTCCTCAATCTCACCCTAACAATTACCTTAACCATAACCCTAACCCTAACTCTAAGACTCACACCATCCCTAACCCTAACCTCACCCTAACCCTAACCCTACCCCTCAACCTAACCCTCAACCTAACCTTAAACCTAACCCTAACTCTGACCCTAACCCTAACCCTAACCCTCACCCAAACCCTACCCCACACCATCACCCGAACCCTCAACATGAACTTATCCCTCACCCTCACCCTATACATCACCATAACCATAACCCTTACCCTAACCCTAACCCTCACCCTAAACCTCACCCTCAAACTAATCCTCACCCTAACCGTATACCTAACCTTTACCTAGCCGAAATCTTCACCCTAACCCTAACCCTCACCCTAACCATCAGCCTCATCCTAGACCTCACCCTAACCTTAACCCAAAAACTAAGCCCAACCCTCACCCTCACCCTCACATTCAACCTCATCCTAAACCCTACTCTAACCCCCACCCTAACCCTAACCCTCACCCTAAACCTCACCCTCAGCCTAATCCACACCCTAACCCAATCCCTAACCCTTACCTTACTGAAATCATCAACCTCATCCTAACCTTCACCTTAACCATCACCCTCATCCTAGCCCTCACCCAAACCCTAACACTTACCCTCATCCTAAACCTAACCCTAACCCTCAACCTCACCCTCAGCCTAACCCTAACCGAAACACTAATCCTAACCCTAAACCCAACCCTCAACCTAACACAGAACCTAACCCTAACCCTCACTCTCCCCTCAACCTAACCCTAACCCTAACCCTAATCCTAACCCTAACACTCACCCTAAACCTAACCCTAACCCTCACAATAAGCCTAACCATCACCATCATCCTAACCCTAACCCTCACCCACACGCTACACCTCACACTCACCCGAACGCTCACCATGAACTTAACCCTCACCCTCACCCTATACATCACCATAACCATAACTCTCACCCTAACACTAACCCTAAACTTCACCCTAACCCTAAACCTCACCCTCAGCATTATCCTCATCCTAACCTTATCCCTAACCTTTACCTAACCGAAATCCTCACCCTCACTCTAACCTCACCCTAACCATCACCTTAATCCTAGGCCTCACCCTAACCCTAAACCAAACACTAATCCCAACCCTCACCCTCACCCTCACCCTAATCCTCAGCCTAAACCCCACCCTAACCCTTAACATAAACCTAGCCCTCAACCTAACCCTCACCTTCAGACTAATTCCCACCCTAAACCAATCCCTAACCCTTACCTTACTGAAATCCTCACCCTCACCTTAACCCTCAACTTAACCATCACCCTCAACCTCACCCTCAGCCTAACCCTAACCCTAACCCTTACCCTCACCCTAAACCTAACCCTAACCCTCAACAGAACCCTCAGCCTAACCATAACCCAAACACTAATCCTAACCCTAAACCTGACCCTCACCCTAACCATAAACCTAACCCTAACCCTCACCCTCCCCTCAACCTAACCCTAACTCTAACCCTAACCGTAATCCTAACCCTAACACTCACTCTAACCCTAAACCTAACTCTAACTCTCACCCTAACCCTAAACCTTCCCCTAACCCTCAACATCACCCTAACCCTCACCCTAAACCAGCCTTCACCCACACCCTACCCCTCACCCTCACCCGAACACTCACCCTGAACTTAACCCTCACCCTCACCCTATACATCACCCTAACCATAACCCTCACCCTATCCATAACCCTAAACATCAGCCTAACCCTAACCCTCACCCTAAACCACACCCTCAGCCTAATCCTCACCCTAACTGTATCCCTATCCTTTACCTAACTGAAATCGTCACCCTCAACCTAACCAACACCATCATCCTAGCCCTCACCCTAACCATACCCCAAACACTAACCACAACACTCACCCACAACCTCACCCTCAACCTCAACTTAAACCTCAACCTAACGCTCACCCTAACCCTCTACCTCAGCTTAATCCACACCCTAATCCAATCCCTAACACTTACCTAAATGAAATCCTCACCCTCACCCTCACCTTAAACATCACCTCAACCTAGCTCTCACCCTAATCCTAACCCTCACCCTCAACCTCACCCACAACCTCACCCTAACCCTCAACGTCACCCTAACACTAAACCTAACCCTAGACCTAACCCTCACACTAACCCTTACCCTCACCCTCACCCTCAGCCTAACCCTAACCCAAACCCTAATCCTAACCCTAAACCTAACCCTCACCCTAACCCTAAACCTAACTCTAACCCTAACCCTAAACCTAACCCTCTCTCTAACCCTCAACCTAACCCTAACCATAACCATAACCCTAACCCTAACCATAACCCTAACCCTGACAGTCACCCTAACCCTAAGCCTAATCCTAACCCTCACCCTCACCCTAGCCCTCACCCTAACCCTAACCCTAACTCTAACCCTAACCCTCACTCTCACCCTCAATCTCAGCCTAACCTTAACCCTAACACTCACAATAACCCAAACCGTCACACTAACCCTCAACCTAACCCACACTCTAACACTAACCCTCACCCTCACCCTTACGCACACCCTCACCCTAACCCTCACCCTAGCACTAACCCTAACCCTAAACCTAAACTTAACCCTCACACTAACCCTAACCCTAAACCTCAATCCTACCCTCAACCTAACCCTTAACCTAACCCTAAACATAACCCTAACTCTAACTCTCATCCTAACCTTCACCTTAACCCTTACCCTCCCGCTAACCCTAACCCTCATCCTCACCCTAACCCTCACCCTAACCTTAACCCTAACCTCATCCTAACCCTAATGCTAACCCTAAACCTCAGCCTCAACATAACCCTCACCCTAACACTTAGCCTTTCCCAAATCTTAAACCTCACACTCACCCTAACCCTAACCCTAACCCTTATACTCACCCTAACCCTAACCCTAACCCTTACTCTCAACCACACCCTAACCATTACCCTAACCCTAACCCTCACCCTAACCCTCACCCTATCCCTAACGCTCACCCTAACCATAACACTACACCTCACCCTAACCCTCATCCTAACACTAAACCTAACCCTCAAACAAAGCCTCACCCTAACCCTTACCCTCACACTAAACGTTACCCTAACCCTCACCTTCACCCTAACCCTAAACCTCACCCTAACCCTCACCCTAACCTGAGCCTCAACCACACCCTAACGCAAACTCTCTACCAAACCCTCATCCTCACCCTAAACAGCACCCTCACCCTAACCCTCACCCTATTCCTAAATCTAACCTAAACCCTAAACATAACCCTCACCCTCACACTCATCCTAAGCCTACTGCTAACCTTAACGGTAAACCTAAACCTAACCCTCACCCTCAACCTCACCCTAACCCTAAACCGAACCCTAAGCCTAACCCTCACCCTCACCCTAACCCTAATCCTAACACTATAACGAACCCTCACACTCATCCTAACCTTCACCCTAATCCTAACCCTAGCCCTCACCCTCACCCTAACCCTCACCCTTACCCTAATGCTAACCCTAACCCTAATCCTCACCCTAACCCTAAACCTAACCCTAACCTTACCCCTCAACCTAACCCTGAACCTAACCCTCAAACTCATCCTAATACTCACCCTAACCCTAACCCTAACCCTAACCCTCAACATAACCCTTAAACTCAAACTAACCCTAAACCTAACACTAACACTAATCCTAACCTTAACCCTAACCCTCATGCTAACCCTAACCCTACCCCTCATCCTAAAGCTCATCCTAACCTAACCATTTCCCTACCATCAACCTAACCCTAACCTTCACCCTAAGCCTCACCCTCATCCTAAACATCACCCTCACACTAAACCTCAACCTAAACCTAAACCTAACAGTCAACCTCAACCTAAAACTCACCCTCATCCTCACCCTAACTTTAAACGATCCTTAACCCTAACACTACCTTAAACCTAACTGTAAAACTAACCCTCACCATAACACTCACCCTAACCCTTACGCTAACACTAAACTCACCTTCACCCTAAACCTCACCATAATCCTTACCCTCACCCAAACCCTACCCTAATCCTAATCCTCATATTAACCCTCACCCTAATCATAATCATCACCTTAACCCTCACGCTAACCCTAAACCAAACCTTCTCCCAAACGCTAACCCTAACCCTAACCCTCACCCTCACCCTCACACTCACCCTTACCGTCACAGTTACCCTAACCCTCACCCTAACCCTAGCCCTCACACACACCCTAACCCCCAAGCATCACAAGAACCCTCACCCTAACCTAACCCTCACTCTCACACTCAACCTAAGCCTAACCCTCATCATAATCCTAAATCTCACTCTATCCCTAATCCTCACGCTAACCCTAAACTTTACCCTCACCATAACCCTCACCTTAACACTAACCCTCACCCTAAACCTAACCCTCACCCACACCCTTAGTCTCACCCTCACCCGAACACTCACCCTCACCCTAACCCTCAGCCTCACCCTAAACCTCACCTTCAGCCCAATCCTCACCCTAACCGTATCCCTAATCCTTACCTAACCGAAATCCTCACCCTCACCCTCACTCTCACCCTAACCCACACCCTCATCCTAGCCCTCATGCTAACCCTAACCCTAACACTAACCCTAACCCTCACGCTCACGCTCACCCTCAACCTCATCCTAACACTAACGCTAACACTCACAATAACCCTTACCATCACACTAACCCTCAACCTAACCCTCACTCTAACCGTAAACTTCACCCACACCCTCACTCACACAATCACCCTAATCTTCACCCTCACCCTAACACTAACCCTAACGCTTAACTTAAAACTAACCCTTGCAATAACCCTAAAACTAAAACCCAATCCCAACTTCACCCTAACCCGAAAACTAACCCTAACAATAACCTTAACCCTAAACCTCACCCTACCCCTCACCCTAACCCTAACCCTAACCCTCACCCTAACCCTCACCGTAACTCTAACCCTAACACTCACCCTAACCCTCACGCTAACCCTAACCCTACCCTCTCCCTAACACTAATGCTAACCCTAAACCTCACCCTCTCCATAACTGTCACCCTAACACTTAGCCTTTCCCAAATCCTAACCCGCACAATCACCCTAAACCTCACCCTAAATCTTACCCTCACCCTAACCCTAACCTTAACCCTCATCCTCACCTAAACCTAACCCTAACCTTAACCCTAACCCTCACCCTAACCCTAATGTTCATCTTAACCTAACCCTACTCCTCACCCTAACCCTCATCCTAACCGTAAAACTAACCATCAACCTAAGCCTCACCCTAACCCTTACCCTCACCCTAAATGTAACCCTAACCCTCAATTTCATCCTAACCCTAACCCTAACCCAAACCCTCATACTAACCTTCCCCCTAAGCCTCACCCTAACCCTAAGCCTCAAACATAACCTAACCCTAACCCTCAACCGAACACTCATCCTCACCCTAACCATCACACTCTCCCTAACCCTCACCCTAACCCTAAAACTAACCCTCACCCTAAACATAACACTCACACTCACCCTCATCCTAAGCCTAATCCTAACCCTAACCATAACCCTAATCTTAACCTAACCCTCACATTCACCCTCACCCTAACCCTAACCCTAACCCTAACCCTAACCCTGACCCTCACACTCACCCAAACCTTAACACAAACCCTATCCCTCACACTCATCCTAACATTCACCCTAATACTAACCATAACCCTCACACTCACCCTTACCCTAAAGCTAACCCTAAACCTAATCCTCACCCTCACCCTCACCCTCAGCCTAAATCTAACCTTAATCCTAATCATAAACCTAACCCTCACCGTCACCCTCACCCTAAACTTAACCGTAACCCGAATCCTCACACTCACCCTCACCTTCAACGTAACCCTTTCCCTAAATCTAAACCTCACCCTAACCCTAACCCTAAACCTAACTGTAAAAATAACACTAACACTCAGCCTAAACCTAAGCCTAACCCTACCTCTCAACCTAACCCTAACACTCACCTTAACCCTCACCCTAACACTCAAGCTAAACCTAACCCTCACTCACACCCTAAACCTCACCCTAACCCTTACCCTCACCCTAACCCTAACCCTAACGCTAACTGTAAGCCTCACTCTAACCCTCACTCTAAACCTAATCCACACCCTCATGCTCACCCTCAGCCTAACGTTATCCATCACCCTCACCCTATCCCTCACCCTAAGCCTTAAACTCACCCTAACCCTGACTCTAAACCTAACCCTCAACCTCACTCTAAAACTCACCCTAACCCTAACGCTACACCAAGCCTAACTCTCATCCTAACCTTCACCCTAACCCTCAACCTCACTTTAAACTACACCCTCAACCTAACCCTCACCTTCACCCTAAACTTCACAGACACCCTAACCCTAAACCTCACCCTCACCCTCACCCTAAACCTAAACCTAACCCTAACCCTAATCCTCACCCTCACCCTAGCCCTCAACCTAACCCTAACCCTAACCATCACCCTCACTATAACCCTAATGCTAACCCTAACACTCACCGTATCCCTCACCCTCACCAAACACTAACCCTCACTCTAGACCTAACCCTAACCCTAACTCTCACCCTAAACTTAACCCTCAACCTAACCATTCCTAACACTCACCCTCACTCTAACGCTCAAAGTCACCCTAAACCTCACACTAAACCTAACTCGAAAACTCACCCTCACCCTAACCCTCAACCTAACCCTAACCCTAACCCTCACCCTCACCCTATCCCTCACCCTAACCCTAACCCTAGCCTTCAGCCTAACCCTCATCCTAACCTCATCCTCACCTCATCCTAAACCTCATCCTCACCATAACCCTAGTGCTAAGCTGAACCCTCACCCTCACCCTAACCCTCACCCTAACCCTTACCCTCACCCTAAACCTAAAACTCACCCAAACCCTAACCCTACTCCTCATCCTAACCCTAACCCTAAACCTAACCCTCACCCTCACCCTAACCCTAACGCTCACCCTAACTCTAATGCTCACCATCACCCTAACCCTCACCCTAACTCTAACCCTCACCCTCACCCTAACCCTCCCCTAACACTAACCCCAACCCTATCCCTCACCCTCACCCTAACCCTAATGCTAACCCTAACCCTAATGCTCACTCTCACCCTAACCCTCACCCTAAACCTTACCCTCACTCTAACCCTAACCATAAACCTCACACTAACAATAACACTCACCCTAAGCCTCAGCCTAAACCTAAACCTCACCCTCACCCTCACCCTCACCCTAACCCTCACCCACACCCTAACCCTCACCCTCAACTGAAACCTCACCCTCACCCTAACCCACACTCTTAGCCTAAACATCACCCTAACAATAACCCTAATCCTCACCCAACACTAACCGTCACCCTAAATCTCACCCTCACCCTAATCCTCACCCTAACCCAAACCTAACCCATAAAAAATGGAAACTCTCATCATTCCCTCACCCTATCCCTATCCATAACCCTAACCCTCAATCTCACCCTAACCCTTACCCTCACCCTAACCCTCACCCTAACCCTAACTATAACCCTCAGCCTAACCGTAACCTTCACCCCCACCCTCACCTAATCCTAACCCTAACCCTCACCCTAAACCTCACACTCAACCTATCCCTCTCCCTAACCCTTTTCCTCAAACTAACCCTAATCCTAAATAACTAACCCTAATCCTAAACCTAACCCTCACCCTCACCCTAACCCTCACCTTAACACTGAAGCTACTCCTACCTTCATTCTCACCCTAACCTTCACCCTAACCCTTACCTTCACCCTAATCCTCACCCTAACCCTTACCCTCAATCTAACCATAACCATAAACCTCACACTAAACCTAACCCTCATCCTAACCCTAACCCTAACCCTCACCATAACCCTAACCCTAACCCTAGCCCAAACCTCACTGTCAGACTAACCCTCACCCTAACCCTAACCCTCAACCACACCCTACGCCTCAATCTCACCCGAAACCTCACACTCACCCTAACCCTCACCCTCACCCTGAACATCAACCTAAAACTAAACCTCACCCAAACCTTATCCCTTCCCTCACCCTAAACCTAACGCTCACCCTAACCCTCACCCTCACCCTAATCCTCACCCTAACCCTAAGCCTGACCAATACCTAACCAAAATAATCACCCTCAACCTCACCTGCAACCTAATCCGCACTCTCACCTAGCCCTCACCCTATTCCTAATACTTACTCTAAACCCAAGCCTCACCCTAACCCTCAACCTCAGCCTATCCCTAACACTAACCCTCACAATAACCCTCACCGTCAACCTAACCCTAACCCTTACCCTCACCCTAACCCTCACAGTAACCCTAAACCTGTCCCTAACCCTCACTCTAACCCTCACCCACACCCTCACCCTCAGCCTAAAACTAACCCTAAACTTAACCCACATGCTAAACCTAACCCTCACACTAACCCTAAACCTATCCTTCACATGAACCGAACCCTAATACTAAACCTCACCCTCACACTTACCCTCACCCTATCCCTAACTCTCACCCTCACCCTAACCCTAACGCTCACCCTCACCCTAACCCTAACGCTCACCCTAACCCTAAAGCTCACCATCACCCTAACCCTCACCCTAACCCTCCCCCTAACACTAACACCAACCGTAACCCTCACCCTCACCCTAACCCTATTGCTAACCCTAACCCTAAGGCTCACCCTCACCCTAACCTTCACCCTATAACTTACCCTCACCCTATCCCTAACCATAAACCTCACAATAACAATAAGACTCACCCTAAGCCTCAGCCTAAACCTAAACCTCACACTCACCCTCACCCTCACCCTAACCCTCACCCACACCCTAACCCTCACCCTCACCCGAAATCTCACCCTCACCCTAACCCACACCCTCAGCCTAAACACCACCCTAACCATAACCCTAATCCTCACCCAACACTAACCCTTAAAAAACGGAAACTCATCATCCCCTCACCCTAACCCTAACCATAACCCTAACCCTCAATCTCACCATAACCCTTACCTGAACGCTAACCCTCATCCTAACCCTAATTATAACCCACACCCTAAACCTAACCTTCACCCCCACCTTCACCTAATCCTAACCCTAACCCTCACCCTAATCCTCACACTCAACCTATCCCTCACCCTAACCCTTTTCCTCAACCTAACCCTAATCCTAAACCTAACCCTCACCCTCACCCTAACCCTCACCCTAACACTCAAGCTACTCCTACCTTCATTCTCACCCTAAACTTCACCCTAACCCTTACCTTCACCCTAAACCTCACCCTAACCCTTACCCTTAATCTAACCATAACCATAACCCTCACACTAAACCTAACCCTCATCCTAACCCTAACCCTAACCCTCACCATAACCCTCACCCTAACTTTAACCCTAACCCTTACCCTAGCCCAAAACCTCACTGTCAGACTAACCCTCACCCTAACCCTAACCCTCAACCACACCCTACGCCTCAATCTCACCCGAAACCTCACACTCACCTTAACCCTCACCCTCACCCTGAACATCAACCTAAACCTAAACATCATCCAAATCCTATCCCTTCCCTCACCCTAAACCTAACGCTCACCCTAACCCTCACCCTCACCCTAATCCTCACCCTAACCCTAAGCCTGACCCATACCTAACCGAAATAATCACCCTCACACTCACCCTCAACCTAACCCGCACTCTCACCTAGCCCTCACCCTATTCCTAATACTTACTCTAAACCCAAGCCTCACCCTAACCCTCAACCTCAGCCTAACCCTAACATTAACCCTCACAATAACCCTCACCGTCATCCTAACCCTAACCCTTACCCTCACCCTAACCCTCACAGTAACCCTAAACCTGTCCCTAACCCTCACTCTAACCCTCACCCACACCCTCACCCTCAGCCTAAAACTAACCCTAAACTTAATGCACACACTAAACCTAACCCTCACACTAACCCTAAACCTATCCCTCACCCGAACCCGAACCCTAATACTAAACCTCACCCTCACACTTACCCTCACCCTAACCCTAATGCTAACCCTAACCCTGACCATCACCCTAAACCTCACCCTAGCCCTTACCCTCACCCGAAACCGAATCCCAAACCTAAACCTAACCCTAACCCTCACCCTAATCCTCAACCTAACCCTAACCTGAAACCTCACACTTAGTCTAACCCTCTCTGTCACCCTAACCCTCAATCTAACCCTAACCCTAACACTCACCCTCACCCTAACCCTCACCCTAAACCTAACCATAACCCTCACCCTCACCCTATCACTAACACAATCCCTAACCCTATCTCTCAGCCTAACCCTCACCCTAAACCTAACCCTAAACCTAACCCTTACCATAACCCTTATGTAACGGAAATTCTCACCCTCCCCTCAACCTAAACCTAATCTTATCACTAACTCTAACACTAACGCTCACCCTCACTCTCACCCTCACCCTCTCCCTAAGCATAAGCTTAATCCTAAACCTAATCCTAATCCTAAATCTAAACCTCACCCTCACCCAAAACCTCACCCTAGCCCTAAACCTATGGCTAAACCTCACCCTAACCCTAACTCTCGCCCTAACCCTAACCCTAAACCTAACCCTCAACCTCAACCTAAACCAAACCATAACACTCAACCTAACACTCACCCTGATCCTAACAGTAAACTTAACCCTCACCCACACACTAACCCTCACCTTAACCCTTATCCACACCCTAACCCTAAATTTAACCCTTATCCTAAACCTCACACTCACCCTCACCCTTAACCTAACCCTAACCCTCACCCTCACCCTAACCCCCACGGTCACCCTAAACTACACACTCACCCTAACCCTAACCCTCAACCTCACCCTCACCCTAACCATAAACCTAACCCTAATGCTAACCCTCACACTAGCCCTCACCCTAACCCTAACCCGAACCCTCCCCCTTACCCTAACCCTAATGCTAACCCTAACCCTCACCATATCCCTCACCCTCCCCTAACCCAAACACTAACCCTCACCCTAAGCCTAACCCTAACCCTATATCTCACCCTCAACCTAACCCTCAACCAAATCGTTCCCGGAACCCTAACACTCACCCTCACTCTAATGCTCACCATCACCCTAAACCTCAAAGTAAACCTAACTCTAACACTCACCCCCACCATAACCCTCACCCTAACACTAACCCTAACCCTCACCGTCACCCTGTCCCTCAGCCTAACCCTAAACCTCACCCTAAACCTTACCCTCACCCTAAACCTAACCCTCACCATCACCCTAACCCTAACGCTTACCCTCACCCTAATGCTCACCATCACCCTAACCCTCGCCCTAAACCTAACCCTCACCCTCACCCTAGCCCTCCCACTAACCCTAACCCTAACCCTCACCCTCACCCTCACCCTTACCCTAATGTTAACGCCAAATCTAAACCTCACCCTAACCCTCACCCTAACCCAAACCCGAACCCTGACACTAACCCTAACCCTAACAATAACCCTAACAATCACCCTCACCCTCACCCTCAGCCTAAACCTAACCCTAATCCTAATCTTAACCCTCACACTCACCCAAACCCTAACCCTAAATTTAACGCTCACCGCCAAACTCACCCTAACCCTAAACCTAACGCTAACCCTCACCCCAATCCTAACCCTCACCCCAAACCTAACACTAACCCTAACCCTCACCCCAAGCCTAACCCTATCCCTCACCTTCACCCTCAACTTAATCCTAACCCTAACCGTAACCGTTACCCTAACCCTCACCCTAAACCTAACGCTAACCCTAACCCTCACCCTCACCCTAACCCTTATCCTCACCCTAAACCTAACCATAACCCTCACACTAACGCTAAACCTCACACTAACCCTAACCCTCACACTAACCCTAACCCTACCCCTCAGCCTAACCCTCACCCTAAACCTAAACCTCACCCTCACCCTTACCCTAACCCTCACCCTCACCCTAACCCTCACCGTCACCCTAAACCTCTGCCTAACCCTAGCCGTCACCCTCACCCTCACCCTAACCGTAACTCTAATCCTAACAGTCATCCTCACCCTAAACCTAATGCTAACCTTAACCCTAACCCTATCCCTTAGCCTAACACTCACCCTAAATCTAATGCTAAATCTCACCCTTGCACTAACCCTCGCAATAACCCTAACCCAAACCCTAAACCTCACGCTCAACCTAAACCCAACCCTAACCCTCACCCTAACGGTCACCCTGATCCTAACGGTAACCTTAACCCTCACCCACACCTTATCCCTCACCCTAACCCTTATACTCACCCTAACCCTAACTTTAACCCTAATCCTAACCGTCAAAATAACCCTCAACCTCACCCTCACCCTCACCATAACCCTAACCCTCATCCTCACCCTAACCCTCAGCGTCACCCTAAACCTCACCCTCACCCTAACCCTAACCCTCAGCCTCACCCTCACCCTAACTTAAACCTAATCCTAACCCTAACCCTCACACTCACCCTAACTCTCACCCTAACACTAACCTGAAACCGAACCCGAACCCAAACCCTAATGCTAACCCTAACCCTCACCCTATCCCTCACCTTCACACTAACCTAAACACTAACCCTCACCCTCACCCTAACCCTAACCCTAACTCTCACCCTCACCCTAACCCTCAACCTATCCATTCCCGGAACCCTAACTCTTACCCTCACCGTCACCCTCACCGTCACCCTATAACTAATCCTAAAACTCACCCTCACCCTAACCCTCACCCTCAACCTAAACCTAACCCTCACCCTCACCCTATCCCTCACACTAACCCTAACCCTATCCCTCAGCATAGTCCTCACCGTAACCCTTACTCTAACCCTAACCCTTACCATAACCCTTATCTAACGTAAACACTAACCCTCCACTCAGCCTAACCCTAACCCTAACTCTAATCCTAACCCTCACCCTCACCCTCACCCTCACCTAACCCTAAACCTAACGCTAAAACTCACCCTAACCCTAACCCTCGCCCTAAACCTAACCCTAACTCTAACCTTAACCCTCAACCTCAACCTAACTCTAACCCTAACACTCCCCCTAAACCTCACCCTGACCCTTACCCTCAGCCTAATCTCAACCCTAACCCTCACCCTACCCCTCACACTAAACCTAACCCTCCCCTGACCCTAACTCTACCCTTCACCCTAAACCTCACCCTAACCTTAACCCTAATACCAACCCTCATCCTAAACCTAAACCTACCCCTAAACCTAACCCTCACCCTAACCATCACCGTCAACCTAACCCTCATCCTAACCCTAACACTCACCCACAGCCTAACCCTCACTCTCACCCGAATCCTCACCTTCACTCTAACCCTCACCCTCAGCATAAACATCACCCTAAAACTAACCATAACCCTAACCCTCACCCTAACTTTAACCCTGACCCAAAACCTCACCCTCACCCTAATCCTCACCCTAACCCTAACCCTAACCCTTACCTAACGGAAACTCTCGCCATCCCATCACCCTAACCATAACCATAACCCTAACCCTCACCTTCACCCTCTCCCTCACGCTAACCCTAACCCTAACCCTCAGCCTAACCCTAATCTTCACCTTCACCCTCACTTAATCCTAACCATAACCTTAACCGTAACTCTCACCCTCACACTTTCGCTCAAACTAATCCTTACCCTCACTCTCACCCTAACCCTCGCCCTAACTCTCACGCTACTCCTAACACTCACTCACAACCTAACCATCACCCTAAGCCTTACACTCACCCTAACCCTAACCATAACCCTCACACTAACCCTAACCCTCACCCTAACAGTAACCCTACACCTCAACCTAACCCTCATCCAAACCCTCACCCTAAACCTAACCCTAAACCTCACACTAACACTAACTCTAACACTATCCCTGACCCTAACCCTCACCCCAACACTCACTCTAATCCTCAAACTAAACCTTAATCTCACCCTAAACCTAACCCTATCCCTCACCATAACCATTAACCTAACCCTCACCCTAAACCTCCAAATAATACTTACACTCACCATAAACCTAACCCTAACCCTCACCCTGTACCTCAGCCTAACTCTTATCCTCACACTAACCCTAACCCTCACCCTCACCATATCCCTCACCCTAACCCTAACCCTATCCTTCAGCCTAACCCTTACCCTAACTCTTACTCTAACCCTAACCCTTATCATAGCCCTTATCTAACGGAAAATCTAACCCTACACTCATCCTAATCCTAACCCTAACACTAACCCTACCCCTTACCCTCACCCTCACCCTCATTATAAGCCTAACCCTAACACTAACCTAATACTAAATCTAACCCTCACCCTCACCCTCACCCTAAACCTAAACCTAATGATAAACCTCATCCTAACAGTAACACTCGTCCTAACATAACCCTAACCCTAACGCTCAAATTCAACCTAACACTAACTTTAACCCTAAACCTAACTCTCACCCTAACCCTCACCCTAACCCTTACCGTCAGCTTCATCCTAAACATAACCCTCACCTTAACCCTCCCACTAACACTAATGATCACCCTAACTCTAACTCTAACCCTCACACTCACTCACAAACTCACCCTAACCCTAAACCCAACACTCACCCTCACCCTAACACTCACCCTAAACCTAACCCTCACCATAACCCTAACCCTAAATCTTACCCTCACCCTAACCCTAATCCTATTCCTTAGCCTCACCCTAACCCTAAAGCTAACACTAACTCTCACCCTAAAACTCACCCTAATCCTCACCCTGATCCTAACTGTAACCTTAACCCTCACCCACACCCTAATACTCACCCTTACCCTTATCCTCAACCTAACCCTAAATTGAACCCTAATCGTAACCATCACACTAACCCTAACCCTCAAACTCAGCCTCACCCTCACCCTAACCTTAACCCTCACCCTCACCCTAACCATCTTCGTCACCCTAACCCTCATCCTAACCCTAAACCTGACCCTCACCCTCACCATCACCCTAAACCTAAACCTAAACCTAACCATATCCCTCACATTTACGCTAGTCCTCACCCTAATCCTAACCTAAACTTCACCCTAAACCTAACCCTAATGCTAACCCTAACCCTAAACCTCACCCTATCCCTCACCCTCACCCTAACCGAAACCCTAAACCTCACCCTAACCCTAACCATAACCATCAGCCTAACCCTCAACCTAATTGTTACGGTAACCCTAACGCTAAGCCTAACACTTACCCTCACCCTAACCCTCACCCTGACCGTTATCCTCAACTAACCCTAACCTTAACCCTAATCCTAACCCTCACACTAACCCTAACCCTCACCCTAACCCTAACACTGCTCCTCACCCTAACCCTAACCCTAACCCTCACCCGAATATTCACTCTAACCCTAAACCTCACCCTCACTCTAACCCGCACCGTCACCCTAACCCTCAACCTAAACCTATCCCTAACACTCACCCTCACCCTCACCCTCACCCTCACCCTAACCCTAACCCTGACCCTATCCATCACCCTAAACCTAAACATATCCCTCAGCCTAACCCCCACCCTAACCCTAACCCTAAACCAATCCCTTACCATAACCCTTATCTAATGAAAACTCTCACCCTCCGCTCACCCTAACCCTAACCCTAACACTAACCTTAACCCTCACCCTGACCCTCACCCTCACACTAAGCCTAACGCTAAACCTAACCCTAATCCTAATCCTAAATCTAACCCTCAACCTCACCCTCAACCTCACCCTCACCCTAACCCTTAACCTAACGCTATACCTCACCCTTACAATAACACTTGCACTAACCCTAACCCAAAACCTAAACCTCAACGTGAACCTAACCCTAACCCTAATCCTCACCCTAACACTCACCCTGATCCTAACGGTAAACTTAACCCTCAACTGCATCATAAACCTCACACTAACCCTTATCCTCACCCTAACTCTAACTTTAACCCTAATCCTTACCCTCACATTAACCCTCATGCTCACCCTCACCCTCACCCTAACCCTAACCCTAAACCTCACCCTAATCCTAACCTTCACCTTGACCCTAACCCTCACCCTAACCCTAACCCTAACACTCACCCTCACCCTCAACCTAAGACAAAACCTAATCCTAACCCTAACCCTCACCCTTACCCTAGCCCTCACCCTAACCCTAACCCTAACCCTCACCCTCATCTTACCCCTAAAGCTAACCCTAACCATAACCCTCACCCTATCCCTCAACCTCACCCTAACCCAAACCCTAACCCTAACCCTAACCCTTATCCTAACCCTTACCCTAACCCTTAACCAAACCGTTGCTGTAACCCAAACGCTAACCCTAATACTCAACCTCACCCTAACCCTCACCCTAACCCTTATACTCACCCTAACCCTAAACTAAACCCCAATCTTAATCCTCACACTAAACCTAACACTCACCCTAACCCTATCCCTGCTCCTCACCCTAACCCTAAACCAAACTGTCACCCTAATCCTCATTCTTACCCTAACCCTAAAACTCACCCTCACTCTAACCCTCAACTTCACCCTAACCCTCACCCTAACCCTAAACCTAACACTCACCCTCACGCTAACCCTCACCCTAACCCTAACCCTAACCCTCACCCTCACACTATCCCTCACATTAAACATAAACCTATCCCTCAGGCTAACCCACACCCTAACCCTAACCCTAACCCTAACCCTTACCATAACCCTTATCTAACTAAGACTATCACCCTCCCTCACCCTAACACTAACCCTAACGCTAAACCTATGCCTCACCATAATCCTCACCCTAACCCTCACCCTAACCCTCACAATAATACTTACCCTCACCCTACCCCTAACCCTAACCCTCACCCTAACTCTTACACTCACCCTAACCCTAACCCTCAATCTCACCCTAACCCTCACTCTAAACCTAACCCTACCATCACTCTAACCCTAATGCTAAGGCTAAACCTCACCTCACCCTAACCCTCACCCTCACCCTCACCCTAAGCCTAACCCAAAGAAACACTGTCACCCTAACCCTCACCATAACCTTAACCCTCACCCACACCCTATGCTTCAACTTCACCCGAGCCCTCACCGTCAACTTAACCCTCACTGTCACCCTAAACATCACCCTAACCCTCACCCTCACCCTAATCCTAGCCCTAACCCTCACCCTCACCTTAACTCTCACCCAATCCCTTACCCTCACCCTCACCCTAACCCTCCCACATACACTAACAATTAGCCTAATCCTAACTCCAAACCTCACACTCACCCTCAAACTCATCCTAAACCTGACCTAACCCTAATCCTCACCCTCCCCCTAACTCTCACCCTCCCCGTAACCCGCACCCTCACACTACCCCCAAAACATCACGCTCAAACCAACCCTCACCCTAAACTTACCCCTCACCCTAACACTCACCCTAATACTCACCCTCACCCTAACCCTAACCCTATTCCACAGCTTCACCCTAACCCTAAAGCTAACCCTAACTCTCAACCTAAACCTCACTCTAATCCTCACCCTGATCATAACGGTAACCTTAACTCTCACCAGCACCCTAACCCTCACCCTAACCCTAACTTTAACCCTAATCCTAAACCTCACACTAACCCTCACACTCACCCTCACCCTCACCCTAACCCTAACCCTAACACTCACCCTCAGCCTAACAATCTCCATCACCTTAAACCTCACCCTAACCCTAATGATAACCCTCACCCTCACCCTCATCATAACCCTAATGCTAACCCGAACCCTAACCCTCACCCGATCCCTCACCCTCACCCTAACCCAAACACTAACCCTCAACCCTAATCCTAATACAAACCCTAACCCTCACTCTCACCCTCACCTTAAATCTAACCCTATCCCTAAACCTCACCCTCACCCTCACCCTAACCCTAACAATAACCTTAACCCTAAGCCTAACCCTCACCCTAACACTTACCAGAACACTTACCCTCACATTAAACCTAACTCTCAACCTAACGCTAAACCTACCCCCTCAGCCTAACCCTCACCCTAAACCAAACCTTAAACTTAATCCTCTCCCTATCCCTAGCACTCACCCTAACCATAACACTCACCCTCACCCTAAACCTCATCCTAACCTTAACCGTAACACTAACCCTCAACATACTCCTCACCCTAAACCTCAACCTAACCCTAACCCTAACCCTAACCCTAACACTCACACTAACCCTCACCCTAACCCTAAACCTAACCATCACGCTGACCCTGAAATAAACTCTAATCCTAAACCTAACCTTCACCCTCACCCTCATCATAACCCTCACCCTCTACCCTCACCCTCAGCCTCAGCCTATCCCTAACGCTAAACCTAACCCTCACCCTCACCCTCACTCACAGCCTAAACCTAACCTGAACCCTACCCCTCACCCTCTACCCTCACCCTCAGCCTCAGCCTATCCCTAACCCTAAACCTAACCCTCACCCTCACCCTCACTCACAGCCTAAACCTAACCTGAACCCTAACCCTCACCCTCACCCTAACCCTAATCCTAACCCTCACCCTAACCCTAATCCTCACCCTAACCCTAAAGCTATCCCTAACCCTAAACCTCAACCTCACCCTCAACCTAAGCCTAACCCTCAACCTAACACTAATGCTAAAACTGTCACTCTCACCTTAACCCTCTCCCTAACCCTAACCTATCCTTAAACCTAACCCTCACCCTAAACCTCACCCTAAACTTAAACCTAACCATAAACCTCCCACTCACCCTAACCCTCAATGTAACCCTTATCCTAAGCCTCAGCCTAACCCTCACATTAACCCTAACCCTCACCCTAACCATAAGCATAAACCTTACCCTCACACTCTTTGTCAACCTCAGCCTAACCCTCACCCTAACCCTAAACGTAACCCTAATTCTCACCGATCCCTAACACTAACCCTAACCCTCACACTCAACCTATCCCTCAACCTAACTCTAAACGATACCCTAACCCACACCCTCACCCTCACCGTGAACCTAACCCTCACCCTCATCCTTAACATCACCCTATCCTTATCCCTCACCCTAACTCAACCCTAACCCTCACCATAACCCTAACCCTCACACTAACCCTCTCCCTCAAGCAAATCCTCACCCTAACCCTAATCCTAACACTAACACTTACCTATCAGAAAACCTCACCCTCACCCTCACCCTAATCCTGACCCTCACAATAGCCCTTACCCTAACCCTAACCCTCAAACTCACCCTCACCCTCAGCGTAACCCTAACCCTAACCCTAATCCCAACCCTAACCCTCACCCTCACATTAACCCTAACCCTAACCCTAAACCCCACCCTCCCTCAAACCCTCACCCTAACCCTAACCCTAACCCTAACCCTAAACCTCACACTAACTCACACCCTCACCCTCACCCACACCCTAACCCTAACACAAACCCTAAACCTAACTCTCACCCTCACCCTAAACCTCACCCTAAACCTTACCCTCACCCTAAACCTAACCCTAACCCTAACCCTCACACTAACCTAACCCTTCCCCTCTCCCTAACCCTAAACTTAACCCTAACCCTAACCCTTACAGTAGCCCTAACCCTCACAATAAACATAACCCTACCCCTCAATCTAACCCTCATCCTACACCTAACCCTAACCCTTTCGTTTACCCTAACCCTAACCCTCACCTTAAAAAAAAACCATCACTCTCACCATCACCCTGACCCTCAGTCTAACCCTAACCTTAAACCTAAACCTAACCCTAACCATCACCCTCACCCCCAGCCTAACTCTAAACCTAATACAACCATAACCCTCACTCTAACTCTAATCCTCACGCAACCTCTAACCCTCAACCTCAACCTCATTCTAACCCTAATCTTAACTCTAACTCTCACCCTAACCCTAAACCTCACCCTAACACTTACCCTCAACCTAACCCTCACCCTAAATCTAACCCTCACCCTAAACATAACCCTAACCCTCACCCTCACACAAACGCTCACCATCACCCTTATCCTCAACATAACCCTAACCCTAACCCACACCCTAACCCTCACTCTCACCCTGACCCTCACCCTCATGCTAAACATTACCCAAAACATAACCCTCACACTAAACCTAAACCTAACCCTCACCCTAACCCTAAACCTCACCCTAAACCTAACCCTCACCCTAAACCTAACCTTAACACTCACCCTAACCCTAACCCTCAACATCAAACTAACCCTCACCATAACCCTAACCCTCACCCACACCCTAACCCTCACTATCACCCTGACTCTCACCCTCACGCTACACATCACCCTAAACATAACCCTCACCCTAAACCTAACCCTAATCCTCACACTCACCCTAACCCTCACCATCACCCTAACCCTCACCATAACCCTAACTCTCACACACACCCTAAACCTCACTCTCACCCTGACCCTCACCCTATCCCTAAAACTCACACTAACCCTAACCCTAATCCTAACCCTCAGACTAATCCTAACCCTCACCCTAACCCTAACCATTCCCCTCAGCCTAACCCTAACCCTAACCCTAATTCTCACCCTATCCCTAACCCTAACCCTAACACTCACCCTCTCCGTAGCCCTCAACCTAACTCTAACCATAAACCTAACCCGCACCCTCACACTCACCCTCACCCTAAAACTCACCCTCATCCTTAATATCACCCGACCCTATCCCTCACCCTAACCCAAACCCTAACACTCAACCAAATCCTCACCCTAACCCTAACCCTAACACTTACATAACCGAAACCCCCAGCCCCACCCTCACAATCAACCTAAACCTCAGCCTCACAATAGCCCTCACCCTAACCTTAAGCCAACCCTAACCCTAACCCTCAAACTCACCCTCACCCTCAGCCTAACCCTAACCCTCACTCTCATTCAAACCTTTACCCTAACCCTAACCCTAAACCTAACCCTAAACCTCACACTAACTCTCACCATCACCCCCACCCCCACACTAATCCTAACACTAACCCTAAGCCTAAATCTCACCTTCACCCTAAACCTCATCCTAACATTTACCCTCACCCTAAACCTAACCCTATCCCTCACACTAACCTAAGCCTTACCCTCTCCATAACCCTAAACTTAACACTAACCCTAACTCTCACAGTAACACTAACCCTCACCCTAACCATAACCCTACCCCTCAATCTAACCCTCATCCTACCCCTAACCCTAAACCTTTCGTTTACCTTCACCCTCACCCTAACCCTAACACTCACCTTAAAAAAAACCGTCACCCTCACCCTCACCCTCACCCTCAGTGTAACCCTAACACTAACCCTAATCTTAGCCCTAACCCTCACCCTCAGCATCACCCTAACTCTAACCCTAATCCAACCATAACCTCACTCTAACTCTAACCCTCACCCAAACCTAACCCTCACCCTGCACCTCAATCTAACCCTAACCTTAACCCTAACTCGCACACTAACCGTGACCCTCACCCTAACCCTTACCCTCACCCTAAACCTAACCCCCACAATAATCCGAATGCTAACCCTAACCCTAACCCTCAAACTGACCCTCAACCTAACTCTAAAACTAACGCTAACCATCACCCTAACCCTAACCCTATTTTTCACCCTCAACTTAAACTTCACCGTCACCTTAATCCTAACCCTAACCCTCACCCACAGTCTAACCCTCACTCTCACCCTGACCCTCACCCTCACTCTAAACATCATCCTAAACATAACCCTCACCCTAACCCTAACCCTAAACCTAAACCTCACCCTAACCCTAACTCTCACCCTAACCCTCACCCTAAAGCTAACCCTCACCCTAAACCTAGCCCTCACCATCACCCTAACCCTCACCCTAACGCTTAACCTCAAAGTAACCCTCACCCCAACCTTTCCCTATCACTCAGCCTAACCCTCACCCTCACCCTAACCCTAACCTTCACCCTAACACTAACCCTAACCCTAACCCTAAGCCTCACACTAAATCTAACAATCACCCTAAACCTTACCCTACCCCTCTGCATAACCTCACACTAACCCTGACCCTACCATGCACCCTAAACCTAACCATAATCCTAAGCCTCACTGTAACACTAGCCCTAACCCTTACCCTCACCCTAACTCTCACACTAATCCTAAGCCTAACCCTAACCCTAACCCTAAACTTCACCCTAACCATCACCCTCACCCTAACCCTCAGCCTCAACCTCACCCTCACCCTCAACGTCACCCTCACCCTCACCCTAACCCAAACAATAACCCTAACCCTACCCTAATGCTAACCCTCACCCGAAACCTTAACCTACCCCTCAGCCTAACCCTCACCCTCACCCTAACCCTAACCCTAAACTTCACCCTACCACTAACCCTAACCCTAACTCTTACAAGAAATCTAACCCTCACCCTAACACTTACCCTACCACTCAGCCTAATCCTCACCCTAACCCTGACTCTAAAGTGCACCCTAAACCTAACCATAACCCTAACCCGATCCCTAACCAGGACCCTAACCCTTACCCTCCCCCTAATCCTCAAACTAATCCTAAGCCTAACCATAACCCTAAACCTCACCCTAAACCTCACACTAACCCTAACCCTAACCCTAACCCTAAGCCTAACCCTAATCCTAAACCTAAGCCTCACCCTCACTCTAACCCTCATATTCTCACTCACTCTCACCCTAGGCCTAACCTTAATCCTAACACTAATCCTGAACTTACCACTCACCCTTACACTCACCCTAAACCTAACCCTAACTCTAACCCTCACCCTAATCTTTACCCTCATCTTAACACTAACCCTAACCCTCTCCCTCACCCTAACCCTATCCCTATCCCTAGCATTAACCCTAACCCTCATCCTATCCCTAAACCTAACCTTCACCCTCACCCTAACCTTAACCCTAACCCTCTCACTAATCCTAATGCTAAAACTAACCCTAACCCTCGCCCTAACCCTAAAACTAACCCTAACCCTCACCCTAACCCTAACCCTCACCCACACCCTAACCCTCACTCTCACCATAACCCTCACCCTCTCCATAAACATCACCCTAAACATAACCCTCACCCTAACCCTAACCCTAAGCCTCACCCTAAACCTAACCCTCACTCTCACCCTCATTCACAGCCTAAGCCTAACCCTAACCCATCCCTCACCCTAAACCTAACCCTAAACGTAACCTCCCCCTAACCCTAAAACTCACCCTAACCCTAACACTAACCCTAAACATCACCCTAACCCTAACACTCACCCTTACCCTAACCCTATCCCTAACCCTAAACCTCACCCTCACCCTCACCCTAAGGCTAACCCTAAACCTAACACTAATCCTAAACCTACCTCTCACTCTCATCCTTACCCTAATTCTAACCCTAACCCTAACCCACACACTAATACTCACCTATACCTTCACCCTAACCCTAATGCTAACCTAACCCTAACCCTCACCCTCACCCTAACCCTAACCCTAACCCGAACCCGAACCGTCACCCTCACCCTAACCCTCACGCTCACACTAAACCTCACCCTCACCCTAACCCTACAGCTAACCCTCACACTAACACTTACCATCACCTTAATCCTCAAGTCACCCTAATCCTCACCCTAAACCTAAAGTTAAACCTTATGCTAACCCTAACCCTCACCCTCACCCTAAACTTCACCCTCAGCCTAACCCTCACCCTCACCCTAGCCAACACCCTAACCCTAACCCTAACCCTAACACTCACCCTGACCCTAGCCCTCACACTCACCCTAACACTAACCCTAAACCTAACCGTAACCCTCACCCTAAACCTACCCCTAAACCTCACCCTCACCCTCAAGCTCACCCTCAACCTAACCCTAATCTTAAACCAAATACGTACTATAATCCTCACTTACCCTCACCTTAACACTAACCTTCAAACTCACCCTCACCCTCACCCTCACCCTAACCCTTAGCCTCACTCTCACAGTCACCCTAATTCTAACCCTAACAATAAACTTCACCCTCACCCTAACCCTAACCCTAAACCTATCCCTCACCCAACCCTCACCCTAAACCTAACCCTAAGCCTCACCCTCACCCTAACCCTCACCCTAACCCTTACCCTCACCCTAAGCCTAATCTAACCCAAAACCTAACCGTAACCCTCAGACTAAACATAACCCTCACCCTAACCCTAACCCTACACCTGAGATTAACCCTCAGCCTAAACCTAACCCTAACCCTAAATCTCACGCTATCCCTCTTCATAACCCTAACTCTCACACTCATCCTAGCCCTCACCCTAACTCTATCCCAAACCCCAACCTTCACCCGAACCCTCACACTCACCATCACCCTCACCCTAATCCTAATAATAACTTTAACATAACTCTCACTGTAACCCTAACCCTACCCCTAACCTAAGCCTCCTCCTCTCATTCCCACTTATCCTCAGCCTAACCCTAACCCTAATCCTAATACTAACCCTAACCATCACTCCCACCCTCACTCTAAACCTAACCCTATCCCTAAACCTCACCCTCACCGTCACCCTCACCCTCACCCTAACCCTAACCCTAACACTAACACTAACACTAATCCTAACAATAACCCTCACCCTAACCCTCAGCCTAACACTCACACTAAACCTTACACTAACCCTAAGCCTCACACTAAACCTAATACACACCCTAATCCTAAAAATACCCCTCATGCTAACCATAACCTTAACCCTAACCCTAATGCACACCCTAACCCTAAGCCTAACCCTAACACTCACCCTCACCCTAGCCCTAACCCTAACAATAATCCTAACCCTAAACCTCAACCTAACCCAAACCTTCATTCTAACCCTAACCCACACCCTATACCTAACCCTCACCCTAACCCTGACATTCACCCTAAAAGTTTCCCTAACCGTAAACTTAACAATAACCCTAATCCTCACCATAACCCTAACCTAACCTTAACCCTAACTCTCACCCTAACCCTAACCCTAACCCTAACACTAACCCTAAACCTCCCACTCATCCTAACCCTCAGCCTAACACTTAACCTCACCCTCACCCTAACCCTGACATTAACCCTAACCCTCACCCTAACCCTAAGCCTAACCATCACCCTCACTATAACCCTCATTGTCACCCTAATCCTCACCCTAACCCTGACCCTCACCCACACACTAACCTTCACCCTAAACTTAAACCTCACTCTCATAGTAATCCTCAACCTAAGACTAACCCTAACCCTAACACTAATCCTAAACTTAACCCTCATCCTCACCCTCACTTTAACACTAACACAAATACTCCCCCTAAACGTAAACCTCAACCTAACTCTAACCCTAACCCTAAACCTAACCCTCATTCTCTCCCTAACCCTAACCCTAAACCTAACACTCACCCTAATCCTAACCCTAACCCTAACCCTAATCCTCACCCTAAACATCAAACTTTACCTAACCCTAACCCTAACCCTCATCCTAACCCTTACCCTCATACTCACCCTCACCCTCACCCAAAGTATAACCCTAAACCTAATACTAATCCTAAACCTAACTCTCATCCTCACACTCGCCCTAAGGCTAACCCTAACGCTAAACCTAACCCTAACTCTCCCCCTCACCCTAGCACTCTCCCTAACCCTAACCCTAAACCTCACCCTCACCCTAAACTTCTCCCTAACCCTTGCCCTCAAACTAACCCTAACCCTCATCCTAAACGTAACCCTACCCCTCACCCTAACCCTAAGCCTCACCCTCACACTAACCCTAAACTTCAACTTAACCCCAACACTAACACTCACCCTAATCCTAACCCTCACCGTCACCCTCACCCTCAGCCTAACCCTAACCCTAATTCTAATCCTAACCCTATCGCTCACTCTCACCCTCACCCTAACCCTAAACCTAACCAAAACCTCAACATCACCCTCACCCTCACCCTTAACATAACCCTAAAAATAACCCTAACCCTAACCCTAACCCTAACCTTCACCCTAACCCTAACCCTAAACCTCAACCTAACCCTCACCCTCAACCTAACCCTCATCCTTACACTTACGTTATCCCTAACCCTAATTCTCAAGCAAACCCTCACCCTAAACATTCCCTCACCTTAACACTCACACTAAACATAAGCCTCACTGTAACCCTAAACTTACCCCTCACCCTAACCCTAACCCTCAACCCAACCCTAACCATCACCTTAACCCTAAGACTAACCCTAACCTTCACCTTAACCCTACGCCTAACCCTAATAACTAATCCTAACCCAAAACCTCACCCTAACCGTAACCCTCACACTAACCCTAACCCTCACCCTAACCCTAATGCTAACCTTAAACTTAACCCTCATCCTAACCCTCACCCTCATCCTCACCCTAACCTTAACCCTCCCCCTCACCCTAACATCAATCTAAACCTTACCCTTACACTCACCTTAACCCTCATACTAACCCTAACCCTCCCCCTAACCCTAACCGTAACCCTCACCCTCACCCTCAAGCTCATCCTCAGCCTAAACCTAATCCTAACCCAAATCCTTACCCCAATCCTTAACCTTACCCTCACCTTAACCCTAACCGTCAAATTAACCCTCACCCTCACCCTCACCCTAACGCTCAGCCTCAATCTCACCGTCATCCTCACCCTAACCCTAACCCTCACACTCACACTAAACCTAACACTAACCCTAACCCACAATCAACCCTCACCCTAATCCTAACCCTAAACCTCACCCTCACCCCATCCCTCACCCTAACCTTTACCTTCACCCTAAGCCTAAACCTAACCCTAAACTTAACCGTAACCCTCAGACTAAACCTCACCCTCACACTAACCCTAACCCTAACCCCAATTCTCACCCTATCCCTAACCATAACCCTAACCCTCACACTCATCCTAGCCCTCATCCTCTCTATCCCTAAACCTAACCCTCACCTGAACCCTCACCCTCACCTTTATCCTAATCCTAACAATAAATTTAACCCTAACTCTCACAGTAACCCTAACCCTAAACCTCCCCCTAACCCTAACCTTCCCCTCCCCTTCTCACTCACCCTCAGCCTAACTGTAACCCTAATCCTAATTCTAACCCTAACCCTCTCTCCCATCCTCACTCTAATCCTAACCCTATCCCTAAACCTCAGCCTCACTGTCAACATCACCCTCACCCAAACCCTAACAATAAACCCAAATCTAAACCTAACCCTAACCCTAAACCTCACCCTAACACTAACCCTAACCCTACACCTCACATTAAACCTTACCCTAACCCTAAACGTAACCCTATCCCTCAGCCTAAACCTCACACTAAACAGAACCCTAACGCTAATCTTCACCCTATCCTTAACCCTAACCCTAACCCTAACCCTCACCCTGACCCGCACTGTCACCCTAAACCTAACCCTCACCCTCAAACTCACCCTAATATAAACCCTAACCCTAATCCTAATTCTAACACTATCCCTCACCCTCACCCTCACCCTAACCCTAACCCTAACCCTAACCCGAACACTAACCCTCACCCTAATCCTCACCCTAACATTCACGCTAACCCTAACACTCACTCTCACATTAAACCTCACCCTCACCCTATCCCTTATCCTCACCCTAAACCTAAGCCTAACCCTAACACTCACACTAAACCTAACCCTAACCATAACTCTAAAACTACAACTCACATTAACCCTAACCATAATCCTAACCCTAAACCTCACCCTAACCCTAACCTTCAATCTATCCCTAACCCGCACCCTAAACCTAACCCTCACCCTTACCCTAACCCTCACCCGAACACTTACCCTAACCCTAACCCTAACATTAACCCTAACCCTCACCCTAACCCTAACCTAACCTTAAACCTAACACTCACCCTAACCCTCATCCTAAACTTCCCACTCACATTAACCATCAACCTAACCCTTATCCTCGCCCTCACCCTAACCCTCACATTAACACTAACCCTGGCCCTATCCCTAAGTCTAACCCTCACCCTCACCCTCATTCTCACACTCAGCCTAACCCTAACCCTATCCCTAACCGTCAACCTCACCCTAACCCTGACCATAGCCCTTAACTTCAAACTAACCCTAACTCGAACCCTAACACTAACCCTCAGACTAAACCTAACCCTCACATTAAACCTAACCATTCACCTCACCCTAGCCCTTATCCTAACGCTAACTGTAACCCTAACCCGCACCTGAAACCTGACCCTCACCCTAACCCTCACCCTCATCCTAAACATCACCCTAAGCCTATCCCTCACCCTAACCCTAACCCTAAACTTCACCTTAGCGTGAGGACGCTAAACCTCACCCTCACCCTAATCCTCAACCTAACCCTAAACCTAACCCTTAACTAACAGAAACCCTCACCCTCACCCTCACTCTCACCCTAATCCTCACCCTCACAATAGCCCTCACCCTAACCTTAACCCAACCCTAACCCTCAACCTCATCGTCACCCTCCGCCTAACCCTAACCTTAACTCTAATCCTAACCCTAATCCTCACCATTACCCTAACCCTAACCCTAACCCTAACACTCACCCTCATTCAAACACTCAACCTAACCCTAACCCTAACCCTCACCCTCACCCTCACCCTCACCCATACACTAATACTAACACTAACCCTAACCTTAACCCTAACCCTAACCCTAAGGCTCACACTAATCTAACCATCACCCTCACACTAAACCTAACGCTAACCCTAACACTAACCTTCCCCCTCACCCACACCCTCAACCTCAACCTAACTCTAAGCTTCACCTTAACTCTTACCCTAACCCTAACCCTAACCTTTACTTTAATGAAACCCTCAACCTAACCCTAATCCTAACCCTAACCCTCACCCTCACTCTAATACTCACCCAAACCCAAACGCTAACACTTACCTAACCGAAACCCTCACCCTAACCCTCAACCTCACCCTCACCCACACACTAATCCAAACACTAACCTTAAACCTAACATTCACACGAACCCTAAACCTCACACTAACCCTAAACCTACCCCTCACTTAACACTAACCCTAATCCTAAACCTAAACCTTACTCTCACCCTAAGCTTAACCCTAACCCTCAGACTGACGCTAGCCCTCACATTAACCCTAATCCAAACCCTAACCCTCACCCAAACCCTAAACTTCACCCTAACGCAAAACCTCACCCTAAACCTTACACTAATCCTAACCCTATCATTAACCCTAACCGTCACCCTGACCCTAATCCTAAACCTAACTCTAACCCTCCCCCTCACCCTAACTATCAACGTAACCCTTACTCTCACCCTCACACTAAGAATCACACTGACCCTAACCCTCACCCTAACCCTAACCCTAATCCTCACCCTCACCCTCACCCTCAGCCTAACACTAACCGTAACCCTAATCCTAACCCTAACCCTCAGCCTCACCCTCATCCTAACCCTATCCCTAAACCTCACCCTCACCCTCACCCTCACCCTAACCCTCAACCTCACCCTAACCCTAACCCTAATCCTAACCCTCACCCTAACACTAAACCTCACCCTAACCCTAACCCTCACCCTCATATTAACCATAACCCTAACCCTAACCCTCACCTTATCCCTCACCCTAACCCTCATGCTAAACCTAAACCTCAAACTCACCCTAACCCTCACCCTAACCCTTACCCTACCCCTAACCCAAACCCTAACCTAACCCTAACCCTCACCCTAACCCTAACTCTACCCCTCAGCCTAACCCTCACCCTAAACTTAACCCTAACTATAATTCTCAACCTATCCCTAAACCTAACCCTAACCCTCAACCTCACCCTAGCCCACACCCTAATTCTAACCCTATCCATAACACTCATCCGAACCCTCACACTCAGCCTAACCCTCACCCTCATCCTAAATATCACCCTAAGCCTAACCCTAACCCTCACCCTAACCCTAACCCCAACCCTCAATCTATCCCTAACACTCAACCTAAATCTCACCCTCACCCTAATCCACAACCTAACGCAAAAACTAACCCTTACATAAGCGAAAGCCTCAACCTCACACTCACCCTCACCGTGACCCTCACCCTAGCCCTCACCCTAAACTTAACAATAACTCTAACGATCAACCACTCAAGAAACCTCATCCTAACCCTAATCCTAAACCTAATCCTAAACCTAAAAATCACCTCACCCTAACCCTAACCCTAACCCTAACCCTAAACCTCAACCTCACCCACACCCTCACCATAACCCTAAATCTAACCCTAACCCTCAACCTAAACCTAAAACTCACCATAACCCTAACCCTCACCCTCACCCTAATGCTAAACCGAACCCTAACCCTAACCCTCCCTCTTACTCTCACACTAAACCTGAGCCTAAGCCTAACCCTAATTCTAATCCTAACCATAAAGCTCACTCTCACCCTCACCCTAAACCTAACTCTAACCCTAAACCTCACCCACACCCTCACTCTCACCTTCACCCTAATACTAATCCTAACCCTAACACTAACCCTCACCCTCACCCTAACCCTAACCCTAACTCTAACCCTAAACCTCACACGAAACCTAACCCTCACCCTAACCCTCACCCTAAACCTAACCCTCATCCTTACCCTAATCCTCACCCTAACAGTAACCCTAACCCTAACCCAATCCCTTACTCTAACCCTCATCCTAACCCTAACCTTAACCCTAACACTAACCCTCACTCTCTCTAAGCCTCACCCTAACCTTTACCCTCACCCAAACCCTCACCCTAACCCTAACCCTAACATTAACCTTAACCCTCACCCTAACCATCACCCTAACCATAACACTAACCCTCACCCTCAACCTAACCCTCACGCTAACCCTTACCGTCTCCCTAACCCTAACCTTAACCCTAACCCTAACCCTCAAAGTAACCCTAACGCACACCCTCATCATAAACCTACCCCTCCACCTAACCCTCATACTACCCCTAAGCCTAACCCTCATGCATACCCTCACCCTAACCCTAACCCTAACCCTCAACCTAACCCAAACCGTCACCCTCACCCTCACCGTCACCCTCAGTCTAACCCTAACCCTATCCCTTATCCTATGCCTAATCCTCAACCTCACCCTCACCCTAACTCTAACCCTAATCCCACCCTAACCTTCACTCTAACTCTAACCCTAACCCAACCCTAACCCTCATTCTCACCCTGACCCTCACCCTCAAGCTAAACATCACCCTAAACATAACCCTCACTCAAAACTAACCCTAATCCTCACACTCACCCTAATCCTCACCGTCACCCTAACCCTCACCATAACCCTAACCCTCACCCACACCCTAACCCTCACTATCACCCTGACAGGGACCCTCACGCTAAACATCACCCTAAACATAACCCTGACCCTAAACCTAACCCTAAGCATCACCCTAAACCTAACCCTCACCTTCACCCACATGCTCACTCACAGCCTAAGACTAACCCTAACCCTAACCCTCACCCTCACCCTAACCCTCACCCTAACCGTTAACCTCACACTAACCCTAACCTTAACCCTAACACTAACCCTCAGACCAAACAAACCTCACCCTAACCCTAAACATTCCCCTCAACATAGCCTTCAACCTAACGCTCAACGTAACCCTAACCCGCACCCGAACACTCACCCCCACCCTAACCCTCACCCTCATCCTAGACATAAACCGAACCCTAACCTTCACCCTAACCCTAACCCTAAACCTCAACTTAACCCAAATCCTCACCCTCACCCTAATCCTCACCTGCATCCTAAACCTATCCCTTACCTAACAGAAACCCTCACCCTCACCCTCACCCTCACAATAGCCCTCACCCTAACCTTAGGGTTATTGTGAAGATTAGGATGAAGGTGAGGGTTAGGGTGAAGATTAGGATTAGGGTGAGTGTTAAGGTTAGGGTTAGGGTTAGGCTGATGGCTAGGGTGAGGGTGAGGGTTAATGTGAGGGTGAGGGTGAGGGTTAGGGTGTCGGTGAAGATTAAGGTAGTGTGAGTGTTAGGGTGTTAGGGTGAGGGTGCGGTTTAGAGTTAGGGTTAGGTTTAGGATTATGGTCAGTTTGAGTATTACTGTTAAGGTTAGGGTTAGCATGAGGGTTAGGGTGAGGGGTAGGATTAGGGTTAGGGTGAGGGTTAGGGTTAGTGTAAGGGTTAGGGTTAGGGTGAGGGTGAGGGTGAGGGTGATGTTTAGGGTTAGGGTTAGGGTTATTGTGAGGGTTAGGGTTAGTGTGAGTGTTAGGGTGAGGGTAAGGGTTATGGTGAAGGTTAGGGTGAGGTTGAGGTTTAGGGTTAGGGTTTGGGTGAATTTAGAGTTCAGGTGAGGGTGAGGGTTAAGGTTAGGTTTTGGGTGAGGGTTAGGGTTAGGGTGAGAGTTAGAGTTAGGGTTAGGGTGAGGGTGAGGGTGAGGTTTAGGGTTAGAGTTAGGGTGAGGTTAAGGGTTAGGTTGAGGGTTAGGATGAGGTGAGGGTTAGGGTTAGGGTGATGTTTTACGTTAGGATTAGGGTTAGGTTGAGGGTTTGGGTGAGGTTTAGGGTTAGTGTTAGAGTTAGGTTTAGGATGAGGGTTAGGTTGAGGTTAAGGGTTTGGGTGAAGGTTAGAGTGAAGGTGATGGTTAGGGTTAGGGTTAGGGTGAGGGGTAGGGTGAGGGTTAGGTCTTGAGTTAGGGTTAGGGTAAGGGTTAGGGTGAGGGTTAGGGTTAGGGTTAGGGTTAGGGTGAGGGTTAAGGTTAGGGTGAGGGTGAGGGTCTGGGTGAAGTTTAGGGTTAGGATTAGTTTTAGGGTTAGGGATAGTCTGAGGGTGAGGTTGAGTGTGAGGGTGAGGATTAAGGTTAGGGTTAGGTTAAGCTCAGGGCTACGGAGAGGGTGAGGGTTAGGGTGAGAGTGAGGGTGAGGGTGAGAGTTTTGGTTATGTAAGAGTTAAGGTTATGATTAGGGTGAGGATTAGGGTGAATTTGAGGGTTAGAGGGAGGGTTAGCGTTAGGGCGATGGTTAGGTTTTTGGTTAGGGTGAGGATTAGCGTTAGGGTGATATTTTGGGAGAAGGTGAGGGTTACCGTGAGGTGAGGGTTCGATTGAGGGTGAGGGTTAGGGTGAGGATGAGGGCTAGGTTTAGGTTTTTTTGAGAATTAGTGTGAGGTTAAAGTTTAGGGTGAGGGTTAGGTTGAGGGTGAGGGTTAGGGTTAGTGTTAGGGTTAGGGTGAGGGTTAGGGTGAGGGTTAAGGTTAGGGTTTGGGTGAGGGTGAGGTTTAGGATTAGGGTTAGTGTGAGTGTTAAGGTTAAGGTTAGGGTTAGGATGAGATTTAGGGTTAGGTTGAGGGTGAGGGTTTCGGTTAGGTAAGGTTTAGGGTGAAGATTAGGGTGAGTTTGAGATTTAGCGGGAGGGTTAGGTTTAGGGTGAGATTCAGGGTTATGTTTAGGGTGAAAGTTAGGGTTAGGGGGATGTTTTGGGTGAGGGTGAGGGTTACCCTGAGGTGAGGGTGAGGGTGAGGGTGAGGGTTAGGGTGAGGGTAAGGGTTAGGGTGAGGGTGAGGGTTAGGGTTGGGGTGATGGTGACCTTGAGGGTGTGGATGAGGGTTAGGGTTAGCGTGAGGGATAGGGTGAGGGTAAGTGTTAGGGTGAGGGTGAAGGTTAGGGTTAGGGTGAGGGTGAGGGTGTGGGTGAGGGCTCTGGTTAGGTAAGGTTTAGGGTTAGGGTTATGGTGAGAGCTAGGTTAAGGGTGAGGTTTTGGGTGAGGGTGAGGGTGAGGTTGAGGGTTAGGGCCAAGGTGAGGGTTAGGGTTAGTGTGAGGGTTAGAGTGACGGTGATTGTTAGTGTCAGGCAGAGGGTTAGGGTTAGGGTTAGGTTTAGGGTGTGGATTAGGGTCAGGATGTGGGTTACGGTGAGGGGCAGGGTTAGGGTTAGGTGAGGTTTAGGGTTAGTGTGAGGAATAGTTTTAGGTTTAGGGTTAGGGTGAGGGTAAGGGTTAGGGTGAACGTTAGGTTGAGGGTGAGGGTTAGAGTTAGGGTGAGGGTGAGGGTTAGGGTGATGTTTATGGTTAGGATTAGGGTTAGGATTAGGGTTAGTGTGAGGGTTAGATTTAGGGGTAGTGTGAGTGTTAGTGTGAGGGTAAGGGTTAGGGTGAAGGTTAGGGTGAAGGTGAGGGTTAGGGTTAGGGTTAGGATGAGGGTTAGGTTTAGATTGAGGGTTAGTGTTAGGTTGAGGGTTAGGTCAGGCTAGGGTTAGTGTGAGGTTGAATGTGAGGGTGAGGATTAGGGTTAGTGTTAGGGTTAGGGTGAGGGTAAGGGTTAGGGTGAGCTTTAGGGTGTGGGTGAGGATTAGGGTTAGCATTAGGGTTAGGGTGAGGGTTAGGTTGAGGTTTAGGGTGAGAGTGAGGTTTGGGTGAGGTTTTGGTTTAGGGTGAGTGTTAGGGTTAGTGTTAGGAAAAGAGTTAGTCTTAGGGTGATGTTTAGGTTGAGGGTGAGGGTTAGGGTGATGGTGAGGGTTCGGTTTAAGATGAGATTTACTGTGTGGGTGAGGGTTAGGTTTAGCGTGAGGGTTAGTTTTACAGTGAGGGTTAGTGTGAGGGTGAGGCTTAGTGTTAGGGTGAGGGTTAGTATTAGGGTTAGTGTTAGGGTTAGGGTGAGGGGGAGGATTAGGTTTAGCATGAGGGTTAGGGTGAAGTTTAGGGTTAGAGTGAGGGTTAGGGTTAGAGTGAGGGTGAGGGTAATTGTTAGGCTGAGTGTTAGGGTGAGGAACAGGGTTAGGATTAGGGTTAAATTTATGGTTAGGTCTAGTGTGAGGGTTAGGGTTAGGGTTAGGGTGAAGATTAGGGTTAGGTTTAGGTTGAGTATTAGAGTGTGGGTGAAGTTTAGGGTGAGGGTTAGCGTTAGGGTGAGGTTTAGGTTTAGGATTAGGGTAAGGTTTAGGGTTAGCCTGAGGGTGAGGGTGCAGGTGAAGGAGTGGGTTAGGGTTAGGTTTAGGGTTAGGGTTAGGCTGAGGGTGAGGGTGCAGGTTAGGTTTAGGGTGAGAGTTAGGGTTAGGTTTACGTTTAGGGTGAGGGTGAGGGTTAGGATGACAGTGAGGATTTGTGACAGGCTGAGTGTTAGGGTTAGGGTTAGGGTTAGGGTGAGGGTTAGGGATAGGTTTAGGGTTACATTGACGGTTTGGTTGAGGTGTAGGGTTAGGGTTTGGTTTAGGGTGAGGGTGAGGGTGAGGCTGAGGGTTAAGGTGAGATTGAGGGTGAGTGTGAGGGAGAAGGTTAGGGTTAGGTTTAGGGTTAGGGTGAGGTTGACGATGAGGGTGAGTGTTAGTGTTAGGATTAGTGTGAGGGTTAGGATTAGGCTGAGGGTGATCTTTAGGGTGAGGTAAGGGTTAGGGTTAGGGTTAGGGTGATGGTTAGTGTTAGTGTGAGGCTTAGCGTGAGTGTGAGGGCAAGGGTTAGTTTGCGGGTTAGGGTGAGAGTAAGGTTTAGGGTTAGGTTTAGGTTTAGGTTTACGTCAGGGTTAGGTTTAGGGTGAGGGTTAGGGTTAATGTTAGGGTTAGGGTTAGGGTAAGTGTTAGGATGTGGTTGAGGTTTAGGGTAAGGGTGAGGTTTGGGGTTAGTGTGAGGTTTAGGGTTAGGGTTAGGTTGAGGGCTAGGGTGAGGGTGAGCATTAGGATTAGGCTTAGGTTTAGGGCGAGGGTTAGGGTTATGGTTAGTGTGAGTGTGAGGGTGATGGTGAGGGTTAGGATTAGGTTTAGGTTGAGGGTTAGGGTTAGTTTAAGGGTAAGGTTGACTGTGAGGTTAAGGTTTAGGGTGAGGATTAGAGTGAGGATGAGGGTTAGGGTTAGGATTAGGATTAGGGTTAGGGTTAGGATTAAGATTAGGGTTAGAGTGAGGGTTAGGCTAAGGGTGAGGGTTAGTTTTAGTGTGAGGGTTAGGGTTAGGGTTAGGTTTAGGGTGAGGGTGAGGTTTAGGGTTAGGGTTAGGGTTAGGTTTAGGGTTAGGATTAGGGATAGGGTTATTGTTAGCTTTAGAGTTAGGGTGAGGGTGAGGGTTAAGGTGAGCCTGAGGGTGAGGTTTAGGGTTAGGATTAGTGTTAGGTTTAGGGTTAGGCTGAAGTTAAGGGTGAGGGTGGGAGTGAGGGTTACAGATAGGGTTAGGGTGAGGGTTAGGTTTAGTGTGAGGGTTAGGGTTAGAGTTAGTGTTAGTCTGAGTGTAAGGGTGAGGGTTATGGTGAGGGTGAGGGTTAGGGTTAGGTTTAGGGTGAGAGGTAAGGTTACGGTTAGCATTAGGGTTAGGGTGAGGATAAGGATTAGGGCTAGGGATAGTGTGAGGTTTAGGGTTAGGGTTAGCGTGAGGTTGAGGATTAGGATTAGGGTTAGTGTTAGGCTGAGGGTGAGGGTGAAGGTTAGGGTTAATTTTAGGTTGAGCTTTAGGGTTAAGGTGAGGTTTAGGTTTAGGGTTAGTGTTAGGGTGAGGGTGAAGATGAGGTTAAGGGTGAGCTTGAGGCTGAGGATTAGGGTTAGGATTAGTGTTAGGTTTAGGGTTAAGCTGAGGGTGAGTGTGATGGTGAGGGTTAGTTTTAGTGTTAGGGTTAGTGTGAGGGTAAGGTTTAGGGTGAGGGTTAGTGTTAGAGGTAGGATTATGGTGAGGCTTAGGGTAAGGGTGAAGAATAGGTTTAGTGTGAGATTTAGGGTTAGGGTTAGGGTAAGTTTTAGGGTTAGGATTAGGGATAGGGGTATTGTTAGCTATAGAGTTAGGGTGAGGGTGAGGGTTAGGGTGAGCCTGAGGGTGAGGGTTAGGGTTAGGATTAGTGTTAGTTTTAGGGTTAGGCTGAAGGTAAGGGTGAGGGTGGGGTTGAGGGTTAGTGTTAGGGTTAGTGTTAGGCTGAGGGCGAGGGTTAGGGTTAGGTTTAGGTGAGGGTGAGTGTTAGGGTTAGGGTTAGGTTTAGGCTTAGGGTGAGGGTTAGGGTTAGGGTTAAGGTAAGGGTGAGGATTAAAGTGAAAGTTAGGTTTAGGTTAGGGTGAGGGTTAATTTGAAGGTAAGGGTTAGGGTAAGGGTTAGGGTGTGGGTGAGGGTGAGGCTTAGGGTTATTGTTGTTTTGAGGCATACTGTGAGGGTGAGGGTTAGGGTTTCGGTTAGAGAAAGGGTTAGTGTGAGGGTGAGGGTTAGGGTTTCGGCTAGAGTAAGATTTAGAGTGAGGGTGAGGGTGAGGGTTAGGGTTAGGCTGAGGTTTAGGTTCAGGGTAAGGGTTAGTGTTAGGGTGAGGGTGAGGGTTAGGGTCAGGGTTAGTGTTAGCTGAGGGCTACGGTAAGGTTGAGGATTAGGGTTAGGGTTAGGGATAGGGTGAGGTGTAGGATTAGGGTTAGGGTTAGTGTGAGGGTTAGACTCAGGGGTAGGATTAGGGTTAGCATGAGGGTTAGGTTGAGTGTGAGTGTTAGGATTAGGGTTAGGGTTAGTGTTAGGGTGAGGGTTAGGTTTAGTGTGAATGTTAGTTTTCGGGTTCAGGTTAGGGTGATGGAAAGGTTTTGGGTGAGGTTTAGAGTGAGGGTGAGTGTTAGGGTTAGTATTAGGTTTAGGGTGAGGGTTAGGGTGAGGTTTAGGGTTAGGGTTAGTTTTAGGGTGAGGGTTAGGGTTAAGTTTATGGTGAGCATTAGGGTTAAGGTGAGGGTTAGGTTTAGGGTTAGTGTTAGGGTGAGGTTGAGGTTGAGGTTGAGGGTGAGCTTGAGGGTGAAGGCTAGAGTTAGGATTAGTGTTAGGTTTAAGGTTAGGCTGAGGGTTAGGGTAAGTGTGAGGGTAAGTGTGAGGGTGAGGGTAAGATTTAGGGTGAGGATTAGGGTGAGGGTGAGGGTTAGTGTTTGGTTTAGGATTAGGGTGAGAGTTAGGGTAAGGGTGAGGAATAGGTTTAGTGTGAGGTTTAGGGTTAGGGTTAGGGTAAGGTTTAGGTTAGGATTAGCGATAGGGTTATTGTTAGCTTTAGAGTGAGGTTGAGGGTGAGGGTTAGGGTGAGCCTGAGGGTGAGGGATATGGTTAGGATTAGAGTTAGGGTTAGGGTTAGGCTGAAGGTATGGGTGAGGGGGGTGAGGGTTACAGATAGGGTTAGGTTTAGTGTGAGGGTTAGGGTTAGAGTTAGTTTTAGGCTGAGGGTAAGGGTTAGGGTGAGGGTTAGGGTGAAGGTGAGGGTTAGGGGTAGGGTTAGGTGAGTGGTAGGGTTAGGTTTAGCATTAGGGTTAGGGTCATGATAAGGATTAGCGTTAGGGATAGTGTGAGGTTTAGGGTTAAGATTAGGGTGAGGGTTAGGGTTAGGCTGTGGGCGAGGGTGAGGGTGAGGGTTAGGGTTAGGTTTTGGGTGAGGATGAGGGTTAGGGTTAGTGTTAGGCATTGGGTGAGGGTTAGGGTTATGGTTAGGGTGAGGGTGAGGGATAGGTTTAGGGTAAGGGTGAGGATTAAAGTGAAAGTTAGGTTTAGGTTAGGGTGAGGGTTAGTGTGCGGGTAAGGGTTAAGGTGAGGGTTAGGATGAGTGTGAGGGTTAGGCTTACTGTTATTGTTATGGTGAGACATAGGGTGAGGGTGAGGGTTAGGTATTCAGTTAGAGTAAGGGTTAGTATTTGAGTGAGGGTGAGGGTTAGGGTAAGGCTGAGGGTAAGGGTCAGAATGAGGGTTAGGGTTAGGGTTAGGGTGAGGGTTAGTGTTAGTTTTAATGTTAGCTGAGGGCTAGGGTAAGGTTGAGGGTTAGGGTTAGGTTTAGGGATAGGGTGAGGTTTAGGGTTAGGGTTAGGGTTAGTGTGAGGGTTAGACTCAGGGGTAGGTTTAGGGTTAGCATGAGGATTAGGTTTAGTGTGAGGGTTAGGAATAGGGTTAGGGTTAGTGTTAGGGTGAGGGATAGGTTTAGTGTGAGGGTTAGCGTTAGGGTTCAGGTTAGGGTGAGGGTAAGGTTTCAGGTGAGGTTTAGGGTGAGGGTGAGTGTCAGGGTTAGTATTAGGGTTAGG
Organism: Dipodomys merriami; assembly: GCF_024711535.1. NCBI lineage: Eukaryota > Metazoa > Chordata > Mammalia > Rodentia > Heteromyidae > Dipodomys > Dipodomys merriami. Next base: position 4,344,649 of record NW_027202327.1, read on the forward strand.
GTGAGGGTTAGGGTGAGGGTTAGGTTTAGGGTTAGGTTTAGGGTGAGGGTGAGGGTGAGGGTTAAGGTTAAGTGTAGGGTGAGCGTTAAGGTTAAGGTGAGGGTTAAGTTTAGGGTTAGTATTAGGGTGAGGGTGAGGATGAGGTTGAGGGTGAGCTTGAGTGTGAGGGTTAGGGTTAGGATTACTGTTAGTTTTTAGGGTTAAGCTGAGGATGAGTGTGATGGTGAGGGTTAGGTTTAGGGTTAGGTTGAGGGTTAGGGTTAATGTGAGGGTAAGTTTGAGGGTGAGGGTAAGATTTAGGTGAGGATTAGGGTCAGGGTGAGGGTTAGTGTTAGGGTTGGGATTAGGGTGAGCGTTAGGGTAAGGGTGAGGAATAGGTTTAGTGTGAGGTATAGGGTTAGGGTTAGGGTAAGGTTTAGGGTTCGGATTAGGGATAGGGGTATTGTTAGCTTTAGAGTTAGGGTGAGGGTGAGGGTTAGGGTGAGCCTGAGGGTGAGGGTTATGGTTAGGATTAGTGTTAGTGTTAGGGTTAGGCTGAAGGTATGTGTGAGGGTGGCGGTGAGTGTTACAGATAGGGTTAGGGTTAGGGTTAGGGTGAGGGTTAGGGTTAGAGTGAAGGTTAGGGTTAGAGTTAGTGTTAGGCTGAGGGTAAGGATTAGGGTGAGGGTGAGGATGAGGGTTAGTGTTTGTGTTAGGATTAGGGTGAGGGTTAGGGTAAGGGTGAGGAATAGGTTTAGTGTGAGGTTTGGCTTTTGGGTTAGGGTTAGGCTGAGGGTGAGGATTAGGGTTAGGGTAGTGTGTGGGTTAGGTTTAGGGTTAGGTTTTTGGTGAAGGTTAGGGTTAAGGTTAGGATTAGGGTGATGGTTAGGGTTAGGTTTAAGGTGAGGGTTAGGGTGAGTGTGAGGGTTAGGGTTAGGGTGAGGGTTAGGGTTTGGGTGAGGGTTAGGGTTAGCGTTAGGGAGAGTGTTAGGGTGAGGGTGTGAGTGAGAATTAGGGTTAGGGTTAGGGTGAGCGTTAGGGTTAGTGTTTCGGTTAGGGTTAGGGCTAGAGTAAGGGTGAGGGTTAGGGTGAAGTTTAGGGTGAGGTTTAGTGTTAGTGTTAGGGTTAGGGTGAGGGTTAGGATGAGTGTGAGGGTTTGGGTTAGGGTGAGGTTTAGAGTTAGCGTGAGGGTTAGGGTTAGGGTTAGGGTAAGGGTGAGTGTGAGGGTTAGGTTTAGGTTGAGGTTTAGGGTTAGTGTAGGGGTTAGGGTTAGGGTTAGGATGAGCATTAGGGTGAGGGTGAATGTTAGGGTGAGAGTTAGGGTTAGAGTGAGGTTTAGTTTTAGGATTAAGCTGAGGGTTAAGTTTAGGGTGATGTTTAGTGTGAGGGTGAGGGTTAAGTTGAGGGTGAGAGTTCGGGTGAAGATGAGGTTTAGGGTGTGGGTTCGATTTAGGATTAGGGTGAGGGTTATGGTTGCGGTGAGGTTTAGCATGAGGCTGAGGGTTTGGGTTAGTGTGAGGGTTAGTTTTAGGGTTAGGGTTAGGGTGAGGGTTAGGGTGAGGGTTAGTGTTAGGGTTAGGGTTAGGGTGAGGGTTAGGGTTAGTGTTAGGGTTACAGTTAGTGTGATTGTTAGGGTTAGGGTGAGGTCTAGGGTGAAGGTTAGGTTTAGAGTAAGGTTTAGGTTTAGGGTTAGTGTGAGGGTTAGGATGTGGGTGAGGTTTAGTGTTAGGGTGAGGGTTAGGGTGATGGTGACAGTTAGGGTGAGTTTTTGGTTTAGGGATATGGTTAGGGTGTGGGTTAGGGTTAGGGTTCGTGTTAGGCTGAGTGTTAGGGTGAGGGGTATGTTTAGGGTTAGGGTGAAGGTTAGGATTAGTGTGAAGGTAAGTGTTAGTTTTAGGGTTAGGGTGAGCGTAAAGATTATGGTGAGGTTTAGGGTGAGGGTGAGGTTTTGGGTTAGCATTAGGGTTAGGTTGAGGGCTAGGATGAGGGTTAGGGTTAGGGTTATGATTAGGGTGAAGGTGGGGGTTAGGGTTTGGGTTAGGTTTAGGGTGAGGATTAGGGTGAGGGTCATGGTTAGGGTGAGGATAAGGTTTAGGGTGAGGGTGAAATTTAGGGTTAGGCTTAGGGTTAGGGTGAGGGGTAGGGTCATGTTTACGGTTAGGGTTAGGTTTAGGGTTAGAGTGAGGGTTAGGGTGAGGGATAGGGTTAGTGTTTGGGTTACAGTTAGGGTGAGTGTTAGGGTTAGGGTGAGAGTTAGGGTTAAGTTTAGGGTAGGGTGAGTGTAAGGGGTAGGGTGAGGTTTAGGTTTAGGCAGAGGGTGAAGGTGAGGGTGAGGGTTAGGGTTAGAGTTAAGGTTAAGGTGGGTGTTAGGGTTAGGATGAGGTTTAGGGTGAGCTGTAGGGTTAGGGTTAGTGTGAGTGTAAGGTTGAGTGTTAGGGTTAAGGTGAGGGTGAGGGTTAGGGTTAGGGATAGGGTTACATTTAGGGTGAGTGTTAGGGTTAGGGTGAGGATTAGGTTTAGGTTTAGGGTAGGGTGGTTGTAAAGGGTAGGGTGAGGGTTAGGGTTAGGCTGAGGGTGAAGTTGAGGGTGAGGGTTAGGGTTAGGGTTAAGGTTAAGGTGAGTGTTAGGGTTAGGTTAGGGTTAGGATGAAGGTTAGGTTGAGGTGTAGGGTTAGGGTTAGTGTGAGGGTAAAGTTGAGGGTTAGGGTTACGGTGAGGGTGAGGGTTAGGGTTAGGTGTAGGTTTAGGGAGAGGGTTAGGGTGTGGGTGAGTGTGAGGGAAAGTGTTAGGGTGAGGGTGAGGGTTCGCATTAGGGTTAAGTTTAGGGTTAGGGTTAGGGTGACGTTTAAGGTGAGGGTTAGGGTTAGTGTTAGGGTTAGGTTTTGGGTAAGTGTTAGGGTAAGTTTGAGGGATCGGTTTAGTGTTAGAATTAGGGTAGGGTGAGGTTAAGGGTTAGGGTGAGGGTTAGGGTTAGGCTGAAAGTTAGGGTTAGCATTAGGTTTAGGTTTATGGTGAGGATGAAGATTAGGGTGAGGAGTAGTTTTAGCGTTAGGGTGAGCGTGAGATTGAGGGTGAGGGTGAGTGTTAGGGTGAGGGTTATGGTGAAGATGACAGTTAAGATTAATATTAGGTTTAGGTTGAGGGGTAGGGTGAGGGGTAGGGTAAGGGTTAGAGTGAGGGTTAGGGTTAGTGTGAGAGTTAGTGTTAGGGTTAGAGTTAGGGTTACTGTGAGGTTAAGTTTGAGGGTGAGGGTTAGGTTGAGCGTGGGGTTTAGTGTTAGGGTTAAGGTGAGAGAGTATTAGGGTGAGGATGAGGGCTAGGGTTAGGGTTAGGATTAGGGTGAGGGTTAGGGTGAAGGATAGGGTTAGTTTTCGGGTTAGGGTGAGGGTGAGTGTTAGGGTTAGGATGAGGGTTAGGATAAGGTTTAGATTTAGGGTGAGTTTAGTGTTAGGTTTTAGGTGAGGGCGTGGGTGAGCATTAGGGTTAGTGTAAGAGTTAGGGTGAGGGTGAAGGTTAGGGTTAGGGTTAGGGTCAGGTTTATGGTTAGTGTTAGGTTTAGGTTTAGGGTGAGTGTTAGGGTTAGTGTGCAGTTTAGGATTAGGGTTAGGGTTAGGGATAGGGTGACGATAAGGGTTAGGATGAGGGTTAGGGTGAGGGTGAGGGTTAAGGTGGGGTTGAGAGTGAGGGTTTCGTTTAAGTAAGGGTTATGTTTTGGTTTAGTGAGTGGATTAGCGTTTGTTTGAGGGTTAGGGTGTGGGTAAGTGTTAGGGCTAGGTTGAGGGTTAGGGTTAGGGTGAGGGTGAGCATTAGGGTTTCGGTTAGGTAAGGGTTAGGTTTAGTGATAGGATTAGGGTTAGGTTGAGGTTAAGAGTTAGGGTGAGTTTTAGGATGAGGGTGAGGTTTAGGGTTAGCGTTAGGGTTAGGGTGAGGGTTATTGTTAGGGTTAGGGTGAGGGTTAGGTTTACAGTTAGGGTTACGGTGAGTGTGAGTGTGAGGTATAGGGTTAGGTTTAGGGTGAGGGTGTGGTTGAGGGTTAGGTTTAGATTTAGTGTTACGGTTAGGGTTAGGCTTAGGGTTATGGTGAAGGTTAGGGTTAGTGTTAGGGTGAGGATTAGGTTTAGGTTTACGGTTAGGGTGAGAGTGAGTGATAGGTTGAGGATGAGCGTTAGGGTTAGGGTTAGGGTTAGGGTTAGGGTTAGGGTGAGGTTGATGGTTAATTTTAGGTTTAGGGTGAGGATTAGTGTTAGGGTTATGGTTTGGGTGAGGGTGAGTGTTAGGATTAGCATTAGGATTAGGGTGAGGATTAGGGTTAGTTTTAGGTTTAGGCTAAGGGTGAGGGCGAGGTTGAGGGTTAGGATTAGGATAAGGGTGAGGGTGGGGGTTAGCTTTAGTGTGAGGTTTAGGTTTAGGGTTTGCATGAGGGTTAGGTTTAGAGTGATGTTGAGGGAGATGGTGAGGATTAGGGTGAGAGTGAGGGTTTGGGTGAGGGATAGGATGTGTTTGAGGGTTTGGGTTAGGTTGAGGGTGAGGGTTAGTGTTCGTGTTAGGGTGAAGGAAAGGGTGAGGGGTATGATTAGGGTTAGGGTGAGGATTAGGATTAGTGTGAGTGTATTGTTTAGGGTTAGGGTGAGTGTAAAGTTTAGGGTGAGGTTTAGGGTGAAGGTGAGGTTCTCTGTTAGCCTTAGGGTTAGTTTGAGGGTTAGAATGAGGATTAGGGTTAGGGTTATGGTTAGGGTGAGGGTGAGTGTTAGGGTTAGTGTTAGGTTTAGGAGGATGATTAGGGTGATGGTTAGGGTTAGGGTTAGGGTTAAGGGTAGAGTTAGGGTGAGGTTTAGGGTTAGTGTTATGGTTTTGGTGAGGGTGAGTGTTAGGGTTAGGGTGAGTGTTAGGGTTAGGTTTAGGGTTTGGGTAGGGTGGGGGTAAGGGGTAGGGTGAGGGTTAGGGTTAGGCTGAGGGTGAGGGTTAGGGTTAGGGTTACGGTGAGTGTTAGTTTTAGGGTTAAGGTTAGGATGAGTGTTAGGTGAGGGATAGGGTTAGGATTAGGATGAGGGTGAGGGTTAGGGTTAGGGTGAGGTTGAGGTTTAGGGTTAGGTTGAGGGTTAGGGAGAGGGTGAGGCTTAGGGTTAGGGTGAGGGTTAGGGAGAGAGTTAGGGTGAGGGTAGGGGTGAGGTTTAGGTTAAGGGTTAGGGTTAGGGTAAGGGTTAGGGTGACTGTTAAGGTTAGGATTAGGTTTAGGTTGAGACTTAGGGTGAGGAGTAGGGTTAGGGTACGTGTGAGCATTAGTGTTAGTGCGAGAGTTAGGTTTAGGTTTAGGGTGAGGGTTACCGTGAGGGTAATGGTAAGGGTGAGAGTTAGGATGAGGGTGAGGGTTAGGGTTAGGGTTAGGGTGAGGGTGAGTGTTAGGGTGAGGTTGAAGCTAAGTTTAGGGTTAGGGTGAGGGTTAGCGTGAGGGTTAGGTTTAGGTTTAGGTTAAGGGTGAGAGTGAGTGGTACGGTGAGGATGAGGGTTAAGGTTTAGGTTTAGGGTTAGGTTTAGGGTCAGGGAGAGGGTGAGGGTTAGAATTAGGTTAAGGTTTACCGCGAGGTGTAGGGTGAGGGTTAGGTTTAGGGTTTTGGTTAGGATTAGAATGAGGGTGAGGGTTAGGGTTAGGGTAAAGGTGAGTGTGAGGGTGAGTGGTAGGTTTAGGATTAGGGTTAGGGTTAGGCATAGGGTTAGGATGAAGGTGAGGGTTACAGTTATGGTGAGGGTTAGGGTTAGGTTGAGGGCGAGGGTTAGGGTTAGGGTGATGTTTACTGTGAGGGTGAGGGTTAGGGTGGGTGTGAGGGTTTGGGTGTGGGTTATGGTGTGTGTGACTGTTAGTGTTAAGGTGAGTTTTAGGATGACGGTGAGTTTGAGGGTTAGGTTTAGGGTAAGGGTAAGGGTGAGTGTTAGCGTGAGGGTTAGGGTTAGGGTGAAGTTTAGGGTTAGTGTTAGGGTTTGTGTGAGTGTTAGGGTTAGGATTACGGTTTGGGTTAGTGTAGGTTGAGGTAAGGTTTAGGGTGAGGGTTAGTTTCAGGCTGAGGGTGAGGGTGAGGTTGAGGTTTAGGGTTAGGTTTAGGGTTAGGGTGAGTGTAAGGGTTAGGGTTATGTTTAGGATGAGGGATCAGTTGAGGGATAGGATTAAGGTTAGGTTGAGGGTGAGGGTGAGGGTTAGGGTTAGGGTGAGTGTTAGGGTTAGTGTTAGGTTTAAGATGAGGGTTAGGGTGAGGGGTAGGGTTAGGGTTAATGGGAAGGTTAGGGTTAGTGTGAGGCTTAGGGTTAGGTTTAGGGTTAGGATGAGGGTTATGGTTAGGGTTATTGTTAGTGTAGGGTGAGGGTTAGGGTGAGGTTTAGCGTTAGTGTTAGGGTTAAGTTTAGGTTGAGTGTTAGTGTTATTATGAGTGTTAGGGTTAGGGTTAGGTTTAGTGTTAGGGTGAGTGTAAGGGTTAGGGTGAGGTTTAGGGAGAGGGTGAGGGTTAGGGCAAGGTTTAAGTTTAGGATTAGGGTCAGGGTGAGCGTGAGCGTTAGGGTTCGTGTGAGGGGTAGGCTGAGGTGTAGGGTTAGGGTTAGGGTTAGGGTGAGGGTGAGGGTGAGGATTTCGGTTAATTAAGGGTTAGTTTTAGGGTTAGGGAGAGGATTAGGTTTTGGGATAGGTTGAGGGTTAGTGTGAGAGGTAGGGTTATGGTTAGGTTGAAGGTTAGGTTTAGTGTGAGGGTTAGGTTTAGGGGTAGGATTAGGGTGAGGGTGAGGGTAAGTGTTAGGGTGAGGGTTAGGATGAGGGTGAGGTTTAGAGTTAGGATGAGGGTGAGGGTTAGGTTTTGGATTAGTGTTATGGTTAGGGTTAGGCTTAGGGTGAGGGTGAGGGGTAGGGTGATGGAGTGGGTTGGGGTTAAGTTTTGGGTGAGGGTGAGGGTTAGTATGAGGCTTAGTGTAAGAGTTAGGGTTAGGGTTTGGGTGAGTGTTAGGGTGAGGTTGAGGGTTAAGATTAGGTTTAGGGTTAGGGTGAAATCTAGGGTGAGGGTTAGGGTTAGGGTTAGGGTGAGGGTGAGGGTTAGGGTTAGGTTTAGGAGGAGGGTTATTGTAAGGGGTAGGGTTAGGGTTAGTGTGAGGGTTAGGATTGGTGTGAGGTTTAGGGTTAGGTTTAGGGTTAGGGTTACCGTGAGGGTAAGGGTAAGGGTGAGGTTTAGGATGAGGGTGAGGGTTAGGATTAGGGTTAGGGTGAGGGTTAGCCTGAGATGTAGGTTTATGTTTAGGGTGAGGGTAAGGTTTATTGTGAGGGATAGGTTTAGGGTTAGGGTTAGGTTGAGGGTAAGGGTTAGGGTGAGGGTTAGGATGAGCGTGAGGTTTAGGGTAGGGTGAGGGTTAGGGTGATGGTGAGGGTTAAGTTGAGGGTTAGGTTTAGGGTTAGGGTTAGGGTCAGGGTGAGGATTAGGGTTAGGGTTAGGGTTAGCATTAAGGTTAGGGTGAGGCTAGGGGTTAGGGTGAGGGTGAGGATTAGGTTTAGGGTGATGTTTTTTGTGAGGGTGAGTTTTACCGTGAGGTTAGGGTTAGGGTTAGGGTGAGGGTTTGGGTGAGGGTGAGGGTTAGGGTTAGTGTTAGGGTTAGGGTGAGGGTTAGGGTGAGTGTTAGGTTTTGGGGGAGGTTGAGGTTTAGTGTTAGGCTTAGGGTGAGTGTAAGGATTAATGTGTTAGGGTTAGGATGAGGGTTAGCGTTAGATGAGGGTGACGGTGAGGGTGATGGTTTCCCTTAGGTAAGGGTTAAGTTTATGGTTAGGGTGAGGATTAGGGTGAGTTTGAGGGTTAGAAGGAGGGTTAGTGTTAGGGTCAAGGTGAAGGTTAGGTTTAGGGTGATGTTTTGGGTGAGGGTGGGCGTGAGGTTGAGGTTTATGGTGAGGGTGAGGGTTAGGGTTAGGGTGTGGGTGATCGTGAGGCTGAGGGTGAGTGTTAGTGTTAGTGTGAGGGTTAGGATGAGGGTAAGTGTTAGGGTGAGGGTTAGGGTTAGGGTTAGGGTGAGGTTGAGGGTTTCGGTTAGGTAAGAGTTAGGGTTAGTGTTAGGGTTATGGTGAGGGCTATGTTCCGGGTGAGTTTTATTGTGAGGGTGAGCGTGAGGTTGAGGGCTAGGGTGATGGTGAGTGACAGCCTTAGGGTGAGGGTGAGGGTTAGGGTTAGGGTTAGGGTGAGGATTAGGGTCAGATTGAGGGGTAGGTTGAGGGGTAGGGTAGGGTTAAGGTGAGGGTTAGGGTTAGTGTGAGTGTTAGGTTTAGGATTAGGGTTAAGGTTACCGAGAGGTTAAGGTTACGTGTGAGGGTTAGGGTGAGCATGGGGGTTAGGGTTCTGGTTAGGGTGAGAGTGATTGTTAGGGTGAGGATGAGGGTGAGGGTTAGTGTTAGGGTGAGGGGTAGGGTTAGGATGAGGGTTGGGGTTAGGGATAGGATGAGTTTAGGGTTAGGTTTTGGGTGAAGACAAGTGTGAGGGTTAGGGTGAGTGTAAGAGTTAGGGTGAGGGTGAAGGTTAAGGTTAGTGTTAGGGAAAGGGTGAGAGGTAGGGTGAGTGTTAGGTTTAGGGTTATTTTTGGGTTAGTGTGAGGGTTAGGGTGAGGTTTAGGGTTAGTGTTAGGGTTAGGGTTAGGGTGAGTGTTAGGGTTAGTGTGAGGGTTAGGATTAGGACTAGGGTGAGGGTTAGGGTGAGAGTAATTGTTAGGGTGAGCGTTAGGGTGAGGGTGAGGGTTAGGGTTAGGGTTAGGGTGAGGGTGAGGGTCAGGGTTTGCTTTATGTAAGGGTTAGGTTTCTGTTTCGTGAGAGGATTAGCGTTTGTTTGAGGGTTAGCATGAGGGGTAGGGTTATGATTAGCGTGAGGGTTAGTGTTAGGGTGAGGGTTAGGTTTAGTGATAGGATTAGGGTTAGGGTGAGGGTAAGGGTTAGCGTGAGTGTCAGGATGAGGCTGTGGTTTAGGGTTAACATTAGGTTTAGGGTGACGGTTAGGGTGAGGGTTAGGGTTAGGGTTAGGGTGAGGGTTAGCTTTAGGTTGAGGGGTAGGGTTAGGGTTAGTGTGAGGATTAGGTTTAGGGTGATGTTTAGGGTGAGGGTGAGGGTCAGGATGAGGGTGAGGGTTAGGTTGTGGGTGAGGGTTAGGGTTAGTGTGAGTGTTAGGGTGACAGTGAAGTTGTAGGTTAGGGGTAGTATAAGGGTTAGGGTGAGTGTTAGGGTGAGTGTTAGGGTGAGTTTGAGGGTTAGGGTTAGCGGTAGGGTGAAGGGTAGGGTGATGGTTAGGGTTATGGTTATGGTTAGGGTTAGGGTGAGGGTTAGGGTGAGGGTTAGGGTTAGTGTTAGGGTTAGGGTTTGTGTGAGTGTTAGGGTTAGGGTGAGTGTTAGACTTAGGGTTAGGCTTAGAGTTAGGGTGAAGTTGAGGGTGAGGGTTAGGGTTAGGAGTAGGTTTTGTCTGAGGGTGAGGGTGAGGGTTTGGGTTAGGGGAAGGTTTAGGGTTAGGTTTAGGGTGAGGGTTAGGGTTAGGGTTCGGATGAGGGTTATGTCGAGGGGTATGGTTAGGGTGATGGTTAGGTTTAGGGTGATGGTTAGCCTGAGGGTGAGGGTTAGCGTTAGGGTGAGGGTTAGGGTGAGTGTTGTGATTAATGTTAGGGTTAGCCTTCGGGTGAGGCTTAGGGTTAAGTTTAGGGTTACTGTGAGAGTGAGGGTTATGGTATGATTAGGGTGAGGGTTAGGGTTAGGTTGAGTGTGAGGGTGAGGTTGAAGTTGAGGGTTAGGGTTTGGGTTAGGTTTAGGGTGAGTGTGAGGGTGAGGATTAAGGTTTTTGTAAGGGTTAGGGTCAGGGTTAGGTAGAGAATTAGATTGAGCCTGAGGAATCGGGTGAGGTTTAGGCTTAGGATGAGGGATAGGTTTAAGGTTAGGGTGAGGGTTTTGGTTAGGATGATGTTCAAGGTGAGGGTGAGGGTTAGTGTGAGGGTGAGGGTTCCTTTGAGGGTGAGAGTTAATGTGTGGGTTAAGGTTAGGATTAGCGTGAGGGTTAGTATTAAAATGAGGGTTGGGGTGAGGGTGAGGATTAGGGTTAGGGTTATGATGATGTTTAGGGTTAGGGTTAGTGTTAGAGTGAGGGTTCGGGTGAGGTGTAGGATTAGGGTTAAGTTGAGGGTTAGGATTCGTATGAGGTTTATGGTTAGGTTTAGGGTTCGGGTTAGGGTGAAGGTAAGGTTTTGGGTGAGGTTTGGCGTGAGGGTGAGGGTGAGGGTTAGAGTGAGGTTTATGTTTAGGGTTAAGGTTAGAGTTAGCTTGAGGTTGAGTGTGAGGGTTAGTGTTAGGATGAGAGTTAGGGTTAGGTTTAGGCTGAAGGTGAGGGGGCGTGTGAGGGTTAGGGTTTGGGTTAGGGTTAGTGTGAGGTTAGAGTTAGGGTTAAGTTTAGAGTTACGTTGAGGTTAAGTGTTCGGGTGAGGGTTAGGGTGAGGGTGAGGTTTAGGGTTAGGGTTAGGGTGAGGGTTAGGTTGAGGGTGAGGGTTAGGCTGAGGTTGAGTTTTAGGGTGAGGTTTAGGGTGATTGTTAGGTTTAGAGTTAGGGTGAGGGTGAGGGTTAGGGTTAGGGTAAGGGTTAGGGTGATTGTTAGGGTTAGTGTGAGTTTTAGAGTTAGGGTTAGGGTTAGTGTGAGGGTAGGGTGAGGGGTAGGTTTAGGGTTAGAGTTAGGGTTAGTGTGAGGGTTAGGGTTAGGGTTAGGGTTAGGGTGAGTGTTAGGTTTAAGGTTATGGTGAGGGTTAGGGTTAGGATTAGGGTAGGGTGAGGGTGAGCAGGAGGGGGAGGGTTGGGTTTAGGTTTAGGGTTAGGGTTAGGGCAAGGGTGAGGTTTAGGTTTAGGGGTAGGGTTATGTTTAGTTGAGAGTTGGAGTGATGTTTAGGTTTAGTGTTAGGGATAGGGTTAGGGTGAGTGTTAGAGTTATTGTGTGGGTTAGGGTTAGGGTTAGGTTTTTGGATTGGGTAAGGGTGAGGGTTAGGGTGAGTGTTAGGGTGAGGGTGAGGGTTAGGCTAAGGGTTAGGATAAGGATTAGGTTCAGGATGAGGGTGAGGGTTAGGGTTATTGTGAGTGTTAGGCTGAGGTGTAGGTTAGAGTTATGGTTAGGGTTAGGGTGAGGGTGAGGGTGAGGGTTTCGGTTAAGTAAGGTTTGGGTTTAGGGTTAGGCCGAGGATTAGGGTGAGGGTGAGGATTAGGGTGAGGGTTAGGGTTAGGGATAGGTTGAGGGTTAGCGTGAGGCATAGCCTTAGGGTTAGGCTGTGGGTTATGGTTAGGGTTAGGGTTAAGGTGAGGGATAGGGTCAGGGTAAGGGTTAGTTTGAGGGTGAGGGTGAGGGAGAGGGTTAGGTTTAGGGTTAGGTTGAGGGTTAGGATTAGTGTGAGGTTTAGGTTTAGGGTTAGGGTGAGTGTGAGGGTTACAGTTGGGGTTATATTTAGGGTGATGTTGTGGGTTAGTCTGAGGGTGAGGGTTCTGGTGAAGGTAAGGGTTAGGGTGTGGGTGAAGGTTAGCGTTAGGGTGAGGGTTAGGGTGATGGTGAAGATGAGGGTGAAGTTGAGGGTTAGGGTTAGTGTTAGGGTTACGGTTAGGGTTAGGGTGAGGTTGAGGGTTAGGGTTAGTGTTAGGCTGTGGGTGAAGGTGAGGGAGAGGGTTAGGATTAGTCATACGGTGAGGCTGAGTGTTAAGTTTAGGGTTAGCGTTAGGCTTAGGGTGAGGGTTATGGTTGGGGCTAGGTTTAGTGTTAGGTTTAAGATTAGGGTGAGGGTGAGGATGAGGGATAGGTTTAGGGTGAGGATGAATGTTAGGGTTAGGGTTAGGTTTAGGGTGATTTTGATGTTGAGGGTGAGGATTAGGGTTAGGGTTAGCCTAAGGATGAGGGTGAGTGTGAGATTTAGGTTTAGGGTTAGTGTTAGAATTAGGGTTAGGCTTAGGGTGAGGGTGCGAGTGAGGGTGAGGGTTAGGTTTAGGGTGTGGTTTAGGATTAGGGTTAGAGTGAGGGTTAGGGTTATTGTGATGGTGAGGGTTAGGGTGACGGTGAGGGTTAGGGTGAGGTTGAGCGTTTAGGTTAGGGTGAGGATGAGGGTTACGTTTAGGTTGACTGTGAGGGTTAGAGTTAGGGTTAGGGTGATGGTTATGATTAGGGTTAGGGTGAGGGTTAGGCTTAGGATGAGGGTGAGGGTGAGGGTTAGGATTAGATTTAGCGTGAGTGTTAGTTTTACGGTTAGGTTAAGACTTCGGTTTAGGGAGATGTTTATGGTTAGGGTTCGGGTGAGGGTTCCTGTGAGGATGAGGTTTAGGGTGTGGTTGAGGGTGAGAGTGAGGGTGAAGGTTAGGTTTAGGGTTAGTGTTAGGCTGAAGGTGAGGGTGTGGGAGAGGGTTAGGTTTAGGATTAGGGTGAGGGTGAGGGTTAAGCTTAGGGTGAGGGTTTGGGAAAAGGTTACTGTGAGGGTGAGGGTGAGGGATAGTGTTAGGTTTAGGGTTAGGGTTAGGTTTAGGGTGTAGGTTATAGTTAGTGTGATGTTTAGGGTGAGGGTGTGGGTTAGTGTGAGGGTGAGAGTTTGGGTGAGGGTAAGGTTTATTGTGTGGGTGAGGGTTAGCTTTAGGGTGAGGGTTAGGGTGACGGTGAGGGTTAGGGTGAGGTTGAGCGTTAGGGTTAGTATTAGGGTGATGGTTAAGGTTAGGTTGAGTGTTAGGGTTAGGGTGAGGGTGAGGGTAAGTGTTAGCCTGACGGTGAGGGTTAGTGTTAGGCTGAGGTGAGGGTGAGGGAGATGGTTAGGGTTAGGCTTAGGGTGAGGGTGAGTGTTAGGGTTAGGGTTAGTGTTAGGCTTAGGGTGAGGGTTAGGGATAGGGCTAGGTTTAGGGTTAGGGTGAGGGTGAGGGTGAGGGTGAGGGTTAGAGTTGGAGTTAGGCTTAGGGTGATTGTGACGGTGAGGGTTAGGGTTAGGGTTAGGGTTAGAGTTAGGGTGAAGGTTAGGCTTAAGTTGAGGGTGAGTGGGAGGGTGAGTTTTAGGGTTAGGGTGATGTTAGGTGTGAGGGAGTGCGTTAGTGTGAGGGCGAGTGTTCCGGTGAGTGTGAGGGTTAGGGCGTGATTGAGGGTTAGGTTTAGGGTGAGGGATAGGGTTAGGGTGAGGGTTAGAGTGACGGTGACTGGTAGGGTTATTATCAGGGTTAGGATTAGGATTAGGGTGAGGATGAGGGTTTGGGTTAGGGATAGGGTTAGGGTGAGCATTAGGATTAGTGTTAGGGTGAGTTTTAGAGTTAGGCTCAGGGTTATTGTAAGGATAATTTTTAGGATGAGTTTTAGGGTGAGGGTGAGGTTTAGGGTTAGCATTACGGTTAGTGTGAGGGTTAGGTTGAGGGTTAGGCTGAGGGTTAGTGTTAGGGTTAGGTTTCTGTTGAGCGTGACGGTTAGCTATGTTTTAGGGTTAGGGTTAGTGTTAAGGGAGGGTTAGATTTGGGTTAGGGTTAGAGATAGGTTGAGGGTTAGAGTTGGGTTTGGGTTAGAGTTAGGGTGAGGATGAGGGTGAGTCTTAGGGTTAGGATTAGGATTAGGGTGAGGGTGAAGGTGAGGGCTAGGATTAGGGTTAGTGTTAGGCTGAGGGTGAGCATGAGGTTTAGGGTTAGGATTAGGGTGAGGGTGAAGATTAGGTTTAGGGTCAGTGTTAGGGTGAGGTTGAGGGATATGGGTACGGTAAGGGTGAGGATGAAGGTGAAAGTTAGGGTTAGGTTTAGGGTGAGGGTTAGGGTCAGGGATAGGGTGATGTTTATGGTGAGGGTGTGGGTTAGTGTGAGGGTTAGGGTTAGGGTTAAGGTTAGGATTACGGTGAGGTGAGGGTTAGGTTTAGGATGAGGATTAGGGTGATGGTGAGGGTTAGGGTGAGTTTGAGGTTTAAGGTTAGGGTTAGGTTGAGGGTTAGGGATAGGTTGTGTGTTAGGGCTAATGTTCCGGTGAGGGTTAGGTTTAGGGTTAGGGTGAGGGTTAGGCTTTGTGTGAGGGTGAGGGTGAGAGTGAGGGGTTAGGTTTAGGGTGAGGGTTAGGGTTAGAGTTAGGATGAGGGTTCGGTTTAGGGTGATGTTTATGATTAGGGTTCTGGTGAGGGTGAGGTTTAGGGTGTGGTTGTGGGTTAGGTTTAGGGTGAGGGTTAGGGTGACAGTGAGATTGAGGGTAGAGGGTTAGGGTTAGTTTAAGCTGAGGGCTAAGGTGAGGTCGAGGTTTAGGTTTAGGGTGAGGGTTAGTGTGAGTTTTAGGCTCAGAGGTAGGGTTAAGGTTAGAGCGAGGGTTAGGTTTAGGGTGAGGGTGAGATTGAGGGTTAGGATTTTTGGTCTTAGCATTAGGGTTAGGAGGAGGGTTAGGGTTAGGCTTAGTGTCAGGGTGATGGTGAGTTTGAGGCTTAGGGTGAGGGTGAGGGTTAGGGTTAGATTTAGAGTGAGGGTTAGGGTTAGGCTTAGGTTGAGGTTGATAGTGAGGGTTAGGTTTAGGGTAAAGTGGAGGGTGGGGTGAGGGTTAAGGTTAGGCTTAGGGTTAGGGTTAGGGTGATAGTTAGGTTTAGTGTGAGGGTTATTGTTAGGGTTAGTGTTATGGTTAGAGTGAGGTTTAGGGTTAGGCTTAGGGGGAGGTTGATGGTGAGGGTTCGGTTTAGGGTAAGGTTGAGGTTGGGCATGAGGGTTAAGGTTAGGCTTAGGTTTAGGGTTAGGGTGATGGTTAGGTTTAGTGTGAGGCTTAGGGTTAGGATTGGGGTTATGCTTAGGGTGCGGGTAAGGGTTAGGGTGTGGGCTATGGTGATGGTGAAGGTTTGGGTTAGGGTGAGGGTTAGGGTTAGTGTGAGGGTTAGCTTTAGGGTTAGGGTGAGGATAAGGATTAGGGTAAGGGATGGTGTGAGGTTTAAGGTTAGGGTTAGGGTGAGGGTGAGGGTGTGGGTGAGGGGTAGGTTTAGGGTTTGGGTTTACCTTCGGTTGAGGGTGAGGGTGAGTTTTAGGTTTAGGGATAGTCGTAGGTTTAGGTTTAGCGTGAGGGTGAGGGTGAGGGTTAGGGTTATGGTGAGGGTTAGGGTTAGGGTGAGGGTGAGGGTTACAGTTAGGGTTATGTTTAGGGTGAGGGTGGGGGTGAGTTTGAGAGTGAGGGTTCGGGTGAAGGTAAGGGTTAGGGTGTGGGTGAGGGCTAGAGTTAGGTTGAGGGTTAGGGTGATGCTGACGGTTAGGGTGTGGTTGAGGGTTAGTATTAGGGTGAGGGTTAGGGTTAGGGTTAAAGTTAGGGTGAGGGTTAGGGTTAGGGTTCGTGTTAGGCAGAAAGTGAGGGTGAGGGTGAGGGAGAGGTTTAGGATTAGTCATACGATGAGGGTGAGTGTTAAGGTGAGGGTTAGGGTTAGGCTTAGGGTGAAGGTTATGGTTATGGTTAGATTTATGGTTAGGTTTAAGGTTATGGTTAGGGTGAGGGTGAGGGATAGGGTTAGGGTGAGGGTGAAGGTTAGGGTTAGGTTTAGGTTTAGGGTGATTTTGATGGTGAGGGTTAGGGTTAGTGTTAGGGTTAGCATAAGGATGTGGGTGAGGGTGTGATTTAGGTTTAGGGTTAGTGTTAGGTTTAGGGTTAGGCTTAGGGTGAGGGTGAGGGTGAGGGTGAGGGTTAGGGTTAGGGTGAGGTTTAGGATTAGGGTTAGAGTGAGTGTTAGGATTAGGGTGAGGTTTAGGGTGACGGTGAGGTTTAGGGTGAGGTTGAACCTTAGGGTTAGTTTGAGGGTGAGGGTTAGGGTTAGGTTGAGTGTGAGGGTTAGGGTTAGGGTTAGGGTGAGGGTTAGGCTTAGGATGAGGGTGAGGATTAGATTTAGCTTGAGGGTTAGGTTTTAGGTTAGGTTAAGGGTTCAGTTTAGGGAGATGTTTATGGTTAAGGTTCGGTTGAGGCTTACGGTGAGGAAGAGGTTTAGGGTGTGGTTGAGGTTGAGGGTGAGGGTGAAGTTTAGGGTTATGGTTAGTGTTAGGCTGAAGGTGAGGGTGAGGGAGAGGGTTAGTTTTCGGATTAAGGTGAGGGTGAAGGTTAGGCTTAGGGTAAGGGTGAGGGAGAGGGTTAGGTTTACAGTGAGGGTGAGGGTGAGGGATAGTGTTAGGGTTAGGTTTAAGGTTCGGGTGAGGGTGAGGGTGAGAGTTAGGTTTAGGGTTAGTCTTAGGTTTAGGTTTATGCTTAGGGTGAGGGTGAGGGTTAGGTTTAGGGTGAGTGTTAGGTTTAGGTTTAGGGTGTGGGTTAGAGTTAGTGTGATGTTTAGGGTGAGGGTGTGGGTTATTGTGAGGGTGAGTGTTCGGGTGAGGGTAAGGGTTATGGTGTGGGTGAGGGTTAGCTTTAGGGTGAGGGTTAGGGTGTTGGTGAGGGTTAGGGTAAGGTTGAGCGTTAGGGTTAGGATTAGGGTGAGGGTTAGGTTTAGGATGAGTGTTAGGTTTAGGGTTTGGGTGAGGGTTAGTGTTAGGCTGAGGCTGAGGGTGAGGGAGAGTGTTAGGGTTATGCTTAGGGTGAGGGTGAGTGTTAGGTTTAGGGTTAGTGTTAGGCTTAGGGTGAGGGTTAGGGATAGGGTTAGGGTTAGGGTTTTGGTGAGGGTGAGGGTGAGCGATAGGCTTAGGCTTAGGGTGAGGTTGAGGGTGAGGGTTAGGGTTGGGATTAGGTTTAGGGTGATTGTGAGGGTGAGGGTTAGGGTTAGGTTTAGGGTTAGAGTTAGGGTGAGGGTTAGGCTTAGGGTGAGGGTGAGGGTGAGGGTTAGGGTTAGGGTGAGGTTTAGGTTTAGGTTTAGGGTTAGGGTGATATTTAGGGTGAGAGAGTGTGTTAGTGTGAGGGCGAGTGTTCGGGTGAGTGTTCGGATTAGGATGTGATTGAGGGTGAGGGTTAGGGTTAGAGTGACCGTGAGGGGTAGGGTGATTTTCAGGGCTAGGATTAGGTTTAGGGTGTGGATGAGGGTTTGGGTTATGGTTAGGTTTACTGTGAGGGTTAGTGTTAGGGTTAGGGTCAGGGTTATTGTAAGGATAAGGGTTAGGATGAGGTTTAGTGTGAGGGTGAATGTTAGGGTTAGGGTTAGGGTTAGTGTTAGGGTTAGGTTTCTGGTGAGCGTGAGGTTTAGGGTATGGTTTAGGGTTATGGTTAGGGTTAAGGGAGGGTTAGATTTGGGTTAGGGTTAGAGGTATGTTGAGGGTTAGAGTTGTGTTTGGGTTAGACTTAGGGTGAGGGTAAGGCTGAGGCTTAGGGTTAGTATTAGGATTAGGGTTAGGTTGAGGGTTAGTGATAGGGTGAGGGTTAGGTTGAGGGTTAGGGTGATGGTGAGGGTTAGGGTGAGCGTGAGGTTTAGGTTTAGGATTAGTTTTGGGGTTAGGATTAGGATTAGTGTGAGGTTTAGGGTTAGGGTTAGGGTCAGCGTTAGGGTGAGGATAAAAGTTAGGGTAAGGTTTAGGGTGAAGTTGAGAGTTAGGGTTAGTGTTAGGGTTAGTGTGAGGCTTAGGGTGAGGGTTAGGGTTAGGTTTCGGGTGAGGGTGAGTGTTATGGTAAGGTTTAGGTTAGGGTTAGAGTTAGGGTGATGGATAGTGTTGGGTTAGGGTTAGAGTTAGGGTGAGTTTTAGGTTTGGGTTTATGGTTAGAGTTAGGTTGAGGCTGCGGGTGAGGGTTAGGGTTACTATTAGGGTTAGGTTTAGGGTTAGACTGAGGGTGAGGGTTAGGGTTAGAGTTAGGGTTACTGTGAGTGTTAGGGTGAGGGTAAGGGTTAGGGTAATGGTCATTATGAGGGTTAGGGTGAGAGGTACGGTTATGGTTAGGGGGAGGGTAATATTGAAAGTTAAATTTTGGGGTTTGATGAGGGTTAGCATGAGAGTTAGGGTTAGGATTAGGGTTAGGGAAAAGTATAGGGATAGGATAAAATTTAGGGTTATGTTTAGGGTAGGGGTGAGGATTAGGTTTAGCGTAAGGGTGAGGAGTAGGTTGAGGGTTAGGTTTAGGGTTACGGTTAAGGTGAGCTTTAGGGTGAGGGTTAGGTTTAGGGTTTGGGTTAGGGTTAAGGTCAGGGTGAGGGTTAGGGTTAGGGTGAGGGTTATGGTGAGATTGAGGTTTAGGGTTAGCGTGAGTGTTAGGGTGAGGGTTAGTGTGAGGGTTAGGTTTAGGGTTAGTGTGAGGGTTAGCGTGATGGTAAGGGTTAGGGTTAGGGTTAGTGTTAGGGTAAGGGTTAGGATTAATGTTAGAGTTAGGGTTAGGGTGAGAGTTAAGTTTAGGGTTCGGGTTAGGGTGAGGATGAGGGTTAGGGTTAGGATTAGCGTTAGATTTATGGTTAGACTGAGTGAGAGGGTGAGGGTGAGGGGTAGGGTTAGAGTTAGGGTTAGTGTTAGGGCTAGAGTGTGTGTGAGGACTAGGGTGAGGGTGACAGTGAGGGTGAAGGTTAGGGTTAGGGTCAGGGTTAGGCTTAGCTTTAGGGAGAGGATTCGGTTGGGGATGAGTTTTAGGGTGAGGGTTATGGTTAGAGTGAGGGTTAGGTTTTGGGTTAGGGTAAGGCTTATGGTTAGGATGATGTTTAGGTTGAGGCTGAGGGTTAGGTTGAGGGTGAGAGTTGGGGGGAGGGTGAGAGTTAGGGTGTGGGTGCGGGTTAAGATTTGGGTGAGGGTTAGGGTGAAAGTGAGGGTTAGGCTGAAGGTGAGAATTAAGGTTAGGGGTAGGGTGAGGGTTAGAATTAGGGTTAGTGTTAGGGTGAGGGTTAGGGTGAGGGGAAGGACTATGGTTAGGGTGAGGGTTAGGATAAGTGTGAGTGTTGGGTTTAGGTTTAGGGTTCGGGTTAGGTGAGGGTAAGTGTTTTGGTGAGGTACAGGGTGAGGGTTAGGGTGAAAATTAGGCTGTCGGTGAGGATTAAGGTTAGAGGTAGGGTGATGGTTAGAATTAGGGTTAGTGTTAGGGTGAGGGTTAGGGTGAGGGGAAGGATTAGGGTTAGGCTGAGGGTTAGGATAAGTGTGAGTGTTGGGTTTAGGTTTAGGGTTCGGGTTAGGTTAGGGTAAGGGTTTTGGTGAGGTTTAGGGTGAGGGTTAGGGTTAGAGTTAGTGTGTGGATGAGGGTGAGGTTTAGGGTTAGGATTAGTGTTAGGGTAAGGTTTAGGCTGAGGGTGAGGGTGAGAATGAGGATTACTCTTAGGGTGAGGTTGACAGTTAGGGTGAGGGTTAAGGTTAGTGTTAGTGTTAGGGTGAGGGCTAGTGTGAGGGTGAGGGTAAGGGTTAGGGTTAGGGAAAGGGTGAGGTTTAGGGTTAGGTTTAGTGTTAGGCTGAGGGGTAGGCTGAGGGGTAGGGTTACGATTAGCGTGAGGGTTAGGTTTAGTGTGAGGGTTAGGGTTAGGTTTAGGGTTAGGGTTAGGGTGAGTGTTAGGTTTAGTGTGAGGGTTAGGTTTAGGGTTAGGTTAGGGTTAGGGTGAGGATTGAGGTGAGGGTTAGTGTTAGATTTAGGGTTAGGGTGAGGGATAGGTTTAGGAATATAGTGAGGTTTGCAGTTAGTGTGAGGGTTAGGATTAGGGTTAGGGTTACCGTGAGTGTAAGTGTAAGGGTGAGGTTTAGGATGAGGGTAAGGGTTAGGATTAGGGTTTCGGTTAGGGTGAGGGGTAGGTTGAGGTTTAGGGTTAGGGTTATGTTAAGGGTAGGGTGAGGGTTTGGGTGAGGTTTAGGGTTAGTGTTTGGGTTAGGGTTAGGGTGAGTGTTAGGGTTAGTGTGAGGTTTAGGGTTAGGGTTAAGTTTAGGGTTAGGGTTAGGGTTAGGTTTAGGTTTAGGGTAAGGTTTAGGGTGAGGGTTAGTGTTAGTGTTAGGATGAGGTTGAGTTTTAGGGTGAGTTTTAGGGTTAGGTTTAGGTTTAGTGCCAGTGTTAGGGTTAGGGTTAGGGTGAGGATGAGGTTTAGGGTGAGGGGTAAGTTTAGGGTAACGTTTAGTTTGAGATTGAGGGTGAGGTTTAGGGTTAGGTTGTGGGTTAGGCTTAGGGTTAGGATGAGGGTGAGTGTTAGGGTTAGGTTTAGGATGAGGGTTAGGGTGAGGGGTAGGGTCGGGTTAGTGTGAGCGTTAGGGTTAGGGTTAGGATTAGGATTAGGGTTACCATGAGGGGAAGGGTGATGGTGAGGTTTAGGATGAGGGTTAGGGTTAAGGTTAGGGTGAGGGTTAGGGTGAGGATGAGGGTTATGGTGAGGGTAAGGGTTATTGTGAGGGTTAGGTTTAGGTTTAGTGTTAGGTTGAGCGTAAGGTTTAGGGTGAGGGTTAGGATGAGGGTGAGGATTAGGGTGAGGGTTAGGCTTAGGGTGAGAGTTAGGTTTAGGGTGAGGGCTAGGGTGAGGGTGAGGGTTAGGGGAAGGGGGAGGTGGAGGTTTAGTTTTAGGGTATGGTTGAGGGTTAGGGTTAAGTCGAGGATTACCGTGAAGGTGACTGTTAGGGTGAGGGTGAAGTTTAGGGTTAGTGTTAGGGTTAGGGTGAGGATTAGGATTAGGGTTAGGGTTAGGATTATGGTTAGGGTGAGTTTGGGGTTAGGGGTAGGGTGAGGGAAAGGGCAAGGGTTAGGGTGATGTTAAGGTTAGGGTTAGGGTTAGGGTGATTTTTAGTGTGAGGGCTAGAGTTAGGGTTAGGTTTAGGGTGACGGTTAGGGTGAGGGTAAAGTTTAGGATGTTAGGGTGGTGGTGCGATTTAGGGTTAGGATTCGGGTGAAGAGTTGGGTGAGGGTTAGGTTTAGGCTTAGGGTTAGGGTAAGGGTTAGGGTGAGGTTAAGTGTTGATAGAGGGTTAGGGTTAGGGTGAGGGAGAGGGTCAGGGTGAAGTTTAGGGTTAGAATTAGGTTTAGGGTTAGAGATAGGCTGAGGATGAGGGTGAGTTTGAGGGTGAGGATTAGGCATCTGGATAGGCTGAGGGTGAGGGTGAGTGTGATGGTGAAGGTTAGGGTGAGAGTGAGGCTGAGGGTTTGGGATTGGTGAGGGTTAGGGCTATGATTAGGGTGAGGATTACGGTGAGTTTGAGTGTTAGAGGGAGTGTTAGGTTTAGGGTGAGGGTTAGGGTTACGGTGAATATGAGGGTTAGAGTTAGGGTTAGTGTGAGGATTAGGTTGAGGTTAAGGGTTAGTGTGAGGGTGAGTGTGAGGTTGAGTATTAGGTTTAGTGTTAGGGTTAAGTTGAGGGTTAGAGTTAGGGTTTGTGTGACGGAGATGTTTTCGGTTAGGGTTAGGGTGAGTGCTAGGATTAAGGTTAGGGTGAGGATGATGGTTAGGGTTAGGGTGAGGGTGAGGGTGAGGGTGAGTTTTAAGGTAACGGTTAGGGTTAGGGTGAGGGTGAGGGATCGGGTTAAGATTAGGTTTAGGGTTAAGGTTAGGCTGACGGTGAATGTGAGGATGAGAGGTTTAGGGTAAGGGTTAGGGTTATAGTTAGTGTGAGGATTACTGTGAGGGTGTAATTTAGGGTGAGGGTTAGAGCTAGGGTGAGGTTTAGGTTTAGGATTTGGGTGAGGGTTAGAGTTAGGTTGAGGTTTAGGGTGAAGGTGAGTGTTAGGGTTAGGGTGTGGGTTAGGGTTAGGATTAGGGTTATGGCGAGTGTTAGGGTGAGGGTTAAGGTTAGGGTTAAGGTTAGGGTGAGGTTGTGTGTTATTGTTAGAGTTAGGGTTAGGTTGAGGTTTAAGGTGAAGTTTAGAGTTAGGTTGAGGGTGAGGGTTAGGGTTAGGTTGAGGGTGAGAGTTAGGGTTAGGGTGAGAGTTAGAGTTAGGGTTAGGGTGAGGGTGTGGTTTAGGGTTAGGTTTGGGGTTCGAATTAAGGTGAGGGTGAGGTTGAGGAATAGGGTTAGGATTAGGGTTAGAGTTAGGGTGAGGTTTAGAGTGATGTTTAGGTTTAGGATTATTGTTGGGGTGAGGGTGAGGTTTAAGGTGAGTGTTAGGGTTAGGGTGATGGTTAGGTTGAGGCTAATGGTGAGGTTGAAGGTTAGGGTGAGGGTTACTGTTAGGGTTAGAGTTTGAGTGAGGTGTAGGGTGAGGTTTAGGTTTAGGATTAGTGTGAGGGTTAGGGTTAGTGTGAAGATAAGTTTTAGGGTGAGGGTTAGAGTGCGGGTTAGGTTAAGGTTTAGGGTAAGGTTTAGGGTTAGGTTTAGGTTAAGGAATAGGGTTAGGGTGAGGGTTGGGCTGAGCAGTAGGGTTAGGGTGAGCGTTAGGTTTAGGGTTAGGGTGAGGGTAAGGGTTAGGGTGAGGGTGAGGGTTAGGTTTTGGGTTAGGGTGAGGGTAAGGGTTAGGTTGAGGGTTAGGATGAGGGTAAAGATTAGGTTTAGGGTGAAGGTTAGGGTGATGTTTAAGTTAGGGTTAGGGTGAGGTTTAGGTTTAGGATTAGTGTGAGGGTTAGGGTTAGTGTGAAGATAAGTTTTAGGGTAAGGGTTAAGGTTAAGGTTTAAGGTGCGGGTTAGGTTAAGGTTTAGGGTAAGGTTTAGGGTTAGGTTTAGGATAAGGAATAGGGTTAGGGTGAGGGTTAGGCTGAGCAGTAGGGTTAGGGTGAGCGTTAGGTTTAGGGTTAGGGTGAGGGTAAGGGTTAGGGTGAGGGTGAGGGTTAGGTTTTGGGTTAGGGTGAGGGTAAGGGTTAGGTTGAGGGTTAGGATGAGGGTAAAGATTAGGGTTAGGGTGAAGGTTAGGGTGATGTTTAAGGTTAGGGTTAGGGTTAGCGTTAGGGTTAGGTTGAGGGTTGGGGTGAGGGTAAGTGTTAGGTTGAGGTTGAGGGTTAGGGTGAGGTTTAGGTTTAGGGTTAGGGTTAGGTTCAGGGTGTGGGCTAGTGTGAGGGTGAGGGTTATGGTTAGGGTTAGGTTTAGGGTGAGCATTAGGGTTAAAGTTATGGTTAGGATGAGGGTTAAGGTGAAAGGTAGGGTTAGGGTTAGTGAGAGGGTTAGGGTTAGTGTGAGGGTTAGGTTTAGGTTTATGGTTAGGGTGAGGGTAAGGGTAGGGGTGAGGGTAAGTTTTAGGGTGAAGTTTATGGTTAGGGTTAGTGTTAGGGTCTGGGGTAGCGTTAGGTTGAAAGTGAGGGTGAGAGTTAGGTTTAGGGTTAGTGTTAGGTTTACGGTTAGGCTTAGGGTGAGGATGAGGGTTCGGGTGAGGTTTAGGGTTAGAGTGAGGGTTAGGATTAGGGTTAGTGTGAGGGTTATGTTTAGGGTGGTGTTTAGTGTGAGGGTGTGGGTTCATGTGAGGTGAGTTTTCGGGTGAGGGTGAGGGTTAGTGTGTGGGTGAGGGTTAGGTTTAATGTGACGGTTAGGGTTAATGTTAGAGTGAGGGTTAGGGTGAGGTTTAGGGTTAGTGTTTGGGTTAGGGTTAGGGTGAGTGTTAGGGTTAGTGTGAGGGTTTGTTTAGGGTTAGGTTTAGGGTTAGAGTGAGGATTAGGGTTAGGGTGAGGGTTAGTGTTAGGATGAGGGTGAGGGTTAGGGTGATATTTAGGGTTAGGGTTCGGTTTAGTGTGAGTGTTAGGGTTAGGGTTAAGGTGAGGATGAGTTTTAGGGTGATGGGTAAGGTTAGGGTTACATTGAGGGTGAGGGTGTAGGTGAGGTTTAGAGTTAGGTTGAGGGTTACGCTTAGGGTTAGGGTGAAGGTTAGGGTGAGGATGATGGTTTTGGTGAGGGTAAGGTTTATTGTGAGGGTTAGGTTTAGCTTTAGGGTTAGGTTGAGGGTAAGGGTTCGGGTGAGGGTTAGGATGAGGGTGAGGATTAGGGTGAGCGTTAGGCTTAGGTTGAGGGTTAGGTTCAGGGTGAGGGCTAGGGTGAGGCTGAGGGTTAGGTATGGGTGAGGGTTAGGGTCAGGTTGAGAATTACCGTGAAGGTGAGGGTTAGGATGAGGGTGAAGGTTCTGGTTAGTGTTAAGGTTAGGGTGAGGATTAAGTTTAGGGTTAGGGTTAGGATGAGGGTTAGGGAGAGTGGTAGGCTTAGCGTTAGGGTGAGGGTTAGGGTTAGGTTGAGGGTAAGGGTGAAGGTGAAAGTTAGGGTGAGGGTTACCATTAGGGTTAGGGTTTGACGTGTAGGGTGAGGCTTAGGTTTATGGTGAGGATTAGGGTGAGTTTGAGTGTTAGAGGGAGGGTTAGGTTTAGGTTGAGGTTTAGGGTTAAGATGAAGATGAGTTTTAGGGTTAGGGTTTTGTGTGAGGATTAGGTTGAAGTTAAGGGTTAGTCTTAGTGTGAGGGTGAGGTTGAGGGTTAGTTTTAGTGTTAGGGTTAAGGTGAGGGTTAGGGTTAAGGTGAGGGTTAGGGTGAGGGTTAGGTTTGAGTGACTGTGAGAGTTTGGGATAGGGTTAGGGTGAGTGTTCGTGTTAAGGTTCCGGTTAGGATGAGGGTTAGCTTTAGGATGAGGGTGAGGGTTAGGGTGAGGTTTAGGGTTATGTTTAGTTTTAGTGTGAGTGTTAGGGTTAGGGTTAGGGTGAGTTTGAGAGCTATAGGGAGGTTTAGGGTTAGGGTGAGTGTTAGGGTTAGGGTTAGGGTGAGGGTTATGGTTAGTGTGATGTTTTGGATGATGGTGAGGGTTACCATGATGTGAGGGTTCGGGTGAGTGTTTGGGATAGGGTGAAGGTAAGGGTTAGGGAGAGGGTGAGGGTTATGGTTAGGGTGAGGGTGACCATGAGAGTGAGGGGGAGAGTGAGGGTTAGGGTTAACGTGAGGGTTAGCGTGAGGGTAAGTGTTATGGTGAGGGTGAGGGTTAGGGTTAGGGTGATGGTGGGGGTAAGGGTGAGGGTTTCTGTTAGGTAAGTTTTAGGGTTAGTGGTATGGTTATGGTGAGAGCTAGGTTGAGGTTGAGGTTTAGGGTGAGGATGAGGGTGATGTTGAGTGTTTGGGTGTGGTTGAGCATTAGCCTTAGGGTGAGGGATAGGGTGACCGTGAGTGTTAGAGTGAGGGTGAATTTTAGGGTTATGGTTAGGGTTGGGGTGAGAATTAGGATCAGGATGAGGGGTAGTGTGAGGGTTAGGTTTAGGGTTAGGGTGACGTTTAGGGTTAGTCTGAGGGTTAGGTTTAGGGTTAGGTTTAGGGTTAGGTTAGGGTGAAGGCAAGAGTTAGGGTGAGGGTTAGGATGAGGGTCAGGGTTAGGGTTAGGGTGAGGTTTAGGGTTATTGTGAGGGTTAGGCTTAGTGTTAGGGTTAGGGTTAGGTTTAGGGTGAGGGTTAGGGTTAGGTGAGGGTTAGGATGAGGGTGAGGGTTAGGGTTAGGGTTAGGGTGAGGGTGTGGGTTACGGTGATGTTTAGGGTTAGGGTTAGTGTTAGGTTTTAGGGTGAGGGTTAGGTTGAGGTTTAGGGTTAGGGTTAGAGTTAGGGTTAGTGTGAGGGTTAGGGTGAGGGTAGGTGTTAAATTCAAGGTGAGGGTGAGGGAGAGGTTTAGGGTTAGCGTTAGGCTTATGGTTAGGTTTAGGGTGAGGGGTAGGGTTAGGGTTATTGTGAGCGTTAGGATTAATGTGAGGGTTAGATCTAGTTTGAGGGTTAGGGTTATGGTGAGGGTGAGGGTAAGTGTTAGGCTGAGGGTGAGGATTAGGATTAGGTTTAACGTTAGGATGAGGTCTAGGGTGAGGGTTAATTTTAGGGTTCGGGTTAGAGTTAGGATGAGGGTTAGGGTGAGGGTTATGTTTAGGGTTAGTTTGAGGGTTAGGGTTAGTTTTACGGTTAGGTTTAGTGTGAGGGTGAGGGTGAGGGTTAGAGTAATGGTTACGGTTAGGGTGAGGGTGAGGGTTAGGTTTAGGATTAGGGTTAGGGTTGGGTTAGGCTGAGGGTGAGGGTGAGGTTGAGAGGGTTAGGGTAAGGGTTAGAGTTATGGTTAGGGTTAGGCTTAGTGTGAGGGTGAAATTTAGGGTGAGGGTTAGTGTTAGGGTGAGGTTTTGTTTTAGGATTATGGTGAGGGTTAGGGTTAGGGTGATGTTTTAGGGTGAGGGTGAAGGTTAGGGTTAGTGTGTGTGTTGGGGGCCAAGAAAGTGTGTGGAAAGATAAGATTCCTCCAGCCCTAAGCAAACTACATTTGGCTAACCATAAATATTCCTCCAGCCCTAAGCAGACAACATTTGACTAACCATAAATATTTGTCTTATCTCCAGCCCTAAGCAAACGGCGCCTGGCTAACTATAAATATTTCTTAGAAAGACTAGCACAACGGCCAAAGGAAAAGCATGACCCATCCCTGACCCCGGGACTTCTCACACTTGCTTCTGCAAAGTTTTTTCATTCTTTCCCTTCCCCTGTCCCTTCGGGTATATAAACCCTGACTCACTTTAATAAAGCAGACCTTGACCCGACTCAGACTGACTTTGTCTTCCTTTATGCGCTTGGTCTCTTTTCTCTCGCGCCCCCATTGGATTTTAGGAGGCGCCTCCTCGAGCCTAACGAATAACTGAACCTGCTGGACGGGTCAAGTGGCTCCCAACGTGGGGCTCGAGGCACGGTGGCCTACCAGACGGCGCTGGAGACGGGGATCCCCAAAAATCTAAGGGTAGAGACGCCCACATCGCATCACTCGTACACCGCCTTAAGTCTTGAGGTAAGTTTGCCGTCCCATAAACCATGGGCAAGACGTTGTCTAAAGAGCCATTACTTATAAAGGAAATGAAGGAAACTCTTAAAGAGAGAGGAATAAGAGTAAAAAGAAAGGATATTGTAAAATTTTTTTTGTTTTGTCGTCGGAAAAATGTCCTTGGCTAATTTTGAGTGGCTCAGACATTCATCCCCTTCCCTGGAGTAAAGTAGGGAAAAATATTAATGATTTAGCGGCTAAAGGAGAAGAAATTCCCGAGGCCTTTTTTAGTTTTTATGGGATTATCAGGGACATTTTAAAAGAGGTAGAAAAGGGAAGAGATGGTGCCCGCTTATTGATTTTAACGGAGGACACCTGCTGCCTCATGAATGGAATAAGATTGTACAATCGGTCCTGACCAGAGGTCAATATTTAACCTGGAAGGCTGAATTTATAGATAAGGCAGAGTTTCAGGCTATCATAAACAAAAAACATGTTCAGATGGCCACTACCATCTGAAGTTGCTTTTTCTGTTGCAGTCCTGGTTTCCTCTGTTTTTGTTTAGTGTTAATTGTCTCTGTTGTCTGTCTTGTTGTTCTTAAAGGGAAGGGGGGGCAACTAACAACCCCCTTAAGTCTGACTTTAGATCACTGGAAAAAAGTTACAGCTCGAGCTCAGATTGTCAGGTTTTAGGAACTTGCTAGTTTGTCAATTATGAAATTGTCACTGACCACCTGTGAGTGGCCCCAGTTAGATCTCAGCCTTGGGCCTTGGTTCAGGGGGTCTGAGCGTGGGGGAGAACCTGACAGTCTGAGGGGACGGCCGCTAGGTATTTTTGTTTTCCCTTGCCCCAAGATGACTGGGAATTCTCCTCCGCCTTGGAAGGCCCCTCGGTCAATGCTTGCAGGAATCTAGAAAAAAGAAAAAAGAAAAAAAAAATCCTCCGGAGGAGAGTAGGGTTGTTGACTCCCCTAGTAAGTGAATGGTGGTGAGATGTCGCCCCATTCACTAAGACCTGATTTTGTCTTTGTGGCCACTTGTTTGTCTTGTTTAGTGTGTGTGTTCATTTTATGTTTTCTGAGGTAGGGAAGATTTGGGTGAGTGTGGCAGGCTCACTCAGCAGACTCTGGATTCAGCTTGCTGAATGAGAACAGCACAAAGATTCAAAAGACTAATTAGTGAATTGCCTTGCTAGATAAGCAAGCTCTGGGAAAATAACGCCCAACAAAGGTACCTAGTTAAAAGAAATACTGTCTTAAATTTTTGTTTAAAAACTTTAAAAGGTGTACGTACAACTGATTTTGATTTTTTCGCACTTTAAGATCTGTGTGAGTGTTTTGTGTGTGTCTGTGAACGTGTTCAAAGATAAAAATTGTCAGCATGCTGTAACAATTGGGTGAGTTTAAATTTAAAATTCAAAAAGTTATGAGGTTTGGACATTGACCAAAAAAAAAAATCTTTGCATTGTTTTAAATGGCTTTGTAAGGATTCTTTAACTTGCAAATTAGAAAATCTGGTATTTAAAGACTAATGTTTTAAAATGCATAAGACTGTTTATACTGTAATCAAGTTATCTGGCTTAACAAAAATGCATTCGCTGTTTGGGATCTAGTTCCCTTGGGTAAAATTTGGGATAAATATTAAAAGTTTAAATGTACAGGTTAGTTTAACACTGTCAAAGATGTTACCTGTTCTGTCTGTCTAAAACTGTGTATTCCATTTGAAAACCAAGAGAAGAGATGGAGAGAAACTTAGAAGCCAACAGAAGACCTTTAGGGGTGAGGGGTGAACAAGCCGAAGTGCAGTTCAGCTGGTCATGCATGTTGGGACAGGCCCTGGGAGGGGTCCACGCATGGAGAAAGAGGGCAAGCTGACGCAAACACAGTTCATCTAACCCTAAAGAGTCAGATTGGGTGTGTGGCCATTCCATAGAAGGGGCTGAGTGGCCCATCTTTGTTCTCTTTTTTCTCTGCAGATAGACACAGAAAACATGATGGTTAAAATGAGTGATATGATGATCTGATTAGTATTGCTAAAACCTCCCCTTGGATGTGTTAACATTAAAATTAGGAAGGCCTTAAAAGAGGGCTAAAAATTTATTTATATAATGTGGCTTACTTTCAATTATGTTCCACAATTAGGATGCTTTTAAATGGTATAAAGGTGTTAAGTCTTGCTTTGTGATATAGTGAAGGTGACTATAATTCTTGCATTAAGGAAAAATTGTCATTTGAGTTTAAGAATCTTAATGTGTGTCTGTTTTAAAACAAGCAACCAGAGTTCCGGGAAGATGGCGGAGGAGAAGCTAGAATCTGAACAAGCTCTCGCATAGAGTTCCAGTGAACAGTCCTAAGCCAGAGAATCACACCAAGTGTGCCATCACAGGACAGAGAGTTAGTCAAGAGAGGGGAAGCCAAGGAGACACATCTGAGCGCCTGCCAGCAGCTGCCTCTGCGGTGGCGGGGTTGCGGCGGCGACCACCGCCGCGGGGTCATACCTGAGACACAGAGAGTCTGGGACGAAGGATGAGCGGATTCTACTCAACACCAACAAGAACTGACAAGGAGCGGACATCTTCATCCTGCAGTTTGCAGACCAGAGACGACCCAGGATCCAAGACTCGGCATGAGTACAAGCCCGACGTCCTCACTCCTTCTCAGGGAGCAGAGGAGGGAAGGCCACCCCTCCACCCCCAGCACCGGTGATCTCCATCTTGGATACCGACAAAGCTCGGAGGAGCTGCTAGCTCCAGCTCAGGCCTTGGAATAAAATGAGTCATTTAGCAGGTCACAAGAACTTAACGGCGAAGTGACCTGCCAGACTCAGCTCCATCCAGGGAAAAGTCACCCAGCTCAGGCGCCAGCCATTGGAGTGGCTTTCCTCACTGGGTAACCAGAGCCAGAGGCTGCCCGTCCCTCTAGCAGCCACCACAATCAATTGAAAAACAGAAACCCTGAGAATGGCTCCAGGCTGGGCACTGTGAGTTTTATCACAAAATATCCCCAGGGAAAAACTACTGTTAGTTGAAAGGCCTCAACTCTACCCAGAACCTAGCCTCATCACTGCATCCCCCTCTTTTGTGATTCTCAAAGCTGATCACCCTCCCAAAAAACTAACCTGGGAGGGGGACCTCAAAATCTTGGGTAAAGCAGAGCATTTTTCTGCCTCTTCCAACAAACCGACTTAAGAAACCAATCAAGCCACAGGACCACAAGCTGACCAGAGACTCCAACCAACAAGAGGCTGGTTACAGACAAAAGGGAGATACAGGATTCTTCCCACTCCTCCCCCCCCAAAAAAAGGACTTTTTTTTCTTTTTTCTTCTTCTTCTTCTTTTCTTTTTTTGTTTGTTTTTTGTTACCTTATATATATATATTTTTTTCTCTTCTAAAACTTTTATTAATATTTAATTTTTGCCTCTTCTGAAAAAATAATTGTTTTCCAGTAACTTTTTTTTCTTTCTCCTCTTATAATTTTTATTTTAGGAATATGTGAATGAGCGTTTTCTTTTCTTTTCTTGTCTTCTTTCTCTTTTTCTTTCTTTCTTAATCATCCTTTTGTTTTTTGTCTAGCTCTACTGAACTTCTGATCTTTTCTTCTCCCTTTCCCATCCTCAAAGTTTTTCACATCTCCTCTATGTCCCTCCCTTTCTCTCAACATATTCACATTCCTCTCGAAATAGATGGTATTTTAATCTCTATAATAACATTAATTTTTACGTTTCTATTTTTTTCTGGTCTCTTTTCATTCCCCTTTCCGTCTCTTCTTTTTCTCTCTCTCTCTACTTGCATCCTACCCAACCCATTTCCTGCATTGTGATTAGGACATAGTTAACTCTCCCTGTGCCTCCCCACACCAATCTATTCCTGTTTTTACCTACATCTCTCCCTAATCCTAATAATTTCTGGTTTTCCAAATTCTTTTCTGCGGTTCGAAGTCCTTTAACATATAGTTGTTTGATGTTGAATAGATGTATCTGTTGAACTAGATTGTATCTGTAGACAATTGACTGTACAAATGCAAACTTTGGTTGATGGTTTCCTTAAGATAGTGTTCTAGCACAAAACTGGTGCTATCTTCATCTCAAATGGGCAGAGTAAGCCGGAAAAACACAAGAAAAATGGCAAATTCGGGTATCTGAATTCCCAATCTTGATAATCAGGGATTAGAACTGATAAAGAATAATCCAGAGGAGAGTTCCCAAATAGCTCTACAAACACTACTAGCAAACATGATAAATGAGAAGTTTCACAATGTACAAAGGAATCTGTATGAGCGTGATAGGGAGAGAGAGGAGGCATCCCAGAAGTTTATACAGGAATATCATAAGCGTGAGGAAGCTACTCAAAAACTGATACAGTATTTGCGTGAACAACTTGAGAATACTCAAAGAGAAAGGGAGGAATGGCGTGAGCAGGCTGAGAACACTCAAAGAGAACTGTAGGAATCCCACGAACGCGAGGAAGCTAATCAAAAAGTAATACAGGAATTGAGAGACCAGGTAGAGAACACACAAAGATCACTAAAGGCATCCATAGAACCCATTAACAAAGAGCTGAAGGAAGTCAGGGAGACCACAAAGGGAAAGCTGAATGGAACCCAACAGAAGGAATGGGAGTCCAAAGAAACCATATCCATCCAACTAAGTGATTTGAGGACAAACAGTGAACACCAAATTAAGGAAGTAAAGAGATTCATACAAGACCTAAAACAGAGCTTCAACAAAGAACTTGAAGCCATCAAAGCTGACCAATTAGAAGGAAAAGAGATAAAAAACAAAGTAGAGAGTCATGACAGCAGGTTAGACCATGCAGAAGATTGAATCTCAGGGATTGAAGACAGCATAGATATTATAGAGAAAGAACATACAACCATCCAAGACAAGTCCAAGAAATATGATAGATCTATTCAACACCTGGAAGACACCATCAGAAGGCCTAACTTAAGGATAATGGGTGTAGAGGAGCACCTAGAAACAGAAATTAATGGTCTAGGAAATTTGTTTAACAGGATCCTACCAGAGAACTTCCCAAACATGCAAAAAGATAGGCCTATTCAGATACAAGAATCCTTTAGAACCCCAAATAGACCAGACCAGAATAGAACATACCACCCTCACATTATAATCCACACAGGATCAACTCAGAACAAGGAAAAGATCCTTAAAGCTGTCAGGGAGAAAAGGGTAATCACCTATAAAGGGAAACCAATAAGAATCACCTCAGATTTCTCAGCAGAGACAATCAAAGCAAGAAGAGCCTGGAATGATGTATGCCATGCCCTAAAAACAAACAACTATCAACCAAGAATACTGTACCCAGCTAAACTCTCCTTCATAACTGAAGGCCAAATAAAAACCTTCCACAGCAAAGAAAAATTGAAACAATATATCTCCACCAAACCAGCCCTACAAAAGATTCTTAAAGATGTCCTACACATAGAAAACCAACAAGACCACAATAAAGGCCAACAAACTGCACCCAAACTGACAATCCAAGAACCATAGGAAGAACCCAGTATTCACAGCCCCCAAGAAGGTGGATAACATGGCAGGAACTCCTAAATACCTCTCAGTCCTATCTCTTAACGTTAATGGACTGAACTCTCCAATTAAGCGACATAGACTGTCTAGTTGGATTAAAAAACAAGGCCCTTCTATCTGCTGCCTGCAGGAGTCACATCTTGCCCATAAAAACAAACACATTTTCAATGTTAAAGGCTGGAACAAAATCTACCAAGCAAACGGCCCTCATAAACAGGCGGTAGTTGCAATCCTAATATCAGATAAAATAGACTTCTAATTAAAATTCGTGAGAAGAGATAAAGAAGGTCGCTACATGCTAATTAAAGGATCTCTCCTTCAGGAGGATATTACAATTCTAAATATCTATTCGCCAAACAATGGAGCACCCAAATTTATCAAAGAAACACTACTTTCCCTCAAATCCCATATAGATCCAAAGACATTAATTGTTGGGGATTTTAACACACCACTCTCCCCACTAGATAGATCAACTCGGCAAAAACTCAACAGAGAAACCGCAGATCTAAACAGCTGCATAGATCAACTAGACTTAACAGACATTTACCGAACATTTCACCCAGCAGCATCAGAATACACGTTCTTTTCAGCAGCACAAGGAACGTTTTCTAAAATAGACCACATTTTAGGCCACAAAGCAAACTTGTCTAAATTCAGAAACACTGAAGTTATACCTTGCATTCTCTCTGACCACAAGGGTATAAAATTAGAACTCAACACCAAAAGCCACCAAAGCAAGTCCGGTATCACATGGAGGCTGAACAACACACTGCTGAATCATGAGTGGGTCATGGAAGAGATTAGAAAGGAAATTCAAATGTTCATGCTATTCAACAAAAATGAACACACAAATTACCAGCTCCTCTGGGACACAGCAAAGGCAGTACTCAGAGGCAAGTTTATAGCTCTGAGCTCCTACATCAACAAATTGGAGAGATCTGAAACTAACAATTTAATGACACATCTAAACCTCCTTGAAAAAGAGCAGGAAGATAAACCCCAATCCAGTAGACGGAAAGAAATAATCAAAATTAAATCAGAATTAAATGAATTAGAATCCAAAAAAAACTATAGAAAGAATCAACAAAACAAAGAGTTGGTTCTTCAAAAAACTTAAAATTGAGAGACCCTTAGCAAACCTTATCAGAAAAAGGAGAGAACAAACCCAAATTAATAAACTCAGAGATGAGAATGGAAACATCACCACGGAAACAACCAAGATTCAGAACATTATAAGGGAATACTTCTCAAAACTTTATGCTAATAAGTTTGAGAACTTGACAGAAATTGACCTTTTCCTAGCAAATATTGACATGCCAAAACTAAACCAAGATGAGTTAAACCAGCTTAACAGGCCCATATCAAGCATTGAAATAGAAACAGCAATAAGAGACCTCGCAGCTAAGAAAATTCCAGGACCAGATAGTTTTACAGCGGAATTTCACAAGGCCTTCAAAGCAGAGCTCACACCAATACTCCTCCAACTCTTCAATGAAATTGAAAGAGAAAGCTCACTACCGAACACATTCTATGAAGCCATCATAACCCTCATCCCAAAACCAGGCAGGGACTCATCAAAGAAAGAGAACTATAGACCCATTTCTTTGATGAACATTGATGCAAAACTTCTCAACAAAATTTTGGCCAATCGACTTCAACAATTCATCCAAAAAATCATACACCATGATCAAACAGGATTCATTTCAGGGATGCAAAGCTGGTTCAATATACGCAAATCAATTAATATTATTCATCACGTCAACAGGAGCAAGAATAAGAACCACATGGTTATCTCAATAGATGCAGAAAAATCATTCGACAAGGTCCAACACCCCTTTATGATGAAGGTTTTGGAAAAATTAGGAATCCATGGAACATTCCTCAATACAATAAAGGCTGTATATGACAAACCTACAGCCAGCATTATACTCAATGATGAAAAACTAAAGCCATTTCCTCTTAACTCAGGAACAAGACAAGGATGCCCACTCTCTCCACTTCTCTTCAATCTAGTATTAGAATGCCTAGCTACAGCAATAAGACAAGATGCAGATATAAAGGGGATCCAAATAGGGAAAGAAGAAATAAAACTCTCCCTCTTTGCAGATGACATGATCTTGTACTTAAAGAATCCCATAGACTCCACTCCCAAATTACTCAATCTGATTCAAAACTTTGGCAAATTAGCAGGTTATAAAATTAACCCCCAAAAATCAATGGCTTTTCTGTATGCCAACA
Source organism: Dipodomys merriami (assembly GCF_024711535.1). Lineage (NCBI taxonomy): Eukaryota > Metazoa > Chordata > Mammalia > Rodentia > Heteromyidae > Dipodomys > Dipodomys merriami. The sequence continues at coordinate 4,378,871 of NW_027202327.1, forward strand.
ATGAGAAAAGTGTGGCTGAAATTAGGAAAGCAACTCCATTTGTAATAGCCCCACAAAAAATAAAATACCTAGGAATTAACTTAACTAAAGAAGTGAAGGACCTCTATGATGAAAACTTTAAAATCTTGAAAAAGGAAATCAACACAGAACTTAAAAAATGGCAAAACCTCCCATGCTCCTGGATTGGCAAGATTAACATCGTGAAAATGGCAATACTTCCCAAGGCTATCTACAAATTCAACGCGATACCTATCAATATTCCACCCTCATTCTTCAAGGAAATAGAGGAGGCAATCCAAAAATTCATATGGAACAATAAAAGACCCCGAATAGCAAAAACGCTCCTCAACGGAAAGAACACTGCTGGAGGAATATCAATACCAAATTTCAAACTCTACTATAAAGCCATAGTAATCAAAACAGCTTGGTATTGGCATAAGAACAGACCTCAGGACCAATGGAATAGAATTGAAAACCCAGAAATGAACCTACAGACCTATAGCCATCTAATCTTCGATAAGGAAGCTAAAACAATGGAATGGAAGAAAGACAGCCTCTTCAGTAAATGGTGCTGGCAAAATTGGTTAACTACATGTAGAAAACTTAAGCTAGATCCTTATATATCACCCTGCACCAGAATCAACTCCAAATGGATCAAAGACCTTGAACTCAAAGCAGACACTCTGAAAACATTACAGGATGGAATAGGAGAAACCCTAGTTCTCCTTGGCTTAGGCCGAAATTTTCTGAATAGAGACCCGGAAACACAACAAATCAAAGGAAGGTTGGACAAATGGGATTGCATAAGGTTGCAGAGCTTCTGCAGGGCAAATGACATAGCTAGCAAGATCAATAGAAAGCCCAACGATTGGGAGAAGATCTTTACTAGCCATACAACGGACAAGGGTCTCATATCTAAAATATACTTGGAACTCAAAAAATTAAACCACCCAACAACAAATCCTCAAAGAAACAACTGCCCAATAAATAAGTGGGCGAAAGACTTAAAGAGAAACTTCTCTGAAGAAGAAAGAAGGATGGCCAATAGACACATGAAGAAATGTTCAACATCCCTAGCCATAAAAGAAATGCAAATCAAAACAACATTGAGATATCACCTCACTCCAGTTAGAACAGCAAAAATCAAGAACTCTTAACAACAACAGATGCTGGAGGGGATGTGGACAGAAAGGAACCTTACTTCATTTTTGGTGGGAATGTAAACTTGTTCAACCACTTTAGAAAGCAGTATGGAGGTTCCTCAAAAGACTTCACATAGATCTCCCCTGTGATCCAGCAATCCCACTTTTGGGCATTTACCCAAATGTTTACAAACAAGACCACACTAAAGCTACCAGCACAACTATGTTTATTGCAGCATTATTTACCATAGCTAAGATATGGAACCAACCCAGATGCCCCTCAGTAGATGAATGGATCAAGAAAATGTGGTATATATACACAATGGAATTCTATGCCTCCATCAGAAAGAATGACATTTCCCCATTTGTTAGGAAATGGAAAGGTTTGGAAAAAATTATATTAAGTGAAGTAAGCCAGGCCCAAAGAAACATAGATCCCATGGCTTCCCTTATTTGCAATATCTAGTATAGGTATGAGTCAAGCGGAAAAGATCAGATAATGTGATGTTAGGAAAATGAACCCTTAAATATGTATTTTAATGTTTTCGTTTCTTTCATGCATGTGTTTCTAACGCATTTATAAGATTATTTCTTTCTTGCTGTGTATGTCCCTCCCCCACATTGTAACCCCCGCTTTCACTATATTTGATGTCAGTATAACATGTGGAGGAGATGGGGACAAACAAATCGTTTAAGGATTCAGGTGGACCTGTTGCAACAATGAGAAGTACAAAATGTCATGTCAAAACCAGCTTTACAATGTCGGTGTGGGGGGGAGGGGTTATGATTGGGTGGTGGGGAGGGGGGAGGTTGGGAAGGGAGGTGAAGGGTAAACAAAGGAGGAGGCTGCAATGCTTGGTAAGAAATGTATGCATTATCCTGCCCATGTAATTGTAACCCCTCTGTACAGTATGTTCTCAAATAAAATAAAATAAAATAAAAAATAAAATAAAATAAAACAAGCAACCAAGTGGCAATGAGTGACACTTTGCCTCAAGATTTCAAGGGATCTTTTCAAAATGCAAATGAAAACTAAAGTATAAAATATTAAAGGTGATTAATAAGAGGTTTTAAAAAATTATTAGAAATCGATTTTTGGATATAAAGTTTAACTGTAAAGGTGTTCTTAACATTGGCCTCAATGTGCACAAAGGAAAAATTAGGATTACCAAAATAATTGCTATTCTAGTTTGCTCTTATAGGTTTTTTAAGTTTCCAGTATGTCCATAGCAAAGTACAGAGGATTCTTACAAGTTTGTCAGATGTAACTTTGACTCTTAATAAGTTTCAGGTAAGAGCATGCTTAAAAGCTACTTCTATGTTGACGACCATGTTGCTTTTAATTGGAGTAAAGTGGCCTTCTATAAGACTCATTGATCTGAAACTGGTTCAAAGCCAGCCCGGGCACAAAAAGGTTCCTGTGAGACTGTCACCTCTATTCAGCCAGCAGAGTACTAGCCCTGGACTAAAGAGCCAGGGGACATTACTCAAGCCCCAAGCTCGAGACTCACAGCGGCAGAGTACTAGCCCTGGACTGAAGAGTTAGGGGACAGCATTCAAGCCCCGAGTCTGGGACTCAAAATGGCAGAGTGCTAGCCTTAAGCTGTAGAGCTGAGGGACAGTGCTCAGGCCCCGAGTTCAAGTCCAGCAACCAGCTAAGGAAAATGCCAATGAGGCATTTATCCCAATGTGGAGAAGACACTCCTGGGAAAAAAGAAATGGAGGAGCATTCAGAGGCAGGCCACTGCTTGGATGGCAGAAATGTCAGATCCTAGAGTCATTTTGTGGCCCTTCAAATCTGGTCAGAGCCGGGAGATCATAAAAAGAGTTTGTAAGCATGCCAAATGTCCATGACCATCTACCTTGTAAGGGACAGAAACTTGCCAGTCCTCTGTAATAGTAAAAAGATAATGTTATAAAATGTGGGGAATAGTTTAAATCTCAACCCCTTTATGTGCCAAAAACTCTAATTGGCAGCTCTAATTGAGCTGACACTAGTTACAGGAAATTCATCTGCTCAGGAAAAAGTTTGTAAACCTGAGAGAGTGTTTCTATTGATATCTGTCTCAAGGCCTGCAAAGGTAACATAGACATTATTTGGGATCATTAGAGATCACATTCCTAAGCCATCTAGGAAGATGCTTTTGCAAACCAGAGTGCTAAACAAGCTACACTGCTGTAGCCGGAGAAAAGATCTGTGCAGTTTTCAAAAGTTAAAATAGTGTTCTTAATGACATCTAACCCTGATAGCCTCTTTGTAAATTAGGCTAAAGTTATAGGTTCCTGGCTAGGTAAGATCAACGCCCCTAAAGTCAGCTTGAAGAAGTTATGGAAGATGGATCTTTGCCCTTCTACCCCCATTTTTAAGATCAAGGGTCCAGAGTCAGAAATTTTGGAGAAATGAGGCAAAATAGATGAAAAAAAGTCATAAAGAATAATGTAATTGTTGTAGGTGTTCAAGGTGTGGAGACTGCATCTGTCAGAGATGGCTACAAGACTAAGCCTTTTGAGCCTTCTGTGTCTATTTACAAAAATATCTGGTTAGTAAAAAGAGTTGTGATTTTGGTAAATTGTCCTGGGCTATTGTTTAAAGATCTTAAAAACCAGCAGGATCAAAGCCTGCCAAGCCTATGCAATGTATCCTTAACCAGTCTGTGTAGGAATTTACAGTCCAGCATGAGGTGTGACAGTCCCTTGGAGCTACTGAGAGACCCTGCTGTTGCTGCTGCTGCTGCTGCTACATACCCTAATGGCCTGACAGCCACCTGGAGGAACTCCTGCCTGATTCCATCACCTGAGTCGGCTTCCTGGTTGACTGCTGCTAAATCTAAGATCTTGTGGGACATTCTTTTGGGTGATATCCAGAAACCCTCTCTTCCCACAGTGGGACAAGGATATCACTGGCTTGTTTGTCTTAGGCACTTCAGTGCATAGTGACTGGAAATTCACTCTAGGGTCACAGCCTAGTTTGACTCTGATATGGTAATAACCTGAGTGTTTTATCAATGAAGGTAATACTCTTAGCCTTAAAATCTAGCAAGCTTCTGCATCACAGTGGTGCCTTAACGCTGTTCTAAGATAAAGGTTCTGCAAGCCAAAGGAAAATTGGGCAGTTTTAAACTACAGCCACAAAGATGCTCAAAAAATCATAAAAAAAAGAGGATAGTGAAGAAAGCCTTGAAAAAAAAAGGGGGGGCTCTGGTACTGTTACTTTTGTTACAATCGGACCTTGTATACTCAACAGACTGGTATCTTTTGTAAAAGAAAAAGATCAGCGTAGTCCGTCTATTAGTTCTGAGATCCAAATACCAAGCATTGAGAACAACTGACACCCCACAAGATAATATAGAGACACCCCTACGAATGAGATAAGAACCCCCTAAATTTTAAGATTAATATTAGTCCAAAGAAAAATGGGGGAATAAAAAATTAAAAATTAGAGTTATATTTTACAATTGCTAACTGCTGGTTTTGCTTCTGTAAACTTGCTTGCGCTAGCACTGACCCTTCCCCTCCCTGGAGATATATAAAAAGTTTCGGAGTCTAGATGTCGGCCGTGGGACAAGCTCTGTAGTCCTAAATAAAGGGCTAACAAGTAAATGCCCCAAATGGCCAAATGGGACCAAAGATAAGGAACAAAGAGTATGTTCCTCCGCATTCCTGTGTAAAAATTCCCGATTTAGGGGGCTCAAGATAAGGGCCATTTGATGAGCCCAGCAGACTAGGCCAAGTGTTAATCAATCACAAGCCTGTAACACTGTAGATTCCCTAACCCTTACCTCCCAGAGTGACTACCTCAGTTTGATCATCCGTGCTAATTGTTTTATTGCAAAGAGTGTTATAAACGTCCCCAGGTAGTATGACATTGATGTTGGGATATCCTCCTTTTCCCTGTGCAACAATGTTATTAATGTTTCTGCCTCCCTATGCTCACAACAGTGCCAGGTTTTTGTTTGTGGCAATAATATGGCCTACACTATACTTCCCCAAAATTGGACAGGGCTCTGTATTCAAGCTATTTTGCTCCCAGACATTGAGTTGATTTCCGGAGATGAGCCAGTACCCATTCCTGCCTTAGATTATTTTGTTCCCCGACATAAAAGGGTGGTACAATTTATTCCCCTACTGACAGGACTTGGAGAGGCTGGTGCTTTAGGCACTGGGACTGCATGATTAGCCACTGCTGTCTCCTCATACTCCAAGCTTTCACAACAATTAGCTGATGATAATACTAAAGTTTATCAATCTGTTAAAGATCTTCAGGATCAGTTAGATTCATTAGCTGAGGTGGCTTTACAAAATTGCAGAGGTTTAGATCTTTTAACTGCTGACAGAGGTGGCATTTGCTTAACTTTACAGGAAAAGTGCTGTTTTTATGCCAATAAGTCTGGCATTGTAAGAGATCGAGTTAAAAAACATCAGGAGGAGATTGAAAGACGGCGACATGAGATTTTGAGCACCCTATTTGGGCTGCTTGGGGGGGACTTTTACCCTATGTTCTTCCCCTCCTGGGGCCTCTTGTTGGATTACTTTTGCTTGTTTCCTTTTTCCCTTGGGCTTTTCAGTGCCTTATGTGCTTTATAAAAAATCAAATAGATTCTGTTCTTCCAAAAAAATTTGATCTCGGTGCATTATCATTGCTTAGAGACTCAGGAGGACCCCACGGAGCACACCGCGGTCACCCCTAAAGAAGGACTGTAATTCCATACACTTCTTCCCTAATGATTCCTAGAAAGCTAGAAAATATCCAATAACGGGAGTATTAGGAAGCTTACCCTGAATAGCACTACACACAGAGGCCATACAGGCTGGCTCAACAAGGCATGTAGCCAGTAGCCTAAGACAGGATGTTTTCTCATAACCTACCTTTGGAAAATTTGTTGATAAAACAGGTAAATGGCTTACCACAACCCAGGGGAAACCTTCCCCCTGAGGATGATGCCTTTTCTCTTACAGATGCAGCTAGAACTCCAGACTTGGACCTTCCTGTTTGAATTTATTAAATAACAGATTAATCTCTGGTCTTCTAAGCCCATACAGGTTCATCATCATCACCTCGATATGGCGGAATAAGGCATTGAGATTGAGAATTTACCCTAGGCTTTTAATTAGTGCTTTGCCATGAGCTTGTTCCAGTGGGAAACAGCCCCCCTTTTTTCTTTTTCTTATTTAGAAAATCTTTCTTCTTATTCGTAACTTCTGACCATTCAACGGGCAAGACTTATTGTCATAAGGGATAGGTTCGCCCCTCCTCCTATAGGCTCCTCCGCTTAGGGGGAGGATGCACCTATGGGAGGAAGAAGAAATGCTCTAATCAAGGGTGCAGGTAGGACTGTAGGGAGATGGATCCGCGAGATCCCAAAACCCAAGACCCCTGAGTGGCAAGCTCTGGTGCATGACGGTTGGCATGCATACCCACGAGCCGTCTCCTCAAAAAACATGCCAAGGCCTGTAAAACTCCTCTCCCTGAGTGAGGACACTCTCTCAGGAGCGGAGAAAAACCCTGGGCCCTTAGAGGAACAGAGCCTCTGTCACCCCCTTAAAAAGAGCAGCCAACAATTGATGGTCAATTTTCTAAATAAGAAAGGGGGATTTGTTGGGAGCCAAGAAAGTGTATGGAAAGATAAGATTCCTCCAGCCCTAAGCAAACTACATTTGGCTAACCATTAATATTCCTCCAGCCCTAAGCAGACAACATTTGACTAACCATAAATATTTCTCTTATCTCCAGCCCTAAGCAAACGGCGCCTGGCTAACCATAAATATTCCTTAGAAAGACTAGCACAATGGCCAAAGGAAAAGCATGACCCATCCCTGACCCCGGGACTTCTCACACTTGCTTCTGCAAAGTTTTTTCTTTCTTTCCCTTCCCCTGTTCCTTTGGGTATATAAACCCTGCCTCACTTTAATAAAGCAGACATTGACGCGATTCAGACTGACTTTGTCTTCCTTTATGCGTTTGGTCTCTTTTCTCTCTCGCCCCCATTGGTTTTTAGGAGGCGCCTCCTCGAGCCTAACGAATAACTGAACCTGCTGGACGCGTCAGGTGTGGGTTAGGGTTAGGATTCGAGTTATGATGAGGGTCAAGGTGAGGCTTAGGGTTAGGGTTAGTGTTAGGGTGAGGTTGAGGGTTAGGGTTATAGTAAGGGTTAGGGTTATAGTTAGGGTTAGGTTGAGGGTTAGGGTGAGGTTTAGAGGTAGGTTGAGGGTGAGGGTTAGGGTTAGGTTTGGGGTTCGAATTAAGGTGAGGGTGAGGTTGAGGAATAGGGTTAGGATTAGGGTTAGGTTTAGGGTGAGGGTAAGAGTGATATTTAGGTTTAGGTTTAGGGTTAGGGTGAGGGTTAGGGTGAGTGTTAGGGTTAGGGTGAGGGTTAGGGTGAGGTTTAGGTTGAGGGTAAGGGTGAGGTTGAAGGTTAGGGTTAGGGTTAGTGTTAGGTTTAGGGTTTGAGTGAGGTGAGGTTTAGGTTTAGGTTTCGGATTAGCGTGAGGTTTAGGGTTAGGGTGAGGATAAGTTTTAGGGTGAGGGTTAGGGTAAGGCTTAGGGTAAGTTTTAGAGTGAGTTTTAGGGTAGGAACAGGATTATGGTGAGGGTTAGGTTGAGCAGTAGGGTTAGGGTGAGGGTTACGATGAGGGGAAGGATTAGGGTTGGGGTGAGTGTTAGGGTGAGGTTTAAGGTTAGGGTTAGGGTTAGGGTTAGGTTGAGGGTTAGGGCGAGGATAAGGGTTAGGGTGAGGTTGAATGTTAAGGGTGAGGTTTAGGGTTAGGTTTAGGTTTAGGTTTAGGCTGAGGGCTAGGAAGAGGGTGAGGGTTAGGGTGAGGGTTATGGTTAGGGTTAGGTTTAAGGTGAGTATTAGGGTTATGTTTAGGGTTAGGATGAGGGTTAAAGTGAGTGGTAGGGTTAGGGTTTGGGAGAGGGTTAGCGTTAGTGTGAGGGTTACGTTTAGGGTTACGGTTAGGGTGAGGGTAAGGGTAGGGGTGAGGGTAAGTTTTAGGGTGAAGTTTAGGGTTAGGTTTAGGGTTAGGTTGTGGAGTAGCTTTAGGGTGAAGGTGAGGGTGAGAGTTAGGTTTAGGGTTAGTGTTAGGTTTAGGGTTAGGCTTAGGGTGAGGGTGAGGGTGAGGGTTAGGATTAGGGTGAGGGTTAGGGTTAGAGTTAGGGTGTGGGTTAGGTTTAGGGTGATGTTTAGTGTGAGGGTGTGCGTTCGTGTGAGGTGAGTTTTCGGGTGAGGGTGAGGGTTAGTGTGTGGGTGATGGTTAGGGTTAGGGTGAGGGTTAAGGTTAGAGTTAGGGTGAGGGTTAGGGTTAGGGTTAGGGTGAGGGTTAGGCTTAGGGTGATGTTTTGGGTGGGGTTGAGGGTTACCATGAGGTGAAAGTTCAGGTGAGGGTTCGGGATAGGGTGAAGATGAGGGGTAGGGAGAGGGTGTGGGTTATGGTTAGGGTGAGGGTGACCGTGAGAGTGAGGGTTAGGGTGAGGGTAAGAGTTAGGATGAGGGTGAGGGTTAGGGTTAGGGTGAATGTGGGGGTTGGGGTGAGGGTTTCAGTTAGATAAGGGTTAGGGTTAGTGTTACGGTTATGGTGAGGGCTAGGTTGAGGGTGAGGTTTAGGGTGAGGATGAGGGTGATGTTGAGGGTTAGGGTTTGTATGAGCGTTAGGGTTAGGGTGAGGGGGAGGGTTAGGGTGACCATGAAGGTGAGGGTGAGGGTGAGAGTTAGGGTTACGGTGAGTATTAGTGTCAGGATGAGGGGTAGTGTGAGGGTTAGGGTTAGGGTTAGGGTGAGGTTTAGGGTTAGTGTGAGGGTTAGGGTTAGGGTTAGGGTTAGGGTGAGGGTGAGGGTAAGGCTTAGGGTGAGGGTTAGGATGAGGGTGAGGGTTAGGATTAGGGTGAGGTTTAGTGTTAGTGTGAGGGTTAGGCTTAGGGTTAGGGTTAGGGTTAGGGTTAGGGTGAGGGCAAGGGTTAGGGTGAGGGTTAGCATGAGGGTGAGGGTTAGGGGTAGGGTGAGGTTTAGTGTTAGTGTGAGGGTTAGTCTTAGGGTTAGGGTTAGGGTTAGGGTGAGGGTAAGGGTTAGGGTTAGTGTTAGGCTGAGGATGAAGTTGGGGGTTAGGGTTAGGGTGACATTGCGGGATTGGGTGATGTTAGGCTTAGGGTTAGGTTAAGGTTTAGGGTGAGGGTTAGGTTGAGGTTTAGGGTTAGAGTTAGAGTTGGGGGTAGTGTGAGGGTTAGGGTGAGTGTAAACGTTAAAGTGAAGGTTAGGGTGAGGGTGAGGGTTAGGGTTAGCATTAGGGTTACGGTTAGGTTTAGGGTGAAGGGTTAGGTTATGGTTATTGTGAGTGTTAGGGTTGGTGTGAGGGTGAGGGTTAGTTTAAGGTTAGGGTTATGGTGAGGGTGAGGGTAAGTGTTAGGCTGAGGGTTAGGTGGAGGATGAGGGTTAGGATTAGGGTTAACGTTAGGGTGAGGTCTAGGGTGAGGTTTAGGGTTCAGGTTCAGGTTAGGGTTAGGATGAGGGCTAGGGTTAGGGTTAGGGTTAGGGTGAGGTTGAGAGTAAGTGTTAGAGTTAGGGTTAGGTTGAGGGTTAGGGTGAGGTTTAGAGTTAGGTTGAGGGTGAGCCTTAGGGTTAGGGTTAGGGTGAGGGTTATGGTTAGGGTGAGAGTTAGAGTTAGGGTTCGGGTGAGGGTGAGGTTTAGGGTTATGTTTGGAGTTCGAATTAAGGTGAGGATGAGGTTGAGGATTAGGGTTAGGATTAGGATTAGAGTTAGGGTGAGGTTTAGAGTGATATTTAGGTTTAGGTTTAGGGTTAGGGTGAGGGTGAGGGTTAGAGTGAGTGTTAGGGTTAGGGTTAGCATTAGTGTGAGGGTTAGGTTGAGGGTAAGGGTGAGGGTGAAAGTTAGGGTGAGAGTTACCGTGAGTGTTAGGGTTTGAGGTTTAGTGTGTGGTTTAGGTTTAAGGTGAGGTTTAGGGTGAGTCTGAGGGTTAGAGGGAGGGTTAGGGTTAGGGTGAGGGTTAGGGTTAGGATTAAGATGAGGTTTAGGATTAGGTAGAGGTTAAGGGTTAGTGTGAGGGTGAGGGTGAGGTTGAGGGTTAGGTTTAGTGTTAGGGTTAAGGTGAAGGTTAGGGTGAGTGTTAGTGTTAAGGTTAGGGTTAGGATGAGGGTTAAGATTAGTATGAGGGTTAGGGCTAGGGTGAGGGTGAGGGTTAGGTTTAGTTTTAGTGTGAGTGTTACGGTTAGGGTTAGGGTGAGTTTGAGGGCTAGAGGGAGGATTAGGGCGACGGGTAGTTTCAGGTTTACGGTGAGGCTTAATTTGAGGGTGCGGATTAGGGTGAGGGTGAGTTTTAGGGTGAGGTTTAGGGTGAGTGTTAGGGTGAGTGTGAGGTTTAGAGTTAGGGTTAGGGTCAGGGTGAGGGTAGGGTGAGGGGTAGGGTTAGGGTTAGGGTGAGGTTTGGGTTAGGGTTAGGGTTAGGTTTTGGGTGATTTTTAGGGTTAGGGTGAGGGTTAGGTTTAAGGTTATGGTAGTATGAGGGTAAGGGTTAGGGTGAGTGTTAGGGTTAGGCTGAGGGTGAGGGTATGGGTGAGGGTAAGTGTTAGGGTTAGTGTTATGGTTAGTGTTAGGCTTATGGTTAGGGTTAGGATGAGGTTTAGGGTGAGGGGTAGGGTTAGGATTAAGGTGAGGGTGTGGGTTTGGTTAGGTTTAGGTTGAGGGTTAGAGTGAGGGGTAGGTTATGTGTTAGTCAGGGTTTTGGTGAGTGTTAAGTTTATGGTGAGGGTTAGTGTGAGGGTAGGATTAGGATAAGGCTTAGGGTGAGGGTTAGGTATAGGGTGAGGGTTAGTGTGAGGGGTAGGGTTAGGGTTAGGGTGAAGGTTAAGTTTAGTGTGATGGTTAGAGTTAGGTTTAGGGTGAGGGTAAAGGTTAGGTTTAATTTTAGGGTGAGAGTGAGGGTTAGGGTTAGCGTGAGTGTTAGGCTGAGATTTAGTGTGAGAGTTATTTTTAGGGTTAGGTTTAGGGTTAGCGTGAGGGTGAGGGTTAGGGTTAGGGTTAGTGTTAGGTTGAGGTTTAGGTTGAGGTTTAGCAATAATGTTAGGGTGAGGGTTAGGGTGAGTGTTAAGATTAGGGTTAGGTTTAGGGTGAGGGTGAAGATTATGGTTAGGATTAGCATTAGGGTAAGTGTTAAACTTAGGGTTAGGGTTAGGATGAGGGTTAGGGTGAGGGGTAGGGTTAGGATTAAGTTGAGGGTGAAGGTGAGGGTGAGGGTTAGGTTTAGGGTGAGGGTGAGGTTTAGGTTAGGGTTTGGTTGAGGGTTAGGTTGAAGTTTAGGGTTAGTGTTAGGCTTAAGGTTTGGGTGAGTTATAGGGTTATGGTGAGGGTTAGTGTTAGGGTAGGATTAGGATAAGGGTTAGGGTGAGGGTTAGGTTTAGGGTGAGGTTTGTGGTGAGGGGTAGGGTTAAGGTTAGGGTGAAGTTTAGATTTAGTGTAGGGGTGAGAGTTAGGGTTAGGTTTAGGTTTAGGGTTAGGATGAGGGTTAGCCTGCGGATAAGGTTTAGGTTAGGGTTAGAGTTAGGTTGAGGGTTAGGGTTAATGTTTGGGTTAGGGTTAGGGTGAGTGTTAAGGTTAGGGGTAGGGTGAGGGTGAGGGTGAGGGTTATGGATGGATTAGCGTTAGGGTTATGGTTAGGCTTAGTGTGAGGGTGAGGGTTAGGTTTAGGGTTAGGTTGAGGGTTAGGGTTAGTGTGAGGGTAAGGGTGAGGGTGAGGTTAAGATTTATGGTGAGGATTAGGGTGAGGGTGAGGGATAGGTTTAGTGTGAGGGTTAGGGTTAGGGTTAGGGTGAGGGTGAGCATTAGGTTTAGGGTTAAGGAAAGGGTTAGGGTTAAGGTTAGGGTTCGGGTTAGGGTTAGGGTGATGTTTAGGATTAGGGTTAGGTTTAGGGTTATTGTTGGCTTTAGAGTTATTTGAGGGTTAGGGTTAGGTTTAGGTTTAGGGTGAGCATGAGGGTGAGGGTTAGGGTTAGGATTAGGATTAGGGTTAGGGTTAGGCTGAGCGTAAGGTTGAGGGTGTGGGTGAGGGTTAAGTTTAGGCTTAGGGTTAGGGTTAGTGTGATGGTTAGGTTTTGTGTGAGGGTTAGGGTTACGGTTATGGTTAGGGTGTGGGTAAGGTTTAGGGTGTGGGTTAGGGTGAGGGTGAGGGTTAGGTTTAGTGTGAGGGTTAGGGTTAGTGTGAGGGTTAGGGTTAGGGTTAGCATTAGGGTTAGGATGAGGATAAGGATTAGGTTTAGGGATGGTGTGAGGTATAGAGTTAGGGTTAGGGTGAGGGTGAGGGTTAGGGTGAGGTTTAGGGATAGGGTGAGGGTGAGGGTGTGGGTGAGGGTTAGGTTTAGGATTTGTGTTAGACTGAGGGTGAGTGTGAGGGAGAGGGTTAGGTTCAGGATTAGGGTTTGGGTAACGTTTAGATTTAGGGTTAGGACTAAGCATACGTTGAAGGTTAGGTTTAGGTTTTCGGTTAGGGTTAGGGTTTGAGTGAGGGTGAGGGTGCGGGTGAGTAATAGGGTTAGGTTGAGGGTGAGGGTGAGGGTGAGGGTTAAGGTTAGGTTAGGGTGTGGAAGAGGGTGAGGGTTAGGGTTAGATTTAGGGTTAACCTTCGGGGAGGGGGAGGGTGAGTGTAAGGTCTAGGGTTAGTCCAAGGTCTAGGTTTAGGCTTTGGGTGAGTGTGAGTGTGAGGGTTAGAGTTAGGGTTATGTTTAGCGTGAGGGTGTGGGTTAGTGTGAGGGTGAATGTTCAGGTGAGGGTAAGGGTTAGGGTGTGGGTGAGGGTTAGCGTTAGGGTGAGGGTTAGGGTGATGGTGAGGGTTAGGGTGAGGTTGAGGGTTAGGGTTCGGATTAGGGTTAGGGTTAGGGTTAGGTTGAGGGTGAGAGTTAGGGTTAGGGTTAATGTTTGGCTGAAGGTGAGGGTGAGGGAGATGAAGAGTGTAAGGCTTAGGCTGAGGGTGAGTGTTAGGGTTAGGGTTAGTGTTAGGCTTAGGGTGAGGGTTCGGGATAGGGTTAGTGTTAGGGTTAGGGTGAGGGTGAGGGTGAGGGATAGGGTTATGGTGAGGATGAGGTTGAGGGTGAGGTTTAGGGTTAGGGTTAGGTTTAGGGTGATTGTGAGGGTGAAGTTTAGGGTTAGGGTTAGAGTTAGGGTGAAGGTGAGGGTGAGAGTTAGGTTTAGCATTAGTGTTCGGTTTAAGGTGAGGCTTAGGGTGAGGGTGAGGGTGAGAGTGAGGTTGAGGTTTAGGGTTAGGGTTAGAGATAGGGTTAGGGTGATGGTGAGAGTTAGGTTTAGGGTTAATGTTAGGCTGAAGGGGAGGGTGAGGGTGATGAATAGTGTAAGGCTTAGGGTGAGGGTGAGTGTTAGGGTTAGGGTTAGTGTTAGGCTTAGGGTTCGGGTTCGGGATAGGGATAGTGTTAGGGTTAGTGTGAGGGTGAGGGTGAGGGATAGGGTTATGGTGAGGGTGAGGGTGAGAGTGAGGTTTAGGGTTAGGGTTAGGTTTAGGGTGATTGTGAGGGTGAGGTTTATGGTCAGGGTTAGAGTTAGGGTGAAGTTGAGGGTGAGAGTTTGGTTTAGGGTTAGTGTTTGGTTTAGGGTTAGGTTTAGGGTTAGTGTTGGGTTTAGGGTTAGGCTTAGGGTGAGGGTGAGGGTGAGTGTAAGGGTTAGGGTTAGTCCTAGGTCTAGGTTTAGGCTTTGGGTGAGTGTGAGTGTGAGGTTTAGAGTTAGGTTATGTTTAGGGTGAGGGGGTGGGTTAGTGTGAAGGTGAGTGTTCAGGTGAGGGTAAGGGTTAGGGAGTGGGTGAGGGTAAGCGTTATGGTGAGGGTTAGGGTGACGGTGAGGGTTAGGGTGAGGTTGAGGGTTAGGGTTAGGGTTAGGGTTACGTTTAGGGTGAGGATGAGAGTTAGGGTTAGGGTTAATTTTAGGCTGAAGATGAAGGTGATGGAGACGGATAGTGTAAGGCTTAGGGTGAGGGTGAGTGTTAGGGTTAGGGGTAGTGTTAGGCTTAGCGTGAGGTTTCAAGATAGGGTTAGTGTTAGGGTTAGGGTGAGGGTGAGGGTGACGGATAGGGTTACGGTGAGGTTGATGTTGAGGGTGAGGTTTAGGGTTAGGGTTAGGTTTAGGGTGATTGTGAGGGTGAGTTTTAGGGTTAGGATTAGAGTTAGGGTGAAGGTGAGGGTGAGAGTTAGGTTTAGGGTGAGTGTTTGGTTTAGGGTTAGGCTTAGGGTGAGTGTGAGTGTGGGGGTGAGGGTTAGGTCTAGGTTGAGGTTTAGTGTGAGGGAGTGGCTTAGTGTTCGGGTCAGTTTGAGGGTTATGTTGTGGGTGAGGTTTAGGTTTAGGATGAGGGTTAGGGTGACGGTGAGGGTCAGCGTGACGTTGAGCATTAGGGTTAGGGTTAGGGTTAGGTTGAGTGTTAGGGTTAGGTTTAGGGTGAGGGTTAGGGTTAGGGTGAGGTTTATGGTGTAATTTAGTGTTACAGTTAAGATTAGTGTGAGGGTTAGTGTTAGGGTTAGGGTCAGGTTTAGGGTAAGGATAAGGGTTATGGTGAGGGATAGGGTGAGGATAAGTATTAGGGTGAGGGTTAGGGTTAGGGTGAGTGTTAGGGTTAGGGTTAGGGTAAGCGTGAGGCGTAGGGTGAGGGTTAGGGTTAGGATTACGATTAGGGTGAGGGTTAAGTTTAGGTTTGGGTTAGGGTTTGGGTTAGGGTCAGGGTGAGGGTTAGGGATAGGGTGACCATTGGGGTTAGGGTGATTGTTAGGTTTAGGGTTAGGGATAGGCTTAGTGTGAGGTTAGGGTTAGGTTTAGGTTTAGGGTTAGGGTGAGGGTGAGGGTGAGGGAGAGGGTTAGGGTTAGGGTTAACGATAGGGTCAGCGTGAGGGTGAGAGTTAGGTTTAGGGTTAGTGATAGGTTTACGGATAGGCTTAGGGAGAGTGTGAGGGTGAGGGTGACGATTAATGTAAGGGTGAACGTTAGGGTTAGGATGAGGGTGAGGGTTAGAGTGAGGTTGATGCTTAGGGTGAGGGTGTTGGTTAGTGTGAGGGTAAGTGTTCAGTTGAGGGTGATGGTTAGGGTGTTG
Source organism: Dipodomys merriami (assembly GCF_024711535.1). NCBI lineage: Eukaryota > Metazoa > Chordata > Mammalia > Rodentia > Heteromyidae > Dipodomys > Dipodomys merriami. Next base: position 4,394,096 of record NW_027202327.1, read on the forward strand.
GTGAGGATTCGGGTTAGGGTGTGGGTTAGGTTTAGGGTTAGGGTTACAGTGAGTGTTAGGCTTAGGCTGCGGGTAAGGGTGAGGTGAGGGTTACATTTAAGGTGAGGGTTAGGGTTAGGGTTAGTGTGAGGGTTTTGTTTAGGGTGATGTTTCGAGTGATGGTGAGGGTTCGGGTTAGGGTGAGTTTTAGGGTGTGGTTGAGGGTTAGTGTTTCGGTCAGGGTTAGGGTGACGTTGAGGGTTAGGGTGCCATGAGGGTTAGGGTTAGGGTTAGAGTTAGGGTGAGGGATTGGGTCAGGTTTAGGCTTAGGGTGAGTGTTACGGTGAAATTTAGGGTGAGGGTTAGGGTTAGGATTAGTGTGAAGGTTATGTTTAGGGTTAGGGTGAGGGTAGGGTGAGGGGTAGGTTTAGGGTGAGGATTAAGGATAGGGTGAGGGTGAGGGTGAGGGTTAGGGTTAGGGTTAGGGTGAGGGAGAGGGTTAGGGTGAGGATTAGGATTATGGTGAGGGTTACGGTATGGGTTAGGGTTAGGGTAAGGGTGAGGGTGAGTGTTAGCGTGAGGTTAATATTTAGGGTTAGTGTTAGGGTGAGGTTGAGGGTTAGGTTTAGTGTTAGGGTTAGGGTGAGGGGTAGGGTGAAGGTTAGGGTTAGGGTTAGGGTTAGGGTCAGGTTTAGGGTGAGGGTTAGGGTTAGTTTTAGGTTTAGGGTTTAGGTGAGGTTAAGGGTAAGTGTTAGGGTTAGGCTTTGGGTAGGGTGAGGATTAGTTTAGGGAAAGGGTTTATGGTAAGGTTTATGGTAAGGGTGAGGGTTAGTGTGAGGTTTAGGTTTAGTGTTAGGGTTAGGGTTAGAGTGAGTGTTAAGGTTAGTATGAGGGTTAGGGTTAGGGTTAGGTTTTGGGTTAGGGTGAGGGTAAGGCTTAGGGTGAGTGTTAGGGTGATGGTGAGGGTTAGGGTCAGGGTTAGGGTATGGATTAGGTTTAGGTTGAGCTTGAGGATTAGGGTTAGGGTGAGGGTTAGGTGATTGGTAGGTTTAGATTTAGGGTTAGGGTGAGGGTGAGAATGAGGGTGAGGGTTAGGGTAAGGGTTAGGTTATGGCTGAGGGTGAGGTTTAGTGTTAGGGTTAGTGTTAAGCTGAGGGTGAGTGTGAGGGAGAGGGTTACGGTTTGGCTTAGGGTGAGGGTGAGGTTTAGGCATAGACTTAGGGTTAGGATTAGGGTGAGGGCTAGGGTTAGTGTTAAGGTTAGGTTTAGGGATAGGTTGAGGGTGAGGGTGTAGGATAGGGTAGGGTGAGGGTTAGGTTTAGGGTTAGGTTTAGGGTGATTCTGAGGGTGAGGGTTAGGGTTAGGTTTAGGGTTAGATTTAGGGTGAAGGTGTGAGGGTGATATTTAGGTTTAGGGTAATTGTTAGGTATAGAGTTAGGCTTAGGGTGAGGGTGAGGGTGAGGGTGAGGGATATGTTTAGTATGAGGGTGAGGGTTAGGGTTAGGATTATGTTTAAGTTTAGGTTTAGAGTCATTCTGAGGGTGAGGTTGTGGGTTAGGGTTAGGGTTAGGGTGAGTGTTAGGCTTTGGGTGAGGGTGAGGGTCAGGGTTAGGTTTAGGGTGAGGGTTAGGGTTAGTGTTAGGGTGAGGGTTCGGTTTAGGGTGATGTTTCGGGTGAGGGTGAGGGTGAGGGTTCGTTTGAGGGTGATGTTTAGGGTGTGGTTGAGGATTTGGGTTAAGGTGAGGTTTAGGGTGATGGTGAGGGTTAGGGTGAGGGTGAGGGTTAGGGTTAGTGTTAGGATGAGGGTGAGGTTGAGGGTTAGGTTTAGGGTTAGGGTGAGGGTTAGGGTGAGATTGAGTGTTAGGGTTACGGTTAGGGATAGGGTGAGGGTTAGGTTTAGGTTTAGGCTTACGGTGAATGTTAGCCTTAAGGTGAGGGTGAGGGTGAGGTGAGGGTTAGATTTCCTGTGTAGGTTAGGGTTAGGGTTAGGTTGAGATTTCGGTTTAGGGTGTTGTTTCAGGTGAGGGTGAGGGTTTGGGTTCGGGTGAGTTTTAGGGTGTATTTGTGGGTTAGGATTAGGTTAAGGGTTAGGGTGACAGTGAGTGTTAAGATGAGCATGAGGGTTAGGGTTAGGGTTAGATTTAGGGTGAATGTTTGTGTTAGGTTTAGGGTTAGGGAGAAGGTTGGGTGAAATTTAGGGTTAGGGTTAGGGTTAGGGTTAGGATTAGTGTGAACGTTAGGATTAGGTTTCTGGTCAGGCTTATTTGGAGGATAAGGATTATGGAGAGTTTTAGGGTGAGGGTAAGGGTTAGTGTTAGAGTTAGTGTTCGGGTTAGGGTTAGGGTGAGGTTTTGGGTTAGGGTTAGGTTTTAGGTGAGAATGAGGGTTAGGGTAAAATTTAGGGTTAGGGATAGGATTAGGGTGAGGGTTAGGGTTGGGTTAGGTTTTAGAATTCTGGTGAAGATGAGGGTGAGGGTTAGGGTTAGGATTAGGGTTAGGGTTAGGGTTAGAATGAGGGTGAGGGTGAGGGTTAGGGTAAGCGTTAGTGTTACGGTTAGGGTGAGAATTAGGGTGAGGGTGAAGTTTAGGGTGAGTCTTAGGGTTAGGGTGAGGTTTAGGTTTAGGGTTGGGGTTAGAATTAGGGTGAGGGTGAGGTTTAGGGTTAGGATTAGGGTTAGGGTTAGGGTTAGGCTGAGGGTGAGGTTGAGGGTGAGGTTTAGTGTTAGGGTGAGTGTTAGGTTTAGGGTTAGGGTTAGGTTGAGAGTTAGGGTGAGGGTTAGGGTTAGGTTAGGGTGAGGATGAGGGTTAGATTGAGGGTTAGGATTAGGGTTATGGTGAGGGTTAGGGTTAGGGTTAGGCTTAGGTTGATGGTTAGGGTGAGGGTTAGGGTTAGGGTTATTGTGAGGGTTAGGATTCGTGTTGAGAGTTAGGGTTAGGGTTAAGGTTAGGCTTAGGGTGAGTGTTAGGATTAGTGTGAGGTTTAGGGTTAGGGTTAAGGTTAGGGTTACAGTGATGGTAAGGGTTAGGTTTAGGGTGAGGATGAGGGTGAGGTTTAGGGTAGGGGTTAGTGTGATGGTTACGTTGAGGGTGAGGTTTAGGGTGAGTGTTAGGTTTAGGGTGAGGGTGAGGGTTAGGGTTAGGGTGAGGTTGAGGGTTAGGGTTAGGATAAGGGTTAGGGTGAGTGTTTGGGTGAGCGTGAAGGTAATGGTGAGTTTTAGGATTAGGGTGAGGTTGAGGGTTAGGGTTAGGGTTAGGGAGAGGGTTAAGGTGAGGGTTAGGGTTAGGGTTAGGGTTATGGTGAGGGTTAGTGCGAGCGCTAGGATTAGAGTTAGTGTGTGGGTGAGGGTCAGGGTGAGGTTAAGGGTTAGGGTGATTTTAGGGTGAGGGTGAGGGTTAGGATTAATGTTACGGTTAGGGTGAGGGTTAGGGTGATGGTTAGGGTTAGGGTGAGGGTTAGGGTGAAGGTTAGGGTTAGTGTTAAACTTAGGGTTTGAGTGATGGATATGGTAAAAGTTAGTGTTAGTGATAGGCTTAGGGTTTGGGTGAGTGTTAGGGTTAGTGTTAGGGTCAGGCTTAGGGTAGGGTGAGGGTAAGGATTAGGATAAGTGTTAGGGTGTGGGCTAGGGTGAGGGTGAGGGTTAGGGTTAGTGTGAGGGTTAGGGTTAGGCTTAGAGTTACGTTTAGGGTGTGGGTAAGGGTTAGGTTGTGGGTTTGGGTGAGGGTTAAGTTTAGGGTTAGCTTGAGGGCAAGGGTTAGGGTGAGGGCTAAGTTGAATGTAAGTATTACAGTTATGGTGAGGATAAGGATTAGGTTTAGGGTTAGTGTGAAGTTTAGGGTTAGGGTTAGGGTGAGGGAAAGGGTTAGGGTGAGGGTTAGGATGAGGTTTAGGGTTATGTTGAGGGTGGGGGCGAGGGTGAGGTTTAGGGTTACGGTTACTGTTAGGCTGAGGGTGAGGGTGAGGAAGAGGGTTAGGTTAAGGTTTAGGGTGAGTGTGAGGTTTAGTCTTAGGGTTAGGATTATGCTGAGGGTGAGGGTGAGGTTGAGGGTTAGGGTTAGGGTGAGGGTTGGGGTTAGGGTTAGGGTGAGGGTTAGATTTAGGGTGATGTTTAGTTTGAAGGTGTGCATTAGTGTGAGGGTGAGGGTTAGGGTGTGGGTGAGGGTTAGGTTTAGGCTGAGGGTTAGGGTGACGGTGAGGGTTAGGGTGAGGTTGAGCGTTAGGGTTAGGGTTGGGGTGATTTTTAGTGTTAGGCTGAGGGTGAAGGTGAGGGAGAGCGTTAGGGTTAGGCTTAGGGTGAGGGTGAGTTTTATGATTAGGGTTAGGGTTAGCATGAGGGTGAATGTGAGTGATAGGGTTAGGGTGAGGGTGAGGTTGAGGATGAGGGTTAGGGTTAGTGTTAGGTTTAGGGTGATTGTGAGTGTGAGGGTTAGGGTTAGGGTTAGGGTTAACGTTAGGGTGAGGTTGAGGGTGAGAGTTAGGTTAAGGGTTAGTGTTAGTTTTAGGGTTAAGCTTGGGCTGAGGGTGAGGGGTATGGTTAGGGTGAGGTTTAGGGTTAGGATTGGGGTTAGGGATAGGGTGAGTGTTCGGGTGAGGGTGAGATATAGGGTGTGGGTGAGGGTTAGGGTGAGGGTGAGGGTTAGGGGGACAGTGAGGTTTAGGTTTAAGATTAGGGTGAGGGTTAGTGTTAGTGTCAGGGTGAGGGATGCTCTTAAGGTGAGGGTTAGGGTTAGGGTGAGTGTTAGGTTCACGGTGAGGGGTAGGGTGAGGGTCAGGGTTTGGATTAAGTTTAGGGTGAGGGTGAGGGTTTGGGTTAGGGTTAGGGTTAGGGTGAGGGTTAGGGTGAAATTTAGGGTTAGGGTTAGGGTTAGGGTTAGGATTAGTGTGAGGGTTAGTGTTAGGGTTAGGTTCAGGGTTATTGTACGGATAAGGTTTAAGGTGAGGTTTAGGGTGAGCGTGAGGGTTAGGGTTAGAGTTACGGTTAGGTTGAGGGTTAGGGTGAGGGTTAAGGTGAGGATTAGTATTAGGGTTAGGTTTCTGGTGAGGGTGAGGGTTAGGGTATGGTTTAGGCTTAGGGTTAAGGTTAGGGATGGGTAAGATTTGGGTTAGGGTTAGAGTTAGTTTGAGGTTTAGAGATTGGTTTGGGTTTGAATTAGGGTGAGGACGAGAGTGAGGGTTAGGTTTAGGTTTAGGATTAGGGTGAGGGTGAGTGTGAGGGTTAGGATTAGGGTTAGTGTTAGGCTGAGGATGAGGGTGAGGGTGAGGTTTAGGCTTAGGATTAGGGTGAGGGTGAGGGTTAGGGTTAGGGTTAGTGTTAGCTGAGGGCTAAGGTGAGGTTGACGTTTAGGGTTAGGGTTAGGGATAGGGTGAGGTATAGGATTAGAGTTAGGGTTAGTGTGAGAGTTAGGCTCAGGTGTAGGGTTAGGGTTAGCGTGAGCTTTAGGTTTAGTGTTAGTTTTAGGATTAGGGTTAGGGATTGTGTTAGGGTGAGGGTTAACTTTAGTGTGAGGGGCAGGTTTATGCTTAGCGTTAGTGTGAGGATAAGGGTTCAGGTGAGTGTAAGGGTGAGGGAGAGTGTTAGCGTTAGTATTAGGGTTAAGCTTAGGGTTAGGGTGAGGGGTAGGGTTAGGGTTAGGTTTAGGGTGAGGATGAGGGTGAAAGTGTGGGTTTTTACGGTGAGCTTTAGGGTTAGGGTGAGGGTTAAGTTTAGGATTAGTGTTAGGGTGAGGGTGAGGGTGAGGTTGAGTGTTAGGGTGAGGGTGATGGTGAGGGTTAGCATTAGGATTAGAGTGAGTTTTAGGTTTAGGCTGAGGTTGAGATTGATGGTGAGGGTTAGGTTTAAGGTTAGGTTGAGGGTTAGGGTTAGTGTGAGGGTAAGGGTGAGGTTAAGATTTTGGGTGAGGATTAGGGTGAGGGTGAGGGATAGGTTTAGTGTGAGGGTTAGGGTTATGGTTAGGGTTAGGGTGAGGGTGAGGTTTAGGGTTAGGTTTAGGGAGAGGGTTAGGGTTAAGTTCAGGTTAAGGGTTAGGATTCGGGTTAGGGTTAGGGTGATGTTTAGGATTAGGGTTAGGGTAACTGTTAGTTTTAGCTTTATGTGAGGGATAGGGTTAGGGTTAGGTTTAGGGTGAGCATGAGGGACAAGGTTAGGGTTCGGATTAGGATTAGGGTTAGGGTTAGGCTGAGGGTAAGGTTGAGGGTGGGGGTGAGGGTTAAGTTTAGGCTTAGTGTTAGGGTTAGGGTGATGGTTAGGTTGAGTGTGAGGGTTAGGGTTAGGGTTAGGGTTATGGTTAGGGTGTGGATAAGGGTTAGGGTGGGGATTAGGGTGAGGTTTAGAGTTAGGGTTAGGGTGAGGTTTAGGCTTAGTGTGAGGGTTAGGGTTAGGGTTACCATTAGGATTAGGGTGAGGATAAAGTTTAGGGTTAGGGATCGTGTGAGCTTTAGGGTTAGGGTGAGTGTGAGGATGAGGTTGAGGGTGAGGTTGAGGTTTAGGGTTAGGGTGAGGGTGAGGGTGCGGGTGAGGTTTAGGGTTAGGGTTAGGGCTAGGTTGAGGGTGAGTATGAGGGAGAGGGTTAGTTTAGGATTAACATGAGTGTGAGGGTTAGGTTTAGGTTTAGGGTTAGGTTTAGGGTTAGGGTGAGGGTGAGGGTGAGGGTGAGGAATAGGTTTAGGGTGATGGTGAGGGATAGTGTGAGGTTTAAGGTTAGGGTTAGGGTTAGTAAGAGCGTAAGGGTCAGGATTAGGTTTAGGGTTAACCTTCGGGTTAGGGTTAGAATGTTGGTGAGGGTGAGGGTTAGGGTAAGGTTTAGTGTTAGCGTTAGGGTGAGGATTAGTGTGAGGGTGAAGTTTAAGGTGAGTGTTATGGTTAGGGTATGGATTAGGTTCAGGTTGAGGATGAGGGTTAGGTTAGGGTGAGAGTTAGACTGAGGGGTAGGGTTGGAGTTAGGGTGAGGATGAGGGTGAGGGTTAGGGTAAGGTTTAGTTTGAGGCTAAGGGTGAGGTTTAGTGTTAGGGTTAGTGTTAAGCTGAGGGTGAGGATTAGGGAGAGGGTTAGGGATAGGATTATGGTGAGGGTGAGGTTTAGGTTTAGACTTAGGGTTAGGCTTAGGGTGAGGGTTAGGCTTAGAGTTAAGATTAGCTTTAGGTATAGGGTGAGGGTGAAGGTGAGCGGTAGGGTTAGGGTGAGGGTGAGGTTTAGGTTTAGGGTTAGGTTTAGGGTGATTCTGAGGGTGAGGTGTTGTGTGAGGGTTAGGGTTAGCGTTAGGGTGAAAGTGAGGGTGAGAGTTAGGTTTAGGGTTACTCTTAAGTTTAGGGTTAGGCTTAGGGTGAGGGATAGGGTTAGGGTGAGGGTGAGGGTTAGGTTTAGGTTTAGGGTGATTCTGGGAGTGAGGTTGAGGGTTATGGTTAGGTTGAGTTTTAGGGTTAGGGTTAGGTTTAGGGTGAGGTTTAGGGTTAGGGTTAGTGTGAGGGTTCGGTTTAGGGTGATGTTTAGTGTGAGGGTGAGGGTGAGGATTCAGTTGAGGGTGATGTTTAGGGTGTGGTTGAAGGTTAGGTTGATGGTGAGGGTTAGGGTGACCGTGAGGGTTAGGGCGAGGGTGAGGGTTAGGGTTAGATTTAGGGTGATTCTGGGGGTGAGGTTGAGGGTTAGGGTTAGGTTGAGTTTTAGGGTTAGGGTTATGTTTAGGGTGAGGTTTAGGGTTATGGTTAGGGTTAGGGTTAGGGTTAGGGTGAGGGTTAAGCTTAGGGTGAGGTTGAGTGTGAGGTTGAGGGTTAGATTTAGGGTGAGGGAAAGGGTTAGTGTTAGGGTGAGGGTTCGGTTTAGTGTGATGTCTCGGGTGAAGGTGAGGGTGAGGGTTCGGTTGAGGGTGATGTTTAGGGTGTGGTTGAGGATTGTGGTTTGGGTGAGGGTTAGGGTGACGGTGAGGGTTAGGGTGAGGGTGAGATTTAGGGTTAGGTTTAGGGTTAGGGTGAGGGTTTGCATTAGCGTTAGGGTTAAGGTGAGGTTTAGGATTTAATTTAGGGTTATGGTTACTGTTAGGATTAGTGTAGGGGTGAGGTTTAGGGTTAGCATTAGCCTTAGGGTGAGTTTTAAGCTGAGGGTTAGGTTTAGTTGTCGGGTGAGGGTGTGGGTTAGGGTAAGGTTTAGGGTTAGGGTTATGGTTAGGGTCAGGATTAGGGTTAGGAAGAGGATTAGGGTTAGGATTAGGGTTATTTTCAGGGTTAGGGTAAGGGGGAGGGGGAGGGGGAGGTGGAGTGTTAGGGTTAGGGTTAGGTTTAGGGTGAGGGTGAGAGTGAGGGTTAGGCTTAGGATTAGGATTAAGGTTAGGCTTAGGCTGATGTTGAGCTTGAGCATGAGAGTTAGGTTTTTTGTTAGGGTTAAGGTTATTGTTAGGGTTTGAGTAGGGCTAGGTTTAGGGTGAGGGTTAGGGTGAGGGTAAGTCTTAGGGTGTGTTTTAGGGTGAGGATGAGGATTAGGATTAGGGCTAGGGTTAGGGTGAAGACTAGGGTGAGGGTTAGGGTTACGGTTAGGGTTATTCTTAAGGTGAGGGTTAGGGTGAGGGTTAGGGTGAAGGTTAGGGTGAGGGTTAGGTTTAGGGTTAGTTTGAGGGTTAGGGTCAGGGTGAAGGTGAGGGTGAGGGTGAGGGTTAGGGGTAGGTTTAGGTTGAGGGTGAGTGTTAGGGTTAAGGTTAGGTTTAGAGTTAGGGTGAGCCTGAGGGTGAGGTTTAGGGTTACGATTAGTGTTAGTGTTAGGTTTAGGCTGAGGATGAGGGTGAAGGTGAGGGTTACTGTTAGGGTGAGGGTGACGGTTAGGGTGAGTGTTAGGGTTAGTGTTAGTTTTAGTGTGAGAGCTAGTGTGAGGGTGAGGTTAAGGTTGAGGTTTAGGGATAGGGTGAGGTTTAGGGTTAGATTTAGGGTTAGTGTGAGAGTTACACTGAGGGATACTCTTAGGGTTAGGTTAAGTGTGAGGTTTAGGGTTAGTATTAGGGTTAGGTTTAGTGTGAGGGTTAGATTTAGTGTGAGGGTTAGGGTTAGGGTTAGGGTGAGGGTGAGGGTTGAGGTGAGGGTTCGTGTTATGGTTAGGTTTAGTGTGAGGAGTAGGGTTAGAGTTATAGTGAGTGTTAGAGTTATTGTGAGGGTTAGGGTTACCGTGTGGTTATGTTTAAGGGTGAGGGTTAGGATAAGGTGGAGTGTTAGGGTTAGGTTTAGGGTTCGGTTGAGGGGTAGGGTTAGCGTTATGGTTAGGGTAGGGTCAGGGTTAGGGTGAGCTTTAGGGTTAGTGTTAGGGTTAGGTTTAGGGTGAGTTTTAGGGTTAGTGTGAGGGTTAGGGTTAGTGTTAGGTTTACGGTTAGGGTGAGGGTAAGTGTCAGGGTGGCTATTAGTGTTAGGATGAGGTTGAGAGTGAGGGTGAGTTTTAGGGTTAGGTTTAGGATTATTGTGAGTGTTAGGGTTAGGGTTAGCGTTAGGATGAGGGGTAGGGGAAGGGTTATGTTGAGGGTGAGGGTGAGGGTGAGGTTTAGGTTTAGGTTTAGGGTGAGGGTTAGGGTTAGGATTACATTGAGGGTGAGGTTTAGGGTTAGGATTAGGATGAAGTTTAGGGTGAGGGGTAGTGTTAGGGTTAGTGTGAGCGTTAGCTTTAGTGTGAGGGTTAGTGGCTTACGGTGGGGGGAAGATTAAGGGTGAGGGTTAGGATGAGGGTGAGGGTTAGGGTTAGGGTGAGGGTTAGGGTGAGGATGAAGTTTAGGGTTAAGTTTATGGTTAGGGTGAGGGTTAGGGTTAGGGTTAAGGTTAGGGTTATGTAAGGGTGAATATTAGTGTGAGGGTAAGGGTTATTGTGAGGGTTAGGTTTAGGGTTAGGATGAGGGTTATGGTGAGTGTTAGGGTTAGGGTTAGGGTTAGGGTTAGGTTGAGGGTGAGGGTTAGGGTGTGGGTGAGTGTGAGGGTGAGGCTTAGGGTGTCGGTGCGGTTTAGGGTAGGGTGAGGGTTAGGGTGACGGTGATGGTTAGGGTAAGGGTGAGGGTTAGGGTTAGTGTTAGTGTTAGGGTTAGGGTCAGAGTTAGGATTAGGGTTATGGTTAGGGTTAGAATGAGGGTTAGGTTGAGGTTAGGGTTAGGGATAGTGTTAGGGTGAGGCTAAGGGATAGGGTGAGGGTTAGGTTTAGGGTTAGGGTGAGGGTTAGGATGAGGTTGAGGGTTAGGTTTAGGGTCAGGGTTAGTGTGATGTTTAAGGTTAGGGTTAGGGTTAGGGTTATGTGTAGAGTGAGGTTTAGGGAGAGGGTAAGGGTTAGGTTGAGGGTGAGGGCTAGGGTGAGGCTGAGGGTTAGGGTGAGGGTGTGGGTGAGGTTTTGGGTTAGGGTATGGGTGCGGATTAGGATCAGGTTGAGGATTAACGTGAAGGTGAGGGTTAGGATGAGGTTGAGGTTTAGGGTTAGTTTTAAGGTTAGGGTGAGGATTAGAGTTAGGGTTAGGGTTAGTATGAGGGTTAGGGTGAGTGGTAGGATTTGAGTTAGGGTGAGGGTTAGGGTTAGTGTGATGTTTAGGTTAAAGTTAGAGTTAGGGTGAGTGCAAGGGTTAGGGTGAGGGTTAGGATGAAGGTGAAGGTTAGGGTTTGGGTGAGGGTTAAGGTGAGGGTAAGGGATATGGTTAAGATTAGGGTGAGGCTGAGGTTTAGGTTTGTAGTTAGGATTAGGGTGAGGGTTAGGGTTACATTGAGGGTTAGTGTTAGGGTGAGGGTGATGTTGAAGTTGAGGGCGACGTTTATGATTAGTGTGAGGGTTAGTTTGAGGGTAATGGTTAGGGTGAGTTTTCGGTTGATGGTTAGGTTGAGAGTGAGGGTTAGGGCGAGGTTTTGGGTTAGAGTGAGTGTTAGGGTTAGAGTTAGGCTGAGAGTTAGGGGTAATGTGATGTTTAGGGTGACGGTGAGGGTTAGGGTGAGGGTGCGAGTTCGGGTGAAGATGAGGGTTAGTGTGTGGGTGAGGGTTAGGGTGAGGGTGAGGGTTAGGTTTAGGGTGAGGGTAATTGTTAGGCTGAGGATTAAGTTGAGGGTGAGGGTTAGGAATAGGGTTAACTTTAGTGGGAGGTGTAGGGTGAGGGGTAGGGTTAGGGTTAGGGTGAGGTTTAGGGTTAGTGTGAGGGTTAGGGTTAGAGTTAGGGTTAGGGTGAGGGTAAGGGTTACAGTGAGGTTTAGGATGAGGGTGAGGGTTAGGGTGAGTGTTAGGGTTAGGCTGAGGGTTAGGGTTAGGATGAGGGTTAAGGTGAGGTTAAGGGTTATGGTGAAGATTAGGGTGAGGCTGAAGTTTAGATGTGTACTTAGGGTTAGGGTGAGGGTTAGGGTTATGTTGAGGGTTAGTGTTAGAGTGAGGGTGAGGTTGAAGGTGAGGGCGACGTTTAGGGTTAGTGTGAGTGTTCGGTTGATGGTAAGGGTTAGGGTGAGTTTTAGGTTGATGGTTAGGGTGAGAGTGAGGGTTAGGGTGATGTTTTGGGTTAGAGTGAGTGTTAGGGTTAGGGTTAGGCTGAGAGTTAGGGGTAGGGTGATGTTTAGGGTGAGGGTGAGGGTTAGGTTGAGGGTGAGAGTTCGGGTGAAGATGAGGGTTAGGGTGTGGGTGAGGGTTAGGCTTAGGGTGAGGATTAGGGTGAAAGTGAGAGTTAGCGTGAGTTTGAGGGTTAGGGTGAGGGTTAGAGTGAGGGTGAGGGTATTTGTTAGGCTCAGGATTAAGTTGAGGGTGAAGGTTAGTATTAGGTTTAACGTTAGGGTGAGGTGTAGGGTGAGGGTTAGTGTTAGGGTTCGAGTTAGGGTTAGGATGAAAATTAGGGTGAGGGTTAGGGTTAGGGTTAGTTTGAGGGTTAGGGTTAGGGTTAGGGTGAGGGTGAATGTGAGGGTTAGGGTAACGCTTAGGTTTAGGGTTAGGGTGAGGGTGAGGGTTAGGGTTAGGATTAGGGTTATGGTTAGGGTTAGGCTGAGGTTTAGGTTGAGGGTAAGGGTGAGGGTGAAGGTTAGGGTTAGGGTTAGGTTAGGGTTAGGGTTTGAGTGAGGTGAAGGTTGAGGTTTTGTTTTAGGGTTAGTGTGAGGGTTAGAGTTAGGGTGGGGATAAGTTTTTGGGTGAGCATTAGGTTGAGGGTTACGGTAAGTTTTAGGGTGAGTTTGAGGTTGCAGAATAGGGTTAGTGTGAGGGTTAGGCTGAGCAGTAGGATTAGGGTGAGGGTTAAGGTTAGGGTTATGGTGAGGGTAAGTGTTAGGTTTAGGGTGAGGGTTAGGGTGAGGGTTAGGTATAGGTTTAGGGTTGGGTTATGGTTAGGGTGAGGGTTAGGCTGAGGTAAGGCTTAGGTTGAGGGTGAGGGTTAGGGTGAGGATGAGGGTTAGGGTTAGGGTTAGTGTGAGGATTAGGTTGAGGTTAAGTGTTAGTGTGAGGGTGAGGGTTAGGGTGAGGGTGAGGGTTAGGGTTCGTGTTAGGGTTAAGGTGAGGGTTAGGGTGAGGGTTAGGGTTAGGGATAGCGTTAGGGTTTGGGTGACGGTGAGGTTTAGGTTTAGGGTTAGGGTGAGTGTTAAGGTTAAGTTAAGTGTTAGGATGAGGGTGAGGGTTAGGTTGAGGGTGAAGGTGAGGGTTTCGCTTAGGTAAGAGTTAGGGTTATGGTTAGGGAGAGGATTAGGGTGAGTTTGAGGATGAGAGGGAGGGTTAGGGTTAAGGTGAGGGTGAGAGGGAGACTTAGGGTTAAGGTGAGGGTTACGGTTAGGTTTAGGGTGATGTTTTTGGTGAGGGTGAGGATTACCGTGAGTTGAGGGTTCGTGTGAGTGTTCGTGTTAGGGTGAAGTTAAGGGTTAGCGTGAGGGTGAGTGTTAGGGTTAGGGTGAGTGTGACCGTGAGATTGAGGGTGAGGTTGAGGGTTAGGGTTAGGGTTTGAGTGAGGTGAAGTTTGAGGTTTTGTTTTAGGGTTAGTGTGAGGGTTAGAGTTAGGGTGGGGATAAGTTTTTGGGTGAGCATTAGGGTGAGGGTTAGGGTAAATTTTAGGGTGAGTTTGAGGTTGCAGAATAGGGTGAGGGTGAGGGTTAGGCTGAGCATTTGGATTAGGGTGAGGGTTAAGTTTAGGGTTATGGTGAGGGTAAGGGTTAGGTTTAGGGTGAGGGTTAGGGTGAGGGTTAGGCTTAGGATTAGGGTTGGGATAGGGTTAGGGTGAGGGTTAGGGTGAGGGTAAGGATTAGGTTGAGGGTGAGGGTTAGTGTGAGGATGAGGGTTAGGGTTAGGGTTAGTGTGAGGATTAGGTTGAGGTTAAGGGTTAGTGTGAGGGTGAGGGTTAGGGTGAGGGTGGGTGAGAGTTAGGGTTCGTGTTAGGGTTAAGGTGAGGATTAGGGTGAGGGTTAGGGTTAGGGATAGCCTTAGGGTTTGGGTGAAGGTGAGGTTTAGGGTTAGGGTTAGGGTGAGTGTTAGGGTTAAGGTAAGTGTTAGGATGAGGGTGAGGGTTAGTTTGAGGATGAGGGTGAGGGTTTCACTTAGGTAAGAGTTAGGGTTATGGTAAGGGTGAGGATTAGGGTAAGTTTGAGGGTTAGAGGGAGGGTTAGGGTTAGGGTGAGGCTTAGGTTTAGGGTGATGTTTGAGGTGAGGGTTCGTGTGAGGGTTTGTGTTAGGTTGAAGTTAAGGGTTAGCGTGAGGGTGAGGGTTAGGGTTAGGGTGAGTGTGACCGTGAGATTCAGGGTGAGGGTGAGGGTTAGGGTGAGGTTTCTGTTTACGGTTAGGTTTAGGCTTAGGGTGAGGCCTAGGGTGAGGGTGAGGGTTAGGATGAGGGTGAGGGTTAGGGTTAGGTTGAGGGTTAGAGTTAGGGTGAGGATAAGTTTTAGGGTGAACGTTAGGTTAGTGTTAGTGCAAGTTTTAGGGTGAGTTTGAGGGTGAGGAATAGCGTTAGGGTGAGTGTTAGGCTGAGCAGTAGGGTTAGGATGAGGTTTATGGTGAGGGATAGTGTTAGGGTTAGGGTGAGGGTAAGGGTTAGGGTTAGGGTGAGGTTTAGGGTGATGTTTAATGTTAGGGTTAGGGTTCTGGTTAGGGTGAGGGTGAGGGTTAGGGTGAGGCTAAGAGTTAGGTTGAGGTTGAGGGTTAGGGTTAGGTTTAGGGTTAGGCTTAGGGTGATGCCTAAGGTGAGGGTTAGGGTTAGGGTGTGGGTTAACGTGAGGGTGACAATTAGGGTGAGGGTGAGTGTTTTGGTTAGGGTTAGGGATAGGGTGAGTATTAGGTTAAGGTTAAGGTTAGGATGAGGGTTAGTGTGAGTGGTAGGGTTAGCCTTAGGGTGAGGTTGAAGTTTAGGGTTAGAGTTAGGGTTAGGTTGAGGGTTAGATTTAGGGTGAGGATAAGTTTTAGGGTGAGCGTTAGGGTTAGGGTTAGTGTAAGTTTTAGGGTGAGTTTGAGCGTGAGGAATAGCGTTAGGGTGAGTGTTAGAGTGAGCAGTAGGGTTAGGGTGAGTTTTATGGTGAGGGTTAGTGTTAGGGTTAGGGTGAGGTTAAGGGTTAGGGTTAGGGTGAAGTTTAGGGTGATGTTTACGGTTAGGGTTAGAGTGAGGGTGAGGGTTAGGATGAGGGTAAGGGTTAGGTTGAGGGTGAGTGTTAGGGTTAGGTTTAGGGATAGGCTTAGGTTGAGGCCTAAGGTGAGGGTTAGGGTTAGGGTGAGGGTTACCGTGAGGGTGAGGATTAGGGTGAGGGTGAGTGTTATGGTTAGGTTTAGGGTTAGGGTGAGTATTAGGGATAAGGTTAAGGTTAGGATAAGGGTTAGTGTGTGTGGTAGGTTTAGGGTTAGGGTGAGGTTGAGGGCTAGGTTGAGGTTTAGAGTTAGGGTGAGGGTGAAGTTAGGGTTAGGTTTAGGGTGACGGTTAGGGTTAGGTTTAGAATTAGAGTTAGGGTTAGGTTGAGGGTGAGGTTCAGGAATAGGTTTAGGATTAGGGTTAAGGTTAGGGTGAGGGTTAGAGTGATGTTAAGGGTTAGGGTTAGGGTTAAGGTAAGGGTGAGGGTTAGGATGAATGTTAGGGTTAGGGTTAGGTTTAGGGTGAGGGGTAGGGTGAGGGTGAGGGTTAGGGTTGGTGTTAGGCTAAGGGTTAGGGTGAGGTTAAGAGTTAGGGTGAGGGTTAAGGTTAGGGTTAGGTTGAGGGTGAGGATGAGGGTCAGAGTGAAATATAGGGTTAGGATTAGGTTTAGATTTAGGGATAGGCTGAGGGTGAGGGTGACTTTGAAGGTGAGGGTTAGGCATAGGGTTGAGGGTGAGCGTGATGTTGAGGGTTAGGGTGAGAGTGAGGGTGAGGGTTTGGGTTAGGTAAGGGTTAGGGTTATGTTTAGGGTGAGGAATAGGCTGAGTTTTAAATTTAAAGGGAGGGTTAGGGATAGAGTGAGGGTTAGGGTTAGGTTTAGGGTGAGGGTTTGGCTTAGACTGATGTTTTGGATGAGGGTGAGGCTTAGCGTGAGTTTGAGTGTTTGGGTGAGGGTAAGGGTTAGGGTGAGGATGAGGATTAGGCTTAGGTTAAGGGTGAGGCTAACCCTAAGCGTTAGGGTTTGGGTGAGGAGGAGGGGTAGGGGGAGGGGTAGTGTTAAGTTAAGTGTTAGGGTTAGTGTGAGGGTTAGGGTGAGTGTAAGTTTTAGGGTGAGTGTTAGGGAGAGGGTTGAGGGTTAGGGATAGTGTTAGGGTTCGGGTGAGGGTTAGGGTGAGGGTTAGGGTTAATGTGAGGGTGAGGGTTAGTGTGAGGGCTAGGGTTTGGGTGAGGATTAGGTTTTGGGTGTGGGTTAGGGTGTTAGGGTTAGGGTGTGGGTGAGTCTTCGTGCTAGGGTGACGGTTAGGGTGATGGTGTGGGTTAGGGTTCCTGTTAGGGTGAGGGTTAGGGTGAGGGGTATGGTTAGGGTTATGTAAAGGGTAAGGGTGGGTTTTAGGGTGAGGGTCAGGGTGAGAGTTTGGGTTAGGTAAATGTTATGGTTATGTTTAGGGTAAGGATTAGGGTGACGGTTAGTGTTAGGGTGAGGCTTAGGGTCAGGGTGAGGGTTAGGGTGAGAGTGAGGGATATGGTGAGGGTGAAGTTTTGGGTGAGGGTTAGGGTGTGGGTGATGGTTAGGGTTAGGGTGTGGGTGATGGTTAGGGTTAGGGTGAGGGTTAGGGTGACTGTGAGGGTTAGGGTTACGTTTAGGATGAGGGTTAGGATTAGTGGGAGGGTTAGTGTTAGCTTTAGGGTTAGGGTGAGGGTAAGGTTTAGGGTGAGGTTTAAGGTAAGGGCGAGGGTTTGGGTTAGTGTAAGGGTTAGGTTGAGGGTTAGGGTGAACTTTAGGGTTAGGGTTATGGTTATGGTGAGGGTAAGAGTTAGGGTTTGGTTTAGGGTGAGGGTTAGGGTTAGAGTGAGGTTTAGGGTAAGGGTTAGGTTTAGGGTTAGATTTAGGATGAGGGTTAGGGTTAAGTTTAGGGTGAGGGTTAGGGTGAGCGTTAGGGTTAGAGTTAGGGTGAGGGTTAGGTTGAGGGTGAGGGTGAGGATTAGGTTTAGGGTTAGGTTTAGGGTGAGGATTAGGGTTAGCATTAGTGTTAGGGTGAGCGTTAGGGTTAGGGTGAGGGTTAGGTTTAGGGTAAGGGTGAGGGTGAGTGTGAGGTGTAGGGTTAGTGTGAGGGTGAGGGTGAGGGTGAGGGTGAGGGTTAGGATTAGGGTGAGGGTTAGGGAGACGGTTAGGTTGAGGGTTAGAGTTAGGGTTAGGGTGAGGGTGAGGGTTAGGGTAAGGGTAAGCGTAAGGGTGAGTGTTAGGGTGAGGGTTAGTGTTAGTTTTAGGGTTATGGGGAGGGTTTGTGTGAGGGTGAGGGTGAGGATTAGGTTTAGTTTAAGGGTTAAGTTTAGGGTTAGGGTTAATGGTGAGGGCTAGGGTGAGGGCGAAGTTTAGGGTGAGGGTGAGGTTTGGGTGAGGTAGGGTTAGGGTGAGGATTAAGGTGACGGTGAGGGTTAGGGTGAGGGTTTGGGTCAGGGTGAGGGTTAGGGTTAGGGTTAGGCTGATGGTTAGGTTTACGGTGAGCTTTAGGGTGAAGGTGAGTGTCAGGGTGAGGGTGAGAGTTCGGGTGAAGTTGAGGGTTAGTCTATTTGTGAGGCTGAGGGTTAGAGTTAGGGTTAGGGTGAGGTCTAGGGTTATGTTAGGGTTAGGGTTAGGGATAGGGTTAGGGTGAGGGTTAGGTTGAGATTTAGGGTGAGAGTTAGGGTGAGGGTTAGGTTTAGGGTTAGGGTGAAGTTTAGGTTTAGGTTTAGAATGAGGGTTAGGTTTAGGGTGAGGGTTAGGGTTAGGGTCAGTGTTAGGGTTATTGTGAGGTTTAGGGTTAGGTTTAGGTTGAGGGTAAGTGAGGGTAAGTATTAGCATTAGGGTGAGGATTAGGGTGAAGGTTAGGGTTAGGGTGAGGTTTAGCGTTAGTTTCAGGGTAAGGGGAGGGTGAGGGTAGGGTTTAGGATGAGGATTAGGGTGAGGGTGAGGAATAGAGTTAGGGTTACGGTGAGGGTTAGGGTAAGGGTGAGGGATACATTTACTGAGCGAGTTAGGGTTAGGTTTATGGTGAGGGTGAGGATTAGGGTTAGGGTAAGGGTGCGGATTAGGGTTAGGGCTGGGTTAGGGTTAGGTTTAGGGTTAGGATTAGGGTTAGGGTGAGGTTTAGGGTTAGGATTAGGGATAGGGTTAATGTTAGCTTTAGAGTTAGGCTGACGGTTAGGGTTAGTGTTAGGTTTAGGATGAGCCTGAGGGTGAGGGTTAGGGTTAGGATTAGTGTTAGGGTTAGGGTTAGGCTGAGTTTGGGTTTGAGGACTACAGATAGGGTTAGGGAGAGGGTTATATTTAGGGCGAGTGTTAGGGTTACTGTTAGAGTTAGGGTTAGGCTGAGGGTAAGGGTTAGGGTGAGGGTTTGGATGAGGGTGAGGGTGAGGGTGAGGGTTAGGGTTAGGGTGTGGGTTAGGGTTAGTGTGAGGGTTAGGGTTAGGGTTAGTATTAGTGTTAGGGTGAGGATACGAATTAGGGTTAAGGATAGTGTGAAGTTTAGGGTTAGGTTTAGGGTGAGAGTGAGGTTGAGGCTGAGGGTGAGGGTAAGGTTAGAGTTAGGGTTAGGGGGAAGGGAAGGGGGAGGGTTATGGTTAGGGTTAGTGTTAGGCTGAGGGTGAGGTTGAGAGTGAGTTTTAGGTTTAGGATTAGGGTGATGGTGAGGGTTAGAGTTAGGGTTAGGTTTAATCTTAGTGTGAGGGTTAGGGTTAGGGTAAGTATTAGGGTTAGGATGAGGGTTAGGGATAGGGTTAGGGTAAGGGTGAGTATTAAGGTGAAAATTAGGTTTAGGTTAAGGTGAGGGTTAGTGTGAGGGTAAGGGTTAGCGTGAGGGTTAGGGTGAGGATGATGGTTAGGCTTAGAGATATTGTTGTGGTTAGGCGTAGGGTTAGGGTTAGAGTTAGGGTTTGGTTAGAGTGAGGGTTAGTGGGAGGGTTGGGTTTATGGTTAGGGTTAGCCTGAGAGTTAGGTTCAGGGTGAGGGTTAGGGTTAGGTTGAGTTTTAGGGTGAGGGTGAGGGTGAGGGTTAGGATTAGGGTTATTGTTAGCTGAGGGCTAGGGTGAGTTTGAGGGTTAGGGTTAGGGTTAGAGATAGGGTGAGGTATAGCATTAGTGTTAGGGTTAGTGTGAGGGTTAGGCTCAGAGGTAGGGTTAGTGTTAGCATGAGCGTTAGGATTAGTGTGAGGGTTATGGTTAGGGTGAGGGTAAGGTTTCAAATGAGGGTTATGGTGAGGGTGAATGATAGGGTTAGGTTTAGGTTTAGGGTGAAGTTGAGGGTGAGGGTTAGGGTTAAGTTTCGGGTGACCTTTAGGTTTAGCGTGAGGTTTAGGGTTAGGGGTAGTGTTAGGGTGAGGGTGAGGGTGAGGATGAGAGTTAGGGTGAGGGTGAGGGTGAGGGTTAGTGTTAGGTATAGGGTTAGGCTGAGGGTTAGGCTGAGGGTAAGGGTGATGGTGAGAGTTCGGTTTAGGGTTAGGTTCAGGGTTAGGCTTAGTGTGAGGGAAAGGGTGAGTGTGAGGGTAAGGTCTAGGTTGAGGATTAGGGTGAGGGTGAGGGTTAGTGTTAGGGTTAGGGTTAGGGTGAGGGTTAGGGTAAGGGTGAGGGATAGGGTGAGGTTTAGGCTTAGGGTTAGGGTGAGGTTTAGGGTTAGGTTTAGGGTTATTGTTAGCTTTAGAGTTATGTGAGGGTTAGGATTAGGGTTAGGATTAGGGTGAGGGTGAGGGTGAGGGATAGGGTTAGCATTAGGGTGAGGGTTAGGGTTAGGGTGAAGGTGAGGATTAGAGTTACGGTGATGTTTACGGTGAGGGTGTAGGTTAGTGTGAGAGTGAGTGTTTGGGTGAGTGTGATGGTTAGGGTGTGGGTGAGGGTTAGGTTGAGGGTTAGGGTTACAGTGAGGCTTCAGGTGAGGTTGAGGTTTAGGGTTAGGATTAGGGTGAGGGTTAGGGATAGGTTGAGTGTTAGGGTTAAGGTTAGGGTGAGGATTACGGTTAGGGTTAACGTTAATATTAGGGGCAGGGTAAGGGTGAGGGTGAGGGTTAGTTTTAGGGTGAGTGTTAGGTTTAGAGTTAGGGTTCGGGTTCGGTTTGGGGTGATGTTTATGATTAGGGTGAGAAGGAGGGTTCTGGTGAGGGTGAGGATTAGGGTCTGGTTTAGTGTTAGGGTTAGGGTGAGGGTTAGGATGACGGTGAAGGTGATGATTAAGGTTAGAGTTAGTGTTAGCTGAGGGCAATGGTGAAGTTGATGTTTAGGGTTAGGGTTAGGGATAGGGTGAGGTGTAGGATTATAGTTAGGGTTAGTGTGTCTATTAGGCTCAGGAGTAGGGTTAAGGTTACCATGATGGTTAGGTTTATTGTGAGGGTTAGGTTATGGTTAGGGTTTGTGTCAGGGTGAAGATTAGGTTTAGTGTGAGGGTTAGGTTTAGGGTTAGGGTTAGGGTGAGGGTAAGGTTTCGGGTGAGGTTGAGGGTGATGGTGAGTGTTAGCGTTAGTATTACGGTTACGGAGAGGGTTAAGGTGATGGTTAGGGTTAGGGTTAGGTTTAGGGTAAGGGTGAAGTTCAGGGTTAGGATTTTATGGTGAGCGTTACGTTTAGGGTGAGGGTTAGGGTTAGGGTTAGTGTTAGAGTGAGGGTGAGAGTGAGGTTGAGGTTTAGCGTGATGGTGAGGGTGATGGTTACGGTTAGGTTTTGAGTGAGGTTTAGGGTTAGGCTGAGGGTGATGTTGATGGTGAGGGTTAGGTTTAGGGTTAGGTTGAGGGTTAAGGTTAGTGTGAGGGTAAGGGTGAGGGTGAGGGTAAGATTTAGGGTGAGGATTAGGGTGAGGGTGAGGGATAGGTTTAGTGTAAGGGTTAGGGTTATGGTTAGGGTTAGAGTGAGGGTGAGGATTAGGGTTAGGGTTAGGGAGAGGTTTAGGGTTAGGGTTAAGTTTAGGGTGAGGCTTAGGGTTAGGTTTAGGTTTAGGGTGTGGTTTAGCTTTAGGGTTATGGTTAGGATTATTGTTAGCTTGAGAGTTATGTGAGGGTTAGGGTTAGGGTTAGGTTTTGGGTGAGCATGAGGGTGAGGGGTAGTGTGAGGGGAATGGTGAGGGTGAGGTTAAGATTTAGGGTGAGGATTAGGTGAGGGTGAGGGATAGGTTTAGTGTGAGGGTTATGGTTATTGTTAGGGTTAGGGTGAGTGTGAGGATTAGGGTTAGGGTTAAAGAGAGGTTTAGGGTTAGAGTTAAGTTTAGGGTGAGGCTTAGGGTTAGATTTAGGTTTAGGGTGTGGTTTAGCATTAGTGTTAGGGTTAGGGCTATTGTTACCTTGAGAGTTATGTGAGGGTTAGGGTTAGGGTTAGGTTTTGGGTGAGCATGAGGGTGAGGGTTAGGGTTAGGATTAGGTTTAGGGTTAAGGTTAGGCTAAGGGTAAGGTTGAGGTTGTGGGTGAGGATTAAGTTTAGGCTTAGGGTTAGGTTTAGGGTGACGGTTAGGTTTAGTGTGAGGGTTAGGGTTAGGGTTAGAGTTAAGTTTAGGGTGTGGGTAAGGGTTAGGGTGAAATTTAGGGTGAGGGTTAGGGTAAGGTTGAGGGTTAGGGTTAGTGTGATGGTTAGGGTTAGGGTTAGATTTATGGTTAGGCTGAGGATCAGGATTAGGGTTATGGATGGTGTGAGGTTTAGGTTTAGGGTTAGGGTGAGGTGAGGATGAGGCTGGGGGTTAGGGTGAGGCTGAGGGTTAGCATGAGGATGTGGTTGCGGGTGAGGGTTTGGGTTAGGGTAAGTGTTAGGCTGAGGGTGAGGGTGAGAGAGAGGGTTAGCTTTAGGATTAGGGTGAGGGTGAGGGCTAGGTTTAGGGTTAGGGATAGGCATAATTTGAGGGTTAGGTTTATGTTTAGGGTTAGGGTGAGGGTGAGGGTAAGGAATAGGGTTAGGGTGAGGGTGACGGATAGGGTGAGGTTTAGGGTTAGGGTTAGTGTGAGGAAGAGGGTGAGGGTTAGGGTTAGGATTAGGGTTAACCTTCGGGTGAGGGTGAGGGTGAGAGTTAGGTTTAGGGTTAGTAGTAGGTTTAGGTTTAGGTTTAGGCTTAGGGTGAGTGTGAGGGTGAGGGTGAGGGTTAGGTTTATGGTG
Source organism: Dipodomys merriami (assembly GCF_024711535.1). Taxonomy (NCBI): domain Eukaryota; kingdom Metazoa; phylum Chordata; class Mammalia; order Rodentia; family Heteromyidae; genus Dipodomys; species Dipodomys merriami. The sequence goes on from NW_027202327.1 coordinate 4,415,663, forward strand.
AGGGTGAGGGTTAGGTTTAGGGTGAGGTTGAGTTTGGGGTTGAGGCTTAAGGTTAGGCTTAGAGTTAGGGTTAGGTTGATGGTGAGGTTTAGTGTGAGGGTTAGCATTAGGGTTAGAGTTACGGTTAGGCTGTTGGTAAGGGTTAGGGTGAGGGTTAGGGTGAGGGTGAGGGTTAGGGTTAGGTTGAGGGTTAGGGTTAGTGTGAGGGTTAGGGTTAGGCTTAGTTTTAGGTTTAGGCTGAGGATAAAGATTAGGGTTAGGGATGGTGTGAGGTTTAGGATTAGGTTATGGTGACGGTGAAGGTGAGGGTGAGAGTTAGGGTGAGGTTTAAGGTTAGGGGGAGGGTGAGGGTGCAAATGAGGTTTAGTGTTAGGATAAGTGTTAGGCTGAGGGTGAGGGTGAGGGAGAGCATTAGCTTTAGGATTAGGGGGAGGGTGAGGGTTAGGTTTAGTGTTAGGGTTAGGCATAGGTTGAGGGTTAGGTTTAGGTTTAGGGTTAGGGTTAGGGTGAGGGTGAGGGTGAGGAATAGTGTTAGGGTGAGGGTGACAGATAGGGTGAGGGTTAGGATTAGGGTTAGGGTGAGGAAGAGGGTGAGAGTTAGGGTTAGGATTAGGGTTAACGTTCTTGTGAGGGTGAGGGTAAGAGTTAGATTTAGGGTTAGTGGTAGGTTTAGGTTTAGGCTTAGGTTAAGGGTGAGGGTTAGGGTTAGAGTGATGTTTATGTTTAGGGTGAGGTTAAAGTTGGGGCTGAGGGTTAAGGTTAGGCTTAGGTTTGGGGTTAGGGTGAGTGTTAGGTTTAGTTTGAGGTTTAGCGTTAGGGTTAGAGTTACGGTTAGGCTGTGGGTAAGGTTTAGGGTGAGTGTTAGGGTGAGGGTGAGGGTTAGGGTTAGGTTGAGGGTTAGGGATAGTGTGAGGGTTTGGGTTAGGGTTAGCTTTAGGGTTAGGCTGAGGATAAGGATTAGCGTTAGGCATGGTATGAGGTTTAGGTTAAAGTTAGTGTGAGGGTGAGGGTGAGGGTGAGAGTTAAGGTGAGGTTTAAGTTTAGGGTGTGTGTGAGGGTGCAGGTGAGGTTTAGAGTTAGGGTAAGTGTTAGGCTGAGAGTGAGGGTGAGGGAGAGGGTTAGGTTTGGGATGAGTTTGAGGGTGAGGGTTAGGTTTAGTGTTAGGGTTAGGCATAGGTTGAGGGTTAGGTTTAGGTTTAGGGTTAGGGTTAGGGTTAGGGTGAGGTTGAGGGTTAGGGATAGGTTTAGAGTGAGGGTGAAGGTTAGGGTGAGAGTTAGGGTTAGTGTTAGGTTTAGAGTGATTGTGAGGGTGAAGGTTAGGGTTAGGGTTAGTGTAAAGGTGAGGATAAGTGTGAGATATAGTTTTAGGGACAGTGTTAGGTTTAGGGTTAGGCTTAGGGTGAGGGTGAGGATGAGAGTGAGGATTAGGGTGAGGTTGAGCGTTAGGGATAGTGTGAGGGTGAGGGTTAGGGTTAGGCTGAGTGTTAGGGTTAGGGTTAGGATTAAGTTGAGGGTAAGGCTTAGATGAAGGTGAGGGGGAGGGGGAGGGTTAGATTTAGTGTGAGGGTTAGTGTTAGGGTTAGGTTGAGTGTTCGTTTTAGGGTGATGTTAAGGGTTAGGGTTTGGGTGAGAGTTCCGGTGATGGAGAGATTTAGGTTGTGGTTGAGTGTTAGGGTTAGGGTGAGGGTTAGGGTGATGGTGAGGATTAGGATGAGGCTGAGGGTTAGCATTAGTGTTAAGGTTAGATTGAGGTTTTGGGTTAGGTTTAGGGTTAGGGTGAGGGTTAGGGTGAAATTTAGGGTTAGGGTTATGTGTAGGGTTAGGATTAGTGTGAGGGTTAAGGTTAGGGTTAGGGTCAGTATTAGAGTGAGTATAAGGATTAGGGTAAGTTTTAGGGTGAGCGTGTGGGTTAGGGTTAGTGTTAGGTTTATGGTGAGGTTTAGGGTTAGGGTTAGGGTGAGGGTTAGGGTTAGGGTGATGTTTAGGGTTAGGGTTTCCTTTAGTGTGAGGGTGAGTTTTCAGGTGAAGGTGAGGGTTACGGTGTGGGTGAGGGTTAGGTTTAGGGTGAGGGTTAGTGTGATGGTGAGGGTGAGGGTTAAGTTGAGGGTTAGGGTTAGGGTGAGGGTTAGGGTGAGGTTGAGTGTTAGGGTGACGGTTAGGGTTAGGGTGAGGGTTAGGGTTAGGGTTAGGTTTACGGTGAGTGGTAGGGTTACGGTGAGGATGAGGGTGAGGTGAGGGTTAGATTTATGGTGAGGGTTAGGGTTAGGGTTAGGGATAGGGTTCCGTGTAGGGTGATGATTCGAGTGAGGGTGAGGATTCGTTTGAGGATGAGTTTTAGGGTGTGAGCATGAGGGTTAGGGTTAGGGATAGAGTTAGGGTGAGGGTTTGGGTTAGGTTTAGTGTTAGGGTGAAGGTTAGGGTGAAATTTCCGGTTAGGGTTAGGGTTAGGGTTAGGATTAGTGTGAAGGTTAGGGTTCGGGTTAGGGTCCGGGTTAGGGTGAGGTTTAGGGCGAGGGTGAGGTTTAGGGTTAGTGTTAGTGTTTCGGTGAGGGTTAGGGTTAGGGTTAGGGTTAAGGTTAGGTTTCGGGTGAGAATGAGGTTTAGGGTAAAGTTTAGGGTTAGGGATAGGATTACGGTGAGGTTTAGGTTTGGGTTAGGGTTAGAGTTAGGGTGAAGGTGAGGGTGAGGTTTAGGGTTAGGATTAGGGTTAGGGTTACGGTTAGAATGAGAGTGAGGGTGAGGGTTAGGGTAAGGGTTAGTGTTAGGGTTAGGGTGAAAATTAGGGTGAGGGTGAAGTTTAGGGTGAGTGTTAGGGTTAGGGTGAGGTTTGGGTTTAGGGTTAGGGTTAAAATTAGGGTGAGGGTGAGGTTTAGGGTTAGGTTTAAGGTTAGGGTTTGGGTTAGGCTGAGGGTGAGGTTGAGGGTGAGGTTTAGGGTTAGGGTTAGTATTAGGGTGAGTTTTAGGGTTAGGGTTAGGGTTAAGATGAGTGTTAGGGTTAGGGGTAGGGTTAGGGTTAGGGTGAGGATCAGGGTGAGATTGACGGTTAGTGTTAGGGTTATGGTCAGGGTTAGGTTTTGGGTTAGGTTTAGGTTGAATGTTAGGGTGAGGGTTAGGGTTAGGTTTAGGGTGAGGGTTAGGATTAGTGTGAGGTATAGGGATAGGGTTAAGTTTAGGGTAAAAGTGAGGGTAAGGTTTAGGGTGAGGGTTAGGGTGAGGGTGAGGTTTATGGTTAGGGTTAGGGCGAGAATGAGTGTTAGGGTAAAGTTTAGGTTTAGGGGTAGGATTAGGGTGAGGGTTAGGGTTGGGTCGGGTTACAGTTAGGGTGAAGGTGAGTGTGATGGTTAGGTTAAGATTAGGGTTCGGGTTAGGGTCAGAATGAGGGTGAAGGTGAGGGTTAGGGTAAGGGTTAGTGGTAGGGTTAGGGTGAGGATTTGGGTGAGGGTGAAGTTTAGGGTGAGAGTTAGGGTTAAGTTGAGATTAAGGTTTTGGGGTTAGGGTTAGAATTAGGGTGAGGGTGAGGTTTAGGGTTAGGATTAGGCTTAGGTTTAGGGTTAGGCTGAGGGTGAGGTTGAGGGTGAGGTTTAGGGTTAGGGTTAGTGTTAGTGTGGGTGTTAGGGTTAGGGTTAGGGTGAGGATGAGGGTTAGGGTGAGGGGTAGGTTTAGGGTTAGGATGAGGATGAGGGTGAGATTGAGGGTTAGGGTTAGTGTTAGGGTGAGTTTTAGGGTTAGGGTTAGGGTTATGACGAGGGTTAAGGTGCGGGGTAGGGTTAGGTTTAGGGTGAGGATCAGGGTGAGATTGACGGTTAGTTTTAGTGTTATGGTGAGGGATAAGGTTTGGGTTAATGTTCGGTTGAGGGTTAGGGTTAGACTTAGGTTTAGTCTGAGGGTTATGGTGAGGGTTATGTTTAGGGTGAGGGTTATGGTTAATGTGAGGGTTAGTGTTAGGGTTAAGGTTTGGGTTATGGTGAATGTATCGTTTAGGGTGAGGGTTAGGATGAGGGTGAGGTTTAGGGTTAGGGTTAGTGTGAGAATGAGGGTTAGGTTGAAGTTTAGTGTGAGTGTTAAGGTTAGGGTGAGGTTTCGGTTTTAGGTTTAGCGTTAGAATTAGGGTGAGGGTGAGGGTGAGGTAAAGTTTTGGTTTAGGGATAGGATTAGGGTAAGGGATAGTGTTGGGTTAGGGTTAGAGTTAGGGTGAAGGTGAAGGTGAGGGATAGGGTTAGAATTAGGGTTAGGGTTAGGGTTAGACTGAGGATGAGGTTGAGGGTTAGGGTAAGGGTTAGTGGTAGGGTTAGGGTGAGGATTAGGGTGAGGGTTAGGGTTAGGATGAGGATTAGGGTGAGGGAAAGGGTTGGGGTTAGGATGTGGATGAGGGTGAGATTGAGGGTTAGGTTTAGGGTTATGGTGAGGGTTAGGGTTACGGTTAGGTTTAGCTTGAGGGTTAGGGTGAGAGTTAGGGTTAGGGTTAGGGTGAGGGTTAGGGTTACAGTTAAAGTCAGTGTTACGGTGAGGGTGAGGGTTACGGTGAGTGTGACGTTTAGGGTGAGGATTAGGGTGAGGCTTAGGGTTAGGGTTAGGGTTAGGTTGAGGGTTAGGGTTAGGCTAAGGGTTAGCTTGAGTGTTAGTTGCCGGTGAGGTTTAGAAATATGGTCAGGGTTAGGGTGAGTGTAGGGTGGGGGGAAGTGTTAGGGTTAGGGTTAGGGTGATGGTTAAGGTTAGGGTTAGGTTTAGGCTTAGGTTGAGGGTTAGGTTTAGGCTTAGGTTGAGGGTTAGGGTGAGGGTTAGGGTTGGGTTTACGGTGAATGTTAGGCTTAGGGTGAGGGTGAGGGTGAGTTGAGGGTTAGATTTACGGTGAGGGTTAGGGTTATTGTTAGGGAGAGCGTTCGGTTTAGGGTGATGTTTCGGGTGAAGGTTCGGGTTCGGGTGAGGGTGAGTTTTATGGTTTGGTTGAGGGTTAGGGTTAAGGTGAAGGTTAGGGTGACGGTGAGGGTTAGTATGAGCGTGAGTGTTAGGGTTAGGGTTAGAGTTAGGGTGAGGGTTTGGGTTAGGTTTAGGTTTAGGGTGAGGGTTAAGGTGAAATACAGGGTTAGAGTTAGGGTTTGGTTAGGATTAGTGTGAAGTTTAGGGTTAGGGTTAGGGTCAGGGTTAGGGTGAGGGTAAGGGTTAGGTTGAGGTTTAGGGTGAGGGTGAGGTTTAGGGTTAGCATTAGTGTTTGGGTGAGGGTTTAGTGTGAGGGTTAGGGTTAGGGTTAGGATTCAGGTGAGAATGAGGTTTAGGGTAACGTTTAGGGTTAGGGATAGAATTAGTGTGAGGTTTAGGGTTGGGTTAGGGTTAGAATTAGGGTGAAGATGAGGGTGAGGGTTAGGGTTAGGATTAGGGTTAGGGTTAGGGTTAAAATGAGGGTGAGGGTGAGGGTTAAGGTAAGGGTTAGTGGTAGGGTTAGGGTGAGAATTAGGGTGAGGGTGAAGTTTAGGGTGAGTGTTAGGGTTAGGGTGAGGTTTAGGTTTAGGGTTAGGGTTAGAATTAGGGTGAGTGTGAAGTTTAGGGTTAGGATTAGTGTTAGGGTTATGGTCCGGCTGAGGGTGAGGTTGAGGCTGAGGTTTAGGTTTAGGGTTAATGATAGGGTGAGTCTTATGGTAAGGTTTAGGGTTAGGATTAGGGTTAGTGTGAGGGGTAGGGTTAGGTTTAGGGTGAGGATGAGGGTGAGATTGAGGGTTAGGGTTAGTCTTATGGTGAGGGTTAGGGTTAGGTTTCCGTTTAGGTTGAGGGTTTGTGTGAGGGTTAGGTTTAGTGTTAGGGTGAATTTTAGGGTTTGTGTGAGGGTTAGGGTTAGGGTTAACTTTAGGGTTAGGGTGAGGGTGAGGGTTAGGGTGAGTGTGAGGTTTAGGCTGAGGTTTAGGGTGAGGGTTAGGTTTAGGTTTAGGGTGAGATTGAGGGTTAGGGTTAAGCTAAGGTTTAGGGTGAGTGTTAGGGTGAGGGTGAGGTTTAAACTTATGGTTAAGGTTAGGGTGATGTAGGGTGAGGGGTAGGGTTAAGGTGAGGTTTAAGTTTAGGTTTAGGGTTAGTGTAAGAGTTAGGGGTAGGGTGCATGTTAGGGTTAGGGTGAGGGTTAGCGTTAGGGTTAGGGTAGGGTGAGGGTAAGGGTTAGGTTGAGGGTTAGGGTTAGGCTGAGGGGTGAGTGTGAGTGTGAGGGGAAAGGTTAGGGTTAGTGTTAGGTTAAGTCTTAGACTTAGGTTTAGGGTTAGGATGAGTGGTAGGGTGAGTGGTAGGGTTAGGATTAGAGTGAGGGTGAAGGTGAGGGTGAGGTTTAGGGTTAGGTTTAGGGATAAGGTTAGGGTTAGGGTGAGTGTTAGGGTTAGGATTAGGGTTATGGTGAGGTGTAAGGTGAAGTTTAGTGTTAGGGTTTGGTTTAGGTTCAGGGTTACTTTTAGTGTTAGGCTTAGGGTTTGGGTGAGTGTTAGGGTTAGGTTTAGTGTTGGGCTTAGGTTAGGGTGAGGATAATGTTTAGGGTAAGTTTTAGGGTTTGGGTAACGGTGAGATTTAGTGTTAGGGTTAGGGTGAGTGTTAGGGTTAAAGTTAGGGTTAGGATGAGGGTTTAGTTTAGGGTGAGTGTGAGGGTGAGGTTTTCGCTTAGGTAAAGGTTAGGGTTAGGGTTATGGTGAGCATTAGGGTGAGTTTGAGGGTTAGAGGGAGGGTTAGGGTTAGGGTGAGGGTTAGGTTTAAGATGAGGTTTAGGGGTAGGGGTAGGGTTAGGGTTAGGGTGAGGATCAGGGTGAGATTGACGGTTAGTGTTAGGGTTATGGTAAGGGTTAGGTTTTGGGTTAGGTTTAGGTTGAGGGTTAGGTTGAAGTTAAGGGTCAGGGTGAGGGTGAGGGTTAGGTTTAAGGTGAGGGTGACCGTGACAGTGAGGGTGACAGTGAGGTTTAGGGTTAGCGTGAGGGTTAGGGTGAAGGTAAGTGTTAGGGTGAGGGTGATGGTTAGGGTGAGGATGAGGGTTTCTGTTGGGTAAGGGTTAGGGTTAGTGTTACGGTTATGGTGAGGGCTAGGTTGTGGGTGAATTTTAGGGTGAGGATGAGGGTGAGGTTGAAGGTTAGGGGGTGGGTGAGTGTTAGGGTTAGGGTGAGGGATAGGGTAAACATGAGGCTTATTGTGAGGGTGAGGGTTAGGGTTAGGTTTATGTTTAGGGTGAGTATTAGGGTCAGGATGAGGGTTAGTGTGAGGGTTAGGGTTAGGGTTAGGGTAGGTTTAGGGTTAGGGTTAATTAAGTTTAGGGTGAGGCTTAGGGTTAGGTTTAGGTTTAGGGTGTGGTTTAGCATTACGTTTATGGTTAGGGTTATTGTTAGCTTTAGAGTAATGTAAGGGTTAGGGTTGGGTTAGGTTTAGGGTGAGCATGAGGGTGAGGGTTAGGGTTAGGATTAGGATTAGGGTTAGGGTTAGGCTGAGGGTACGGTTGAGGTTGGGGGTGAGGGTTAATTTTAGGCTTAGGGTTAGGGTTAGGGTGATGGTTAGGTTTAGTGTGAGGGTTAGGGTTAGGGTTAGAGTTATGTTTAGGGTGTGGGTAAGAGTTAGGGTGAAGGTTAGGGTGAGGGTGAGGGTTAGATTTAGGTTGAGGGTTACGGTTAGTGTGAGTGTTAGGGTTATGGCTAGCTTTAGGGTAAGGCTGAGGATAAGGATTAGGGTTAGGGATGGTGTGAGGTTTAGGGTTAGGGTTAGGGTGAAGGTGAGGGTGAGGCTGAGTTTTAGGGTGAGGCTGAGGGGTAGGGTGAAGTTGAGGGTGTGCGTGAGGGTAAGGGTTAGGGTAAGTGTTAGGCTGAGGGTGAACATGAGGGAGAGGGTTAGGTTTAGGATTAGGGTGAGGGTGAGGGTTAGGTTTAGGGTTAGGGATAGGCATAGGTTGAGGGTTAAGTTTAGGTTTAGGGTTAGGGTGAGGGTGAGGGTAAGGAATAGGGTTAGGTTGAGGGTGACGGATAGGGTGAGGTTTGGGGTTAAGGTTAATGCGAGGAAGAGAATGAGGGTTACAGTTAGGATTAGGGTTAACCTTCGGGTGAGGGTGAGTGTGAGAGTTAGGTTTAGGGTTTGTAGTAGGTTTAGTTTTAGGCTTAGGGTCAGGGTGAGTGTGAGGTTTAGAGTTAGGGTGAGGGTGAGGGTTAGGGTTCGGATTAGATTTAGGTTTAGGTTTAGGGTTAGGGTTAGGGTGGGTGTGAGGTTGAGGAATAGTGTTAGGGTAAGGGTGACGGAAAGGGTGAGGTTTAGAAGGTTTAGGGTTAGGCTTAGGTTGAGGGTTAGGATGACGGTGAGGGTTAGGGTGAGGTTGAGCATTAGGGTGAGGGTTAGGGTTAGGTTGAGTGTTAGTGTTAGGATTACGGTTTATTTTAAGGGTAAGGCTTAGGATGACGGTGAGGATGAGGGTGAGGTTTAGATTTAGTGTGAGTGTTAGTGTTAGGGTTAGGTTGCGTGTTCGGTTTAGGGTGATGTTAAGGGTTAGGGTTCGGTTGAGGGTTCGGGTGATGGTGAGGTTTAGCGTGTGGTGGAGTGTTAGGGTTAGGGTGAGGGTTAGGATGATGGTGAGGGTTAGGATGAGGCTGAGGGTTAGCATTAGCGTTAACGTTAGGGTGAGGGTTTTGGTTAGGGTTAGGGTTAGGGTGAGGGTTAGGGTGAAATTTAGGGTTAGGGATATGTTTAGGGTTAGGATTAATGTGAGGGTTAAGGTTAGGGTTAGGGTCAGGGTTAGAGTGAGTATAAGGGTTAGAGTGAGGTTTAGGTTGAGCGTGAGGGTTAGTGTTAGTGTTAGGGTTAGGGTGAGGTTGACGGTGAGGGTTAGGGTTAGCATTAGGTTTCTGGTGAGGGTGAGGGTTAGGGTAAGGTTTATTGTTAGGGTTAGGCTTAGTGGAGGGTTAGGTTTGAGTTAGGGTTAGAGTTGGGTGAGGGTTGCGGTTAGGATTAAGGTTTGGGTGAGGGTGTGGTTGAGAGTGAGTGTTAGAGTTTCGGTTAGTGTAAGGCTGAGGGTGAGGGTGAGGGTGAATGTTACGGTTAGGAATAGGATGAGTGTGAAAATTAGAGTTAGGGTTTGGGTTAGGCTTAAGATGAGGGTTAGGGTTAGTGTTAGGGTTAGGGTTAGGGTTAGGGTGAGGGTCAGGGATATGTTTAGGGTAAGGGAGAGGATTAAGGTGAAAGATAGGGTTAGGGTTAGGGTTAGGGTGAGGGTGAGGGATAGGGTTGGGTAAGGGTGAGGATTAAGATGAAAGTTAGGATTAGGGTTAGGGTTAGGGTTAGGGTTAGGGTGAGGGTGAGTGTTAGGGTGAAGGTTAGGGTTAGGGTTAGGGTGAGGGTTAGGTTTAGGGTGAGGGTTAGGGTGAGGGTGTGTGTTAGTTTGAGGGTGAGTCTTCGGGTGAGGGTGAGGGTTAGGGTGTGGATGAGAGTTAGGGTTAGGATGAGGTTTAGGGTGAGCTTGAGGTTTAGAGGTAGGTTTAGTGTGAACGTTAGGGTTAGGTTGAGTGTGAGGGTTAGTGTTAGGGTTAGGGTGAGTGTTAGGGTTAGGGTTAGGGTTTTGGTGAGTGTTAGGCTTATGGTGAGGGCGAGGGTGAAGGTTAGGTTTATGGTCAGGGTTACGATTAGGTTTAGGATGAGGGTTCGGTTTAGGGTGATGTTTAGGGTTAGGGTGAGGATGGGGGTTTGGGTGAGGTGAGGTTTAGGTTGTAGTTGAGGGTTAGGGTTAGGGTGAGGGTTAGGGTGACAGTGAGGGTTCGGGTGAAGGTGAGGGTAAGGGTTAGGTTTAGGGTTAGGGTTAGGGTTTGGGTTAGGGAGAGGGTGAGTTTTAGGGTGCAATTTAGGGTTAGGGTTAGGATTAGTGTGAGGGTTAGTGTTAGAGTTAGGGTCAGGGTTAGGGTGAGGATAAGGGTTAGGTTGAAGGATAGTGTGAGGGAAAGTTTTAGGGTTAGGGTTAAGGTAAGGGTGAGGCGTAGGGTGAGGGTTAGGGTTAACGTTAGGGTCAGCTTGAGGGTGAGAGTTAGGTTTAGGGTTAGTGATAGGTTTAGGGTTAGGCTTAGGGAGAAGGTGAGGCTGAGGGTGAGTATTAATGTTAGGTTGAGGGTTAGGGTTAGGGTGAGGGTGAGGGTTAGAGTTAGGGTGAGGTTTAGGGTGAGGTTGCTCGTAAGTGTAAGGGTGAGTGTTCGGTTGAGGGTGAGTGTTAGGGTGTTGGTGAGGGTTAGGGTTAGGTTGAGGGTTAGGGTAATGGTGAGGGTTAGGGAGATGTTGAGGGTCAGGTTTAAGTTTAGGGTGAGGGATAGGGTTAGGGTGAGTGTGAGGGTGAGGGTGAGGGTTAGCGTTAAGCTTAGGTTGAGGGTGAGGGTTAGCGCTAGGATTAGGGTTAGGGTTAGGGTGAGAGTGAGAGTGAGGGATAGGGTTAGTGTGAGGGTGAGGGTGAGGGTTAGGGTTAGGTTTAGGGTAATCATGAGTGTTAGGATTAGGGTTAGGGTTAGGGTTAGCCTTAGTGTGAGGGTGAGGGTGAGAGTTAGGTGTAGGGTTACTGTTAGGTTTAAGGTTAGGCTTAGGGTGAGGGTGAGGGTGAGGGTTAGGGTTAGGGGGAGGTTTAGGGTTAGGGTTACGTTGAGGGTTAGGGTTAGGGTGATTTTTAGGGTTAGGTTTTCGTTTAGTGTGAGGATGAGTTTTCAGTTGAAGGTGAGAGTTAGGGTGTGGGTGAGGGTTAGGTTTAGGGTGATGATGAGGGTTAGGTTTAAGTTGAGGTTTAGGGTTAGAATTACGGTTTGGTTTAGGGTTAGGCGGAGGGTGAGGTTGAGGGTGAGATTTAGGGTTAGGGTTAGTGTTAGTGTGACTGTTAGGGTTAGGGTTTGGGTGAGGATGAGGGTTAGGGTGAGGGGTAGGTTTAGGGTTAGGGTGAGGATGAGGGTGAGATTGAGGGTTAGGGTTAGTGTTAGGGTGAGTTTTACGGTTAGGGTTAGGGTTAGGATGAGGGTTAAGGTGAGGGTTAGGTTTATGGTTAGGGTGAGGATCAGGGTGAGATTGATGGTTAGTGTTAGGGTTATGGTGAGGGTTAAGGTTTGTGTTAGGGTTAGGTTGAGGGTTAGGGTGAGGGTTAGGCTTAGGTTTAGGGTGAGGGTTAGGATTAGTGTGAAGGTTAGGGTTAGGGTTAAGGTTAGGGTTACTGTGAGGGTAAGGTTTAGGATGAGGGTTAGGATAATGATGAGGTTTAGGGTTAGTGTTAGGGTGAGGATGAGGGTTAGGATAAATTTTAGATTTAGGGATAGGATAAGGGTGAGGGTAAGGTTTGTGTAGGGTTACAGTTAGGGTGAAGTTGAGTGTGAGGGTTAGGGTTAGGATTAGGGTTAGGGTTAGGGTCAGAATGAGGGTGAGGGTGAGGGTTAGTGTAAGGGTGAGTGGTAGGTTAGGGTGAGAATTAGGGTGAAGGTGAAGTTTAGGGTGAGTGTTACGGTTAGGGTGAGAATTAGGGTGTGGGTGAAGTTTTGGGTGAGTGTTAGGGTTAGGGTGAGGTTTAGGTTTAGGGTTAGGGTTAAATTAGGTTGAGGGTGAGGTTTAGGGTTAGGGTTAGGGTTAGAGTGAGGGTGAGGTTGAGGGTGAGGTTTAGGTTTAGGGTTAGTGTTAGGGTAAGTTTTAGTGTTAGGATTAGGGTTAAGATGAGGTTTAGGGTGAGGGGTAGGGTTAGGGTTAGGGTGAGGATCAGGGTGAGATTGACGGTTAGTGTTAGGGTTATGGTGAGGTTTAGGGTTTGGGTTAGGTTTAGGTTGAGGGTTAGGGTGAGGGTTAGGATTAATGTGAGGGTTAAGGTTAGGGTTAAGGTTAGGGTTACGGTGAGGGTAAGATTTAGGGTGAGGGTTAGGATGAGGGTGAGGTTTATGGTTAGGGTTAGGGTGAGAATGAGGGTTAGGGTAAAGTTTAGGTTTAGGGATAGGTTTAGGGTGAGGGTTAGGATTGGGTAGGGTTACAATTAGGGTGAAGGTGAGTGTGAGGGTTAGAGTGAGGATTAGGGTTAAGGTTAGGGTCAGAATGAGGGTGAGGGTGAGGGTTAGGGTAAGGGTAAGTGGTAGGGTTAGGGTGAGGATTAGGGTGAGTGTGAAGTTTAGGGTGAGTGTTAGGGTTAGGGTGAGATTAAGGTTTTAGGGTTAGGGTTAGAATTAGGGTGAGGGTGAGGTTTTGGGTTAGGATTAGGGTTAGGGTTAGGGTTAGGGTGAGTGTGAGTTTGAGGGTGAGGTTTAGGGTTAGGGTTAGTGTTAGTGTGAGCGTTAGTGTTAGGGTTATCGTTAGAATGAGGGTTAGTGTGAGGGGAAGGTTTAGGGTAAGGGTGAGGATGAGGGTGAGATTGAGGGTTAGGGTTAGGGTTAGGGTGAGGGTTAGGGTTAGGGTTTGGTTTCGGTTGAGGCTTTGGGTGAGGGTTAGTGTTAGGGTTAGGGTGAGGGTTAGCGTTAGGGTAAAAGTTAGGGTTACGGTGAGGGTATGGGTTAGGGTTATTGTGAGTGTTAGGGATAGGGTTAAGGTTAGGGGTATGGTGTCTGTAAGGGTTAGTGTGAGGATTAGGATGAGGGTGAGTCATAGGGTTAGGGCTAGGGTGAGAATGAGGGTTAGGGTAAAGTTTAGGGTTAGGGTTAGGATTAGGGTGAGGGTTAGGTTTGGGTACGGTTAGAATTAGGGTGAAGGTTAGGGCCAGGGTTAGGGTTAGGATTGGAGTTAGGGTTAGGGTTAGAATGAGGGTGAGGGTGAATGTTAGGGTAAGGGTTAGTGGTAGGGTTAGGGTGAGGGTGAAGTTTAGGATGAGTGTTAGGGTTAAAGTGTGGTTTAGGTTTTAGGGTTTGGGTTAGAATTAGGGTGAAATTGAGGTTTAGGGGTAGGTTTAGGGTTAGGTTTATGGTTAGGCTGAGGGTGAGGTTAAGGGTGATGTTTAGGGTTCGGGTTAGTGTTAGGGTGAGTGTCATGTTTAGGGTTAGGGTGAGGATGAGGGTGAGATTGAGGGTTAGGTTTAGGGTTATGATGAGGGTTAGGGTTAGGCTTAGGTTTAGGTTGAGGTTTATGGTGAGGGTTAGGGTTAGGGTTAGTGTGAGGGTTAGGGTTAGGGTTAAGTTTAGGTTTACGGTGAGGGTATCGTTTAGGGTGAGGGTTACAATGAGGGTGAGGTTTAGGGTTAGGGTTAGGGTGAGAATGAGGGTTAGTGTGAAGTTTAGGGTGAGTGTTAGGGTTAGGGTGAGGTTTAGGTTTTAGGTTTAGGTCTAGAATTAGGGTGAGGTTGAGGGTAAGGTATAGTTTAGGTTTAGGGATAGGATTAGGTGAGGGTTAGGGTTGGGTTAGGGTTAGAGTTAGGGTGAAGGTGAAGGTGAGGGATAGGGTTAGGATTAGGGTTAGGGTTAGGGTTCGAATGAGGATGAGGGTGAGGGTTAGGGTAAGGGTTAGTGGTAAGGTTAGGGTCAGGTTTAGGGTGAGGGTTAGGGTTAGGATGAGGGTTAGGGTGAGGGGAAGTGTTAGCGTTAGGGTGAGGATGAGGGTGAGATTGAGGGTTAGGTTTAGGGTTATGGTGAGGGTTAGGGTTACGATTAGGTTTAGGTTTAGTGTTAGGGTGAGGGTTAGGGTTAGTGTGAGGCTTAGGGTTACGGTTAAATTTAGGGTTACGGTGAGGGTGAGGGTTTCAGTGAGTGTGAGGTTTAAGGTGAGGTTTCGTGTGAGGGTTAGGGTTAGGGTTAGGGTGAGTTTGAGGGTAGGGTTAGGCTAAGGGTTAGGGTGAGTGTTAGGTGCGGGTGAGGTTTAGAGTTATGGTTAGGGTTAGGGTGAAGTTAGGGTGAGGGGTAGGGTTAGGGTTAGGGATAGGGTGAGGTTTAAGTTTAGGGTTAGTGTTAGTGTAAGGGTCAGGGTTAGGGTGAGTGCTAGGGTTAGTGTGAGGATTAGGGTTAGGGTTATGTTAGGGTGAGGGTAAGGGTTAGGGTGAGAGTAAGGGTTAGGCTGAGGGGTGAGAGTGAAGGTGAGGGTAAGTGTTAGATTCAGTGTTACGGTAAATGTTAGGCTTAGGTTTAGTTTTAGGATGAGGTTAGGGTGAGTGGTAGGGTTAGGATTAGGGTGAGGGTGAAGATGAGGCTAAGGGTTAGGGTTAGGGTGAGAGTGAGGGTTAGGGTTAGGGTTAGGGAGAGGGTTAGGGTGTGGGCGAAGTTTACGGTTAGGGTTATGGTGAGGGTTAGGGTGAGGGTTAGGGTTAGGGTTAGGGTGAGGTGAGGGTTAGCGTGAGGTTAAGGGTTAGGGTGAGTGTTCAGGTGAGGGTGAGGGATAGGTTTAGTGTTAGGGTTAGGGTGACGTGTAGGGTGAGGGTAAGGTTTAGGGTTAGAGTGAGGGCGAGGTTTAGGGTTAGGTTTAGTGTTAGGCTTGGGGTTTGGGTGAGGGTTAGAGTAAGGGTTAGGATTAGCGTTAGGCTTAGGATTTGGATGAATGTTAGGGTTAGGTTTAGGATTAGGCTTAGGTTAGGGTGAGGACAAGGTTTAGGATAAGCGTTAGGGTGAGGGTGGGGGTTAGGTTTTGGTTTAGGTTTAGGGTGAGTGGTAGGGTGAGGGTCAGGTTTAGGGTTAGGATTAGGGTTATGGTTAGGTTGAGGGTTTGTGTGAGGTTTAGGTTTACTGTTAGGGTTAGGGTTCTGGAGAGTTTTAGGGTTGGTATGAGTGTTACGGTTAGGGTTAGGTTTTGGTTAAGGTGAGGGTAAGGGTTAAGGTGAGGGTTAGTGTGATGGTGAGGGTTAGGCTAAGGGTTAGGATAAGGAGTAGGGTCAGGTTGAGCGTGAGGGTTAGGGTTTTACGGTTATGGTTAGGTTTTGGTTAAGGTGAGGGTAAGGGTTAAGGTGAGGGTTAGTGTGATGGTGAGGGTTAGGCTAAGGGTTAGGATAAGGAGTAGGGTCAGGTTGAGCGTGAGGGTTAGGGTTAGGGTGAGGGTGAGGGTTAGGGTTAGGGTTATGGTGAGGCTGAGGGTGAGGTTTAGTGTTAGGGTTAGTGTTAAGCTGAGGGTGAGGGTGAGGGTTAGGGTTAAGGTTAGGTTTAGGGTTAGGGTGAGGGTTACGGTTAGGTTTACGGTGAGTGTTAGGCTTAGGTTGACGGTGAGGGTGAGGTGAGGGTTAGATTTACGGTGAGGGTTTGGGTTATTGTTAGGGAGAGCGTTCGGTTTAGGGTGATGTTTCGGGTGAGGGTTCGGGTTCGGGTTCGGGTGAGTTTTATGGTGTGGTTGAGGGCTAGGGTTAGGGTGAGGGTTAGGGTGATGGTGAGGGTTAGTTTGAGCGTGAGGGTTAGGGTTAGGGTTAGAGTTAGGATGAGGGTTTGGTTTAGGTTTGGTTAGGGTTAGGGTGAGTGTAAGGGAGAAATTTAGGGTTAAAATTAGGGTTAGGTTAGGATTAGTGTGAAGGTTAGTGTTAGGGTTACAGTCAGGGTTAGGGTGAAGATAAGGGTTAGGCTGAGGTTTGGGGTGAGGGTGAGGTTTAGGGTTAGCATTAGTGTTAGAGTGAGGGTTAGGGTGAGGGTTAGGTTTAGGGTTAGGTTTCGTGTGACAATGAGGTTTAGGGTAAAGTTTAGGGTTAGGGATAGGATTAGGGTGAGGGTTATGGTTGGGTTAATGTTAGAATTAGGGTGAATATGAGGGTTAGGGTTAGGGTTAGGAATAGGGTTAGGGTTAGGGTTAGAATGAGGGTGAGGGTGAGGGTTAGGGTAAGGGTTAGTGGTAGGGTTAGGGTGAGAATTAGGGTGAGGGTGAAGTTTAGGGTGAGTGTTAGGGTTAGGGTGAGGTTTAGGTTTAGGGTTAGGGTTAGAATTAGGGTGAGGGTGAGGTTTAGGGTTCGGATTAGGGATAGGGTTAGGGTAAGGCTGAGGGTGAGATTGATGGTGAGGTTTATGGTTAGGATTATTTTTAGAGTGAGTGTTAGGGTTAGGGTTTGGGTGAGGATGAGGGTGAGATTGAAGGTTAGTGTTAGGATTATGGTGAGGTTTAGTTTTTGTCTTAGGTTTAGGTTGAGGGCTAGTGTGAGGATTAGGGTAAGGGTTAGGGTGAGGGTTAGGATTAGTGTGAGGATTCGGGTTAGGGTTAAAGTTAGGGATACGGTGAGGGTAAGGGTTAGGGTGAGTTTTAGTATGAGGGTGAGGTTTATTGTTAGGGTTAAGTTGAGAATGAGGGTTAGGGTAAAGTTTAATGTTAGTGATAAGATTAGGGATAAGGTTGGGTAGGGTTAGAGTTAGGGTGAAGGGGAGGGTCAGGATTAGGGTCAGGATTAGGGATAGGGTTAGGGTTAAAATGAGGGTGAGGGTGAGGGTAAGGGTAAGGGTTACTGGTAGGGTTAGGGTGAGGATTAGGGTGAGGGTGAATTTTAAGGTTAGTGTTAGGTTTAGGGTGAAGTTTAGCTTTTAAGGTTAGGGTTAGAATTAAGGTGAGGGTGAGGTTTAGTGTTAGGATTAGGGTTAGGGTTAGGGTTCGGCTGAGGTTGAGGTTGAGGCTTAGGTTTATGGTTGGGGATAGTGATAGCGTGATTCTCATGGTAAGGTTTAGGGTTAGGATGAGGGTTAGGCTGAGGGGTAGGTTTAGGGTTAGGGTGAGGACTAGGGTGAGATTGAGGGTTAGGGTTAGGTTTATGGTGAGTATTAGGTAGGTTTAGGTTGAGGTTGAGGGTTTGGGTGAGGGTTAGTTTTGTGTTAGGGTGAGGTTAGGGTTTGTGTGAGGGTTAGGTTTAGGGTTAACGTTAGGTTTGCGGTGAGGGTGAGGGTCAGTGTGAGTGTTAGGTTTAGAGTGAGGTTGTGGGTTAGTGTGAGGGTGTGTTCGAGTGAGGGTTTCGGTTAGGGTGTGGTTTAGGTTTAGGTTTAGGATGAGAGTTTGGTTGACTTTGAGGGTTAGGGTGAGGTTGAGGGTTAGGGTTAGGTTTGGCTTGAGGGTTAGGGTTATGTTGAGTGTGAGGGTTAGTGTTAGTGTTAGGGTTAGGGATAGGGTTAGTGTGAGGGATAGGATTAGGTTGCGGGCGAGGGTGAGGGTTAAGTTTAGGGTGAGGGTTACGGTTAGGTTTAGGATGAGGGTTCGGTTTAGGCTGATGTTTAGGGTTAGGGTGAGTGTGGGGGTTCGGGTGAGGGTGAGGTTTAGGGTTAGGGTTTGGATTAGGGTGAGGGTGAGGATTAGGGTGTAATTTAGGGTTAGTGTTAGGATTAGTGTGAGGGTTATGGTTAGAGTTAGGGTCAGGGTCAGGGTAAGGATAAGGGTTAGGGTGAGGGATATTGTGAGGGTAAGGTTTAGGGTGACGGCAAGGGTAAGGGTGAGGCGTAGGGTGAGGTTTAGGGTTAGGGTTAGGGTTAGGGTAAGGTTTAGGTTGATGGTTAGGTTTGTGTTTGTGTTAGTGTTTGGGTTAGGGTCAGTGTGAGGGTTAGGGATATGGCGAGGGTTAGTGTTAGGGTGAGTGTTAGGTTTACGGTTATGGTTAGGGTTAGGGTGAGGGTGAAGGTGAGGGATAGGGTTAGGGTGAGGGTGAGGGTTAGGGTGAGGGTTAGGGTTAGGGTTAGTTTTAGTGTAATCGTGATGGTGAGTTTTAGGGTTAGGGTTAGGGTTAAGGTTAGGGTGAGGTTGAGGGTGAGAGTTAGGTTTAGGGTTACTGTTAGGTTAAAGTTAGGCTTAGGGTGAGGGTGAGGGTGAGGGTTAGGTTTAGGGTGAGGTTTAGAATTAAGGTTAGGGTGAGGGTAGAGGTAGGGTGATGTTTAGGGTTAGGGTTTCATTTAATGTGAGGGTGAATGTTCAGGTGAAGGTGAGGGTTAGGCTGTGGGTGAGGGTTAGGGTTAGGGTGAGGGTTACAGTGATGGTGAGTGTGAGGGTGAGGTTTGAGTGTTGGGGTTAAGGTGAGGGTTAGGATGAGGTTGAGTGTTTGGGTTAGGGTTAGGTTTAAGTTGAGGGTTAGGGTTAGGTTTAGGGTTATGGTGTTAGGCTTAGGGTGAGGGTGAGGGTGAGCTGAGGGTTAGATTTACGGTGAGGGTTAGGGTTAGGGTTAGGGAGAGGGTTGGTTTTAGGGTTAGTGTGAGGGTTAGGGTAAGGTAAAGGTTAGGGTTACGGTGAGGGTAAGGTTTAGGGTGAGGGTTAGGATGAGGGAGAGGTTTAGGGTAAGGGTTAGGGTGAGAGTGAGGGTTACGGTGAAGTTTAGGGTGAGTTTTAGTGTTAGGGTGAGGCTTAGGTTTTAGGGTTAGTGTTAGAAATAGAGTGAGGCTGATGGTGAGGTAAAGTTTAAGTTTAAGGATAAGATTAGGGAGAGGGTTAGGGTTGGGTTAGGGTTAGAATTAGGGTGAAGGTGAGGGTGAGGGTTAGGTTTGGATTATGGTTAGGTTTAGGGTTAGTATGAGGGTGAGGGTGAGGGTTAGAGTAAGGGTTAGTGGTAGGGTTAGGCTGAGGATTAGGGTGATGGTAAAGTTTAGGGTGAGGGTTTGGTTTAGTGTGAGGGTTAGGGTTAGGGTTAAGGTTAGGGTTACGGTGAGGGTTAGCGTTAGGGTGAGTGTGAGGTTTAGGGTGAGGTTTAGGGTGAGGGTTAGGGTTAGGGTTAGGGTGAGGTTGAGGGTTAGGCTTAGGCTAAGTTTTAGGCTGAGTGTTAGGGTGATGGTGAGATTTACAGTTATGCTTATGGTGAGGGTAAGGTGAGGGTAGGGTTAGGGTAAGGGTTAAGGTTAAGTTTAGGGTTAGTGTAAGGGTTAGGGTTTGGGTGAGTGTTAGGGTTAGTGTGAGGGTTTGGGTTAGGGTTAGGGTTAGGGTGAGGGTGAGGGTTTCGCTTAGGTAAGGGTTATGGTTATGGTTATGTTGAGGATTAGGGTGAGTTTGAGGGTTAGAGGGAGGGTTAGGTTTAGGGTGAAGGTTAGGGTTAGGGTGAGGGTGAGGATTAGGGTTAGGGTGATGTTTTGGGTGAGGGTGAGTGTTACTGGGAGGTGAAGTTTCGTTTGAGGGTTCGGGTTATGGCGAAGGGAAGGGTTAGGGTGACGGTGAGGGTTAGGTTTAGGGTGAGGGTGACCGTGAGAGTGAGGATGAGGGTGAGGGTTACGGTTAAGGTGAGGGTGAGGGTGAGGATGAGGGTTTCGATTAGGTAAGGGTTAGGGTTAGTGTTACGGTTATGGTGAGGACTAGGTTGAGGGTGAGGTTTAGGGTGAGGATGAGGGTGAGGATGAGGGTTAGGAGGTGGGTGAGCGTTAAGGTTAGGGTGAGTGTTAGGGTAACCATGAGGGTTAGGGTGAGGTTTAGGTTTAGGGTTATGGTTAGGTTGAGTATTAGGGTTAGGATGAGGGGTAGTGTGAGGGTTAGGGTTAGGGTTAGGGTGAGGTTTAGGGTTAGTTTGAGGGTTAGGCTTAGGGTTAGGGTTAGGGTGAGGGTGAGGGTAAGGGTTAGGGTGAGAGTTAGGATGAGGGTGAGGGTTATGGTTAGTTTGAGGGTGTGGGTTAGGGTAATGTTTAGGTTTAGGGTTAGGGTTAGTGTTAGGTTTAGAATGAGGGTTAGGCTCAGGTTTAGGGTTAGGGTTAGAGTTAGTGTTAGTGTGAGGGATAGGGTAAGGTTAAGGGTTAAAGTGAAGGTAGGGTGAGGGTGAGGGTGAGGTTAAGGGTTAGGGTTAGGGTTAGGTTAAGGGCTATGTTGAGTGTGAGTGTTAGGTCGAGCGTGAGGGTTTGGCTTAGGTAAGGGTTAGTGTTATGTTTAGTATGAGGATAAGGTTGTGTTTGAGAGTTCGAAGGAGAGTTAGGGTTAGGGTGAGTGTTAGGATTAGGGTTAGGGTGAGGGTTAGGGTTAGTGTGATGTTTTGGGTGAGGGTGAGGGTTAGCATGAGGGTGACAGTTTGGGTGAGGTTAAGGGTTCGGGTGAGGATGAGGGTTAGGTTAGGGAAAGGGTGAGGGTTAGGGTTAACATTACGGTTATTGAGGTGTAGGGTTATTGTTAGGGTAACGGTAAGGGTTAGTGTGAGGGTTAGTGTGAGGGTGAGGTTTAGGGTCAGGGTGAGTGTTAGGGTTAGTATTAGGGTTATTGTGAGCTTTAGGGTGAGAGTTAGGGTTAGGTTTAAGGTGATGTTTTTGGTGATGGTGAGGGTTACCGTGAGGTGAGGGTTCATGTGAGGGTTCGGGTTAGGGTGAAGTTAAGGGTTAGGGTGAGGGTGAGGGTTAGGGTTAGGGTGAAAGTGACAATGAGAGTGAGGGTGAGGGTGAGTGTTTGGGTTAGCGTGAGGGTTAGGGTGAGGGTAAGTGTTAGGGTGAGGTTGAGGGTTAGGGTTAGGGTGAGGGTGAGGGTGAGGATGAGGGTTTCCGTTAGGTAAGCGTTAGGGTTAGTGTTAAGGTTATGGTGAGTGTTGGGCTGAGGGTGAGGATGAGGGTGAGGTTGAGTGTTAGGGTGTGAGTGAGCGTTAGGGTTAGGTTGAGGGTTAGCATAAACGTGAGGGTTAGGGTGAGGATGAGGTTTAGGGTTAGGGTTAGGGTTAGGATGAGGGGTAGAGTGAGGGTTAGGGTCATGGTTAGGGTGAGGTTTCAGGTTAGTGTGAGGGTTAGGCTTAGGGTTAGGTTTAAGGTTAGGGTTAGGGTGAGCGTAAGTGTTAGGGTGAGGGTTAGGATGAGGGTGAGGTTTAGGGTTAGGGTGAGGGTGTCGGTTAGGGTGAGGGTTAGGTTGAGCTTTAGGGTTAGGCTTAGATTTAGGGTTAGGGTGAGGGTTAGGGTGAGGGTATGGGTTAAAGTGAAGGTTAGAGTGAGAGTGAGGGTTAGTTTGAGGGTGTGGGTTTGGGTTTGGTAAGGGTTAGTGTTATGATTAGGGTGAAGATTTGGTTGAGTTTGAGTGTTAGAGGGAGGGTTAGGTTTAGGGTGAGGGTTAGGTTTAGGGTTAGGGTGAGGTTTAGGGTTAGCGTGAAGTTTTGGGTGAGGGTGAGGGTTAGCGTGAGGTTGAGTGTTTGGGTGAGGGTAAGGGTTAGGGTAAGGATGAGGGTTAGGGTTAGGTTTAGGGTGAGGGTTAGGGTGAGCATTAGCGTTTGGGTGAGTGGTAGGGTGAAGTTTAGCTTTAGTCTTAGTGTAAGGGTTAGGGTTAGTGTGAGGGTTAGGGTGAGGGTAAGGGTTAGGGTGAGGTTTAGGGTGAGTGTGGTTTAGGGTTTGTGTTAGCATTAGGGTGAGGGTTAGGGTGAGGGTTAGGGTTAGGGTTTGGGTGCTGGTGAGGGCTAGGGTTAAGGTGCGGGTTAGCGTTAGGCTGAGGATTAGGGTGAGTGTTAGGGTGAGTGTTAGGGTGAGTGTTAGGGTAAGGGTGAGGGTTAGGATTAGTGTTAAAGTGAGGCAGAGTGTGAGGGTGAGTGTTAGGTTTAGGGTTAGGCTTAAGGTTAGGGTTAGAGTTAGGGTGAGGGCTAGGGTTACTGTGAGGGTGAGGTTTTGGGTGAGGTTTAAGTTGTGGGTGAGTCTTAGGGTTAGGGTGACGGTGAGGGTTTGGGTGAGGGTATGGGTTAGGGTTCGTGTTAGTGTGAGGGTTAGGGTGAGGGGTATGTTTAGGCTTTTGATTATGTTGAGGGTGTGGTTTAGGGTGAGTGTGAGGGTGAAGGTTTGGGTTAGGTAAATATTAGGGTTAGGTTTAGGGTGAGGATTAGGTGACAGTGATGGTTAGGGTGAGGGTTTGGGTCAGGGTGAGGGTTAGGATTAGGATAGGGTTAGGGTTAGGGTTAGGGTGAAGGTGAGGGTGAGGGTGAGGGTTTCAGTTAGGTAAGTGTTAGGGTTAGTGTTAGGGTTATGGTGAGGGCTAGGTTGAGGGTGAGGTTTAGGGTGAGGGTGAGGGTGAGGTTGATTGTTAAGGTGTGGGTGAATATTAGGGTTAGGTTGAGGGTTAGGGTGAGGGTAAGGCTTAGGGTGAGGGTGAGTGTTAGGGTTAGGTTTAGAGTTAGTGTGAGTATTAGGGGTAGGATGAGAGGTATGGTGAGGTTTGGGGTTAGGTTTAGGGTGAGCTTTAGGGTTATTCTGAGGGTTAGGTTTATGGTTAGGGTTAGGGATAAGGTTAGGGTGAGGGTAATGGTTAGGGTGAGTGTTAGGATGAGGGTGAGTGTTAGGGTTAGGGTGAGGGTGAGTGTTAGGGTGATG
This sequence comes from Dipodomys merriami, assembly GCF_024711535.1. Taxonomy (NCBI): domain Eukaryota; kingdom Metazoa; phylum Chordata; class Mammalia; order Rodentia; family Heteromyidae; genus Dipodomys; species Dipodomys merriami. Next base: position 4,437,724 of record NW_027202327.1, read on the forward strand.
TTTAGTATTAGGATTAGGGTTAGGGTTAGGGTTATGTTGAGGTTTAGGTTGAGGGTTAGGGTTAGGGTTAGAGCTAGGGTTAGTGTGAGGATTAGGGTGAGGGTAAGGGGTAGGGTGAAGGTGAGGGTGAGGGTGAGGGTAGGGTAAGGGTAAGGGTTAGGGTGAAGTTTAGGGTGAGGGTGAGAGTTAGGGGCAGGGCTAGGTTTAGGGTGAGGGTTAGGGTTAGGGTGAGGGTTAGGGTGAGGGTAAGGGTTAGGGTGAAGGTTAGGGTGAGGTTGAGGTTTAGGTTAAGGTTTAGGGTTAGGGTGAGTGTTAGGGTTAGTGTGAGGTTTAGTGTTAGGGTGAGGGTTAGGGTTAGGGTGAGGTTGATGTTGAGGGCGACGTTTAGGTTTAGTGTGAGTGTTAGAGTGAGGGTAAGGTTTAGGGTGAGGGTTACAGTGAGGGTTAGGGTGAGAGTTCGGGTCAAGGTGAGGGTTAAGGTGGAGGTGAGGTTTAGGGTTAGGGTTAACTTTATGGTGAGGGTTAGGGTGAGGGTTAGGGTTAGGGTTAGGGTTAGGATGAGGTTGAGGGTTAGGGTTAGAGTTAGGGTTAGCTTGAAAGTTAGGGTGAGGTTTAGTGTGAGGTTTAGGGTTAGAATCAGAGTTAGAGTTAGGGTTAGGGTGAAGTTGAGGTTTAGGGTTAGGTTTGGGGTTTCAATTAGGGTGAGGGTGAGGTTGAGGAATAGTGTTAGGATTAGGGTTAGGATTAGGGTGAGGGTTACAGTGATGTTTAGGGTTAGGGTTAGGGTTAGGGTGAGGGTGAGATTTAGGGGGAGTTTTAGTGTTAGGGTTAGGTTTAAGGTGAGGGTTAGGTTGAGGGTAAGGGTGAGGGTGAAGATTAGGGTGAGGTTTTGGATTAGGGTTATTGTGAGGGTTAGGTTTAGGGTGAGGATAAGTTTTAGGGTGAGGGTTTAGGTAAGGGTTAGGGTAAGGTTTAGGTTAAGGTTTAGAGTGAGTTTGAGGGTGAGGAATAGGGTTACAGTGAGGCTTAGGCTGAGCAGTAGGTTTAGGGTGAGGGTTAGTGTGAGGGTGAGGGTAATGGTTAGGGTTAGGGTTTAGGGTGACTATTAGTGTTAAGTTTAGGGTTAGGGTGAGGGTTAGGGTGAATGGTAGGGTTAGGGTTAGGGTGAGGTTTAGGGTTAGTATGATGGTTAGGTTTAGGTTTACAGTTAGGGTGAGGGTAAGCGTTAGGGTGAGTGTTAGTATGAAGGTGAGAGTTTGGTTAGGGTGAGGTTTAGGGTGATGTTTAAGGTTAGGGTTAGGTTGAGGGTTAAGACGAGGGTTAGGATTAGGTTTAGGTTTTGGTTTAGGATGGGAGTTAGGGTGAGGATAAGATTTAGGTTGAAGATTTGGATTAGGGTTAGGGTTAGGGTGAGGGGAAGGGTGAGGGTTAGATTTAGGGTTAGGGTTCTATTTAGGGTTAGGTTGAGGGTGAGGATGAAGTTTAGGGTTAGGATTAGGTTTAGAGGTAGGGATAGGCTGAGGGTGAGGGTGAATATGAGGGTGAGGGATAGGGTTAGGTTTAGGGTTATGGATAGGGTGAGGTGTAGCATTAGGCTTAGTGTAGTGTGAGGGTTAGGCTCAGGGTTCGGGTTAGGGTTAGCGTGAGGGTTAGGGTTAGGGTTAGGCTTAGTGTTAGGGTTAGGGTAAGGGTGAGGGCGATGGTGAGAGTTAGTGTTAGGATTAGTGTTACGGTTAGGGTTAGGCTGAGGGTGAGGGTGATGGTGACGTTTAGGTTTAGGGTTAGGTTGAGGGTTAGGCTTAGTTTCAGGGTAAGGGTGAGTGTGAGTGTAAGGTTTAGGTTGAGGATTAGGGTAAGATTGAGGGTTAGGGTTAGGGTTAGGGTTAGGTTGAGTGTTAGGGTAAGGGTGAGGGATAGGTTTAGTGTGAGGTTTAGGGTTAGTGTTAGAGCTAGCATGGGGATGAGGTTTAGTGTTAGGATTAGGGTTAGGGTTAGGGTTAGGCTGAGGGTAAGAGTGAGGGTGGGGTTGAAGGATAAGGTTAGAATTAGGGTTTGGGTTTGGGTGATTGTTAGGTTTAGTGTGACTGTTAGGGATAGGGTAAGATTTACAGTTAGGGTAAGGATAAGGATTAAGGTTTGGGTTAGGCTGAGGGTGAGGTTTAGGGTTAGGGTGAGATCTAGGGTGAGGATGAGGGTTAGGGTGAGGGTGAGGGTGAGGGTGATGATGAGGATTAGGGTTAGGGTTACTGTTAGACTGAGGGTGAGGTTGAGGGTGAGAGTTAGGTTTAGGGTTAGTCTTAGGTTTAGGTTTAGGCTTAGGGTGAGGGTGAGGGTGAGGGTGAATGTTAGGGATAGGGTGAGGGTTAGGGTTAGGGTTAGGGTGAGGGTTAGAGTAAGGGTGATATTTGGGGTGAGAGTGGGGATTAATGTGAGGGTGAGTGTTCAGGTGAGGGTAAAGGTTAGGGTGTGGATGAGGGTTAGCTTTAGGGTGAGGGTTAGGGTTAGGTTAAGTGTGAGGGCTAAGGTGAGGGTTAAGGTTAGGTTAGGGTGAGTGTTTGGGTGAGGGTGAGATTTCGGGTTACTGTTAGGGTTAGGCTAAGGGGTAGGGTGATTGTTACAGTTAGGGTTAGGATTAGTTTTAGGGTGAGGGTTAGGGTGAGGGTTAGGGTTAGGGTAGGGTGAGGGTAAGGGGTAGGGTGAGGGTTAGGTTTAGGGTGATGGTGAGGATGAGGGTGAGGGTGAGGGTTACGGTTAGGTTTAGGGTTACAATGAGTGTTAGGGTTAGGGTTAGGTTTAGGATGAGGATTAGGGAGAGGGGTAGGGTTAGGGTTAGGGTGAGAGTTAGGGTGAGGTTGAGGGTTATGGTTAGGGTGAGGGTGAGGGTTGGGGTGAGGGTGAGGGTTAGGGATAGGGTTTGTGTGAGGGTAAGGGTGAGGGTTAGGTTTAGGTTTAGGTATAGGATGAGGGTGAGGGTTAGGGTGATGGTAATTGTTAGGGTGAGTATTAGGGCGAGGGTGAGGGTTAGGATTAGGATTATGGTTACGGTGAGCTGTAGGGTGAGGGTTAGTTTTGGGGTTAGGTTTAGGTTTAGGTTTAGGGTGAGGTTTAGGGTGAGGGTTAGGGTTAATATTAGGGTTAGGTTTTGGGTGAGTGTTAGGGTTAGGGTGAGGGTTCGGGTTAGTGTTAGTGTTAGGGTAGTGTGAGGGTAACATCTAGGATGAGGGTTAGGGTTAGGTTGAGGTTGAGGTTGAGGGTGAGGGTTAGGGTTAGGATGAAGGTAAGGGTGAGGGTGAGTGTTAGGGTTAGGATGAGCGTTAGGATTAGGGTTAGGTTTAGGTTGTGGGTTAGGGTAAGGGGTAAGGTAAGGGTTAGTGTGAGGGTTAGGGTTAGTGTGAGGGTTAGGATTAGGTTTAGGTTTAGGGTGAGAGTGAGTGTTAGGCTGAGGATAAGGGTTAGGTTTAGGGTTAGGGCTAGGGTGAGGGTTAGGTTGATGGTTAGGGTTAAGTTTAGGGTTAGTGTGAGGGTGAGTGTTAGGGTTAGGGTAAGGGTAAGGGTGAGGGTTATGTTTAGTGTGAGGGTTAGGGTTAGGGTGAGGGTAAGGTTTTGGGTGAGGTTTAGGGTGAGGGTGAGGTTTAGGGTTAGGTTTAGTGTTAAGGTGAGGGTTAGGTTGAGTGCTATGGTTAATGTTAGGGTTAGGGTGAGGGTTACTGTGATGGTAAGGGTTTGGGTGAGGTTTAGTGTGAGGGTGAGAGTTAGGCTTAGCGTTAGAATTAGGGTGAGGTTTAGGTTTAGGGTTAAGGTTTAGGTTTAGGGTAAGTGTTAGTGTGAGGGAAGTTTTTGTGTGAGGTTTAGGGTGAGGTTGAGGGTTAGGGTTAGGGTTAGGTTTAGGATGAGGTTTAGGTTTAGCTTTACAGTTAGGGTAAAGGTTAGGGTGAAGGTTAGTGTTAGGGTTAGGATTAGCTTTAGGCTGATGGTGAGATTGAATGTGAGGATTTGGGTTAGGGTTAGGCTTAGGGTTAGGGTTACGGTTAGGATGAGATTTGGGTTTGGGTGAGGGTGAGGGTTATGGTTAGGGTTAAGGTTATGGTTAGGATGAGGTTTACGGTAAGGGTTAGGGTTAGGGTTAGGGTGAGGGTTAAGGTTAGGATGATGTTTAGGGTGAGGGTGAGGGTTAGGCATAGAGTGAGGGTTTGGGTGAGGGTGAGAGTTAGGGTGTGAGTGAGGGTAGGGTTAGTGTGAGGTTTAGGGTTAGGGATAGGGTTAGGGTTATGGTGAGGTCTAGGGTGAGGGTTAGTTTTAGGTTTAGTTTGAGCAATTGGCTGAGGATGAAGGTGACGGTGAGGGTGAGGTTTAGGCTAAGCGTTAGGATTAGTGTTAGGTTGAGGGTGAGGGTTTGGGTTAGGGTTAGGTTTAGAGTGAGCCTATGGTTGGGTTTAGCTTTAGGATTAGGGTTAGGGTTAGGTTTAGGGTGAGGGTTAGGGTTAGAGTTAGGGTGAGGGTTAGGGTGAGGGGTATGCCTAGGGTTATTGTGCGGGTTAGGATTAGTGTGAGGGTTAGGATTAGGTTTAGGGTGAGGGTAAAGTTTAGGGCGAGGTTTAGTGTGAGGGATAGGGTTTGGGTTAAGGTGCGGGTTAGGGTTAGGGGGAGAGTCAGGCTTAGGGTTAGGGTGAGGATTAAGTTGAGGGTTGAGGTGAGGTTTAAGGTTAGGGTTAGTTTTAGGGTGAGGATTAGGTTGAGGGTTAAGATTAATGTTAGGGTGAGGGTTAGGGTGACACTGAGAGTTAGGCTGCGGTGTAGGTTTAGGGTTAGGGTGAGGGGTTGGTTGAGGTTTAGGGTTAGGGTGAGGGTGAGTCTTAGGTTTAGGGTTAGGGATAAAGTTAATGTGAGGGTTAGGGTGAGGGTAAGATTTAGAGTGAGGGATAGGGTGAGGATGAGGGTTAGGGTTAGGGTTAAGGTGAGGGGTTGGGTGAGGGTTACGGTTAGGATTATGGTGAGAGTTAAGGTTAGTGTTAGGGTTAGGGTTAGGTTGAGGTTTAGGGTTAGTGTGAGGTTTAGGGTTAGCGTTAATGTTAGGGTTAGGTTGAGGTTATAGGTTAAGGTGAGGGTTAGGTTGAGGGTGAGGGTGAGGGTTAGGGTTAGGGTGAGGGTGAGGGTTAGGCTTAGGTTGAGGATTAGGCTGAGGGTTGGGGTTAGGTTCAAGGTGAGGGTTAGTGTTCATGTGAGGTTTATGGTTAGGGTTAATGTTAGGTTTAGGGTTAGGATGAGGGTCAGGGTTAGGGTGAGGGTTAGGGTGAAGGTTAGCGTGAGAGTTAGGGTTAGGGTTAGGTTTAGGGTTAGGGTGAGGTTGAGGGTTAGGGTTAGTTTAGAGTGATTTTTAGGGTTAGGGTGATGGTGACAGTTATGTTTTGGATTAGGATTAATGTTAGGGTTAGGATTAGGCTTAGGGTGAGTGTGAAGTTGAGAGTGAGGTTTAGGGTTAGGGTGAGGGTTAGGGTTAATGTTAGGGTGAGGGTTAGGGTTAGGGTTATGTTTAGGGCGAAGTTTAGGTTTAGTGTGAGGGTGAAGGTAAGGGTTTGTGTGAGAGTGAGGGTTCGGTTGAGGGTGAAGTTTAGCCTGTGAGTGAAGGTTAGGGTTAGGGTGAGTGTTAGGGTGATGGTGAGGGTGAGTGTTAGGGTTATGGTTAGGGTTAGGGTTAGGATTAGGGAATGGGCGAGGGTTAGGGTGTGGTGTTGCGTTTGGGTTAGTGTGAGGATTAGTGTTATTTTGAGTGTTAGGGTTAGGGTTAGGATTAGGGTGAAGTTTAGGGTTAGGGTGAGTGTTAGGGTGAGGGTGAAGTTTAGGGTTAGTGTTACAGTTATGGAGAGGGTTAGGGTGAGGATTAGGATTAGGGTTCAGTTAAGGGTGAGGGTGAGGGTTAGGGTTAGTTTTAGGGTGAGGATGAGGGTTAGAGTGAGGATTAGGGTTAAAGTTAGGTTTAGAGTGAGGGTTAGGTTGAGGTTTAAGGTTAATACCAGGGTTAGGGTGAGGGTGAGGTTTAGGGTGACAGTGAGGGATATGGTTAGGATAAAGGATAGGTTTATGTTGAGGTTTAGGTGAGGGTAAGGTTTAGGGTGAGGGTTAGGTTGAGTGTGAGGGTGAGGGTTAGGTTTAGGATGAGGGTTAGTGTTAGGGTTAGGCTAAGGTTGAGTGTGAGGGTTAGGGTTAGTGTTAGGTTTAGGGTGAGCTTGTGCAAGAGGGTTAGCGATAGAGTGAGGATTTCGGTTAGGGTTAGTGTCAGGGTGAGGGTTAGGCTGAGGGGCAGGGCTAGGGTTAGGGTGAGGGATAATGTTATTGTGAGGGTGAGGGTTAGGTTTAAGGCTAGGGTGAGGTTTTGGGTTAAGGTGACGCTATGGGTTAGTGTTAGGGTTAGGGGGAGGGTTAGGGTGAGTATGAGGGTGAGGATTAGCTTTAGGTTTATGGTTAGGTTTATGGTTTGGCTTAGTGTGAAGATGAGTGTTAGGGTTAGGATTAGGTTTAGGTTGCGAGTGAGGATGAGAGTTAGGGTTTGGATTAGGGTTATGGTGAGATTTAGGCTGAGTGTGAGGGTGAAGCTGAGGGTGAGGGTTAGTGTTAATATTAGGGTTAGGGTGAGGTTAAAGGTTATGATTAGGGGTAGGCTTAGGGTGATGGAAAGGGTGAGGGTGAGGGTTATGGTTACGGTGAGGGTTAGTGTTTGGGTGAGGGATAGGGTTAGGATTAGGGTGAGGGTTAGGGTTAGGGTAAGAGTGAGTTTGAGGGTTAGGTTTAGGATTAGTGTGAGGGTTAGGGTTAGGCTGAGGGTGAGGGTGAGTGTGAGGGTGAGGGTTAGGGTTAGGGTGAGGTTTCTGGTTAGGTTTAGGGAGGGTTCGTTTTAGTGTCATGTTTAAGGTGAAGGTGAGGTTGAGGGTGAGTGTGAGGTTTCGGGTTATGGTGAGGGTTAGAGTGTGGTTTTGGGTTTGGGATAGGGTGAGGGTTAGGTTGACAGTGAGAGTTAGGGTGAGGGTGAGGATTAGGGTTAGGTTTAGGGTGAGGGTTAGGGTTAGGGTTTGGGTTAGGGTTAGTTTGAGGGTGAAGGTTAGGTTTAGGGTTAGGTGGGGTTAGGGTTAGGGTGAGGGTAGGATTAGGGTTAAGGATAGTGTGAGGATGAGCATTAGGGTTAGGGTTAGGGTTAGGGTGAGGGTGATGGTGAGAGTTAGGTTTAGGATTAGTGTTAGGGTTAGGGTGAGGCTTAGGGTGAGTGTGAGGCTGAGAGTGAGGGTTAAGTTTAGGGTGAGGGTTAGGTTTCGTGTTAGGGTGAGGGTTAGGTTTAGGGTTACAGTGAGGGTTAGGATGAAGATTAGGATTAATGATAGGGTTAGGTTAGTTAATGTTAGGGTGAGGGTTAGTTTTAAGGCTTAAGGTGAGGGTTAGGGTTAGGGTTAGGGTTAGTGTTAGGGTTATGGGGAGGGTCAGGGTTAGGTTTAGGGTTAGGGTGAGGGCTAGGGTGAGGGTGAAGGTGAGGGTTAGGGTTAGGGATAGGGTGAGGATTATGGTTAGCGTTAGGGTTAGGGTGAGGGTTAGGTTGACGGGTTGGCTTAGGGTTAAGTTGAGGGATAGGTTTAGTGTGAGGGTTAGGGTTAGCATTAGTTTTCGGATGAGGGTGAGGTTGAGGGTTAGGGTTGATGTTACATTTAGTGTGAGCGTGAGGGTGAGGGTTAGGTTTAGGCTTAGGTTTAGGTTTAGGGTTAGGCTTAGGGTGAGGGAGAGGGATAAGGTTAGAGGGAGGGTTAGGGTTACATTTATGTTTAGGGTGAGGGTGATGGTTTGGGTAATGGTGAGTTTTCCATTAGGTTGAGGTTAGGGTGTGGGTGAGGTTTAGGCTTAGGGTGAGTGTTACGATGACGGTGAGGATTAGTGTAATGGTGAGTGTTAGGGTTACAGTTAGGGTTAGTGTGAGGGTGAGGGTTAGGTTTAGGGATAGAGTGAGGGTTAGGGTGCAGGGTTGGTTTAGGGTTAGGGTGAGGGTTAGGGTTAGTGTGAGGGTTAGGGTTAGGGTTAGGGCTAGGGTGAGGTTAAGGGTTAGAGTGAGGATTAGAGTGAGTGTTAGGGTGAGGGTTGGGTTTAGGGTTAGGGTTAGGGTGAGGGTGAAGGTAATGTTTAGGGTGAGGGTTAGGGTAATGTTTAGGGTGAGCGTTAGGGGGAGCATTTGGGTTAGGGTTAGGGTTAGGGTGAGGGTGAGGGTAATGATTAGGGTGAGGGTTAGGGTGAGGTTGAAGTTTAGTGTTAGGGTGACTGTTAGGTTGAGTGTTAGGTTGAGGGTTAGGGTTAGGGTTACATTTAGGGTGAGGGTGAATTTGAGGGTTAGGTTTAGTGTTTGGGTGAGGGTTAGAGTGACGATGAGAGTTAGGCTTAGGGTTAAGGTTAGGGTATGGTTGAGGGGTTGTGTGAGGGTTAGGATTAAGTTTAGGGTGAGGGGTTGGGTGAGGGTTAGGGTTAGGGTTATGGTGTGGGTTAGGGTTAGGGTTAGTTTTAGGGTTAGGGTGAGGGTTAGGATTAGTGTGAGGGTAAGGGTTAGGGTAAATATTGAAATTAGGGTGAGGGTAAGGGTTAGGGATAGGTTGAGGGTTAGGTTTAGTGTGAGCGTTAGGGTTAGGGTTCGGGTTCGGGTTAGTTTTAGGGTTAGGGTTAGGGTTAGGTTGAGGCTTAGGCTGAGGTGTAGTTTTAGGGTGAGGGTTAGGGTTTGAATGAGTGTGAGGTTTCGGGTGAGGGTAAGGGTTAGGGTTTGGTTCAGGGTTAGGTTTAGGGTGAGTGTTAAGGTGTCATTGAGGTTTAGGGTGAGGGTTAGGTTTAGGGTTAGGGATAGGGTGAATGTTATTATGAGGGGGTGGGTTAGGGTTAGGGTGAGGGTTAGGTTTAGTGTGAGGTAAAGGGTTAGGTTGAGGGTTAGGGTGAAGGTGAGGGTTAGGGTTAGCATTAGTTTTAGGATATGGGTGAGGTTTATATTTAGGGTGAGGGTTAAGGTGATAGTGAGGGTTAGGATTAGGGTTAAGTTTAGGGTGAGGGTAAGATTTAGGGTGATGGTTAGGGTTAGGGTGAGGTTTAGGGTTAGAATTAGGTTTAGGATGAGGGTTAGGTTGAAATTAGGTTTAGGGTTAGGTTAAGGGTTAGGGTGATGGTGAGTGTTAGTTTTAGGCTGAGGGTGAGGGTTAGGGTTAGGTTTAGGATATGGGTCAAGGTTATGTTTAGGGTGAGGGTTAAGATGACGGTGAGGGTTAGGGTTAGGGTTAGGGCGAGGGTAAGAGTTATGGTGATGGTTAGGGTTAGGGTGAGGTTTTGGGTGAGCTTTAGGTTTAGAATGAGGGTTATGGTGAAAGTTAGGTTTAGGTTTAGGGTTAGGGTGAGGGTGAGGTTGAGGGTTAGGTTAAGTTTAGTGTTTTGGTTAGGATGAGGGTTAGGGTGAGTGTGAGGGTGAGGGCTAGGGTTAGGATTAGGGTTAGGGTGAGGGTTAGGCTGTGGGTGAGGGTGAGGCTGAGGGTGAGGTTTAGGGTTAGAGTGAGGTTTAGGGTTAGGGTGAGGGATAGGGTTAAGGTTAGATTTAGGGTGAGGGTTAGGTTTAGGTTTAGGGTTGGGGTGAGGTATAGGTTTAGGATTAGTGCTGGGTTAGGGTTAGGCTTTTAGGTTGAGGGTGAGTGGGAGGTGAGGGTTAGGGTTAGGGTCAGTTTTCGGGTTAGGGTTAGGGTAAGGGTTAGGGTTAGAGTGATTTTGAGGGTGAGGGTGAGCTTTAGGGTTTGGGTGAGGGTCAGGTTTAGCGTGTGTGTGAGGGTTAGGGCTATGATTAGGGTTAGGTTGACAGTGAGGTTTATGGTGAGGGTGAGGGTTATGGTTAGGTTTAGAGTGAGGGTTAGGGTGAGGTTTAGTGTTAGGGTTAGGGTGAGTGTTAGGGTTAGGGTTAGGGTTAGGATGAGAGTTAGGTTGGGGCTTAGGGTTATGGTTAGGGTGAGGGTTAGGTTGAGGGGCAGGGTTAGGTTTAGGGTGAGGGTTAGGGTTAGTGTGAGGGTTATGGTTAAGTTTAGGGTTAGGGTGGGGGCTAGGGTGAGGGTGAGGTTGAGGGTTAGGATTAGGGATAGGGTGAGGATTAGGTTTAGGTTTAGTGTTAGGGCGAGGTTTAGGCTGATGGGTACGGTTAGGGATAGGCTGTGGGATAGGTTTAGTGTGAGGGTTAAGGTTAGGTTTACTGTTAATATTAGGGTTAGGGTAAGGGTTAGGGTGAAGGTTAGCGTTATGGTGAAGTTTAGGGTTAGCATTCGGTTTAGGATGAGGGTTAGGATGAGGCTAAGGGTTAGGGTTAGTGTGAGGGTTAGGGTGAGGATAAGTGTTAACGTGAGGGTTAGGGTGAGGGTGAGAGGTATTTAGGAGTAGGGTTATGGGGAGGATTAGGGTTAAGTTTAGGGTTAGTGAGAGGGTTAGGGTAAGCGTTTTTGTTAGTGTTAGGGTTAGAGTTAAGGTGAGGGTTAGGGTGAGGTTGAGGGTTAGGGTTAGGGTGAGGGTTAGGGTTAAGTTTAGGGTTAGGGTGGGGGTTAGGGTGAGGGTGAGGGTGATGGTTACGGTTAGGGATAGGGTGAGGATTAGGGTTAGATTTACGGTTAGAGTGAGTATTAGGCTGACGGTTAGGGATACGGTTAGGCTGAAGGCTTTGTTTAGTGTGAGGTTTAGGGTTAGGGTTAGGGTTAGGGCTAGGGTGAGGTTAAGGGTTAGGTTGAGGGTTAGGATTAGGGTTAGTGTGAGGTTTCGGATTAGGGTAAGGGTTAGGGTAAAGGTAAGGGTGAGTGTGAGGGTTTGGTTTAGGGATAGGGTTAGGGTGAGATTTAGTGTTAGGGTTAGGGTTAGGATAATGTCAGCGTTAGGGTGAGAGTTATGGTAAGGGTTATCGTTAGGGTTAGGGTGAGGGTTAGAGTGAGGGTTAGGGTTAGGGTTAGGGTTTGGGTGAAGGTGAGGGTGAGGGTTAGTGTGGCGTTAAGGTTTAGGGTGAGGGCTACTGTGATGGTGAGTGTTAGGGTGAGTGTGAGTATGAGGGAGAGGGTTTCTGTTAGGTAAAGGTTAGGGTTATGGTTAGGGTGAGGATTAGGTTGAGGGTGAGGGTTAGTTTGAGTGTTAGGGTTAGGGTGAGATTGAGGGTGATGGTTAGGATTAAGGATAAGTTGAGGTTAAGGGTTAGGGTTAGATTTAGTTTGAGGGTTAGGATTTGGGTGAGGGTTAGGGTTAGGTTTAGGGTTAGGGTGAGGGTGAGGGTGAGGGTTAGGGTTGGGTTAGTGTTAGAGTTAGGATGAGGTGAGGGTTAGGGTTAGGATGAGGGTTAGGGTTAGGTTTAGGCTGGGGGTGAGGGTGAGGATGAGGGTTATGTTTAGTGTGAGGGTTCGGGTTAGGGGTAGGATTAAGGTTAGTGTCAGTGTTAGGGTTAGGGTTAGGATGAGGGTTAGGGTTAGGTTTAGGCTGGGGGTGAGGGTGAGGATGAGGGTTATGTTTAGTGTGAGGGTTCGGGTTAGGGGTAGGATTAAGGTTAGTGTCAGTGTTAGGGTTAGGGTTAGGGTTAGAATGAGGGTTAGGGTGAGGGGTAGAGTTAGGGTTAGTGTGAGGGTTAGGGTTATTGTGAGGATTAGGTTTAGGGTTAGGATTAGGTTGAGGGTAATGGTTAGGGTGAGCATTAGGATGAGGGTTAGGGTTAGGGTTAGGGTTAAGGTTAGGATGAGGGTTAGGGTGAGGGTGAGGGCTAGATTTATGGTTGGGGTTAGGGTGAGCATTAAGTTGAGGGTTAGGTTTAGGGTTAGGGTGAGGGTTAGGGTGAGGGGAAGGTTTAGTGTGAGGGTTAGGGTGAGGGTTAGGGTTAGGGTGAGGGTAAGGGTGAGGGTTAGGGTTAGGGTTAGGGTTAGGCTGAGTGGGAGGCTTAGTGTTAGGGTGAGGGTAAGGGTGAGGGTTTCAGTTAGGTTTAGGTTTAGAGGGAGGATTAGGGTGAGGGTTCCGTGAGGGTGAGGGTTAGGGTGTGTGTGAGGGTTAGGGTTAGGGTGAATGTTAAGCTAACGGTAAGGGTTAGGGTGAAGGTGACACTTAGGGTTACGGTTAGGGATAGGGTAAGTGTTAGTGTGACAGTGAGGGTTTGGGTGAGGGTTAGGTTTAGGGTTAGGGATAGGGTGAAGGTTAGGGTGAGGGTTAGGGGTAGTGTGAGGGTTAGGGTTAGGGTTAGGGTTAAGGTGAGATTAAGGGTTAGGAAGCGGTTTAGGGTGAGGGTTAGGGTTTGGGTTAGGGTGAGGGTTATGGTTAGTGTGAGGGTTAGGTTTAGGGTTAGAGTTAGGGTTAGGGTGAGGGTAAGGTTTAGGGTGAGCATTAGGACGAGGGTCAGCGTTAGGGATAGGGTTAACGTTAGGATGAGGGTTATGGTGAGGGATAGGGCTAGGGTCATGGTTAGGCTGAGGGTGAAGTTGAGTGTGAGGATGAAGGGTAGGTTTAGGTTTAGATTGAGGTCTATGGTTTAGGTTTAGGGTTATGTTTAGCGTTAGAGTGAGGGTTAGGGTTACATTGATGTTTTGGGTGAGGGTGAGGGTTTGGGTGAGAGTGAGGTTTCGGTGAGGGTGAGGGTTAGGGTGTGGTTGAGGTTTAGGTTTAGGGTGAGTTTTAGGGTGACTGTGAGGATTAGGGTGAGGGTGAGTTTTAAGGTAATGTTTAGGGTTAGTGTGAGGTTTAGGGTTAGGTTTAGGGATAGAGTGAGGGCTAGGGTGCTGGGTTGGGTTAGGGTTAGGGTGAGGGTTAGGGTTATTGTGAGGGTTAGGGTTAGGGTTATTGTTAGGGTTAGGGCTAGTGTGAGGTTAAGGGTTACGGTGAGGGTTAGGTTGAGGGTGAGGATTAGGTTTCGCTTTAGGGATAGGGTGAGGTTTAGGGTGAGGTTTAGGTTTAGGGTTAGATAAAGGGTTAGGGTGAATGTGAATGTTAGGGTTAGGGTGAGGGTTAGGATTAGGGTTAGGGTTAGGGTTAAGGTGAGGGAAAGGGTGAGGGTGAGGGTTAGGGTGAGAGAAAGGGTGAAGTTGAGGTTTAGGTTTAGGGTTAGGTTTTGTGTGAGGGTTAGGTTGATTGTTAGGGTTAGGGTGAGGGTTAGGTTGAGGGTTAGGATGAGGGTTAGGGTTAGGTTAAGGTGAGGGTTAGGATGAGGGTTTACGTTAGTGTTAGGGTGAGGGTTAGGGTGTCGGTGAGGGTTAGGCTTAATGTTTGGGTTAGTGTACGTTTGAGGGCTTGGGTGAGGGTTAGGGTTAGGGTGAGGGTGAGGCTTAAGGTTAGGGTTTGGTTTGGGGTTAAGGTGAGGGGTAGTTTGAGGGTAAGGTTTAGGGTGAGGGTTATGTTGAGGATGAGGGTTAGCGTTAGGTTTAGTGTGAGGGTTGGGTGAGGGTTAGGGTTAGGGTTATGGTGAGGGTGAGAATTACTGTTAGAGTTACTGTTAGGGTTAGGGTGAGGGTGAGGGTTAGTATTAGTGTGAGTGTTAGGGTTAGGGTTAATATTAGTGTTTTGGTGAGGGTAAGGGCTAGGGTTAGGTTGAGGTTTACGGTTAGTGTGAGGGTTATGGTTAGGGTTTGGGTTAGGGTTAGCGTCAGGATACGCGTTATGTTGAGGGTTAGTATGAGGTTGAGGGTTAGGGTTCTGGTTAGGGTTAGGTTTAGGGTGAGAGGTGGGTTAGGTTGAGGCTTAGGCTGAGGGGTAGGGTGAGGGTGAGTGTGAGGGTTAAGGTGAGGGTAAGGGTTAAGGTAGGGTTGAGGGTTAGGGTTAGTGTAAGTGTTAGGGGGATGATGAGGATTAGGGTGAGGGTTAGGTTTAGGGTTAGGGATAGGGTGAAGGTTAGGGTGAGGGGTTGGGTTAGGGTTAGGCTGAGGGATAGGTTTAGTGTGAGGTTTAGGGTTAGGGTTAGGGTTAGGGTGAGGTTAAGTTTTAGGAAGAGGTTTAGGGTGAGGGTTAGGTTTAGGGTTAGGGTGATGGTTAGGGTGTGGGTTAGGGTTTGGGTTAGGGTGAGGTTTAGTTTGACAGTGAGAGTTAGGATAAGGGTGAGGATTAGGGTTAAGTTTAGGGTGAGGGTTAGCATTAGGGTTTCGGTTAGGGTTAGTTTGAGGGTGAGGGTTAGGATTAGGGTTAGGTGGGGGTTAGGGTTAGGTTGAGTGTTAGGATTAGGGTTAGGGATATGGTGAGGTTGAGCGTTAGGGGTAGGGTTAGGGTTAGGGTGAGGGTGATGGTGAGGGTTTGGTTTAGGATTAGTGTTAGGGTTAGGGTGAGGCTTAGGGTGAGTGTGAGGGTGAGGTTGAGTGTTAGGTTTAGGATGAGGGTTATGGTTAGAGTGAGGGTTAGCATGAGGATTAGGGTGAGGGTTAGGCTTAGGGTTAGGGTGAGAGTTAGGTTTTTGGGTAAGTGTTACAGTTAGGGTTAGTTTGAGGGTGAGCGTTAGGGTTAGGGTTAGGGTTATGGGAAGGGTTAGGGTTAGGTTTAGGGGTAGGGTGAGGGCTAGTGTGAGGATGAGGGTGAGGGTTAGGGTTATTGATAGGGTGAGGTTTAGGGTTAGCATTAGGTTTAGAATGAGGGTAAGGGTTTGGGTTAGGGTTAGGGTTATAGTTAGTGTGAGGGTGAGGTTGAGGGTGAGAGTTAGGGTTAAGATAATGGTGAGGGTTAAGGTTAGGGTGAGGCTGATATTTACAGTTGGGGGCAGGGTGAGGGTGAGTGTGAAGGTGAGTATTAGGGTGAGTCTGAGGTGAGGG